>NC_135748.1:19323000-20723500 GCF_041903045.1 Epinephelus lanceolatus
ACACGAGATTCATTTTTAAATCTGACTTCAATATTTGTTCTCCCACCAAACCTAAACCAACAGAATATAGGATACACAGTCCCATGGCAGCCTGCTGTGTTTTTTCTGCCACCTAAAACGTGTTCTGCCGTTTTCTTCAATGTCACCTCAATTAAACATCAGCATGTGGACAGAAAACAGCTCAGACTTAAAAGTAGGTTTGTGTTTTTGTAAGGTAGTGGTGAGTTTGGATTACATCCCAAATGTAATCGCACATATTTTGGAGTAAATTGTGCTGATTTGATTGATTCCCCAAAACCCATGAGCTATTTACACGTGCTTAACACGTGCTGACCAGCAGTGGATGTGTATATGTAAAGAGGACAGCAGTGGGAAAGGTGGTGCAGTAACAAAGAAGCAACTGCTGGACATTTTATTCAAGTTATCTCAAGAACTGAAAGAACTGTCCGTTTTCTAAAAATAAAAGATGACATTGTTGCAATCAAGAGTGAATGTTTTCACTAGATATATAACAGAAAGTCTTTAAATATCTTGAGACACAGACACTGTTCTTTATAGGTTTTGACCCAAGATCCTTTGGATAGTTCTTATCTTTAGCCCCACCATTCCCCAGACTCTCACCCTGCAGAGGAGAACACACATGCATGAAACATCCTCAGGTCTTAAGGCCTCCTTATCTGATAGAGACTTCGTCTGTTGCTACATTTTGATCCGTCTAACTTGGACCATGCCAAAGCAAAGAAGAGGATCCAGATATCAAAAGCTCTGAAGATCCTCCTCATCTGTACTCTGTACTCTATACACACACTCGCTGTATACAGTTATGAAACCTAACGCTTTAATAATTGAAGATACTTTCTTCTGTCTAGAGGCTTCATGGGTAAATTAACAAAATAAACGAAAGTATGCTTCGTGCCGTTATTACAAAATTCAAGAAGAAGAAGACTTAAGAAGTATTTCACTGCTGGAAGGTTGGTCTTTTCATAAAAATAGGCTGTCTACGCAGTAGAAAGATACTTTTGAAATTGGTACCAGAGACAAGAGAAAACAGAGAAAAAGGGCTATGGCAAGAAAACCTTCAATTACCAGAATTCACAGCGCTGCACAGGATCAATTAACAGGACCAAACATGTTTCTGAAAACTGTTAGACAAGAAATAGACAATGCAGCAACAGAATCTTATTTTGTCAGCACTGCCTTGGTTTACCGTTTAATTCCAATATTTTCAGCCTCTGTTTTTAAAATACAGAAAAAGTTATGGAGCCAGTTTCTTGTTCAGAAACTCTCATAGTGCAGCCAAACTGTGCCCTAAAACATTTTAGGTGAGGAGCAGGCAATACAATCACAGAATCTTGGTTTATATTTGAGCATCACTGCCCTAACAGTTTGATCTGAGTTAGTTTTGGGTCTGAGAGGAGGGGGTTTCTCTCTCAATCCGGCCAAAGACTGCAGGCATACGAAAGTACAATCTACAAGCCAGTGAAAATTCGCTTGATGATGACCAATTCGTCTGGAAAAAGTTCTGATGAAAGTGATGAGAGTAAACCAAAACAAAAATCCAAAACAATAAGCTGAAAGACGCTAAAATGCTCAACTCAACTCAAATTTATTTTAAAAAGCCATTTATAATCAAGTCATGTTGACCAAAGTGCTATACAACAGGAATAAAAAAAAAATCCAATACATGAGAGGCACCATAACTGTCAGAGAAAGCCACATCAGGGGGACTCAAACACTAATGAATAAAAGTAGGTTCTGAGCCTGGACTTAAAAGAGTCAATGTTGGGGGTGGATCTGATTGGGAGGGGGATGCTGTTCCACAGTTTGGGGGCAGACACAGCAAAGGTACGATCACCCCTGAGCTGAAGTCTGGAGCGTGGGAAAGCCAGGAGCCCCAGGTCAGCTGACCTGAGGGACCTGGGCGTAGAATAGGGGGTTAGAAGGTCTGCAATGTAGGATGGGGCTAGACCATTGAGGGCTTTGCAAACAAAAGAGAGACCCTTAAAGTCAGTTCTGAACTCTACAGACAACCAGTGGAAAGAGGCCAAAACAGGTGTGATGTGGTCTCTCCTCCAGGTACCTGTGAGGAGTCTGGCAGTGGTGTTCTGAACCAGTTGGAGGTGGGACAGACAGGACTGACTAATACCGGTGTACAGAGGGTTACAGTAGTATAAAGGGGAGGAGGTGAAAGCGTGGGTGACTATCTGTAGGTCTTTGAGGGAGAGAAATAGCTTGATTTTGGAAAAAGATGGCTTTAACAACTGCATTTATTTGTTTGTCAAACTTAAAGATGGAGTCAAATATCAGACATGGGGTTTAACATAGTTGCTCCACTGAGACAAGGGGAATCTCAAACTCAGGTGATAATTCTCTGTGAGATCATGCTATGAGCCACACCGTCAACATTACACATTATAATTTGAAGCATTATTGTTGTGAAAATATTCATCAGAGCAGCTTTACTGCTGGTAACGGCATGGCTTCTGTATGCATAACAAAACAATCTAAGGTCGAGGAATGATGGGAAAAAGAGCTAAAACAAATGGGAGAGAGAGGAGGAAGTGTGAGTCTGCAAAATAGCAGCAAGCTTCTGTTGGTGATTTAAGACTTCCCAGTCTGCATAATCGTGGCTGTTCTCCACATTCCAGCCTATAAGAGGACAAGATTAAATACTTTTGGACAAGAACGTTGGCTGTCCTTCCTGCTGTGGTTAGTGCAATCGCCTTCAAAAGAAAGTCACAAAGGTTATTGTGATGAAACTGTTCATGCTTGGGGAAATCTGTTTCGTTTTATCTCAAAGGTCAATGAACGTTTATCCCCGACTCAGCAGTCTGTAGCAGTATGACCACCGCTTCGGTAGAAATGCCTTCATGTGAGTAGTTTAATAGCATGATGTCTGTCTTCGCCTCTGGTCACATCTGGTTATTGCGAAGAAAGAGACAGGTTGATTCTTCAGCTGCCTTTAAGCAACAAGCATACAGTATATCATGTGGGATGCACATGATGGATCAGACACGAAGAAGAGCGGTAAGCAGAAAGCATCTGCTTCAGACAGCAATACACGGCTGAAACACACAATATATCTGGAAGGGCTTGCTTTCCCCAGACGACAGGAAGTGATGGGAGAAATAAACAGTGTCAGCAGCTCATCTTTTTCATCTCACACAGTCCTCTCATATCCCCTCGCTTTCCAATTTTAGTTTTGTCTCTCCCAACCTGAAACTGGCACGGGGTCAGCTATGGGGTAGCATTAAGGTGAGATATTCCTCTTGTGTTTGGTTTAGTACTTCCTGTCTTCGCTCTGTGTGTCTACATAATTTGTCTCCTCCTCTGTGGTATGTAAACTATCGTAGATGGAGCCACTTATTGCTCCTTTCCCTTTCAACAAATGCACTTTCCTGAGATCCAGATGAAGGTCTGTAAAATGATGGTAGTCATTAACAAATGCCACACATATTTGATTAAATGTTACAGTAGGTTTCAATCATAGGAAAGATCTCGATTGCATGAGGCAGATTACAGAAAATGACCCTTTTGATGTGCATGTGTCTGCATATCTGCATGTGCATGTGTGACTTTTGACTTAACGAGTGTGTGGGCTCATCAGCGCACACTCCCGTCAAGTATACACATGTGGAGTGTCTTTCCAGTCATGGCTTAGATTCCAGCCATTTCCACGGCTGCGAGGGATCCAAACACCAGTCAGTCAGTCACACGGCCCAGCAGAGAGGCGTGATTCACTCCTTTGTAGCTGTGACTCAAAGCCCTCTTCCCTGCCTCCTCATGTCCTCCCCTCACTCCCACTGTCCTCCGTGGAATTGGGCTTGCCATTTGACCCTCTGCCAACTTGGACACAGTCCCCCCCAATGGTCAGCCGTGGGCTCTTTTACAGCATGTCTACATAGCAACAGTTTGTGGACACACACTCTGAAGCATACACATGCAAAAATGACAAACAGATGGCTCTGGAAGTGAAGTGATTTGCATTTTTCCAAGTAAACTGATTGGTTGCCCTTTTCTACATATTGATTCTATATACTCTTAATCAATAATGAAGCAAGACAGGCCCTAAATCAATAAGATACAAGCACAACGCTGTCAGCCCCAGTGAGAATCAACACGTGCAGCTTGTTGCTTTTGGAAAGTGAAGAATTGACTCTTTCATGAGGTGGCAGTCGAGAAAAGACTCGGTAAAATTCCTTCACATTGGTCCAACAATGAAAAAAAGCCACACAGTTGTCAGATCCAGCTGAAGTATCATACAAAGACTGAGCCCAGGCGGGCGGATCTACTGCCGGGTGTTAAAGAGGACCAGATGATGGGGCAAAGGTGTTTTCAGCCATGGGGTTTCGGATATTTTCTGAGAAGATAGGAAGAAAAGGAGCTGAGCTGCAGATGTTGAGGCTTGTCCCGCTGCCCTGAGGTCTGATTTGCATTCATCTCAATTCAGATTGAGCACTAACTGAAGGTGATTATGCAAGATCTGCTCCACAGCTCTGCCTTTGTCGGCTTCTTTATTTACTGATCTCAGTGGACTTGCAATTACAGCATATTCAAAACGGGGTATGAAGTGATCCCCTGGACAGAACAGACTCAGGGTGAGACAAGGTCGAAATGAATGACCTCAGAACCCAGAGACCGGGAGTTTGCTCTGAGAGTTTCCAGTGAGACACTTTCTCTCACGAGGACGCTGTTAAAAAGCTTTCCTGTTCCTCTCCTCGTGAGCTTTGAACTCGTTTCTTCACTTTCTCACCAGAGCTGTGCAAAAATTGAATGTAAGAATATAATAAAAGCAGTCACTGAAGTCAAATGAGAGGGAAAGTTAGTCTGGCCAGTGTACAGAGGCATGGTGTCATGTTGGCCTGGGAGCCAAACACCACAGCTCACACACAGGGAGGGGTCGTCCAGTCTCCGTTGATCCCTTAAACCAGAGTCCATTTAAACATTTATAATAGCCCACATCAGGACATCCAACAATAATATCTTGATTATCAGTAACTGCTGTTAATGGAGAGCTCAACACAATCAACCATCCAGAGTCAAAAATTACACTTAAGTGATCATTTTTTGTTAATGGATCAGCAAATACATTTGAGAACAATCAGCATACACTCAGAGCATGGCAGAGCCCAGACAGCATTATTAAATCCAGGCTGAGGTCAAATTGTTGTTTAACATTGGTACTATTGAGTAACTTATTAAGTAAGTTTTTGGGCTTGGTTGGTAAACGACCAAACCACAAAATACTGTTGATAGGAACAAAAGAGTTTCTGGCACGAGTATGTAAACTTTATAATCAAGGAATGATTTGTTCTCTTGTTATAATACTCTTTTCTAGAAACCAATAAACATCACTTTCTGCATTTGATTTAAAAAAAATAGTGGGACAGAAGCTTATTAAATAAGGCTGGGAAGGGTTGGGCTGTTTTATAGGATGAGGAGGCTTTCACATCAGAAACCTGGGCACGGATATGTGTGAACTTAACTACAAACTCTAGATAATTTTTATCAGTGTGAACACTGTGTACTTCACCCAGGCATGGTGCTTCAATCTGTGCCTGAGTCCACTTGAAAAGGTCTTGAGTTTAGTTCAGTATAGTTCACATCAGCTGTACCACAACATGGAAGCTGACTGCAATTTAATAGACGTAGTACTTGGTGATTAGAGCTGCACGGTCATGAGTGGTAAAGTAGCAAGGCAGGTGAAGCACATTTCATTTGTTACGCAGCTGCTTTGTTAGAAATACAACAAAAGAGAAACTAGTGTATCTGTTGCAGTGCAGCCAAAAAAACTCAGGCTGGTTTAATAAAGAAGTCGATCGATAGCAATTGCAACAGTGATCTGACTTCAGTATTAGTTGTCCACAAAAAAGTGAGGGTGTGCAGCCTGTGGTCTGCAACTCTTCGTCTAACAATGCGCTCAGACAGAAGGTGAGGTGAATTTTCGCCCTTGCACAGACTACTGGACCATTTGTGCATTAATCCAAGGTGGGAATGACAGACTCTACCACATATGGAAATAAACCGCATGGCTACTGATGGAAAAATGCAGCTCATCAATGTTATCCAAAAATAAGAGTGTGACTTCATGAAAATTAAGAATTATAATTTGATTAAACTCACAGGCACAAACATGCACACAGTAATTTGCATTATAAAGAACAATTCTACCCTCTTTGGGAGATAATTGCTTCTACTTGAGTCAATGGCTATGTTTAGTCTATGGGTTAATTCTGCAAAGCTTTCAGTCATGAGAGACTACTTCCATTGAAAAAGGAATGACCTGTTGAAGTAAACAGATTACAGCTTTTTATGTGGTGTGGACGGTTCCAGTCACCTCTCTGTCAACGCTGCTTAACCTGTGCTAAATATAGTCTCTTATGTCTGTTTTGCAAGTGTTGGTGGTGCTTTTTGTGGTTAGTTTGGACGGTGGTGGCATGTAGCTGCAGGTCAGTCATCGGGATGAGGAAATCAAGTCACGAGTCTGTAAACTCTCTGACTTCTGCTAGGTGACTCTTTTTCTGTATGCTGACCTGACAGAGCAGAAGACTCTGTTGAGAGAAGGAGAGGAGCTGAGTGCGATGAATAAAGACTGGTTTGATGGTGGAAATGAGAGGTGTTTTCCCGGTCTTGCTGTGGCTGCAGAGCGGTACTTCCCGTGTTTGGGAGGAGTGACCATGTGGCTGTCTTGTTGGGTCGGGATGTGTGGACAGTTAAATTATTCCACAGCCAGAAACCATGGATTACCAGAACCATCGGGATACACGGACAATTACAAAGCAGCAGCAAACAACGTAAGAAGATGCAAAAAACGGACTAAATCATAGTGCACAAGTTAAAGGAGCTGATGGGATCACATTTCACTGGAGTTGTACCCATGTGACAAATAATGATGATTGATGGATTGCTAACCTGTGCCCAGTCATCCTCAAAGCTAATGTTTTAGATCAATTAGTGTCTTTGCTTTAGGCAACATGGCCCACTATTGAGCTGGAAAACAATGGTGCCCTGTGCTCCCATGCCATAACATCCTCAGCCTGCCAAAGTCAACAAAGCTAGACAAGAGGCTCCGAGCAACAATTAATGTGCAATGTGCAGATTTTTATCTCCCTCTCTTCAGAAGGCAAAACCCATTTGGTTCTTTCCACTGGCTTTTTCTTTTTGTTCAAAAACCGAGGACAGATGAGGCAGAGCGATAAACTGCCCAAGAGTAAGTGGAGAAAGGCCCTCGGGTAGGTCCAACAGTACTCCACCTGGAAAACAAAACAGGTGAAAGGACTGAGACAGACCCGCCTGTCTTCAAGAATTCAGGCTGTATTTTCCAGAAAGCCTCGTGGATAAACATCAAGCAGAATGGGCTGTTTGAGAGTGAGCTGTCAGTAGGCAGTGACAGATCCAGCGCTCATCTCTGTGAGCTCCATGCCTCCATAGTGGCTCTGCAAATAAGCAGCACGCGGCACGACACCTCCCTTCACAGGAAAACGGGAAGGAAGATGAGATGAGGGGAGACAGAGACCTGCCTGTCCTTTCAGCCGGTGGAATGGGAAAACTAAACACCTCAGTTTAAACATTGAATAATGGAATCCACTCATCCGTAATCAACAGCCCTGACAAGAATGGAGACCTCCCCTTTGTTTTTATGATTCATTTTTGTTCTATGCAGTAAAATAAAACTATTTCCTCTGAGATCCAACTCTTAGAATAAAACACAAAAACAAAGTTGACGAAATCGCACATTGCCCACATCCTCCATTCCATGACAGCTGCCTCATGAGTTCTAGGCTCTAGGGATGGCTATGTCGGCCCACCACTTTGTCCCAGACTCAAACATCTCAACAACTGTTGGATGAAATACCATGACCTACCATGACTTTGGTGAACCCTCATTTCCTTCATCACCACCAACACTTTGACCTTTTTGATTTTAAGTAGCATGTCTTGACAGCTATTGGATGGATCTAATCCATCCAATCCAAAATGGATGGACTGGATGGATGGATCTAAAATTACTGACGCAAAGTGAAAACATAGATACATTTCGTCATCTTTAAGATACACTTTTATTTTGAAATTCCCACATCCCACATCTGTGTCATAGTTTCCATCCAAGTCTTCCTCCTAAACATTCTACCAGTGCGCGTGGCCTAGTGCCAGACAGACAAAAGGTAAGCAGCCAAGAAAAAGGAAAGCTGGATGTTTACTGATATCATCTCATGTTGACTGCAGGTCCCTGAATTGAATCAAAATCATATCGTGGCAGACTTTGTGATATCAGGAAATATCGTATCATCGTCGATATAATATTGTGATAGAAACTGTGATTTACACCCCGAAAGAACACTCATGTACCTTTAACGAGGAAATGTGACAACTTCAATGAACCCTTAAGTTTCCTTCTAGCGCCAATACGTCCAATCCTTTGGTTTACAAGTCTCAGCTGTACTGTGTTTAGTGCTAATTAGCGAATGTTTGCACGCTAACCCGAAAAACTAGGTTGGTAAACGTGGTAAGCATTATACCTTATAAACATCAACATGTCTGCCATATTATTACCACGCTTTCATGCTGGCATTCCTAACTGACTTTGAAATTGGGTTGCATCATGCACACAAAAAGAAACTTCACAGATGTTCCTCTCTGTAATCTCAAACATACACACACTACAAGATTTGAAAACAATGGCGCATCCCACACTACAGGATATTCTTAAGATTAACTTGCTGTAGCTTTAAAGATGCTTTGCAGTGTAGTAGTTGGGGAAGTGCAATCAGCACTGGTTGTCTATTCTTCAAGGAGAGCAGGAGGCGAGACATTAACTGTCACTTTTAGTATCTAGCAACAGTAGTATGCCAGCATACTGACATGTTTGAAAGTATCAGGGTGTCCCCGATGAGTCTGCGCACAGTCCCTGAGGTTTAAGACTGGATCTGTTAACCCTTTTACTAGATAATCTGGGCCAAACATCAGCACTGACCAAGGTCCCAGATCAGATTTCTGCACCAATTGTTTGGAGGGGTGAATCAGGGATACATCACCCCAAACTCCTGTAGTCTGAGCCCAGCTTTCAGACGGCCTCAAAAGAGCAGCTAGCACGGCTGTTGACTCTTAGACTAGTTTCAAAATAGCACTTTGTTACCAGCTACATAACTGAAAGAACCACAGTCAGACAGATGAAAGTGATGCTTCCTTGTGTTTGGCCTTCACTGACTGGGATGCTCAACTTAATGCATAGCAGCTGATGAGAATTAAAGCCACTGTAAAGATGCCATAAAGTATGGAGGCCATTGAGGCTTTTGCCTCTTAAGAGTGTGTGTTATTTTAAACCCCTGCCTCGCTGTCAGGGCCTGTTTCCAGGTGGCCTCTGGGAGAAAAATAGCATCGATTTCAATGATGTACACCTTCAATAGCTTCTACAGGGAAAACAAACTCTTGAAAGTCGGCAATAAAATTAATTTGCAGCATTTTGCTTTCTGGGGCCGAACACACAGGGTTTGTTTAAACAAAAAGCCATTAAAGAAAACATGTAAAATAGAGACGGACTCACATGAACAATCTAATCATCATAGATTTTATCATTACGGGCCTTATTTGTCTGCGGTGAACATGTCCATAGAAGGGCAAAGAGGAAGTGATGTTGTCAGTGTGTAGCGATTCGGCAGCTGGTCTCCTGTGGAATCCTGGGCGATATTGGGGATGACGGAGACCAGCTGCTGACTCAGTGACTCATTTTTACCTCAGCAGGGAGAAGGAGGGAAGGAGAGGAGGAAATGGGAGAGCAGCAGCTCTCGCCCAGACAAAGAACAGACATAGCCAGCTCCAGCGGGGAGAGTCGCCAACGCAACACTTCACAAAATGATTTCAAGTCTGCTGTATCAGTTTGTACTGTCCTTTACTTTTGGCACTGTGCTTGGATCATGTTGCAATGCATTTATTTGCTTAGTAAACAAAGATATGGTGAAAAAGTCATCGTAAAAGTATTCATCTTTTGGTTTTCCCAGCAATTAGTCTGGGATAACCGGAAGCCGAAATGGGGGAGGAAGGCTTTCGCGTGTAGTCTTTATCTTTGTGGCTCAATGACAGTGACCCAAATATCTGTTTCTCTCTCTCTTCCCTCTCTCTGTCTCTGTTTCGCTCTACAAATTATGTGTGTGAGCCTGTGTTGTGTCTGCATATTGGCATTAGCAATAATTTTACATTCTGACAGATGAAAATGGATCAGTGGTTCTCAGTCCTGGCAGTCACACTTCACATGGGAAAAGAGAGGCAGTAAAGAGTGTTTAGGCAGAAGTGATATGCATGAAATTATCACCGCTTCAGCTCTGTGTGCCTTAAAAGCATCTTTCAGCTCTTTGATTTGGTTCTCTCTCATGGCCAGAAGCAGCAGTCAGCTGTTTTAGTGAAAAAGCTCTGATAAAGGCACTGTATGCTGCATGCTCCCCGCCAAATGGCAGACAGACACAAGGACTAAAGCCTTTTCTGGACAAAAAAGCCCACTACACCCACTAACATCTGGCTGTTGTATGTAATGGGAAAGGTCACAATCAGCATTCACTCTGGGGACAAATGACTCTGCAGTAGTCATGGGTATTTATCAGCTCCAGCTCTGATCAACTCGGCAGTGATGGAAATTCAATTCCCACACAGACATGCTAATTTCAGACCCTTTGCTAGCAAGATGCAATGACAGGCGGCCACAAAATACTGTCCATTCAAGCAGCACTCGGACATCATTCAAATTTAGTCAGTCCGAGATTGAGACGATAAGTAAGAGAGATAAAAAAGATACCAGGGTAAGATGTTCGCTGGCCTCCATGCTGCTTCCTACTGTTTACGTACCTAATTTTTGGCCCATCTATGACGTCTCACATGACACACCAGAGGAAAGGGTTTAAGACACCCGCATACACACACTAATTTTGGTATAAAAGGGTATAAGTGGTCACCATAGTAGATTATTTAGCAGGTAAAAAGCCAAATATTTATTTTCAGGAGTTGGTGGAGACCAAAACAGTGCTAAAAGTGGAGGGACCATTGGTCTTATTTTCACAAGCTCTGCTGTAAACACAACTCTAAATGAATGCTAATGTTGCTCAATGTCTGCTGGATGGGTAAATAGGCAATTGTTTGCAAACACATTAACTTTATAAGGTGATAGTAATCTTCATGTTGTGTTTACAGCTTGTTGTACTTCCCCTAAAGTAGCCAGAAAAGAATTACTGCAGGTCCCATTGCATTAAGTGATGTTGTCAAATTGTAGCTCCTCTCTTCAGGAACACTTTTTTTTACCCCTTTAGAGGGAAAATAGTTTAAAGGGAACCTATTGTGCTTTTCCTTATTTTCTGTCATATGTATGATATCACAATAATGGATGTTCATATTAAATGTGGCCAAAGTTTCAACTAATGAGGTACATGTATGTAAAAGTGTGGGCATATAAACAGCCCACGTAAACAGCTTAGTAGGAATATTCTCTTCTTTGTTTTTTGGAATAAGGGCAAAAACTGTAATATTTTGGGCATGTATTTGTGGTCATCGCAACATATAGCAACCTTGGTTTGGGTGTCTTTGCCAGAAAACTGTGAGCCTCAAACATGTAATTTCATGTATTCTGGAGGATTTGTATGCACCAATTTGTGCCCCTTCTGCATTAATTTATGGTGTAATGTCTTTTATTTTTATTATTTATTATTAATCCCACTGAGAAAACACCTTTTGCTTCAGACTGTTCTGAATACTAACCTTCCTTTTTCTACTTTCGAGACAAGCTGATGTCAGACCGTGATAAATTTCTCTATATTGTTACCTGCTCCAGATCAACCCAGTCTCATTCTGAAGTCATTGAAATCCAGCGCTTGGGCAGTGACTTGGGGCATAAGACACTAACAAAAAAAGCCATCCTGTCACATTGGCATGATATGTGGTTGGTTGCCGTTATAGTTCAATGGCGATCAGTGGCATCAGGGGGAAACAGTCAGAGTATGGTGGGCAGGAGGGGTGGTGGATGGGTCCAACAAACACTGACTTTCACCCATGAGAGCGGTGTTTGTGTCCCGTAAAATTGTAAAGCCAAATACTGTTCTTTTTGCCTAAACCTAACCACGTGCATTAGTTGTTGAAGGCCAAAAAAAGTCAATTCGCTGTGCTGTTCTGACGTAATGCGTTTATTTTGAAAGAGACTGTATGTAAACGGTAAATTTCCTGTGAAAACGGAAGTGTATTTTGAAAGAAGTCAATGCACGTGACAGGCAGAACTTGACACGGCATCCCAGAACGTCAACAATACATACCCAGGGTACCATTCACGTTGTATCTGGACGTGGAAAGTCAATGACCAAACAGCGATATGTGACAAAGTCGGAGTGAGAATGTGTTGTCCAGGCAGGCTACTGCAAGTGTTTATATTACATACATTGCTACATGTAGCTACATGCTAACGCCAGCAAAACATGTAACCTTGGTTGTCGATGCTGTAAATTTCTTCCCGATTTCGAATCATATTCCTGTTGGACCATGTCTGGTAGTGTTTAGAAGGTCATATTAGTTATTCTTCATGGTCAGAGGTACCATTGATTCTCTGTTACAGTCATTTTCCAGCTGCAATGACTGTGCAGAGACACCAAAATACAGACCACCCAGAAACACTGACCAATCTGGGGCTTAAAGAGTTAGGCGCTAAACAGAGCGTTTCGGACAGAGGGTGAGTATAGGTGTTTCAACACAGACAGTATGAGGAAAATAAAGTGTTTTTTTAAAACATTAAACCATGTGAGCATATTCTAGTAGAACCCAAAATACAAGTATGAATCGGAAAATGAGCATAATAGGTCACCTTGAAAGTCATCACAGAGTAGACAGACAACAAACATTTGACTTGTCACAGCCTAAAAGGCAAACTCCTAATATTAATGATGGCTTTGTTTGACAAAGTGTCACAGTAAGCTGTTCCAGTGAGCCACTCATGAACAAAACCAGGAACCTGAAACTGGCTCACCGAAATGGAATGTAGCCATCATCAGTGTTACGAACTACACCTGTGCTTTTCCTGCTATGACATGTCAAAGGTCTCTGTGCTCCTGACTGGATGATAACAGCGTAGTCTCTGTGTCTTCTTCCCTCGTAAGTGAAAAACTACTCAGTTACTTCAACAAGAGTACTTTTAATTATCTGGTATTGAACTAAGGTTTACCTCTGTCTTCTAAGAAGCAACTCAGTTCCCTGTTAAGATTTGAAATCCACCGATATGGCCACATTATTGACAGCAGCTGAAATCAATCTAATGAATGAACTCCGGCACCTCACACACACATGAACACACACACTGTTCAACACCACAAATTTGACACAGATCTCTCTCCCTTTGAAATCCGGGAAAAGAGCATCTTCTCCTTTTAAGCTTTCGGTTTATTGAAGTCCCACTTATCATTAAGATGTGATGGCATTCCACTCTGATGCTGTTTGTCCCAGATGTTTTATTTCACAGCTCTAAAGTGGCACATCCTCGCCGCAGACAGTCTGGGAGGTGTGTTAGTGTGTATGTGGGTTGTCTTTGAAGACGAATACAATAAACAGTCCTGACTGCATGGCCCCTCTGCTGTGTTTGCCGCCCCATAAATAAAGAGACTGTGATGACAGACACAGTTTTTGATTAAACTCTTCCCACTACTACGGGAAGATCATCCCAAAACACTCAGCTTTAATCATCATTAGACAATACAGTGATATGTAGTATCACTAGCACATCTCCCAACTACTACGGTGAATATGACTCTGCTTGAGCAACAATCAATCAGTGCATTCAGCAAGCAAAAATCTTATGACATCAGCTGTGACTGCATCGGAAAGAACCTCCAAAGATAAACAAATGTCAGGCTCACGCAGCCTCATACAAACACTGAACACACATACGTGTTTCCCCAGGAAATTAATGAAAAAAAAGATGCAAAATGGACAAACAACAAACAGATACACATACCAGCACAGATAAAACACAGCTGAAAAGTGGAACAAAGCACATACCATTTGTGTCTGGGAGTGTTTTCTGGGGATGACAAAGTAGCCTTGCCCTTATATGGCATCTGCTGTCCTCGCACTGTGTCCTGCTGAGAGGGACAGCCACTGTACAAGTCTCAGAAATTGTCAGACTTCAGTTACGTAACAGACCTGGCAGTGACAAAGAATGTATGCAAGGGGCTTAAAGCTTGAGTCATGCAGGATTTGTTAATGGAGGTGTTTGGAATGTGCGGCATGGCCAGCGGCACCACCACCAGCGCACACAACAGAACAATCTGCTGTTTGTTAATCCGACACAAGAACAAACAAGCTTATATTGTTGTCCAGAGAGGGTTATTAAGGTTGTGTAACCAAATTAAACAAAAATAGACAGAACTGAAAATGCCAGACTGCGGGTTCTGAGGCTCTGACAGTGAAACCAATAATCATTCAGTGAAGACGTGACGTCTGCGGTGAAGAATCAGAGGATTGACTTCTCGAAAATAAGTCAAATCAAACTTTTCCACTCTGCCTGTAACGTCTGAAGGGCCCCTTTGGATCTTAATTATCAGATGGTGCATTTACCGAAATCGCCATGAGTCATGAGCTTTTCAAAAATGAACGGCAGGTTTTGATTATGTGCTATTTTTTGTATCTTCCTCAAGTGCACCTGATTGATACGCACTGTTTGGAACAGCATGTCCGCAGAGACAGCGTGATTTAACACTTTACGATAAATGACGTTAAAGCAACGTTGACGTTAATTCCAAAAAGACTGTATTTTTGTCACTGTAGTTTATGGCAGGTTTTATTGTTCAGGACCAGAGGGAAGAATGTGTGATTTTTTTTTTTCTCTACACAATTGCATTTCTTATCACACATCTGGGACAAGTTAGCCATATAAGTACAGAGCCAAGAAGAGTAATACAGATTCCTTGTAGCAGCGCTGAGTGGCCTTTGGGGAGCCTTTGTTGATAGGCATGAGTAAACATGGTTGCTATGCAGTGAAGGAAACTGCAGAAAATCCCTCTAAACATAGCAGCTGCTGTTCCAACTACTCAGGTATCTGTATACACTTTATTTACAAAGATTTACATCCTATTCAGCTTGTTTACACCACACACTGATCTTTGCTTTCTGAATAGCAACTAATATTATGAAATTTGCAGTGCATTAGCAAGAAATATGTGCTTGGTGATAAGACTACACAAACAAAAGAAAATGTTGTTTTATTAAGGCCACACGGGTGAGACGAAACACTAAAACCACTACAGAAAAGCATGAAGCATTCCAACACTTATCACTACCAGACAACCTTAAGTGATCCAATCACTGGGTAATTTGCATCTGTCAGTATTTACATGTCTGGAGGACACTGACGCTGACTGCACAGCAATGTGAAATGCATTTAACAACCTTTATATAGCCAGTGATCAAAGAGGACAGATTAAACTTGCCCATCAGAGATGCATAGTTTCATTTTAGGAAAAACATGCAGCATCTTCTGGTGGACAAGTCAGCGTGTTGGAATTTGCTGCAGGAAGTGCAAATGATTAATGAAAGGGAGAGTGCAGCCGGCCTTTTGTCATTTTTTTATTGATTACTGGAACTGCTTTTCTTCAAGTCCAGTTACTTGTGCTAAAACCGCCGTGCGAGGGATCACCAAGAGTTCAGAGTGTTCCTCTGCTGGGGCGTTAACATCATTGTTACCACTGCATAGTTATTAAATATTATGACTAAGAGTTTATTAAAAAAGCGTAAAAAACTGGATTTGCATGTTTGATATGATGAAAAGACAACAAATGATCCTCCAGTAGTTTATACCCCATGCGACTCTATTAATTTGAAACCAGCATCTAGTAAAGTTCAAACACAACCAAGGAACAGAGAGTTTATCAGATTTTCCTTTTAAAGAAGCTTCAATAAATATTTTTATATGACAAAATGCAAAAGTACATGGCTACTTCAAGGTCAAAGGAGTCAGATGGAGTAATGACGGGGACAGTGGCGTAAATATAGACAGTGCAAACAGTGCAATTGCCCATAGAGAAAGTGGCCCCTCCAACAATATGTTAGGAGGCGAATGGGCCCTAATGAGTGATTGCCAACTTGGAAATATGTCTGTATTCAGAGAAGAACTCTTATTAAATAAAAAACTGTGCAGTTTGCAATATATGTCCTCAGTTTTTTTTTTTGGTTTTTGGTTTTGTTGTTTTTTTTGCGAAACAATTGATAGAATCTAAGATAAGATAAGATTAACTTTAGTGTCCCAAATGTGGGAAATTTGTCTTAGGCTGTAAGAGGTGACCATCAATGCTCACATGAAGACTTGACAAGAACACATAGCTTACATAAAGACTGAGTGAAAACTAACAGAAAATTAGGACATACACACAGTACAAGTAAGACATACACAGTACAGTACATTCTCCGTCTTGGGGGTGGACTACTAAACCCCCCCCCCAATATCCCCTGCTTTCCTCTGTGTTTGCAGTAGGGTAAGGCGGTTACACAATACCCTGCATCAAGTGGCCCATGAATATTAAAATAGTACATTTAAAATTCTAAAAATAATCTCTTCTTTTCTTTGGTGCTTTGTGTCATATACAGATAGGCAATGATGATTGTTGGGTAATATATATGCTGATGTCATCAAATGTCAGGTCTCCGATCATGTGACGAGACGATATGTGCACAATGGCGTGCACTAGGGCTTCTCATAATCGCGTGCACTGGAGCCCATTGCAACTACCTTACGCCACTGCACGGGGAATTATGACTCTGCAGCTCACCTCAGATGAAGTATTTTTATTAAGTATTTTAGTGTCTTTTAGCTTATTGTTTTGGTTTTCTGACCTGCAACTTCACAGCTCTCATCACTAGAAACGTTTTCAAAAAAAAACAAAAAAAAAAACTCTTAAAAACCACTGTGCACTTCCTGCCCAGCAACAAACACAAAACATTTGCACATAGCCAGTGCAAACATTGGTTACGTTTACATGCAGACTTATATTACACTATTATTATGAGCATGTTAATATTTTGAATTTGATATGTATCATGTAAACAGCATATTTCGTTTATTCCTAATGTCGCATTTTATGATTATCATAAAATATGGGGATATGCTGATATTATTCAGATTTTAAGAGCATTGTTTGGGCATATATTTAGCGAATATGGAATATGCATCTTTGTTGGGGTTTTTAACCGCAGTTTGCAACAACACACAGCCTTTCGCCTGTTTAGGGTCGGCTCTGTGCTTAGTCATGGATACATTGGACACAAACCAACTTGCCAACAGTTTGCAGTTGTGGGCCTGCATGTAGATAAGTATGATACTTGGGTGGCTGTTTGCAGTGAGTGTGTACGTGTCAGTGTGCATGATTTGCAGGGAGCACGTGGTAGAGTAGAGTTCGGTAAGGACTAGTACACAAACAGAAAGCCTGTTTAAGTGATTACATTTTTTTCTTTTTATCATTTCAGTGCCCTAGAACCAGCATTACATCCTGGATCATAATACTGCTGTTTTAAATCTGAGTATCTGGGTTTGCATTTTATTTTTTATAACAATAATCTGCTATTTTATAGTACAGAGAAACGCACCTACTTTTAAACATTATGAAAGACTTGGATATCAACAGGTTTTTGAATATCTACAAATATCACACAAACAACCTTTTCAAGAGGGTGGATGAAGGGATGCAAGAGGGAGTCTGTGTTTGTGGGGTTGAACAAGTTCGCTACTGGTGGAAAACTTTGAGAAAAATCCTGGCACAAGTGACAGCCGCCCCGCTTTTCTGCATTTTGACCTGATAAATGACATGTCAGGACACATTAATCAGAGCATGCACACCTGCAACATTAGTGGAATATTCATTTTAATTAGCCATGCAGACAGTTTAGTAGGAATATTGTCTTTTTGTATTTTTGGAATTGTAGCACATAGTAGCTCAGAAGGAGATATTTTCCTCTGAAAAAAACTAACTAAAACAAATTGAAAATTGGACTTACATTCACAAGGTGGCCAGAAATGCAAGTCCAAATTGATGCTAATGTTACCTCACATATCTATAATGTATTCAGTTGGTACTCGCTGGAAATCTTATATATTTTGTGCCTAGAACAGAACAACGGGTCCATGTCATTGGTTCGACATTCCATTAGTCCGACTGTCCGCGGTGCTGAACGGCTTGCGGCGGGCGTATGGTGCACCGCGACCGGCTTGAGGCGGAGCAGGCTCACGGCTTATGTGTTTGTCACTTTCTTTTTCATTTTAACCCACACCATGATCTTTTCCTAACCCTAACCAAGTGTTTTTTGTGCCTAAACCTAACCAGACCTTAACCACAGGGCATCATGATGATTTCGGAACGGACTTCGGAAGAATGAGTTTAATATGGTCGGAACAATGGGCTGTCGAACCAATGGGCAGTTCCCCAGAACAACTGCAGCTTGTTGTTACAGATACATGTTTTAAGTTTTTGGTTTGACATTCAGTTTATTACACAGATTTTTACACTGGAATAAAATGTTGTTTAAATCCCCCGTGTATACTGTTGAAGTAAAGCTTTCAGTGTGGGATGTGACATTGCGCATTGAGCCTGAAAAGGGAACTGCTGCACTGGGTGCCCATTTCAGAAATAAATGCAGCAAAATGTTACAGCAAGTCAAGGCAGCGAATTTCATGTTGAAGAAAGAGGCTTTATTTTCCTCTCCAGCTGTGGCTGTCCTTGTTGGCAGCGCGTTGCTTCATGAGAAGAATCCTGGCCGTAATCTGAACAGTCTTTCCAACTGAAGTTTGAACCCCGGGCCGTGATAAATGAGGGAGAAGTGCTGTAATTCACTGTTACTCTCTGGTGGGTCCTTAAAGGCTGGTGGTGCTATTTTCATACAGACAGTTTGCATGACGGCTGATATTGTCAGACTGTGCTTAACATAAAGTTCTGCTCAGGATGACTGAGTAGAAAAATCACTTTAAAAATGAAATCCGAGGGAAAGAAGAGTCAGTGATCTATTTTTCAGGCTGAAAAAACAGGACAGATTGCTGTTTGTGAATCCGTTGAAAGTCTGCCTGTAAAATTTGGCAAGTCAGACAGTTGACTCAGAAACCTGACATTATATATACAGTGTTAAAGCTGTCTTGTTTAAATTATATGAAGCTGGATAAAAACAAGGCAACTGTGTTTATGTGAAGCTTCTCTCCATTCATAACTGTGGTTCGCCACAGCATTCCAGCCACAGATACCACTATAGTCATACCTGCTACTATGCACGAACCGCAGGAGCAGACAGACACCCAAATAATTATTCCATTTGTCCAGATGACTATACCATGCAGCCACCCAAGAAATGGTGCAAAGTTGAATACTGCTTACATTTGTATGAAGGAAAGTCCGATATTTCATCTCAGTGAATAACACAAGCGCTGATGAACTATTGGTAATAACACTGATTCATCACAGCGAGGGTCGGACGACAAACTTTTTGTTCCACGTGGAAGTTCAGCTCGGTTTTTAAGATGGATTTATGGAAATGAGAATTCTATAATTACACCTCAATAAAATGAGCATTTGGGGAAAAATAAATCTTGGTGGTGTGATACGCCCTGACTTTAAAGATGGTGCGGTTTTTAATTCCTAGTGTGTGGCGTGCTAATAAATGTCAAGTAGGATATGAAGACCAATGTTCTATTTGTGGACAAATAAAAGTAATTTCCCAATTATTTTACACAATTCAAATATAACAAAACATTACTACTTTTTTTTTAATATGTATAAAATGAAAAAGATAGGGAGCAGTACTGGAGGAGTGATCATGAAAACAAATAAGGCTGCCCAAGATTACCACCTTGTTCACTTATGGAACTTTCCTTAATTGTTTTCTTTTATGTATTTTTTTAATTATTTTAAGTATTGCATTAGAAAAGCTGTGAAAAGAGGCAAGATTCATTAAACCTTCTTCAGCTGTGTAAAACATTTTTAAACTCTCTTGAGGTGGTTTTTGTCTTTGTCGAAAACAGTTGATGAATTTAACTGAATATGGAAATGCTCTTGCTGAATAAATTCTGACATAGCAAACATTTAACTCATATGATTGGTAAGTTGTCTCCACTGTTGGCAAATTCACATGCATTAGAATCACTGCTTTAATTTTTCTTTGTTTTTCTTTGATTACAGCCATGCGTAAAGTGTAGCCCATACTTCCAATCTTGACGAAACACAACTACCAACAGCTGTAAAGTCACAAAACTTAATTTTCAAACCTATAAACCACAACACCACCAACAACAAAAACAACAACAGTACTTTTTCACTCCAGTTGTGGAATTTTTGAACATTACATAGTGCACATATATATATTTGCATTTTAGCATGTCTGCATGCTAATATTTGCTAATTAGCACTGGACACAAACAGCCAAGGCTGATGGGAATGTTATCTGTTTTGCTGGTATTATGCAGGAAGAGTCATTACAATGTACCCCAGAGTGTACAAGCATGTCTGTAAAAAATTTCATGGCAATTCATCCAATATTTGTCTGCAGATCTCACAGAGCTTTCATGTCAACCTTCTGGTGGCACTGTGAAAGACACGGGATCAAAGTCAGTGGGATTCAATGTCCGGGCCTCATGGATATCTCTACCAGATTTCATGGCAATCCATCCAGTGGCTGTTGAGATATTTCAATCTGGACCAAAGTGGTGCGCTGACCAACTGACCGACATTTCCGTCCCTAGAGCTGCTGAAACTTGCTTCTGTATAAGTCTGCTATCTTTGATTTCGCCAGTACAATGAATGCTATAATGCAGAGCAGCTTTGCATGAGTCATTCGTCCCTTTGGGTGGCAGTATTCACCTTCACTGCTGAAGTCATTTCCTTTTTACACACAAAGCAAGTTGTTCTGAATGTCATGCAAATGAGGTAATGATCAAATGTTTAAGACAATCTGGAAAAGCTATCGAAGGACGTGAATCAATGTCTATGATTAGCATCAAAATTCAGTTTGTGGTCCGTTGAGGATCACGTCTTCTGCTACTGAAGAGACTGTTATTCCAAAAGGTATTACAGACTTTGTTTTGGCTTTGAAAGGTCAATATTTCATTTGGAGTATTGAGTAACACGTGCCGCAGAGACATTTTTATTTCTGTAACACAACACTTTTATTTTATGTGCACAAAAAATATTTTTCCAGGAAAATCACTATGGCAGGTGGCAAATTCTGAATCCATTCATTCCCTTAACTCATGTTCAGTGTCACACCAGGGCAGACTCCAGGGACAGGATTCATTATTGCAACATTAGCTTTAGCACGATGACCTAATGCGTTTAATTTATTCACAATAAATATGCTCTTTTTTACAGACACTGTAGTGCTTGTGTCACCAAAGCATATAACACATGCACTGGTCATTTCAGTATAAAACTGCTATCATACAGGTCTGCTGTACAACGTTTTTGATCCGATGGCTAAAAAGTTTATCATTTTTACTTGTGACAGTTAAAAAAACATCTTCCCTAACATAATACTGAAATATCTGAGAACAATTGCACTTTCAAATACAGAGAAAAATGCATTATTGTGTGACTGATCTAAGCTATAAAAAATATAAACAGTATTATATATGTAAAAATATAATACATTTTGTTCATTTTATGATGTATTTCTGGGGCTCTGCATTTCCTTAATTGCATATGCTAATCAGTAAAGGGTTAATCTGAAAAGATTGCCTGTCTCCCTTTTCACTAGGGCCTGTTCCCCGATATTAACAGTGTTTTTAAAGCAACAGTTCACCCCAAAATCAAAATACATATTTTTCCTCTTACCTGTTGTGCGTTTTATCAATCTAGATTGTTTTGGTGCGAGTTGCAGAGTGCTGGTGATATCAGGATGTCTGCCTTCTCTCAAAATATAATGGAACTAGATGGCACTTGGCTTGTTGTGCTCAAAGTGCCAAAAAAACCTCAACAGCAATGCCTCTTTCCAGAAATCTTCCCCCAGCTACTCAAGATAATCCACAGACCTTGTTGTTAGTAGTTTCACATAGAAACTATTTTCTCTCTACAGAACTACATCCGCCAACTGGATCACTGTGCAGAAAAAAAGTGTGCATCTGCTCATGGATGAGAGGCTCGTGCTTGTGACAGTGCAAGATGCAAACATTAACATCGTTGCCCTTGGTTGAGTTGCAACGTTTGCTAGCTCAGCAGTGCTAAGTAAGCTAGCAGTAGATGCACATTTTCTTGTGCCTGGTGATACAGTTGGCAGGTAGAAAGAAAATAGTTCCTACATGTAACTGCTCACAACAAGGTCTGTGGATTATTTTGAGTAACCGGGTGGTGATTTCTGGAAAGAGACATTACTGTTGAGTTTTTCAAATGTTTTTTTTTTTTTCACTTTGAGCACCACAAGCCAAGTGCCATCTAGTTCCATTATATTCAAGAGAAGGCAGACATCTCTACAGCTGATATCTCATTATATATCAACATTCGGCAACTCACACCAAAACAATCTACACTGATAGATTGCACTACAGGTAAGAGGAAATATATGTACTTTTAAATTTTGGGGTGAAGTGTCCCTTTAATTATTAATTTCAGCCCAGAGTTTCAGTTTATCTGATATATTATCAATCAAGGTGGATAAGCATGTTGAGTTTAGTTCTGTGAAGGTGTGTGTGTGTGTGTGTGTGTGTGTGTGTGTGTGTGTGTGTGTGTGTGTGATCGGCTCACTCAAGGAAAGTGCAAACAGGTGTGCTCAATTATGTCCTCTCAGCATGGAAAGTCTGAGCTCTGTTAAGATGTAGGAAGATAGGTAAAATAGTTCTGCAGTTGAATGAAATACCATAACATTTGGTAGGCTTATAGGTGTGTATGGATGCCCATAGATATATATTGTGGTTTTAGGAGTAACTTATATTAATTGTATCTTAAATATTTTATGTGTTTTGGATGCCTGCTCTATTTTGCTCACCCCACACTCACCTGGGCAGGTGGTAGGTTCCAGCTGGGTGAGGCTGAGAGGTGAAATACTGTTCACTTGCGTTGGCAGCCTGTTGTGAGACTACAGATTTAATTCGTTTGGTGTTCTCTGGCTTCAGTTTGATTTAGTTTTATTGATTTTCCTGGGTTCTATTTTTGGCCCTTGCTTCAGTAAACTTTAATGAATGCCTTTTATTTTGCACTCCTGCTTTACATCCTGTTCTTCAGCGTATCATTTTATAGTTTTCCTGTGCCAAACCACCCACCTGCTCTTTAAAAGGGGTTGTGGCACTACAGTTGATATGTGTAGAGAAGCAGGGGATGATATGCACAAAGGTTCATGGCCATATTTGAAATGGGGACATTACATGTTGCACGTTTAGGCTCCTCTCTTGCCAGTAGTCCCATGAGTTACTCTTATGCTTGTGAATTGAGACATAGATATGGCCAACAGGCAGTTAGCTTAACATAAAGACTAGAAACGAGAAAATGGCCGGCCTGGCTCTGTGCAAAGGCAACAAAATCCACCAACAAGCACCTCTAAGGCTCGCTAGCTATTATACTATGTACTGGACTATTTCTTGGCACATAACTTCCTGTAAAATGGCAAATTAAGTTTTTTAAAAATAAGCATTTATTGTTTCCTAATGTGCAACAATGCTTCCTTTCTGCAATCAGCCATTTATCAGCAGTTGCCACTTTCTTGCACCCAAAATACCCCCAGTAGTAATTGTTATGTAAGACGTTACTCAGGACATCTAATTAGATCCAATTCAGAGGCTTTTCTTTTCTAAGAAGTGAACCCTGTGCCAAGGGCATTTACATGATCTAACAGAGAACATTTCATGGTAAAAGCCATGGAAAGTCTCCCTGTTAAGGAGGATAATTGAGGCTCTGTGGTCGTCTCATATGTACTCCTCCTGCTGTGTCTGTTTACAATGAGGCCTTCTTAATAGACAGCAAATTATTTGGGCGTTGATGAGTGGAACATTTTATCAAAATGTGATGTGTTTATGGTCGTCCTTTCTTCCTCTTATTGTTAATATAATGAATGCAGTCATCCTCGGGGAAAAGGCCAAACCACAGGCCTGTTCATACACATGTTCAAACCACACTGGTTCCACTCACGAAGCACTTGGGCCGATCCAATGACTTCATTAACGGGATAACTTGAGGTATTAATTAACAAATAATATACTCTGATGACAGAGAGAAATCAACTCCTGATGTCGTTTCTCACAGAAATACATACTAAGTACTTAGATGTACTATTAAGTCTGTCAAGAAAAAGACTTTCAGTCATATAGGCATTTATTCAAAAGATACATATGGATTATTTATCTGCCATCAACATTTTTATACCTTTATTCAAAAATATCTGTGAAGCTTAGCTCAACATTGCACATATTTGATATATTACAGCATTATAAGGTTGACATGTCAGCAAACAGTTGATACAGCTAATGCTGCGTTCACATGGAGTCAGGCAGACAGCACATGGACAACATATTTTGGATGGCACAGGAAAAACAAACAGTCCAATGGGACGGTAGGATGGTGAAAAGAAACATGCATTGACAATATGTCAATGGTGATAAACCATGGTGATGCTGTATTACAAAGAATGAAATAAATTATTTTTCAAAAAATCATGTTTATTATTTTAGTAATGTCCACTTATTGTCCGGATTGCCCATGTTTTCACCTTGTGGGAGGGAGCTAAGTGACATATGGTTGTAAATTCCATTTGCAGAGGAGGGGAAAAGCTCACAAATTTTAACTTTGAACAGCAATAGTGTGCTGTTACCATTGCAAGTATTCTCTGCCAGTCTCCCCCAATTATCCTGATCTTGTCCACCAAAATGATATCCCGTTTGTTATCTACCATCTGCCTGATTCCATATAAACGCAGCATAGCACGTTAGCAAACCTGTGGTAAGGCTGACGATGAGGCTAACATGTAAACAAACAGTTGATAAGATGAACATGTTACTAAATAGTTGCCTGTTTACACATCCAGCACATTTGGGGTAACATTCATGTTTGTTGCGAGTAGTGTGTCTGTCAATCTAAAGAATGCAAGTCGTTCAAAATTTGCTCTCCTTCAGTGTTTCAGCAAAAGCTAAGATATGGCAATGTGATATGATGTTAAAGGGAAATTACGGTTTATTTCAACCTGTCTCCTATCGTCCTAAATTTGTTTCAAGTGACTAGTGACATAAAAATAATAGTTAGCATGTTAGCCGTTAGCCTAGATACAGCCGGAGCGCATAGTAGCACCAGACCTGTTAAAACGTAAGTGAACGGGCATAATTCAAGTGCAAAGTTAGTCCACTAAACAAGCTTTTTTTCCACAAAGACCGCCTCATATCATTAGGATAAATGTCAGAGAACATATAGAAAACGACATGTAAACGTCTTGTCTTACCTTACCGGTGTGCTGCCATTTTTGTTTACCATGTAGCTCTGCTTTCCAAAGCGCGGCTGAAATATATCTCGCGAACTCTAGATAAAGCCCAGCTGGATACTACTCCAGGTGGAGGTGTCTCGTCCTCGGTCACATCCAGACCTTGAAAATAAGGCTGCATCCGGTCCCATTCCTTGCAACAGAGGCATTCCTCTTCTGTGGGCATTTTGGCACAGCATTCACAGGTACACCACCAATCTCCAGAGCTACGCAGCCTTGCAGCAGCCATTCCTCCTCTCTCGTCCTCTACCTGTTGCGCCTCTCTCTCTCCTCCTCCTCCATTCTTCAATTTCACAAAGCTCTTCGTCAGTGTATACTGGCTCAAATAAATAAGGGCGGCCATCAAACTCTGCAAAATCAAATTCCTCCTCCACAAAGTCAAAGTCTGGCAAAAAGTCAGCCATTATTCTATAAATCTTTCATAAAATAAATGAATGAACTTTTCAGGCTACTGTCCGGTTCTGCCTTCCAGCTGTTGCTGCTTGTTCTTGCGAGATTTCAGGCACGGTATGAGATCGCTGCTTGTTCTCGCAATATTTCGGCTGTGCTTTGGAAAGCAGAGCTAGATGGTTAACAAACATGGCAGCACACCGGTAAGGTAAGACAAGACGTTTACATGTCGTTTTCTATATGTTCTCTGACATTTATCCTAACGATATGAGGCGGTCTTTGTGGAAAAAAAGCTTGTTTAGTGGACTAACTTTGCACTTGAAGGTTGCCCGTTCACTTACGTTTTAACAGGTCTGACGCTACGGCTGTATCTAGGCTAACGGCTAATGTGCTAACTATTATTTTTATGTCACTAGTCACTTGAAACAAATTTAGGACGATAGGAGACAGTTTGAAATAAACCGAAATTTCCCTTTAAGGACCTACTATGCTATTGAAAACTATTTGAACACATGTAGCTCTCTCTCACCTCCACAGTGTCTGGTGTTTGACTGTAATGTTTGATTTAGCAAGAGCAGTGAAAATGCCTATTATTGTATCTATTTTGGTACATACTTGTGCACCAGCAGAGGTGCAGACAGCAGAGGTCTAATTATTAGTAATCATTTGTTTAAACTTCACAAAAAAATAAAGAAATGCACTGACTTGCATTTTATTACAAGGGGTATTCAAAACACAAAAAACAAAAGGCACATTCAGCCCAAAATGAGCAAATTTATTGTAGTTTCAAGGTAAAAAACCCCAATCTTAGATGGCAAGTAAGAACGTGATTTTTTTTTTGCTGTTTTCAAATGTGTTTTTTCTCACAATCTATTTTCTGCTTGGAAATCATCTTCCCAGGGCAAAACTAAAGTTTAAATCCAATATTTCCACAGACTGTGATTATCTGCGCTTCGTCTTCACTAAAACAAACAGGCCACAGTGGGAGCGGGTGGTTTTATCATTCCAGTCAAAAAAAAAACAGACATTTGTGAGATCACAAAATACCTTTGAGATACAATCTGCAGATGGATAATAGGTGAAAAAAAAGGTTTTGATCTTTCCCCAAAGATTTGTGGAGAGAATACTTGACAAAATAACTAAGTAGTAACACAGGGTATGAATAACATGTAGTCATTCATACCCACAGACGGCATAAAATAATAGACATCCCTACCGTGACATCACCTTTTGGTTTGTAGACTCTTGTTATGAAGCCTCAAGTTCAGCATTTCAGCCATTGACATCTTGGTTTTTGGGGCCAGAAGTTACATATTTGGATGATAGGTTGAAGCTGGAGGAGCGAGGGGTGGATCTGACTTGTAGACTGTTGTGAAATTTTGCAGACAGCCAATCACTTAAGCGTTTCTTCCCTTAAGTATGCATAAGTTTGGGGCCTTATCAAATTGCAAAGTTAGTTATGCAAAAATTAAGTTTTCACAAATGTCGAAATTAGCTATAGAGACCAAAACTGTTTCTTGTACCAGGCTGTAAACATGTTTATTTCTGCTCTGAAATAAGGCTTTTTAACATAGGCGTCATTGACTCTGTTTTGGAGCCAGCCTCAAGTGGACATTCAAGGAACTGCAGTTTTTGGCTTCATTTCTCAGCCTTGGAGGTTTCTGCTTGACATCAACACGTTAAAAGAGCACGTTCATTGAACATGCTCATGTTGTTTTTGATTAACAGTGAACTGAATGTGCCCGTTTGTAACTTATGAACATTAACATGAGTGAAGTGAATGTCAAGTTAACAAACTCCGGACTTTCACCCAGGAGACCGCTGTTTGTTTCCCGTCTGGAACCAAGAGTCAGTCGAGTTCATGAATATTTGAGAATCGGTAATCGTCTCAGAAAATATCACAGTTTCGAGTTATCATAGTATTATAAAATTTATGTAAGTATCAGTCAAGATGACGCTTAAAAGGGATGAAAATAAAGAGCTTTTGTTGGTTAAACAAACTTTTTATTACTATCATTGCAACTTAAAACCATTTTGTTGATGGAAATATGTGTCGAAAGTCACTCCTTAGAAAATAATTAAAATAAAGAGAAAATTTTCCATCTAGTTGCATTTTTTTTCCAATATCGCAGATAAGCAAGTGCACGAATTTGAAACAACACATTGAATCGAAGCATCTGACTAGTCTTAAGAAAAGACCTAGTTCTGTTTTTGGGAATGTGAGGTTATGATTCAAAATTGTGAACTATAGTCGTGGCCTAGTTTCATTTTATCCATTCTTTGTGCGGTGCAGCTACAATCACGGGCATGATTATTTAGGACACACCAGTTAAAAGCATCATGAGGTTATGAAATTGCGATCACTGATATCTGCTGCAGTTGAGCTGAAAATGTCTCTGCTAAACATAGAACCAGGCACAAGGAATGATCAGTACAGCACATGTTGTTTTTTTAGTACGGAGTGGAATAACTGATAAGGAGCCATCATTTTGTGAGCTGCACATGTACTGAAAAGTTTTTCCCCTTTGTCTCATATGATATTATTGAGATTACAGATGGAGAACAATACATAGATCCCTGATGTGGCTGAGCAGCTCATCCAGTCCACATGTGGTGTCTTTTATCGAGATCCTGATATAGAACTGCAGAATGAAAAGAACAGCAGGCCAGCATCGGTTTAAACGAGGCTGAACGGTGACTGTAAGCAAACTCACAAACAGCCACTGTGAGGTAATCTGTGAACCTCAGACATGACGTGCTGGAGACAAACCTGGCCGCGGAGAAGGCTTCAAATGTTTATTAATGAGCTCCTCAGACTCACCACAGTTATGCTGCTGGATGCTCACAAAGACGTGATCTAATCCTGTAACCTTCTCAAGCCCGTCAGATTACAGCTTTACTCTTCGCCGCGCAGCCTGCGGATCGCTTTGTAATGTCATCTAAGACGGCATTGTCACAGATGTTAATGGTCATAATAGGTGGAGAGTGTTTGAGAGTGAGGCAGCGGTCACATTCACCGAGTTTTTCTGGCCTGCCGAGGAAGTTGTGTTGGAAATATTAACGTGATGCCGAGGCCAAATGCAAGTCAGAATCATTAACGGGCCGATACCCAGCATTTGTGGTATGGATATCTCTTTCACTGTGTCTCAAGAGCGAAATCAACACAAAGGCAGCAAAGCTTTCGGAGCACTAAGTGATTTAGCAGAAGGAAATTGGTTGTCTAATGTCTACAGAGAGGTTTGTGCAGAGGTATGCTCGCAAGTTTTCCATGATTGCATGTTCAAATCACAATAAATATCCCTCTCTGTTGAGCTACTGAGCCCGAGGTAAAATGTTCTGTTGCCCTGCCAGATGCAATTGACATTTAGAGAGTCTGGCAAGGTGCTTACAGTGTAAAATACCTGCTCACTGCTTGCACCACTAAAAGAAGGGGAGTCTGGGTCCTCTTGCTGCAGAGCCGAGGGCTCCAATATGTATCATAGCTGAAGTTATAGGAGCAATGTGCTTGGTGTTTGGCCACACTGAAGTGTTTGGCACTTCCTTGACACACATGCCTTCCACATGTGTAAAAATATATATGTTGTATCCAGTCTGCAGGAAAGTTCACAAACAGTGCAGCCATGTTTCCTTGGATCTAAAGCGAACATTCCGGCCTCTTAAAGAAAATAGGTTAATTCTTCTGCATGAGTTTATATTTCTATTTATTGCCCCAGCTGTCTGCATGTGCTCTCGCTGAAAAACAGAAAATTTTCCTCACCATATAAGTAAGAACTGTGTCATAAACTCAGCCGTACGGTAAATGATATCATCGGAATAAAGACAGAAACGAGGTGCAAAAACGCCTCATAGCAGTCCTGAAATTCTTTGAGTTGTAGATAATTTGCAGCACAGACAGACACCATATGGAATTGTATTTGCGGGGCAATAATCCCAACACGGCAAATGGCAGAAAAAATGACAGTAAATTCTTGCTGTTTCATGTTCAAGACTTTGCCTCAATGTAAAGATCAGGCTTAGACGACCCGCAGTGTCAACAAAACCGCAAGGAAAAGAGCTTGGCGCAGGAGGCTGCTCTCAGCGTGTTAATCCCACAACTTTCCAGGAGGGTTTCTTTTTTTTCAGCTCGCTTCAGTAGACTTTTGGCTGTTAGGTCCTCTATTACTGTAGTAGGTATAGGCACAATCAGCTTTTCCATGTGGTGGACATTCCAGGCCACATCTGTTTTCAATATAGCCACATGTCCAGCTGTTTCAGACCTATAAGCTACCAGTCTTTTCCCACTCAGTCCACTGAAGCTTTAAATGTGAATGGCGTCAACATTGTATAAATCCATGCTGTGTTGACTTTGAGAATATTGTCTAACCAAACAATGAGATACTGAATATAATATTATGATTGTTGGAGCGTATCAGAAATAATGAGAAAATGACATTCTGTTGCAGACACAAGATTAAAGCGGGAACATTTTCTGCACAACACATCTGAACCCACTTGTTTACACTCTTCACAACACCATAACCACTTTTATTATTGAAGCAGCATCCAGGGGCTTGTCATTTGCTTGTAGACATTAGAGAAATTACAGCTCTCTGAGGAAGGAAGGGAGCATACATTTTAGTGAGACATCTGCTTTTGATGTACAATTTAAATCAAAAGAAACAACCATGTTGTTTCCTGTCTAGCCGCAGCCGCGTGATGAGCATCACATCCCCTCAATGTGTTATTTACTTCATCCCTTTTGCATTTCCACACATGCACGACATCTAAGTGGGGGCACGGCTGTGAGAAACTGATAAAATCTGCATCAGATATGAGCAGCTACTGGCTGGCCTGTTAAATTAAGTTACGTTAGACAGAGACAAGAGCATATACAGTGTACAGTGTCTTATCTTAATCCCTATAGGACTTTGCAGACACCCAGCAGATTTATATTAAGTCGCCCTTGACTCAAAAATGTGCTCTACTTAATGTCACTGTATTCCAGTTTAGACATTTGATGTTCAGTTTGCAGAATATGTGCAAAGTTTGACACCAGAAGGCTGATTTCACATTTATCTACAGATAGGAAAGTCACTTAGCCTGGAAATCCAGACCCAAATCTAGAAAGATTTAGGGTCTGGCCATGAGTAATGAAAATGGCCCAACTCAAGGGGCGGCACCAAGCATGCATTTGAAAATATCACTGCACGCAACTGGATAACACTATGACAAATCAGAACAATACACGGGGTGACGTATCCAGAACACTACCAGTGGAGCTAACTGGTAGATTAGACTCTTGCCGTATCCAGTCGGCAAAACAGCAAAAACGTCCTTCTTGCAAAGGAAAGATTTCTGTTCCTCTTTTAGAGAAAAATCCAAGTCTAACTCGTTCACTGTAGTGGCCAGAGCCGTTTCAAACAACTGATGTTCATCTGTAGCCATCTTGCAATGTTTACTGACTGATTCCGGACTTCGTCTTCGCAGCGCTGTCGTCATCTATTTAGCTCGCCTCTGGCCCGCCTATATCAGATACACCGATGTGATTGGTGCAGCTCGGCTCCAACGGCATAGGTAATGAGCATCATTACTGATTGCCAGAGTGACTCGCTGAGCAAATTCAAATTGTGCTCTCGCGAGAACTCTGGATTTCCAGGGTAAAAGTCACTATCTGGGTTCAGACCTTTGATTCTGCCCACTCCACCAGGTTGACTGATCAGTGTGGCATCGTGACGCTAAACACTTGTTTCTTGGTTGAAGAACAATCAATTTATATCTACACGTTTTTTATCTTTGTGCTATGTTTGTTTTGAAAAAGGCTGTATGAATTCAATGAGCAAAAACGGTACAGTTCCTGTGAAAACAAACACACTTATTGTGAAAAGAGACGATGCATGTACTGAGTGTAAATTGAGACGATGCCCCTGAACGTCCAAAACTGATGCAATAGGGGTACCTAGTAGAGTTCTCAATCTCATCCCGAGCCCAACGGGTCCCAAAAAGCCAGACAGGTCGGACCGGGTTCAGGCTCGGTCAGGTAGGGCATGGTCATTCAATGAGCTGGTCCATTTTCCACTGGAGACGTGTGTGTCTCACACCACCACACACCCAATGTTTCTCATGCATTGGAAGCCAACTAGTGCTTGTTGGGGGTGGTCGGCCTTGGTTGTGCTCAGGCCCAGTATTTTATGTGATAATATGTTGGTTTGGTATGTTTCGGGATGTAATTTTTTTGGCCTGTTGAGATTTCTGGTACCTGGCATATTTTATATTTTGATATGACAGGTCACTGAACAAGTGTTGGTATTTGACGAGTTGGGAGTGAGAATGCGTTGACTGGTCTCTAGTGATTGGTTAGGAAAATCGAATCTTTCTCCCCTACAGAAATCAGTTGGAGAGGAGGAAATGTCTGATATAGTTAGGAAACATAGTGTAATCAGTTGACAAAATATGTCTGATATCAAGAAAAGAAAGTTCCTCTGCTCACATTTGCACAATCTGGGAGTGTCTCAACAGCTGCATGTGAAGTGTTTTTGTTCTTTCAGAGAATTAATCACATGTACATTTACCCAATCAACGAGTTAGTCATCATCATCTTTTCTTTTGTAAAACCTAAAAATAGTGTTCTGATAAAACATGAATCTCACCATTGTGTCATTTGTCCAAGCTTGAGTGTGGAACAGACTCACTCAGCTCTTTAGTAATGGAGGAACTTTTCATAGTTTAAGACACTGCAGGAATGAATACAGTCATTTTAATGGAACTTTCTTAGATCCTATTTCTGAGTAAGGTACTCTCCTAGCACAAGAGGAACCTTGAGCAGCATAAGTGTACTGTGATTGGTCCAGACACAAGATGCTTCCTGGTCTAATAGGAGTCAATGCAACACCAGCAAGCGTCGTTTTTAAAAACCTGTTAGCCATGTCAACACAGACAGCACAAAACACAAACAGCAGCTATTGTTGCCCCCTGTGGACACTAGAGGTAAAAACAACCAATATGAATGGTGGTCCTCATTAACCATCAAGAGGTGGGAAGTAATGAGCTTGGCTTTGGCCAACACGGAGGTGAAAACTTACTCAGACAGGCAACATAAAGGTGAAATGTAATGCTTTCTTCCACACAATGGATGACACAGTCCCAAAAGGGGCTCTGCTCACCTTAACTCTGAGACTTTAATGTACGAGCACGACTTAAGCCCCTTTTCCACCCAATACTTTTGGTATGGTACCTTTGGAACCAAGAGTAACCCTTCAGACATGGCACCTAGACCCTTGCATTTCCACTTCAAACAATACCCTTAAATGTGGGTGGGGTTGTTGTCACTCACTGCTCTGTCCAGCACTCACTGTATTTCCCCCTTTATCAGTCTGCACCTTGTTATCGTCCACAGAAAGGGGTTGCACGGGTCTCTGGATGGGATATTTAAAAATAGCGGGTTTGTGCATTTAGTCCTTCTCAGGCAAGCTTAGAGGTTTAGTGATGTCAGAGCCCACAGGAACGACGCTCTGCAACGCTTTTTTTTAATGCCGAATACTTGCCGTTCACATAATCCAGTCAAAATTAATATATATTCTTAAATGCTTGAAAAGCCACTCATTACCGAAAGTGTATGCCATCCAAGACAGACAATAAAAACTAATGGAATAATCAAAGTTGTCATATTGGCATTTATAGTCTGCTGATGGATCCACGTCATCAACTCATGCATTGAGTAGCATTACAAGTAAACCTTCCACCTTAAAAGTTGCCAGTAGTCGGTCTAGTGAATTAAATAATTTTTTCTCAGACTACAGCAGCTGCAAGAGGCAGCAAAACATCCTTTTATAGTTACAGTTTACTAATGTATGTAAAACACTCCACAGTATGAACAGTGGTTACATGAGCTTCAAAACCAGACACAACTCAGCCCTGAGCAGAGTGACAGTTCTCTATTGACCAATCAACCGACTGCAGTGTTCACAGCTCCACCTTTTAGTACCAGATCTGTGTGCTAGGTACCCCAACAGAGGGGGGACCAAAAATGGGGACAGTGTGGAATGGTTTCATTGGTGCCATCCACAACTTTTCACAGTGGAAACAAAAAAAATCAGTACTGAGCTGAACTGAACTGAAATGTACTGTATCGTAGTGCTCGGTGGAAATGGGGCTTTTGTGACATTACAACTTTGGAAGCTGATCCTGGTCCAACCAGCAAATACGGAGCAACATTCCTTTGGAGTCATGTTTACTTAATCTTTATTTTACCAAGAAGTCCCATTGAGACAAAAATCTTTACAGAGTGGACCTGGCCAAAGTAGCAGCTGTGCAAAGTCACAACAAAATGAAAATACAACATATACAAATGATAAGCAAAAATTCACAATAAAACAGAAGAAAGCTAGAAAAACAAACATGCCATTTGGTGAATATCTAATATTCCTGTCTCGAAGGGAACTTCAATAGTTTACTTGCTGTGTGTTTAAGAATGAGGTGTCTTACAGATAGTTATCAACACATCTGATCAGTGCACCAGAGTCTTGTTTCAGTCTCTCATCAGCAGCAGTCTGGCAGGACCCCAGAGGAACTTCTGTGGTGATTCCTCACACACTGAATCTGCCAGTTGCTGCTGAAGATAAACACCATAAACACAAATGCTATTTTCAGCACACAGTCCAGGGTGAAGAAATGCATTAAATAATAAAAAAATAACAAACACATTGACAAACAATAAGTTTGCCTTGTTTATCTACACTTCACATTATTCTGTTACACAGTAAGCATTTCCTCTTTGGCTTATTAATGTGTGCTTTCATGTAGTGTGTATTTTACTCTGTTTATTACCACCTTTATCTTTGCACTGGCTATCAAGCAACTATTCCCTCCCCTCATCAACCCAAAATAGCCCTTTGCCATCAACTCGCCATCACCGCCTTGAGAATACATGTGGTGATAGAGTCTGGACTCGTCTGACCCTGGTTCTCATCTGGACTTTGGAACTGTGTCAAGCTGCCCTGGAGGGGATCTGGTCAGACTCGAGAGATCCTTTCCTGGGGTGCTGCGGCCAGTTGTTCTTTAGTTGTTTATTTTTCTTCTCCCAAGCAATCTTTTACACATTCCTCGAATTTTCCCATGTTTGTCGAGTTTGTTCGTTTAAGATGAGGCTTATTATTACATTTTCCTGCCTACTGGACAAATGGCTGTTTATAATCATGTGGTGGTCAAACTAAATTGCACAAGTCTCAGTCCAGGGACTTGAGGTTTGATTTACAGTAGTAGACAAGATCTGCAAGTATACATCCAACTGCTAAAGTCAATAATGCCTTGATCTGCCTCCAGTGCAGCTCCCCCCCGGTGTTGAACTGTTTTACAGATGAGGAGCACAATGCTGTTTCTCAGCAGATAAATTTACCCCTGGAGCAGTGTCAGCGTTTTTAAGTTGACAGCTGATGCTCACGGGTCAAGTTCTCTTGTGTGTTTAAACCGTCCCCTTGAGTCTCAGGGGTCAATCTCCTCGCCGATCCCTCAGGCCAGAAGCATTCTGCAGCTTCCACCAGTCAGTGCAGATGGTGAGGAGTCACGCAATGGAGAATCCAAGAAGCTTGAATTGTTGGAAAATGATTGCACTAACTTTTAATATTAACTCAACTGGATTTAATTAATAAAGTTTGTCAAACATCCTCTCTGAAAAGACTTAAGCTTGTATGCTTAACAAAACTAACACAGTCAGGTGGACAATACATTTGAATCCTCTGGAAAGACATTTCACAACAAAGCACAACTATGAATAACTATTAAACTGCTGCTACCTCAGCACTTTAAAAGCTGAATTCCAGATAAAGAGTGCTCTCACTGGGAAGGGAATTTCCAGCTTGGAAACTACTTATTTATGGCTTGTTCAATTGTTGGTAAAGAAGAAAGACGTACTGCATCAGTATTTTCTTGCTCCTCTGTCGGTTCCTCCAGTGCAAAGAAAAAACATACTGAAACATATTTAAAGCAGGAGTGAGCTTACATAACTCAGTGAGAAGTGTAGAGTAAAACGATATAAAAGCTATACAGCAGTGGTGCTTGGCGCTAATATCGGAAAATGACTGAGTGTGGTTAACACTTCCATATGCCTTGACCAAAATATTTGCTTTACTTTGGGTTTCAGACATTCTTGAAATTCATGCCCTAAATATGCCATCCAAGCTCTTGTCATGTAGCTTTAAGTTGCCATAAGGTGCGCCTCAAATATCCATGCCCCCATTGCAAATATACGGTTATAAATACTTTCCACAGTCCACTACGTTTGTTTTGAGCCTTTAGGTTTCTTTCTGCATATAGACTAAACAGAAATAATAGTCACTGTAAGTTGTTTGTGTTTCATTCAGATACATCTGCAGGGGTGGTAGGAACACCAGCAATAAGTTGGGGATATTTTCAAATGCAACTCTAAGTTACTAAATGAATCCCCTCATCTTAAAGGATAAGGCTGCTGTTAATCAATATTTTTCTTATTGTCAACATATCACATGAAGCAACCCAACAATGTGCCAGTCCATCTCTATGGCTTCATTTAAAAAAAAATACTACATAATTTTCTAAAGCAGGATTTGTTCTTCTGCATCAAATTGACGTGATACCCAGGACATACCCTGACGTGCACCTTCCCAGAAATGTAACTACACGTCGCAGCCACACAGACCTCCTGTCTATTTGTAAGCTGAAACCATTTCCCTCAGTGGAAACAAAGCTTTTATTTACTTTAATTTCACAGTTATTTGGGAAGACAATAAGTCTCCACCAAACAGCATTTTAGGTCTTGTGTGATTTATCCTGGCTTCATATGAGCAGAGGAAATCTCTGCTAGTTGCTAGGCTAATTGATACAATGTATAATGCCATAGGCTTGTGCTAATAACGTTAGCATGTTATATTTGTTTGAAAAACGTGTTTTGTCAGTGAACCTTGTTAGTTGTAATGGAACCAAATTTTTTAATGATACCTTTGATGTTGCTGTTGTCCCTATCTAGCCACTAGGCTAATTTCTACAATGTAAAATGCCATAGGCTTGTGCTAATAACATTAGCATGTTGTATTTGTTTGGAAAAAGTGTTTAGTATAAGACAGTTAAATTATTGTTGAACCTTGTGAGCTGTAATTGAGCATCATTTTGTAACGTTGCCTTTGTTAAATGTTGCGGTTGTCCCTGGATTCATATAAGTAGAGGAAAATTCCACTAGCCACTAGGCTAATTTATACAATGTAAAATGCCATAGGCTTGTGCTAATAGCATGTCTCCAGCAAGTGTTTGTCTGTGAATGCTGCGAGTTATAGTGAAGTCGATTTGTGTACTTGTGTTTGAGATCATCACCATTAAGCCATGTTTAAAGTGTGTTTTGAATCAACTAAACTTTACAGCACTTCACAGAAACCCCGCCGCCAACTAGTGTTTTGGAGGTATCACTGCAGAGTGACACAGACACACCACTGCACAAATATGTCACACCTCAAGTTTCTTAGGTTATGTTTTTCATTTCAGTCATTCATGTTGTTTCCTGTTTTACTTTGAAACACCTCCCCTAATTTCAGTTGTGTAATTTCCCTCCCTTTTGATGACTTCACCTGTGTCTGATTGTCTGTCCCGCCCTGATTGGCCTCACCTGTGTCTCATTGTCCTTCCCCTCACCAGAGTATTTAGTGTGTCTCTTGTTTTCTCTAAGTACCAGTCCATCTTTCCTTCTTGTATGTCTAGGATTCTTGCCTTTTGTTTCCTTGTGTCATTTTCTTGTATTTTAGATTTAGCCTGTAGATTGACTCTGCCTCATCACTATTGGAAATGTTTGCCTCAACTGATCCTTCTGTGTACCGGACCTACCTTTTGACCAGTAAAGACTGTGTTATTTTATCCAAACTGACCAGGGTGGTGCGTTTGAGTCCACCCTCACCTGGTGCACCACAACACTATAAAACTTCACAATGGCTTAGGTCACATGCATAGGCTACATCAAGACAGTGTATTGGGGGTTAACTGAAACACACAAGCAAACAAACAAACAAAAAAGTGGCCATGTTCACTGTACTGAAGGAACATGTCACCTGGTACAACAATGTGACTGTGTTTTTGGACAGCAGTAGAGGTGTATGGCAAAGTAATAAGATATATCAAGCTTTGGCTACACAGGCTATACTTGTTGGTTATGGTCTCTTCATGAGACTTTTTGACAATAGGAAAAATACTGAACATCGCCAGCCATATCCTTTAAACAACAAGGTACTCTCTGGCTGAAGCCAACACAGTCTGTCCCATCTTTTCTGTCAGCACAGTATAATGTTTCCATGCCTGTTTGTAATCCATCATTTTGTGAATACTGTCCTGAGTGGCACTTGGGCAGGAGCTTGTCCAACTATAATTTACAATCATTAAACCTGGAATGTCCAAAACGCCAATAATTCCTTCTTTGGAAAACTAAAGGACTAAAGCCACATAAAATCACATCCCCATATTTCTGCAATTGAATAAAAATATCACTCATTCTTGACCACAATCCCTCAATGAGCTTAAGACAATATTATGATGGAAACTGAGCAACATCGCCCTGTCTAAATCTGAGACTTCAAAGCTTTGAATTTAATGACCATAGTTTCCAGTTATACTCACTCATCTTTTTTGTCACAGATTACAATGCTGACCAAATTCTTTCACTGAGCAGTGTGATTAAAACCATTTTCTAGTTGTTTTGACACTATTTAATTTTGGTGGATATTAAGCTCAGATCATTAGCCAAAGAGGGCTTTGCCAAACTCACCTAGCATCCAGTAAACAAATTCAGACACCACACATCTGTTGGATGTGTTGCTTGGTGTTGAAAGAAACCTGGGCAGAAGGTGAAATGTGAGGGACATTTATCTGCTCGTTGTCTGCAGTTTGGTGCCTTCATCGGGTCAGGGTCCTGCTGGATAGCTGACATTCCTGACTGTCTCTAAGATCTAGGTCAGTCAGACATCATCTGCACACACAATGTTACCCTCTCCTAGGAAGACCAAAAGGCTATTTGTGTCCCATTTATTTTATCCAGTACTCGTGGTGACAGAGGTTTCCCCTCTTCTGAACTTCTTATTGATACAAAACCCTTCTACTCTCTGGAAACCTTTTTATGTGGAGATTAAAATAAAAAAAAGACCTAGGATAGCACCACAGTACTTGAGTGCTGTTTGAGTACTTTTTAAACATACATGACACCGTTTATTTTGAGGTGCACTCAACTCTGGACTCAAATTAACAAAGTTTAACAACACACAGATGCTCTACTTGGATGATTCCACTCTCTTTAAAGTTGGACTGTTTTACTGACAAAGCTCTGTTATATCGGCATGTAAAACCTAACTACAGTAAAAACAGAACACAGGCACAGCATGCTTATAGCTGCATAATTTTGTAAATGATACCGAATCAAAAATAAATTTACACATCTCTATGCATGGTGAGACAGTTTGAGCTAATTTTGTTGACAGAAGGATATTTCCATTTTATATAGTTATAGTTATAGTATTCATTTATGCTGATGACACAGTCTTATATGCACATAACTCTTCTCTAACTCAAGCTACTGTATATCTACATTACAGTTTGCCTTTGACATTCTTCATAGATCTCTGCATAACCTAAAACTTGTACAGACTGGAAGACATAACATGTTTAATCCTCAAGAACAAAGGTTATAATCACAGACGCAGTGTGCATTAGTTTAGAATCTCACTGAAACCCTTGGTGGCCGTAGCCAAAAGTGTATGTAGGGATTTAAATATTTAATTCATTTCTTTAAATTACAAAGAAGAAGAGAAGAAGAAGAAGAAGAAGATGAAGAAGAAGGCCTGAAATACACACTCATGCACAAACAAGACCTATACATGCATTAAATAGGAAGATGTCAGTTAGGGGATCCGTGCCTTGCTCAAGGGCACCTCGGCAGTGCCCAGGAGGTGAACTGGCACCTCTCCAGCTACCAGTCCACTCTCCATGCATAATTTATTAACATATAAAACAAACAGTTAACAGCCAAACCAAAACATTGCCCACACAGCCTCTGATTAGTTGACAGACTCAACCCAAGGCATCATGCGACAGCTAGGGGATGTCTGACAAGAACACTTACTGTTTTCAACATGGTAAAATTTATGAATAATCACAGAGGACATTCAGTGTTGGATTTATTTTACAAAGTTTACAGAAAGACAAAGCCTCTGAAAGGAATATGATTGCACCGACATACTTGTAGGAAGGACATGCTGGCTAACGTTAGCTTCTGGCAGGCTAGTCTCATGCACTTTTTGTATGTTTTCTTACAAAGAAATGCACCAAAATTTATACATATCCCATATAATCAGTAGCCAGCTTGTGTGTAACTCATGTATTTTGGAAGTCTGCGATCATGTGGCCAATGTGCTGACAGAAGTAAAGAAGGAAGCAATCTCGAGCAATCCGTTAAGAGGCAGGTTGGGATGGTGGATGGGTCACAAAACACAGGACTTTCACCCTGGACTTTTCCCAAGGAGCCCGGGTTTTGCACCACGTGAACCTCTGTGTCATTTTAAGGTACGTCATCACCATGTTTCTCTTCCTAAACCTAACCTCCATAACTTTACATTGATTTTGTGACTCAACTTAAAGTACATAACATCATTCATGGGGCACTTATTCATAGGATATCATCAAAGCTCTGTGTGAAGATATGTTCCTTCTCAGAAAAAATATAGTAAGTTGAGAGTTAGCTTCTATAGTGTCCAGTATGTCAGATTTTTCTCATCAGTTCTGTCCATCAGGACTCTTTAATTCTTGTACTTCCTGTTGGAATGCCACAGCTGTGTGTATTGGCTTTGTTAGAGTCAATACAGGAAGGCGAGATCAGGCAAACTTATACAGTATACACGCTGGAAGTCAAATTGGAAACACATTGACCTTGTTGTGAACAATCAGAAGTGTAATGATGGCTTTGATCCTTTGTAAAATGAGATATAAATGTTTTATATACAGTACAGGCCAAAAGTTTGGACACACCTTCTCATTCAATGCGTTTTCTTTATTTTCATGACTATTTACATTGTAGATTCTCACTGAAGGCATCAAAACTATGAATGAACACATGTGGAGTTATGTACTTAACAAAAAAAGGTGAAATAACTGAAAACATGTTTTATATTCTAGTTTCTTCAAAATAGCCACCCTTTGCTCTGATTACTGCTTTGCACACTCTTGGCATTCTCTCCATGAGCTTCAAGAGGTAGTCACCTGAAATGGTTTTCCAACAGTCTTGAAGGAGTTCCCAGAGGTGTTTAGCACTTGTTGGCCCCTTTGCCTTCACTCTGCGGTCCAGCTCACCCCAAACCATCTCGATTGGGTTCAGGTCCGATGACTGTGGAGGCCAGGTCATCTGCCGCAGCACTCCATCACTCTCCTTCTTGGTCAAATAGCCCTTACACAGCCTGGAGGTGTGTTTGGGGTCATTGTCCTGTTGAAAAATAAATGATCGTCCAACTAAACGCAAACCGGATGGGATGGCATGTCGCTGCAGGATGCTGTGGTAGCCATGCTGGTTCAGTGTGCCTTCAATTTTGAATAAATCCCCAACAGTGTCACCAGCAAAACACCCCCACACCATCACACCTCCTCCTCCATGCTTCACAGTGGGAACCAGGCATGTGGAATCCATCCGTTCACCTTTTCTGCGTCTCACAAAGACACGGCGGTTGGAACCAAAGATCTCAAATTTGGACTCATCAGACCAAAGCACAGATTTCCACTGGTCTAATGTCCATTCCTTGTGTTTCTTGGCCCAAACAAATCTCTTCTGCTTGTTGCCTCTCCTTAGCAGTGGTTTCCTAGCAGCTATTTGACCATGAAGGCCTGATTGGCGCAGTCTCCTCTTAACAGTTGTTCTAGAGATGGGTCTGCTGCTAGAACTCTGTGTGGCATTCATCTGGTCTCTGATCTGAGCTGCTGTTAACTTGCGATTTCTGAGGCTGGTGACTCGGATGAACTTATCCTCAGAAGCAGAGGTGACTCTTGGTCTTCCTTTCCTGGGTCGGTCCTCATGTGTGCCAGTTTCGTTGTAGTGCTTGATGGTTTTTGTGACTCCACTTGGGGACACATTTAAAGTTTTTGCAATTTTCCGGACTGACTGACCTTCATTTCTTAAAGTAATGATGGCCACTCGTTTTTCTTTAGTTAGCTGATTGGTTCTTGCCATAATATGAATTTTAACAGTTGTCCAATAGGGCTGTCGGCTGTGTATTAACCTGACTTCTGCACAACACAACTGATGGTCCCAACCCCATTGATAAAGCAAGAAATTCCACTAATTAACCCTGATAAGGCACACCTGTGAAGTGGAAACCATTTCAGGTGACTACCTCTTGAAGCTCATGGAGAGAATGCCAAGAGTGTGCAAAGCAGTAATCAGAGCAAAGGGTGGCTATTTTGAAGAAACTAGAATATAAAACATGTTTTCAGTTATTTCACCTTTTTTTGTTAAGTACATAACTCCACATGTGTTCATTCATAGTTTTGATGCCTTCAGTGAGAATCTACAATGTAAATAGTCATGAAAATAAAGAAAACACATTGAATGAGAAGGTGTGTCCAAACTTTTGGCCTGTACTGTAAGTTGCAGATGTTATTATGATGACAATGTGTGGACAAAATAAAGCATGCCCGCAAACTTGGGTTTCAGTTGTTCATCAGCTAGAGATGAATCAGACCAGCTCAGCCTCAGTGGTGGGCCATACTTGGAAACCTTACATGTTAGTATCTGCACCCCTCAGACACCCATCCAGCCTGAGGCTCTGTCAAGCGCGCAATTTCTCCAATACAAACTGAGACAGGGCTGCATGCCATATGACCAGTCAACAAAGAAGTGAGACAGATAAGTGTACCTTTGCACAATTTCCCTTTTACAATCAGTGAAACAACATTACACAGGGTGACTCAGCGAACGTTTGCTACAAAGGAGGTGTCAGCGCCGATTCTGCCAGAATGCTCAGTGTGTTACTCAGACCACAGCTGCTGACATTAATGTTCTGTCTGTGCCAAGCGAATTAGAAAGCATGTTATGTCCACAACAAAAAAAATGCATGAATCATTCCAATACACATATTTATAATCATTATATCATGTATAATATATAATTAAAGATGTTTTAAACATAAATATTCCACTATAAATTATTATATTCAGTCACTACTCTCGTTGTGAATCATTTTTGAAGGTACAAAAACAGGTACGTGTGATGTAATATCCTGCGTCTGGCAGATATATTTGATGGAACACTTCAGTCGAAAGGTCAAACTTTACTGACCGGTAAAGGCAACAGTTTAAAGCACAGGTTAACATTTTACAAGGACTGGCTGTTGTGTATCTTCACATACTTCCCAGCTCTGAACCCGCAACTGTAGACACCACAGCAGACACACACACCACACACACCGCACACACTTCTTGAGGTTGTGGCTGTTTGTGTTGCTGAGGTGTACAGTAGCGGCGTTCCTGTGAAGACAACACAGGCTGCAGTGCTGGCTGGGACACATGAGAGCCCCTCAGGAGGAAAAAGGGATTCTAATAAATCCTTCAGCTGGGAGAGAGGGAGCTCTATAAAAACGGCCCCTCCATTAAAAACACTCAGCTGTCATGGCTTTGTACTCAACACTGAGTGATTTTGATGTCAACCTCTTTACTGCCGGTGCTTTTCTAAGAGCAAAAGTGAATGGGGCAATTGCAATAGGTATTTGTTTAGGTGCTACAAATGCAGTTTTTGGCAAAGAGAGCAGTTATATAATGCCCTGTAATAACAAAGGGAAATTAAGTCTTGTTTTTTTTTTATCATATGCAGTAAAACATTTGTATGTGAAGGGATTTAGAGGCATGCACTCATGTAAAATTGGTTGGTTGGTCCAGACTTAAAAAATCTTCATTCATGGTTCCCAGAGGATAAATCCCTCTGACTCTGGTGATCCCCATTTCTTTACCTTTACCTCCACTGTGAGATTTACATTCGTGGTTTTGCTTCAGTCATAAAGACTTTCTTTATGCTTCATTCATTCACAATTTTCTCTCTTTAACCCCCTCCCACAAGGCACACTGCACTGCCTTTTTTTATTTGAATATTGCTGCTTCCTGCAGCTTTTTATTGTTGCCAGGCCACCACCCCGTCAGCTCCTTATCCTAACCTTTCTGTGTAATCAATCTATCATGAATTAATACATTTTATTTATTTCCCAGGCAGAGGGTACTTGCTCTAGCTGTGAGGGTGAGAGGCTGTCGGCATATAGTTTGTTGCGCACAGGGAAACGGAGATCTGTGTTGGTACATGAGACCTTACTATAGAGGGTGGATCAAGGGGAATGCCACTCGTTGGTCCAGGAGCTTAGCATCAATCATGGCTGTCTCCAGGCATATTTTATGGCTGACTCGGGGGCAGTTTGACAACCTCCTGTCTGTCATCGGGCCGTATAGCTCTGGGTATCCAGCAACCACCACCAAGATGACGTGAGGTGCTTTTCCACTCTGAATTTAAGTACATTCAACTTCAAATTCAGAGCAGTCCGGCAAAAACGGCAGGCGCTTAGAGTGCAAAAATGCGAGGTATGTCGCAATGTCAAACCAGCAAACAATAAGCTTTCACATTCTCATTTAAAACAATTACAAAAGTTGCCTCCAGCTGCTAAAACTCTCTCTGTATGATCAGGGCCTAAACCTGCTCTCCTCTCTACAGTAGTCTACTGTCATTTTAGGGGGAATCCTCACATGCTCCTCCACCCCATCCATCTCCAGTCATCATATCCAATACCCAGGTGCAGCTTATCAAAACGTGTCCATTCATCCATTTTCATTTGCTTATCCGGGGCTGGTACGGCTGGGTCTGCACTGGGGCCTCCAACCAGTGAGACGTATCCGAAACACCTCCAGCGGAAGGCACCCAGGAGGCATCCTAGTCAGATGCCCGAACTACCTCAACTGACCCCTTTCAACACAAAGGAGCAGCGGCTCTACTCCGAGCTCCCTCTGGATGTCCGAGCTCCTTACCCTATCTCCAAGGCTGAGCCCAGCCACCCCACAGAGGAAACTCATTTCGGCCACTTGTATCTGCGATCTCATTCTTTCGGTCACTACCCAGAGCTCATGACCATAGGTGAGGGTTGGGACGTAGATGGACCAGTAAATCTAAAGCTTTGCCTTCCAGCTCAGCTCCCTCTTAACCACGATGGTCTGGCGCAGCGCCCGCATCACTGCAGAAGCCGCACCAAACCACTGATCCATCTCACGCTTCATTCTACCCTCACTCGTGAACAAGACCCCAAAATACTTGAACTGCCTTGCTAGAGGCAGTAACTCTCTATATATGTTTTTCGTAATTTAAAAGTGAAACCATAAACATTGTTTTGTTGCAACATTTCTATGCATTTATTTAAAATTTGTCATTACCAAAAGCAAAAAAAGGTTTTGAATAAGCTGCTGAAAATGTCCAGCCCATCTATATTTTCCTGGCCCAACTGACTTTGTAATTGAAAAGTCCTGCCATATAACATCCAGATCCTGAACACCCTCTTTATCTTATCACCACTACCACCAGCATCTGACTTCATAGGTGGGATTCATATTCTACTACAGCTCAATACCCCCTTTAAAATATTTGTGATGAGATCTAATTGCCAAAGACTGTTCATATTTTTCATACTTTTGTGCACATGTCAATAAATATTCTTTTACTCCTGATTGAAAAAGCTTTGGTGACTTTTCATCTTGTTGGATAATGAGAGCAAAATCTTAATATGTGAAATATTTTTGGTGTCTGAGTACATCACTACATTATGTCACAATATTCACATTTGTGAGCCCTTTAGCATTCTGACATTAGCATTTAGCTGGAAGCACTGCTGTGTCAAAGTCCAGCCTCACAGAGCCACTGTAGCGGGCTGTAAACTTGTTACAGGTATTTTAAGGACAAAAAAGAACCTGACAGGAAGAAGTACAACAGGCTTAAAATATAACCCAAACACATGGCCAAGGTAACTGATTAAGTCATCAAGTCCTTTTCAAACACCAGAGAGCTTTAAGGCCAGTCACACCAAGGAAAATTTAAAAAAAAGAAGGGAGGAAGGACAGTGACAGCGTTTGAGGAGCCAGACTTTGATGTCAGTTCTGTTGGAGTAAATGAGGCAGGCACGAGATATCACACTTTAACCCAGCATATCTTTGACTGAAACCAGATTAAAAAAACTTACATTGCTTGATGTTCGACTGACATTTTTATCTGAATGTGCGTTTGTTTTCCTTGTTATTGGTTTCCAAACAGATCATGATCTGTTTTGAGGCCGCGCACATTTAGATAAAAGTGTCAGTCAACATAACGTAATGTGTGTTTTTTAATGTCTTGAAAGGATTTTTCAATTAAAGTTAAGACAACAAAGATATGTTGGGTTATCATTTGATTTACAGTGCCCGCCTCATTGACTTCAATAGAACTGACATCAAAGTCGGGCTCCTTGAACACTGTCACTGTTGTTGTGACCATTCCTGCTTTTATATTTTCCTTGAGTCACACAAGGAAATGGCGCAGGGAAGTTTGTTTACTGCTAACAACTTAATTTTCACCAAAGTACACAAAACTTTGCATGACTTTACTTTACCTGAGGCAAATCCACCGATCACAGCTCTTCCATTTAAATTAATATATATTGCTGCTGTGACCGGCAGGCCTTTTACCATCTTCCTGTAGATATGGTACAAAAGTGCAAAAAAAAGTCCGAGTTGTGAGGGCAGACTAATGAGCTGTGAGTGATATAATCTTGGTTTGTTTGGGAAAAGCACGGACTGGAACATGTATACAAGATTAAGCACTTACCTTCCAAATTGTCTTGACGCATGATAGCGACAACATCATGGAGGCTTGCTGACAAAGCTCCAAGTAATCCTTTTGATTTTTGTTGCAGACGGGGCTGCCAGAGCATTATTTAGAGCTTTAGCTGTTTGGGGTTTTCCAACACTTCAAATGTCAAAGATGCCTTTTGAAGTGCCCAGATCAAATTACAATACCACAACCCTTAATCCACGAAAACAAGATGTCCTCTTCCTCTCTACTCTTTGGTACAGCTTCCTGAGAACACATTACCTGCTCTTGTGCTGATTGTCACCTCGTTTCATTCTGCTGTCAGTTTTCTGAATTGCTGTGTCACTAGTTTGTCGTCACATAAAGCTATCAGGTAATGAGCTTTAGTGGCTGAAAAGTAACACCAGCTCTTGTCTAAAGTCTGATCTTAGTTTTCTTTGATGGACATTTATTTAGGATACAGCTGACTGATTTGTTGTCGCTGTGCTAACCCCATCATCAGTTTCACATTCCCCAGAGGCACTCAAATGGTCTCTTTTAATTATAATGCATCCTGATACATCAGCCAAGACAGCAAACTTTAGTCAAATATTATGAAGAGTTGTAATGAGATTACAGTGATTTATGGAAACTAATTGGGCTCTGTTGTCACTATAAAGATTACTGTTGGGCTAATTCTTCATGATACATTGACTTCCTGATGTTGGCCTTACTTGGTCAGTGGGCTTATGTGTCAGGACCTAGAGGTGAGAGTGGAGGCCTCTTGAGTTCATGCATTGACTATGAGACCAAGAGGGTTCTTGGTTCGAAGCTGGGGTGGGGCAGCCCCTCTATATGGAGCCTGCATGTTCTCCTTGTGTCAGCGTGGGTTTTCTCCGAGTACTCCGGCTTCCTCCTGTGGTCCAAAAACATGCAGGTTAGGTTAACTGGTGACTCTAAATTGGCTGTAGGTGTGAATGTGAGTGTGAATGGTTGTCTGTTATGTGTTAGCTCTGCGATAGTCTGGCGACCTGTCCAGGGTGTACCCCCACCTCTCGCCCAATGTCAGCCGGGATAGGCTCCAGCCCCTCCGCGACCCCTAACAGGATAAGCTGTTACAGAAAATGACTGAATTGTTATTATTTTCAGCATTTGCGTCGCACCGTCTGGTCTGATTCAATAGAATATGACTACATCATTTTAATTCATAATCAAGGTCCACAACTGTGTCATTTATGTGTGCAGACTTTATCATTAATTCAGGAAATATCCGGTAAAACTTATTAAAATCTTTAAAAAAAATAGTATCAATTTTATTGTTCTTATCACTACATCCTGTAGATTTGGAACAAATTCATGAAAAGTGAATGATATAGGCCCTTTGGATTTTTTTGCAGGGCATCCGATCCCTACCAGTAGCTTTTCTTGGCTCCGTTTCTGCCCCATGATGGGGGTCTGGAAAACATATATCCCTGTAAGGGGCTCCAGTAGACGCTGCTGCTCATTGCTGCGGCCCAGCAGGCAGCGCACCCCCGTATTATGCCTCCCAATGGGAGCACCACCGGAAAGTGTCAGTCACAAGACTTCGGCATCTGCAACCAGAGGAAAGCATAACACTTAGCTTCTGTTTCTCCACTTTCCCTGACACAGCAAATTGCCAGGCAGGGCACGTGCCCACTGTGCAGGACCTCCAATGGAGTATCACGCAATGCAGAGTGTATGGAAATAGTAGCTGGACATGAATACGTCGGTGGCTCCATTGGAGAAACTGCTCTGTCATGTTGTATTCAAAGTCTAATCTATCAGCAGCCTCGGTTGGCTTGTGCCACATCTCGTTTCAGCAGATGACAAAATACCCTCACAAGGCCAATACTGAGAGGCTCAGATGTCTGTGAACACAACACTGGTACCATTGCCCAGTAGGAGTGTTTCCTTGAGCCACACAGAGCTTTGTACCGCATATCTCCGGCTTATCCCGTGATGCTGGTTCTGGTGCGTAGTGTGGAAAGCCTCTGAGCCTTTTTGATGTGAATATCAAAATTAACCAGACATTTCAGAGGAAATATCCCCAATAAGTGACACGGGGGTTGAGATATTTCCTGGCACACTTCTCGTCCAATCAGTGCCGTCTGAGTAAAGTTGTCAGGGAAACAAAAGGGCTTCAGTGCACGAGTGCAGCGCGGTGCAATCTCTGATTGATTCACCAGTTCATCTTCATCAGCATTTAGAGGAGTTTGATGAAAGAGGCTTTGACCTTTCTGATGATTTGGAACATGACTCATCCCTTGCTATTTCTCAAAGCTCTAGATGGAGTTTTCTCTTCTTCTCTTCCGTCTGGAATCATCTGCTAAAGAAATTTGTCTTAAGAGTTTTGGAAATGGATTTGGACCATGAAGCCGCACTAAGGACCTGTGCTACAGAAAAGTATAAAACTCTGGTAGAGTTTCCTGAGATAGAAAACATATATTCACTAACAGAGGTCTGACAATGGCCATAAACCAAACACATACAGTAATGTATACTGTAGCTAACACATACTGTCGCCTAAGCCCAAATAATCACGTGGAATAAGCCTTTAAAAACAGCAGGAAGTCAGGGGGTCGATGCAGGAATGTGTCCCAGCATGTGTTTTTATTTAGTAGCTCTATCTGTTGCCTTTCACATACAAAAGAGAGACAGGGATTACTCCGATTCCTGCTCCACAGCTTCGTCCAACATCAACCTGCATCAAGATCTAACGGAATAAATGCACATGCGACTCTCCGATCTGTTCATTGACTTTAAAGTGGATTCATGTTTACATTCTACCGAAGCTCCCAATCGGCAAATGTTGCACGCAGCTGTCCTGTGACCGGTTGTATAGTGTTTTCCCCATGTGCAGAACAAATCACACGGCTAAATATGGTTCCAAACATTTGTTGCTGGCAGTTCATCAGAGATGATCTGATTGCCTGTGGAAGCCGCAGTGCTCCAAGTTGAGATCTTTGCTGATAAAGTGTCATAAGGAAAAGTAGCAGTTTGTACATTTCCACCTCACGCACATATCGTATGGAATTAACTGCTTTGTATGAGCTGTACTTTTCTTACAGTATAGCAGCAGTTGCAACAGCGCTGCAGAGGTAACACTGTTCCTAACTTCACTATGAAGCCCCCCCCTTCTCCCTCTTCTCTTTTTTTTTCTTTATCGCGGAAAGCCTTTTTGTCCAGACGCTTACAAACTGCGCAGCTTCACCCCAATTCAACACAGCCACACAAGAATGTCCATTTGGTCCCCAGAGACATAACTGCTCATGCTTCAGCTTTACCGTAAATGCTCAGACATGACAGCAAGAGTTACAACTCCACCAGTGGAGGGAACCTCCAATTTGTGGGGTATGGAAAGATCCGAACAAGAGGAAGGAGGGGAGGAAGGGGTTCCCGGCACTGTTAAAGGGTGATGGCCCAACATTTCATCCCCTTTTTTTCTGGGAAATCACCATTTTTTTTGCCAGAGACAGAGGACGCCCCGAAAACGTGTGGGAAATTCCTCAGATTCTTGCTTCTTCTAGTAACTCTGTCTGGGTGTTCAGTATGTTCTTCCACTCTCTTCTCTTTTTATAGCACACATGTATGTCATGTTTGTTTCCAAGGCCCCAACTCACCACACACAATTGTGATCCAAAAGCTGGAGAAATCTCTTGAAGGTGTTTATTGACTGATTATTGGAAAAAAAAATCTAGCACACATGTGGCCAACACATGGAGTGGGAATTTAACACCTCTAAATTTGTACGTGTAAAATGACTCTTGATGCAGATGTTTATTGACAAATCTCCTAACAGAAAGAATGATTTGAAGAAGCTTTAGGAAATATTGAATAAAATTGTGTTTGTGGTGCTGATGTGTTCAAACTTACCGCTTCACTGTTTCCTATGGAAGCCCATTTCCACATGTGTAATGAAACAAAATTTACTGTTAAGTGTTCCCTCTCTGGCAGTGACAGTTCACCGGCTCCGAACCGTAGTTGGGAACACATGGGCTTATCAACATTAATTTAGCTTGGCTCGTTATTAGCTAGCTTCTAGCAGTCCGGACCACTCTGCAGAAGAAAGGATGGCAAGGCGTTCGGATGCTGTTCACCAACAATGGCTTTATTGCAGTCGTCACCCCAAAGCAACAAACATGGCCTTCTCATAAGGTTAAGATGTAGCCCTGAGCTTATCTAGACACTTAATTCTGCTGCTTATCATCACTATTTCCCGTGATGGATGGACTTTGGATAACCCCAAGTCATTTACGAGAGAGGGCACTCCTATTGACTGTTCTACAAATGCATGTGCACATCCCTTTGGTGAAAGTCTGATTCAATAGTGGAGAATCCTGCAGTTGGTAGTTGGTATTTCAGCGTTGGCAGCAGCTGCCTACACTGCAAAGCAACCTAAAAAAAGGGAAAACAAACTTCTGAAATAGAGTCTGATGATACACAAAAACAAAAATGGAGAGAAATGTCACTAATAGTTTAGCTTTCTGCTTATCGAAGCTAAATGCTTATTATATCTAACGTCACATGAACCCCGAAACGTGCTGTATTGTTACCATGTCAAAACAACAAAGGCTTTCTGGTGCCCTCTCAACTACCACTACATTACTGAGTGGAGTGTACGTGGAGCAATGGTGGCTGCTGGTCTTTCAAACAGGGGAAGCTCACTTTAAGTTTACATCATAAAATTTGTCATGTTGTAGCGAGGCAGTAACTTATAAAAGGAACATTTAATTGAAGCTAAGCCTCCCTGGAACTCACATTTTGTCGCATTTATCCAATGACCACCTTGCTTTGCTGCATGAAAAAAACCTGCTCAGCGATGTCTCATAGGAATGCTTGGAGGCTCCACGTCCACTGTGCTGACACAAGAATGCATGACAGGGGGGTCGCGTTTGAAATCTATAAACAGCTGACGTTTGAACATCATAGTCATGATGTTAAATGCATCCTAGCACATGTTTAATGCAATGTAAATTCTTATTTTAACGTAAATTCAATAGTGCATATTTGACCATTTTTTCTATGAAATTGTAGGGGAAGTTCAGCCTCCCTTGTTGTCTCAGAGCAATTGCCCCTGATGTGGAGAGAAAGAACATCAAAAAGATCTAAATCCAAATCCCAAAAAATAAATGCAGCTGTTTGAAGGAGAAATTTGTTGATGTTTTCACAGCAGCTCCAGAGACATACCACCAGTAAGCAGCTGCAGTAATCTAGCTAGCAAAACCCCAGCTTTGGGGGATTGGACAGCTAAGACTCCCCGCCAGATCAACAAACTTTCTGTTGCTGCTGTCACACAGGTTAGACCCAACGCTGTCGCAGGCCACCAGCCCGCTGTGACACCCGCCGCTGGGGTTGTTTGCGTTGGCTGAGTCCGAGCTGCAATAGCAGCCAACTGAAGGTCTGTCTCCAGAGCTGCTGCCCATTCTCCTCTGGACGAAGCAGTCCACAGCAGCGGGGAGCAAGGCGGAGAGACTGGAGGGTGGCTAGCTTGCTAGTGTCTCAGTTGTGGTCTGATAAACAGAGAGAGAAAGAGAAAAGAAGGGGGTGAGTTAATGTGCTCTGTGTATTTGTGCAGTGAAATAAGATGGAATAAATCAACACTAGGTTACTGACTGTGGTGCATGCATATGCTGTGGATGTCTGGTGGGAGGAGCCTAGGACAGAGAGAGGAAAAGGGAAAGCTGCAGGAGATTTCAAAGATTGCCTTTTTTTGGCTTTGTCCAGACTTCTGTCTACCCAAGATTTAATATTTAGAAATAATGAGAAACAATACTATAAGTTATTATTTTTGAAAAACGTTCTCATTATTTATAGAGATATTAAGTCATTATTTCAAGAAGGTTTCTTATTATAATGACATAAAATGACCTTTTATTTCATCATACTGTCAGAAATGAGCTTCAATTGTTTTCAGTGGAACTGTTTTGCCAAGAAGAAGAGAAAAAATGTCATATCAGTGTTTTGTTTTTAAAAGAAACATATAAAGCTGTGTTATTTTGTAAGCTACATGATGCACATAAATCATAGCTGTGAGCCTTCCAGCGAACATCTGCCTGTGCTGGCATGTCCTGTGTTACGGATGACTGGAAATGATGCACAGTCCCTCTGAGAGCCGCAAAAACTTTGCTGGACTTTGGAGTTAATCCATTTACACAACATGCATGTTGCCCGGATTGCAGCCAGTACACGAGTCACCTCTGCGGGTTGATGTACAACAACGAGAACCTACAATTCATGCTCATAATGTACTTTTATGGACATGGAGGGGTGATCAGTCAGAGAACAGGAATCCAATGAGATGCTTCACCGGGAAAAGGAATACAATGTCATGGGGATAGGTAGCACCTGCTGCTTGTGCCGGGAATCCCTGAAAAATATTTACCCGGTTGCTAAAAAAAAAAAAAAAAGAGCCGTGACAAATATTTTGGCAACAGTGTGGAACTGAAGGAAATCTGTTAAACAACCTCAAAGACATACAATTTTATATTCTCCATACATGAACATGAAGAGGAACAAGCTACACCTTCTTTTTGATTTTAACATGACTGATGACCCAAAAGTCATGCTCAGCTCTGTATTTATTGCACGGCTGCATTTTAAACACGGTGTGGTGGTTCACTGATGTTGAACCACAAGAAAAATAATCAAACGTGGTCTGTTTTAGTGCCCTCCTGAGCAACCAAGACAACACGAGGCTAAGTTCATACCCTGGGGCTGCTGCTGAACAGGACTCATGCTTGGATGAGTTATTATATATGAGCTGTTCAACAGTTGTACCTGGCATTACAGTAAATCACCTGAATATTGACTTGGGCTTGTAATGTTGATTGTACCAATGTGAGATGTGTTAGGGCAGTCATTTACAGCACTAATCCATTTGGCTCAGACGTCAGTGTGATGTTTGAGTCATGTTAAATTGCCCTCATCAGTGTTGTGCGGTAAAACAAGATAAACCACACTGGGCTTACAGTGCCAAACTAAAATTAGGAGCTGTAATAACTCATCTTAATGTATATGTTATGCCTACGGATGAGAACCTTCAGCTCTCAACAACCCCCTGTAGCTGCAGCTGCAGGAAGGAAAGTGCAGTGATAGATTTTCAAGATGTAGAGACTACAAACAGTAGTCAGCACTCCCCTTTAAGCACTCTCCAAGCTGTTAGAGGCCCTCAAAGGCCAAATGGTAACAGATTCAACTGGAGTAAAAAAAGCCAAGACAATATCTGTGTTTGGGTACATTCTTAGGCAGAATTCCCAGACACCGACAGTGGCTTCAGCGAGGCTCGAAGTCTGCACTGGATTTGCCAAGTTTATTCAAAATACAGGGACAATTGAAAGATTGTCCAAGTAGGCAATTGATGGAAGGAATGAGAGGTAAATGGAAGAGATGAGAGGAGGTAACAACATTTTTCGATCATGTCACGCGCACCTCTTGTGAAGGCTCTTAGAATAATTCATGTTGTGTGTGTCCACGTTTTGAGTTAAAGTTGATAGTTTTCCTGCGAGGCTTGGCAGACGTCTTGCCAGTGACTGGAAGAAGCAGCACAAGCGGCAGTAAATAAAATCGTCTTTATCAAGCACAAAGAAGATAGTAAAATAAAACTGCTGCCATTAATTAGCGTCTTCGCTGTGACCCTGACAGACTCTGTTGATTAGTTTCCAGGAGAAGAGCAGTGGTATGGCTTTAGATGGCACACTCCCCAGAACACGGTGGACACTTACTCTGCACAGCCAACTGTTTTGAATCAGTGGTAAACACTGCATGGTACATTTACAGACCTTAAAAGTGATGCCAAATAGGAAAAAACCTCTAAGTAAATGCCACAGATTTGCAAGAGTGCGTGCAATCAGTCTTCCCATGCGAATGTCTGCACAAGGACAAACAAGTGAGGTTTGTATTACGTGATGTTTTTCTTAAAAAAGCACTCAAATCCGTATGTTTTTATGGAGTTTTAAAGTTAAACACATCCCCAATCAGGTCACACAGTTAGAGACAAACATGATCATGTGCAGGACGAGCTGGGAATTCCAGGACAACTCGTGCAGAGGGGTATAACCTATAGCTTCAGGCTAAATTGAGCAATAAAGCTACTGGAAAATATTAAAGTCCCACCTGGTTCTGCTAAGCAAAAACACCGGCAGGAATGTAAGGAATCCAAAAGATAGGGCAGCGTCTGCCTGATTTGGCATCATAAAAAAAAAATCTAATCAGTGGCTAGTGTACACAAACAATGTTTATCTGCAGAGTGACTCATGAAGAGGACCCCACAAAGTGGCGGCGATGACAGCGCTGCACTTTTAGTTTTATTGATTTAGGTCAAACATGAAAATATATGCTTTTGAGCAGCACTGTAGAACCAGCTTATTTTCTGTTATCATAAAAGTAGGTCAGTCGTGTGCCATACATCGTAAAAGGAAAGTGACTGACACGTTTACCTCAAAATGTCCCCCAGTGCACCGATGGGTGAGGTGGAGGAGGTTCATGTTCCAGACCTGCCTCAGTGGGGGATTGTCTCTGATCTTCTCACCTATTGCAAAGAATGTGCATTCTATACATGAGCGATGATGTTTTTAAAGCATGTTCTCTACTTGATCTTCACACTCTGTTATCTCCAAGCGCACGTGAGTAACTCCTAACAGCTGGGAGAGAAAGTGATAACCTGCCACTGGTGCCAGCATGTAACTTATTAAGCTACTCCACAGACCTGTATGTGACCTATAGATGGGTGACTGGTGTTTTTTTTCTAGAACTGTGGACACATGGAGAATGTTGGATGAACTTGTTTCTATTAAAACGTCTATCGCAGGTTTCTTTAAAACTGCACTTATCTATATTTGTGTATTAACAATGGGGGAAAATGACTACATGTAATGTGAAAGGGATCATGAGTAATGACCACACAGAAAATTATTTGCTGACTCTGCAGTTTCTGTTGCATATTTCAGCTCATTGTTCAGCCAGTTTACATTCCCAGGGTCGCTGCTTTGTCACACCCCTTGGCCTGTGATATCGACGCCAAAGGCAACCTTAAGCATCTTTATGAGACCCACCAGGCTGTCAGCTAACTCCAGCATAAACCCATTGCGGCAATACTTCAAGCTGACAGTGACTGGGGCAGCAGAGCAGGAAGGGAAGATGGATGTGCCAAACAAAACTAGACTTTTATCCAGGAGACTACAGTTCATGTCCAGTGTGAAACCAAAAGTCAGAAATGTAATGTTACATTACATTATGAATGGTTGTCACAAACTGATGCCACTCAACATATTTACTTCACACTATTTGCATTACATGATAAATGTACTTATTTTAACCTAAAACATGATCTTTTTTGCTCAACCAAGTTTCGTTGCCTCAATCTAACTGTGACTGTTTCACAACATTAATTATTACAGTGTGTTTCGGCTTTGTGGCCTGTGCATTGCTAAGAGACACAGAGTGCTTGACAATTTGTTGGTATTTAATGATCTGGGATAAAAACTTGTTTTGATTTTACCAACACATCCTGACTCCGACCTCGTCACATATCGATGTTTGATCATGGACCTTCCATGTCCACATACGACGTGCAAGGTACCCCGTGTGCATTGGTTGTTGATGTTCTGGACATTGCATCAAGTTCTGCCTGTTACATGCATTGTCTTCTTTCAAAATACACCTCCATTTTCACAGGAATTTTACCAGTTACATACTGTCTCTTTCAAAATTAATGCACTACATCAGTACAACAATGAAAATTGACATATGTTTTCCTCCTTAGGCTTAGGCAACAAAAGCATGTGGTTTGGTTTAGGAAGAAAAAACATGGTTTAGCTTTATAAGCTTACAGGATGCAAACACCGCACCGGTGTTTGTTGGATCAGTGGCTGATGCCGCAAGTCACTGCCCAAGCGCCAGATTTCGGCGATGTTGGAGTGAGAGCGGGTTGGTTTTACAGCCCATAGCTTGACTGTATGCCATTTGCCCGGCATCCAACAGCAGTTTGACAAAGTTAGCAACCAGCTTGTGTTGAAAGTGGAGCATTTAACAGCAAAAATAGGCAGGTATTTCCCTCAGGAGATGGTGGAGACCAAAACAGAGCTAAAAGGAGCATGAATATTGCCTTTTCTTTTGCCATATGGCCAAAAACACAGCTCCAAATAAATGCTAATGTTGCTCAGTGTGTAAGTAGGCAACTGTGTGCTAACAAACTCATGTTACAAGGTGATAATATGCAAATGCATGTGTGTATGTACATGTGCATGTGTCTATAGTTTATTGTGCTGCCCCCAGTTGGTCAAAAAAGGGACACAGTAAGCTAATTTTAGTTGCTGAAAAATAATCTTATTCGACACTGTCTGACTTCTACATCTGCTTGCTCCAACACTATATATTTAAACTATATTATTTTTACAATGAGTGAAATGTTCAAACCCAAGACTGGGTGCTTTTTATGGCCAAACACATCCAATGGAAACATTCTACATGACGACTTCCACATACTTTAATGCACACATTTCCCATATATTCTACCATATTTGGTATTTTTGGAAACTTCGGGATCTCCGCTCCACTAGAATTTAAAATAAAGTTCTGAGGGTTTGAGCAAAGTTTGTCTGCACTGCATGACTTTGTACTGACTGGAACATTGTTTCAGTGGGAAGGATGAAGTTAGTTTTTTTCATGTTTTCTGGCATAACAGACATTTTATTAACGGCTTTAAATCTGTGATTAACTAACATCTTTGTAAATAGGTTAAGGGTCACTTGGTTTAGTTCGTGCAAGCTCAATGCTTTTGTAAAGAGCCAAATAAAAAGTTCTGGAGGTCTTCAAGTTTCACCATAGCAGCTCTGAGCAGCGAGGCTCCCTGCGGGCTCATATCTAATTCCATTAAGCTATTCTGACAGAATTAGACCATGTGCATCATCACAAAACTGTGATGTCATGGGAAAGATGCAAAGTGGCACACTGTACTGACTGTAGAACACTGTGTTTTAAAAGGCTGTTTAGTGTCTGAGGAGGTGGCAGCATGGAGACGCTTGGCCTCACCTGGCTGCCATCGCAGAGGGCTGTTTCACTATGAGTTTAATATCCTTCAGGGTCGACATGGCGCGAGCACACTTCCTAAAATTGGTGTGGAATTTTAAGAGAAGGCCAAGAAAAGCAGGGTCTCACAGCAAACTGAACTGTAAATGTGTGTGTGGGAGGATGAAATAGTGCCATTAACTTTTAGTTTGTTCTTTTACAGCCCAATGCAGAGTATCATCAGTGAGCTATTTTCTTTATAAAGCTACTATTTCCAACGGAGGGATTGTGGGAGAGACAGGCTCTGATGGTGCTCTCTGTTAGAGGAGTTTGTATGGGATCTCTTCCCTCAAACATCACCACGGTGACGATGAACCCATTTCCAAGTAGAAGTGTTGACAGTTTACATGAACTGAAGACGTATTCACAATTCTCAGGAATTCTCAAAAAAACGGACGAAGATAAAATGCATCGTCATTTCTAGTGAATTTCTAGTGTGTTTTGCAATGGAACCGGATGTCTTCCAAAAAAACGGGTGATTCCAGTTGAGAGAATCTCAATGGCCAAACTGCACATACTGTACTGAGCTGAAGATGGTGACATGATGTCTTGAAACTGACTATTTACATTTTTTAGATCAGAACATTTAGTTTCACAGTACACTGAATGTTGTGTCAGCAGTTGTGACTGAATCTTCTGAATGTCTCCCCTGATGAAATAAGAAGCAACACGCTGAACTTTTATTGACATAAAACCTGGAGCTGCTTGACTTCCTGTGGAGTTTTTGGCATTTACACCCTAAAAAACTGGCTTTCATTGGTTAGGTTGGTTAGGTTTAGTCATAGGGAGTGAGGGTTAGGGGAAGAATATCAGAGTAAGCCAATCAAAAGCAGAGTACAGTGGGTTATGCCTTTGCCACAGAGTGCCCCAGGAATGAGTCCTAGAGCCTGGAAATGAGTTAGCATTTTAGCACTTCCGGTTCCCTTGTTTCAAAGTCAGTGGGTTTTTTGAATGGATTTTGGTTAGATGCCTGAAATAAGGTCTGTCGTTAACACCCAGCCAACATTTGTATGTGGGGCCCATGTAGGTAGTAAATGGGCTAAAAAAAATGGGCCCAATTGGGGATTGTTAGTGGGTTCCATACTGACCCCATGCTAACTGCCCACATGGGTTATGCTACAGCTACCTGGGTACTAAGTGGGTATGGGTCCAAAATGGACATCTTGTCTGGGGCTCACTTGGGTAAACTACCGGCATGGGGCCATTATGGAACCTGTGGACAATCCTATATTGAGCCCATTTTTCAGCCCATTTCCTACTCACATGGTACCCACATGCAAATGTTGGCTGGGCCCAAGCTTCAGAGACTTTCACATTTTTTCTACAATATGAAATACATCTGTAAATATCCCACTTCTGAATCTTGCATGAACTTTGTGTCTTAAAAAGGTGGTTGCTAACATGGGGCTAAATGAGACTACAGAACATCAACACCCTGAGCACGGCCTCGTTGTGGTAGAGACGTTAAATCATGCGACCATGATGTAGTTTGTTTATAGCTTAACATTAGCTTTTTATGTGTGGTGACTGCATTAAGGTTTCAAAAATCATAAAAGTGGTGCTCATTTGTGAAGATTATCTTTCTAAACAAAACTTGTATCATAAACTTTTGTTTGCCACAGAGATTATTTTCTGCAATAATCCAAAATCCAAAACTTTTTGAGGATTGAGCCAGAAAGACTCAAACACTCTCATCAGTCTACAGAAAAACGTAATCTCTGCAGCACTCTATTGTAGAAAGGCCTGACGACTAATTAGTCTTCAGTGAGTATGTAGCCTATTTTTGGAGAAACTGCCTTTCACAGCAATGCATGTTTGTTTTTTCCGGATCCTGAGCTGTCGGTCAAATGGCCTTTTGGTCTAATGAGACATCTGGGCTTCGATGTCATGAGCTATCGGAACAATGGCATGGCACCGGCATACAAACTGAGCAACTAGCCAGTGTAAGTGAGGAGCTAGCTAACCAGAATTAGCAATTAGCTAATGAATATGGAGCATTTGCCACGTTACAGCCAAATATCTTTCTCAAGAGCTGGTGGAGACCAAAACAGAGCTTAGAGATCCAGTGTGTAGATTTAGGGAGATATACTGGAAGAAATGGAAAATATTATTAAAAACTTTAAGCTAACTGTTAGCGTAAAATTAGCTGTTTATATCTACATAAGGAGCGGATGATCCTCTGTGGAGTCCACCATGTTGTTTCTATGGTCAGAGACACGATGTGTAGCCTATATAGGCAACTGTTTGCTAATATATTAACTATAACAATTTATGGGCTAATAATCACTCTTTGTTTTATGATTTTAACAAAGTCTTCTTATATAATCTCTGACAAAACAGCTGCCATGTGCTTTCCTTCTTTTTGACCTTCTTCTATTTTAAAACTCTAATATAGCTGTCTGACTTGGTGTTATCTTAAGGTGCACTTTTCCTTGAAAATTAAGTCATAAGAGGGACTTGTCAAACCATTAAGATACACTTTCCAAAAAGTCATTATCCACTTGTGTGGTCATCAGCAACTCCAGTGTAATGAGCCTCAGCTCCTTCACAAACCAAACACTCGTTCATGCCTCTTTCAAAAGACCTCCAACATTCCTGCGTACAGTTTTCTTCTTACAGTCAAGTGGCATGTGGTCTGTCAGCTCATTAGTCAAAGGTGTGCGTTTAGCAGGAGAAATGTCACAGGACAGCAGTGAGCATTTACCACCATCACTCACAGAACCTAAAGCCCTCTGTGCTTGTACAACTGGCATGCAAGGAGCACCATGGATGACTTGGTGTCGGTCTGTAAACAGTGGGAGACGACGAGCTTTCAGAGAATCCATCCAACATAATCAGACTCTGACATCACTTGCCGGAATCAAGCAGACTCACTGCAACCAATTAATCATTTTCTTCCATGCGTACATCCAAGGATGAACTAGTTGAATGCCACTACAAGAAGATCTAACCCCATTCTGGTTCTTTGCAGTGCCTGTATTGAGCACAGCAGTTTCCCTAAAACTGAAATCCAATGTGTTTTTGCATAGGCAGCTTAAATTCAAACCATCACACTTGATTGATTAATGATGCATGAAGGCAAAATGTTGAAAAAAAAAAATTACACAAAGACTGTTTTTTAAGTTTGTGTTTTACCCTATGCAGACAGAGCAGGTTCTTATAATGCTGTTTCACAGAACATCATTTTCACCATGCTACGCCAGCTCCAAAGCCACCGGTAATATCCATATTTCCCTCTTTTATCCCTCCGAGGCCAAGCGTGGATTACGATCAATGATTTACAACGGCCATCGGGTCCAAGTCATTTTAGAGTTCTGGCATGTGGCAAAGACAAACAGCTGAAAGAATGAAAAAATTAGTTTAGTCTGGCAACACACAGCGTTCGGATCCTTTCAAAAATGATATCCTTTGATTCCCAAATACCTTTGGAAGAGTATTCAGACACTCTGTTAGATAAGAGTTAGTTACTAAAGTATGTGCCACAGAAAGTTCACTATAGGCCTGAGCAGACAGGATTTATAGACTTTAATATAAATCAACAGTTGTAGCAGTGATTAATGATAACCTTACAGGTGACCTTCTGATAGTTTATCAGTGACTCATGTTGTTCTGCCTGTGACTAGTAGCCATTCAGGCCTCTTACTCACTCTTTCCACCTTCACACTTAAGCCGTTTTATTTTTTTCTCCGAAAAACATGACTTACACGAGCCTCATCCCCACCGGGCATGTTATGTAGCAGATAAGAATGATGCATTCAAGCCAGGCCCATGTGCCAATAAAAGTTGTTAATACACGTTAGTCTTTCACACACACCAAAAATGCTATCCTCCTGTTAAAAACTGCAGCTGCAGGGTACATATCTGGGGAACGCATCCAGGTTAACGGTGGCACGTATTTCTAATGTTTAATGAGTCATTTCGAATGATGGTAAATTTCGGGACAAAGTCTTAACCTGTCTGTACGACAGCGCGGACTTGCTGCGTCATATCAATCCCATAAACTGCCCATCCTCAGATGTTGCTCCAGCTCAGCATGCTGTTACCATGCTGTTATAAACACAAAACTGATGCGTAGTTCAAAGATGGAAAAAACCCACATTGGTTTGTTTTGCACGGAGGGAACAAATGAAGAAGCTTTAATAGACCACAAACGGCAGAGAGTTATCATTTAGGAAACATTAAAATCAGAGTGTAATGGTCTCATTTTTTAATTATTTCAGCGTAATAACTGTTTAAATTTGTGACTAACATAATCACAATTGTAATGTGCTCGATGATTATACAAGAAAAACTATAATCTTTACCACAAACAGTGATGAGGCTTACTTTAAGTTCATTCTTTAAGCACCTAATTGCTGTCTCCTCTATCTGACACATGCACAAGTAGCAACAAGTGTTAAACTCACCAGAATGCAAATCCCCTCTTACAGCTACAACCAATATTTTGATGGATGTCTTACCAAGCTAATACCTAACATTAGTCTTTCGTGTTGCTGGATTCATTTGCATGTTGCTCGTTCAACCAGCTTAAGCCTGAGGCAGTGTTTAATACTAATGTTAAATACAGTGCAGTTTTAAAAGCTATCTGATCGTTTTGCACAGATGCATTCCAGCCCATTAGTCATCGCCTCGCCAATGTATATATAAGGTGTAGCTCTCTGTTGTGTGTGTGATTGCCTACGTTGCCATAGAGCTCTTTTTTTCATTGATATCCTTTCTGCCTGCGTCAGTGCTTTGGATTTGTTTTGACTGTTTTATCCTATATTAATCTGTTGCCAGTTTCAAACCTTCTTGACTGCTCATTATACTGTATCAGTCCACATTCTAGAAACAGTGCTCAAGCATTATCTCTGGATGTGCCCTGGGGTTCCCTGTTTTAACTGAGATCCCAAGTCTTAAATCTGTTTGTGCAAACACTCGGTCTGAGCATGTTTAAGATCGTCTGAAGATCTGGTGCTAAGAGGAACAGTTTGACATCTTGGGAAATACGCTCTTTTGCTTTGTTGCTGAGAGATAGACGAGAAAATCGATACCTCTTATGTTGATAAATAAAGTTACCAGCAGAAGTTGGTCGGCTTAGTGTTGTGCAAAGACTGGAAACAGGAGGAAACAATAAATATAATGTGTTAAATAGTCAGGTGCTGTGCTGGGAGGCAAATTTTGTTATGTAAGGCTGTAATTGCTATCACACACACTTTCTTTCTTCAACTCTCCTCTGTATCCACAAGTGTGCATGCTCGCATGATTTATAGAGTGAGAAGAAGAGCCAAATGCATCTTTGGTCAGGGGTAAAGTGATACATGTCTGTCATGAGGATTGAGCTGGGAGAGAAGATAGAGAGGAAGAGGTCATCGGTTAACGCACAGCCATAAACCTTAGCCTTCAGCTGCCTGGTGATATCATGATTTGGAAGTAATCTCAGCAAATATTTGAATTTATAAGAGTAGTTTTGCATCTTGGGAAATGTGCATTATCACTGTCTTACAGGGAGATAGATGAGAAAACAGATACCCCTCATGTCTCTGCAGTCAGTAAATAAGAAGTTACTAACAGGCGCTGCTGATCTTAGTGTGCAAAGATGGGAATACAACAAATACAATGTAGTCAGCTTTAGAGGTGCTATAGAATGCAGATTTTGGTACGTTTGGACAGAGATAGGCTAACTGTTTCACCTATGGCTAGCTGTTTCTTTATGCTAAGCTAACAGGGTAAATATAAAGCAACAGCCAGCAGATGTTCAAGCTTCATTTATATTCATTCTGCAACACAGGGTTGCACAAATACATCAGAGTTGGTGTCTCTTTATGCTACCAAGAAAAAGACAAAACAGTTTTTTATGGTGGAATACGGAGGACACGTTGGAGGAGGAGGCTGCTCTGTAGTCTGTATGACAGCCAGTGGTGTAGTGGAGGCTATATGCAGGTATACAGGTATACCCACCATCAGCCAAAAAGCCACTGGAATATGAGTATGCCCTCTTCCTCCTCAATAACACACATCTACCTAATAGTATACCGACCTCATCAACAACCACTACACTACTGACAACAGCAGATAATACCGCATTGCTTACTAGATGGTTATTGTCTTTGAAGTTAGCTTAGCTTAGCACAAAGATGCAAAATGGCTGACTCTGTCCAAAGATAACAAAATCCACCTTCCAGCACCTCTAAAAGTGGCCAGTTAATATGTTATATAATTGTTGTCTTTGTATTAAGCTAAGCTAACCAGCTGCTAGCTGTGGCTTCATATTTACCTCACAGATATGACTGGTAAATGGACTGGACTTGTATAGCGCCTCTCTAGTCTTCCGACCACTCTAAGCACATTTTAAACTATGAGTCACATTCACACATTCATACACTGGTGGCCAAGGCTTTCATACAAGGTGCCACCTGCTACTGATTTTTGTTAACATGCTCAAACACCAATCGAACAGTCATTGGGAGCAATTTGGGGTTCAGTGTCTTGCTCAAGGATACTTCGACATGTGGACTGGAGAAGCTGGGGGATCGAATTACCGATCTTCCCATTGGTGGACGACCCACTCAAACACTTTAACTCTCAATCTTACTCTGGCAAGGAAGTAAATAAAATTGTTTCCCAACATGGCGAACTATTCCAGTGCGTACAGTGTATGAAAGCATACATTAACATGTACATAACCATTTTTTTATGTGGGTATGTGATTGCTAGGCCATAGACGCAGTCGCTACCCATGTTCGGGAGGAGCAACAATGCAGTCATTTTGCCAAGGTCAACATAGCTACGCGTGACACAAAATGGAGCCAATCAAACGCCACCCTACAGTTTGCCCTCCACAGCCAGGTCCCCAGGAATCCAAACAGTGGAATTATAACTGTCACATAACTCCATGCGGCCCAAAAAGACTTCTTCCCATAGACGCAAGAGTGCTCTGTAAATCACTGGATACATTTCTTTGAGTTACAACCCCATGATATGACTCATTTCACCAACAGTATTTGATCCATTCGGTCCAATAACATTGGAAAGTCTAGAAGAGCTGCATGATTGAATCATTTTGTCCCCATTCAAATTAGCAGAGCGCTAAACCAGAAGTAGCCGGTGGAAGTCTCTAGTGTGCCTGCTGTCTGGACCACACAGTGTGGAAGCAGTGCCGATCATCCAGGTAATTTCATAAGTGGCAGTTTAACTTTTTTGGCTTCATCCACCACTGAGCAACTCTCAGTTCATGTATTCAGTTCTCTTCATACATTCGTGTACACGACCCAGTCTGACATCGACTCTCGACTTCACCAATTACTCGAATAAATTCACTGAGTCTGTGGTGGATTTAATTTGTAAAACAACAGAAGCATCTGTACCCAGAAATACAGTTAAATCATTCCACATCCAGAAACCATGGATTACCAGAACCATCTGGGGTGTCATAAACACACGCAGCCAGTCTGGAAACATGGCCAATTATAAAGCAGCTGCCTATATTGTAAGAAGAGGCCGAAAATGGAACTAAATTACAATGCTCAAGGTGAAGGAGCCGACAGGATTGCATTTCGCTGGAGCTGTGGGCCTACATTGTATGACTGATTACAAACTAACCACAGTGGCTTTTTTAAAATGGTTTTGTCAGTGCGTGATGTGACGGCCCCTCGGCTTGCTTCCTCTGCTTGTGCTCAGTCCATGGCAGCAGACTTGATTGAGGTCAATCAGTGGCATGCGGCACACCTGGGCCCGGTGAGCTCCATGCACATATAAGACAGATCAGAATTCAGTTTGTGCTGGCAGGCCTCTTCGCTTTGTGTCTTTTATTTGCTTTTTCTTTGTTTTTACAGCACAACACCCTGAAACCACTGACTCCACAGATTTTTCCCATTTATTTGTGACTTGTTTTAGTTACTTTATTGGTTAATAAATCACTTTATTAGTTAGTTACCCTTGTGTCCTCCCTCTTCTTTGTCCAGCCTAGGAGCTTTGTACAGACTGTCATGACACCAGGGGTTTAAAATATTGCATTTTGTGAACTGTTTATGGTTTGAACTATTGTATAATGTCATATTACGCCATGCTGCAAAACAGAAATGTATTTGTGTGAATGTATTACAAATTATAACCTGTTAAACAAACTCTACTGGAGCAGAGTTTATGCAGTGAGATACAGAAACAGACTAAACTATATGAGGCAATTAGTTTCTGTTAGTTTTCGGTGTTTTATCTGGAGCCCATGCAGGAAGGAGCAGAGAATTCTGTGATTAAACAGAAATGAGCTCTCCCACTCACTGACGAGTGTGTGTAAGCGCCCCCAGTTGGAAACTAGCGCCAGGGGAGACACTCAGAGTAAACACTCGCTATCTGTCTCCGCTGTAGTTTTGGCTCACTACGGCGGGTATTCATCGGAGCTTGGCATGCTTCCTCACCTCCAACACAGACTTGTCAGTTCCACCTCCCACACTGTGAGATCAAGGTCACGCCCACAGGGATGGAACCAGTCACACCTGCCTATGATATCTCCAAAAATGTTTCCCATGAAACCCAAAGACTCTTATCCCATACCTCCATCCCATTTCACAACCATGGAGCCATTTTCCATTTGAATGACAGTTTGACCAGTGAAGCATCATCACTGCCTTTAGGCTTAAATTTCACTGAGGTGACTGCAGGTTGTAAATCCTGCATGTGACAGAGATCATTAAAAATCTGAATTCCTGTGGTATGTGTACACTGGTTGACGAACAGGTATCCAGATGTTGTATCTCGTCACAATCATGGGTCCATATATCTAACCTATTTTTAGATGTTCCCTCTGTTTTAGAGTGTAAGTCATCACAGCGTGTGGGCGCCTCTGTGCTTCCCCATTTTTCCACAAGGCCTTAATCTCTGTCACACGCTCACGCTCTTTCTTCAACTTTGCTCTGTATCCACAAGTGAGCACGTGATTCAGACAGTTAGAAAAAAAATGCATCTTTGGTCAGGGGTGAAGTGACATAAGTCTGTCTGGGAAAGAGGAGAGAGTGGAAGAGGTCAGAGGTTAAATGCTCATTCATAAACCTTGACCTACATCTGCCTGCTGATGTCACGATTTGGAAAGAATCCAGGCAAATATTTGAGCTCATACGAATTTAAAAATGCTTTTAAATACACCTTTAATGATCAAATGGTATGGACAGTGGTGCAAAGTAACTAAGTACATTTACTCTAGTTCTGTTTTGAGTTACTTCTAATTTACAGTACTTGTATATTTCCCTTTTCCACTGCTTTACTCTTCCACTTCACCTCATTTCAGGGACAAATATACCTTACAGATTAAGATCTTTGAAAGATACATATAATAAGTTTATAAAATACAACAGAACTAGTTGTTCCAAACCTTTAAAGCTTGTGGCCCCTTGCAAAAGTCACACCAAAGAGATGCTTCACCTCTAAACTTCTCAGATAACTTCATTTAATTTTAATGTCCCAGGCTCAAAAAAGAATGATCCAATATTTCGCAAATAAAATTTTATGCATACTTCTTTCCTTCCCCAATTATTCATCTCACGACACCTCAGATTCGTCCCCTGGCCCTTAACACGGGGCCTGATCCCGAGGATTTAAACAAAAGCAACTCATTTTTCAGAAAAGTACATTATCTTTTCTTAAAAATAACCTATAAACATTAACATTAAAGGATGTAATGGATTAGATATGAAATTCACAATGCTTAACACAAAACACACGGTACAAACCACTCTTCTTCTGACCCAGCTGTTGGCTGCATATGTGGAGAGGACCATCGTCCTAGAGGACTCACTTTCCCCCTTGCCAAAGTTCATAACCCCTTTAGCTCGCAGACTTATTCTATCAACCTGGAAACAGGCACAACCTGCCACTTAAACTACGTTGATCAAAGATGTTATGTAACAAATTCAACTGGAAAATCTTAGAATCACTTAACGAGGCTCCATTGAGATATTCCATAAGACTTGGCAACCCCTCGCTGATCATGCAGACGAGAGACCTAGGCAATAAATCCCCTTAACTCTATGCTACAATTCAGTTCGATTCAGTTATAGACATTTGGCTCAATGTCACAAATCACAACTGGCCTCAGAGGGCTTTACAGAATACGACACTGCTCTGTCCTTGGAACCTCACAGAGGATAAGGAAAAACCCTTTGACGGGGAAAAAATGGAAGAAACGTCAGGCAGAGCGAATCACTACCCTAGGGCGGACAGACGTGCAACAGATGTGTACAGAGCAGATCAGCTCAATAACATTGCAGCATTGACAGTGTAACAAAATGATACATAGAGAGATGCACAGCAACAATGATGACAATAACAATCATAATAGAAATATGACTTACAATCATATATATGATAGTATCTGTATTATATATAGCCTACATATTAGAAGGAGAAGAAGAAGATATACGTCATCAATCCCTGAGGGGATTCATACACACAGGCCCGAAACACACACACAAGTACATGTACAAACAGGACCTATACATGCATTAATGGAGAGACGTCAGAGTGAGGGGGCTGCCTTGGACAGGCGCCCCGAGCAGTTGGGGGTTCAGTGCCTTCCTCAAGGGCACCTTGGCAGTGTCCAGGAGGTGAACTGGCACCTTTCAAGCTGCCAATCCACACTCCATACTTGGTCTGTACAGGGACTTCAACCAGTGATCCTCTGGTCCCAACCCAAGTCCCTAGGAACTAGGCTACTCCAGTCAATATTAGTATATGTTTGTAATAATAATAATCACGTGACCAAAAAATATATTTTTCTTTATTTCAAAAGTGAAACCATAAGCATTGTTTTTTTTTAATTTATTTTATTTTATTTATTTATTTTATTTTTATTTATTTATTTTGCAACATTCATTTGCATTTGTTCAAATTTGTCATTTCCAAAAGCTAAAAAACAGTTTTGACTAGGCTGCTGAAAATGTCTGGCCCATTTACATTTTCTGGTTTTGAAATCCGGCCCAATTAAATTCGTAATTAAACAGTCCTGCTGTAAGCTATATTTAATGTCTTTGTCCTTATTTTGTGTGTGTCCGTGTCTATAAATCCTGTCCTGTTGTCCTATTGTAATATTTTCTGTAATGTGTATTCATATTAACTGTTTGATAAATAAAATACCAATAAACAGACCACAAAAACAGCTAAAAAAACACTCCTCTTCTGTATTTTCCAGTATTTGTAATATCTTACATTTGCATTGTATTACAACACATTTACTCAGTTACAATTTTCCTGTACAGCACATTTAGTATTTTGACTCAATGTGTGCTCTTCAAGCATAAACACATGCTTGATGTGGACATGCATGTGTCATCCATTCCTCTGGCTATTTTTACTCTTTATAGGTAAAGAGTAACCCAGAGCCCAGACACCAGTATCCTGCCTCTCATTCTCAGACCGGTACACACTTTCATTGCTCACTGAGTCCCCTGGCGGCCAGACTGGGAACAGCAAGCTGAGACGCACAGCATAACGCAGTAAAAAGCCTGCTGTATGTCATAAATATGAGCTGGAATTAATACACAGCTGTAGGTTATGGAATATAATTTAATGTTTTATATGACTTTCAAATCCACTCATAACTGGGTTTGTGTTACCAGCCTCATGAATTAATTGCCCTACTTACTGTGGATCATACTAAAAATAAATCTGTATATTTTTAAGAAAATGACACTTGAAATAAAATTGAGACTATTTGACGAATAATTAAACTTTTATTAGACCGGAAACGACCAAGTCTTGGCTGCGGAGCGTGTATGAAATATTTGTCCGGTGATGGAAATTCAGCTCAGGAATGCATTTTTTCCCCTCTGTGTGTGCGTCTCGGATGTTCCTCTGACTGGCTGTGAGGTAAGGAAACTAGTCCGTCCCTCTCTCCTGCAGCCATCCCATTGGTCCAGGCGGGACCTCAGGAATGTCCTCTAACTGTTTAAATAGCACTGGTATCGGCAGGATAAGTCAGTAGAATAAATCTAAGCACCGGAATAAATCCCGGACAGGAGCTCAGAGAGACTTTGCGACCATCATCTACCCAAAGCGCATGAGCTGCTACAAGAGCTAAAGGAAGAGACACGGGATACATAATCGGACAAGCAAGGAGTTTTTTCTTAACTTATTTCAGAGGGATTTTTCATTTTAAAGGTTTGTACACTATTCTTATCATTATCTGTATTTATTTTTGACTGAATGTAGCCTGGATGTGTCCTGTAACAGTGTATGTGTTATTCCTGGTTGCATTATAGGGATCACTTCAGATTTCAACATGATGCTGTGCGGCATCTTTTTGCTGTTGATGCTTTGGAGCTGTGAAGGAGCAAGATTGGCAGGTGAGGATGGAAAAAAATTGTTAATAGTCTTTTTTACCTGTAAAATCTTTACTACTAGTTCCATATTTTAAGTTATCATCCTTACAGGGACTTTGACTGTAGCTGTGATACTCTCTTACTGTGATATTTTGATAATATTCCATAAGAAAGTTATATTTTTATAATGTTTTTGTTGTATTGTCACAGTAAATATAGCTTTTTACTTCTCGGGTTTCTTTGTTTTTCTGCATTTACACGCACACTGTCATTATGAGGGAAAAAAACTCAAGTCTTTTTTCTTTTCTTTGACCACAGAGAGTCGAGATGATAACAGTGTGTTTGACTTATTCGAGCTGGCCCGTGTAAACAAGAGACACCACGGTGTGAATTTGGTCAAAGGTGCAGATCCCTACAGCCCTGCATACAAGGTCCTGAACGCAGACCTGATCCCCCAAGTCCCTGACAGCGCCCTCAGGGACCTCCTCGACTCCATCCAGGCTGAGAGAGGCTTCCTCCTCCTGGTCAACCTGAAGCAGTTCAAGAAAACCAGGGGCAGCCTCCTGACCATCGAGAAGAACGACGGATCCGGACCCGTTTTTGAAATCATCTCCAACGGGAATGCCAACACTCTGGATGTGGTCTACTCCACCGAGAGCCAGCAGCAGGTCGTGTCCATAGAGGATGCCGGTTTGGCCACCGGGCACTGGAAGAACATCACGCTGTTTATTCAGGATGAACGGGTGCAGCTTTTCGTCGGCTGTGAGGAGATCAATATGTCAGACATGGAGTTGCCAATCCAGAAAGTGCTGTCCCAGGAGGTGGCTGACATCGCCAAGCTCAGGATTGGAAAGGGAGCTGTGAGGGACAGATTCATGGTAAGCTCACAGATATTTTGTGCTGACAGAGCAACTGGTGTAAGAAAATAAAGGTTTAACAGATGTAAGTGTCTCTTAACTGGAATTTATTGTCCTTCAGGGAGTGCTTCAGAATGTGCGCTTTGTCTTCGGGACCACTCTTGATGCCATACTGAGAAATAAGGGATGCCAGAGAGGAGGTAAGTCTGAGAAATAGATTGGTTTTCCTTAACTGTGTGGATCACATTCAAGTGCAAAATATGGAATACTACTTTGTGCTCCAGTGAGCAGATATTCATTTGTCTTCTCTCCTCTTTGCCCCACTGCAGCTACCTCAATGGATGTCATGACCCTGGACAACCCAATTAACGGCTCCAGCCCTGCTATTAGGACTGATTACACCGGCCACAAATCCAAAGGTGAGACCTCCCCTCCCTAATGAGACAACTTTGTGTCTCTGGTCAACTGTGATTTCAAAGAGGTGAAGTAACTTATTGGACTCTTCTCTCCTTTATGCAGATCTGCAGTCTGTGTGCGGCTTCTCTTGTGAGGACATCGCCGGTATGTTTAAGGAGCTCAAGGGACTCGGTGTGGTTGTTAAACAGCTGACGAATAATCTCCGCAAAGTGGTAAGCTCCAAGGGCCATCAGGGTCTGCTCCTTGTCATTATTCACTCCCTCTTTTCCTCTTGTCTCCGTCTTCCCCTCCGCTTCCAGTCATTCCCAGTGCATAGCCACTTGTCACTGTAATGGCAGTCCCCTGCCAAATCCTTAATGAGACCCATGTGAATACACAAATATGTTTGGCTGTCTGTTGCGTTTGCACTGCTTCACTAGAGTCAAGCAATGTCTTAATCATGGTGTCGGTCAGTGATTCATTTGTATTGGAACTTTGGCAAAGTGAAAGTTTTCCATCCTCCATCCTGAGCAGCTCTCTTTTTCTTTTTCTCTCTTTTTTCCCCCAGTCTGAGGACAACACACTGCTGATGAATCAAATGAACATCCACAGCGGGATCTGCATCCACAACGGCATTGTGCACAATGATAAAGATGAATGGACCGTGGATGGCTGCACTGAGTGCACCTGCCAGGTAAGTGTCGTCACACCTGCTGGAATGCAGCCTTAAAGCAAGTCAGGAATCGGCTCAGGAAAGACGTTGCCGTGTTTCCTGTATCCCCGCTGTAATGAAGTGATAATAGTGTTTATGTCAGCACCTCTCTGTCTAACCACATCATCTCTATCTGAAAGCCATCAACACTTCTTCTCAACTAGCAACAAAGCAGCATGGGGCCTTTTCCCCCACCAGCAACATCTAGTAAAGGTTATGTAATTAGTTAGGTGTTAGTGGGAGAGTGTTGGTGAGGATTATGCTTTTAATCAACACAGCAGGAGTGTTATGTCCCTGATAGAGATCACTCCATTGTGAAATGTAGCAATTAAGCTTGGAACAGCACCAGCAAAGCCTCTTTTTTTCTGTAGCCAGTCAACCAGTCAGCTCACTCATTATTCTTGTACTAATTCGACTGTTCCTCCATCCAGAACTCTGCTACAGTGTGTCGCAAAATCTCCTGCCCTCTGATCCCATGTACTAACGCCACCGTGCCCGATGGAGAGTGCTGCCCTCGCTGTGGACCACGTAAGATCCTCTTTAAATCTGCTTGTAAATTTTCTTTACTTCCTTCTTGATGTTGTCCCCCCAAGATAACGATCCCTCTTCCCCCCCTACAGCAAGCGACTATGCAGAGGACGGTTGGTCTGCCTGGTCTGACTGGACCCATTGTTCGGTGACTTGTGGTCGGGGCATCCAGCAGCGCGGACGCTCCTGTGACCGCATCAACAGCAACTGTGAGGGCACCTCTGTCCAGACCCGTGACTGCTACCCCCAGGAATGTGACAAACGCTGTAAGTCACTCAGCATTTTTGAGACAGCCATTGTGATCAGAAATATTCTCAGATTGAGAGCATGACGAATTAATTGTGTATGCGTTGCTCACAGTCAAACAGGATGGCGGTTGGAGCCACTGGTCTCCCTGGTCTTCATGCTCTGTGACTTGTGGTGAGGGGGTCATCACCCGGATACGCCTCTGCAACTCCCCCACACCCCAGATGGGTGGCAGGGACTGCCAGGGAGAAGGACGTCAAACCGAAATCTGCCAAAAGTCACCCTGTCCTAGTGAGTTGAATCTTATCAGCAAAGTATAGACAGTATGTTAGAGTGTATGAGTTCAAGGGAACATACTAAATGTTGTTTTTATGATACTTTTAAGTCAATGGAGGTTGGGGACCTTGGTCACCATGGGACACCTGTACTGTTACCTGTGGTGGAGGAGTCCAGACCCGCAAACGTCGCTGCTCTGACCCCGTCCCCAGATATGGAGGAAAGGACTGTGTTGGTGACGGTACTATGTCTCAAGTGTGCAACAAACAGGACTGCCCCATTGGTAAGCATTTGGGACTTAACATATATGGATAAAACAAGTCATTATTCACAACAGATTACCCTTTTAAGTGCCAATTCTTTTTCTCTACAGATGGTTGTCTCTCCAACCCATGCTTCCCTGGCGCCAAGTGCACGAGCTTCCCCGATGGCTCTTTCAGGTGCGGCAGGTGTCCACTTGGGTACACTGGGAACGGCATCACCTGCAAAGACATTGATGAGTGCAAGGAGGTTCCAGATGCTTGCCACACACATAACGGAGTCCATCGCTGTGAGAACACAGAACCTGGCTACAACTGCCTGCCCTGCCCTGCACGTTTCTCCGGTTCTCAGCCCTTTGGAAGAGGAGTGGAAATGGCAACTGCTAGAAAACAGGTTTGAGTTTTTTCTGACCCACTGTGCGTGTGGCTAGTAGGCTAGCTGCTTGCATTTTTATCAACTGTCTATAATTTTCTTTAGGTTTGCAAACCTCGCAACCCTTGCCAAGATGGTAGCCACGACTGTCATAAAAATGCAAACTGCATCTACTTGGGCGTCTTCTCCGAGTCCATGTTCCGCTGCGAGTGTAAGCCAGGGTATGCCGGCAATGGCCGAATCTGTGGAGAGGACAGTGACCTGGATGGATGGCCCAACACTGACCTCATTTGTGTGGAGAACGCCACCTACCACTGCAAGAAGGTAGCCAGACCCCACATTGACAGAAATCCAAAAGGCCATTATTACCCATCTGCAGCCTATTATTGTGATGATTGCCTCTTTAACCACCCCTTTGTTGCTTTACAGGATAACTGCCCCAGCCTTCCCAACTCTGGCCAGGAAGATCACGACAAAGATGGCCTGGGTGATGAATGTGACCATGATGATGACAACGATGGGATCCCCGATGATAGGGTGAGTCATCACAGCCGTTTATTTTAGCCCAAAGGAGTGCTTTCCTCAGAGACCAGACATAGCAATCAGCAGCAGCCATCCTTCCTTCGGGCAGTAGGAATGTAAAGTCTCCATGTGTGTGTGCTTTCACCAGAGAGTGGAAAACAAGTAGCATAGGATAAAGCCAGAATAGAGGACGAGGTGGCTTGTTGCCCATAATTCTTAGTGTGGATTTGGAAAGTTGGGCAAGAAAAATGCTGCGGTAAAAATTACCATCTCGCTTGCAGTGGAATATCACATTCCAGTGAACACTGGAGAAAAAACGAGCCATGAAAAGCAGAGTTTTATTCCTATAAATACCCTTACTGAGAGTAATGACCCATTTTAGTAATTTAATGGCGCTTTTGATATTTCTCTTGAAATTTAGGACAACTGTCCAAGAGTGTACAACCCTGCCCAGTATGACGCCGACAGAGATGATGTTGGCGACAGCTGTGACAACTGTATATTCGAGGCTAACACTGACCAAACTGACACTGACAACAATGGAGAGGGTGATGCCTGTGCTGTTGACATTGATGGCGATGGTAAGTGGTTTATTCAGATTACATCCAAGTTATCTTTAATGCATTTCCGCACCCTTGAAAAGCATTCGGACAGTCCTGAAGACTAAGATAAGCATGTTTGGACTCAACAGGCATTTTGAACGAGAACGACAACTGCCCATATGTTTACAATGTGGACCAGAGAGATACCGACAGAGACGGGGTGGGAGACCATTGTGACAACTGCCCACTGGAGCACAACCCTGATCAGGTAACATCAGATCACACCTTTTTAACATAGCCTTATCTGTCATGTAGCTATGAAGACGTCTCCTGTGGAACACAAATTGCACCTGCTCTAATAAAAAAGAGGAATGTGACAGCTTTGAGGAAAAAATGAGTGCCTCACTCTCTCTCTTTTCATCCACCTTTGGAACAAATATGAATGTGTAATTTTGCTGAGGTGCAGGGACACTGGACACTTGTCTGAAGGGACATTGCTTGCATACCTGAAAACAAGGGGCTACATTTAAATCAGTAGCACCTCTCATATTGAGGCTGGCGAGAAATAGTGAAGGGAGTTATTTGAAGTGAGGACAAGAGTCTTATAGAGCGAGTGGGAATTCTCACCATAAAGGAATTCGGTTCTCCTACAGATCGACTCTGACTCAGATCGCGTAGGAGACAAGTGCGACAACAACCAGGACATTGACGAGGACGGTCACCAGAACAACTTGGACAACTGCCCCTACATACCCAACGCCAACCAGGCAGACCATGACAAGGATGGCAAGGGTGACGCCTGCGACCATGACGATGACAACGACGGCATTCCTGATGACAAAGATAATTGTAGGCTGGCATTCAACCCTGATCAGCTGGACTCTGATGGTGAGTCTTTCTCTCAAGGTTGTGTCATATGTGGTCTTTGAAACAGTGGTGATTTGTCAGTTTATTGATTTCTGTCAGGTTTAGTTTTGGAGCTCCTTGTCCATCTTTGTGATCTCCATGTCTATGTTTTCCTTTCAGGTGATGGCCGTGGTGATGTGTGCAAAGATGATTTTGACCAAGACAATGTTCTGGACATCTACGACGTGTGCCCGGAGAACTTTGCCATCAGTGAAACAGACTTCCGCAGATTCCAAATGGTTCCTCTGGACCCCAAGGGCACCTCCCAGATTGACCCCAACTGGGTGGTCCGGCATCAGGGCAAGGAGTTGGTGCAGACCGTCAACTGCGACCCTGGCATTGCTGTTGGTAAGTAACAATCAGACAGGCATCTTGCTGCATGGACACAAAGTGGTAGCAAACTGTCTCTAAACCATCTCTTATCTTAATTCAGGTTTTGATGAGTTCAGCGCAGTGGATTTCAGTGGAACTTTCTTCATCAACACGGACAGAGACGATGACTATGCCGGATTCGTGTTCGGCTACCAGTCCAGCTCACGTTTCTACACAGTGATGTGGAAACAGATCACACAGACCTACTGGTCTCACACACCCACAAGAGCTCAGGGCTACTCTGGTCTGTCAATCAAAGTGGTTAACTCCACCACCGGTCCTGGTGAGCATCTGAGGAACGCCCTGTGGCACACCGGAGACACCCCTGGACAGGTGAGTTTTGTTGACTTAGAGATGTCATTCAGCGCTATGTTTGTAGCTTTTTTCACTTTAACCATCATAATTCATTGTTTATAGGTGCGCACTCTGTGGCACGACCCCAAGAACATCGGCTGGAAGGACTTCACCGCCTACAGATGGCATCTGACCCACAGACCCAAGAGTGGACTTATTAGGTGAGTTCAAAACTTCCAAAGCACTTAATGACAAATCTGCATAATTTGTATCAAAATGGCAAGAGCTCATGTGATTACATTTGATTTTTTAGAGTGGTCATGTATGAAGGCAAGAGAATCATGGCCGATTCTGGAAACATCTATGACAAGACATACGCTGGCGGGCGACTAGGCTTGTACGTCTTCTCTCAGGAGATGGTTTACTTCTCAGACCTTAAATACGAATGCAGAGGTAAGCACATGAGCAATGGTTTGATATTTCCAAAACAGAATGGTTTCACCACCTTAGACTTTATTTGTAACATGCTTTCTTTCTTAAATTTCTTTCAGATACATAATTTGACCACAGAGCCTTCCAGAAGGATGTCTGTCCATATGAATATATAATACGAGACCTGGATCGATATCTCTTAATTTTTTTTTCTTTTGAGAACTGCACATCGGAGGAATGACGAGCAAGTGAGCTAACATGAGGTAAACTGACCTCAGGACTTTAAGCCAAATGAAAGTTCAATGATGATTCTGCACCACTGCACCAAACTCAAATTGTGAGCGCAGCTCTGCTCAGAAGAAATTGGCCCCTCTCACTTAGTTGCTCTGACCTGCATTGAAGTGGGGGGCCACGTTTTTATTGCTTTGCACACCTGAACTGTTGGCAGGATTCCTCTGTGGAGGAGGGACCAAAGGGAAGAGTGTTCCATGTTTTTATTTTATAATTATTATTATTTTTGAGCATTAATATACATCTGCTGTGGACTCAAAGATGCTTGTTTCAGTATGAAGAAAGCAGTAGGAGAACTTTCTTAGGCCAGGGTCAATGTACCCCTTGAAGGAACTGTTGAGGGACCATGGACAGTATGGACTGACTGTTACTATCAAAGAGAGTGAATGTTGTTTGTGTGTTTGTGCATACGTGCCACCCAACAAGTATAGTTATGAAGACAACCACGTCAATTCTTAAGACAAAAATAATTCCTTTTAACCACCCCTCACCCTACTCTCACGCAGACCTGTCTGTACGAGGTCTCATATTTAGCCAACGCTTAGGGCTGGCCCAGAACATTCGTCTTCTCAGGAAAGAGCACTAGAAGAAACGAGGACAGCACAAAATTCAGGACAGCACAGGGCCCCGAAGCAGGTGCACTGAACACTGCTTTGGAACAGTAATCATTAGCAAAGACTTTGTTAATATCTCTAATCTGTACTGAAAGTGTCAAGGGACGTAAACAGCGAGGGCCAGTCTATTTCCTGTCATGAGTTAACCATTCTAAGTATGGCTGTTTGTGTTTACTTTTTTACCATACAGGCTTTAACTCTCGCTCATCACATATTAAAATGTTGACAGCAATCTACTCCGATGAACTGAAATCAATACCCACTAATGGCAAGATACGGCATTACATTTGACCAAACCAGTGAAAAAAGTCAAAGATAGGCATCACTTACAGCATCTCTTAAATATTCTGCTTCTGCACAGTGTGCATGACGGGTGTGCCTGAGCTTGTGTGTACATTTCTGACAAGGGAAAATCAAAGGAAACCCTTCATGTACAAATATTACCTCATTAATTCTTTTTGTATTGAGGCCAGCAATACACAAGAATCACTTGTCTTAGCAACAGAGTATAAATTGGTTGGCTTCTTTTTTTTATTTAGCAAGACTTTAGTATCATTTATATGCTGTATATAAGATATTTTTCTAGAAGCCCAAACAGGAACGTAAAGGATTAAAGAAATGTTGTCTTGACTATGTTTTGCTATATGTATTTCCTGTGCATTTTTTTTTGGATAAATTATTATGTTTGTTCTATGTTGAGGTTATTTCATTTGTGTAGATATATGCTATTTAAATAATTTATCTAGAAGCGTAGCCTCATATGGAAGCGTTTCTGTCTGTATAAACTTATTTGCACACTGACATGAGGATGTCTTTGTTATTTTGGTTTTTGTATGTGTCTTTTTTTAATTATTAGTGAAGCTTTTCTATAAACTTTGTACTATAGTTTCTACCCAAAGTGCTGTTTATACTCCTACCTGGTATTTTGTAATGTCAAGTGAACAATAAACACTTAAGAAAAAAAACTACCCTGGTCGTTTGGTGTCTTTTTGGGCAAGCAAACAGTTAAATAGCCTCAGAACTTCTTTCTGAGTGATTTTTGGACTTCATATCTACTGTGATTGAGGTCTTCTCCCTAAAAAAGCAAAAGGAGCCGAGCCATGCTGTGTCAAGCAACTGGAATCCATTAGTTGAGTCTGGAGAAGCCTTGGAGAAAGGGAGTATCCTTGGGAGTCAACAGCAGGAAAACTCAACATGAAGTATAACCCACTTACACAGCTCATCCATACAGATCTGATTACACATTACACAGGCATTTCCTTACACCTTCAAAACGACGACACCACACGTGAGATTTAGACACGAGGAATTTTGCACTCTTGAGTGATGAATTCACTCTCTTTTGGGATGTAAACTTGCGGCTGTGGTCCGCTCTTGCCAGCTAGAATGTGCATTGAAATTCCACAGTTTTCATAAAAACGTCTCAATAAAACTTGTCAAAGTAGATGAAGTATCCATATGAGAGTGGGTCTGCAGCTTACCGACTGCTACGCTGTTCAGACCTTGCCCCAGTATAACACCAGAAAACAGAATTCAGACTGCTCACTTAGATGTTTCACAGGGCCTGAAAGAGCTGTAATCTAAGGCACCAGTGAGGGTCGTGCCAGAAAACCCAGACAGTCTCAGTATGCCGCAGGTCTCTTTACATTAGAGGTGACCTCATTCTTACCACACTGAGCTCACTGTGTTTCCATTACCCCAGATGAGCGGCGGATCTTCCCTTCTGAAGTTGTATTGTGTCAATGACATGAATGGTGTTGTAAAACAGATTCATGCTGCATATGTATCTAGAAAATTATAACAAATCTATTAAATAATCTAGTGCGATCAGTCTATAAAGTGTTTGCGTGTGCTCTTTTGGACCCGTGCTGAGGTGTCTGTTAAGATCCCCGAACAGATAGCGCTGCACGTTTCACTGACAGCAGGGCTCTCGCTGGGGTTTGACCTTGGAGGCTCACCTGGCCGCTGAGTTGTCAGCCCAGAGGAATGTGAGATAAATCCTGCCATTAAGACGGGGTCAGAATGTGTGGGTGAGGTGAAGAGTGAGGCGAAAAGGCCCGTAGGTGTCCAGTGCTGGGTGAGAGGAAAGGCAGGACCTATTGGCTGAGGTCAGCCAGGTGCGGACTTGCTACTCACGCTGTGCAAGCAAGAGCAAATACAAGTCCTGTCAACAGGTCCACAAATCTCCCGAGCCAAAAAGCATAATAAGCTGACCATCTTTTTAAATGAAAATTAAGATGGAAAGAGGTCACAAGGGTCCAGTCTCAGAGGACCCTACTAATCTGATGCACTCTGAAGCAGATCACCTATAGAGGCAAGAATGACAGGAATGCTGAGGTGGATCTGAATATGAGTTTGCAGCACAAATCATCTCTCTGTCCTCTTCAACAGCAACACATAACTGACAGGGCTTAAAGAAAGATGGCCTTGTCATAAAACTGGATTTATGCAGCAGAAAGACGTAAATACATGACCAGAGAAAACAGGGGAAAAGGACTGTGGCTTTTGCTTTTGCTCAAGTGGTAGAAATTCTACAACAACCAAAATGCACTGCACCGCACAAGATTAACTAACACTAGTGGGTGGCATAATGCAAGCTTGTCCGTTTTGACACAAGAAACAATATGGCAGCCGGCTGCTAACGAGTGTTCTCGTATTACCGTTAAACAGTACACCAAAATATGTTTCTAACAACAGAATCTTGGTTCATAGTTGATCAGCGCTGCTTCATTTTACAGTTTGATCAGACTTTGGAGGGCGGTCACTCTCTCTCGACCCACTTCTATACTTTTTCGGTGCTTTCAGACCTAGAGTTGTCTTGCTTCGATCCGAATCAGGGACTAACTTTGTTACAAAGTTGCATAATTGCCTAGAGTTGGTTTGTGTTCTCACGGCAGCATTTACAAGTGGTCCAGATCAAATGACTTGTGTGAGAAAGCTGCTCTTGATTGGTCAGGATTTTAATGCGGGAAAAATGCAGGAAGTAAACCAAACATTGAAGAAGAGTACACGCAAGATAAATGTGACACTTTCTAATGTCACAATGGAGGGACAACTACGCAGGTTGATTTTAGCGCTGCTCATCGTGGACTATATTGCTGTCATTGTTCATTTTAGTCAAACCATACAGTTTGAAAACGAGGCGCGGCTCCAACTAGAAAACAATGCTTTGATGCATTGGATGTGCTGAATGTGCCTATTAAGGCAGTACAGGAGGAGGTGCACATTAATAGTCCTCCAGGACTATAACATGCTCATGTTTAACCCAAACAATGTGTCATGTGACTGCAGTTGGTTTGGATCGAAGATGGAGCACGTTCTCATCACCATTCTTCGTTTGTAGTCGGACTGAGACCACCTCTTCAAGAACGTCTCCGTGCGCAACCGAGTGCAATTGCTGTGTTCACACCTGCCCAAATGAACCACACTTAGGGGGCAGGCGAACCTGAGTTCGATTGAACCGAACCAAACAGGGCAGATGTGAAAGCACCCTTTGTGTTCGTGGTGCAGAAGTACAATCTGTAGTTTGAGCAACAGCCCAAGAACCGGCGACAATCCTAAACATTTGGGCCCAGGCAAAAAAGTTTGCCACATTCTATCCACACATACTGCCCACCTTGTTATGATACAAAGCTGGTTGAAAATCAGCACAGTATCTCTTTAAAGTAAATACAATATAGTGTTCAGAATCCACCCAGCAGCCCCGCTGCTATCAGCTCAGTGTTTATGTGTGCAATAGAACATTCTGCGGCCACCGTACCCGGTTATTAGATTTAATGACAGCAATTTTCTGTTCTCATTTATGATACTCGGGTTAATACAAAGGGTGGCCCTGCTGCTCTGTTTCCTCATGCAGGGCTATAAACACAAATAAAAACAATGGGACACAATCCGGCTGCATATTGAAAACACAGACACCAATTAGGTTAAAAAATTCCCTTCCTCAGGTGCCAAATAACCAAAAGTTAGAACTTTATTTTTTCAATACTGATACATGGTGGACGATGCACATATAAAAGACAGTTTAGTTACATCTACATAAATCGAAAAGCTTTACAGTGTCCTAAATAATCACGAGGAGTTTGTGAGTTTAAAATGTCTATTGTGAAAGTGACAAATTCTGGTCATAAAGTATGTTTAGGTTCCAGTTAGTTTCTCTTACAGCCCCCTATGAACCTGATAGATACATCCCGGCAATGATGCATCCTAATAGACTCTCTGATAACAGGGCTTCAGATGGGTCAGGGTCATCTCAGTCATTTTGAGGGTCTTGTGGCGCTGTCAATCATCTCAAGATCCTGGGTGCCACTCTCTGTGAGCTTGCATTCCTCCAACAGACGAAGTAACTGCTCCTCAGTGAGATCTGGTGACTCGTTCTGCAGGACGACACAAACATAATGCATGTATGACTTTAAAAGTTGTATGATTTTTAGGCGATGGGGTTACATAAAAACATAGTCAATGATAATGTGCATACAGTCGACCTCTGGCAGCATCGAGGTTACATGTCCCAATTATTACAGAGGCGATGACAGAATATTTTTCATCCTAACTGCTTTTGTCCTCCTAACACCCTCCCTAAACGTGTTCCTATTACAAAGATCCATTACTGGGCTTAAACCTGTACTCATGACTAATCCAGACAATTTGTTGTATTAATGCATGACCTGTGATAACAGTGGCAGTTCATAATAATATAACTGTGCTCCTCCCCCTGTGCCTAGTTGGAAGCCGTCCGGGACAAACACTTCCAGTTGGATATAAGTGTTGTTTTTCTACTGATAAGTCAGACTCCTCACATGCAGCCTTCTGGGAGTGCATGTGAGTTCAAGGAGAAACGCCAGCCTTTTAAAAGTAGGTTACGAGGGAAAGGGTTCAGAATTTGAATAAACGTCTGTATCTATTCACAGGATTGATGCGTCACCTGGCAGCTGTTATTTCTGATTCCAAATTGGCTGTGTAAACTTTTAATTCCTCTATCATAATAATAAAGCGTGACATGATTAATTTACCTACGCATGACGGATCACAGACAGTTGCCATTTCTTGATGTGAGAATGCTGTACTTTGTTTAGACAGCTGCAACCCGACAGTCAATTTCTTCCAGTAATATCAAGTCATTACCGTTTCATGACACCAGCATTATGCCAGAGAGGTGTCCAGGAGAGCCAGACCTTAAATATCTGAGTGGAATAGTAATCACTGTCACTGTTGTCCAAGCATGTGCACTCCTGTTTCTTGCTGTCATCCCACGCTGAACAGAATGTCCCTGGCTTTAACGAAGGGATGACCTGGTCTAGTTATTCTGTCCCCGATCCTGATGCGATGGCATTGTTTAAGCGTTTTGGCTATTTGGGGGCAGCGGAACCAGCTGTTGAAATCGAAATATCATTGAAATATCATTACTTCATCAAGCTAAAATACTATAAGCAAACACGTTTAGCTCTCTTTTGGTCTCCATCAACTCCTGAGGGAAGTATCTGGCCTTTTAGCTGCTCCAACCTTGTGTGTCAACTGTTTGTCTCTGGGCAGTGATGGGTCGCCACATGGAAACTGTTCAGATTAGACACTGGAATTTTTAGGTTTTTGAGTAGAACCAAATGTAGGATTGTGTTTTATAACATGAAGAATATGTTAGACCTGCAATAAAACAGACTGTGCAAGCTCAGGCACTTTCTAAACCCACTATATGCAGACATATGTGATGGGGTGTTATGTGATGGGATGCAAAGATGCTTAACATGCAGCAAGATGAAAAAAATCTGATTTTATGAGACATTTGAAAAGTACATACATTCACTCCCTTTATTAGTTACACCTGTTCAACTGCTCAATAATGCAAATAGCTAATCAGCCAATCACGTGGCAGCAATTCAATGCATTTAGGCATGCAGACATGGTCAAGACTGAGCATCAGAATGAGGTAGAAAGGTGATTTCAGTAACTTTAAACACGGCATGGTTGTTGGTGCCTGATCTACTGGGATTTTCACCACAACCATCTCTAGGGTTTACAGAGGATGGTCTGAAGAAGAGAAAATATCCAGTGAGTTTTGAAGCCAGAGGTCAGAGGAGAATGGCCAGACTGGTTCAAGATGATAGAAAGGCAACAGTAGCTCAATAACCACTGGTTACAACCAAGGTCTGCAGAAGACCATCTCTGAACCAACAACACGCTGAACCTTTAAGCAGATGGGCCACAGCAGCAGAAGACCACACCAGGTGCCACTCCTGTCAGCTAACAACAGGAAACTGAGGCTACAATTCACACAGGCTCACCAAAACTGGACAATAGAAGAAGCCATCTTCTGATGGCTACTTCCAGCAGGATAACGCACCATGTCACAAAGCTCAAATCATCTCAAACTGGTTTCTTGAACATGACAGTGAGTTCACTGTACTCCAATGGCCTCCACAGTCACCAGATCTCAATCCAATAGAGCACCTTTGGGATTGGTGGAAGGGGAGATTCACATCATGGATGTGCAGCCGACAAATCTGCAGGAACTGTGTGATGCTATCATGTCAATATGGACCAAAATCTCTGAGGAATGTTTCCAGCACCTTGTTGAATCTATGCCACCAAGAATTAAAGGGATACTGCACCCAAAAATGAAAATTCAGCCATTATCTACTCACCAATATGCCGACGGAGGCCCTGGTGAAGTTTTAGAGTCCTCACATCCCTTGCGGAGATCGGCGGGGGGAGCAGCTAGCACACCTTATGGCTGATGGCGCCCCAGACTAACATCCAAGAACACAAAATTGAAACCACAAAATATCTCCAACATGCTCATCCGTAGTGATCCAGGTGTGCTGCAGCCCCGACATAAAAGGTTGTTTTATGTGACTACAGGCTACAGTGAGGCTAAAAACAAATGACGTTTTTCGAAACAACTTTTTATGTCGCGGCTGCAGCACACTTGGATCACTACAGATGAGCATGTTGGAGATATTATGTGGTTTCAATTTTGTGTTCTTGGATGTTAGTCTGGGGCGCCGTCAGCCATTAGGTGCGCTAGCCGTTCCCCCTGCCGATCTCCGCAAGGGATGTGAGGACTCTAAATCTTCACCAGAGCCTCCGTTGGCATATGGGTGAGTAGATAATGGCTGAATTTTCATTTTTGGGTGCACTATCCCTTTAAGGCAGGTCTGAAGGCAAAATGGGGTCCAACCTGGTACTAGCAAGGTGTACCTATTAAAGTACAATATTTATTGACCGTTTGTTCACATGAATGTGAGAGATGGTCAAACTTTTAAAAATGTAAAAACTGTAGTTTTATTATTCAAATTTATTTAACTCCATGCTAATAAGTACACTTCAAGTAGTGTCTTCAGACACTGAAAGAAAAATTGACAGTTTTATATTGCCTCGTTTTTCTCTTTAGATGTTGGGGACACAAACCTTGCAGCGCTCATGGAATGACACTGGGTACAGAGTTTTTGTCAGGGACTTTTTGCTGAAAACAGCTGCCTGCTGCGGCTGTGCTAAGTTAGCATAGCACAAAGACACTGGCTTGCTTTGCAACAAGACACAACGTGCTAATCAGGTTTACCGGTTTCCAGACTCAATGCTAAACTAAGTTAAGTGGCTGATGGCTTTAGCTTCATACTGTAGCGGTGCAAGACAGCGAACATGCATATTTCCCAACATGTCAAATGACAAATTTATATATACAAGTATTCATTATTGCAGTTTTGAGATCCACAGACAGAAATTCAAATGCAACTTTAATAATAACCTTTATATTTGGGTGTTGGAAAAAATACAGCTGGCACCACAGTGTGACGCATCTGTCCTGAGACACAGCAAATTTTGTGCTCATGTAGCTGTTTTCCCCCTTTTACCCACATCCCGCTGAGTCACTCAGGACAAAATCACATTCCTGTGTCTCATCTATCCCCACTAGCTGAATCTAATACTCTTCATCGATCATTTGTATTCCTCCTCTTACCAGCCCAGCCTTTGAAACTCTCCAGCATCTCACCAGGACCCCGCTGCTGATGGACATCTTTCAGAAAAATCTAGTCCATGTTCAAAGTCCTTCAGAATGTAATGACACCCTTCAGGTCATGGCAGGTTGGGCCATGTTACACATTTATGACCCCTTCAATTACACATTACACAGACGCTGCAAATCCTCTCCGTCCAACGGACAGGAGACCACAGGCACCACTGACACATTCCAGCCTCTGTGCCCCCTGCAGCACTGCATGTTTCTCTTTTGACATGCATGTAGCAAGACATGCCGCTGGACTTGACCTTCACCTCTAAATGAAAAAGCAGAATAACAGAGTCCTATGTCCAAATTGTGCATGCACAAAACCATATATACTTGTACCAAGTTGATGTCTCAGCATTTTGGATACACTTTGCTTCCCTTCTGTGTTTATCCTACATCTTAATAGGTGTAAATGACATCACACTCCAAGAATAAATGATTTGCTTGGAACTGTAACATTTGCACAAACATAAGTGAGCCATAACAGCAACTTGAGACATGTGGCACAAAAAAAAAAGTCACGTCAATTACAGGCATGTCAGCGTTTGAGTGTCGTGAATGGGGCAATAAAAAAGTGCCCCACTGGCTGGAGTACTAATGGCCAGAAATGCCTTTAACCAGTACCAGCCGGACATATGCGGAATACAAGTTAGACTTTCCGACAGAGAGGAGGGAAAAAGAGATGGGGAAAAGTGTATTTTTTACTGCCGTGACAAAATGCTGTGACTCTTTGAAAGCGGTTGACCTCAGGTGCCCTTAATACCAGGGAGGCCAAGAGTGTCTGTGGGTGACTGATATGTGTTTTCCTGTCTGTCTAGTCTCTAAAAAGCCAGTTAAAGAAAACTATTACAGCCAGCTCAGCTCTTTACAGTCCCAGTTTTAGCTTCACGGCAGACGCCATATTCATTTCAGTTACCAGCAGAGTAAAGAGCTGCGAACACAGAAAAGCTGTCCAAAGAAAACACAATATGTTTGATTGAGGTGGTTCCAGAGAATAACCCGCTTCCACTGATTTATCACCGAGACAGGAACAACAATGTCGAGCCTGGTTGGAAGTTGTCAACACAGCATTATCATCAGACTGATTCCACGAGGAAACGGATGAATAGAGCAGCAGGAGCTAAAAGTTTCATCAGAACTAAACAAGCTTCTGTTTTCAAGCTGCCATGAGTGGCTTTTGTGAGAGCAAACACACTGCGAGAGAAGATCTAAATACATACATAAAGATAAGTATTTTTTCTTGGCGACCGTTGCCGAGTCAAAGGAAGTGCGCAGCTGTGTGAGCTGATACACTCGAGGCTGGTTTTGGAGTTATTCCCAAAACATACATCCTCTGGCATAAACATGTGAAATCCAAGCTGGACAATCTATGGACTCGGGCCCTCCACATTTTGGCCTCTCGTCAACATGCAAACAGATTTAGGTCAGTGAAATGGAGACTTTTGAAAACGCCTTCTACAGTGCAGATTTTTTAAAACTCCAATTACTTTGTATCTGTGAGGATGTGCAAAACGGAGCGCTTGAGAAACGATGACGTCATCTCAATTTGCACATGCCACTTGCTACTTTGTGTAATGAGCATGCGACAGAAACCTTAACATTAATGGCAGACTACCAGTATGTTTATGTTTTGTTAGCACTGCTTGATCTAATGAAGCTCAGCCTAAGTTCTATCAGGAAGACTTTCTTTATGCTATATCCATTCACAATTCTCTCCCATGCTATCCCATTCAGACCACTTCCACCCATCAGCTGACTATGGGTGTTCCCTCTCCGCATGCCCATCAAACTTTGCCATGATCTCCTTCAGTCATTCATGTTCCTGCTGCCAAACTTTAAATCTGTTCTCCTCTCTGCTCCTGTCAGCTGTCATTTTAGGCAGGATCGTTGCGCCCTCCTCCACCCCATTCACATCCAGTCACCTTAACCAGAGCCCCGGACAAGCTCAACAAAAGCCCATGCCTGTTCATATCCATATCCTCAGCTCCCTCTTCATCTCATCACCACCATTACTACCACCAGCATCTAGACTTCATAGGGGAGGATCCTTTATCTACTACGTCTTTACCGGGCTCCTGGAATAGATGACATCACAATGATTTGCCGGTTTTGTAATTTGAGAGAGAAGGAGAGGAACTGAGTGCTTTACCATAAATAAGGACTGGTGTGACAGTGGAAATGAGAGGTGCTGTCCTGATCCTGCTGTGGATCACTGAATCTGTATAGGGGTGGCTGCAGTACTGCGCTGCCTGTGTTCGGGAGGAGTGACCATACAGCCATCTTGATGAGGTCAGAATGTGTGGACAGTTAAATCACTCCACAGCCAGGAGCTATGTATTACCAGTCAGACAATTATAAAGCTAACAATGAAAGAAGATGCATAAAAGAACTAAATCACAGTGCACTAGTTAAAGGTGGAGTCTGGGATTCTCGTCCAATACACTTTCTTTACACTTTCTCACAGTCAGCTAACTGTCTCTGTGTATGAGCTGAAAAAAATCTGATGTTCATACACAGCCCTGGCTCTGTAAAGGGTACTGAAACAAAGTGACTCGGACCAAGCTTCACAACACTGTTGTAGCCATAGCAACAGGGAGTGTTCATGCTTGTAAACAGGACACGGGAAAGGTCGTGGGAAAAGAGAAAAGGCAGCTGGAGCGTCAGGAACTGTTAATCTGACAGTTCATGATGAGACGTTGAAATCCACATTGCATTTTAAGAAGGAAAGATGGAAGAGAAAAGGTCAAGGAGGAGAAGGTAAAAGGAACCAAAAATTAAGAAGAAGGGTTACGATTGGGCCAGGGGTAAGACCAACATCACTGAGGTGGATGTGGTGGTTGCCATGTTTCTGCTAAACAGATGGGTAACATCAGTTTTACTATGGGATCACATTTCACTGGAACTGTACCTTGTTTAATTCCATGTGATCAATGACTGATTGATTGCTTGATTGTTTCCTCTCATGAACCTATTGGTTCCAACCTCTCTCCCTGCTTGCCACAGCCTTCCCATCATCCACAGCAAGTACTCCACCTTGTACTGACTTGTTTACTCCCATGAATATTCAATATCATAGCAACTAAACGCAACCAAAGCATCTCAGCTGAGATCTGGATTAAAGAATTCCAGAAGTATTCAATTGGATAGCACTCCTCCCCCACTGCCTGCTCTGAGTTGTGCACATTTCGATTGATCTGAGTCAGAACAACGCATCAGTGAGGAAATGGCTTTGGCCTGGCTGCTCATGAACCCATCACTTTATTAGATAATTATCTAGTATTTCATGAATACACGATTCCACAAATGATAAGAACAGCGTTTGCCCCAGGCACATCGGCTCTCGACTGACACATCACTGAAGTCAGTAAGTCCTGGAAAAAACAAAGCTAGAGGCAGATAAATCCTCAAGCACGATATGTCTGGTGGTTATTGTCCGAATGCCAACATCACAGCTCCAGACATCTCATACTGCTCCCTGTGCTCTTTGCTTTCCCACCTGCCATCCAGACCGGGCGGGCTCACTGTATCTGTCTCAGTCTGGCCTGTCGCCATACAAAACTATGTGCAGAGAACGTAAGGAAAAACCTCTGTCACTGCCCCTTTTAGCAGCTTTTAAAAGTGCATTCATTTTGACTTTGTGGACTGTCATTCATCACTTCACTCTTCTTCCTTGTGGGTCTAAATAGCACTCATGGTGGCGATGAGTTTAGTTTGTTGTCTGCCCTCCAGACAGGAGAGTCCAGTTCCTCTCACAAACAGACAATGGTAGGGTGGGTGGACCCTCAACCTTTGGTAAAAGATCAAAGTTCCTGGTCACTGTATCCCACCTGGTGATGAATCTGACAAAGGCACAACTGTTCAGCCCTCCAGTTATCTGCCCTGGGATGGACCACCGCCCCTGTACAGCTCACTGTTGGCTCCTGTACACACAGGACCGGCTTACCAAAAGCGTGGGCGGCTCAGCTTTCAAGGTCATTGACATCAGTCAAATACCTCAGCTTTATCGTCCAGAGACCCAGGGGCCAGTTCTCCACTAATGCTGAGAGGCTTTCTATTCATTACACTCCATATGTGCTCCCTTTCAGATGCTGAGACCAACTCAACGAGGCAAGCTGGCAATACTTTCTGCTGTAGAACACCCATGACATCACAGTGAATAAAGCAAGGTTGGAGGATTAAAGCAAGTATGTCAAATGTCAGTTAACGTGGATAATATAGATAATAATTTCCCCCTGAGACTTTCTGAGGCACCTCATTAATGTCAATCTATAGCAATGATTCCTGGAGTATCCTTATTTCACCCCATCATTTCACACATGGTACCTCGCTCATTGCATGAATGAAAATAATGTGCATGTGACTCACACTCATACTTGCCAACCTTATGGCCTTTAAAAAAAGGGAGGATTTTGAAACTTAAGTGTAGGGTCTGAGAGTCCTCCTCTAGAGAGAGTTTCAAAGACTTTGTTTTCTGCATGCTGTTGACTATTAAAGAATGAAAATGACAAAATAATAATAAGTAGACTGCATCAGCATTTTTTATGCCAAATAACCTACTTTTAATGTGGCTTGGATTTTTGGTTCATGAGCCTGGTACTCCAGCAGAGTACCAGGGGAAGGAGGGAAGCCAGGCTATAGGCTTCCTCAAAAACAAAAACAAACCTCAAAAACATTTCCAAACTCAGATCCATGTTAACTTATTCCGAGCTAGAAATGATCATCCATGCTTTTATTTCCTCACGTCTGGATTACTGTAATTCTCTTTTCACCTGTCTAAATAAAACTTCATTAGACCGCCTCCAGCTGGTCCAGAACGCTGCCGCCAGGCTTCTGTCCAGATCTCATAAGTTCACTCACATCACTCCAGTCCTGGCATCCCTGCACTGGCTCCCTGTTAATTTCAGGATCCAGCACAAGATTCTAACCATCACTTACAGAGCCCTCCATGGTCAAGCACCTGCATACTTGACGGATCTGGTGTCCTTTCACTGTCCTGTCAGGTCACTGCGGTCCGCTGAAGGCCACCTACTTACTGTCCCTCACACAAGATTAAAGACGAAAGGTGATAGAGCCTTTAAGGCTGTTGCACCGAAATGGAGGAATGCACTACCTCATGAACTGAGAGCGGCCTCTTCCGTGGACATTTTTAAAAAGCAGTTAAAAACACATCTGTTTAGGCTTGCGTTCCATTAATTGTCCATTGTATCATCTCTGAATTTCGCTGCACTTTACTTTTTATTTGTTTTTGTGTATTTTGCATTGTTTCTGTTATTGTATTTTATCTGAAGCACTTTGTGAGTCCTCTCTGTGAGAAGTGCTATATAAATAAATTTACTTACTTACTTACTTAGGCATGGCCCGCAACAGGGACCAACCCCTGGCTGTCCTCCAAGGTCCCCACACTCTTGGGTCCTGGATGTTTAAGCGAAGCGTAACGGGAGACTCAAACCCTAGCACAGAGACAAGGTGTCCACAAGCAGTTGTGCACGAGTACATCTCACATGTGGTTGGCGAGGAAGGAGAGAAGGGGAAGCTCCAGTGGGAAGGAAACAATATACGTTGAGAGTCATATACGGTGCAAGAAACATGTTCTGATGATGAAGAGGGAAAAAAAAGTGCGAAAATTTGTCATAAATTGAAATATGGGAGAATTGTGACCCTAGGAGGAAACTCGGGTCCTGTTCATATGACAACGATTTCAACCACAAATGGTAAACTTTAGCTTGGATGATCATTATACGACAGCAGCGTTCTGGGTGCCTGGAAACGCAATGTTTTGAAAACGAGTTCCAGAGCGCAATTTTTTTAGAAACAGCACCGTCTCTGTTGTCATGTAAATTTGCAAAATGCAGTTCCTCTGAAAAAGGAGACTTTTCGTTCATGCGCATTATGGTTCCAGTCACAAGGTGTGCGAAAGAATGTCGACCATCACAACAACAGTGGCAGACTCCGAGCTCTGTTTGTGCTGCTCACCCTATTGAATGTATCAACGCTTCTCCAGCAAAGTGTAGATTCACTGCAGCAACTCCACCTCACCATCTGTCCAGACAAACGTTGGTGCGGTTGCCATTTTGTTGTGCGTGTGTGCAGGCTAGTGTTGTTTCATTACAAAGTCACACTGCCAACTACTGGCCTGGTATGTATACTACAGTGTTTTTGGTCATTTTTGTGGATCCGTGTGCACAGCGATTGTTATCAAAAGGTTGTGGTCTGAACGCGGAACTTTTTTCAAAATGAAAATGAGAAACAATTCAGTTTTCAGTGGATCATTTTCATGTAAATATGGCCTCAGAGAGGGCAATGAAAACAGGCAGTAGTGCAGCTGGGTATAGAGTGTGGTTCACAAATACCATTGCACATACTACAAATACTATCTTTATAACAAAAAACATCTATGTCCACGAGTGGGAACACCTTCGTCTCCGCCACTTATTAGAAACAGTGACACAGGAAAAGGATAGACAATTGTGAAGAACCCTTTCTGTCAAACTGTGTCTATTTCAGGAGATCATAAAGTGGCAAACAAGAGCAGACAGTGTGACAAGCCAAAAGCTAACAGCCAACAGCCATGGATGGAATGAAGAGAAAAGGGTGAGAGAGAAAGAATCCCTTCTCTCCATGGCTCCTCTTTTCTGGCAAACCTGCCGACGTCCTGTGGAAAAAAAGAGTTGTGAAACTGCAGAGTTGGCACAAAAAGGCAGCTCAACAACCTCTGAACAGTGAACCTCAGAGAGTCAGGACAACTTTGACTTCTTTGCATTGAAAGGACTGTAGGAGTGTGTTCACATTTACAAGTTTCAAGCTGATACTTCTGTGTCATTCCAGCATGCTATGGTTACTGTTTGTGGTTTTCTTATAAGTTTTGTCATTGAACCATGCATAAAAGGTTCTCACATTGTTTCAACACAGTTTCAACAAATGAAAGCTATTCTAGTCCCTAAGCACTCGAGAATCCTGGCTAACATGAAGTAGATTGTATGATTAATGATTGCTCTGCTGGAACCTTCCGGCCTTACTGTAAATGTTGGGATTGTCCTTCCTTTTGCAGTTGATCCAGGAATGCAGCCAAATGAAGTTGCAGGAAAACTCGCACCGGATCAGCTGTTGAGTATCGCAGATTTAGCTTTAAAAGATTAAATCAACCCAGCTGAACTCTTGTTTCTAGAAATGTTTGTCTTACTGCAGTTCTACAGTACTCTATGTGTCATTACCACAGAACAATGACAATCATACCATTAATACCTTTCTTTATAGTGGAAAGGCCAAGACCTTTCTGCACTGACAAATATTATCAACAACGGGAGAAAAAAAAAAGGAAAATGGAAGGTAAGAGAAGAGATTCTTTGGCAAAGAGCTAGATTTCACTGGAATGGGGGGTTTGTTTGGATTGAACGAGAGGAGAAGCAGAGATGACCCACAAAATTATAGGTCTCAGATCTGAATCCAACACAACACAGCTTTTGTTTAAACAAATCACTCCAAAAGGTAAATCAGGTAGATCTCTAGACAAACACTTAAATTCTTAACAGCGCACACTGGAATCAATCAAAGTGAAGAAGAGGAGAGGAGAGAGGAGAGTAGTTTGTGGTCACTGCCACAATGTTGGAGACTAACCTTTTGATTTGCCACACTCTCAGTTGGTAAGCAGCCGGCCAGACTAAACAGAGAGTGGCATACTTCCAAATTGGAAGGAAAACATCTAATATCCAGTCCATCCTGGTGATTTTTTTGGAGTTATTGTACTTCAGTAAATCATTTCTATTCAAAACATGTTCCTAAAACAATTTCATAAACAGTCAACCTCTTATGTTAGCTTCCTTCTCTAGAATTCGGGATTCATTGTAACTCTTGTCATCACCGATTATAGGCGCACACGACTTCTTAAAAAGGTTTGACAGACAGAAACAAATGGAATTATCTCGGCAGTAGCATCACAGATTGTTTAAGTGTTGCTGTTTTTTTACTAGATTTTAAAACTCATTCCAAGTGAATGATATCACTTCATGGAAGGCACTATTAGGGATTAACTGTTCATGGACTGTAGCCATGAATGCTAAAAGGGGACACATGGGGTACTTAAGTTAAAATGGACACAGAGAAGTTTTATGTTTTAACGTATTATATGAAGTAAATGTTGATTGCACAATATAAGTAATGACAACATCGGTGTTTAGACTGGTTCCCTGTAATTCCTGCTTTCACTATGCAACTCTGTCTGCCGTCGCGTACAATCTCCCAGGAAAATGAAGGCTCGATTTACGCCACAAAGAAAGCGTGTAAACCATCACACAACCAAGACAGGAGGAGGATCATCAGTTAGTGAGTAAGTTCCTGCAGTACTATGCCCAGAAGCTAAAATGCTGAAGGGTGTCATGATCCTGGGTTTGTTTATATTTTGTTTGTGGTCCTTGTTTCATGTTATTCACTTGTGTTTAATCTGCTTCCTGTTTTATTTTGTAGATTCTCTCCTCATGTGTCGTGTCTGGTTTTACCTCCTGTCTTTGTGTGTTGTCCCGCCTGTTTTCTGTCACACCTGTCTCGTTAGTCCTTCCCAGTTCCCTGAGTCTTCCCTTCACACCTGTTCTGTATTAGTCTTGTCTGCTCCACCCTTGTTGTCAGCCAATCTCCATTTCCTTCCTTTTGCCCATGTCTTCGTTCTCCAGCTGTGTCTCGTTCTTGTGGTTAGTTTTTTGTGTATGTACCTGTGTGTTTCCCTTTGTCAGTTTGTCTGTGTTCCTCCTGAGTGCATTCTGTGGTCGTTCCAGCATTCATCCCTGCGTGATTCCTGTGCTCGTTCCTGTTCAATGTGTTTTCCTCGGTTGGTTTTCAGTCTGGTTTTTGTTCTGCTTTCGTTTTGGACTTTGAGTTGCTTGCCTGTACTGAATGTTTTCAATCAGCTAAATTCAAAATCAAACAGTCTGTTAGCCTGCATTTGGGTCCTCCTCTAAACTGACATGTGACAAAGGGTGGAGCAATCACAGTTAAGGCCTTTGCACACTGAGTCCATTTCTTTCGGATGTGTTTTTTTTAATCGGTCATCTGAAAAAGAACTGTTACGCACAGAAACCTTGCACACTGATTCCAATGCATTTTATTGTTGTATTCATTGTGAGAATTCACAATACGTGACAAAATGAAAGGGCACATTTCGTCCTTTGCCTTTCTCCACTGGAGGTACTTATGTGGCTGTCACCACTCCCTCCCTGTCTTGCATTTGGCACCGCAGCTACATAAAGGGTTGGAGGTGTCCTCCATTTCTGTCTGTGTGCGGTCCATATCCTCCTCCTCGTCATCATCATCCACCTGAATATTACGATCTGACTTGTTGAACGTGAGCTATCTGAGTTACGAAATTATTCTGTGACCCCCGTTCCTCTGTTGTGTTGCGGCTGTGTCCCACCACCACATGTTCCTCACTGATTCTCGGTCAAACGTCTCTAAAGGCTTCTGACAGATGTGAAAAACACAGAAACTCAAACTTGCTACAAACATTTTAATCACAGATGAAAGTTTCGGACTCAGCGTACAAACATGATTGACACAACGTGAGGTCATATTCATTTTTAGACGTGCGACAATTTCGGAAGAAAAAAACTGACTCAGGCCTCATTTACACCGCAAGCGATGCGTTCGTGTAGCGCTTGCGAACAGTTGCTCTTAGCTCATAAATAGAAGAGACGCTGATTTTTTGTGCGAGTCGCAAGTGAACAGTTGCTGTATTCAACAAAAAATCGATATCAACGGTGGCTGAGAGAGGTCACAACACACGCAAACTCATGTTTAGTAGTAATACAAAGCAGACGAAGACTATTTACCCATTTGTAGTGCTAAATATTAATTCTCCAAGCGTTGGAATAATCACTGGCGCACAAACTTGTCCAACCTGGGCTTTGGGTCCAAACTCACTTCTTCTTCTTTGGGGTTTATTGGAGATTTGCAAACATGATGCACTACTGCCACCAACTGTTCAGGTGTGGTTTGTATTTTGACGGGACAGCAGTGGCCGTTGCGTGACATGTCTGTTTGGTTTTGGTGTGAATACACGTGTGCTGCCGCTACGCTTGTGGACCGCATCGCGAACGCATCACTTGTGGTGTAAATGAGGCCTCAGTGTGTGAAGGCCTTGTCTGTGAAAACCTGAAAATGAAAAGCCATACGGTCATGTTTGCAACAGTGGTGCCAACAATAGTACCACTAGAAAACACTAAGTGGGGTGGAGGTGTGTTTAAAAGTTGTCTGCTTCAGTGCTTCCACTTTAAAGTATGAATAGTAGTAGTTAAATGAATACTGTTTTTTGGGGTTTTGGGAAACGCAATTCAATTCACTACTGCAGAGAGTTAAATGAAAAGTGAATCTTCTCATCTAACTCTCGAAATAACAAAAATAAGTACATCTTCCAAAATGACTAATACTTTTATAGTTTTGGTACCATTTGGAGGAATACTTGCTTTATATTAAACGATCAGGGGCGGAGCCAGACAGTTGTAAACATTTGAGACTCTGGCCAAATCTAGGGAATTCCAGGGTCATTTTCTACTGGGGAGATTTTTTCCCATTTACAGCAGTTATATACATAATTTTTCATCCATTTAAGATAACAGACAGCCTAAAAGTCTGTAAATCATTTAGGAAAAACATGATAGCTGCCAAGGAAAAGAAAGCATCCTGTAGAGCCTATGTCCTATTTTGTAGCTAAGTGTTCGCCATCTGTCTTCATCATTCTGAAACCATAACACAGCAAACATTGAGGATTTTCACTCCTGACACCTAAAAAAGGCAAAATTATGTGATGATACTATTTTGGAATTACAGAAAATAGGTAAGGGTTTTTGGTGAATTTGGTGTTAATAGCATTACTAATCTTGAAACCTATTTGTTATATTATGCTAGGGTAGAGTTCACAGAATGAATGTTTAGCTACATGTGAATCTATGCAACAAAAGGATCCCCTACAATGCCAAGTGAATGTGAACAAATGGGCATATATTATAATCTGAATGACCCAGAGTTGAAGGTATTTTAAAAACCTAAGAGATTTGGAACTTGTGAGGAAACATCTGGGCTGGAGCTGCAGAAAGATGTTAAAAAGATGTTCCTAAATTGCTCTGACTTTGACTTCATAGCTCAATTAAAATAACTCTCAAACTGATCTCAGTTATCACGCTCTTTTAATACACCAGAGTAATATGCAAAAAGCCTTCGCAGTTGGTAAACACTTCAGGTGCAAAGAGACTGTGAGAAGACATCTGAGTTACGGATGTCGCACAAATCAACTTTATGAGTATACTGGAGCTGTGTGAAACTGTTCGAGAATGCCCTCCCAGACAAATTCCATACAAATAAATCTTTCCCAACCACAAAACAAGCCCGGTGGCACAGAGAATATACACAGAGAGTGTGCTGTTTACATTGCAGTCACTGGCTGGCTTCAATGATTTAGTCACAGTATATAAAACGCAGTGAGACACAGATATATACAAAGAGTGGCTAGCTGTACGATGAGTTAAGAGACTGGTGGTTTTGATGTTTTGTGATGATAAAGAGAGAACAGTTTCCTCAAACGGAGGTTGGCTTCATTAGCAAAAAATTCCATTTGTGTGTCCTTAATTAGGCCAGGAATAGGTTGAGGTTGCATGGCATGGTGCCTTGTTTGATGTAAGGGTGTGGCTGCCACTTAATGTTTTTATTACCTCACTTTTTGTGAGCATCTTTTATGTTTAAATTAGGCATATATGCATCATGTTGTGGTTCATCAGTGTGAGAACTGCAGTTAGGGATAACACATTTAAATTTGTATTCCATCGACAGCAGCGCTGCAAGGAGGCAAACGGAGAGTTTGTTGCGCAAGAGCGGGAGAAGTTACCCCATACGAACAATGACATAGTCAGAACACTGAATCTATCTCAAATGTTTTCCTTTTCTTTGCACACAAAATCTGAAGTCATAAATGTCAGAGAAAGCAGAAATCAGAGCTATCCTCCTTTTGTTCTCCAGACATTCTTGTGTTGTGCCTTTAGCTACAGGGTTTGGGGGAAACACTTCTGAGGCTGTAATTCTGCAGAGGCTCCTAAAACCAGACAGAGCTCAATGGTTTCTAGGGAACGCTGCAGAGGGTGGACATCGAATCTCAGAGAAGAATGCTAGAGAGCAATGAAATACTGCAGAGGACAAAAGGCTATCAGTGGAGTAAATGACCGTCCTCGCCCTTAGGTCAAACCTGTGTGCAAAGCAAAGCAGAGAAAGATATTTTATCTCATACATTTTGCACAAAACTGTAAAGAGAGTGTGGTAATGATAGAAAGGGAGAGAAGAAAAGGAGCAAAAAATATGGGCCTGCAGAGACTCGGATATTGCATGTGATTTCATTGTCCCCCTGTGAGAATGACTGAGAAGGAGCTGCTCACTTGTAATAATTTGTCACACACGTGTCTACGAATAGAAGCACCGAGGAGTGTTATAAAGCGCAACACAGACAGTGCGTGGATGGACGCACTCGTGTGAATACGAGCATGTGTTTTGTGTGTGAACGAACATAGCTGCTTTGAACTCACAGTCATCTCCTGGCCCCGGCCCAGTATCTCCAGCTGCTGTTGGATCTCTTGGAGCCGTCTCTCCTGCCCTCTCCTCTCCTTTATATCCTGCAGGACCTTCTCTCCTGGCTGCGGGTCCCCATCGCACTTCCAGCCAATCTCCGAGCCACGGCCCTGATACACAACAGACACGACCGGTTCTCACAGGGAGACAAACAACTCATCTCACATGTGGACATGCTTGGGTCTCTCTCCAAGAGCTGTAGGCCTACTCGCAGCTTATGGCTGTCACTAGGAAACATTTAAACGAGGATCAAAATCATGTAACAGTTCATCATGATCAATCCGAGTGAACCTTTTCCATCCCTCAAAGACTCATGAGTTACAGTATGCTTATCTTTGTTAAAATGTCATCAGTGGTGGTGTGTTCTATAGATGTAGAGATGAACACCAATCTTTCTCTTGGAGCACTTTGTAAGACCTGAGAATACCTCAGCCACAGCTACAGTCCACATGGGGTGCAAAATAAATCACACATTAATGGCATCCACGTGCACTGGGTTGACACAATGAGCTGGATCCAAGGCAAACTTTGAAATTGGGTCAGGAGGAAATGGGAGAGTCATGCCTGGAGGACCATCGACAGACAGCTGATAAGTCAAAGGCTTGTCTTGCTGACCATTTCATTTGGGCTCCATCACAGAGAGCAATCTAGAGTCACCAGAATCAAGTGATTGTCTAAAGCAAATTATTAAACAGGTCATAAATCTGTCACGTACTGAAACACTACGCTACGACGAGGTGTAGCTTCTGCAGACGAAGCATGATGAACAGTAGGTGCTGAAAAGTGGGCGTAATTGTGGAAATCTCAAAGGATAGGTCAAACTGTTCATATCCTTCCCCACTCCACCCGCAATTTATTTCTTTATAATAACAATGGAAAAACATGACAAATTTAACAATGATGTCGAGACTGACCAGTGAATGACCTGTGGTACGGTCTTACAGTGTTTCGACCTCTAAAAATAAACAACCACTCTATAAAAGCAGCAGCTAGGTCAAAAAAAATTGTTGGGTCTGGGAGGATGTTGCCAACCGCAGGGCTGTTTTGGAGTGTCAGTCCAGCGCCATGTGGTTGAAATCTCCATCTCTCTCGGTTAGTTTGGATGCCAGGCAGGCGTATGTATGATCTAATAATGTTGAAATTGATGGATATTTCATAAAATGTCGACATCTCAATGGGGACTTGCACACAGCAAAATGGTAGGTTAGCGGAGACAGCAGGATCCAGCAGGATCCAGCAGAAATTGTGAACTTAAACTCTAAATAAAAACTCTAAATCTGTTTTGACACATTTATGATAGGATGTAATCTTAGTTAAACCCAGGGCAGGAGGGGAGTTCAGTTAGTGGAGCCAGTATGTTGAGAAGAAGAATGAAAGCTTCTGCCTTTGCTAACAAGCAAAACAGACATGTCTATTCTAGTAATATCATGTTCTGCATTTATTTCAGCTTAACTTTAACTTTTAAAATCTTGGCAAAAACAAAGATTTCTCCCAAGTGTGTGTGGTCTCACCTAGCAGTGCCCTCTGTCTCTCAATAGGGAAATAATGACAGCTTCTATCTGAAGCCTCTTTTAAGTGGTCCTGACTAAAGCCCTTCACTTAAGACTCCCTCATCCAGACTACAAAAGCCAGGACCAGGACAGGATCAGACTCCTGTCATGCACCCGAGTGAGAAACACAACGTTCCAACCAGGAAAAATAAAAATTAAAGTCTAGCTTTACCACCATCCTCACACCACTAAATGCACGTTTCTAAAAAAGCCCAAATCGTTGGGAGAAACAGTTTATTTAATTTGGAAACGACAGCTGCCCTACTTTTCAAGATCTATAGATGGCAGACGTTAAAATTGTCTGCGGGGCTTAGCGATGATAAAGCTATCTCTGACCAAAGTTTGAATAAATCTGGCACGCACGTCACATAGCTTCTGACTAAACCATCTCTCTGGGGCTAAATTAACACCCTATGAATTCTGGTGAGTCAAAGGGGAAAGTCCAAAGTCTCTTTGTGTAAACTTCATGATTTGACCCTAATTACAGCGAAGATAGATGGTTCACAAATTACACGTCATCTTTCCTGGCTTTCACATCCTCATTACTTTAAGTTAGCCTACTTGTGTCTTGTATTAGCTTAGTTACAACAAAAGAAAATAAAGCATCCTTCCATATGATAATTAGTCAGATTCAACAAACTAAATCAACAAGATTATACTTTTTGTTTCAATGAACTAGAGTAAAAGTCAAACAAGCATCTCTGTGAGGCTGCACAGCTGTGCTTTAAGCTAACATCAACATGCTAACATGCTAATATGGTCACGATGACAATGCTAACATTCTGATGCTCATAATGTTTATCATAGACCTTATCACTGTGATGTCTCTTCTGGGCAGACAACTGGCCATTGACTTGAAGTATGGAGATACTTGAAATCGACAAACTTGTTCATTTCTGTTGTCATTTTCAGTTGTAACTGTAACATTTAAAGACTTACAGTTAAACATGGTGGCCCAGTCTATCTGATGTTTCTGCAGGGCTTGTTTCATGCACTGTGTTGCTTTGCTAGCGTCTTTGATAAACTAGATAGCCTATAACAGCATAAAAGCTAAGCAATGTACTACTGTGCACAAGGGTCACAGAAAAATATTTTGGCCACCTAAAAAATCTACATCAGATTCAGAGTATGCTATAAAAAAAATTGAATATTTGCTCCACTTTACTCTACACGCTAATTGACCTATGGCTAAGCCCCACCCTCAAATGTGATGAGCCAATCACAGTGCGTATAGCCATTCCCATACACTCGGACATTCTCTGCCTGGACGTCCATTGAAATGCATTACAGAAAGTCAGTTTTGTTTGGTTTTATGAGCTTTTTTTGAGATTTGAAGTGTAAAAATGGTCAAATGGTGTGCATGGGGTACATGCAACTCCGACACAAGGTATCCTGAGAGGCTGGGCGACGGGGTGTATTTTTTACCCTTTCCTAAGCCACATCTCAACCGAGAAAAGTGTCTCCTTTGGATAAAGTTGTGCGGTAGACCACAACATCAACTCAACCGCGTGAATAAGATTAACAATGATGTCTACATCTGTTCTAAGGTAAGTCAACATTGTGTTTGAGGCAACATATTGTCACTTTGCTGGAAAGAAATATAAAGTTATCTTTAACATCTCTAGCTAACGTTAGCTAAAGTTAGCCTAACGTTAGCTCCTAGCTACATTGTTCATCATGTCACCTTGTTTGCTGTTAGTTCATTAGCCTATTTCGTTCTAGTTTTGTACTTTGGTGATTATACATCATTGTTAGCTGTTGTCCAAAGGGCTCTAGTTAAGCTAACGTTAACTTCTGGAGCTTAGCTTCATTAATTTATCTGTAATCGCAGAGATAACAAAGGTTGACAAACGTTATGCTGAATGATTCAGTGTAAATACTGTAGCACCAAACTAACGGAGAGACACTCTTGGTAAAGATGGTAAAAAGGCCGTTATCCTTTTCTCATATTCTGAGCCAAAAACCTTAACTTCAGTGGCGCTTAAACTTGTTGTCTTTGATGGCGACAGCAACGAGATGCAGTTTATCACGCTTACACTATGACCTGTAAATTTTGGCTTCTAATTTAAGCTTTTCATCGACCTTGTCAACAATAAAATGATGAATATATCCCTCCAATGCGTAGCTTAGGCCCTTTTGGTTACTTCTCAATGACATCTGATCGTTATGTCCCCAAAAATCATCAATTGCCTCCTGCAAAATGCCGTGTACTGTGACACCTGCCATAGCGCCGATCACTGAATGTTGATTTGTCCGAGTGAGTGGAGGGGGGCGTAGCCATAGGTCCAACAACTCGTCTGTTCTGTGAAGTCAAATTACTGCTTATTACTGCTTTTGTCAATGGAGTCTGGTGACTTTGAAATAACGGCTTCAGTTCCCCATTGAAAGCGGTTAAAATATTCTAAATATAGCATAGAGTTGAAGTGATATTCATCTCTTTAGGTGGGCCTTTTTAGGTGGCTAAAACAACCCAACAGAGGCAGCATTTGCGCAACATTTTACATACGTATATGTGGGGATCTCTACCCGGAAGTTATTATTAACAAATATTGTGATTATTATTGTCTATATTCTAATTAAGTGTGCTAGCATGCTAGCATTTGCTAATTACAGCTGAGACTGAAGGGTATGTCATCAGTTTTGCAGGTATTTGGTCATTTTGGTCATTTGGTCACTGAGTGATGGCCAGTCGTCTTTGTCTCGACTGGTGCCAGAAAAAGAGACAGCATTACACCACTGCTAGCATCCCTGCACTGATTTTAAGGTTCTCCAAGGTACAAAGCGTTGTTCTCCAAGGTATTTGTTTTTAAGGTCATACATGGGCTGGCACCGCAGTACATTGCTGAACTTCTCTGCCCCTACTACAACTCCCGCCCCCTTCAATCTGCAGAACAATGTCTTTTAACTTCTCGCGATCAAGGCTGGTGGGTGAGGGAGATCGTGCCTTTGCAGTAGCTGCTCCAAAGCTCTGGAATAGCCTTCCACTCTCAATCAAATGCTCCCCATCCACTGACACTTTTAAGACAAATCTTAAGATGTACATGTTTTAATGGCCTTTGGTTGTTCGTAGTGGTATATTGGTTATATTTGTGTACATGTTATATTGCTCTATATTTCTGTGTCATTGTTTTAATGAGTACAGCACTTTGGTCAACTGCAGTTGTTTTTAAATGTGTGATATAAATAAACTTGATTTGATATGATTAACCATAGTTTATTTTGACTTGATGATGGCGCCAGATTAAAAGTTACAGTATCACAAAAATCTCTACAAATGAGCCACATGTCCCCACATGAATGTCTGTACCAAATTGCATGGCAATCCATCCAGTAACTCTCACTCAAAACCACAAATGTCAACCTCATGATGACACTTGAAAAAAGTCAGACGATCACAAAAGTCTGCAGGCTTTACTGTCGAGAAGCCATGAATATCTTTACTAATAATCCATCCAGTAGATGTGGGGATGTTTAACAGGATAAGTGACCTTTGATCTGTTGGTGACGCTCCTAAAAAAGTCAGGAGATCACCAAGTCTCCAAAAAATATTTATTGTCAGGGCACCATGAATGTCGCAAATTATCATGGCAGTCCATCACATAGTTGTTAAGATATTTCAGTTTGGACCAAAGAGGTGGACCGACCAGCCGACTGACATTTACAGCCACGCCTTGACTTGAAAAATCACAAGAAAGTAAACCTTATTATGTCAGTATCATGCAAGGTTCATTTGGGCATATTAGTTCTAATGCTTGAAATGAAATGGCAAACAGATTTGATATTGTTGGCAACCGTATAACACATCATGTGAGTGTATACTTGCTTTGACAACTGACAAGTGAAAGCTGCATGAGATCATAAGTGTTAACCTGACACAGGGTTCACTTTCTGTTTCATAGACGTCTCAGTAGCCTATAACTTATTATTTGCACTACTTTGTCCATAATGTTTCTAAATATATAATTGATTAAGCAGTAATAATAAATGAGTGTAACAGATCCATTTCCAAGGCGCCGGCCAGAATAAAGAGTAGATTAGTCTTTGATCTTGTGACAGTCAAATCTTAGTAATGATTCACTTCTTGGAGAGGACTGAGGGATTAATGTTTCTTGACCTTAATAGACTCCAGTGATTGTGCTAATACATTACAGTATTTGTGCTTCCTCTCCCGGAATGTGTGATAGCTTTAACCTAATATGAGGTTAGACTGAGGGACTTCAAAACAAAGGGACAAGCTTATCCAAACATCAGCAAAATGCTGGTAATTGGCTCTCCTTGGAGTAGCCACTTGACATGCCGTTGAAGATCTCCAATAATCACATCACCTATCTGGGTCACAAGACTGCTGGGAGGCCACAGAAATCCAGACTTTGTTTTCTTTCAGTATAAAAAACATGTCAAACATTATTATCTTTTAGGAGAAAAGTATGTCAGCCTATTGATTAAATAACAAATGGATGCCCAGGAATTTGATGTTGCGTTGGTGTCATGTGCTGATATGAAATGCAGGATTGTAAATATTACCCTGACTGCCAAGCACGCCTTGAATGAATGCAGAATGTTAATTAAAACAGGAAAAGGTCATTCGTGCATGATACGACAGCGGCTGAGGAGCTGTCCTCGGTTCACCTTATGGTTCAGATTTTGCGTTCCCACAATATGAAAAAAAGAATACTTGCCAGATGCTGGGAGCAAACCCATTGTAAGTAGATTATTTGTATCAGATAACTTTAATCAAGCATACATTTCACTTTCATTAAGACGTTATTGATATCCTGCGATCAATTTTATGATTGCAAATAGAGGCAACACATTCCATTACGCGGTTGTCATGGTGTGAAAACAGCTGCAGCGCTTGATGGACGAGTCGATGTGGTCCAAAGTGACGAAATAACAAAAAATTGTGGGGATTATCTTATGTTTATAATTCAAAACAAATCTTGGATGCATAACACTCAGCAAAACCGAGCTGAGCTGCACTTCAATGTTCCCATTAAAGGAATATAATTATATCACATCAATCATACTTGCTGTGTTAGACAGTGGAGGGAGCCCTTGAGATTGGTAGCCTGGAGCTTCTTCTCTGCTCCAATGTGGGCTACATCTGTGCTGTGATTTGCCAAATACAACATTTGGATGCTCTCATGCAGACGTATTGTCAGATACATCAGGAAAACAGGACAAGAAAACAAGACAATGATTAGATCACCATTATGTATAAGTGTCCTGCTGTTATATGTGCATTCTAGACATGGCAGTGGGGTGTGCCAGACTACTGTTTGCTTCTGGTTCTTTCTTGCATTAGGCCTGACACCAGACCATGAACCGCTGTGAGAGCTTGATGACCTTGTTCACACACTCAAGACAAGCTCATCGGGGATAGCATGCTCAAAGGAAGCTAATCCAAGGAAGTGTCAACAGTAAAATCATAAATGCTACTGCATGCTCCAAACAAACTAATCCAAACCACATGTCGCCCTTTCAACCAAGTCCTTCATACCATTTTCAAAATCAAAAATAGATGGACAAGCTGTCTCAGGGAGGAAAATAGAGACTTCTGGGCATTTTCCTTTTTTTTTTTTTTTTTTTCCAAACATGATGCAAAGCGTTACGCAATTTCAAATAAAAGAACACTCAATGGTTTTTTCCCTGAAAAACACTTAGGTGATGTGGATGATGTCCAGTATTTCAAACAGCAGTTTGTTTTAGCACGCAGTAGCCACAAAATGGCTCATTGGCCTTGACTCTGGGGGCCTTTTTTATATTGAAAATGTCTGGTGGTCACATTAAGTCACTTAATCATTGAAAAACAGGCAACACAAATAATTAAAGCAGCATGTTTTTGTGATACACAGTGGGGCAAGTTCACAAAAGGACTGTATGGTTTTTGCGGTTGCTAAACCTGCACAAATAGGAAAAATCAAACTGTGTGATTCTCCCGCAAAGGCTGAAATGCACCCTTAACTGTGCTGCTATGCACATAGTGTCTCGGTGCTCCTGTGCTATTTGCAAGCATTTAAATGAGGTAATGTGCACTCATTTGGTGCAAATTGCCCCCTTTTTAAGCAAATGTATTGCAAAAACAGCCCAATTTGCAAAGATCACAACATGCAATCACAACAATCAAGGCAAATTTAGCTGATCCCTGTGAATTCTGCACAACCTTGCAATTTTTGTCCAATCACTGCAACTTTACCACATATTTGGCTATTTAAATGGGTAAAATCTCATTTCAATATTTATCATTACATGACGCTACCCAATGGTTATTATTGGTCAAGCTGTTTCAATGTCAGTGTGAGACTGTGGAAGCATTTAACAGCTCAGTTTTGGTTGTTGGATGCTGCTGCTGCTGCTGCTGTGTTAGCTCAAGCTAACTGGACAGAGAGAGCAGGAGGAGAGCAGCTCATGGAGACATCCTTCAGCACTCCTTCAAACTGCAGCAACAACCCATATAAAAAACAGCTAAAAACAAAGCAACATGCGTCATGCGTGTTTAGAAAAGCTGTTATTAAGGGGCCGAACACATGCCACATTTTTTGCACCCTCAAAGTCATTGTTTTCGATGAAGACACACAACAGGCACTCTCAAATGAAAGCACAATGTCATCATGGCGCACACGCGGTCCCAAGTGCCTATTTTACAGGGCGTGACGGCTGCATCCTGAGGTTAACAGAGTTCAAATTTTGAAACGCAGCAGCGCACACCACATGTCATGTGACAAGGAACAACCATACACAGCCGACAGATATCTTTGCCTTCTTACGTTAATATCAGTCTGTGGTGAATATGGAAAAGTTGGTCATTTTGGTGCAGGGCTACCAGCGCTTTACATCTGTCCCATGAACGATAGGCCTACACACTTACAAACAGCACCTGGGAGAAGGTCAGCTCTGCACTCAGGATTTCAGGTAAATAGGCTATGATGTGGCGCTTGTTAAGGTTGCTTAACAACCTCAGACTCAACCTGCCACAGCGCTCTTGAAAGCTGGCACAAAAAAGGTATAAAACTAGCGCCCAATGCCCAACCTTGTGGTTTCCAGGTAGTTAAAGTCGTGGCATGTGTATGGCCCCTAAGGCATTTCAGGTCACAACAATCACCAAAAGAGGGACTGACTAATAGCCGTACACAGTTACAGTGAAATGATTAGCATCTTTAGAGAGTTGACAGTAAGTGAAGCACATTTATAAGGGGTGTCAATCCCAGGCTTTCAAGACTGCCCTAAGTTTTGAGGAATGCACTGCACCTCTTCTGCCAAGACCCATAGCTCATGGTCTGAAAGTTTCAGTTTTCTCTTTCTCATTGCCATTGTTCTGCCGACTGTGTTCTTGGCGCAACATTTAAACTTTGCCACATGCATAATGACAATCAGATGCAAAAAAGGGAAGTTTCACTCAGCTGCACAACTTTATGGGCATGTTTCCACTGTCATACCGTTAGTGCAATATCATTTGTGAGTCGGACCTTGAGACAGGGCAGAGAGCGGCTGCAAGTGAGGCACAAATAATGGTGCAATCAATGACCAATCCAATAGTTGTTAATTTGCCCATGAGTTATTTGTAAATCAAATGCCATCACATTCAGTCCTGCAATAATTACTATACTTTTAATGATTAAAACTAAGATATTGATTCAAATCTACAATATGCTGTGGAAATTCTGTATTCAGTAGTAGTGTAGTGTATTGAACTGGATTACAATGGAAATCCACTCCATTTCATCAGAGGGCAGAGTGCACTTTTCAGGATAATGCAGCACAGTCGACAGCATGAAAAACTGAACACTCTGAGCTACATAAACACAGGGCTGTTGTCATGGATTTAATTTGATTAGTAACTCAGTGTAACTCCTAATGATACATTGACAGTCTACCTTTCTGCAAACTGGTCCGATTGACTGGAAAATACACTTCCTTCTGACAATACGTCTTGTTAACGCCCCTTGTCTGCACATTGCAAAGGGACAGTGCTGTGATGAAAGGGAGCCAGCTATACTGACTCACCCTGGGATGGCTGGTGCTGTTCAAAACACGCACTCCTCTCTTTCTCTCTCTGCAAATCTGAAGTATAGTAGGAGCTCTGGCTGTGCCACGTGGACCCAGGCTACCTGCCAAGGCCTGTCCACATGCCTTGCCACGAGCGTTCCCTGTGAGAGCTCTGGAGTAAGCTGTTCGGAAGCTACGGCTGAGACTCCCTTGACTTCTCTCTTTTTCCCGTATTTCTTTCTCCGTCTCCCAGACTGACATTTTGCCCAGCCGTGACCTGAAGTCGTCTGCCAGGTTCTGAGACAGAGGTGCTGTAACACAGATGTCTGTGGTCCATGTTATATACCTACCTGCATGCTGACAACTGGGCAAGCAAGATAATGCAAATGTTTGATCCTGCATCACTCATATTGCACAAAAGCTGACTCTTCCCTTCCCATCTCTGTGAGGTCAAACCGATCTAATACTGCTCCATCAGAGACAATGAGAGGGTTTGTATATCACCATCTTAAACATGTCCCAAATATGAAATCTGTTTGTATCTGAGTTGTCTTTTCCTCCTCCAGAGGTCATGTTTTTACGTCAGTATTTTGGATCTGTATTAGATGACTTGGTGATTGCTGAACATTCCTGAAGTATTACAAGATTCACTGTGGGTCATCTGGACTTTATACTTGCTTTTTCTTTTTTCAGAACTGAGGGTGGTCTGAAGCAATCACTGCTGCGCAGATCAAAACCTCCTGGTGCATCCTACAATCAAAAAAGCATGGTGAATGTGATTCTGGGTTAAAATATCTACACCACCTGTGTGTTCTCAGTATCTAAGCAGAATCCAAGGAGCAATCAAAGGTCGAAAAATGTTTGATCTGTTTGAAGTTTTCACTGTTCGTGTTGTGGAAGAAAGTCTTGCATCTTTGATCCCTCCAAATCATTGTAAATACTTCACAGTCTGTGGCTTTTTACTGTGGCTAACAGAGACTCACAAGGTCAGCTCTACCCAGCATCGCTTCACTAATATAAGGTAATTTACGTGTTTGCCAAATAATGACAGACAAAATAAAGTGGAACAAAGAGCTTAAGAAGCAGACCATGTTAAATGTTTATCAGAAACATCTGGAAGGAAAAAAACATCCAAGCATCATTTTTGCACTTCATGTCCCCCGTTGACACATGCTGTGTATCGTCAGGCGCAGTATCTGACCTACATTTCAGCTACTCAAAGTTTTGTACAATGAGGCTGTGCTTTTTCAATGATGAGCGATAAAATATGGGGCCGTCAGCTTGTCAGTGAGATGCCTGAAAGAACGGTTTGTCAGCCAAGAGCTAGCCTGGCTGCGTTGGAAACCACAACATGTTGATTTTACTCTTTGTGTGAATTAAACAGATGAGATGTAATGTAGGAATTAGCTTCAAAGTGCACTGAAACAGAAGGCATTGCAAATGTTGCCTTGCATTCTGCTTGGACCATTATCAAGGTATTGGGGTATACCAGTATATAGACATCCTAAAGGTTTTATTTTCAATACCCTCAAAAATATGGATGTTTCTCTTTCTATAAGACTGATACGGACATGCTGTATTGAGGTGATGTACTGTAGTGCACAGCACATGCCACTAGAGGTCAGTCTCTGCTGGCCCAGTGAGACTTGTCTAAGTAGCCTTGTTGCATATTAGACACACAGCATTGTAGGCTAGACAATGCAACAATGACCTCTATCACCAGCAGCTCAGCTATAAGTTTTGTTTTTTTTTTGTTTTTGTTTTTTTACACAAATACAATCATAGACCCCATACCCCGGTGAAATATCACGAAGACATGAAAAAACAGATATGGCCCAAGCCTACCTCCCATCTTTTGCACAAATTTCCCTGATGGACTGTGTAATCTTTGTTGACTTGTGGCTACTGGCTAGACATTAGCTGTAAAGTAATCCCATCTTTCCATCGACTTTATGCAACTGTGCCACCTTTAAAATTTGTCTGACATTTTAACTGAACTCACAGCTAGAGGTGCTTTTAGGCAGATTTTTTTTACCTTCAGTTAGAGTCGGGCTAGCTGGTTCCCCATTTCCACTCTTTGTGCTCAGCTAAGCTAGCCAGCTTCTTGTAGTTGCATCATATTTAGGTCAAGTAGCAACATTCAGAGCTGAAAAATTAAGTCAACACGAAGGTGCCAAAAACTGCAGTTCTTTGAATGGCCACTTGAGGCTGGCTCCAGCAGCCAGTCAATCCCCACAGACACCCATGTTAAATTGCCCGACTTTACAGCAGGAGTCAGCATGTTTACAGCCTGGTGCAAAAAACGATTTAGGTCTTTATAGCTAATGTCTCTCTTCGTGACAACTGTATGGCCATGAATTTTTATATAACTCACCCATTTACATTTAACTAAGGCTTAAAGTTACATATGATTAAGGGTGGGCTGCTTTGAGTGACAGGCGGTCTGCTGATAGTGTCCTTGGCTTCTCAGTCAGATGGACCCCTTGCTCCTAAACATCTTCAGCCTCTCATCCAAATATAGTCACTTCTGGCTAAAACCCAAGATAGCGACAGCCTAAATGATAAATAAACGAACTCGAGGCTTTAGAACGGGAGTTCACAAACCAATGGGTGACATCCCGGTAGCTATGTCCAATCTTTTCACAGTCTTTGATTTAGGTACAGACATGAGAGTAGTATAGAGAATGTGAAGTTTACATCACCCCATGTCAAGCAACGGTATTTGGACCAAGTAGGCCTAATCATGATACAACATATATCCATAAAACTTGGCAGCCCCAGGCCTGGATTACAGAACCCTGATGCACTACCTCCACACCCAGATATTGTAAACTGTCTTGTTTTTGGAATGAGTGCATACGCTCTGATTATAGAAGTAATAGAGCACATACCTAAAATATGGCGTCCCTATTTCACAAGGCGTGACATACCCAAACATTTTTTATTGGCATTATCATCTAAATCTCTGCAATAAAACAAATAAGCATGCTTCCCAAAATGTCAAACTATTCCTTCAGAGTGCAGTGAGCTTTGCCATGTATTCAAACACAATGAATAGAGGGCTGTGATGATATTCTAAATGTTTTAATGATACTTTATTTGGATTATGGAGGAGATTGGCGAATATTTTAAGCACTGTTTATTGTTAACAGATGATTCTGTGACTGAACAATCCACTATGGAGTGTCATAATGAGTGGAACAGTTGAAAGTTAGATCTCAACCATAACGGGAAAATCTCTCTAAACCACTTAACACAACTGCTTCTGTGGATAACACCAATGGGAAAGGCGTTTATAAGAAGACAATAAACCGGGTCTCATGGGAATTATAGGGTGGGGAAGGGTGTGGAGTTTATTCCTTTCAGCCAAGTTAACCTTGTGAAAAACACCAAGCATGCCACATTACAGACCTGACATCTCGCTTCTCACCATGCAGCTGTGGAGCCAGACTCCTGCGGAATATGTAGAGCCGCACAGGCTGCATAGCTGATATGAGACTTTTCATATTAGCTTACTCTTAAATTCCAATGTTTTCATGCTGATAAATAAAAGCACATCTAGTCGCTGGCGCTGGAGCCAAACTTCAGCCACTGGTACAAAATAGTCACATCCTTCTGTGTTGTGAAGTAGCATATTTCCAATATTTTAGAAAGGACATGAACATTATATTCCAGAGAGGACACTTTCTTCCTTAGCTCAGAGGATAAGATGTCTTCCTGCTGTCATTACAATTAAAGAGAAACATATTGTTCTGGTAAAAATAACACTGCCTTTTTTAACTCTCTAGTCTTGGTTTCATTTTGACACCATAATGAATATTACATGAATATCTGTATCACATCTCTGTCATCCTGAATATGTAAGGGTGAGCTGGAATCTTTCTATCCAAAGTAGGACCACATCACAAGCAGGTCTCAAGTCAGGACTGGCAAGTCTAAGGTTAAGAACCAAGTCCTAAACACAGTTTCAATTCCTGAACAAGTCATAATGAGCTCTTCACCAAATGTAATGCCATTTTAACATCAGATTAATAATATTTTAAATTTACAAAAATCATTAATGCTTTTAAAATTTTGTATTGATTTGTTAAAATAAGTTTGTTGGAAGTTGTTGCATGCATCCACCCATCCATCCATCCATCCATCCATTTTCAACTGCCTTTATGAAGCCAGGTCGCAGGGGCAGCAGGCCGCCTTTGATACAGTAGATCACCACATTTTATTAAACAGACTCAGAAACCTGGTGGGCCTCTCTGGTACTGTTTTTAACTGGTTCAGCTCTTATCTCACAGATCGTTGTTTCTTTGTAAGGATGGATACATGTTCCTCCAGAACGCATGAAATTAGGTGTGGGGTGCCCCAAGGGTCAATTTTAGGTCCAATTCTTTTTAACCTCTACATGCTTCCCCTTGGGGACGTCATCAGGAGGCACGGCATCAGCTTCCACAGTTACGCAGATGACACACAGCTGTACATCGCCGTGTCTCCTGATGACACAGGGCCAATTGATACCCTTTTTAACTGTATTTTAGATATCAAGTCATGGATGGCAGTGAATTTCCTACAGCTCAACCAGCACAAAACAGAGGTTTTAATTATTGGTCCTGAAGGCCAGAGAGAGAAACTTTTACCAAAACTATAAGATTTTAAACCTTCACAATGTGTAAAGAACCTGGGCGTCATTTTTGACTCTGAGCTTAGTTTTATTCCACACATCAAAAATGTAACAAAGACAGGTTTTTATCATCTTAAGAATATAGCCAGAGTCCGCCCGTTTCTCTCTCAGGCTAACACGGAGGTGCTGATGCATGCTTTTATCTCTTGTCGTTTAGATTACTGTAATGCCCTGCTGTCTGGTCTTCCCAAAAAGACCATCTCTAATCTGCAGCTACTCCAAAACTCAGCCGCACGAGTGCTGACGAGGACCAGAGGGCGGGAGCACATTTCACCAGTTTTACAATCGCTGCATTGGCTCCCCGTGTGTTTCAGGATCGATTTTAAGGTTCTTTTATTAGTTTTTAAATGTCTTAACGGTCTTGGGCCATCTTATTTATCTGACCTGCTTTTATCATATCAACCCTCGCGGATCCTGAGGTCCTCCGGCACCGGCCTTTTAATTGTTCCAAGAGTTAGAACAAAAACCCATGGGGAGGCTGCATTCAGCCATTATGGCCCTCACTTATGGAACAGCCTGCCAGAGAGCATCAGGACCTGCAGAGACTGTTGATGTTTTTAAAAGGAGGCTCAAGACTCACCTTTTTAATTTAGCTTTTAACTGATTTCTTTTACTCTTTTAATTCTTCTATTATATGTTCTTTTTACTTTCTAATGCTTTTAAATTATTTATTTTTAAATCTCTATGCATTTTAGTCTCTAAATCTTAATTTATTTATTTATTTATTATTATTATTAATATTATTTTAATCTTTAACTCTTTAATTTTTCCTAATCTCCACACCATGTGTGGAGTCCACCCTGGTTTGTCTGGTTGGGGTGGTCTCTGTGGCGGCGCTCCCTGTGGCTGTGGGCTGTAGCGCCTCTCAGTGTGGATGGCTCCCCATAGGTGGTTCTTTCCTCACCTGGTTCCTCAGCGCCCAGCCATGTTATTGACTATATTGACTGTGTGTGTGTGTGTGTGTGTGTGTGTGTGTGTGTGTGTGTGTTTATATGTGGGGGTGGGAGGGGCGGGTTTTCAATATGTATGTATTATTTTTGTTTGTTTTTATTCTGTGAAACACTTTGTGCTGCATTTTTAATGTATGAAAAGTGCTATACAAATAAAGTTTGATTGATTGATTGATTGATCTGTGGGACCTGTCCGGAACACCTCTAACTCGAGGCACCCAGGAGGCATCCTGGTCAGATGCCCTAACCACCTCAACGGACCCCCTTTCGACGCGGTGCTCAGTAACGTAACTTTAGTTCTTCATGGTTCTCTCCTGACTGAATGCTCTTGAATTGGTTCAAACAAAGTGGACCTGAGAGCCAGTGGCAGGAGTGCAACAGTACAAGCATTTGGACACTGTCTTAGATGACAAGTTGAATTTTGATGTGAACACTGTCAGCATCCGTAAGAGGGCAAACCAACGGCTATTCTTTTTAAGGAAGCTGAGGAGTTTCGATGTAAATAGGACGATCATGAAATTGTTCTATTCTGTTTTTACTGAGTCCATTCTTTCTTTTAAAATTGTTGGTTTGATAATCAGAGCTTTAAAAACAAGAACAAGTTGGAAAAAGTGGTCAAGTTGTGCTGCAAGATCACCGATGTTACCTTCAATAATCTACAGCATCTGTATGCAGCATCTACCTCTAAAGCTCGGTCTGTTGTCTCAGACTCTCAACATACCCTCCATGTTAAGTTTCAGATGCTTCCATAAGGGCGGAGGTTTTGCCTCCCTGAATGTAGCACTAAGGGTTACTGATCCTCCTTTGACCCATCTGCTATCACTTATCTTAACCAGCAGTGACCACTAAGGGTCCATGATTTACCCCTAATACTGTGTGTGATTTTGGATTCTGTGTGTTGTGTGTTATGTATTGTACTGTCTGTTTTGTTTTACTTTTGACTACTGTCTGTACCTCAAATTGCCCCTCAGGGACATTAAAGTTTTACCTGACCTGACCTGACCTGACCTTACCTTACTTTACCTTAAGTGTTGACATGCTGAGAATGAGTAGTGATAATGTTAGCTGAATCAGGAAATGAAAGGAAAAGATTTAATTCCTGGCAGACTTTTAAATAACATACTTCTAATCGTGGTCTCAGGGGAAGGGTATCAAGTATTCTCAAGTCAAAAGGCTCAAGTCCAAGTAAAGTCACGAGTCACAGGTGTTAAAGTCTAAGTTGAGTTGCAAGTCTTTTTTGAATTTGTCAAGTCTAAAGTCAAGTGTGACACGAGTCAAGTCAAGTCACGTGCCTCAAGTCCACGCCTCTGTTTTCTATCATGACTTCTAACACAGCTTACACTTGAAGATATAAAATAAGAACGACCCTACATTTTAGATGTTCATAATGTGACCAAAGCTTTTCCACAGCTGTTTAATTATATGACCCGAAGCAAATAAGATAAATTTGCAAACTATCTGCTGACCACATTGTGTTGGTCAAAAGGGCGTTTTCTGCCCAAAACTCTGCTCTCTCACTTAACATTGGCTGCAGTTAAAATCATGGGTGCTCATCAGCAACCACACAGTGTGACTGAGTGACCTCATCGTCTTACATCAAAATATAGCCAACCAATGCACAACAAAAACACCGCTGGAGTTACTATGCAAACAAAGATGGAGCTGAAGCCCTGATGATTAGGGGAGGGAACCGATGCAATCAAACACAGTGGGACAGTGACTGAAAACCATTGTATGATACCAATTATTAATTTTCATTGTAACCACACTTGGGAAAAAAAAACACATTTGGGACACTTCTGACACACACAAACGTTTACACGCCCATGTCACCAAACACCCAACAGCAGCTGATTCTCATGACAGAATCCCCATCTCCTGGCTTCAAACTGTGGGTGGTGCAGGCATTACCACACAGTGGTACAGTAGGAGGGGTGTACTGTACGTTAACTGTCCGTGCCAACAGATGTTTTTAATGACAGAAAAGGCTATTTCAGCTGAAAGCCTGAGAAAATGGGAGAAAATGAAGAATGCAAAAGGAGCAATGCTGTCATAAGCACAATATTAATATCATCCAAGGAAAACACTTTATAAACTGTGCTCTGATTCCAGTCAATCCGGATCATTAAAGGAGGGTTTGTAGCCACCTGACCTTTTCCCTGTCATCAGAAAGCTTCAAAAAAAGGACCAGAGGCAAAGAAAACAACGCTTTAGCTCATCAAGACCTTCATCACTGACTCACGCTGTGGTGGTATGATGAGTGATACAGTGCTTCCACAAATACCGATTCTGCGGTTTATGGCATTATGACATGGAATTTTCTGTGCTTTATCATTCAGTCAGTGCAGCATAATATGCACCTGCCAGAGAGTGGTGCAAGAATGAGTCCTAAAACCCAGAAATGTGTTAGCATTTTAGCACTCCCTGTTCCCTTGACTCGAAGTCAATGGGTTTATTGAATGGGTTTTTGGTGAGATGCCTGAAATAAGGTCTGTGGTTAACACAAGCTTTAGAGACTTTCACATTTTGTACTTCTGACATGAAATATGTCAGTAAATATCCCCACTTGTGGATTCTGAAGCCTTTACGTGTCTTTAAAAAGATGGTTGCTAACAAGTGGCTAAATGTAACTACGGAACGTCATCTCGCCAAACACAGCTTTATGGCCTTGTTGAGGTGACGATGAAGTCATGCGACTGTGGTGTAGTTCCTTAGGTTAACGTCAGCTTTTTATTTCTGACAGTGGTATTTAGGCTTCAAAAATTATAACAGCAGTAAGTACAAAAAAAATTTGTTTTCTGCGATAATCCAAAATCCAATGGCAAATTCCCATTGTATTTTTGCAGAGGGAGCCAGGGCGATATTAATGTCTGTGCTGGTTTTCAAAAAAACTTCCGTGCAGCACTGCCTCACAAACACCAAAAAATAAAAACGAATAAAACTAAAGACAAATAGCTGGTCTTAGTGCACGTCCCATGTGCTTTATAGCTAAGCATGTAAGTCTACAACCTAGACAAACTCCCTCTCTGATTAAGACATTTGTACAAAATGTACAAAGTATGATTTCATACATTTTTGTACAAAAATATATCACTACAATTAGACTATTGGTTGCAATATGTGGCTTATTGGTCTTCCTATGCAGCATACAGTAGTCTTTACCATATATATAGTAAGCCTCTCTGCATATGTATTTCCAAATGAAAGGGAAAGCCTTGTTCCTTTTCTGGACCTGGCACGATTCTACCTCCACCAGCTCTGTAATTAGGTTCTGATGGGGGGATGACTCTCCTCTGTGGCAGTATCTTGGCTGGTGCCAGGCCTCACAAGACTGCATCCACCCTCAAAAGCGTCAAGCGAATGACCTGCTCAGCAAGAGATGCTAACACTAAGGTGAGTGCACAGGAACGGACAGGCTGCCTTTTCCTCAGAATATCAATCACGACTTATTGGGAGAGGATGCCGCCAAGTTCTGAGGTCACAGATTCAAGCCCTGACTGATCCTTTATGAGCGAGTGCTCACTGGGGAGAGGTGAATAACTCCCTCTTCCATGTAAAACCTGACAGATCTGACGTGGCCGGCCAGAAAACAAGACACAACAGCAAACGTGGACGGCGAGGCCGTGATTTATTATCATGGGGGAAAAAAAGGTTAAGATGTGATAAGAGATAAGATGATCTCTTCTGTGAACATTAGAGACTACCCTGGAATTTTCAAGCAAACAAGAAGGTTCCTGAATTGCTCTCCAAATGGTTCCAGTTAGGAAATCTGACTGGTGCAAGCTACTGCAGAGAAAAAAGGTACTCGCAAAACAAAAGCATATTTACTTTTATGACCACATTTAAGATTTATAGGCAGTGATGTGGAATGAATGACTGGCTTTGAAAGAGATTTATTGTCAGTTCAGTCTAATATATGCCACACCAGTGAGACGGGATTAAGGTGGGTTAAAGAAACAGCTACTTTTTAAGCCGTACAGGTGTTCGGTTCACCCACCTTTCACTCTTTATTTCAAGAAAACAATAAAATGCTGTGAATTTTTAATTTTTCGTCACCTTTGGTCATATTTCATATCATTGAAAAGTGAATGCCTGCATTGGCGGTTTCAGCACTAATGGTGAGCAGATGATGGATGATGGGGAGTTTTACTTTCCCCAAAACTCTTATTACCAGACAAGATGATGAAAGAGTGGGAAGAGAGGGAAAAGTAGGTTACACATATTAACACATACAGTCGCCCAGTTATATCACAGTTTCGTTCTATTTGGCCCAAACATCCACCTCACAACATGTGTGAGAGTGCGACGGCATATTAGGGCCAGCGAGGGGGGGAATAATATTCTGAGAAAAACAGCAGCCTTGTGCTTGACTCATGTACACAGTGTGCATTTGGCAGCTTTATTCATCCGAAAAGCTGACAATAATAAGTCAGCTGAGTCTGAAAATAATAAGCACGTTGACTCGCATGGGACACAAACCCTGGTCTGCTGGGTGAAAGGTCTGTGCCTGACCCACTCATCCACCACGACTTCTTCCATGTGGACTTTGTCACTCTTTATATGACATCACCAGACTTTCTGGCAGTAAATTTGTGATTTCTTTTATTTTTTATTATTGCCGCAGAGGGAGAGCACAAGGGAAAAGTTTTCTTAAAAATGACTTGAACAATTAATCAAAATAGTTGGTGATCAATTCTCTGTCAATCAACTAACTTGTTTGAACTCATTTCTGCTCCACGTGTCACATCACACTGATCATATACTTATCTTAAAGCTACACCCCACTGAAGACAGTAGAAATATTAAGAATCCTTAAAAAATTTCTTATCACCTAGACAGAAAGCTGGAGGGCACTACATAGATGATCTCAGCCTCAAGTGTTAAGCTTCGCCATTTCCTTACAACATCAAAAGAATGACAGCAGGAAAGCAGGAAATAATTAGGCCCGCAACATTAATATTCTGGACATCATGACATAGACTATGTGCTGCTCCAGTGCTGGGATTTAAGTACTGCAGTTTTTCCTTGTCTACATCCAGTAGCAGTAATACAAAATGGCACCCTGGGTTCACAAAACGGCATGATAAAGTTTTTATGACTTCAAAAACACCATTTTCCACTGACAGTCTACGCAAATGATGAGCATGCCATCTGGCCTTTAAAATGTAGTGAGATAAGGTCCTGAGATAACTGGCTGAGCTCACGTCTTGCAGCAGGCCCGAACTCAGGACCAAGGCCTGGAAAATTTTTACTGTTATAAATATCTGTTAAGTTGATTCTCCACTGTCTGATGTGGTTGTGATGTGGAGATCGTACTCTAAACCCAGACAATGAACAGCACTTAAAGGGTGAGCATTATGAGTTATCTTAAAGGGAAACTTTGGTATTTTTCAATCTGGAAGCTATTTTCTCATAATTTTGTGTCTAAGTGGCAAATGGAGACAATATTTTTGAAATTTGTCATGTGTTATGAGTTGCAGCAGCGAAACAGGCTGCAATGTAATCCCTACAGGCGACTGTGCACTGTCAATTTACCTCCAAAAAAACTGCCTGTTTTTGCCACTGGCAGGCTCAGATTGTTATTACAAGTGTCTGACAACATTACGGAAATGACGCTACAGAGAAATGAAATGTTTTTCCTTACCTTTCACTGATCCGGTCTGTTTGTTAGTGTGTGTAACCAAGTCTCACTCAAGTCTCGTTCTGATATCTCATGGACTATTCCAGATTGTCGAAATCAGCTAAATACTCAGCCATGACACTGAAAATGTTTTAGATTAGCTTTCTGTACTCCAGCACAACAAACTGTTCCTGGCACTCCTCACTCACGTTTCCACTGTTGTTTGTTGGCCGGTTGCAGAAAGCACCTTAAGTTAAGATTTTCTTCAAAGTCTGAGTTAACGTTTACTTGGGGAAAAAATGGTTGCACGAAACATCTTCAGGTCTTCTCCTTAAGGTTTCCTTAAAATGTTTACTTACAGATTAAACCGTTGCGCAGGAACCTGATCAAAGTAAGGACAAAAACATAAAGTACCTCTGATTCTGTCTTAACTGCAACATGGTTGAGTTTATGGAGATAAATGAGAAAAATTAAGGCATCCCAAGAAGAGTGCTCTGCTACCGGGAGAATCCAATGGACCCTTAGGGGGTGATCACACAGAAATGAGACGCTAGAGACGCGGATGCTTCAAAGACTCTTGAAACGCTGGAAGCGCTTATTCAATGCGCGCTAGCTACTGGCATCTGACGCTCAAAAAGTTGAAAATATTTTAACTTTTCAGCGTCTACGCATGTCTAAAAAGAAGCGTCTAAAAAGAAGCATCTACAAAAACGCCCGTCTAAAAAGACCCTTGAATGCCAGTCAGACGCGCCGTATCATAGTAAAACAATGGTTTTACTGGCGTCGCGTTTCTAGCGTTTCATCTCGGTGTGATCGCTCCCTTAATGATGAGCAACTGATTTTGCGCTTTAAATTTTACCAGAAGTCATTTAATGATTGTGAATGTTTGGGGTTGGATCACTCAACTTGCCAAAGCTGTGCTCTTTCAGCCCCTTTACAATTAATGATTGCACTGTGGTTTTATGCAACAGGATCTTTCCAGTCAGCTATTGGCGAGGTATTTCATGTAAGCCTTAAGTGTCATACTTAAGGAGCAGACTTAAGGTGCTTTGTGTAACTGGCCCCAGCACTTTTAATAGTAGTAAACTGACAGTGCACAGTTGCCCACAGGGATTACATTGCACCTGGTTTTGCTGCTGCGGCTGCAGCTCAATACTGGACTGAATACAAAAATGTTTGTCCCCATTAGTTACTGTGACACAAAAACATGAGAAAATAGGGTTAAGGTTGAAAATTACCTAAATTCCCCTTTAATTCAAAATGTATTCAGTGAGAAAATGGAATCACAAAACAACAAGACAAAATGGCCAAACAACTCATCAGGTGTGAAAACGAGGGATACATAAAATATTATAAATGCCTAAATGTATCAAATTTGCCCCTGCTCATGTGGAAAATAGTAATTAGAACAATAAAACGACAGTCAAAGCAAAATTGTTACTTCAAAATTTAGTAGGAGCACATGATGTACAAGAGGCTCTATATGGCCTTCATATGGAAATGTGGAAAAGTGGATGGAAAAGTGAGGCAACCCTCAGCTCCAAATTACAGCAGCTTACACAATACCGTTTTTCCCCGCTTATGAATAAGGGAGTGACTCTCTGAGGGTCAATAACAACAGGTTTTTATGAGATGTTGCCATCGATGCCATACTGAGCTGATCTTGTAAGGCTTAATCACATGGCCTAAGTGCAGTCTTGGATGTTGTCTGCAGGAGTTAACTTCACTCTATATAAACCCATTACTGTAGTAATGCAGACAGTAGTGGTGCTTGATACGTACCTGGGACACGCTCAGGTTTGTGTATGAGCTTTGCACCGAGAGAAATTCTTCGACAGGAAGGAGAAAACGGATTTTGGAGTCGATGTCAATCAGCTGCTCCAGGTCAGAGGGCTCTGGGGTGTAACCCTGGCCTGTCAGGACTGACACAGCCCACATGTCCTCCTGGAAAAGAGTTGTTGATGAAATAAGTCATGGCACACAGGGTTATAGGCCTACTTCATTCATTGGCAACATTAACAGGGGACTGATGAACATTAGCATCTATTGCTTATTTAGCAACTTTGTGACAGTGATGTCTGAGACAGGGAAGATGTACAAGTCTGACTCTCCCACTTGGTATTCACTTCTGGATGGTGAACAGGGTGCTAATCACTCTTCTAGTCAAATGCCAAAACTCTGACAATTGCCTCCTCCCCATGGTGACTGCTTTTTTTCCTTGTGAGACTCTCTTTATGTCCTATGGGAGACAGTGGGTGGGTGGTGAGCTCATCGCAGCCCCAGTGTTGAGATAAGATCTTTCAGTAAGGCTTTCATGCCAAAGAAGATCACAACTCTGCAAAGAACACAGCTGTGACCTCCGAGCACTCTGAGAGGGGGGAGCAGAAGAAAACTGGCAGAGGAAAACAGCAAACACAGGGGTCTATCAACTAGGTGGAGCACCACGCAGAGCCAATACATAACAAATGAGAGCAACAAATTACTGTGACAATGATTCCTGTTTCGTATTTGCAGATCTATTCTAATGAAGCTACTCTAATGGTTTAACCATTGCAGTGGCTTACTTGGATGTACAGAATACTTTAACGCCAGACTTCAGACAGTTTATTCTTTGTGTTCACGTCTTTTGAACACTGCATGAACATGTGAGCTGTTAAACAGACATCACATAAAACTGTCCAGGACAGAAGGATAAAATCCCACCATCACTTACAGTGGAACACAGAAACTCATTGACTAGATGTAAAACACAGCCTTGGAGCAAAGTTTTACTCTTCATTCAGCATCACTTTGAATCCGTCCCACTGATGGTAGAGCCGTATTAGCTCAGTTAATATTAAATGAATGTGGTGGTTTTTCCACAGTGATTGATTCAACATAAAGAGTAACAGAAAGGATGAGAAAAGATGCTATGCTAACTCTTCTTTTTGCTAACACATAAAGTCCATCTTAAAATGAACAGCGTAACATTTTGGGATGGTGATGATAAATATGAAGCTACAGCCAGCAGCCAATTAGCTTAGCTTAGCTTATCTTAGCTTATCTTACTGTAACTTAGCTTAGCTTAAAGCTTAGAAACAGGGAGAAAGTTAGCATGAGTCTGACTGCCACTGTTTATTAATTTTACAGATTCAATGAATGACACATAACGTGATACTTAGTGAGCTTTGTAGGTGGTATATTAGAGGGATTTTATTACCTTCAAAATGAGTCAAGCTAGTTTCCCTGTTTTCGGTAGGCTAATCATCCCCTGTGTGGTGAGCATGGATTTTTGGCTTTTATTTTATGAACATTTCCGGAGTCTACTTCCTGTGTGGGTTGTGTGCTGCTGTGTTTACCTGTCTCCAGAGGCTTCTCCCCTCCCCCGCCCTGCACTGAGGCTGAGTGTGCACACCTGAGAGTCATCTGCAATCAACGGGCTTTAAGACTGCCACCGACTCTAGCCTCAGTGCCAGAGTATTTGCGACTGCACGCAGTGGTATCTCGGCTCCTCTTTTCCTCCAGTGATTTGAGTAATCTTGCAAGTTTGATTGTGTTTTTTGCTCGTCGAGTGTTTAACCCTCGTTCTCCTACCTTTTTTCCAGTGTCTCCCTCCGTGCCTCACAGTAGCCCACAGCCCAGCACTCTCACCTGGTTATCCCACTCTGCACCTGGACTCCGGATCTCCTTTGTTCTCTGCATCATTCTGGCTCAATAAAACTGTTAAACCCTTTTCCCTCGGTCTGTCTGCATTTTGGGTCCATAACCTCGCTGTCATCACAGAATACTCTGGCCAAACATGGACCCAGCAGACTCAGACCCCGTCAGGAGAGCTCTTGCCAAACAAGGAATTCGGCTCGGACAGCATGAGGACATGTTGCAAGGTCTCATGGACTCTCTACAGAACCTCAGTGCTCAAGTCTCCCACCTCTCAGAGCAACTTGTCTCCCGCTTACCTCCCCAGCCATCCGGCTCCATTCCCACTGTGAGTACGGCCCCCCCTCCTAACACCTCAGCCACCTCTCCCTCTCCCTCTTCCCCCAAGGAGCCCTATGTTCCCCCTCCTGAGCCTTACACTGGGGAGATTGGTAGCTGCAGGGGTTTTTTGCTACGTTGCTCCTTAGTTTTTGACCAGCAGCCTTTTAGTTATCCCACCGATAGAGCCAGGATAGCTTATGTCATTAATTTGTTACGGGGTAAGGCCGCTAAATGGGCCACAGCCATCTGGGACCAGCAGTCACCTGTTTTAAGTTCTTTTTCTAGTTTTTCTGAGGAGCTTCGCAGAGTTTTTGATCACCCTATTCAGGGCCAGGAGGCAGCTAAGCGCCTATTTTCCCTTTCTCAGGGGTCTCAGTCAGTGGCAGAATTTTCCATTGATTTTCGTATTGCAGCTTCAGAGAGCGGGTGGGGGGAGCAAGAATTAAAGGGGGTATTTTTGAGAAGCTTGTCCGACGAGCTTAAGGATGAGCTAGCCTCCAGAGATGAGCCAGGCTCACTCGAGGAGTTAATTTCTCTGGTGATTCGCATAGATAATCGCTTGAGGGAAAGACGCAGGGAGAGAACTCAGCATCGATTATCCAGACCTTGTAGCATGGCTCCCTCTACCGGTCTGACAAGACCTTCTGCTTCGCCACCCTCTCCTGCCAGCTCCAGTCTGCCCCCGGAGAAGCCCATGCAGTTGGGGCGGGCGAAGTTGCACCCTAATGAGCGGCAGAGACACATCACTCAGAGACTCTGCATCTACTGCGGCCAAGCTGGCCATTTCCTTGCCACCTGCCCTCATAAGTTAAACGACAAAGCTCATCAGTAAGTGAGAGCGCACTGGTGAGCCACACCTCTTCCCCTTCCAGCTCTCCTAAACGAATCTCTGTGCCCTCCTGCCTCCTCTGGGAGAGAGACTCTCTACCCCTGCAGACCCTCATCGATTCTGGTGCAGATGACAACTTCATTCACAGTGAGTTAGTTGAACAACTCAATCTCCCGTTGGAGCCCCTTCCCACTCCCAAGAAAGTCACCGCCTTAGACGGCCGCCTCATCTCCAATGTCACCCACCGCACTGCCCCTTTAACTCTTATCATCTCCGGAAGTCACTGTGAAGATCTCCAGCTCTATGTCATTCCCTCTCCTCAATCCCCCATAGTTCTTGGTCTCCCCTGGTTACAACTGCACAATCCGCAAATTAACTGGAGATCTGCCACCATAACCAACTGGAGCGTCCATTGTCATTCCCACTGCCTCAGATCCGCTAATCCCTTCTCCCGCCGACAGATGGCAACCCCAGCTCAACCTGTTCTCACCAGTGTTCCCTCAGAGTATCATGACCTCGCTACTGTGTTCAGCAAGGAACTGGCCTTATCCCTACCCCCTCACCGCCCCTATGATTGTGCCATCGACCTCCTTCCTGGTGCCACCCTTCCCAGTAGCCGTCTCTACAATCTGTCCCGTCCTGAGAGGGAGGCGATGGAGTCCTACATCCAGGACTCCTTAGCTTCAGGACTCATTCGGCCATCCTCTTCCCCACTAGGAGCTGGTTTCTTTTTTGTTAAAAAGAAAGATTGCTCCCTTCGCCCCTGTATAGATTTCCGAGGCCTGAATGAGATCACAGTTAAAAATAAGTATCCTCTTCCCCTCATTGATCCCTCCTTCGAACCCCTGTGTAGCGCCAGAATCTTCACCAAGCTCGACCTACGGAATGCTTACCACCTCATCAGAATCAAGGAGGGAGATGAGTGGAAGACGGTATTCAACACCCCACTTGGTCACTTCGAGTATTTAGTAATGCCATTCGGACTCATCAACGCCCCAGCTGTCTTCCAGGCCCTGATCAACGACGTGCTCCGGGACATGCTGAACCGGTTCGTGTTCGTCTACTTGGATGACATCCTCATCTTCTCCCAGGATGAGGAGGAGCACCGGCAGCACGTCCGTCTGGTTCTTCAGAGGCTGTTAGAGAACCGCCTTTATGTGAAACCCGAGAAATGTGAGTTTCACACCTCGTCGGTTGGTTTCCTGGGTTATGTGATAGCCCAGGGACAGCTGCAGCCAGACCCGGTGAAGATCCAGGCGGTGAGGGACTGGCCCACTCCTACCACCCGCAAGGAGTTGCGGCGTTTCCTCGGCTTTGCAAACTTCTACCAGAGATTCATACGGGACTACAGTAAGGTGGCTGCTCCTCTCTCTCGCCTCACATCCCCTAACACTCCCTTCCTCTGGTCTCCGGAGGCAGCCTCTGCATTCTCTAGATTGAAAGCTCTGTTCACATCCGCTCCTGTTTTAAAACATCCTCACCCGTCGCTGCAATTCGTGGTGGAATTGGACGCCTCCGACTCTGGTGCTGGAGCGGTGTTGTCTCAACGGGACCCCAAGACGCAGAGGTTGCATCCCTGTGCGTTTTTTTTCTCGCCGCCTGTCTCCTGCGGAGAGAAATTATGATGTGGATAACCGAGAGTTGCTGGCTGTGGTGTGAGCCCTGCAGGAGTGGAGGCACTGGCTGGAGGGTTCACACCTTCCTTTCATCATCTGGACGGACCACAAGAATCTGCGCTCTGCTCGGCGCCTCAACTCCCGCCAAGCCCGCTGGGCACTTTTTCTGAGCAGATTCAACTTTAGTATGTCCTACAGACCCGGATCCCGCAACGCCAAGCCTGACGCCCTCTCCCAAATCTTCAGCTCTCCTTCAGACACCAGTGAACCGGACCTCATCCTCCCACCCACCTGCTTCGTCGGCGCCGCCACCTGGGAGATAGAGGCAGTTATTGAGGAGGCACTGAAGACTCAACCAGACCCCAAGACTGGACCCCCGGACCGGAGGTTCGTTCCGGAATCTGCCCGTTCTCAGGTGCTTCAGTGGGGACATTCGTCAAAACTCACCTGCCATCCTGGGATCCAGAGAACGCTCCACTTCCTCCGCCAAAGTTTCTGGTGGCCAGGGATGGCCCAGGACGTCCGGGACTTTGTGGCGGCCTGCTCAGTCTGCGCCCGGGGCAAAGCCTCTCATCTGCCTCCTGTGGGTCTGTTGCGCCCTCTACCCATACCATCCCGTCCCTGGTCTCACATAGCTCTGGATTTCGTCACTGGACTGCCGCCATCTGAAGGTAACACAGTTATGCTTACCATCATTGACAGATTTTCTAAGTGTGTGCATTACATGCCGTTACCCAAGCTTCCCTCAGCTCGTGAGACCTCTGATCTCCTGATTACCCATGTCTTCAGACTTCATGGGATACCCAGTGACATTGTGTCGGACCGAGGTCCACAGTTTTCCTCCCAGGTTTGGAGGGATTTCTGTAAGTCCCTGGGCGCAACAGCTAGCTTGTCCTCTGGCTACCACCCTCAGACCAACGGCCAGACAGAGTGGGCCAACCAAAGTTTGGAGACTGCGCTGCGCTGTGTTGCGGCTCACCATCCGGTCACCTGGTGCTCCCACCTGCCATGGATCGAGCACGCGCACAACTCCCTCACCAGCGTGGCCACAGGTATGTCGCCCTTCATGTGTTGCTGTGGTTTTCAACCCCCATTATTCCCCGACCAGGAGCTAGCAGTGGCCACCCCGTCGGTGAGGGAGCACGTCAGGTGCCTGCGAGAGGTGTGGGCACTCACCCGCAATGCAGCCCGGACTAAGCGGATAGCGGACAAACACCGGTCCCTAGCCCCTGAGTACCGTCCCGGTCAGATGGTGTGGCTCTCTTCCCGTGACCTCCCATTACAGACTGAGTCACGTAAGCTGTCACCCCGTTTCATTGGTCCCTTTCCTGTCGTCAAAGTCATTAACCCCTCTGCTGTCAGACTCCAGTTACCAGACTCTCAAGATCCACCCTACCTTCCATGTGTCCCTCCTGAAACCTGTCGCTTCCTGTGACCTGAGCCCTCCGGCCATCGCCCCTCCACCCCCCCGGATCATTGACGACCACCCCGCCTTCTCTGTGTCCCGGATTCTGGATGTGCGGCCCCGAGCACGGGGTTTCCAGTACTTGGTCGATTGGGAGGGGTATGGCCCTGAGGAGTGCTCATGGATCTCCCGGAGGCTCATTCTGGACGCATCCCTGCTATGAGACTTTTATGCTGCTAACCCGGACAAGCCTGGTAGGACGCCAGGAGGCGTCCGTTGAGAGGGGGGTACTGTGGTGAGCATGGATTTTTGGCTTTTATTTTATGAACATTTCCGGAGTCTACTTCCTGTGTGGGTTGTGTGCTGCTGTGTTTACCTGTCTCCAGAGGCTTCTCCCCTCCCCCGCCCTGCACTGAGGCTGAATGTGCACACCTGAGAGTCATCTGCAATCAACGGGCTTTAAGACTGCCACCGACTCTAGCCTCAGTGCCAGAGTATTTGCGACTGCATGCAGTGGTATCTCGGCTCCTCTTTTCCTCCAGTGATTTGAGCAATCTTGCAAGTTTGATTGTGTTTTTTGCTCGTCGAGTGTTTAACCCTCGTTCTCCTACCTTTTTTCCAGTGTCTCCCTCCATGCCTCACAGCAGCCCACAGCCCAGCACTCTCACCTGGTTATCCCACTCTGCACCTGGACTCCGGATCTCCTTTGTTCTCTGCATCATTCTGGCTCAATAAAACTGTTAAACCCTTTTCCCTCGGTCTGTCTGCATTTTGGGTCCATAACCTCGCTGTCATCACACCCTGGCTCTAGCTTCATATTTAGCATGAGTAATGGTATTGGTAGATATTAAGCTAGGCCTGACAAGTTAGGAGACTGAATCCTTTTGAATCGTACTATTATTAGGGTCCGGGCAGCTAAGCTGCCAGAACACTATTGTAATCCTAGGTATTCTTCTTCTTTCTTCTTTCTTCTTCCGAGGAAATCATACTTCCCATGGGTGAAAACTCACCAAACTTTGCACAAAGGTCCAGTCTCATGCCAGATATCCTCAGCTGTAAACTCAAGCCAATAGTCCTGATGGTGGCGCTACAGCAAACGTCTAAAGTTCAAAACTTTGAAAATTCATAACAAATCAACCATACGTGCTACAACTTCACAACTTTCATCAAACTGTAGCCCCCATACTGAAGAAACATTTGTACATTTAAACCTATTAAAAATTATGAAGTTCATCACTTTGTTTTTTTCAAAAACTGTAAAATTTGCAAATATGCAAATTCTTGCTAAATCTTCAATGTTCATGAAAAAAATGACAAAATTCTAGAGTCATGGTAGATGTGTGGCAAATTTCAGAATTTTATCTCAAAAACTGAATTTTTGACAGCATTTTGAATTTTGCTCTAATGTGAACAATTGGCGTCAATGTAAAAATGGCAATTTTAAACATCAGTTTTTCACTTATGGAGCAAATCAATCATTGTTACAAACACGTTACCAATGTCTCCATGCTGTCTAGATGCAATATGTGTATTTTCAGATTTTTGTCTTAATACCTGAATTTTTTACAGTGGTTTCAAATCTGCCTTTCCATGCACGGATGGCTGCTTTCCTACACAACAGTGAATGGCTTACTCAATTTGTGAAGCCACTGTTGAGTTGCTACTTGCCAATTAGCTCAGAGCGGTAGATGACCGTCTTAGGTTCCAGAGGTTGCTCAGAATTGCCTAAAAATGCCCGGACCTGACCCATCGCTGCGCAGCAGCTATAATTTATATTTATTTTTTTCTCCCTGTGACATATTTTATTTTATTTTCCCTTAATGTGTACTTTGTTTGGTTCTGTTTTGTTTGTTATCTGAGGTTGAGGTGGGGTAAGGGAAGGGGAGTAGGGGTAAAAAAAAAATTTAAGTACTGTGCTTCTGCCTTTCTCTTTGTTAACAGAAATTTTATACCAGGGATACTCAACTTGTTTTGCCAAGGGGGCACTTTTGCAAAACAACAGAGGTCAGTTAAAAACAAGTAGCAGCCCTGCATAGTTCAGGTGTATCAAGGGGCATCTCTAGGATTCACAGACCTTTTGGGCTTAGTCTGTCAGGGAAGTCCTGAGGAGCCTCTATGGGCACTTTTTTCTATAAGCAGGCTCTATTTTGACTACATTATTTACATTTAATGTGTAAAAAAAAAATCCTGGTGTGAATAAATTTATTTTCATTGTGAATTAGAATATGGTCAGTGGGCCATCCAACACCCTATCTTATCATCTTGTTACAATGCAATGTTCTGTTGGGAAACCTTGGGTCCTGGCATTCATTTGGATGCCATCTGACACACTCCACCAGCCTGAACACCATTGTAGACCGAGTACCACCCCCATGGTAATGACACTCCCCAGTGGGAGTGGACCCCCAGCAGGACAATGCACCATGCCACACCACAAAAACTGCTCAGGAATGGCCCAAGGAGTGTGACAAAGAGTTCAAGGCATCAACCTCAACTCCAAATTTCCCAGATCCTTATCCAATTGAGCATCTGTGGGACGTGTCCATACTTCACCTCATAACCCACAGGACTCAAAGGATCCACTGCCGATGCCCCAGTACCAGACACTACAGGACACCCCCCAGTGGTCCTGGGTCCATGCCTCAACAGGTCAGAGCCAAGTCTGACCCGAGGAGGCCCCACCGTGGATCGGGGGTACCTCTGGGATACCGACACGTCCCACAGATGCTCCATCAGATTGGGAACTGGTCAATTTTGAGGCCAGGTCGGCACCTTGAGCTCTTTGTTGTGCTCCTCAGGCCATTCATGAACCATATTTGCTGTGGGACATGGTGCATTGTCCTTCTGGGGGACCACTGCCATCGGGGAATGCTGTTGCCTTGAGGGGGTATACTTGGTCTGCAGCAGTGTTTGGGTTGATGGGGCAAGTCAAGTGGCCTCCACATGAATGCTAGGACCCAAGGTTTCTCAGCAGAACATTGCATTGTAACAAAATGATCAATGTTACTCACTTCACCCACAAATGGTTTTAATGTTTTGAAAGGGTAGGCCCATTGGTCTCTCTCAAGTTTACTGGTTATGGCCTTAGATTTACTGTACATACATGCGAGTGGGATCAATCTCTTCCTTAACTCTCAATAAGAAAACAGAAAAGAATTTTACATATGTCAAAGCTTTCCTTTGATAAAGCAAGACATTATGTGCACTACTGCGGCACCAAAATATTCTACGATTACTGACTGCTACTGATTTACTGCCTCGGGTTACCAGAAGTACACACAACTGTGCAACTTGTTAGGATGAGAGTCAGTAACATCACAAAACGTGTGTGAGGCAAACAGGGAGCAGCAGCTTGTGGTTGATGTGTCCCAGGGGATTCTGCCAAGAACTGAGTGAAGTCCTCAGAACTAAAGACACATCACTGCCAAAGTCCTGGTGACATAAATAATGTGCTCGCTCCGTTTTGACCATTCATAATAGCATGCCTCGGAATAACAGGAAGTCTTCCTCAAGCCAATAAAAAAACCCAGAGCATCTGCGCTCCCCTCAGTTTGGTATCTGCCATCACAATTACTGCAGTATTGTTCTAAAAGTCAAGGCAAACATCATAAATAGAGCAGCAAGACATGAAAAAAAAAACTCTGGCAAGCTGTCCTACGGATGCAGAGCTGTCGGGGTCAAGCTAAATGGAACCGTATGTGAAAGGTAAGTATGTTCCCTTTTGCTTCCCAACAGGCTTCATCCCATCTGACTTCAAACTGGCCTCACAGCTGCCAGAAGGGCTATTAAAGCAAATTAAAACTTAAAATAAAAAACATTTGAAGTTTGCACAGTTTAGATGGGTTGACAGTGAAACAGCCTACTGCTTCCAGGTGGCACAGGGTCTCAGATGAATCCTCAAAGAAAAACAAGAGGCCTCAGTCTCTTAGCTTTAAGCTTTATCAGCACACCTTCGCTTTTAATGCTGATATTAGGGCTATACGAATTTCACAGAAACGCCACAGAGGGAATTATTATGAAAGCCTGGTAACAAAATGAGTCCATAACATTCGGCCTTCCATGTGAACTGCATATGGCACTTGACATCTGGTTCATAATCTGAACTGCTTTGAGGAGTCAGAATCTTCTGCCCAGAGGCCGTCTGAGCTGCCAAGCAGTCATCAAAACATGGATGTCTGACCAATGTTTCGCTATGTGCCGTTAAAAGGGGCCAAAGTCTCGTTGAGTTACTTAATGCCTTTAATAACGGCATTCAAAAGGCCAAGTGTTAGATGATGACACAGATTCTAACAATTAAGATAATGAAAGAAACATTTTATTGACAGCAAGATTGTTTTTAAAGGCTGTGGCTTAACGATAATGTTTTCAATGTAGAAAACATTAGATCACAATATTAGATCAAACGTTGCTTGCAGAGGCAGTGGATGGGATCATCTCCTGCTCCCCATAAGAGTTCTGGACATGAGGGGGAAGTATTAAGGAACTTAAAAAGGAGAGAGACTCATCCTACAGCATATGTTGTCTGTTAGGGCTTCATGTCAGCCTACCTCGTCGTCTGCGCCTCTGGCACTGTCCTCTTCCTCTTCGTCTACTTCTCGGAGGAGCTCAGCCAGACGCTCTTTCTCTGCCTGAGTCAAAGGCACGTGCTCCCCCTCAGAACTTACTTGCTGTTGAATTTGTTTGAAATAAAGACAGAGAGAATTAAAAGTATTACTTGCATAAAATTTCTCTTCTTTTCAGTGGTGCCCTGCTAAGTGTTAATATGTCTTTCTCTTTCACTACAGCCAAATACTTTCCTAACTGGAAAAACAAACAGTCAAGAGGCCTGCTCTAATGCGACATACACCAGGACTGCATCTGGCCCAAAGTGAACTTTGACATACCTCGATGTTTCTCTTGACAAAGTCCTTCTGTCTTTTCTTGCCTTTGGAAGCTCCACAGCGGCTACCTTCAAATTGCTCTTCCTCAGTCTCCTCATGGTCCAGTTCAAGTGATCCTCTCGAGCTGTCTGGCCTCCTTTCACCTGTCAAGAAAGCCACAGTTAAGATTCCAAAGGGTAAATATTGAATAAGTAAGTCAAAGGTCAGAGTTCTAATAATAACCATTAGTAAAATCTGATACAAATCACAGAGTTTCAATGGGAGTCATTTTGCAACCATGAGTTCTTATTCCATCATCTGATCCGCACAATTAAAGACTTAGCAGCTGCCTGAACAATTTTAAAAGCTGAAATATAAAAATCAGACTACTCTCCTCATGAATGTGAAGACCATGCTTGAACTAATGTGTAAGAAGTTCAAGGCCCCATAATAACATGCAGCCAACCTGCCTAAATGTCTCTAAACAAAGCAACACACTGAATTCCTCACAGTTCCTGGGCTGCTTTTGGGGAGAAAATGTTATATTTTTCCTCAGGGATATCATAAAAAGCCACAAGATCTTGATCAGGAAATTGTTCATGAATTGCATTGCGGGTATACTGTTATGCATTTACTTGTGGAAAATTGTGTTAGTGCACAACTGTTTGCACCAACCTACTATAAAGGGGGAAAGGAAGCTGTAAGTTCCCTGAGCTCATGGTGCCATCAAGTGGACAATCTAGGTAGCACAACTGTGAACTCAACTAGCATGGTGATAAATGTACTGCATTTTCTATCATGTTCAATTTTCACGAACTGACTGAGGTGGAACCAGATCATTGTTTTGTAAGTCACAAGTAAATCTCAAGTCTTTGTACTCAAGTGCCAAGTCAAGACAGGCAAGTCCCGAGTCCTAAACTTTGAGTTTTGAGTCCTACACAAGGCATAATGCGTCATACTTTTTAATCTTTGGGCTTGGGGGAAGGTATCAACTATTTTCAAATCAAAAGGCTCACGTGAATTCACGAGTCATTGGTGTTTAAGTCCAAGCTGAATTGCAAGTCGACTTGTTGCGACTCGAGTCCACACCTCTGCTAACTCACCTCGCTCCAAGTACTGGCTTTTCCTTCTTTCGTGTTCACAATCAGGAACCTGAGTTTCAAACACAGGCACAAAGTCGTCCTCCTCTTCTGTCACTTTAAGATAAAAACCACATTTAAGTTGTGTCTGTCTGACAGTGACTGTGTGTACTATTGCTGATCTGTATACTATTTCCTATGCTCACCGGTGGACGCTTCCAGAGCCAAAAACAACCTTGTGTTCATGGCTTCTCGGGCACATTCAGAGTGACCTTCAGGCTTATTCTGCTGCAGAAAAAATACAGTGAACCATCACACCATACACTTAGCACCTGTTTTTAGTCAGAAACAGTACTTGTCATGTGAATTGGTAATGTAAGTGGAGTGAATGTAAAGATTGTGCCTACCAGGAGCTCTTGCCAGAGTTTTGCTTGAAGCTCTTTCCTTTGACGTTTGACTTCTTTTACAATACAGATCTTTGCAGACAGTATTTCATCGAGTCGTCTCATGTTCTCGATGGCTCTCTGCAGTTTGGATTCTTCCTCCTCTTCATCAGTAACATCAACGTGACTCTGACCTAAAAGACAAACATTATATAGAGTGTGGGGTAACTTAAAACTGGACCATCCTAAAAGCTGCTCCATCAGAACACTTACCTTTGTCAGGACCTCTGGCTGAGGAGTTGATTGTTTCATCAGAGCTGCTCTGGATCTACAGGGATTTGTTTTCTATAGTTACTGAAAATTATCCATCTTTGTAAGTCCGTTATCATGAGTAGTGTAATGTCGATGCGTGGTCTTTACCTGAATATCAGGAGCATCGTTGGTCAAAACAACGAGGGCGTTGCTGTTGCGTGGAGTTGTAGGACAAATTCTGTCATTATGAGGCAATGACACACTGGACACACGGCTACCTGTTTGCTCACTCGATGCAGGTCGAGAAATGTCATCTAAACTACCTCTAATGATTTCCATAATTTGATTTTCTTTGCTGTATTTCAAGAAGAAAACTAAAAAAATAAGTATTTACTACTGTTAAAGTGCTGCTGCGTAAATAAAACCAATTGTCAACAGAAACTTCCCAAAGTTTGCCCTCCCATTTTTTGGTAACTACGGACGCAAACATTCCCGGATGTTGTAACTATGGATGTATGCATATGTTACTATGGCGACCGGACGAAATCGAGGCAGCCCAGCTGATGTTTCTATTGATGCAGCTAGCTAGCGTAGCGGGTAACAGGCTAGCCAATAGGGAGCTAGCTAGCGGTTAGCTACAGCAGTACCGCTCGGCTCGCTAAACCATATTATCGTCATTTTTGCAGCTACGTTAAAATCGTAAATGTAGCTTAGATATTCTGGATAAATGTCTACGGTGTGAGAGAGCGAGGGTGGAGGATTCGAGGCCGTGTTTTTGTGGTGGGTAACGGTAACCAACGAGCCTTTTTCATGTTTAGCTAGCGTTACCAAGCTAGGAAGGCTAGTATTGATTATAGCAACAATAAAAAAAACAGCTGTAGTGTTCTCTGTTTGATGTTAATGAGCTATAGGTGGCAGCGTAGTTGCTAGCTGGTTATCATAAACATTACATGCAATATGTAAATGTTTATATATTTCGTTTTGGCCTTGTTCTCTGTAACGGTATCAACCATGGCTATAATGGCTAACAAGGAAGCACCGAAAATGGGTGTATGGCCGCTGAGACAGAACCATTCAGAACCAGAGTTATGTCTTAGATATGGGAGATATAATTATCTAAAGCCGTTGCTTCGCTTGAAGAATGAACGGCTGTAAACAGAGGAATTGGCACTGGTTTCTAATTGACGCTAGCTTGCTAAATGATAGCACCATTATTGCTAGTTGTTTTTTTCCCTCAGTCCTGTCATTGTACCATTTTACCACAATCACACCCATTTCGCTGGCAGCTTTCCAAGCTCTGCAGAGTACCTGCGCCAGGCAGGTGACAGCATATGGCCACGCTATGAGGGGTTGCTTTGTAAACATGATATATGTGTACATTGTTTGTAATTACTTAATTTATTTTTCCCTGTTCATACCAGGTTGAGTTGACTCTGCAGGGGAAGATGTGCAATGGAATGGCAGAGTCAATATCAAACGCCTTTTGGCCCCACATCTCAGCCACGAAACGATCCTGCTTGTTGCTGCTGCTACTGACTGCAGTGTCCACTGGGCAAGGGTCAGGTAAGAGGCAGAATTTATGGTTGGACACCCAGAAAAAAACACAAAGCATTATGGAGGATGTGTTAACCATTCTTTTTTCCATTAAAGAAACAATACCAAATTTAATTTTGTCTCAACACAGACCAAATGGATGTTGTCAGGGCGTCCTGACATGCACAGGATGTTTTGCTTATTCTACTGCACAGGGGAGACTTGATCGACTGCCGCTTATCTATAGTTTTAAACATATGCCAGTTTATCATCAGTAATAGTACAACGTTAATATAGGGTGTCTGTAGGTCCTTAAAAGTTTTAACATGTCTCAAATTTAGTTAAAAACTAAGTCATTAAATATGCTTACATTTGAATTTGTGACATCTTAATTGCCACAAACATTTTGTCTCATTTCATTTATCCATCTTTTTATTCCTTTTTGTCAACATGAGTCAAACTCTTGTGCGTAAACATCATTTCTGATGTTTACACAAACTCTGATCACAAACTGTCTGATCTATGACTAAATAAAGAACTCGTGTTCATGTGGATTGGCATGTGTTTGGGTGCACATTTTAAAGAAATAGTTTGGGAAATGATTATTTGCGTTCTTGTCGAGAGTTAGGTGAGAAAATCAGTACCATATTGTAAATATTAAGGGGGTCATCCCTTTGTTCCCATGGTCCTTGTTTAGGTCTGTGTTGATCTGTGTTGGTCTGGTAAGGGTAATCTTCACCCTTGATAAAGGCAAAACAATAAAATAGCAATAAAAAAAAAACAAAAAAAGCAAAAAAATAAATCTTACCACTGAAACTGATGCTGTCTTTTTACTTTATACTTGTACTTACATGTTGACAAAACATGGATTAACTGAACTCACTCAAATAACCATATTTCTACATAAAGCCCACCTCTGCACAGGACCACGTACATTGTATACTAAAAATTTGTACTTACCTGCAATGCTTATCCAAAAATGTAGTCTTAAATTTGCTTAAAAATGATCTAGAAAATGTCTTCAAAAGCATTAGATTTAAGTGTCTTATACCTGTAGACACCCTGTAATAAAACACCCCTATACCTACCTGATATTTATCGGTTTCATTGAGGTGTTATTTTTAGAATATACTACAGTATATAATGAACCACTCTGGAAGCTTAAAAGTTTTGAAATACGTTAAAAGCCACAGTACAGTAGACAAAAAACAGTGTTTTCCTCAAGTGCATGCAATGCACGGTTATTCAGTGTTTTTACCTGTTTAATTATTGGTTCTGTTTGGAGGAGGAGGAGGAGGAGGAGGTGGAGACCTCCTGTGGGTAATTCGGCTTCTGAGGCCTTTACTATGAAGCAGTACTTGAGGTTTGCAAGGTAACAGGATATATCACAGTGGTAATTTATGCTGAAACTACTAGAGTAGGTTTACATCAGAGGATCGAATCACAATCAACACCCCGACACTGAAGAATCAGATCACTGGAAAAAAAAAACAGGCATAGACGAAAGTCCTGGGTGACAGGTAAAACAAATGTATAGTCTTATAGGTCAGTAGAATCATTTTATTGTTCCAGGCTGTCTTGTGCAACTCTGTTTTTATAACAGAGCTTCCAACAACAGAGAGATAGTTTTCACACAGCGATAGTAATCACATATCGATGATTTTAGCTGCATTTTAATTGTGCAATGTTCTACAAAATAACATTAATTAATTATGATTAGAACTGGAAATATAAACAAAATATTGTCTTTTATTAGAAAAATAATCAACTCACTGTTAATTGGCTCCAGTGATTATGAACAGATAGACCTCATCTGTCATTAACTATTTTTCCTTTCTGTGTTAGCAGAAACAGCCTGGCGTTGCTTTTTAAGCGTTTTTTTTCGTGACATTCAGACAAGCTCCTTAACGTAATATCATATTTAGTTGGATGATCTTTATTTTTGTTTATTAATTTTTTGCTAGTGTTGCTACTTTTTTTTATCCCGCTGGACATTGTGTGCACTTTGGAAAACACTGAACACTAAGAAAGTAGTCTACTATCTGGCCAAAAGCCAGCCAGCAAAACAATGAATACAAAAAGAGCAGCCGCGCACATCCAAAAAATGAAGAAGGTGCTGGACTTTTCTTTGTCTTGTCAACCCAGCAAAACAAATCATTCATCTCACTAATGTGCATCTAGACCATGTAGGGGTTACAACTTATTAGACAAAAAAACTTCCAGTGGTTGAATTATGTCAAAGTTGAACCAGTGGCCTCAAAAACAATCATGACAGTTCAGTCCTTAGTTACAGTTCCAATAGCAAAGGAAACACTATATCCACCATGACACAGCCAATCCACATTAAGTACAATTTGTGTATCTCTAAGTTGCTTTTTGCATCTGTTAACACTTAACTCCATGGCTGCAGAGCCCACTGGTTACTGCAGGTCATTCTGTGTCTCTTTTACTGGTGGCTTCACAGGATAACATGTCTCAAACCAGGTTCAAAATATTTGTCATAGTAATTCTACTGAAAACCTGAGCAGTTTCACAGAATTCATTCTTCTTTGGTCTTCTCTTCCCAGGATGTGTAAGGCCGTACATGGTCCAGAACAGCTGGGTAAACCTCACAGAAACCAACAGGGGCTCGTTCCCTGTTGGCACAGTGCTGCAGTACAGCTGTGACCCTGGTTACCTGCCAGACGGACCCAGCATCCTCACGTGCACCACACTGGGACTTTGGACCTCTGATCCTCCTCACTGTATACGCAGTGGTGGTAAGATATTTTGGTCCACCGCTGTTTTTTCTGACCCATGAAGTAATCAGGAGTGACTGTGTCGAGAGCAGCATTTAAAAATCTGTCTCTCATAAGTTCATACATCTTTATTTTCTGTTATTTTAGCGCTATAGTCTCTGTAATTGTTTTAGCCAATTTTGCTAACATATAAACTTAAAAAAATACGAAAACAATGCACTGTTAAAACTGAGCTGGTACTTCATATGTTGCATTTTTTTACCCCCTTCAGCCTGTCTGCCCCTCTCCAGACCTGAAAATGGGGGCTACACCTGCCACCCATCCCCTTGCCGAATGTTTGCCCATGGCACTGTGATTGAGTTCTTCTGTGACGATGGCTTTGTTCTCAGTGGAGACTATAACTACCTGACCTGTCAGGATGGGCAGTGGGATGGCCCCATGCAGATCAGTTGTGTGAGCCAAGGTCAGTCAGTCCTCAAACCCAGACCTATCAGTCCATCATGGGTCTTTAACACCCACTTGTCATTTGATATTTTGAATAAATCAGTCCACATAGAGATTGTCTTTTATACTATCAACAGTCTAAGCTGCGGAAGATCTTGTTTTAATATAAACCTTCTTCAAAACAATTTTTTATGTTAAGCTCACCGTTATTTTAATTTTAATTTATTGGTTTTTTTGCTCTATTTTTAATTCTTTCTTTTACCTGTAATGTAACATGTAGCATAAATGTGCTACATAACCAAATCCTATATTTATTATTATTTAAAAAAACAAGTACAGATATTAACTGTATTTCTGACTGTCGTCCCCTTTCTAAGGTTGTGTAAGACCCTCCACGGTGCAGCATGGCACAACTAATCTGACAGACACCAATAGGAGCTTGTTTCCTGTGGGCACGGTACTGCAGTATATTTGTGACCCTGGTTACCTGCCGGCCGGACCCAGCATCCTCACCTGCACCCCACTGGGGCGCTGGTCCTCTGAACCTCCTCGCTGTATACGCAGTGACGGTAAACACAAACCTCCTCATAGTACCGTCTGCATTTGTGACCCTCTTTACACCTGGAATCAACACATGCTGTAATCTGAATGAACAGATGCTATCAGCTCTAGGTGTATTATATATTTACTACTTTATTGAACTATATTCTACCTATGTCCTTAAAAGGTTGTAACATTTTAATGTGCTACATGAACAAATCAGAAGGTTAGTACAGCTATTATAACCTGTATTTTTGACTGTCATCCATTTTTAAGGTTGCATAAGACCCTCTACGGTGCAGCATGGCTCAACTAATCTGACAGAAACCAACAGGAGCTCGTTCCCAGTGGGCACAGTACTGGTGTACCGCTGTGACCCTGGTTACCTGCCGGATGGACCCAGCATTCTCACCTGCTCCACACTGGGACACTGGTCCTCTGAACCTCCTCGCTGTATACGCAGTGACGGTAAAGACAAACCTCCTCAAGATATTGTGTTGTTTACCATAATGTGAGCAAGTAAGAACATGTGAAGATAAGAGGCACAAGAAAATGTAATTGTACTTCTATTGTTCCGTCAAATTAAATGTTACTGTAAAAACAAGGGGCATGAGAATGGAGCCTTGGGGAACTCCTCATGCCATGTTTGTACCCTCAGATGTATAATTACCAGTCTACAAAAAGTAGTCCTTTCCAGTAGGGTTCAAGTCAGTTTAGCACTGATAGCTTACCGAAACAATATGCAGCACTGGAGTTTGTGTATTTACTGTTTTCCTTTCTTTTCTTCTTTTTAAAAGTATGCCAGCCTCCATTTCAGCCAGAGAACGGGGGCTACACCTGCCACCCTGCCCCATGCCAAAGACTTTCTCATGGCACTGTGATTGAATATTTCTGTGATGAAGGCTACGTTCTGAAGGGAGACTATAAATACCTTACTTGCCAGTATGGAGAGTGGGACAGTCAGATGAAGCTCAGTTGCCTCATGGAGCAAGGTAAAAAAAAATTTAGATGACACATTTGGACAATAAGATGAATAATTACAGTAAGTTTTGCACACATTACTGTGTTAACTGTTATCTGTCTCGCAGACCGAGATCCAACTTTACCATTAGGAATGCCCGCCTTGTCCATAGTGGCATCCACAGCCAGCTCAGTGGCACTAATCCTGCTCCTGGTGGTGCTGTTTGTACTCCTGCAGCCAAAACTTAAGTCCCTCCATCGGTGAGTCTGCCCTCAATATACGGCAGGAAACTATTTGTAGAAGTAACAAGTTGAAAGATTTTAAATTTCCTCTTGTCCTCCACACCTAGACGTGATCAGGGTGTGTCTGGCCAGCCCGTGTCTATCATGGTGGAAGGAGTCCAGGTGACCCTACCCTCATACGAGGAGGCTGTAAATGCCAGCGGAGCCTCCGCCTCAGCTGTCAGCTCTGAGTCCCGAGTCCAGATAGTGCTGTCTGAGGGTCAGCATGCCCCAGCGCCAGAGGCTGGCCCCTCTAGGCCTTCTTCCCTCAAACAGCAGCAGTCAGAGATGGCTGTGGTGCACCCTGTGCCACCGTCCTCGTCATCCCCGTCACCCTCACCCTCATCCTCTACCTGGGTTCTGGAGCACGCAGGTGCTGCAGCCCCTTCATCCTCACAAAGAAGGCCGTCTGCAGGCAGCGACCAACACAGCTTGTCTCTGGACTCTGAGATGGACTACTCTGATGGTAAAGCCCTCGTCAAACACACTTTTTACTGACTTAAAATCCCCACTGTGTACTGATGCAAGTGTTTGTCTGTTGTCTACAGATATGCCATTGCTGAAGGAGGCCTGAAAAATGCAGCAGCCTTAGGACTTATCTACTGACCTGTACTGGTGAGCGGAAGGCCTCTTGTGAGTTTGTCAACACAGACGAGGCCAACTTAAGAGGCTCTGAGTGAAGCTGTGGGTTACTCAGAATAGTTCCTCAGTCCAACCACAAAGGAGAGCAGAGAAGGGATTTACATGTACATACATGCTTACATTTTTTTATAGGAATTCCTACACTGTGTATGTACGTCTAATGTCTGAAGCTCGGTTTGAAAATGCAGAACAAAAAGAGAAAGGAACAGGCACCTCATGAGGGAGCGTGTCTTAAAGGCTGTTGAAAAAAATGACTGATGTATTTCAGTTGAATGGGCAAAGCTGCAAACTCACTTTGGGAGCTAATAATCTCCTCAGTGTCTTGTTTACTGTTACTTTTCTTTTGACCACATATCACATCATTTAGGTCACACATCAGCAAAGATGCATGAAGGCCAGGTAATCTAGATTGTTGTCCAAGTCATGCACACTTAACAGCATTGTCTTCAAAGATTTTTGTGGTTATGAATCTTTATTTAAGGTGTTATTAATCACGACTCACGCCATTCCCCACGTCACTGTACAGTTTAAGGCTGCATGTCCACCCAAGAGTTCAGTCTGCTGCGTTTTTGATTGGACTGTGGGCAAACATTTCGAGAGACTTGTTGTTTCAGGCCTGCACTCAACACATTTCACCCCTGCAAAGCGTTCAGATGTATTCTACTCATACTCGTCCCCTTGTCCCCAATGGCCTTAGCTTTACACTTCTATGCACAGGTATCTATAATATGTACAATAAGGAATTTTAAAAATGAATGTTAGTGAAATGCCTCCACTGCTTAGTGATGTTATGTGTGGCTTTGTCAGACACATCACTTGTACACCAGAAAATATTATTCTCTTAATTTATTTAGGCTGCTTGGAAAATTCCTGTTTTTAAGTGTAAACAGGAAACTAAAAGGTGTATTTAATTTATTTGTGTCCAGAATGCTGTTGACCAGCCATGGCTTCTTTTGATGCTTCCACAGCTCTTGTGAACCTTCAAACAAAAGTAGGTCTTTTCACTTTGCCGCTTCAGTTTTGATTCTATTGCAGGCACGTTATATGTGACACTGTAGACGTGGTTGGGAAGCTCCAACACAAAAACGAGCAAGTGTACAGATTAGTGTAATGTCAGTGTTCACTTTGTTTGACTGTCCATTGAATTTTCTTTTGGACTGAGGAATGGAGTTTTTTGTTTCTGTGAAGATGGTATTTTAATATATGTAAAAAAATTTAAGTTATGTTAACTGTGTATATACCATATGACCATTTTGATTAAATATTATTTGAGGTGTTCAAATTGCCTGTAATGTTTTTTTTTTCATCTCTGCTTTTGAACATTCCAGTTTCAGAAGAGCAAATGACATGTCAGTAGATTTTATAGGCAAGGCAAGGCAGCTTTATTTGTGTAGCACATTTTATACATCAAGGAAATTCAACATGCTTTACAGAGCAATAAAATATAAAACATAATTAAGGATACAGAAAAGAGTAAAGGCAAAAAAGATAAAAAAAAATTGGGGCGTTGGTGGCTTAGTGGTAGAGCAGGCGCCCCATATACCAGGCTGTTGCTGCAGCGGCCCGGGTTCGACTCCAGCCTGTGGCCCTTTGCTGCATGTCACTCCCTCTCTCTCTCTCTCCCCCCTTCACGCTTGTCTGTCCTGTCAAATAAAGGCTCAAAATGCCCAAAAATATCTTAAAAAAAGAAGATAAAAATTAATAAATTATTTACAATTAAAAAAAAAAAAAAATCACCATTAAAAATGGCAAAAGTGCAGACACAGGGGATCCGCGGGGTTGTAAAAGGTATTAAAAGGTAGTAAATGAAATTTACCAAAATTAAGGCCATTAAAAGGTATTAAAAAGTAATAAATGTAATCTGAGGAGGTATTAAATTTTCAAACCACTATCCAACTATGAGTTTTTTTCCATTTGTGTTAAGTGCAGGCTAAAAATCCTAAAAATCCTCTTTTTTTATTTATTATATAAATTATATGTGCGAGTAGGACCTGAGTGATATCAAGGATGTGACGTCAGTCAGTGTCAGGAAAAAAACCAAAACAAACAATTCAGACAGCAAACTCTATGCCCCACTTTAACGTTGCGAGCTGAGGTGCTGTGGTGCCTGGGAACAGCAACGAAACACCACTCATACAGCTCCAATGAGGGGATAGGAGAGCTCTTCAGGAACATGTTTACGGATTCAGAGATAGCAAAAAACTTTGCGTGTGGCAAGGACAAGACGAGCTACATCATCAAGTTTGGTTTAGCGCCTTACTTTAAGAAGAAACTCATTGCAAGTGTAAACAAAGCTGGACCGTTCGTCCTCATGTTTGATGAAAGTCTTAATACATGTTCAAAAAAAAAAACCAGATGGACATACACGTTCGGTATTTGGAGGATGGCTGTGTGACATCAAGGTATTTTGGTTTCGAATTCCTGGGACATGCGAGGGCAGAAGACCTGTTGCAGCACATCAAAGTAAGTATATTTTCTTATAATTATTAATTATGCTGTTGAGCGCGTGTGCTATGTTAATCCCCGTATTGATTAAAACCAGACGCGGCCCGTCACACGGGCACTGAAGCCCAGACTTGACGGGGCCCGATGTAATTCTCGGTTCGGACCGAGCCCATACAGATCCATCACATCTGGGAGCTCAGAAGAACAGACAAGCAGCCCACTCGAGCAGAAAGACAGTAAAGGGACTGTGTGTGTGTGTGTGTGTGTGTGTGCGTGCGTGTGTGAGAGTGAGAGAGAGAGAGAGAGAACCAACAGTAAACCCCCTCACCCCCATTCATTCAAAGGAAATTTATTACTTGTTGGTTTAAGCATTGATGAGGTAATCGCTGTTAGTATGTTATTTTCTTTTCAATGATGTTCCTCGTTACATGTTTATTGCTGTATTTATGAAAAAACAACCAATATTGCATATACATCCATAATTCTTACAATGGTTAATTAAAGAATACTTGTTTTTACACTGACATATTCTTAATTAGAAGTGTTACTCAAAAAACCTGCATTTTTACACCTAATTTGAATTTTATTCGAATACAAATACGAATACTTTTTATCCCTCAACAAATAAAAATACAAATACAAATACTGGATGCTTTGCACACCCCCATCTTACATAGGGGCATTGATGTTCATGCAAAGCATTTGAACATTTTCATGGATTTGTGATGATTTAATCGATTTAGCCTACTGTTCATCGTCTGTAATAGTAGCTATTATATTGGCAGATTTATTTAATTAAAAAACAACAAAGCCTATGACTTATCTCACTGTCATATGTAGCCCAACACCTGGCTCATGTTGTACTTAAGGAAAATGTAATGCCATAGTTGTAGGCTAAGGTTGTCTGAATTCTCAATGTTGAAGCATGTCTGTATACTAAATGCAGTTTATTTCAACAATTTTTTATTTTAACTTTTTTTTTTTTTAACTTTTTTTTTTCCCTGTGTGTTCACAGGAATGTGTTGCACAACTGAACATGAGGCAACTTCTGTCGGTCGGAATGGATGGCCCAAATGTAAATTTTAAGCTGATGGATCTCCTTCAAAAGGAGCACGCTGAGCTACATGGAGGTGCTCAAGTCATCAATGTTGGCAGCTGTGGACTGCATACCCTCCACAACGCAATGAAGGCAGGCTTCACAGCATGGCAGCTTGAAAAACTCCTGCGAGGGATGCATTTTCTATTCCACAATGTTCCTGCCCGGAGAGAGGACTTCACCAACCTCACCAGGTCCTCTTGCTTTCCCCTTCCTTTCTGCGGCCATAGATGGATCGAAAATGTTCCAGTGGCAGAGAGAGCAATAGCAGTTTGGCCCATGCTTCAAATGTACGTGGATGCTGCAGAGAAGAAGAAGGTCTAAAAACCCAGCACGGCCTCATACGACACCATCTTGGCAGCACAAGGGGACCCTCTTATCATCCCGAAACTGCAGTTCTTTCTTGCCATATCAAGAAGCTTTAACCCCTCCTTAACCAGATACCAAACAGACGAGCCAGTGTTGCCATTTTTGGCCAAAGATTTGACCGAGCTCTTGATGGTAATTATCACTGTTAAGATTTTGATTAATTAATTAGAATTTGATTAACCTGTATCAATTGATAGGAATGACTTGGTTACTAACTGCTTGTTGTCATTATAAGAGTTTACTGCAGCGGTTCGTGAAACAGGAGATCCTACAGGACCGAACCCCCCGGCAGCTGACCCAAATCGAGGTGTCTGAGGAGAAGAACTGGGTCTCCCTTAGAAATCTTGACATAGGCCTGGGTGCTGAGTGTGCCATCAAGGTAATTTTGTTGTAGGTTATTTGGTTTGGCTTTTTGGAGGTGTATATGTGTATTGTGATGCTTGCACAAATCAACCAGCAAATGCAATATGTTCAGTACAGTATTATTATTATCATCATAAGAAGTTTATTCAGATTTAGATTTAAAAAGTAAACATTTCCTGTCTAATTATTGACATGCATGTTCCTTAATGTTCCTTGTTAGGAGCTTCTGGGCAAACCAGGATGCAAGATAGGTGAACTTTCTGTGCTCACCTTCAGGCGAGAATGTTTGCAGTGCCTGGTTAAGGTGGTTAGGAAGCTGCAGGAAAAATGTCCCCTGAAATTCCCTGTGGTCAGGCAGATTGCTTGTTTGGATCCCACAAGAATGAACAGAGATCCTGAGTGGTGCATCACACAGATGAAGAGTATAGTACAAATGTTCGTCCAGGGAAAACAGTTGACAGGTGGCATTCCAGCTGGTAAGAAAATATTGTATAGGGACAGTAGAAATGGATAGGTTATGCAAATTGCTTAAGGTCTTGTGCTAGAAATTTCATTTGTGATTTTCTGCCTTTTTACTCTGAGAAGCATGAAAATGTCTTGCTTTTGCCAAATTTAAATATATGCACTCGTAGCTCTATGTGGATACTATTATGTCATGCTGCGATGTATGTACACTACAAATGGATGATGAAGCAGTTGACTGGAATGTATTACTGACATGAATAATTATATCATGCTGTGATGTATGTACACTACAAATGGATGATGAAGCAGTTGACTGGAATGTATTACTGACATGAATAATTATATCTTAACTTTCCTGTCAATATTGTAGGTGATGTCATCATTCAGCAGTTCACGTCCTTACTCTCTGTTGAGGGCAGAGATGAAGAATTTGTGTCCTTTCAACCACTGAAGCAGCGTCTGGATGTCTTTCTGCACTCCAAACTCAGCACGTCCCACCCTGAGCTGCTAAGGTTCTGCCAAAGTGTTCTCCTCCTCTCCCATGGACAAGCCACCGTAGAGAGGGGCTTCTCAGTTAACAAGGAGGTGGAAACGTGTAACCTTGACGAATCTCTTGAAGCACTGAGATTAATTTGTGATGAGGTCAGCGGCTGTGGTGGCATTCTCAAAGTGCCTTTGACCAAGGAGCTCCTGGCCTCTGCTGCTTCAGCAAGGTCACAGTATAGGCTATACCTGGAGCATGAACGAAAAAAGAAAGAGAGTGCTGCACAAGGACTCAAGAGGTAAGCAGCAGAGGATGAGCTTGAGGACCTCCGGAACAAGCGCCGGGTACTCAGCAGTGTGACTGAGTCACTCCAAATAGACGCAGACAAGTTAGCTGACATGGCTGAGGGAAAGGCAGGAACGAAGATGGCCGAGCTAATCACAAAGTCTAACACTCTTCGCAGAAGATTCAAAGACAAAAAAGCTGAACTGCTACAAATGGACAAAATAATAGAGGAAAAGGCCACACAGTTGAGGCACTTGTAACTCTCTCTCTCTCTCTCACACACACACACACACACACACACACACACACACACGGATAACCGTACACGTGGAATAGGAAAACATACTTTTTTTCTGTTAGAAAATTGTGTTACTCTGTTAATATTTTGGTGTTTGATTGCAGTTGTTGTACAATTTTATCAAATTGATGGTTAGTTATTGTGTTGCTTGGCAACAGTTACGTATTCCACATATGCAGAGGTTATGACCTATATGTCAGTTGAGATTAATAGCATGTTTGTCACAGCAGTGTGAATGGTCCGTCCTATGACAAAGGTTCAGACATCCTGGAGACACTGTCAGGATTAAATCAAAGGCTACAGATTTTAGCTTTACATCCAATAAGGGATGATTATTTTCTCAAAGGTCATGTTTCCTCATCAGTGTCAGATATTGGAACTGTTAAGCTGGCAGCTAAGGAAGCTCTTCATAACCCTCTAGTTTCTCATTTCCTCGTCTCCTCATCCAGGCTGAGATTCTCAGTGTCCTGAGTCACAAGAACATCATTTAGTTTTATAGAGCCGTGCGGGAATCTCCCAACTACCCCCCCCTCTCAATTCATCTCTAATTTTATCTCAGTGTTGGACAGTTTTTCTCTCTCTGTTTGAACTGTGCATGTGTTAAATGTTGAATTCATTTAATTAAACATTTCTGTTTTTAACTTTTTAAACCTTTTCTGATTTTCATTTGTCATTCTGTCTTCATTGAGATAGAATGATGGTGAAAGAAAGAGTGTAGCGCTGGAGAAGTGGTGTGTGCTCTTCCTACACATAACAATGAAATAACTTTTTGTCTTGGGTTAGGGTTAAATAACAAATAATTGTGTATAGGTCAGTGTTTTTCTTTTAGGCAAAAAAGTAACAAAGTATCCAGTAACTGTAATAATAGGTACTTGATTTGAATTGTAAGCATTACACTTACTCACTCAGAAAGTTAAGTAAGAAAATGACAGTAATCCGTTATTTTATAATTAGTTACCCCCAACACTGAAGTTCGAAAGGTTGCCACCACAGTTGCAGCTTGAAGTCGCGTTGGTATTAAAAAATATTGTGACGGTATTAAAAAAGGTATTAAAAAGTATTAAATTCAACTTAATAATTTGCAAAGATAAAAAAAAATATTATTTAAAAATGAGGTTGCAGTCATTACAGGATGGAGTAGGTAGTGTAAAAAGGGATGTTTTTAGCTTTGACTTAATAATGTTCAGAGTCGGGGCTTGTCTAACATATCTGGTATATCTGAGGTTATTCCAGGTTTGTGCTGTATGATAACAAAACACTACTTCACCATGTTTTGTCCTGATTCTTGGGACGGTCAGTAGGCCAGCCCCAGATATCCTCAGGGTCTTGAAAAGTTCATATGTCACAAGTATGTCAGAGATATATTTGGGCGCTGAACCACAAAGTAATTCATACACAAGCAGCAAAATTTTGAAATCAGTTCTCTGAGTTACAAGTAATCAGTGTAAGGATTTAGGACTGGAGTACTGTGGTCATATTTCCAAGTTTTTGTCAGGTCCCCCTAGCAGCAGCATTTTGAATAAGCTGAAGTTGCCGTACAGCTTGTTTTGAAAATTATACAAACAGACCACTGCAGTAATATAATCTGGAAATAAAGGCGTAGGTGAGCCTATCAAGGTCTTGCTTTGACTCTAGCAATGTTTTTTAAATGGTATCAGATGACGTTATGGATTTGATGTGGCTGTGGAAATTTAAATCTGAGTCCAGGATAATGCCAAGGTTTCTTGTGTGACCCTTAAGAGAGAGGGATTCAAGGTGAGAGCTGACACTGTCTTTCTTTCAGTGGCCAAAGATAATTGTCAGTCTTATCCCTGTTGAGTTGGAGAAAAATGTTGACACATCCAATCATTTATTTGCTCAATACAGTGACACCGGCATTCTACAGGTCCATAATTACCTGGTGAAAGTGATATGTATATTTACCAGTCATCTGCATGATTATGGTAGGCTGCATTATTATTTTGTGTGATTCTGCCTAATGGAAGCATATAGAGATTAAACAAGACGGGTCCCAAAATGGATCCCTGTAGGACCCCACATGTCACAGTCATCTGCTCTGACTTCAAACACACAGAGTACTTCAGTCATTCATTCATACTCAAGTCATAAAATTAGTGCATTTCAATCTTAGATCAGATATTTTGAATACAAAAATATAAATACTTCATTATTTTTCAATCATTAACGTCCTACTTAAACAGGCACTACCTGTAGTTAATATTGTATAGAACAATGAAGAATATGTAGGTGATACTGAGAGAGTGAGAGGTGCATCCTCATTTGATAGTAGTAATCTCTTCCTCTGTCCCGTTTTTAAAGTCAACACCATCTGTATAAGAGAAGGGGGATATTAGACTTTTGCGTCCTTTGGTCTCATTATGCAGAAACACACAGATAGCTGTGACACTTACCGTCAGTTGGTGGCTTGAATACTTGGTAACATCTGAAGCACAGGCACAGCAGAATGGCTTCACCACACTGGAATATGCAGTATAACAAGGGGAAGAAAAACATGGGTCCAATGATCTCAGGGGGAAAGGCCACTTTTAGGATGGTAAAGCACAGCTGGATGTTTTGACACCCTGTTTCCATGGAGACTGTCCTGCTGCATCTAAAAAGAGGTAGTTTTAATATTACATATTACATAGTGTTGTTGCTAATGAAAGAGAATTAATTTCCAGGTGATGATAGCTTGGTATTTAAAAATGGTAGGTTTGTACAAGAGGTATTGTGTCGTGCAAGAAACATTTCTAGTGACGATTCTCTCTGACCAATCCACCCTCTAGTAACAGCTCCGCTTGTTTGGAACTTTAATTGAGATGGTACCAAAAAGTACCAGGTACTATCCAGAGCTTTTGCTAATGGAAAACCAAAAAAGTCAGTTAGAGCCATGCTGTACCACAGAGGACTGCCCATTTTTCCAACAGCCTAAAATTCCTAAGCCCCGTTAGTCCGAAAAATGTCCCACTGGACCAAAAACCCATTGTGTTTGAAAAAACACCTGAGTTAAGTGGCTCAAATATGGCAGACAAACGCCATGAAGGGTCAGTAAAAACATTTTTTTGTAGGGAAACGGGACTTTGAAGGATTGAGCATTTGTTTTGGGAAAAACAGGCTGTTAAGAATGGGCTTTTGGTCAAATGGGACAATTTTCAGATCAGTGGGGCTTCAGAATTTGGCATGGATCTGTACCATGCAGGGGGAATGCGGCATAAAAGAAGAACAAACTAGAATTACCCCCTTGCAGTTGTATGCCTCTGCAAAACGCTCAAGTTGCATTAAAATTATTCATCTATTACTGTGAAAATATGGATTTTTCACACATCTTCCTCCCTAACAGCACAGATCTATACAATCAGCACAGTTTCAAGATTAGTGTGACCAATTCAGTATCTGACCAAATATCTCCCCCTCTGTTCCTGAGATATGACGTTGAATTGTGGCCAGAAAAGTGTTTTTGCAGAATATTATGATGTCACAATGAAGTTGACCTTTGACCTTTTGGATATTCAATGTCATCACTTCATCATTATATCCTATTAGACATTTGTTTGAAATTTTGGCACATTGTGCACGTTGTGCCAAATGTGAGGAAACTCTCTCAAGGCCTTATTGAGATTCCAATCACGAGAATGAGACAGATGCAAGGTCACAGTAACCTTGATCTTTGACAACCAAATTCTAATCAGGTCACCCACGACTAAAAGTGGACATTTCTGCCAGATTTGAAAAAATTCCCTGAAGCTGTTGTTGAGATGTCATATTCACAAGAATGAGACAGATGAAGTCACAGTGATCTTGACCTTTGACTTATGATCATCAAAATCTAATCAGTTCATTGTTAAGTTCAAGCTAACGTTTCTGCCCTCAAGGCGCTCTTGAGATATCGTAATGATGACAATGGGACGAACAGACAGATGAACAGACAACCCCAAAACTTAGAATTATAAAGCTGGCTGTTGCTGGCACAGAGGCATTAAAAAAACGTTCACAAAGTGACCTTTATTTCTTTATTTTTTCTCATGAATTACTCGATGCACTTACCTTTTCAGGCCAAAATAAATCCTGAAATTAAACAAAACCAAGTAAGCAACTCAAATAAAGATACGTCTAGCGTGTATTCACTTACTGTGGATTGAGTCTGCATAAAACAGACATGCCATATCCAAGCGTAAAGCCAATCACTGGCATCAGTGTGACCACGACCAGAAAATCAGGTGTCAGAACCATCCACAGTACGTCTTTGAAGGCAACACTAAATAGGATTGTCCCTACAATGCAGGTAACACCCATGATGCTGAGACCAGCCTGACGAGAAAGTAAAGAGACGTGTTAGGAGAATCAATGGGGTCAGTATATCTCCCCAAATACTTTAATCTCAGCACCAAAGCATGTTTCTTTTCTTTTTTGCCATATTTACAAATGTAGTAGATATCGTCTGAAGGCTTCAAGTCTGCTCTTAGTTTAAAGGATTGTGGCTCGCTTTTTTTTTTTTAAAGATATTTTTTGGGTGTTTTAGCCTTTAACTGATAGGACAGCTTAAGTGTGAAGGGGGGAGAGAGAGAGAGGGAAGGACATGCAGCAGGGGGCCACAGGCTGGAGTCGAGCCCGGGCCGCTGCGGCAACGGCCTTGTACATGGGGCGCCTGCTCTACCACTAAGCCACCAATGCCCCTGTGGCTCCCTTTTTATTTGGACCACGAATTATAACCACGCCATGAAGTGGTGAGTTGTGGGAAACACTTTGTGTCCAACAGAGCTTTATCACATAAGACATGATGTGTAGCAGTAAAAGCACAGGTGAAAATAGTCAAATGAATGTACTGAGTTCCATTTAGCTGCTGCAGTTTCAGGGTCCTGGCATTATGCATGCACGCTGGATTTCTCTCCTATGACACGTCAAAATCTCTGCTGTATAAAAGGACTGTCTTTAATAGTATATGCATTTTAGGAGTCTCACATTTTTGATGATTGATGAGTACTTTGGTTTGTAGTGACTGATGGCAATGCCAATGCCACAAGGCACCAGGGAGAACATGAGAGCAAAGATGATGCCGGCATACGGTACAGCATTTTCCAGACCGGGGAAGCCTTGGCTGAAGATATAGAGCAGCAAAGGCATCAGACCCAGTGCTGCGATACAGGAGCAGGTGGTCATCACAATGCTTGAATGGTATCAGAGAATAAAGAATCATTAGTAAACTGTCATACCTGAAAGGAACTTTCAGTTCATCAACAGTCTGTAATATGACAACCAATTGTGCTGTCCCAGCTTAAGTAGTTAATGATTGAATGCATTTGTAATCTTCCAACAAGACAGGAATCAATCCATGACTGAGGGTTTACCTGAGGTTCATGTCCCCCTTTAAGGCCAGGGAGAAAATGTTTGATAAGTTTCCCCCTGGACAGCAGCCACAGATCAGCACAATCACGGCCTTCAGGGGCTCCATCTGTAACATTTTGGCTAGAGAGAAAGCAGTCAGGGGCATGAGGCTGAACTGGGCCAGCAGTGCGATGGCTACTCCTTTTGGCCGTAAGAGATGGACCTTAATTTTGGAAATCTCCATCGTACAGCCAAGGGATATCATGGTGATGAAGAGGATGACAATGGAGAAGATGTTGCCGAGTGCGTTTATGACAGGGGAGATGTCAAAGAGCCCCATACTTCCATTGCCAGAGAAATTTCCATTATTGGAGATGTCAGCAAATCTTTTGAAAACTTCCGTCACATTCATTGTTGCATTGATCCAAACACTGCGTTTATGGTGCTGCGGATTTCACCTGTCACACAAAGCAAATTAAATACTTAACCAGCAAAGGTATTATAGTAATGGATTCTAGACTTTTATACATATATAAAAATGTAGTCATTTCAGTATTGAGGGAATTCGTGGGAATTATTTTCAGTGGCAGTGCGCTAGTGGGTCTGGTGGGTCGCATCCCATTCTGAATGGACTGTACATTATTCGCAAACATGTCAAGTCTGTAAAAAAAAAAAAAAAGCACACACACTAAATTTCCAGCACATAGTTTTTATTATGAAGTGCTGTTTTCTGTTGTAGAGTGAGTGACTAATTGACAATTACTTGACAGAGACAGCAAACTAGCTCGACGACGTGGTCAAACGCAAGTATAATGCTTAATGTAATAAACTGTGGGACCTTGAACTAATGACTAAGGAGAAATCTGGCCCACATGGCCAACACATTCTCACTCTGACAGCGTCACATATTGACGTCTGGTCATGGACTTTCCACGTCCACATGCAATGTGCGTCGGTACAAGACCACGAATTGATGGGTTTTTTTTCGTCAAACAACAAACACACATTGTTGGGTTTAGGCAACAAAAGCACGTGGTTAGGTTTAGGAAAAAAAAAAAACAGGGTTTGGCTTTACGATCTTGCGGGATGCAAACACCATTCTGAAAGCTGGTGTTTGTTGGACCTATCCACCACCCCTCCTGCCTGTCGCAGTTTGACTTTGACCACCTTAACTTTGGTCCTAGTCCCGTAACGTTCCCCTCTAACACCGCTGGGCGACGTTAAACTATAACGGCATCTGGAACTGCCATGTAACTCATTATTTTGTTTTACCACCAATATATGTAACTGAATGACTTGCTCTTTATTTTGCTGAGCTGGTTTCATCCAGTGATAGAAGCTGATTTACTCAAGTACTGCCCTTAAGTTTGAGAAATATCTTAATCTCAATCTCTCTTTCTTTTTTTCTTTTTGGGAAATGTTGTAGTTTCGATGATTGTTAAAGTCATTTTCCATGCAAAACATTTCCTCAAATATAAGGACATTATTTTTGATTTATTAAAGTGATTTTTTTGCATTGAGCACCTTTACTTTTAACCCTAATTGTACTTACATATTTTTACTTTAGTAACATTTTCAATGCAAGACTTTTGCTATCAAGTTTTTCTACAGTTTGATATAAGTTAATTTACTTAAGGAAAGGATCAAAATACTCCCTCCCAGTTTACAGCTACAATAATAGCTTTACTCCAAACCTGACTTTCATTGGATTGCTGTTTGCTGAGGGGAGCACAGAGAGACGTGTGTATAATTGTGACTATGTGTCATCACATCTGGTGTGGCAGCCACTTTCAGTCCAGTATGCAGCTTACACAAGTGTGATGTGGAAAATTAAAGCCTCCATTCTTTTCAGAAGCAGTTTTTAATGAAAAATATTTGCATATTCTGGATTTCTGATTAAGTTATTTAACTTCTTGAGGAAAACCCACATCAGACACAAATTATTATTCCAAACAGAGTAGTTTTATACGTATGAAAATATGTCTGGAAGCGATCATTAGGAGAGCTGTGGTCTAAAGAACATTTTCCCCATCGACTACCAACATCAAAACCCCCTATACTTGCAACAATCAAAGCAGCTTTAATACTAATTCTGTGTAGGTGTGTGTAATACTTTATTTTTTGTAGAGGTGTCAACATATCTCCATCTGCAGATGTAAATCTGACATTATATAACCTCCTGTATTTCCAAAGAGTGTTGTGCAACCACTTTACCAATTTCCCACTCATCCAAACATCTGTTTCTCCTGTTTGAAGCAGCCATTGTTTTGTTCTAAAAGCATGTGCCTTCATGCCTAACTAATCAAAAGATATCACAATGATAAGCTAAGAAACCAAGGCACTTTCTTACCTTAATTTCCAGCCAGCTTCTGCAACTTCACTGTGTTCGCTCACGCTCCTGTTTCCATCTCTTCTCATATTCTTGTGCCCAGCTCCTTTTCTCTGTGTGTGGATCCCCTGCCCTCCTCCCCCTCTGTCACATGGGCACATGGCAACATGGTGAGTGTCAACCCTGCAGTCAACTACAGCTCAAGCCATCAACCAGCTCTCTATCACTGCTGCAAAGATGGTCTGATGGACCAAAGACAACAGAGGAGACGGGGTGCATCAGCTTTTGCTCAAGAGGTAGAGAAGCTGCATGGTGGCCAGCTGGTAACAACCTTGAATTACGGTTAAATGGTGAGCTAAACTGTGTTTATGAAAACATTTTAGGTGAGAAACAGGCAATGCAGTAACAGAATCTTGGTTCATATCTCACCAACAGTGCTTAGTTTTACCGTTTGATCTCAGTGTTTTTCAGCCTTTGTTTTTACAATACAGGAAACAGTGTGGCGCCCACTTCCTGTTCACAAATTCTCATACTACAGCCAAACAGCGCACTAAAATATGTTTCTGAAGACATTTTAGATAGGAAATGGGGCGATATGTTTACATTTGATCTTGATTTACATTTGATCAGAAAGTTTTACCATTTGGAGTTTGGTCGAAGTTTGAGAGCGAAAAAGATGGACTGGTCTCTCACTTGATCCAACATTCTGACTGCAGAAGTACAGTCAGAATGTTGTTGCCTTAATGGTTAGGTCAAAGTTAAAGGGGCCGTATCTTGAATCTTAATGCACCTCACGTGCTGACATTCAGTGGAGCTGCTTACACTGTACACTGTAAACATGGTTGGGTAGGTCCAACACAACAACGAGCAAGTGTACAGATTAGTGTAATGTCAGTGTTGACTTTGTTTGACTGTCCATTGACTTTATTTTTGGACTGACGAACTGAGTTTTTGTTGATATGCCTCCATGTTGGCTATAGCTGTGGCCGCAGACATTATGTTTTCGGGTTGTCTGTCCATCTGTACATACGTCCGTACCAGTCTTGTGAATGCAATATCTCAAGAAGGCCTTGAGAGAATGTCTTCATATTTGCCATAAATGTTCACTTGGACTCCGTGATGAACTGAGTAGATTTTGGTTGTCAAACGTCAAGGTCACTGTGTCCTCACAAAAGGTGTTTTTGGCCATAAGTCAAGAATTCATATGCTGACCTTGCACTGGACTCGTTCCCGCTAATGTGTTATCTTAAAAACTCCTTAAGGAAATTTCTTCAAATTTGGCACTCAGCAATGAACTAATTAGAATTTGGTGGTCAAAGATCAAGGCCACTGTGACCTTGCATCCGTCTCATTCTCCTAAACGCAATATCTCAGTAAGGCCTTGAGAGAGTTTCCTCAAATTTGGCACAAACGCCCACTTGGACTTAAGAATGAACTAATTACATTTTGATTGTCAAAGGTCAAGGTCAGTATCACTTCACAAAACATGTTTTTGGCCATAACTCGAAAATTCATATGTAATTATGACAAAACTTCACACAAATGTCTAATAGAATAAAACAATGAAGTGATGACATTTTAAATATCCAGAAGGTCAAAGGTTAACTTCACTGTGGCATCATAATGTTATGCAAAAACACTTCTCTGGCCATTATTGAACGGCATAACTTCAGCTAGCTTCTTTGCAGCAAGATCCATAACCTATTTGAAACATTGCCAACTGTCATGGCTACATGTGAGTCTAGACGGACTTGGATGTAAACTTTAACTGCAATTTGACTGGTCAGCGAAGGCATACAACCCCAAGGCCATTATTTTAATCATGAAGATGGTATTTTAAGATATGTAAAAAGTTTTAATTCAGGTTGACTATGGTGACTGACTCATATATATATATATATATATATATATATAATGTATATGTACGTATATATACCTTGCCGCCATTGTGATTAAATACTATTTGGGGTGTCTATAACCTTCCTTTTCATCAGACTGCTTTTCAACTCTCCAATTAAAAAATAACAATTGACACTTCAGTAGATTTCATAAACTCATTCATTCATACTCAAATCATAAAAATTGCAAATTTCAATCTTACATCAGATATTTTGAATACAAAAATATAAATACTGATTATGTAAACAATAACTAGGTAATATTAGTTGCACATGCTTCAACAGTCTTTCTGTCAGTATCTAAGGCCTGAGTGGGGAATGTGTAGATGATATGGAGACAGCGAGGATGCTGAATTGCTGCATCCTCATTTCACAGGATTCTGTTTTTCCTCGATTGCCCCTTTAATGTCAACACCGTCTGTGTAAAAGAAGGGAGATATTAGACCACTGCATCCTTTGATCTCACTCTGCAGAAGCACACAGGTAGCTGGGACACTTACCCTCAGATGGCGGCTTGAATGCTTGGTAACATCTGAAGCACAGGGCCAACAGAAGGGCCTCACCACACTGGAACGTGTAGTATAACATTGGGAAAAAAAACATGGGTCCAATGATCTCAGGGGGAAAGGCCACTTTTAGGATGGTAAAGCACAGCTGGATGTTTTGACACCCTGTTTCCATGGAGACTGTCCTGCTGCATCTAAAAAGAGGAGAGTCATTAGTTTTTATATTACATTATTCAAATGTCATACTCAAACGCACTTGTGTTGTTGCTAATGAAAGAAAGAAATTGACATAACAGAATTTGCAGGTTTCAGTTGTTCATTTAAAGCTTTTCTCCACTTATTTTAAAAAGCTGAAGTTTGAAATACTGAGGGACAGGTGAAGAGAGAAGTGTTTTTAGCAAAATCTCCATAAGTTATCAAAAGTAAAGGTACTTATAAAACTGAAAAATGGCTCCTGCGAGGGGCTGACTATTACATGTTACATTATGTGATGAAGAGTACTGATGCATTCATGTCTCAGTAGAATTTTGCTGTTTTAAATGTAGGGAAAGTAACAGGCAGTATAAGCAACTGGTGGAGTCTATAAAAAGGACAGGGAGCTCACCTGGGCCTTTCTTCAACAAAGATGTTTTTATTGTTTATAAAAATATGCTTTCAGTCCTGTTTATGTAATGTTAACATGATTCTTTAAACATATAGATTCCAGTCACCTACATGTCTCCGACTGTGTGAGGAAACCGTGTTCCAGTCTGGCAAGGTACATTATTTGTTTTCACATTACTTACATTTACATTACTTTTTAATTTATGTTTTATAAACTGTTTCTTGTAAAGTTTTCTTTTCTGTATGAAGGTGCCTTTGTTTCTTTTAGTTTTTAAACAAAGAAACTATACAGGAGCCAACCACTGTTTTTCCCAGAGTTTTATAGTCTTATGGTGTTTCTCAAATCACATACTTCCATTAGTATACTTCTATGTAGTATACTATATGCAGTATGTACTAATTGGCGTAGTGTGCAAATTTCGACAGGGTAGTGTTGTCTCAAACCAAACACGGCCGTTTATTGCTCTCCGGAAATGACGACCGCAAATTAGCTAGTTAGCAAACTAGCATTAGCATTTCCGTTATCGTTCACCGTACCAAATCATTACAGACTGCTGAATTAACCCAATAAACATACCGTTGGCTTATACTTAACAAAATACCCTCGTTTAGGGGTACAAAAGTTGCTGGACAAGCAGGGATGGGTTGGTAAACAACTGCAGAAACTTTGTGTTTTTGGAGAAACGGGACTTCAGAGCAATGGCCATTTGTTTTTGGGATAACAGGCTTTTGAAGCAATGGGCTTTTGGTCCAATGGAACATTTTTCAGACTAATGGGGTTTCAGAATTTTGGGCTGTTGGAGCAATGGCATAGACCGTACCATGCATTTTTCTCATGAAATATCTAGTATTTCATGAGAAAAATGCATGGTACGGTTCACCTCTTAAGGCCACCATAAATCCCTAAATTAAACAAAACCAAGAAAGGAACTCAGATAAGGGTACATCTAGCGTGTAATCACTTACTTTGGACTGAGTCTGCATAGGACAGACATGACATATCCCAGCGTAAAGCCAATCAGTGGCATCAGCACAGCCACAACCAGGAAATCGGGTGTTAGAACCATCCACAGTACGTCTTTGACAACGATACCAAACAGGGTGAACCCTACAAGGCAGGAGACCATCAGGATGCCGAGACCACCCTGTCGAGAAAGTGATATGAGTCAATGGGGTCTGTTTATCTCCCCTAATTGGTACGTGAACATCAGCACCAAAACATGTTCCTTCGCTTTTCTTCCATATTCACAAATGTGGCAAAACGTATCTGCAACCTTCAAGTCTGCTCTTAGTTTAAAGGACTATGGCTTCCTTTGTATTTGGACCACAAATTATAACCACGCCATGTAATGATGAGTTGTGGGAAAAAAACTCTTTCTTACAAAAGGCAGGATGTGTAGCAGTGAAAGGCTGGCTTTCTCTCCTACGATATGTCAAAAATAACTGGGTTTCCATCCAAATGTATCGCAAATTTTAAGCGAATTTTGTGAAAATGCGCAAAAGAAACTGCGAATTTATGCATGTTTCCATTCATTAAAGTTTTGCCAGTATTGGGAGTCATCAGGTCAAGCAGTAGGTGGCGCTTCTTGTGAAAAATAAAAATGCAAAAGAACACCTGTAGAAGAAGAGGGTGCCGTGAGATGACGTCATTGAGAACGTCTCATGTCCACAACTGATGTAAACAACTACCGGCACATCCATGACTACAACGAGATGGAGAGATTCCTTGGGAACTTCTTGGCTATTCCGAGAGCTCTCATCACACTCATATCAGTGTTGTCATACATAAGTGTCCTGAAAAAGAAACGAGAAAGACTACACTCGCTGACCAGAGTACTACTGTTAGAAATTGGGAGAAGGGGACCATCGCGTCGTTGTCCGTGTGTATGGGAACGTAGGCGCATAAAGGACTTTTGGGAAGTAGTTGTCCAGCAGCACTTCACTCCCAAACTGTGGACTCGTGGAGTGGAAGTGAAGTAGAAGTAGGATTCGGTAGCCTACGTCATCGTTTATTCGCTAAATCTGTTTCCATTGCCAAAAGTCGCATTTTCCTAATATCGATACACTGACTTTTCCACCCCCTCCAAGCGTTAAAACTTTTTTCAAATTTCTGGTGTTTCCATTCAAGTTTTTTTTCGCAATTGTTGAAAATGCGAATAAAAATAGGTGGATGGAAACCCAACTAATGTCTGCTATGAAAAAAGGACTGTCTTTAACAGAAAATGCATTTTAGGAGTCTCACTTTTATGATGATTGATGAGTACTTTGGTTTGTAGTGATTTATGGCAATGCCAATGCCACAAGGCACCAGGGCGAATGCGAGAGCGAAGATGATGCCGGCATACGGTACAGCATTTTCCAGACCGGGGAAGCCTTGGCTGAAGATATAGAGCAGCAAAGGCATCAGACCCAGTGCTGCGATACAGGAGCAGGTGGTCATCACGATGCTTGGAGGGTATCAGAGAATAAAGAAACATTAGTAGACCAACACACCTGAGAGGAACATTTGTGTTAGTAGACTTTGTAATCTTCCAACAAGACAGGAATCAATCCATGACTGAGGGTTTACCTGAGATTCATGTCCCCCTTTAAGGCCAGGGAGAAAATGTTTGATAAGTTTCCCCCTGGACAGCAGCCACAGATCAGCACAGTCACGGCCTTCAGGGGCTCCATCTGTAACATTTTGGCTAGAGAGAAAGCAGTCAGGGGCATGAGGCCGAACTGGGCCAGCAGTGCGATGGCTACTCCTTTTGGCCTTAAGAGATGGACCTTGATTTTGGAAATCTCCATCGTACAGCCGAGAGATATCATGGTGATGAAGAGGATGACAATGGAGAAGACATTGGTTGCTTTGTTTATGGAGGGGGGGATGTTGAAGAGCCCCATGCTTCCATTGCCAGAGGCATTTCCCTCTTTATAGATATTGGCTATTCCCTTGTAGACTTCTGTCACATTCATTGTCGCGCTCGTCCAAACACTGTGTGTTTACAGTGCTGTGTCTTTCACCTGTCACACAAAGAACATCAAATACTTTAACAACAAAGGTATTAGATTTTCTTCATTAGACTTTTATACACATATATAGATGCAGTCAATTCAGTATTAGGTTGTATAGTTTGAGTACTTTCCTTTTTTATGTAATGTATCTCATATAAGCAGCTTATAAGTCACTCATGAACCCACTCATTTGCTTTTAGCACGTTGCAAATTTCCAAATGAAGAAGTTTTTGTTCATTCTTTATTCTTTTTCTTTGAATACAAGTTTTTTCATACTTGCTGTCTGTTTAATATTGTACAAGGGTGAATGATTCATCAACCCTTACTGTGCCAAGAACTCCAAAATCCTTCCATCTTTGTTTCTGACATGGTCAATTTCATTCATTTTCCGTAACCACTTATCCTGTTGGGGGTCACAGGAGGTGTGGAGCCTATCCAGCTGACACTGGGTGAGAGGTGGGGCACACCCTGGATAGACTGCCAGACTACCACAGTAGGGCTGACACATAGAGACAGACAACCATTCACACTCACATTCACACCTATGGGCAATTTAAAGTCACAGATTAACCTGCATGTCAACATTCAAGTAATGTATTGAGGTGCAAATTTGGGGTGCTTTTAATTTAGTTGGGTACTTATTTAACTTTACTTTGCGCTCCTAAACAAGCACCTCAGCTCTGTATGTAAATGTAGTTTCTGTTTATTCATTAAATCAGTACTTTAATAGGGCTCATCTATCTATCTATCTATCTATCTATCTATCTATCTATCTATCTATCTCAATTGACCTATCTTTCGACTTATCGACCTACCAACCTACCGACCATCCACTATATTAGAGTGTTGTCAAGATAGTTTGCTGTCTCTGTAAAGTAGGTGTCCGTTACTCACTCTACAGCAGAAAACAGCACTTCAAAATAAAAGCTCTGTGCTGGAAATTCACTGTACATAAAAATGAAGTGTGATTTCTCGAACTTGACACGCTTGTGAGTCACTTGCAGTCCATTTAGAGTGGACCTGCGACCCACTTTTGGACCATGACCCACCAGTTGGAACCACTGCTTTGGAGGGAAATCTTGTACTTTTTACTCCACTACAATTATTTCATAACTTTAGTTACTAGTTACTTAACAAATTCAGAACTTTGCTCACGAATCATATGAAAATACATATGAAAGGGCAGCTGTAACAATTAGTCAAGAAAGAAAAATTTATATGACTTCAACAATCATTAAAATATGATGATTGTTGAAGTCATTTTTTAAATGCAAAAACATTTCATGGTTTCAGCTTCTTAAATAAGAGGTCTTGCTGCTTTCTGGATAATTTTGATTTATTAAATGGATTTAAATATTTCTGCATAGAGTACTTCCTCTTCTTCTTTTCAAAGAACGTTTATGTCCAGCATTTAATTTTTTTATGAAAAATATTTGCATATTCTGGATTTTTTTTTACCAAGTAATTTAACTTTTTAAGTAAAACCCACATCAGACACACATTACTATTCTAAACAGACATGTATTATATGGTATAAAACATGTCCGGAGGGGATTTTTAAGAGAACCGAGTATAGATTTAGCCTTGAAGAAGTGCTGCAAAAGAAAAAAAAAATCAATCTTTAGTTTGAAAAACACTTTCCCCATTGACTACCAACCTCAAAACCCCTTATAGTCAACATATTCTCACTCCAACCTTGTCACATATTGACGTTTGGTTTCCACGTTCACATACAAAGTGCAAGGTACCTTGGGTGCGTTGGTTGTTGACGTTTTGGGACACTGTCAAGTTCTGCCTGTTACGTGCATTGTCTGCTTCTACAATACACTTCTGTTTTCACAGGAAATGAATCATTTACAAACAGTCTCTTTCAAAATAAATGCACTACGTCGGAACAATGCAGCGAATTGACTTTTTTTTCCTTCAACAACAAACACAACAAAAGCATGTGATTAGGTTTAGGAAAAAAAGAACAGGGTTTTGCTTTAGTATCTCACGGGATGCGAACACCGCTCTCTCGGGTGAAACTTGTGGTTTGTTGGACCCATCCACCACCCCTCCAGTCCGCTCCACTTGGACTTTCACCACCTAATCTTTCGTCCTTGTCCCGCCGCATTTCCCCCTGACGCCGTCGGGTGCGAATAAACTATAATGGCAACCGGCTGTGTATCATGCCGACGTTAAAGGCCTTTAACGACGCCTTTTTCATTGGTTTCCGATGCCGCAAGTCGCTGCCCAAGTGCGGGATTTCGACAACTTCAGAGTGAGACCGGGCTCAGATAGTAGCTAAAAAAATAGTTTTACAACTGATTGTGTGTAGTTGGTGTAATCTTTAAAATTCAGCAGTTATTACTTTATTTTCCTGCAGATATGTCAACATATGTACATCTGCAGGTGTAAACAAGAATCTGACATTATGTAATCCTCCTAAATAGTGTTGTGCAACCACCGCCCCCCCCCCCCCCCCCCGTGTCGTTGAGACACGGGGGGGGGGGGGTTCTGCTGGAAGAATGTTAACCCGCTTTTTCATAACAGCCAAATTAAAAAGCAGGCAGCTGGGTGTACAGCAATGCCACTGGAGGCTGTGTGGGAACAGGGAGGCTGACCATGTTTTTTGGAACTGTAAGGATCAGGTCATATAATGGGAAAATACTCATGTGGCTGTTAAAAATGCCTTGGGATATAAAATCCCAAATGCCTGCCTTGTGATGTATCACGGGTACATAAAAGGTGCTGTGATGAGAAAAGATATTTACTTGAGTCAAGTATGAAAGCTATCACAAGGCACTGGCACAAAGAAGAGTCCCCAAAACAGGAACACAGGCTGGAAACTCTCCAAGAAATTTTAGTGATGGAGAAGTTGACATACGTTTTGAGAGTTAAAGAGAATACATTTACATTTACATTTACACTTACACATGACACCCACTGAAAGATGCCTAACTTGAAGATACTTATTTAAATACTGAAACCGTCCCGGACACCCATATATTGTTACTGTTTTTATTTAAAAAGAAAAAGAAAGTCGTTGTGCAATAAGCATGTCTTCATGCCTTACTAATAAAAATATATCATAATGATAAGTTAAGAAATAAAGTCACTTTCTTACCTTAATTTCCAGCTACTACAACTTCACTTTGTTCGCCCACGCTCTTGTTTCCATCTCTCTTCACATTCTTGTGCCTTGCTCCTTTTCTCCCTGTGTGAAGCCCCTGCCTCCCCCCATTCTTCTGTCACATGGGCTCATGGCAACACAGGAGGTGTAAACACTGCAATCACCATCAAAGCCCCACTCTGTACACAACTGCTTTCGTTTTCACGTGATACACAGAATTCCAGTGAATCCAGCTCTTAGTCCAATTACTGGAAGTCATCCCTCCTCCTCAGTGAGTTCCTCCTCCATAGTTCCTCTTTTTCAGGGCACTGTGGAAATGTTGGGCATCGGTGGCGGAGATAATGTGGAAAGAATGTCGTTGCTTCGGCACTTTACTCATTTGGCCCAACTTGCATGTGTAAACAGACCTTTAATTAATGTGATGCAACCATGCAGAGGATTCAGTTTGCCTGGCAGAGTTATCAGTCTTTTCAAAAGGGGCCCTCTCTCATTGTGAGCCTGGGGCACTTTGTCCACCAAGACCTTTTATTTGCAAATCACACAGCTGATCACAAATCTCAGACAAAGCTTGAATGTTGTTGCCTTAATGCTTCAGTCAAAGTTAAAGGGGCCTTACCTTGAATCTTAATGCACCTCACGTGCTGACATTCAGTGGAGCTGCTTACAGAAACAGCAGTTTAAAGGATTCATTCATTACATTTTGATGTTATATTAGTAGTTCTTTAAAAAAAAACAATGCATCTTAACACATTTAAAATATTCCAATAATGTTTTCTCCACAGTTCAGCAATATTGTCAGACCCAGTAACCCCATCAAAATTCGATGGCAAGTTAATCCTACTGTTACTGATAACCTTAACTTCTTCCCAAAACTCACAGACGTTATTCTGCTGAAGCTTATCAGCCATGGAACTTTTAATATCATGGAGACAGGTGTGTGATGTGTTGTGACCAGGCCCTATAAAATCTCAACATTCTCTAGACTATCATGAGATATCAGCATTCATATCACCCACAGCTAGTAAACACTGCTCAAAAAAATGAAGGGAACATTTAATAGTCACAGTATAATACCAAGTCAATTAAACTTCAGGGATATTAATCTGTCCATTTAGGAAGCACAAGTGATTGTGAGTCAGTTTCACCTGCTTTGGTGCAAATGAAAGTGACAAGAGGTGCAAAGTAGAGGCAAAAGCAAGACAGCCCAAAAAGGGAATGGTTTATCATGTGGTCGGTGAATATTGTCAGTCATCTAGGTCATGGTAATCGTAAGTGCTAATATCGTAGACAACTGGCCTTGCTTACGTTTCTTGAAGACGTTTCGCCTCTCATCCAATAAGCTTCTTCAGTTCTAAAAGACTGGTATGAAGTTGAAGGCTGTAAACGCTGTGTGGGTGGGAACCCTTGCAGACTCGTAGGGGTCATGTGAGCTCTTAGTTTCAGAGTCGTTAAGATCACAGTCATTGTGACCTTAACGACTCCGCAAGGGTTCCCACCCACACAGGGTTTATAGCCTGCAACTTCGTACCAGTCATTTAGAACTGAAGAAGCTTCCTGGATGAGAGGCGAAACGTCTTCAAGAAACGCAAGCAAGTCCAGTTGCCTACGATATTAGCACTTACGGTTTATCATGTGGTGGCAACAGACAGTTGCTCTCTCCTTATCCTTACTTCCTGATTCTTCTATAGTTTTGTGTTCTGCTAGTATCCTTGTCACTACTGGTGGCATGAGGTGGTACCTGCAGCCCAGTCAGGTTGCTCAGGCCGTCCAGCTTCTCCAGGATGGCACATCCATACTAAAGAAGGTTTGCTGTGTCTCCCAGCACAGTCTCAAGAGCATGGAGAAGACATCAAGAGACCGGTATCTGCTCCTTTGTGCGAGGAAGAACAGGAGGAGCACTGCCAGAGCCCTACAAAATGACCTCCAGCAGGCTACTGGTGTGCATGTTTCTGACCAAACTGTCAGAAACAGACTCCATGAGGGTGACATGAGAACCCAACGTCCTCTAGTCACCGTAACAAACTGGAAACTGTGAAACATACCAATAGATTGCAGGTGATGTGATGAAAAATGAAGGACGTTATGGGCTGACTGGAGAAAATTCAATTCGATATAACTTTATTTATCCTGAAGGAAATTCTTGTGTCAGAGAATGCTTTGAATGAGAGTAACACATATTACAGCAACAACAATTAATGTTCACAAACCAGTAACAACCAGAACAACCACAGGGTTCCACAGATCAAGGTCACACACTGGGCCTAGTATCAGTCAAAATATTAAAAAAAAATACAAGATAAGAAGTGTTTAAGGAGCAAAGAGCAAAAAACAGTGCCAAAAATAGTAAAAATAGACGTAAAATAAATACAGGAGTTAATAAATATGGCTCTGGAGATGCAGGTTGCCTACAAGACAATAGGAAAGTACGTCAGCTTCTAGTTTATTACTTAAGTGAGAACAGGAATTATAGAGAGAAATTAGGTGTTTTGTTTTTATTTTGTTTCCTGCCTATCTACTGCACTACACTGCAGTCCAGCAGCAGTCCACTGGATGGCGGTAATACACCTAAAAACTGGTTTGTCAACCGCCATTTAAACCCCGAAGAAGAAGTAGAGGACGGGACGAAGTAGTCATTTCTCTCATTCACTCGGCGGTTATTTTAAAGGAGCTGAGCCGACCTGTCGACATCTTACACCGCGGCTGTGTTTGTCTTTCAGGTCAGTATTCAGTGTCTCTGAGTCTAAAACAGGTGTTTAGTCGCCCATCACTCCTCAGGTTAGACTTTACAACTTGTATGTTTCCCCCAGAGCTGGTGCCAGCACTGACACCTGTCTTCTTCTCTCTGGGGGACACAAACAGGGTTTGGACTGTGAGGTAGCCTTGCTAGTGACATGTTTTAAGCGGCGGTCCTTCATCACTACATGGCTTCACATAAGAGATAATACAGTGTCGCTATTCTGCTCTGCTGGTGTCCGGGACTGAGGCTCCAAGCACCCGCGTTTTAAGCTCTCCACAGCCCTACACGCCTTGTCACTGACCGGGGGACAGACACACCCATGGGTGCAGATCTGATGACAAGTTTGGGGGGGGGGGGGGCACAATCAGTTGTGATTTTTTTTTAATTGCACGCGTGCAAATCATGCCCACAGAGTGCTTGAGATTGCCAGCATATTTCACGATTTCATAGAGGCTCATCACCATCACCAAGTCATTCAAAAAGCACTACAAAGAGAATCATATGCTTACCTTTACTGTTTATTTCTCTTAAACAGCCAGTAGTACATGGAACCAGCCATTACCCTCCTTTTCACTGCTTCGCTGTTAGTTAATGCTACTTCTAGTTTCAGGGTCTCAGGCATGTTATGTCCACTCACGTTCTCATCTCTCGCCTCTCACGGATTCCCATTTCTCCTCATCATCTTCCCTTTCTCCCAGTATATAGGACTACTGTATACATTTGTTCAATTTCAATCATTTAAGCTATTTAGAATATAGTTTTTCAGAATTTGGGGGGGACATGTCCCCCCCGTCCCCCCCGGGATCTGCACCCATGGACACACCCCCTCTGTCACTCAGTCCTGCGCAAGCCCTGGTTTATATCCGCTGTTATCACACTCACTCAGACATTTGTTAGCAATGATACTATATTTCTATGGTACAGGCAACCCTCTACACCACTGAGTATCTCACCACAAGACACTGATAGAGGAACCAACCCAGGAACCAGCCATCTTTGTTTATTTTACACTCTAAAACACATGTTGGTATTTAGTGCAATCAACTCATTAGTTAATTTTAAAGCTGCAGTTATTAAAAAAGGCAAACCCTAAAGCACAGTGAGAGACAATACCTCTATTTTGGATAAATGCTATCTATCTGATGGTTCAAGGTCAATGAAACAGATGGTTATTTATTCATGTGTTTGGGTGATGAGTTTTACTGTATTTTACATTGTTGCAGATGGAAAAATATGTGGTAAAAAAAAGGGTAACACAAACAGCAAAAGAGTTCACCAGTGAAGGTAGGTTACTATAATTTATACCGTAAAACTTCAGTTAGTAGCTCCAGCTATTGATTGCTTAAATCACTGAACTCAACAGGTCTATAGTTAAGTATCTGTATTGTCATTTCCACATACAGAGTACATGGGAATGAAATTGCACTTTTTCCCAGCCCCAAGGTGCCATCATACACTTACAGGATATAAAAATACAAAGATAAAAATATATACATATCACACATTGCAAGTATAAAAATATAGAGATAATAAGTTGCCAAAAATATATATACACATACACATCATGTCAAGTTATAGAAGATACATACACATCACACATGTATACATACATGTGTACATAGTATATACATATACAGATAAATAAAAGCACACTTAGAGTGTAAGGAGCCCTGGACTAAGAGGCGTCTGGTATTTAAAGTGCATAATGGAATAAATGACCAGTTAAATGAATATGAATATAAATAAATAGCAGTGTAGACTAACTATGCATGAGAGTCATGGGTGCACTGCAGGTGACAATGTCCAGTTATATTTGGGACAGGCCTTTAATGTTTCTCATCATTCTATGTGTCAGCCCTGCGATAGTCTGGCGACCTGTCCAGGGTGTACCCTGCCTTTCGCCCAATGTCAGCTGGGATAAGCTCCAGCCCCCCCACGACCCTCAAGAGGATGAAGCGGTTAGAAGATGAATGGATGGATGGAATATAACTTGTTTATAGATTAGGCTCAATTATGAATCATTTATTTGATCTAGCTCTGACAGACAGGGCATCACTGGTTTTATGGCACCAGAGGATTACGGCACCCGGCATACTGACACACCACCACTTTATCCAGTTAAAACAATACTTACAACTTGGATTAATTTTTATGAAAAACCTTTTGATTCTTTTGTTGAAATTTGAAGGAATATGAATAACTTACTGGGTAATTGAGGAATGGACAAATATTCTGACTCTGAAATTATCAAATTCCACACATTTCTCTTGTTTACCAGGCCAGTAAATTTCAATAAATAAATGTCTTCTTTGGTGCTCTTACTACTCCTTATTCACAAAAGTTTAAACATTTATATGTGTATGTGTGACCTAAATAGCTAACTAATCTTCTCTTAAATGAGCTGCTCAGCAACCAGACCAGGCGTCTGATTTAGACAAAATGTGTCGCCACACCAGGCTAGTAAAAGGGACTGGGTGTTTAATTGGGACTTGGCTTTTTATTGAAGTTTTACAGTAATTTACTGTGTGGAATTTGATAATTTCTTACTTAGGCACTACTTGCGGTGTATAGAACAACTTTATTGCAAGTAATTACAAATTAGGATTCCATTTTATATTCTTATGCTTGTGACTGACTGTCTCTTTCTCTGTCCATTTGTTTTTTACTTCATAGAAACACGCCTGCAAAAACCTAGAAGGACCCCATGGTGAGGGCAAGGATAGTATAAGTTAAGAACAGCTGGACCAACATAAGCTCACCCGAACTACAGAGAAACAGCACCGCTGTAACCGCTGTAAGAAGAATTTCAGTCGCCCATGGAACTTGAAGATTCATCAGCGTATCCACACTGGAGAAAAGCCTCACGTCTGTGACCAGTGTGGGGTGTGTTTCAGGCAGTTAGGGGACTTCAAGAGTCATCAGTATATCCACACTGGAGAAAAGCCTTTTGTGTGTGACCAGTGTGGGAAGAGTTTCAGACAGTCTACACCTTTTAAAATCCACCAGTGTATCCACATTGGAGATAAACCTCACGTCTGTGACCAGTGTGGGGACAGTTTCAGACATTTGGGATGCTTAAAGATTCATCAGCGAATCCACACTGGAATAAAAGCATCACCAGGGGCGTCGTAGTAGGGATTAAAAGTTGGACTGATTACCCAGGGCCCCAGTGGGAGGAGGGGGCCTTGAAAAGCCTGGAATGAAAAGTTTGGTATTTTTTGCAGTTTTTAGTGCTTTGCATCAGTGCCATAATGTAATTAAAACTGGCTAAATAAACTGGTTATGGGACTGAACTTTGTATCAGAAAACATACACATAAAGACAAAGAGCAAGGCACTACCTAACACTGTGATACTGAAGTCTACCAGTCGCAAGGCTGTTAGCATTAGCCATTTGCTGTTAGCACTGAACAAAGTTCAGCTGGGCTGATGGGAATGTTATTATAGGGTGTCTGTAGGGTCTTAAAATATCAAAAGCTGATAAACAGCAACAATTTAGAGCCTTAGAAATGTTTAAAAGTCTAAGTAGTATTTTACTGCTGAAATTGGTGCTACATGACCAGAGAAAATAGAGGCAGAAGGCTGTGGCAGTTGCCTTTGCTCAAGAGGTAGAAATCCTACAACTACCAGAATGCACTGCGCCACATCGGACCTATAAGGGCTCCTGCTGGTGGGTGACATCATGACAGCTTGTCTGTTTTAACACAGGAAACAATACAATAGCCTGCTATTAACAACATTCTTGTGTAACAGCTAATCAGTGAGCTAAAATATGTTTCAGACAACATTTAAGGCAAGTAAAAGGCAACACAGTATCAGAATCCTGGTTCATATGTTATCAACGCTTCTTAGTTTTACCATTTGATGTCAGTGTTTTCACCCTCTGTGTTTACAATACAAGAAACAGTATGATGTAATCACTTTGAAGCTAGTTTTTGGTAGTTGCCAAATGGTGTAAATACATCACATCAAATGATGCCCTGTGGCTCAAAAAGACTTTTTCTCATTGACTTAGTAAAAGAGACGTCTATGAATCAGTGGATACATTTTTGTTTTGAGCATCAAAACCTCCAAAATCATTTGTTTCACTATCAGAATTTGATTCACTCGGTCCAGTAACATTTAGAAAGTCTAGAAAAGCTCTATGATTGAATAATTTTATCCCCATTCCAGTCAGTGGAGCGCTTAACCAGAACTAGTCGGCTCGGTCAGCGGTAGTCTCTTGTGTTCCTGCTGTACCGTACACAGTAGAAGCAGTTCCAATCATTTGGGTAATTTTATACTCAGCAGTTGAACTTTTTTGGCTTCATAGTGTAAATAGGTTCATTTTGTCTACTCAAATTAGATTCAGTGTTGAAAGGTTTCTTTTTTTCAGACAATGAGTTTTTAAGGAGATGTAGTTTACCTTGACATGTTTCGACTATCACTGCAGTGACAGTCGAAACATTGAATTTTTTGGCTTCATGTGCCGCTGAGTAACTTTGATAGGAATAAAGGGGATTGTGAGATCAGCAGGGAGATCTGGGTGCTGCTAAGATGGAGGGAGGTTAGACAGTTCATTTACACATACCACCTACATTGTTATGATACAGAGCTGGTTGAAAATCAGCAAAGTATTCCCTTTAAAGGAATATTTCACCCACAAAATTACCATTTGTGAATCAATTAATGATGCCATGTTATCTTGGATTCATGAAGAAAACTTTGTTTTTATCGCCTGCCTCCACAGAAAATGGCAGGTTAATGATTGTGGACCACATTCGATACTGCGAAAGTAGTATCAAAACATTCATTTTTAAAGTCTCACACTACTCGTGCAGTATAATCCAAGTCTCATGTATCCAGTCATATGCTCATTGCTTCCGAAACACATGCATTTTTGTTAAAAGAAAACAAACATTAGTATTGGAGTCTGGCTTTGAAGAGAGCATACAGTCAGGTCCAAAATTATTTGGACAATGATACAGTTGTCGTCATTTTGGCTCTGTACACCACCACAATGGGTTTTAAATGAAACAATGAATACCTGCTTAAAGTGCAGACTCTCAGCTTTCATTTAAGGCTTTTTTCAAAAATGTAGTATGAACCGTGTAGGAATTACAACCATTTCTTCACACAGTCCCCCAACTTTAAGGGCTCATAAGTATTTGGACAAATTAACATAATCATCAATTAAACAGTCAGTTTTAATACTGGGTTGCAAATCCTTTACAGTCAATGACTGCCTGAAGTGTTGGACACATAGGCATCATCAGATGCTGGGTTTCTTCCCTGGTGATGCTCTGCCAGCCCTTTACTGCAGCCGTCTGCACTTCCTGCTTGTGTTTTGGGTGTTTTGCCCTCAGTTTTAGCTTCAGCAAGAGAAACGCATGCTCAATTGGATTCAGGTCAGATGATATGACTTGACCATCACAGAACATTCCTTTTCTTTGTCTTAAAAATGTCTTTGGTCGCTTTTGCAGTATGCTTCAGGTCATTGTCCATCTGCACTGTGAAGCATCGTCCAATGAGTTTTGAAGCATTTGGTTGAATCTGAGCAGATAATGTAGCCCCAAACACTTCAGCTTTCATCCTGCTGCTCTTGTCAGCAGTCACATTGTCAATAAATACAAGAGAACCAGTTCCACTGGCAGCCATACATGGCCATGACATAACAGTACCTCCACCATGCTTCACTGATGAGGTGGTGTGCTTTGGATCATGAGCAGTTCCTTCCCTTCTTCCTTCTCTTGTCTTCCCATCATTCTGGTAGTTGATCTTTGTTTTATCTGTCCATAGTATGCTGTTCCACAACTGTACAGGCTTTTTAGATGGTTTTTGACAAACTCTAATCTGGCCTTCCATTTTTAAGGCTAACCAATGGTTTGCATCTTGTGATAAACCCTCTGTATTTATTCTAGTGAAGTCTTGTCTTGCTTACAAGAGCAGCAGGATGAAAGCTGAAGTGTTTGGGGCTACATTATCTGCTCAGATTCAACCAAATGCTTCAAAACTCATTAGACGATGCTTCACAGTGCAGATGGACAATGACCTGAAGCATACTGCAAAAGCAACCAAAGACATTTTTAAGGCAAAGAAGTGGAATGTTCTGCAATGGCCAAGTCATATCATCTGACCTGAATCCAATTGAGCATGTGTTTGTCTTGCTGAAGCCAAAACTGAGGGCAAAACACAAGCAGGAAGTGCAGACGGCTGCAGTAAAGGGCTGGCAGAGCAACACCAGGGAAGAAGCCCAGCATCTGATGATGCCTATGTGTCCAACACTTCAGGCAGTCATTGACTGTAAAGGATTTGCAACCCAGTATTAAAACTGACTGTTTAATTGATGATTATGTTAATTTGTCCAAATACTTATGAGCCCTTAAAGTTGGGGGACTGTGTGAAGAAATGGTTGTAATTCCTACACGGTTCATACTACATTTTTGAAAAAAGCCTTAAATGAAAGCTGAGAGTCTGCACTTTAAGCAGGTATTCATTGTTTCATTAAAAACCCATTGTGGTGGTGTACAGAGCCAAAATGACGACAACTGTATCATTGTCCAAATAATTATGGACCTGACTGTAGATGTTTTTCGCTTTCAGTTCAGTCATAAATAGGAAGGTTTTAGGTGAGACGGATGGCAACTAGTGTGCTCACTGACTGACTGAGTGCAGTTTGATAGAGTTTTGGCTCCTCTATTCCAGGTGTTAAACTATCAAGCGAATGGGGATATGCTATTTTTTGGACAAATGGTTGGACTCAAAGTCAAAGAGGCAATGATGTCTTAAAAGTCTTTTAAAAAGATCTTTCGAAGGTATGAAATTTAACTTCAGGACTCTTGTATACCAAAAGAAATACCAAACTCTTCCCTTCAGCCCTGCGGAGAGATTCACCATCTTTCTGCTCATTGTTTTGGATTGCTTTCATGAAGCAAAGAGCAGCTGAAGAGTCAGCAGCTCTTATTGTGAGTACTGCTTACATTCTGAATTGGACATATGTAAGTTAGTATATGAATTAATTCAAAATGATCATGGTCATTATAAATATCCTGCAGATCTACGCTTGCGAAGCTTTACACTTAGGGCCATGAATGCCGCCAAAATGGCATTCTCGTTCCCCACAGAGTGAGAGGAAATCATTGTTTGATGGCACAGTTCCAGTTATCTGCTGAGGAGAGGCGTTTCATTGTGATGTCAGATGAGGAAACACGGGGTCCTTCAAGTATAGAGTCAGTAAATGTGGACTATATAAATAACAAATTATTAAAATTAGAAATTTCATTAAAGCTTCAGTCTAGATTTACAATAACTGCAATTAGGCTGCCATAAGCAATTTTCACAGCTCTATAGACATGGATTTCATATTGCCAGTAGCCCAGCAGTGAATTCTGTCTCTCTGTCTTGCTCTCAGTGTTTCAGCTCTGAACTGTTGGAGAGATGATACAGTGATGACAGTGAAGGTAATATGCTGCAGAGACACCCTCTTTTGTCTCATTATTAAATGAAATATTAATGATCAGGTGCAGGTGTTAATGATGCTGTTTTAAAGGATCTAAAACAACCCATGTCCAGTGTTTGTCTTATTCCAAGTAGGCAAAACACATCCCTGATAAAATATGACATCATTACAGTGGTGCAGTGTGTTTACAAGCAGCGATAGATTGCCGTAGGAGCTATTTAAAGGCCCTATGGAGGTAAGAGTGCAGCCATGAATGGTGAGTGGGGGAGGGCAGCCATAGTGAGCTAGGACACCATCTGGCCTCATAATCATATGCTGGGAGGAGAGCTTAGTTATTGTCACACACTGCCCTGCTCACAATGACCAGTGGAACAGCAGACTGTAATACAATGCTTTATGCACAGAATCATTTTTGCATAGCAGCTATTTTTACAGATAATATCTTACATCAGATATGAATGTTAATGTTTAAGACATCACTAATGTATAAATGACAAAATGATGAAATTCTACTTCTTATAATAGGCTACCAGAGCGTTGTAGTCCATTAGAGTGATGACAATAAATGTCCTGATGCTTGTTTGCAACTTTTAGGAGATAACGGTATATTTTGGTGGGCGCGTCCAAATTCATTAGCTTCTGGGAAATGTAGTTCGCACTTAAGGAACAGCGCCATTAAAAAATGGGCTGCATGTTGACGCAGTACTTCATTACCCACAAGCCCTCGTTCCGTCGCGCCTGCGCTGTTTATGTTTTCCCGTCCATGTGTAGGCGAATCACGTGTAGAGAACCCGTCGATCGTCATGTCTCTGCTGTAGCAAAGCTCCGTGCTACATTTCATTATTTGCCTCAAGTTGTCGCTGCACTTTGTTTTGACAGCTGCTTGTTTTCTTTTCTCGCACCCGTTTACCGAAGAATGAGCGAAAACGATGACATCGAAGTCGACAGCGATGTATGTGGTTTAGTTTCCTCTAGAAGTAGCTAGCCAGGATTGTTAGCCAAACAGCAACTTTAACATTCCTGCCAGCCTACGCTACCTGATTGAGCTAGTTAGCTTGCTAGCTAGCTGGCTAGCTGGGTGTCTTGGCCAACACTGGATTTTTAGACAAAAAGGAAGTAGGCTATTTTTTTAAAGTGTTTTTGGAGTGGTAACTTGTTAGCTGGCTCTTTACTGAAAGTCGAAATAGCGTGGTTTTGTGGTTCTGCGTTAAAGTGAGCCGTCGTTTTTGAAACCCAGTTGACACAGCCGTCGTTTGGATTTTGATGCTTATCTTTTTGTGTAATTACGGTACAGGTGCTGGGAGCGGCCAAAAAGGTCACTGCATTACATTGAGTCCCATCACCTCCACTATAAATAGGCATTGTAATGTATAGACAAATGACACTCAGCCTAGGGCCCGTGGGCCCAGTGTGGCCCGCGAGAGGCTGCAAGGTGGCCAGTCTACCATTTTCTGATTGAGAATGAAAATAAAGTGATTCACACTGGGAGATAGGGGTGGGTGATATGGCCCTAAAATAATATCACGATATTTCAGGGTGTTTTTTGCGATAACCATATTCTTAATTATGTGACAAATATAGTAAAAAAATATATTTTTTTAATTATTGATTTAAGAAAACAGTATTCTAACAAAATAAGTGATCTAGTTTCACAGTTTGCCTTCAGATATTAATTAAAAAAAATAAGAAAAATTACCTAATTTCTTTAGTTTGTAAACAACAACAGTAACTCAGTGAGATTGAGACCCTGTATACAGTATTAATAGTTCAACAAAATAAAATCTACTGTAGTTTCCAAATACAAAAACGTACCCTGGGATTTATATATGTGAAATCAACAGGTGATTTCCTTCTTTTAGCAAAATCCTAAGTCTGTGAGTTGTTTTTTTCCACCTGGACCTTTATGCTCTGCCACTCTCCTCTAACCATCACGCTGTAACCTGTGACAGGCTGTTATGATACCAGAACTACTGCACATTCACATATATGCAGTGTTTTGTCAAGCCACGAGCGCCACATAGGTTTACATTAACAAAGGTTTTTGACAAAATGAATTGACTGAATTGGCAAGAGAAGAGAGGGAGAGACGCTGTGCTGCTGCCAGAGGAGCCACTCAATGAGTTTCCTCTGAGCAGTAACACAGAGTTGCTAATTATTTTGTTTTCAGCCATGCTTGTTGTTGCCGTGGGTAACAGTCCGACATCAATATGCCAACAAGCCCAATTATTGCAAATATCATGATATGAACTTTTCATATGATAATAAGAATTATACTGGTATTATTGTAAACAAGAGGATATGACACACCCCTACTGGGAGAGTTGTTTTACTTTTAATGAAAATAAGGCACCAAAGTGCACAGAAAGCATCAAAATAGAGCTTGTTTATATAAATATAAATAAATTAAGGGGCAGGTGGGGCTTTTGCAACTAGTTTTTGGGGCATCTAAGCTTCGGTGTGGCATTTCTGGAGTAATGGGGTATAATGAGAGACAAGTTTGAAAGAGAAAGAATACTTGGCAGATTATGTTGCGTACAGAAGAAGTGGATTTATATATTTATTGTTATTATTTTTCAGTACTGTTTTATTAGATATGTGGAATGAGAGACTTTATTGTAGTTAATGTAACTTTGTTTAGGTCTCCTTCAGTGAGTCTCTGAACGTCCATCTTGGCCATCTCAAGCAATGGTACCGTAATAGCACGAGTACACGCGCAACAAAACCCAAAAAGCGGCTGTGCACAAAAGACACTATAGAGGGCTGTGTTGGTGTTTTCATGTTGTGTCAATAAGGGACATGTCAAGTTTGTCTGTTATTTCCCTGCAGCTTTCTGGACCTTTTATAATGCGTTCTCCTGCAACGTGGATCCTGCTGCTGCTCGACTTTACTCACATACTTGCCAAATGCAACATGAAACATACTGAACATGTTAATTTAAATTCCCCATAGTGAACAAACAGGCTGCATCTAGCTGCCCACAAATGAGCTGTGGTGTTTTAAGTGAGTGTGCTTATAAAATCGTGTCAGATCCTCGATCTGGTCACACATTTCTCAGAGCCATGGATTCCCCTCCCCCTCTTTCAGTAAGCTGGGATCTCCAGCTTCGGATCCCAGAGCCACAGCATAGTGTTAGGTCTGTTAAGCTCACATTTTTGAACATGTTACAGGATAGTTTAAACCTTAATATGAAAATAAGTTATGATTTTAGTGGCTCTTCCTGCAGCACTCCTCACTTTAGGAGAGGACTAGTTTTCATTTTATGTATTTGTTATCACTGGCATCTCTTGTTAGTAACACGCAGCCATCTTAGTTAAAATGTGTATGTACGTATCCTTTACTGTATGTATGGTAACTATAAGAAGATCAGGAAGTGCATTCAAGTTTATTTGCTGTTTTTCAGCCATATTGCTTAAGAATCAGGGTGTGGGAAGTTTCCACACCAAGTGCTAAGTTTGTGTCTCTCAAATAGAGCCATTGGATGAGTTCAACCCTTCCACCAGATGTGCCAGCATTTTGTTTTACTTGGGAGATATTGATTTTATGTATTAATTTTCTCTTGGTTCTGTTTGGTCCCTTTCAACAACAGAGAGAAGGTAGACATTGCAGTTGATGTTTAGTTCCTGTGAATGACAATGAAGTATCAAGACTGTCAGGATATGCTGGTCCAACCCTTCAGGCAGCTAAAAGCAAACATCTTCAGTTGATATTCTGTAAACAGATCATATCCTTGTAAACTCTGTTCTTACACCACAGGTTCTTGCTGTGTGATGGCAGCAAAATGAGGAAATTTACACACGTACACACAAGGAGCCAGTGAAAGATAACACCACTACTTATTCTGCTTATTTGCCATTTAAAGCTGCAGCATTTGCGTACTGCAGCTTTAAATCACTCCCTGTTTTCTAATGTAAAAAGTCACATGGGAGTCAAGTAAACACACTGTCTCGTCTCTTTCTTGGTTTTGTTTCTTGTGTGTTTTTGAATATATGTTCTTCATTTTGAGTGTAAACCCTGCCTGTCCTTTTGCAGGCAGACAAGCGAGCCCATCACAATGCGTTGGAGCGCAAACGCAGGGACCACATTAAAGACAGCTTTCATGGTTTGCGAGATTCTGTGCCCGCATTACAAGGGGAGAAGGTGAGAGGAAAATACATGAATTTCATATATTCTAGCAGCAAAGATAGTAAATCATCTTTAAGGTAAGACTTATGTCAGCTGTCTGTCTCAGGGTGCAGCAACCTTTTTCATATGAAATGCGAGTGTGACCCTGCATTCATCTACCTAAATGCTAGCTTACTATTAGCATAAGTCTGACCTGCAAGTCCTCAGAGATGGGTAAACAAACAGATGCCAAACGGTGAATGATCAACCTTTGGGCTCTTGTTTCCTTTACTGCACTTTATGGCCAAGAGGTTTTATTTAGTCATGTACAGGCAAAGCACCTTCGCAGTGCATGAGAACTGTTGTTGACCTGAATACTTTCAGCACAAGCAATATAAAGCTGCATTTCTCTGGTACTGATGACGAACAGGTCAAAATGCTAAATGCTGCAGCTATTCTCATCTTGCACTGCTGTGCACACTGCTGTGCTTTCTGACTGGTTTCACAGCTCGGTAAACGTGGTCACCCACAGCGGTAAAGTCTGCAGCTCATCAGCTGCATTTCCAAATCCATAATACTCAACCACATTATCAGATTTTATTCCAGTTTGTATCCATAAAAGGCTATACTTTTTTATTATGTTCTGCTTGGACAGCTCTCTAAAGGCCCAGACACACCAAACCGACAGCAAAGTTGAACTAGCGTCGTTCAAGGCCGATTGTTGTGCGCCTTACCTCATTTATATCTCAGTCAAAAAGTTGCACTTGAACACACCGCAGAGACTACAGCTAACCGCCAACTCCCATGTATGTTCTGTGTCTGTGTGTGAGGAAATAACTCATCATTACTAGCAGGCAGCTGTTGTCTGTGTTAATCAGTCAAAGTGGGAAAGCGAGAATTGACAGGACGGATACAAGACGCTAGTTAGCCAGTTAGCACTTAAACAACACAACCAAAAGTTGAAAGAACAAGTGATATTTACCGTATGCTAGGAAACAGTAACACAAACGGTTACGAACTGTTTATGGTAAAGCGCTCAATGGCTAGAAAAACAATTCTTACCTTATATAACAAGTCTGTTTCAGTCTCATGCCCTCTTGACTTGGCCGTTTGTTTACTTTCCTCACTTTCGTCTCTCTGCTTGTGCACTAAGCTAAATGGCTCCGACGCCAATTCAACATGCTGAATTAGCCGGGGGAAAAAAGCTGTCAAGGGCCAGGTCAAGGTCTATCATTGGATCATTTTGTGGCTCGCCAAGCAAAATGATGTTGTGTCAACCATCCCCAAAGCAGTGTTACCTTCATGATGCCGTATGAGATTGTCCAGTTCATGTCCTCAGTGTATATGTTTGTGTCTTTAGTCCGTGAATCGGTCAAATTAACTTCAAGTTACAATGGCGTAATTCGCTATGCAGGTGTGACGGTGCTTCAGCATTCGTGCTAGGGACTATTCTATAACATGTGCCAAAGGTTGCTGACCCCTTAAAAAAGTCCTTTTTTACCCTTATTTTATAATGCAGAAGCTAATTGCAACATACATTTATATCAATGTGATCACTGCACAACTGTTGTGGCTCTGTTGGTGTTGTTCTGCCTGAACAAACAGACACTGCAGCTTTTCCACATGGCTCTCTGAAATTTTTGCTGACAGAGTTCTGTCAAACAGGCGTCCCGAGCACAGATTCTAGACAAAGCCACCGAGTACATCCAGTACATGAGGCGAAAAAACCACACCCACCAGCAAGACATCGATGACTTAAAGAAACAAAATGCACTGTTGGAGCAGCAGGGTGAGTTTCCCTTCTTGTTAAAGTCTTTTCACAATAAAATGTGATGTTGTCTGTCCGTTATTATATGTAATATGTGATAAGATCAACTGTCGTCTTTGTCTTTGTGGCCACTGCAGTTCGTGCCCTGGAGAAGGCCAAGGGGAACACTCAGCTCCAGACAAACTACTCTTCTGACAGCAGCTTGTACACAAACCGCAAGGGCAGCGCGGTGTCCGCCTTTGACGGCGGCTCCGACTCCAGCTCCGAATCAGAGCCGGACGAGCCGCCCAACAGAAAGAAGCTACGCGTGGAGCCCAGCTAGACTCGGGGCACCGCCCGCGGTCCTCCAAACAGACTCTTTTTGCCCACCAGCCCCGACTCGTCTCGCCTGTCCGCACTCAGTCCTGCCTTCTAACGCCAGTCCAGGAGACAAGGTGGAGACTGTGTGAGAGAGGTGCTATTATGTATAAAACGCTTCTACCTTCCTTTTTCCTCCTGGCAAGCATCCCGTCACTCCGTTCGTGGCCCAGCAACGACTTTTAAGACCCCCAAAGTGAGGCAGCTCTGCAGTTTTGAAGGACTATGCTTTTTTCAAACCTCATGATAACCGTTCATAATCAAACGTGGAGACGACAAGGTATGACGCTTTAGTAAAGCTACACAAAATATAATTTTTTTTCGTCTTTGGGTTGTTTCGGACGGGACGACCTCTGCAATCTGTTGGAGTTGTGAGACTTTTCGACCTTTGAGAAAATGGTAATTAGGGGTAGTTTACCTTTTTAATATTCATACTTTTCCAGAAAAAGAATGTGAAGTTGCTTTTGAAAAAAACGTGTCTGTTATGCAAGATGCAACCCTCCTTATTCAGTGTAGGTGGCTGACGTTTTTGTCTTTGAAAATGTTTGTGTAATCAAATGAATTCCTCTATTTATAGTGACGCATCAAATTGATTTCTAACCCTCACGCCTGATCTCCTTTATGTTTGGATTTGGATTTTCCAGAGAGCACAGGAGGATGATAAGTTGACCTGCTGTTTCAGTGGACTTTCCACAGGTTCAACTATTTATTTTCCTCTATTTTTATTAATATCAGATAAAATGTGGGTATAAAAAAAAAACAAAAAAAAATCCCCTAATGGATACTGAATGTTACGCAATGCAGTTAAAGGGCAGTGAACTTTATTTTTGTTAATGGAAGTCCATTTCAGTGTGTAGTATATAACACTGTATACTCTTAAATGGTGTCAGTTCTGCAAAGAAAAGCCTTCCCTGGAAATATTTGCCTGTGCTGGGAACGTTTATCTTTATTTCTTTTCTTTCCTTCTTTGCAGAGGTAAATTAGTGTGTACGTAATCAATATTTGTTTGTTCCATTCCATGGAAATTACAGGTATGTTGTACATACTGCCAACGGTTGTCTTGCAAGTTAAGGCATACCTTTATTATGAGACTATAAATAAAACTATTTTATCCTTTTGGGATGTATTTCTGACTCAACGTGTTTTCAATGACATGGTATCTTCTGTGCACTAACCTTCCCTAGTTACTACTTTTTTAATGTGTTTGGGGTTCGAGATTAACAGCTGAGTGAACTTATTTCACATCCCAGTTAACTCTTTGAAACCTGGAGCGACATCACTTTTCCTGTGCTGCGTTCAGACATGTTTCGCAAGTATTTAAACCTTTGCACTCTGAGCAAATTGGTGCAGTGTCTTTCAAAAATATGGGAAAAAGGGCAATAAGTAAGAAATTATAAGAAACGTGAGAAATGTCACACAAACTGCAAAAAATGAAAAAAAAAACTATTAAAAGAAAAAAGTTAAGGAAAATGTATATTTGTTATAATTATTATTTTAAAATTATGTTACAGAATTTTTCAGCACTTTTTCCAGGTCATTTTCTTGTTTTTAACTTTTTTTTACTTTTTTTTAAATTTTATTATCTTGTTTTAAATTTTTTCTTTTTTCCTAATTTCTTGCATTTTTTGGGCCTTCTTCCCATGTCAAGCCAATTTGCTCAGGTTTTAAACATTTAATGAAATAATCACGTGTTAAATCCAATTGAAGAAAATGCTGATAGGATCGAAGCGATCAAAAGGGAAACTTCAGCCAACTATTGGAGGATGTCACATGTTTCTGGATCACTTTATTTGAATTGTGGTTTGGGGTACAAATCTAGTCAACATTCCATAATATATTTTTTTTTTCAGTTTCAGATATTAAATGAGTACTTCACCCACAAAAGACATGTTTTATATCAATTACTCACCCCATGTGACCTTGAATTCATGACAAAACTCTTCTCACACACCTCATCGATGAACAAAGAATCCAAAAACAGAAAATTCTTAATGAATTGAAATAAAAGGGTTTAACAACAGTAAAACTGTATCAAAACATCTGTTTACACAAAACTTGTGCAGTATAATCCAAGTCTTATTTATCCACTCATATTCTCATACTTCCCAAACACGTGCATTTTGGGTAAAACCTTAATATTTATATTTTATACTATTGACATGGAAGTGTTTTAAATAGCAAAGTTTTAGCAAAAGCACGTGTGTTTAGGAAGTACTGAACATGGATAAATGAGCTTCGGACTGAACTGCACGAGTTGTGTGAGAGTTTGTAAACGGATGTTTCAGCGTAGTTTTGCCATTAAACACGGCCCCCTTTTACTTCAATTTGTCAACAATGCTCTTCTGTTTTTGGATTCTTCGTTCACTGTTGAAGCATGTGAGAAAAACAGTTTACTTCACAAATTAAAGGTAAAACATGGTAAGTGATTAATATACAAGTTCTCATTTTGTTGGTAAAATATTCCTTTAACCCTTTGAAACCTGAGCAAATTGGCTTGATTTCTTTCAAAAACATGGGGAGATGGCAATGAACAACTTAAAAAGAAATTACCCAAAAATTAGCAAGAAATTAGTAAAGTAGAAGTACAAGAAAATAACCAGAAAATCACGGGGGGAACAAAGTAAACATGTGATTAGGAAAATTATACATATAGTTTTCTGGACATTTATCACTATCTTATCTTATTGTTTTTCCATGATTTCAAAATAAATTTGCTCGGCATTTGGAGGTTTAAGGCATCTGAACGCAGCACAGGAAAAGTGATGTAGATGCAAGTGTCAGCAGGTTAAGCAGACATTAGGAGCCTGAGGAGACAGGTGCCTGCACTCAAGCTATTGTTGATGACACATAAATGACATATTCTTTGTGATGTTTGGGGAAAGTCTGTGTATTGCATAACATCAAAAGTGTTTACATTGAGGGATTTCACACATATTGGGCAGAGTTTTAGACTTTAAATATTAAGATTTGATTATTTTTATGCACAAATAAGGTGAAATAAAAAATAAATGACCATGAATTAGGGATTTAGTATTTCCCACCAACGTTACATACTGGCAGTGCACAGGTACAACATAAATGAAAGAAAGTTACATTTTATTCATCTTAAAATTAAATGTTTGGTATTAAGTCAAAGTGCTGTTTGTTGGATAAGGTTACGTTGGGGAAACCCCGTGTCCCGTGACCTCAGTACTTCTAATACCTTGCCACAGCTCTGCAACTTTTGTTTGTCTTAAATATTGGTTTTAGGATCGGCTGAGTGAGATGAGTCCCGGCTGACACTCCCTCTGACACAGGCTGCCTCCTCAAGGATGCAGGTGGGATGCTGCCTTCAAGGAACCTAGGAAATGTTGCAAAACTCAGGAACGTAAAGTCCAACTGATATCATCTACAGTATTTGACTTAGTGTAAAGTTTAGAGGAGAAAGTGCGCAAATCATGACAAAACCAAAAGCTAAGGTGATGCATTTATTACATTACGTGGATTAAATAAGACCAAAAAAAGTGTATGTTAAAATACTGGGCTGTAATATAGACCCAAATAAAGCCATAAATTTGTGTGGACAGTACTGCAAATAAATAAACTGCCTGGAAACATTAAGTAACCTGCAATATTCCCAAATAAACCCACCTAAACAGCCTGCTTTTATAAAATCGCATCAGTTGCTGTGAGTTACCTACCGAGTTCAGAGGTAGGGTTTTCCGAGTGTCCCTGAAAGCCGCACACAGCAGCACAGAGCCCAGAGCTACATGCAGCAGGAGTCATGCTTTGTCCTCTATTATAGTTTATGGTCATGGCTAAACAGTACGACATCTTGTTCCGGCTGCTGATGCTCGGAGACTCGGGGGTCGGGAAGACGTGCATGTTGCGCAGGTTCACGGAGAGTGACTTTGACCCCACACACATTTCCACCATCGGTAAGACATGCAACAAGTTTACAGTGACGCCTGTGTGAAAACCCATCCTGTGGCTCCATGTCGGCCGCAGCTTGAACCGGATAAACATCAGTATATAGTTTTTTTTTACAGAGTAAATGTATAGGAGGCAACTTTTTAATTGAATTTAAGAAAACTTGAGTGTAATTTTCCATTTTGTGTCAGAGTGTTTAAACAGGCCTGCTGAGCTGGTAGGATTAGTGCAAAGTGCCTCAGGTTAAACTGACTGAAAAACTAGTGCTCACAAAGCCGCACTGACCACACTAACATGTATATTTTCTGACACAAATATATCCCTAAAGAAAGATATTAAAGGATGTTAACTGTCACAGTAACAATGGACAGGAAGGTGCACAGGAAAATAAATATTTTCTCTGCCCTCAAAGTGTTAAATATCCTGTTTTTATTCACAAAATGACACTTGAAGACAGATACACACATTAGTGCCTCATATCACTGCTGCCCCTTCCTGGCTAATGAGTGGAAGGGAAGTGGCTTTAAACAAAAGTAAATTATTTCCACATAGGCAAAGAAGAACAGTGGACACATGCTGGGCTGTGTGCTGTGTGCTGTGTTGTGGCTGTTTGAGAAAGTGCTGCAGTGCTGAGTGAATTCAGGGTAAAGGGTTTGAGAGCTGCACGCTGGATCTCAGGAGAGCTTTACATGGGATTAAACCCAGTTATGTGAGAAAGCTTTAGATCTCTGATGTTGTGATTATTGGGAAATGTAAGAAGGTTTCCCTCCACATCTGTGTTCCCCGTTTCTCTCAGCACAGTGTCTGTCAGAGTGCTGTGGGAACAAGAAGGCTCTGACACTGCGGCAGTTTAAACAGACCTGTTGGAGACATGGCTTTGCTTATGTTACATAAACATTAGTGACACAGCGCTGACACATTTTCTAAATATCCTCCTGAGATCTGAGCTTTTGTTTGGAATGCATTTTTAATTTCTCCTAGCTATTTGGGATCAGTAGGACCTGATAAGTATAAAAAACTCAACATTGTCAATGATTAAGTCTCAATGTCCTCAAATGAGACCGTTTTAAACGCTTGTTACTGTTGCTAAAATTGGTCAATTTGTTGCCATATCAAACTACAAACATTATTAATCATAATCAAACAAGTTTCAACCATACAATGTGATCAGGTTTTAGATCTTGTCGACTTTCGTGTCAGGATCAGCTGCTAGACTGACTTGGCAGAGGTGGCTGCCATCTTGTTTGTACATGTATTAGTGTATTGTGCTCTTACTGCCACTAGATGGCACAAAAAAGTGTCCACGAATGAGGACAACAGGTCTAAGTTAAAGGAAATGGCCACTTTAGAATGAAAATACAGACAGTACTTACTGACCCTCATGCCGACAAGAAGTCCAGTGTAGTTTTTTAATCCACAAAACTTGTTCGGGGTATCGGAGGATAACAGCTAGCCGGAATAACAGCTACACTTGAAGTGCATGGTACCCACATTTTGAAAATGTAATAAAACTCAGCTGATACGTTTCAAAACGTCACAACGGCTCGTCCGTCGTAATCCAAGTGCCCAGGACTCGAGAACGTTCAGAGACGTTCTTGTTCTTGAGTCTTGCAAGTTGCAGGCTAACTGACCATGGTGAGAAATGATGCTATAAAAGTGGAGTAAATTACATCTTCGTCAGTTTTGCATGCTGCGGCTTCAGGGCACTTGGGTTACGACAGACGAGCCGTTCTGACGTTTTCAAAATGCATTAGCGGAGTTTTATTTCATTTTCAAAATGATTTTGGACGTGGGGTTCCATGCACTTCAAGTGTGTGGAAAATCTGGCTAGCTGTTATCCTCCGATACCCCAAATGAGTTTTGTGGATCCAAAAACTACCCTGGACTTCTTGTCGGCATGAAGGTGAGTAAGTACTGTCTGTATTTTTATTCTAAAGTGGTCATTTCCTTTAAGGTCAAGTAAACCCAAAATGTGACGTCCTCATATGAGGACACAGGGTCTCAGGAGGATGGGCAAGCTTAAAGGTTTTATGTCCCACAAGAATGACCACAGTGAGCTACACATGACGAAGGCTCAGAGGACCAACTGTGAAACTGCTTTTGTTTTAAAGTGAAAACACGCCATGACATAAGTTCTTTAACACTGTATAAAAATACATTTGAATTTGAAACACTGTCTTCTTAAGCCCAATATCACACACGGTCTTATCTTTTCTTCCAATTATTAAAAGGGATAATTGCAAGCAGACAATCGATTACAAAAAAATTATAGTACATGAATATACTTGCAGATACAAAGAGTATTGTGGGTTTACAGCAGTTTAACCAGCATGATTTAAGACTGTCTTTCCTCTTTATCCTTTTCTAAACAGTGTGTGTACCCTATAAAGTTTTCTTTAACTATTTTACTTTTTAAAAAAAAAAAAAAAAAAGAGATGTGTAACAAAGGTATATATCATCAAATAGTACATATTCCAGTACAGTATTAATTTACTTTCTTTCTTTCTTTTTTTTTACATAATTTTTCATTATTTTATTTATTTATTTTTATATATATTTGTAGTAATTGAAGTAATTTTTGATTTTAGTACAGGGCTTTTTCTTTCTTTCGCTGAACATTTGTGGAGGTGTGTCACTTTCAAAATGGCCTCTCACTGTAATCCAATGCTGTCACCTACCTTTGCTCACTCATTAACCAAGACTGCCTGACACCCCCTGCCAAGCTTATAAAATACTTGACTCCTGTGCACCCTTTTACACCCTGACAGAGACCTCTGGTTGGTACTGGTCGGTATTTAAATGTAAGCAGCCATGTTTTAGAGTAAAAGCTTTTTAACTTAATACAAATGCATCTGTTCCTGCTCCATGTATGAGTGCCTGAAAATCATTCTTTCTTCCAAGTATTATTTTTAAGTTGGTTAGGAGACCAGGCATCCCTCAGTGGATGTATTATTTGTCAACACCAAAAAATATGTGGCCGAGACTGTCGCACATACGGAATGCACTTTGAGCACATCTTTGTAAATCTATCTTATCTTACCTGACACTGACTAAAGGAACACCATTAGATTTTTTCATATGATTTTACTGGAGTGTACAGAGGGCATATTCTCTGATTCATTTGAAGTCTCATATTTAAATCAAACTCGTGGATATAACTTCTTAAGCAGAAATTCTGCCAGCTTGTGGAGTCAGTCACTGTTTCACTCTCTCTTTAAATATCACCAAATCAACAAAATGCCCTATTCAGAAAAAGCAAAAAGTGCAGTTGTACAGTATAGTGTAGTACAGGAAAGTATAGTGGAGCTGAAATGCTTAGTCAACTCTTTGATTAGTTGCTTGACAGGAAGTGGATCTGCACTGTCACACTGTTCCAGATTCCAGATTTGCACCTGTTGGGGTTTTGCCGTCTGTCTTGGATGCCTGCTGCTTACGGTCTGGCACCTTGTCACATCTTTTTATGAAGCTGCAACCTCACCTGAGTGCCGTAGGGGTACACACCCATGAACATGTCAAACACAGAAAATAAAGCGAGAGTTAGAGATATACAGGGAGAGGGCTGCAGAGTCTCTTTGCAGATAAAAACACTAGTGGGTTATAAATGATGATTGAGAGGGAATTACTTTTTTTTTTTCTTTCTCTCCACATTTTTTTAAAATCATACATAGTATACCTTTAATCAAAATCAGAAATACTTTATTGATCCCCAAAGGGAAATTATGATTATTTACGGTTGCTCCCATGTAAAGAAAAGAGAATTATAAGAAGTAAGAATAAGATTATGAAATAAAAGCAAGTAAATATAAAGTACGGAAGCGTATTGCATTCACTTGACAAATAATAAAAGTCTTGTTTTTGTGAGTAATTTTTTCTGTTTTTCTGAGTAATTTTTTCCCTGTTTTTCGTGGTAATTTTTTTTCCTGAACGAGGAGAGGAGATACTTCAAAATCTCGCGAGAAGCAAATACTCAGAAAAACAGAAAAAATTACCCCGAAAAAGAGAAACAAAAATAACATGAAAAAACAGAAAAAAATTACCCCAAAAAACAGAAACAAAAATAACATGAAAAACAGAAAAAAATTACCCCGAAAAACAGAAACAAAAATACCATGAAAAACAGAAAAAATTACACTGAAAAACAGAAAAAATTACTCAGTAAAACAGATTTTTTTATTTTATTTGTCAAGTGAGTGCAATATGCTTCCGTAATGAAGCAATGAAATAAAATAAAGTAAAAATAGAATGTGCATTACGCTACTTAGGATATAAAAATTAAAATATTAAAATAAAATATATATCGTCACTGAGCTGAGGCTGCAAGTGTGAAAACTGAACTACACTAATGTTATTAATGTTATTAACACAAGTGCATCTCCTGTCCTACTTTGACAGGTCTGCTGTAGAAAAAAAGCCCCATAAATGAACCATTTGATTTTATTTTTCAGAGAAACATTATTTTGCTACAGCTTCTCTACTCTGAGGCCTTGCTGCTTTTCTGTCTTAAGTGATCTCAGAGTTTTGGACTGTTAGTGAGACAAAATAAGCAACGTGCAGATGTTGACTTCACAAAAGTGTGACGGGTGTTTTTCCACCACCGAATAATCAGGAAAATAATCAGCATATGAATTATTACTGAAGCTAATATACCACTGATACAGTAGGCCTTTAGTTAGAACAGTTTAGGAAGACTAAAATATAATTATAAACCAAATAACACACAAAACACACAAGAATTGATTTACTGACTTTAATATAAACTGATGAACTGATTTTAAGTGATGCATCCTGGTTGTTGGCAGCAGCTCCTGTCCTGTCACATGTCACATATGTCCTGTTACCCAGCAGCTAAAACACACAGCTGTAGTTCACATCAGTTACGTCCCCCTGGTGGCCACACAGTGATTTAAAAGCTGACACTATGCTGTGCCTGAGCTACTACTCATTTGGGATAATAGTGTCTCTGAGCAGGACTCATTAAGTGCTCACTAACACACAATAGCCCAGATTTGTCACCAATCTGTCACAAGTGCTCGAGTGATTCCAGTTTGACCTTGTGAAGGTGTTTGCAGCTGCATCACAACATGTGTCTGTTAATGTGTTCTGCTTCTTTTGTTATAGGAGTTGATTTTAAGATGAAAACACTAGAGCTAGATGGCATCAGGGTGCGAGTACAGATATGGTGAGTCATGTATGATTTTATTGCACTTTCAGTACGCTAATGATGGACATATTGTGTGGTCCTCCTGTGCTGATGTGTGTTTGTCCTCTGTGCAGGGACACGGCCGGGCAAGAACGTTATCAGACCATCACCAAACAGTACTACAGGCGTGCACAGGTGACCCCTCCGTATGATCAAGTTACCCTCACATGTGTTACTGTAGCATTCATTGTTTAATCCCTTTTCATGGATTCTTGTCCAGGGTATCATCTTCGTGTACGACATCACAAGCGAGTCGTCCTTTCAGCACCTGGTGAAGTGGGTCGGTGATGTGGATGAAGTAAGTCCAATAAGCACTCTCATTTCACTCGCTTGCCCTTCACGGTCACTCAGTATTTGTTCTACCTCTCAGTGCGCTGCTGATGCTTCCTGCACATCCAGTGGCTTAGTGTGAGTGACAAGATGATGAAGTCCCTTATCTCGGTGCTGTCTGTCTGGTATTTGGGTGTTGTTGTTTTGCAGTACGCCCCAGGCAAGGTGCAGAGGATCTTGGTAGGAAACAAGTCTGATGAAGAGCTGAGGAGGCAGGTGACAAGGGAACAAGGAAGCAAGGTGTGACTCAAACTTATTTTGTGGGTTTTATTAGTGTTTTTTTGTGGTCTTTTTTGCAATATAACTTATACTAGTCCATACCCATTGGTAGCTTTGTCACCTTCTACCTATGCCAATCCTCAATGCCTATGTGCAGTTTCACATAGATTGACCACGTCAGTGAGTAGAAAAGCGTGGGACAGACAGAATGACACACTGACAGTTTCCGTGATTATGTACAGCATACCGTACCATGACTTAGTCATACCAAAAATTAGAAAAAAACAAAACATTGGTCCATAGGGGGAGCCACAGTGCTCGGTCGTATTTTAGCCATTTTTAATCATTTTTCTGTTGTTATAGCGCCACCCAGTTGCCAATTAGAGTTAAATTTCTCCAGTCACCTTGAGGCGTCCTGTTCTACATATCTACCAAGTTTAGTAAAAATCGATATAGCAGTTAGGCCTAGATAATAAATTAGCTCTCTAGCGCCCCCATTTTGTTTGATGGGATCAATAATAGAGGGGTCCCCTCAGATTATGTGTGGTCATATGCCTACAAAGTTGCGTGGTGATCGGTGAAACCCTTGAGATGTTATACACCTTTATGTGATGAGCCACGCCCTCCGCAATATTCATTGCCTTATAGAAGCTCAGTTTTAGTAAGTTTTCCAACTTTTGCCAAGAGGGAACTTCAGATATTGGTCCCTAGATTATGTTCACAGAGTTTCATGCAGATCGGTCAAACTTCTAGGAAGAGATCAATTTTAAGTGTTTTTCAAAAAAATTCAATATGGCGGAAAATCTATATAACCAGAAGTTATGGGTTCTTGAGTCAAATTTGTTCCTCACGAGGAGAGGCATCTCTGTGCAAAGTTTCATGTCTCTACGACATACGGGGCATGAGATGTGCCCATTCAAAGTTTGCAATTTCAATCGGTTGCTATAGCGCCCCCTTTGGCCAACTGATGTAATATTGCTTCATTCGCATCCTCCCATGACCCTCTACCACTGTGCCAAATTTCACATGGATTGACCAAGTCAGTGAGGAGAAAAACGTGGAACAGACACACAGACAGAGTTCCATAAGATGGTGTTAATGTACATGTAGGATGTTGTAGATATACACAGGGTGTCTGCAGGTCCATAAAAATCTTAAAATGTCTTTAACTTTACAAATATTTGGCCTTTAAAAGTCATTAAATAGTCTTAATTTTAGTCAAAATTGCATGTGTAAAAAAGTTTATTAAAGGTATAGGAGTTGGTTTCAACTTGTATGTTGTATGTTTGTATGTGTGTGTTTATGGTAATCAAAGAAAAAAAAACATAAAATTGACTTCTGCAGTGCCTTTTGATTATTTACAACACATTTCTCATGATGCACTTTTACATACACACATACCGTCTATACAGTGTGGATATAAAAGAGGTAAATAAGAGGAATTTTCATTTGTTTTCTGAGGCAGTGCCTATGGTTTTTCATGTTCCACATTTTATCCTGAGTGTGTCATGCGGTGTGGGACTCTTCACTGGTCTGGTCTTGATCATGACTTGGTTTCATTTAGGTGGTCTTGGCTGCAGCCTAACTCACTCTAATAACAATATTCCTACATAAAACCTACCTGTGCATTGGACTGTATATATACTGATCTTTAAACTTACCTGCAATGCTTAAATAAGATAAAGATGACTTGTTCAAAGATCAGTCTTAAATTTGGTTGAAAATAATTTTGAAAAAGTCTTAAAAAGCATTGAATTAAAGTGTCTTGTACCTGTAGACACCCTACATACAAAAGAAACAAAAAATGCCCAGTAGTCGTCGCTAGGATTAAATGGTAGGCAGACTTGTTTAAAAGACAAACACCTCAATACAACAGTTTGGTTTAATACTTTATTATGGTAAAAACAGAATTTAATTTTTTCCAAAAATGACCCAAGTGGAAACTGACTTCTCAGCTTTTTTTCTGCCCCTTTTGTTACTTTGGAACGACCTATCATTAAACACAGGAGGTGGCCTACGACACCACTTATTACCCACCGGCAACGCAGTCTTGGGATTCCTCCCCAAATGACTTTACACCCATTCACACCTGGACCCATCTAACTCTAACGACACATAATGGCCAGGTATCAACGATTCACATGCGACCTCTGTGACTCTGTGAGGGTTCACACCCACACAGAGTAAGCCTGCGACTCCGCACCAGTCCGTAAGAACTGAAGAAGTCTCTTGGATGAGAGGTGAAACGTCTTCAAGAAACTCAAGTCCAGTTGCCTACAATATAGTACTTAGGATTACCTTTGGTTGTCCTTTTACTTTGGTTGTTCTAGTAAGTGCTAATATCGTAGGCAACTGGACTTGCTTGCGTTTCTTGAAGACCTTTCGCCTCTCATCCAAGAAGCTTCTTCAGTGGTTGTTCTACTGTCCACCATTTCCGCTACTTGAGATAGTAATTTCAAAAAATGTATACAGATAGCCATTGGAAAGTGGATAGCAACTGATAGTTATCAGGTAAAACAAAAGTGCTATCCTCTTCCCGTTTTGGTTGCGCAATGGTTAACATGCTTCCTTTGTGCTATAAATTGAGCCTTCATTTTCCCAGGAGATCATACCTAGAGACAGACAGATTTGCATAGTGAAAGCAAGGCTTATATGGAACCAATCGAAATGTTGATGGTGTCATTATTCTGTAGCCATTACAGTGCAATCAACATGTACTTCATAAAGATAAAGTGAAAACCCTTGACCCTTGTCTAGTTCCACTTTAAAAACAAATGAAAGGCCAGTTAATAAGTGCCAACATCCAGTCTCCTAAACCCTGAGTTCATTTACTTGTGGAGAAAACTGGCTAAAGCTATCAAACACCTTTTGTCGTACTTCCTTCTAACCATTACAACTGGATCTTGCAGCTAGCAGAATCCTATGGGATGGAGTTCTTTGAGACCAGTGCCTCCACGAGCAGTAACATCACTGAGGTAGGAGACAGGATGCAACTCAATAGACACTGTCACGTTAAAAATGTGAATGAAACACTGCGGGGAACTTCCTGCTACATTCTTAGTTATTATCTAAAGTATTTTTTTTGACTTGCTCCTTCCTTCAGGCCTTCACTCGTGTGACAGAACTGGTACTGCAGGCTCACAAGAGAGATGTGGACAACTTGTTGGGATCTCTGGATGATTATCTGGCGCAGGCTGGACTGGAAGAAGAGAAAAGCAGTGAAAGCACCGCCACCAACAACAACAACACACAGAAGAGCTGCGCCTGTTAGAAAGAGGGCCGTCACACGGCAAATACTGTAGCTAAAGACATTTCATTCCCCACTGTGACTTGACTCAGCACTCCTCTGCCTTGTTCATAGATACTGTGACCTGTTGGCCAGGAGGGTGCTCCTTTGGTTTCACTTTTCCTAAGTCAGTAAATGTAGTTAGCAGCAGCCATCAGCAGAGGGCTCAATCTGTTGCATTATCACTGAACCCTGCATGAAGGTTGCTCTGTATCCGTTTACTCCAACAAAACTACCAGTGCACACGCTCTCTTTATTTATAACTTGTATATTGTGCACTGTATATCGACAAATCGATTGGTAACTTGTGGATCCATACCCAAGAGGTCGTTTTATTCAGTTGCAAACAGTGTATATGCTACAACAAGGTAGCCAGAGGACAGAGTTAAATTATTTACACCTCGAAACTCAAACCAAGCAGGGTTGGATTCTTTTACAATGAGCTTATTTCCTCGACGGAGGCAGTGTTGTGCCATGTTCGATGATGATTGTTCTAAATGCAGTGCATGTTTGTTTACCATCCTGAATGTATATGTACAGTTTGTTTTATGAATGTGACTGGTATTGCCTACTGTATGTTATGCATTTAAGCAGCATTACTGCTGCTTAATATGATGTTTTCAGGGTTTTCTGAGGTGCCACAGATATGACATTTTAATATAATGTTTGAAACTCATGGATGTTGCAAAAAAACTTAAGCAATGTATAAGTTAATAAATTTAAATTGCCATATTTAAAAGAAATGAATTGGGTATCTGAGCCTTGCTGAGTCACTACATTTGGATTGAGAGTGAAGTTAGGTCAACACAGAGTTCAGACAGTAGGTTCATTTATTTTTTATCAGCTGCTCTGAAAGACAGGTGATCACACTTTTAAATTTTTGATGACTGAGGAAACTGATACATGTTGTAGAGATAAGCCATAATACATGCTGTTTCCCTATTTTCCTTTTACAATGAGCATGTCAAACACATACGCGGAGTAATACTTAAATATTAAAAGTATTCCAATCATTAACGGCACATAAATGCAAAGATATTCAAAATTTAAACACTTTTAAAAGCTTATCCCAAATAGATAACACACATTATTGTAAATGATGCAAAAACTACTTCATGTACTTGTGTGGTTTTACAATCAGTTACATCAGTCTATCTGGGACTTAAAGTAAAAGAGTGTCGTGTGTCAGGTGTAGATCAGTTTCCTGCAGAGCCATTCGACACCCATGAAAGGCAGCATTCTGCCCCAAGTGAGTCAGGTGACCGAGCAGTTGGATACAGTCACACGTTGATATCCCTTCTGCCTCCACTGAGGAAGCACAGGAGTCGAGATGACGTTCATCGCCAAGACCTTCTACGACCTGAAAGCCACCACGCTGGAGGGGGACTCGGTGGATTTCAACGTGTTTCGGGGACGGGTGGTCCTGATAGAGAATGTGGCCTCGCTCTGAGGCACCACCACCCGGGACTACAGTGAGCTCAACCAGCTTCAGAGCAAGTACCCACATCGGCTGGTGGTCCTGGGTTTTCCCTGTAACCAGTTTGGATATCAGGTCGGTTAACCCTACAATATCTGGTCTTCATATAGGCCGTAAATCTCATCAATTTACTATATATGCAGATGATGTTTTATTATTCATGTCAAACCTGCTGTATGAGCTGACTTGTTAATACAGATTCTCACCCACCTTAGTGCTTTCTCTGGATATAAAATACATTTTTCTGTATTGCAGGCTTCACTTGAACTCTGTTTAAAGCCAATTTAATCAGTTGTTTGATCATTTTAAACAGGATTTTGAGCTTTCTCTTTGTATCTTGGTTTTCCAATATTTGTTTCACCCACTGAGACTAAATTCCCATTATACCTGTAAAGTAGGGATGCATAACATTGCATTTATGTTGATATCCAATATGCTGATATTTCCCAACTAATTTTGACCAAAATTGCTATACTGATAGATGCACATTTTTTCTGCCTAATTGCAGAGAATATGAAGTCATTCCTGTCGTGGAATAATATGTTATTATGCCCACTCTCATCATGATGACCCATCGTCAGGTGCTGACGTAACATACAATGCTTTTCAAAATGTACACATTCACTGAGCAACAAAAAGAAACCTGCTTCACCTTAGGTTGCATGTAAAACATGGCATATTTATTTTCATGTATCATTTTCAAACAATACTGTATAATTAATACCACTTTACCAGGCTTGGATGATGCTCTACCTGAAACAACCCTGACACTTCATGACCAGAGCAAATCTGACCTATTTTGTCTAATTAATGTTGTATAACTAAAGTGTCATCTTATCAGCAGAAATGTTGATTTCAGGCCAATGCCAATATTTCATTTTAAAGCTTTTCTCTGCCGATACTGATGATGTGCTGAAATTGCGTGCTTTCCTACTATAAAGTGGGCCATCATGATAAGAGTATGCATGCATAATATATTGTTAAATCCATTACAGAAGAGAGTTGATGATCACTAAAATTAGGTAGGGAAAAAAGTGGATATATCGGTATCGGTTATCGGTCAAATGAGCTGTTCAATATCAGCACATCGAATATTTGCAAAAAATCCAATATCATGTATATAACAGGAAAAGAGCCTGGGGGATGAGTCTGTACTCCATTCAGTCCTGATGCCATGACAGCAGCTCCATCAGAACAACAAGTCTGCATAGTGTGAAAATCATATCTGCTACTTTAGCTTTGATATTACATTTAGATTTCAAGGATCTGCCTGACACACTTATAGAGATGCTTTTATTGTTTTCAGTGTAATCAGCTTAATTCCAGTTATCACCATAATTAGGCTAACTATGTGCCTTAGAGCCATTACAATATTGCCAGGAAGTACAAAACATCTAGGCAATATGAAAACAATCATGGGTGCTATACTGTAGGCAACTGGACTTAGAGTTTCTTGGAGACCTTTTGCCTCTCATCCAAGAAGCTTCTTCAGAACTAAAGAAAGTCCAGTTGCCTACGATATAGCACTTGTGACTACCATAATCTGGATAGCTGAGAATCTTCACCGACAATATGAAAACAAACACTTGTATTTTGCAGGAGAACTGCAGCAATGGTGAGATCCTGAATTCCCTGCAGCACGTGCGTCCAGGCGGCGGCTTCAAGCCCAGCTTCACCATCTTTGAGAAGTGTGACGTCAACGGAACAAACACGCATCCGGTCTTTGCCTATCTTAAAGACAAGCTCCCCTACCCCGATGACGACCCCACCTCCCTCATGCAGGACCCCAAATTTCTGGTTTGGAGTCCCATCAGCAGGACCGATGTCTCTTGGAACTTTGAGAAATTCCTCATCGGGCCAGAGGGAGAGCCCTTTAAAAGATACAGCAAAAAGTTCCCAACCATTGACATAGAGCCTGATATTCAAAGACTGTTAAGATTAACCAAGACCTAAGAATAGCCTTCACCTCTTAATGACTTCTCATCCATCACAGTCAAAGCTGTCCTCCACACTTTTAGACCTTATTAAATGAGGGTGATATTCTGAAAAGCTGAGGGAATATTATCTGAGGCCTCATAAGTGCTTAAGAGTAGTGGAGGAAGAAACTGAATATATGTACCATGATACAAAAGTGGGCATTCCTTATAGAAAAGCCAGGTATTTTCTTCTGTTTCTTGTCTTATCCAAGCCTGGCCAGCAGATGGTGCTACAGTTTTGATTATACACATAGATTCTTCTGGATAGATAGAACTTCTTTCATGAATTAACATTCACAGCACACACACTCCCAAAATGTTTGCACTGGAATAAAACCCTAAAATCCAATACTCTCTCTCACTGATGTATCTTTTTTTAATTGGACCATCTAACCAGCGATGCACCTGCTATGAAGATGTGTGTCTCTGATGCACGGTTGACAAGAATAGCTGTTGTCACGTCTGAAACAGCTCTGTGTAGGCACGGTAATGAGGCTTGAAATACAGTGGGAAAGGTGTGGAATTATGCTGCACGTTATCATTGCACATTTAAAAGCTCACAGGCCATCCCTCTGCATTATGCATCCTCTATGCTGCTGATTCATTCTTTACTTGTTGAGATCTTCTGTCTCTACCAAATTCACTGAATCTACATTTCCAAGTAAGATTTGCTGACACCAGTGGCCCTGCACAGCTGCAGGAATGCTTTACCACCACAGTGACACTCAGAGACAAGTCCCAAATCATGCATTTACAAGAGCATTGACCTTGCCACTGTGTAATGAGCTCTTATCCAGCTTTAATTTTCTATGCAGAGTGTGCATTGTTTGCAAGGTCTGCAGATTAGCAGTGGATTTTCTGCACATCCGCTCACATCCACATCAGCCGATGATGTCACAGCCACAGGTTACACAGACCAGGCAGCGCTCTAATGTCTTTGGCAGGTTGCTGCGGGGACGGCAGTGAGACACTCAGTCACCTGACTCTGTTTTATATCCGTTTGTAGAAAGCCTGACTCACTGTCTTTGCATATCACGTTTGAATATTTGTGTTGTCGTCGTGATACATGAGGACATTTGATTAATATATTTCCCACAGGCCTACTGGGCTGGGGTTGACAGTCAGGTGAGTAATGTTGCCTATTAGAGGCAGCAAATATTGGAGGAGGAATACCAGGGGCCTCTTCACCACCCCTCTGCACTGCTCCCCTGCACACCCAGCTTGCAGAAAAATACCACCAAAGATTGTTTATGTTTGAGAGATGATTCACTTAATTCGATTCTCTAATAAAGTCTCATAAAAATAACAGAATAAAACTGTCTCATCACATGCTCAATTCAATTACAAAAATGTTGTTTATTTCTGAGGGGCGTTTTCTGAGCCAGGCAGAGTAAAAAGAAACATACAACAGGATAAATGAATAGCAACCAGTGACCTCATCATAGAGACAATACAGTCCACAGCAGTGGCAATACATGACCAACAGCAGCATTAATTTGTGTTGAAAGTGTTGCACAAATCATCTCTCGACAACACTTTTCATTCGCATGCTTGGTCCAAATAACCCTGCATGTATTTGCAGCAAAATCCTCTACATGTTGTCTCAATCTGTCCAACTTTAATTATAACAAGACATTTACAACAGTAGGTCAAAGGTCGCTAGTTTCCAATGAGCAATAAGTAAATGGGTCCTACACTGGAGCTCTCATGTGTCTGGTTACATTTCATTATTGTCAGTGGAAAGATCAAATCTAAGCAAATTAAAACAGAAACCAGACAATAAATTTTGTTTAAATTAAAACAAACATAAGCAGTAAAACATAATAAGGTGTGTAACTGGACCTACACAGAAAAAGATACAAGTGTAAGTTTGGAGTAGGCTACAAACTGGAGGGTATTCATTTTAATTACAGTTTCAAAGAAGCTTCATTGGCATAGGAAACACAGGTTAACATTAACAAAGCAAGTCCATCCATCCATTTTCCATCCTTAGTTGTTCCTCTTGAGGTTTCTCCCATCTTTCCCAGTTAAAAGTTTTTTTGGGGGGGAGTTTTTCCTTATGCTGTATGCTTTAAAGCCTTCTATGGCTAATTATGATTTGTGATTTTGGACTTTATAGGTCAAATTAGAATTGAAATTGAACTGAAATTAGAATTTGTACAGCCCTTTGAGGCAGGCTTTGTGACTGGGCTACAATAAACTTTGACTTGACTAATCAGTAAAATAAAATAAAATAAAATAAAATAAAATAAGATAAAATAAAATAAAATCCTGTGCTCTAGTGAATTATAATGCACCAATTTGTGTCTTTTTGCATCAATATATGGTGTATGTCTTTAAATTTGTCAAAATAAAAGTCCTTTACTTACATGTTTTTATTGGGAAGGACAAACACACATGTTCTAAAACCACCCACGCAGAAATCTTCACCTGGATGTACAGTTTAGAGATCAGCACCACAGTGCAAATGGTCCGTGCAGGATTATACAGATGATACAGATAACAGTCTTCATGGGTGTTTTGTTATGTGTGACGCCCATTTACGGTCAAAACACCTCACAGATCTTGCTGCTGTGTTATCAGATTTACAATTCAAACAACTTTATTAATCCCACCAGGGGCAGTTTGTTTGAACAGTAGACACATAAATAAATGAGTAATAAATAAAAATAAAAAAGAATAGAAAATAAAAATATGCCAAGGAGTTCAGTGAAATAAAGAACTTATAAATAAATAGACTGATCATGAATAAAAGAAATAAAGAATTAATTAAATTATTTCATGTTTACAGAGAATTTATGAGATGAATTGCAGTGCTGTGGCCCATTTCTCCCAGCAGCTTTGGGAGTCTTTTGTCATTAGTCATGTTTTCACCATCTTTTTTGTGTGTGTTTGTTCTGTAAAACTTCAGTTAAAAGCCAAGTCCCAGTGAAACACACAGTCCCTTTTACTAGCCAAATGTAGCTACACATTTTGACAAATAAAGGCCCGTCTCAGTTAGAGGCCTGCTCTGGTTGCTATGCAGTTCATTCTCCTATATGTATAAAACCGGACTGTTGACTACCCACATGAGCTATCGTTAGTTGCTGCTTAGATTGCACATACAAATATAAATGTTTGAACTTTTGTTAATATGGCAATGCTACACATTGTTAGCTCTGTGCATTTCGTTTTACAGAAACCATGAGCACCAGAGAAGACTGTAATTCATTCAGCTTTAACGGCACGATGAAAAAACAAGTGGTGACTCTCTTCTTCTGAAGCTGTCATGAAGTCAGAATATGCTTCCATTCCTTAGTTACCCAGTAAATAATTCATATTTCTTTAGTCTGTATGGGCCCATGGATGAAAGAATCAAAAGTGTTTTTCAGAAAAATTAATCCAAGTTATGAACATTGCTTTAGCATCATACAGTGGTGTTGTGTCAGCTGCCGTTATCCTCGGGTGCTGTGACACAAGCATCATAACACTTCACTGATATGTCATTCAAAGCCTAATTTTCATACATGATATTCATGCTAGTTCAAATAAACTATTTTATCATATCCTCCTGAGACCCTGTGTCCTAATATGAGGACATCATATTTTGGGTTTACTTGACCTTAAACTTCATTCTACCTAACTTAGGCCTGTTGTCCTCGTTCGTGGACACTATTTGTGCCATTTAGCGGTAATAAGAGCACAATACAGTAATACATATAAAAACAAAATGGCAGCCATCTCTGCCAAGTCAGTCTGCAGCTGATCCCGACACAAAAGTGGACAAGGTCCAAAACCTGATCATATCTTATGGTTGAAACTTGTTTATTCATGATTAATAATGTTTGTAGTTTGATATGGCAACAAATTTGACCAGTTATAGCAACAGCAACAAGCTAAAAGGCTATTAATTAGGAAGTACTTGTTTGAGGACATTGGGACTTTATTGTCGTTGCCAGTGTTTGATTCTTTAATAGTTATCAGGTCCTACTGATCCCAGATAGCTAGGAGAAATTAAAAATGCATACGAAACAAAAGCTCAGGTCTCAGGAGGATATTTTCCATTTTTGCTGAGCAACAGTTTTGTGTAAAAGGAATGTCCCAGATATAGGCCCTTTTATTTTTATTGAACTTTTTGCAAAGCAGGGAAACAAAGACAGCACAATACACAACGATAATACTCACAGTATACAGATTACTGACATATAAACCTGGCAGGACAAGACAAGACAAGAACAAACAAACAAGCAAAATAAAAGGCATGAATAGATTAAATTAAAATAAATTCAGTGAGTCCAGAAAGTTCATGGAAGACAGCCTATCACACATTGTATTTAGATGTCATGACACACAAATATAAGCCTGTTGACTTCACTGACTTCATCAAATAATAGCTTTACGTATTTTTTTGGAAGTGTGTATCTCTACTGTCTTGGTAATTTAGCTTGCAGAGTTCACAGGCTCTGTTTTCCAGGCAGAGTGAGAGCTCTTCCTTTCCCGTCCTCTTCCTCTACCCACTACAGGTGTGCGCGGTTGCCACGGGAACGTTTGCTTTCCCCAGCAAAGCCTTCTCGCGAGACTCCGGGGCACGGCGAGCCAGTGAGGGAGAGAGATAGAGAGGAGGAGGAGGGGGGAAGCAGCCTGAATGATCTCATCCCTCCAGCAGCTGCATAGCGCAGCCAGGCAAACCCGTAACTTTCTATCAAACTTCCAAGTTGCCTTCGGGAGGACGACACCGGGGCATTTTCGGTTTCAACCGGAGCGAATACGTTTTCCCGCGAGGGCAAGGAAGGAAGAGCGCTGCGCAGTTTGAGTGTCGGGACTTCCAGGACCTTGTTACGAGTTGAAACAAAAGGAGGAAAAACCCGCTTCGTATTGTGTGACATCTAAAAGCTTGAAGCCGAGAGGAGGAAAGGTGAGTCGGGACCGTGGTGCTCGTCATGTGCGGGGTGTCGGTGCTCGGTACAAGGTGCTCACTACACATCTGTCGGCTGTCTGTGGACAAAGCACATCTTTGTGCCGTGTGAAGGTGCAGTGTGGAGCCAGTGCGCAATCAGTGCCAGTGTTTTTCTCCCCTTTAACTAACAGTGGAGTCGGTGAGAAACGTTTCTACCCGACTATCACCGGGGCTGTCAGGGTACATGTACCCGCCGCGTCGTTGTATATGTCAAGGGCATTGTTCTAGGCACTGCTTTGGGGTGACGATTTACAGGTGGTAGCCCTGTCGTGCACATACACCACTTCATGTTGGATGTGTCTGCTTGTGTAACTGTCACCACCCGAAAACCTGTGTTTTTCAGCATGGTGTGTTGTTGCCACACGAGGAGGGATTTCAAGGCAGGTGATTTCCTTGTGCCACATCTGCTCTGATATGTACAGCCTTGCCTGGGTTATCATGTATTGGACAGATAAGGCCAAGATGAATGGTGGATAAGGTTCAGCTTAATCAATACACCATGTTAGATGTTAAATCCTGTCTACACACATGACACCAGACCCTCCTTTTGCTGATTTATCCATGCATAATGTGCAGAATATACCCAAAACAAGTCATAGGGACTTTTTGGAATATACAGAGGAAGCAGATTTGGCAATGCAGAGCAACAAGGCAAACAGAGGTTTGTTTAAATAGCAACAACCAGGAAACTGTACCAACCTTTCAAAGTTCAAACATGCACCACTGTGCCCGAAACTAGCATATTTACAAAATACCAGCTGTAACAAACCAGTCACAACCATGCAGGTGGGACTTTAACACTCACTGGGCACTGAACTGCTCCAGTAGCTTGTTGGCTAACTTGGCACGAGTCAGGTGCATAAAGGAAGCTCTGGAGTTTAGGATTTGGCAGGGATCAGGGATTTTTGGCATTCTTGATAGGCTTAGCTGACCTGCGGTGGGCATGACTGATCGTACACTGCACTGCAATTTTTTTTTCTTACTTGCGGTGAGTCTAATCTCAGCTTTGTCCCGTCTAAATCGCCGCTGTTATTCACACTGGACTGCGTCTTGCTTTCTTTGATGGGATTTCCTATAAAGAATGAATCTAATTCAAATGCAGGAGCTTTGTATTACTGCGAGGGGAAAGTGTGCATGCTCTGTTTTAATGTGGCACAATTGGCCAACAAAAATACCAGTCAAGGTTAAGATAAGATGACTGCACATGTGGGTCTAAACATTTAATTTAGTGAGACTTGCAGCCATAGCAGTGTGAGGCTAATATGATGTACTTTCATCTGTGCCTAAATGTCAAGGCCGTAGCCATGGAGTCACCATTGGGGGGACCAAATCTGTTGGGGTTCCCCTGCAGAAAAAAAATTCACTCATATTTTCTGTATTATATATTATTTATCGTGAGGAAGCACGGCTATACACCATATGAATATGCAGTGAATGAAAGCTACTACTGTCTGAATGAATTACACATGCATTACACAAGTGATTGACACTTTACTCAGCCTTCACATCAGCTATGACGAATATAGCACAATACAGACATTAACCTTAGCTAAATACACCCTGTGAGCTGTGGTCTGCTTGGGTACGGCAACACCACGTGGAAAAATCACATGCCAAACTGCAGTACAACTTAATAATAGATCTGGTAGTCATAAAAAAAACAATTTTGTAAGTTTCTTTATGGTTGCAATTACATTTGCTCCCATTTGTTTGTTATTTTTTTTATTTATGCCTACATTTTTATCAATATATTGCAGGGTACATATTAAAGGGTATGTGTCCCACCTACTGTAATTACAGCATTGCTAAATGTAAACTCCAAACACGATTGTTCCTTGAGAAAAAAAAAAGCTGCTGCTTCTCACATTTCTTATCAGCATAAATATTCCTCCCCCCTGCTTCATGACTGAAGGACAGCGTTTCTATTTTCACTTTTTTTACATCATACTTCTCGCACAACAATAACAATAGTTATTGTGCCTCATTTGTCGCATGAGTCTTTTTCTAACGTGCAATGCAGGGATGCTTCCTGTTGCTAAGTTGAGCTTATGTTTCTTTTGTCTCTTCTGCACTGGCTCGAAGGGAATAGCTCGAGCAGAGATAAAAGACAACAACAAGAGGAGCATTGTGCTGCTTTATAATTTGCCACTCTGGAATGTGTGGGCTGCAATTATGCTAAGTGGCCATCACGAAATGCTTAAATTAACTGTTTACATTTTATAAGGAATAATGAGATTATTGTTATGATTAATTCTCGAGTTCAGGGGGCATTGTTCTTTATTGGTTTGATGGTCATAAAGTGGGTTCTTGGCCGCACTCTTTTCCCAGTGATGTGCTACCTCCTGGGTTACTATAACAAAGTCTTAAAGGTGCAGTGTGTAGAATTTGGGGGTATATATTAGCAGAAATGGAATATAATATAATACTTATGTTTTCTTTAGTGTATAATCACCTGAAAATGAGAATTGCTTTGTTTTCGTTTCCTTAGAATGAGTCGTTTTTATCTAGATAGGAAGCAGGTTCTCGCCTACAGAGTCAGCCATGTTCCACCACCTCATTTCTACAGTAGCCCTGAATGGACAAACCAAACACTGGCTCCAGACAGGGCCATTTGCATTTTAGCATTTTCACATCTGTCAGAGTAAGCAGCTCCTCTTTTGCAATCCGAACAGCATTGGAAGAACACTGATTGCTTTACTTAGTGTTTTTATTGGCTTAAATCAGCTGGTCTGTTTGTTTTGGAGAGGAAGAGACTTCTGCAGATAGTTCAGCTCCCAGTAAAAAACTTCCTGACCAATAGACATTGAAGCAATCCTAACCAGGAGCTCATGCTTAGCAAACAGAGAAGTTTCATCTGGCTGCATGCTACAAAATCTGACATGCTGCTCCTTTAAAGTTGCAAAATTCTCACACTTCTTGATCTCATCTTTTGTAAATGTGTAGTCATACTTGACTGGCTGCCGCCCCTGTCACCTCTAGCTGCCTGTCACTGATGACAGACTAGATGACAAACTAAACAGACCTTCAGATGTGACCCTGGATGATCTGGTGCACCAGTGCAGCCAATGTCAGCTACAAGGCCAGTGTCTTCATGCTTGTTTATCTCTAGCGACACCAACATGAGTCATGAGTTTTGACACAACCTTAAGTAATCGCCTGAAATACACCAAGAAAAAAAGGGGAAGCTCCGTCAGTTTTAACATGAGTGATGCGTCTGGCTAACGTTAGTCAGCCTGTAGTCAGAAGTCAAATGACTTGATGGTAATATCACCTCTGCTGGTTTTTCCGTGTGATTGTCTTTTCGCTGGTGACCCGAGGGGGGTTGATGAGTTTGATTGTAATGAGGTGTGACTACGGGTCCGCGCTTCCTGCTTGCTAAACTGTTGGAATGCTCTGTCTTTGTCTGGATCGGACAGTCCACTGTATGCCAGCCAATGGAGGAAAGCAGAGGGCTCGGAAGCTACAATAGTGATGATGTAATCCCTTTTCAGTGCACTGTCACAGAGTAAATGCGTGCAGACAAAGGAAAAATTCCCCCTCTTTTTCACCCCACCTGCTACAAAGTTTGGGGGATTTTAACCTTGCAGAAAAATGCACGGCAGTTCGGACACTGTAATTATGTATGTGGGAGACTGTGTGGGGCTCACGACACTGAGGGAGCTCAGTAGTGGGACCAGTGGTGTGGTGGAGGGTATACGCAGGTAGACAAGGTATATCAACCTCTTTTTCTGTCAGCTAGAAGGCCATTGGAATATATAGGGGAGTATACCCACTTCCCCCTATGGTAACCTACTCAGATTAAGAGACAGTGGGCCCCAGGGCACAGATATGCAAAGAGCCCCACCACCTCTCCTACATAGGAGCAAGACACACAGAGTTTGTGGTGGTTTTGCATCTCTTAGAGGTTGTTATGCATCTCCTTGTGGTCATTTTATGTCTCTTGGAGGTAACTTGTTGTATTTTTTGGTTGTTTAGTGGTCGTTTTAAGGCCCTACCTGCTCGGTACGTGCTAATTTGACATTTTGTAAGTGAAGGCCAGAGGGTACCCTGAGACTTTGGGGCCCGTTTAGTAATCCATCCACGGTAGCACATCCATCTAATCATCTACCACTACACCACCGAGTGGGACAGGTGCAGTGTGTTGCCTTAAGACTCTGATCTGGGCCTTACCTGATTAACAGTTGGGTCTCTATTCGGTGGTCTGTTACTCATTCGCTCATGAACTAAAGCAACCTCTGTGCGACTGGTTCTGTCATGCTGCGTCCAACTCTCAACCCCAAACCAAAACCCACAGTCATGTAGAGATCAGACACTGTGTAATTCCCCTTCTCTGCTCCCATCAAACCTCATACATGCTGAAAATAGTACGACATGGCTCAGGGATTGGAAGACGGAGAAAAAAAAAACCCTTTGACAAACAACCACTTAAGAAAAACTCAAAGTGAGAGGAAGAAAAAAAAACTTTCCATAATGAAATGTGGAATTCTGACGACGACGACGACGACGATGATGATGATGATGATGATGATGATGATATGCTGCTGCAGGCTATCTCCCCTGCCACACAGTGATGACGTGCTCGGTATTGTCTCGACATGTCTGCCAGTTGCTACACTGTCTCCGTGCTTGGCCTGCGCACACTCGCGCTGGAACGGCTCACAGAACTCTGCTCGGAGAAGAATCAAAACATCAAGCGGCGTTACAGGCCTGTGCCCCATGCAGAGCCTGTGTGGGCAGCGGTGGAAAAATAATTCCACATACAAAAAAAAACCACAGAGGGTTTTTTTTTTTTGCTGTTGTCCCTCCTGTGGACAGAAATCTGAGAAGCAGGCAGGAATGCATGAGGGCTTGGTCATGGCTGAGCTCAAAACAGATCTCAATGCGTAGACAGGTCTGTTCAGCTTGTCCTCATTCCTGTGCATGCTTACAACTGTTTTCCTAAACTTTCAGGAGCCACGTTCACCATCCGAGGTGTAGTAAAACAGGAATGCTGGCACAACAATACACCGTGTGAGGTTTTCTCCTGGAAAACATGACTCTCTGAACCCTGAGCAAAAACTGTCCTTTAGAATAGTGAAAGCACTCTGTCTGTAGTTTGTGTTGTGCTTTGTTTCCTGTACTGAAACTCAAAAAAATCCCTCCTCATATTGCTCCAAAATTCCACATCCTTTGCTTTGGATCCAGGGAATCCTTTTCCACCCTGTGAGTTCCTGCTTTGCTCTCAGTAAAGCCGACAGAAGAATGAGACCACTGTGAACCAAAGGCGTCTTTTGCGAGACTCAAATGACTTTATAAACAAATAGAAGTTCAGGTGGACTGAGTGAAGTGTAGGAAAATGTCCCACTCTCACTCCTGCAGTGTGTACATGCAGCTCTCAAAAACATACACTCAATTTTGATGTTAAACTAAATGCATTAAGCAGTGTACAACAGAACAGTGTCTGATGAATTAGGCCATACTCTTTTTTCCCATGTTGCTCCAGGTGCAAAGGGCAGATAGGGCCGGTTAATAACAAACATGGCTGCTTTCCCAGCCTTTCCTCTCTGGCTGCCTGTTTCCTGTGTGTTTCATTGATGTATTCCTGGATACCCTGCCTGCAGACAGCGTCGCAACACGAGAAACACATTTGAGACTGAAAGCTGTCTTGTAAATATCAACATGGGCATGTGTTTGCAGAATACATGCATGTAGATATTGCTCTGAGAGTGCCTCGTATCATTACTGTTAAAGCTCAGGGAGGAGGTGTTGTTGGTGCCGTGTTTGTGTTTACGTGGCATTCATACTCGCCTTGAATGCTGATTAGGAGGAAGTCACCAGTGGGTGTTTGCTACTAGAAAGAGAAAGCCGGCACCTGTACACATCCTGGTTTGCTGCTGTGCTCTTTTTTTTAACTGACCCCAGAAATTAGGTGTTAAATTACCAACATTACTCAGGCAACCACTCTGGTACTCTGGCAGATGCAAATGAGGGAGCTCCAGTCAAAACTTGCATGCTCTCATCCTCCTCCTTTTGGGGATGCAAAGTCCTGATTATTGTCAGCCGGGGGGACAAAGGGGAGGGAGGCCGTGTTAATTGCGTTCTGCTTCACCCTGTATCCGTGAACCAAGACTAAAACTGAAGAATTACTGGGACAAGTGTCGGATGTTGTCTGATTAATGAAGCAGATGTTAATGTGGTCGCTTTTCTGTGCTGTTGTTCATTTCAAAACCAGTGGTGTTTTGTACTTGGTGTTTAATGGAAAGTATCGAAAACACTGCGCTGTTTAAAATGAGATGTGGTTTGCATGGAACTGGCTCAGAGACATGATAAACCACAGTTGCACAGCTGGCGTGAGTGTGCCAGTAAACACAGTGCAGTGCAGTGCAGGCCAGCAGCAGAACGCCGTGCAGGTTTGCACTGTGGTTTTCTGGCACAGACTGTGCCAGCAGCAGGGCACCACTGTTATGCAACACTAGCTGACTTATCGCAGTCTAAATGACTCTGTATGAATTGATTAACTCTGCGGCCCGACTGTTTATAATTGGACTGGAAGTGCACTGGGCTATGCACGGGACACGTGCCAAAATCAATGACTGGAAATGGTTTATGTGTAGAACTTTGCTACACTGTTGTCGTGGTTTTTTAGTCCCCCTCGAGCCTCTCCACGTGCAGAGCTGTACGTTTAGAAACTACTTTTCATTTCAGCACAGTAATGCTGATTACAGAGGCACACCTGAGCTTTCCACTGAGTCCTCAGTGGGGGAATTAGGCTGCCCTCCAAGCTGTAGGGGACAACGCAGTCAGCCAGGCTTCTCCAGAGACATGGCAGAGAATCCCCCTGAGGTTTTCTGTGAGGATAATAAGCCCTTCCTTTGTTGCCCCCCCCCTTTTCACTGCGCTGGTTCTTATGTCAACTCACACAGAAGCTTTCCCCGTGTCCCCTGCACTGCAGCCTGTGCTGCTGTTACCTTGTAAAATCGCTTATCTGGCAAGATCCTATGTTACCGCCTTCTTCCTTGCAAACTAAAAAGGGTTAATTACAAAATTGTAGAGTACATTCTGTGCGCTAGGCACACAATTAATGTGTGGTGGCAGCACAGCAGCTATTTGGCCAATGTGAGGGGATATTAATCAAGCTTTCACCTTGACTCTGGCCTTCCCCGATGGCTGCCTGTGTTCTCCTTTTGACTGCTGCTCTGTCAGCTAAGGATCCTATTGTTTCCTAGCAGTGCTCTCGTGCTCCTCTGTCACTGATATTAGTCTGTGGGGAATCCTTGCCCGGTTGCAATGCATCCCGTTATGGCTATTCATCTCTGTAATCAAATTAGTTGATGGGCTTTACTCGGATTGCTGCAGAGGTGTATTTGTCGGCCAAGCAGCTGTTGATCGATTGATAGCTCAGTTTGACTGATGAAAATGAACTCTAAAGGATGTGTAGAGCATGGTATGATAGATTTGATTGCATTCTCCGGGGGCCTTTTAAGTAGCTTGTGGTCAATGCTGCTGCTGCTGCAGTGAAGCTCATGTTTCTCATGTTTGCTCAGCAGGGTCCCGACCCTTCCCAAACGGCCTTATCAAGCCATCACAACTGCTCCATTTCCATAACATCACCTTGCCACAACCTGTCGAGACAGCCCCGTCAAAATGAAAAACAAACCAACATGTCATTGCCAAAGTATTCCATTCTTAAAATCCCAGTTTAGCAACACAAAGAGTTCCTATTGTGGGTTTCATGTTCCCTGTGAACTATCTGTGTCTTTGTTGCTGACAGTGTTTTCATTCTTTTCTCCTGCAAGGCTGTTATCTGATCTGAGAATTCAGTTAATGTGTCTGTGTTTTAGCAACAAATACAAGGTTGGTGTTTGCATGGGCACACAGGCTGTGTTTTTCCCTCTGAACGCTTGATTAACTCTGAGTTAGCGATAAATTAAAATGCACTTTATTGTGGTAAGGGTGGTCTCATTAGGATTCTGTCTTCATGGCCCTCTGCAATTTGGCTTGTTTGCTACCTGTGTAATCGGGTGGAGGATGTGAAAGGACAGGGCAGTGGATGACTTCCAAACATCACAGGCATCTGTCATATTGACACCTCCACTGTGAGAATCTGTCGGGCCACTGTCGACTGACCTTGCTGCTCATACGCAGTTGTACACGAAGACCTAAGTGCTCTCACCCTGGCCCTGTCTTCGTCCAAAACACACACTTGCATACAACAAATTTGCTTATGCATAAAGTCTCACAGTTGCAGTTTGAAATAGAGCAGTAACGGCTGATAAGACTAAACTTGCAAGCAACAGCAGTTTGGACCTGGAGGCTCACTGACCCAAGACAACTGGGACACCAACATTATTGTCCTCTGAGCTCTCACTAGCAGGTTTGAAATTTTAACAGTGACTACATTTACATGCACACTAATATTCTACTATTATTCTGAATGAGACAGTGTTATGAATGAATGACTATGTATGTGGGATATCCTGGTATTATTCAGGTTTTAGGTGCATTCTTTGGACGTGTATTCAGCGCATTCAGAATATGCATTTCAATTGGGGTTTTACTGCAGTTGGTGCTTCTTGTCTGTTCGCAGTCAACTCTGTGCATTGTCATGGATATCTTATACATGAACTAACTGGTCAACAGTTTGCAGGACTGGGGTGAAGATGTCTACCCAAAAGAAAATCCCACATTTCTGGCCAGATGAAGAATTCCTACTTTTAAACATTATGAAAGACTTGGATATCAACAGATTTTTTCATATACGCAAATATTGAAACGCCAACCTTTTGAGGACCATCCAACAAGTACGCTACCAATGGAAAACTTCAAAAAAAAAAATTATATTATTTTGATGCAAAGAAAGAAGTCATCTGTCTACCTTTCCATATTTTGACATGATAAACGACATGTTTGGACATGTTAATCAGAGTATGCACAACTGCCTGGAAACAGGAATATTAATGGAATACTCATTTTCATTAGCCATGTAAACACCTTAGTGGGTGTGTGCCATATCATCTTGTTCACGTTAATACCAGTGTAATTTTTAATATGATGTGAAAAATTCATATTGTGATACTCGCAATATTTCGACTTGTTGACATATTGACAGCATACTGTTACTCAGGGCAACAACAAGCATGGCTGAAAGCAATATTGTTGCTTATAAAAGACTCCATGGTAGTTCCAAAAAGAGGAGCAGCTTCAGTAGTGTGGAATAAACTGTGGCGTCCTGAATGTTTTATGAACAGATCTGGACCTCTCAGAATCTTTTAGTGAGTTACCGCTCAGAGGGAACTCATTCAGTAGCTCCTCTGGCAGCAGCACAGTGTCTCTCCCTCTCCTCTCCCACCTTGCGCGCACTGGAGTTGTGATCGTAAACCTTTGGCAATGTAAACCTACGTGATGCTTGTGGCTCGACAAAAAACTACATATATGTATCATAACAGCCTGTCACAGGTTACAGCGTAATGATTAGAGGAGAAATGGCAGAGCATAAAGGTCCAGGTGGGAAAAAAACAACTCAGTCATTTAGGATTTTACAATAAGAGAAGGAAGTCACCTGTTGATTTAAATAGGTCACAGGGTACATTTTTTTGTATTTGGGAACTGTTTAAATGTGTAATTTGTAATTTGTGGAAGATTTTATTATGTTGTACTATTAATATTGTGCACAGAATCTGAATCTCACTCTGAGTTACTGTTGTTCACAGACTAAAGAAATGAGAGATAATTTTTGTTAAGTTTTTACTGAATATTTGAAGGCAAACTATAAGACTATGGCTCTTATTTTATTGCAGGTCTTTGTTCCTAAATTATATCGTTATCGCAAAAATACCCTGAAATATCGTGATATTATTTTAGGGCTATATCGCCCACCCCTACACCTTAGTAGGATTATTGTCTTTTTCGGAATAAAGGCAAAATAACAACAATTTTGTGCATATAGACTTAATGTAGTCACTGATTAGTTTGTTTCCAATAGCAGCAATGGGGCTACATGATTGGTTATTCCAGTAATTGATATCTGCTTGTGTCATGCATGCTTGTTGTCTCTAAGCATGATGATTTTCAGGAATATTATTGACTGCCTCCATTTTATCTCCACTGTCAGTAGCCATGGGCCACGGGAGTAAATGGCTGTATTGGCGTGGGCCCAGCTAGGACTGGCAGTGGGCAAGTGACCGGTAATCGCTGATGGGCACACACATGCACACAGCAGGGTTCTCTGGCATGCAGAGTGTGTGACCACTGGATGCCCCCAGCCTCGAGCAGACAGCGGTGCACGCGTCACACCGAAACACATCATCTCCGGCACGGGCCTTCGTACAATCAAAAGACCATGACCTAATGACATTGATTGATTGACCCACTCTGTTTTTCCTTGTTCAGATGTTCCTATCGCTCCACAACTCTGCTGCTGCTGGCAGGGATGTGACATCGATCCAATCCACCAGTCAAAATGAGTCTTAACATGCTAGATACATAAGATGTGTGAGCAGCACTGTGGGCTTTACTCATGATTTGTTTTGCTCGTGAGTGCTTGTGATCAGAGAATGAAGTAATAGCAGGCTTGGGGAAGTGTTTGGCGGGCCCCCTGGCTGAGCCCCATCCCCCGTCTTCTGGCACGTGGAGAGGTGGAATTATAGACGGCAAACACACAAACTATTCACTCAGCCCTCCTTCTCGCATCAACACTGTTAATTATACCGCTGCTACTCTCGCATCCCTTCTATTTTAATCCTCAACTGATGGAAACTGCTTCATCCCAACACAGACACTTGAGCACACACACAGAGGCGTGTGCCAGCCCCATGCTGAGCTGGGAGTATTTGTTTTGTAACACATAGGTTCACTGCTTTTCAGATGGGCATCTTTACCTTTTGTTAGGGGAACAGAGGAAATGCAGTGCCCCTGTAAACGGCTCTCCGCCCCGGCCCACAATGCCCTGTTTAACAAGGCACGCTGCTGGGAAATGCTCCCATTGCATTGGGGTTTAATCCAAGTGGCCTGGTTGCACAGTTCAGCAAATAATGGCTGCGTACTACAATGTAAGAAGTGGATATATTCCAATATAGCAGCCATAAACCTACAGTTGTTAAAATCAGATGCATGACTGCCTCTTATAGGAGCTGTCAGTAGAAACAGTAGGTGAGGGAGACTTTCCAAGAGCTTGGGGTTAGTTTGAAATTGAAAGCTTTCTCTCTCAGAAGTCACATACAGAAGCATTCCCATATAAATCACAGATCCTTTTCACCTGGAGGAACTGGTGCGCTTTTTGGCTGCCTGCCTGTGTGAGAACAGTTGCCAGTAAGTTTTCTGTGCAGAGCAGCAGGATTGAGGTGGAATTGTCATATTAAATGTCTCAAGATGTTTTCTGAAGCTCCTGTGTTGGTTGTGCTACCTGATATCAAAGTGTGTTTGGCTTTCCAGTGAACCTCAGCAGGCTAGCTCTCTTGATGTGTTGAACTGACTGGTCTGTGCTCAGTAACAAAGTAGAAAGCCAGAATTAGATTAATATAAAACAAAAGCTCAAAAATGTGCTTGTAGGGAGTTTGCTTGTATTTAATCTACATAGCTCTTCCCTTTCCCATTGTATGTGTACCTGGGCTGCAGTGGTCCAGGAATTTGTTGTTTCAGCTTTTTTTAAAGAAGCAGCAAATTAATGGTGATCTAAGAGACCTTTCCTCATTTTGAATAGTTAAACTTAGCCACAATAGCCCCAAAATGCTAAAGTTTACAATGTGAGTATGCATATCAAGCACCTGTAGCCGCTGATAAGAGTCTTGTGGCCACTGACAGGGTGAACTTTGGGTTTTAGTCATCAGTGTTTGGCACAACACCAACACTCGTGGTAAGGTTTACTGCATTCATCTTCATGGTGCCCCATCAGTCTAGTGACACTTGCACACACAAAAGCCACGTCCATCTGACTGGAGAACCTGCCAGTGATCAACAGGTGTCTGACCCATTTCTACCAGACAGCTCTAACAGGTAAATCCCTGATCACCGGTGATTACACAAGACTTGTGTCTGTAACTACATTTCAGCACACCCACACACACACACACACACACACACACCACCTTTGCCACTGCTACTATTACTACTACTTCTACTACACTACTTCACATTACTACCGTACTTCTTTACTACTAAACTCTGGAAGTGACCAGAACTTATTGAAATGTAGTACTTTGCTTAAAAGAGTTGTCAGATTTCAGTTCATGAAACATGGGTACAGCAAAGTTTACAGTATACCCTTCTTCCAGCAAAATTAGTGCCTGTATGTGGGCTTTTTAAACAACTGAAACCCACGACAAATGGGGGTTTTTTTGCTGGGTTTTCTGGTGTGTCACGTTCAACGTCACAGACAGGCTGGAAAACAGGTTAAAAAACAGTAGAAAGCGGCATGTAGGCCACTGAAAATGCAATGGTGGTTACTTGTTTTTTTATATCTCGTACTTACTTGTCTTTCTCTGAAACTGTTTGCCGACCAAATTTTACATAATGTTCGAGTGCTGCTTGGATGGATGATATTTTGTGGCAGTTTGTCATTGCATCATTCTGGCAAAGTATCTAAAATTAGCGAGTCCGGGGTATAGTATTTCCATCACTGCCGATCAGAGCAGATTAGAGCTGACCTTCCTCATGATATACAAAAGCCAGATGTTAGTGGGGTTTTTCGTGCAGTAGGAAGGGCTCTGAAGTCTCAATAGAGATATATGATAGGTCACACACTGCAGATATAGGGATGTAACTTTCCTCGGACATACTGCCTTTATTCATAACCTCATAAAAAGATTGAAAAGAAATTGAGCATAGCGTTAGTTCAGGCAGGACATGGTGTCAAGCTCAGCTCACATCCCAGCTACATCAGCTGATCTCAAACTGATGGAGCAGCTGATTGATGGAAGGGAGTCAGCTGATAGATCACATGATTCCTTTCTATGCAGCCAATTGGTGAATGTCATTCAGGGCGCCCTATTTAAACTGCTCTGACCTGCCTACTGTTGCTGCTTCTTCTGCAAGCTGCTTTGCAACCCACCTCCACCCCAGCTCCTCCTTTTCCTGCTGTGTCTGACTTATCAATATCATTTCTGTTTGTCATTGATGCTGCTCTCCCAGCCTTAGGCTTTCCATGTAGGCGCATGGAAGGGCAGGGAGGTTTGCTCTGTCTGCCTCAGGCTTTGTGCGTAGGCCTAGGAAAGGCTGAGAGGCCCCAGAACAGAGCCATGAAGTTTTCTTTGACTAAAGTGGTCCAGACTGAACAATGATTGTGGTTGAGAGGGCTACAATTCACAACCTTGCATCTATTGTTGTGCAACAAGGACATAATCCCACTTCCCACCTGCAAACACTTCGTGCTGGGCACAGTTTGGTGCCCAACTAAGCCAGAAACACTGCTGCAGAGTTAAACATCGCTGCCATGTTTGTTTACGAAACATTTATTGTTCATTGATATTAAGAGAGGTAAGGGAGACAAAATGTTTTTATTCTGGGCAGCTCTGACAGAGTGCTGCAGGAATCAGTCCTAAAACATGGAAATGAGTTAGCATTTCTGCTCTCCTTATTCCCTTGTCTCAAAGTAGAAAGTTTTTTTTTTTTTAAATTGGTTTTTGGTCAGATGCCTGAAATAGGGTCTGTGGTTAACACAAGCTTACGAGACTTTCATGTTTTGTTTTAAAACATAAAATACGTCAATAAATACCCCACTTGTGAATTTGAAGCCATTATATGTCTTGAAAAGGGCGGTTGTTAACAAGTGACTAAATGAGACTACAGTAGGGCTGCAACTAACGATTATTTTCATTGTCGACTAATCTGTCGATTATTTCTTCGATTAGTCAACTAATCATTTTATCGAAAAATGTGTTAAAATGTTGAAAAATGTCGGTCTGTCTCTCCCAAACCCCAAAATGATGTCATCTAATGTCTTGTTTCGTACACACACCAAAGGGTTTTAGTTCACCGTCATGGGAGAGTGTATAAAGCTGCCAATATCTGAACGTAAGAAGCTGCAAGAAGAGTATTTTGGGGTACTTTTATAGTACTTTTCTATGAAAAATGACTCAAACCGATTAGTCGACTACTAAAATAGTCACAGATTATTTAAATAGTCGATTAGTCATCGATTAGTCGACTAATCGTTGCAGCCCTAGACTACAGAACATCATCATGCTTTACAGCCTCATTGTGATGGTGATAATGAAGTCATGCGACTGTGATGTAGTACGTTTATAGTCAAACGTTAGCTTTTTACTTATAGTTATTGCGTTTATGCTTTCAAAATCATAAAAGCTGTGTTAATTTATGTAAGTATCATAAACTTTTGTTTGCCATGGAGTTTATTTTTTTGCAGTAATCTAAAAATTACATTTGCTTTTTTTCTCAAGGGAACCAGGGTGATGCTAGCCTCCAGGTTGGCCACCAAGTAAACATGATCCCTGCACCATTCTGTTGGACTCTACACAGAGACTATAACTTGCATTTAAAACATGTGATTTCCAAGAATGGCAAATTTTAGTTTGAGACAGGTATTGCAGAAATAGAATCTCCACGAGCCGGCAGGGGACAGAGACGTGCTGTCTTTGATGTTTGCAGAAACAAGCAGTTTGGATCGTCTTACCCAGAAATAGCTATTGTCCCGTGAGTTTATTCTTATGAGCCAAATCGACTGGTTCGTGTTTTTGTAGTTTCTGCAGAATTTGGTGTTTGATTTCCAAGGTTCTGCTTTGTCATGCGTGTGAGCCATTGTCTGTGCATGTACCTGTCCGTGTGCATCAGGAGCTCACTGTCTGACTAATGGAGTCTCAGGGTTGGAAGCGGGCGGAGAGGGCAGGGAGAGGGAAAGTGCAGCCTTGAGCAGACTTCCACTTTTTTAAACCTCAGCTCCGAAACTGCTGCAGCAGCCAGGCAGCCACCTCATTAGAATTTTTTACATTCCTCTTCAGGCAGCAGCACACTGCCTCCTCTCCATTGCTCTTTATAACGTATAGCCTTTTAAAGCTTAAATCTGAACCTCCTCAATAAAGACAAGTCATCTATAAAACCACAGCGCATATACGCCACAGAACCAACTCTGGCTCGGCCCTCTGTAGATTAATGTATTTATTGACCATAAAGTTGTAAAGTTTCTGTTGGTGATGGCTTTACATACTTTAAATCAATGGAATACAAGCCTGTTTAAGAGTATGGACTTTTTCATCTTTTTGTTTTGATGGGAAAGCTAATAGATTAGAGTATAAGAAGCAGTGATCCCTCTTTACTCTGGACAAGCAGACCACCTAAGCTGTTAGCAATGCAATTAGCTTTTTTTAAGAGGTAAATGGTCCTCTAGGAGCTGGACAAAGGCTTTCGTTGTCAAGCCCCCGGCCCACCCAGATAATGACACTGGAAATCGGACGGGGTTTACCATTTCTAACTATAAACTATGTCAAGTGTTTCAAGTGTCTATTTATCCTGCTGTCTCTCTCACGTTAAATGTGAAACCCCGGTGGAGTACTTCTGGATAAGAAGAGAGGAAGGATCGAGGACACCCTGCTGGAGATAATGGCAATGAATATATCCTGGCGCTCCTCCAGAGCTGTCTTCTTGTGTAAGGCTGTGAGTGAAATTCACTTTGCCAGTGGTTAGCTATGCCCATTACTCACTGAACTGTGCTGCAGTGATAGCGAGGGGCCCAGGGACGGGGCAGAGCGGCAGCACATCACAGAACAATGGTGATGATGAATGTCGATCCGCTGCCACCGGTTTTTGAAGCACTCCAACTACACGCGGTGTTTGCATTGCATGTGTGGTCGGTTGAACAATTCGTTGGTTCAGTTCTCATTTCATCGTGGCGTTCTACTTCATCTGGAGCTGGTGTTTCATAGATCAAAGCTCTCAGTGCAACTTGGCTGCAAAGATGGAGGACTGTGGTTTTAAAGTGGTGGCAGACTTTAAAGTGTTTTATAACAGACTATCACTGTGACAGTCAGTGTTGCGCTTCTCTCTAAGAAGTTGCCCGAACATGCCCTGCTCCCCCTCCCCACTCCCCCCTCCCAGCTCCCCTCCCCTCCACAGACGTTCATCATTTCCTCCACTGAAATTGGTGAAATTCCAGGATGTCGGCTCGCGGTTGGATGATGCTAGTATCGTTTGTTTGCCAGCGGGCCTGCCTGTTTTTCTCTGGAGGTGTCAGGTTCTCAGGTTTGCTCAATCAGGCGGGCAGGTTTGTGCCTGGTGCTCAGCCAGATGCACGTACAGGAGGGAGGGAGCAGACAGAAAAAGAGTTTTAAAAAAGAGCAGATGGGAGACAGGGGAGTGGTGGAGATGCTTTGTTACTTCCTGCGCATCTGTTGCGCCTATGGGCGGCCGTGGTCAGGCTACACCTCGGTGAATATGTCAAGACCTCAGTTTAACCCTTCACTCCTCAAAAACTCCCTCCTTGACAGGAAATGATGCTGAGAAGGAGTCAGTGGATTTATTATTACTGCTGATTTTTTTTTTTCTTCTGAAGCTCCAGTCTTCTGTCTGACTGGTGCACAGCCTTGTGGGAAAGCTTGCTCACTGTGGAAGAGTTTAACTGCAGTCTGGCTCCAGTCTGTAGCTTTCGGCAGGTTTTTCCCATGTTACTTCCCCAAATCTCAGTCATCTGTCAGTTCATATGTGGTGTGAGTCATACTCTTACAAACACAACACAGGAAATTTTCTGCTTTTTGTTGTAATCTTTCTTGTAGAGATGGGCAATTACACAGAGACAAAATGGCTATCAGCAATTGGCTCAGTGCATTGCTGGTTGTTGTTTTTTTTTTTGGGCGATTTTTGTCCTTTTTTGAGTGAGAACTGCTGCTCAGTGGATAGAGACAGTGGAGAATCAGGGAGTGACATTAATACTTGCATGAGGCAAGTAAACCCAGTGTTGGGGCAAATGGAACATCTCATGCGGTCTGATCAGGCAAGTGAAAGATAAATGTGACGTACAGTATGTAGGGGGCGATGGGTGTTGTATTGATTATACTCTGTGTATTGTGGCTTGTTCCACATGGGATCTATGAAACTACTGTTTGGAAAATGATTAGTCACTCTCTCTCTCGCCCATCCAGACCATCGCTCTTGGGCAATAGTGTTCGAGCAGGCGAGGCATGTGTTTTTGTATCTGCAGGGCTCCAGACTGTGACTACTTAGTCGCATTTTGCAACCATGGAGCACCAGCATGATTTGCAAATATTACCAATATATGAACTGGAGAGCTATCAGTTTGTTTCTTGTTCACAGTGAATAAATTCTCATATTAATACCACAGCTTAAACAGTTTAACCTTCTGCTAACAGCTAGCTGTTGACTGGAAGCTATAAGTTCACAGCAAAAACATTAGCACTTTCAGCCCAAGATGAGCCAGGTGCTTCAGAATAAAATAAGGATAGACCGATACATCGGCCAGCCGATATATTGGGCCGATATTTGAGTTTTTTACTTGTATCGGCATTGGCCAATACGCACATGAGTTCGCGGATTTATTTTTCCCTTTTCTTCATTTCATTTGGTTAAGTTGAACAAAGCTGTTGAATCCTACTGTGTACAGTAGTTGTTTTATTTATGCTTCAGCTTAAATATTTGTTTATTTTATAAAGACATTACTGGAAGATTTAAGAGCACTGAACTCTTTTTTTATTTGAATGTATAATAATAATAATAATAATATTCTGCCTGTTCTACCTCAACTTCCCATCTTGTTTTAGTATTTTTTACTGTTCAATAAATGTTTCTTATTTTAAACTTGAGACCTGTAATATTTGTTATCATTGTGTCATTTTTTTTAATGTAAATTGGGGGAGCAAAAGCAGTATCGGCCCCAAATATCGGCTCAAGACAATCGGCAGTCCATAATCGGTCATCGGCTAAGGGTGATGGAAAAAAATCGGTATCGGCATCGGCCCTAAAAAATCCATATCGGTCTATCCCTAGAATAAAAGCACAAGTGGTTCTGCTTTGATTAATTTCATTATAACAGTCCTTTTCTAACTGTATCTTAACAGTAGTTCATTAAACTTCAACATAATAGTACTACTTAATTTGATGTTGATATTTATTTCAAACATGTAAAAAGATATGAACATACAAACAAATGGTAAATGGACCTGCACTTGCGTAGCGCCTTTCTGGTCTTCCGACCGCTCAAAGTGCTTTTTACACCATGAGTCACGTTTACCCATTCACACACTGGTGGCTGAGGCTACCGTATAGGATGCCACCTGCTACACAGCTTTTAACACACTCACACACTTATGAAACAGCCATCAGGAGCAATATAGGGTTCAGTATCTTGCTCAAAGATACTTCGACATGCAGACTGAAGGAGCTGGGTAAAGGACTTTACTGTTAGAGCGGTTAATATAGTAGTTTTATATTTCTGTCTCTGTCTGTCTCACCACCAAGCATTTACCAGGACTGATTAGGAAAATGTTACTAAAGTTAAATGTCTATGGAACGCTATGTGCTTACTGTTTATTGGCCAGAAGCTAAGTGTCATGCTGCTCCGGTGCGATCATATCCCTTACAGAAGGTTTGAAATCCAGCCATAAACTGCAGTATCTGTTTGGAGACTTTGTAAAATACATCCATAATGATAAATCTGACACTGAATGTCTGCTGTGATTATTTATATGTGTGGAAAATAGTTATTGTTGTTGTCAGTTGTCCATGATGCCTTGGGTTGAGTTTGTTAACTTTAGAGTCTGTGTTCCTGACTTGTCGACCAACTGGAGGCTGTGTTTCTGACTGAGTGGCAGATTGTGGTGGATCAACCACACACTCACACACACATGTGCAAATATGTATGCAATTGCTGGTTGTCGAGCTGAGAATGGCCAGTGGCAGTTTTTTAACATATTGCCCAACCACACGTTGTTGCTATGTTTCTGTCCAGGTGAGCCCGTCCTCTGCCTTCCTGTGCTCATCGTGAACGTATCCTTCTAGTTCTTTGATTCTTCCCTTGTTTCCAAATTCTGGTTCAGTGTTTGCTCCATCTCTGTTTCTACAGTTGCCCTTGCATCTCATTCATTTGGTTTTCCTGGCAGGACTCATATACACAGCCACACTGAGGTTCCCGTGCCAGGCAGTTTTCAAAGACTTCACTATGTTGGAATGGGGCCCCAGTCTTGCCCAGTACAGAGGGACCTTTGTGCCTGCTGCCCAACAGCCCAGTCAGCCCTTAGAGCAGGGGAAGATTAGGGGACAGGGCGAGCCAATAGGCTAAATGGTAGGGTGCCTGTTTGAAAGCCAATGGTGTCAGCCAAACAGCTCCTTAGCCCCATTCAAGCACGCAGTAATTACAAGCTTGTAGGGCAATCCTTCGGCTCCTTTGTCCCAGCTTTGGAAACACTTGCCCAGTCCACTGGGAAACTTCATTCCCTCTCTGTCTGGAGACCCAGGACGGACAGTCTTTCAACTCCAGCATGCTGTCCTTTCTCTTGGGGACACCAGCTAGCCCAGCCAGCTCAGCAACAGGGATACACGCTCTAGCAGGCCCTGGCTTTGAGAGTGTCTGGCATCCCATGGTGTGTTTTAATGATGACTCAGCTCTTTGCCTGAATTGCTCTGATTTTTACGAGTCAGATTTTAAATACTCAGACCCTAGGTTCATGTTTGTGACTCATCGCAGCTCATTCTGCTGACTGACTGCTGTCTGTCACCCACCTTTAATTCCATGAAATATGCGTGTACTGAAGGCCCACTGTCTGAGTCACCCGCAGGCTGAGTCTTTATAGGGGCATGTTGCTCTATCAGAGTGCAGTCCGCTGTGTCTAGACTCGTCCCTACAACCGGAACAACAAATTGTAGCAGCGCAGAGGTGTGGCGTGACATCAGCACCCCGTCATCTGCATCTGTACCACCGCTTTGCTCATCTCTCGACGAGCCTGACAGACCAGCTGGAAGGTCAGCGCCCCAATTACAGGACGTTAACCTCATTTAGTGGACAGGCTCAAGCTGTTTGGACATGTCCTGTAGAGTTGTGGAAAAAACAATCTGTTTAATTCTGCAGGGGGTTGATACCAGAGGCAGGGTGAGTTGGAAGGACACTGCGTTATGTTGTGGGGTCTCTGACTGTCTCTTGCAAACGTCCACAAGACACTCTCCCTCACTCTCTATGCCGCACTGCTTCCTTTTAATCTGACAAGACCATGAAGCCAGTCATCTGCCTGCGCGTCCGTCAGCGAGGAGATTAGTGGCCTGTTTTCTGGGACGTGTGTGTGTGTGTGTGCATTTTGTGTGTGTTGCTCCTCTACTTCTGTCTGTCCCTGTGGATGCTCTGCAACATGGGACTGGACCTGCAGTTTAACGTACACTCCCACGACTATTTTCACTCTTATTCATGTCATGAAATTAGGGTGTTAGTAGGACATGAATGAGTTTTTTTTTTGTGTGTGGAAATTTATTAATGAGTTTTCTATTAATCTGCTCCAGACACTTAGTCTACTCCCATGCCCCAAAGAGTTGATGCCCATTCATTAGAGGAGTGTATAGTTGGGACCTTCTGTATGTGACAGATTAAAAGATCACAGTTACAATATGTTTCTGTCATCCTTTTTGAATTTCCTCCGGCCGACGATTTTCTATCATGTAACCATGAAGCTGTTGCATGCTGGGTCTGAATCTGAAAATTGCCCAGCCCATTTCATATGATGGTCTTGTGCAAAGAATTTTGCTCTGATTTTGGCTTTTGATTCTGAAATGTTGAATCATGTAGACACATTATTTTACTCGCACTTCAACACACTGCTTGACCAGAACAGGAATTATGCCTGTTAGTCTTTATGCTGCTTGCTTTTTGCTTGATAGTGGACTAACAGAAGGGGTCTCTGCTGCAATATGTGCACAGGTTTAGAGGTTTGTTGTCAGAAAACACTCCTGTGTTTTGAAGAAAGGCTGACTGGGGACGCTTTGCCTCAGGCACTCTGAGAACTGAATCATCTTTACAGCCTTGAGATTTTGCACTTGTGCTTTTTTGCTGACTTGTAAATCGATGTTTTTATTATCAAACGAACTGCATTGTCTTGGGAATATTTGACCCGTCTCTCAGTTGACTGTGCCACTGCGCTGATGTTGTTGTTCACATGGTATTATGTATTCCTGTTATACATATCATCTATGCCTTTGATTGCTTTTATTGTTTAAAGCAATCTCTGATAACTTAATGTGAGGATTTACTCAAGCTGAATTATCCACACAGGTCTCTTCCTTTCTAAAACAAATGGACCCGACAACTTAAACCAGTAAAAACACTGAATAAAGCAGTTTAATATTACAAATCAGTGTTGCTCTGATGCTGTGTAGCTTGCTGCAGATAGCCTACCACCTGCTAATGTGTACTCACCTTTTCTCTCTGACAACTAAAGATCCAGGAGCTCAGGAGGTTTATATTGGGGGCTCATTATCCACAGAGGTCTCTTGTTCTTCAAAACCAACAGACCTGGTGATTTAAACCGGTAAAAACACTGAATAGAACAGTTTCATGCAGTAAATCAGTGTTTTTCCAAAGCTGTTTGTCTCACCGCTAAAGGGCTGCTAACTATGATGGCCTACATGAAAATGTAAATGGCCCTATCTAGAACCTGTTTGGTTTGTCCGTTTGGGGCTACTGTAGAAGCATAGCGGTGCAACATGGTGATCTCTGTGTTTAAGGATCCGAATATACTTATTCTATTATATGCCATTTCTGCCTACATATCCCCTAAATCCTACACACTGGACCATTGATTTACGGCTAATCCGTTTTTTTTAAATCATCATGCAGTAACACTATGACGGTTGTAGTTATGTTAAGTTGCACTTACAGTTTAGTGATCTAATTATTTTAGGAAGCATGCATGACTAATATTAGAGATAGACCGATATGGATTTTTTAGGGCCGATGCCGATGACCGATTATGGACTGCCAATTTTCTTGAGCTGATATTTGGGGCCAATACTGCTTTTGCTCCCTCAATTTACATAAAAAAAATGACACAATGATAACAAATATTACAGGTCTCAAGTTTAAAATAAGAAACATTTATTGAACAGTAAAAAATACTAAAACAAGATGGAAAGTTGAGGTAGAACAGGTAGAATATTATTATTATTATTATTATTATTATTATTATTATTATACATTCAAATAAAAAAAAGAGTTCAGTGCTCTTAAATCTTCCAGTAATGTCTTTATAAAATAAACAAATATTTAAGCTGAAGCATAAATAAAACAACAACTACTGTACACAGTAGGATTCGCTGCATGTGCGCTGCAGGGTCTTCCGGCAACACAGAGCTGCCCGTGGATGCCTGTCTGTAAATCATGCCAGGGAAAAATAAATCTGTGAACCCACGCGCATATCGGCCAATGCCGATACAAGTAAAAAAACTCAAATATCGGCCCGATATATCGGCCGGCCGATGTATCGGTCTATCCTTATTTTAAAGCAAAGGTGAATGTCTTCATTACAGCATGAAGTTGGCCCGGATGCTGGGATGCAGTGTGAAGGTGACGGTGCTGTAGGCCTGTCACAGTGCACTGATTGCTAGTGGCTAATGTGATCACAGCCACAGCCAGGCAGGGCTGACTGAAAGTGGAGCCTTAATCTCTCCCAGTGTCTCACTGCCAAATTGGCCCGATTTGTCAGGCAGAGGATCATCACCCACTTCTCAGATGACTTTCAAAGGGCCCCGTTTGCTATTTGATGTTCAGCTTGGAATATTGGATCAAAAAAAAACCCCCTGAAACTCGGCATTACAATTCAGTAATGTTAGCTACTAAAAGGACATGCAAAGAGGCGTCAGACGAGTCACAAGCCAAGAATCGATGAATCCTGAACAGGTTTATTAAATTATTAACTACTGTAAGTCCTCTTTACCGTTCTCTTTGGATATATAAACTGATTAAGGCAAAGGCATTTTGAGAAAAAAAATAACACACACATTGTTATAACTCATTTGAATTTGTCTAAGCGTTCATGTTTCCCCTCGATGCTGAATCTGGTTTGAAAAGTAGGCCCCCTTATCTGAAATTGAACATATCAATGACTTTTCATTGACTCATAAAAAGCCATCACACGAGAAAAAAAACTAACAGGCAGGTTTGTGGATTCCATATACATCTCTCTCACTTTCTACAGGGGAAACATTTGCATATTTGTGAAGATGTCCTCACACATTTTCATAAGAAAGGCTGCATGAAAAGACGCCCTGTTGTATGAAGACAGAAAGCAGTTCTTTTAGTTCTTGCTTAACTTAAGAAGTGAGAATGTAATTACCACTGTGCTTTCTCCCATGTCGAGGAGAGTGTAACAGGGCACTAATCACAGCTAATCAAGTGTAAAGTCATCTGGTTTTCCAATACTAAGGATCCTATTTCAACAACTTATTAATTTAAGACCTGCTGCCCGGCTTGGTTTCCAGTCTAATATATGTGAGGGAAGGTGGTGTGAGTCAGGAAACAGATGTGTTTGTGATTATCTTCTCTCCAGACTTTCACTGTTTGTACTAACTGATTTTTCTTTTCTTTCCAGGATAATCTGGAATAAGACAAATGCCAAGCAGCAGTGTCGAGAAAGCAGTATGCAGGCTTGAACTCTGAAGACCTGGGCTTGCCCCTTCCCATTTTCTGCCTCCTCACTTGTTGATCCAGACAATCAACCTGCTCATGAAGTCAGGGAGCAGCATTCCATCCCAGAGGCAGCCATGTCCCCCTGCTAAGTGCCTTTAACCTTTTGCACTGGTGTCATGACCAGCCTGAAGCGCCCACCCATGGAGCGCACCGTTGGGGGTACCATCCCCGCCACTGATGAGTTTTACACCCGCCACCTCCGTATTGTCAATGGAGGGGCTGTGCCGACCCGCACAGACAATGTCCATGCCACTGTGAGCACAGGAGTGCCTAAAATGGGTGTACGGGCTCGGGTGGCTGACTGGCCCCCAAGAAAAGACTTTGCAGGGGTTGTGTGGCACTCAGCAACAGAGCCTGAGAACTCTAGTGTGCCTCCTGCTGTAAAAAGTCACATTAAGTTAGGCTCTGTAATGAGCCCTCAGGACTCGTCAATGCTGCGAAACATTCACAATACTCTGAAGAATCGAACCCAGACCCAGGCCAACAATTACAGCCCTGACACCCGTTACCTAGCCCCAGGAGACTACCGAGGCCCTGCACATAGAAACCCACGACAGAGACGCATCCGGCAGCGCAGCAACAGTGACATGACTATCAGTGAGATGGAAGGCAGTGGAGACAGCGGAGAGGACTGGGGTCCGGCATCGGGAGCCAAGTGGTCTCCTCTTCATCGTGAATACGGTAGCACCTCCTCAATAGATCAGCATGGAGCGGCTGGGGAGAGCTTCTTTGAAATGCTGAAGGACTATCAAGGGGACAAAGTTGACCAGCGTAGCCCCGCTCCAGAGAAACTGGAGGACATGCTGAATGTTGGGTCCAAGCAGGCCAGCACTGATGTTCAAGAGGATGTCGTAGACGGCCAGCCTCCTAAAGCCAGAGATAAACCCCCAAAGAGACGGACTAAATCTGAGACAGGGGGTGAGTCTATATTCCGTAAACTTCGGAACGTGAGGGGTGAGTCGGATTCCCCTAGAGCGGGGTCTGACGTAGAGGACAGCCGGACAGAGGACAATGCCCTCCCTTTCAAACCCTGGGTGTGTCAGAAGAGCTTCGCCCACTACGATGTTCAAAGCATGCTGTTCGACCTCAACGAAGTCACTCAGTTGCGGCAGATTGCAGGCAAGAGGAAAAACACCACCACGGGGGCATCTGCCGCTGCTGTAGCCTCGGCTACCTCCACCCTCTCGTCCACACACAGCCTGCCTTACAGCTCCCCGAGCGGCAGCCAGGAGGAACTCAGTTCTAGGGACAGTCCTGGTCCAGACGCGGGGGAAGAACAGAGTAATGAAATGCTGCTAAGTTGCCCCTGCTTCCGCAATGAGATAGGTGGTGATAGCATTGGGAGGCGCAGATTAGGAGCAGGGTATCATGGAGCAGGTAGTGGTGGCTCAGGGACCCTGAGTGGGGACGGAAACTTGTACGAAACATCTGTGAGCACGCACTGCACTAATGCCGGGGTAGCCGTGCTAGAGGGACCAAAGGAAGGCCCCAGCACGCTCAGCGAAAAGGGCAAACAGTACATTGTGGAGCATGTGGACCTGGGAGCCTACTACTACAGGAAGTTCTTCTACCTTAGGGGTAAGATTAATTTAACTGCTTTCATTATGTGCTCATTAGCATGTGGATGTGTGTTGTTTAAAGAAGTAAATGTTCAATATTCCCCCAGCAGATGTTTTTTAATGTTCCTCTGCCACTTCCTTCCCCTCAGAGCACTGGAACTATTTTGGGATGGACGAGGTGCTGGGTCCAGTGGCGGTGAGCTTGCGCAGGGAGAAGCTGGAGGAGGACAAGGAGCACGGGCAGCAGTATAACTACCGTCTCATCTTCAGAACCAGCGAGGTCAGCTACCCTTCCTACACTCCAACCTCAACCTCAGCACCACACACATCAGTCCTTCTGCTGTGAATCTGCCCACAGCATTTAACGATGCAGCCCATTATTATTTTTACACTCACAGATTTGGGAAAGTTGAGGGAAGTGTTTTGGTTGACTGTGAGTGAAAACACTAATTTGTGTTTGGTGCTCGCTTGGATCTCATACCCAGTTTATAGTATACCTTTTATACTCTTATGTAGGGGACACCAGGGCTGGTTGGCACACAGCTATTTTCAGGTCCTTTGGGGGTCACAGAAATGTGACAGGATACGCCCCCTTCAGTATTTAAAAATGCATTTGTCCCACCCAATAACCTACATTCCTGGAATCACCTACACTTTGATTTAAGAGTTGAAAGTCTGTGATGAGTGATGGTAGCTGGCTAACATGATTTCATCACAACGTTAGGTCCAATGTGAGCGAGGTCGGATGGCACACTGTTTGTTGGGTCAACCAATAGTAGAATTACTAGTTGTGCCACTTTATTTTGAGAGACTAAAATTATTTTTGAAAGTTTAAAAACAACATTTATATTAGTTAATTATTTTGAATGGTCAATGGCAAAAATAATTAGACAATCCCATGGATAGATTGCTTAAAAATGGGTAGATATTCTATTAAATGATTGTGTTTCTGGTTCTTTTTTGGATTAAATGTTCAAATTGTTTCTATTGATTGCTTCATTTATTTTGTAACAGTAGCATTTTAACACTGTGCCAACCAACCCCATAATGTGCACAACGTGAGTGTAATCACAAATCACCAGAGATGTGGATGCAAGTCACATGACCAGGACTCCAGTCAGACTCAAGTCAAAAATTTGATGACTTTAGGCTCGACTTAACAAAAAAAGACTTGCAGTTCAACTTAGACTTTAACACCGCTGACTCGTGACTTCACCTGGACTTCAGCCTTTTGACTTTAAACACTTGATATCTTCCCCTAATCCCAAAGATGAAAAAGTATGTTGTTTAAACAGTGTGCCACATACAATTAATTTCAGTTTATTTCCTGAATTAACAAACATTAACGCTAATCTTCTGTATTTAATTAACATGTAAAATATGAACATCCAACAACACAGTCTGCAACATCTCGCTAAGTCTTACAGGAGGTGTCCTACAGATTTGGAAAGAGAAAGTTCTAGAAATAATATTAGACGAGTTAAATCCAACAAGACCGGACAGACACATCCAAAATTTACTCTCTTGTGGTGCTAGTTAACATGCTATGAAAGTGCAGTCACATTTATTTTAACGAGCTTGTTTTAACAAAAACATTCAAATTTGAAAAAGCATTAATGAATTTTGCAAATTTAGTTTCTTATTACTTTGTTGTTAAATGACATTACATTTGGTAAAGAACACAATGAGTTGTTTAAGACTTGAAACTCAAAGTTTAGGACTTGGGACTTGAGTGCAATGACTTGATACTTACTTTTGACTTGCAAAATGTTGACTTGGAGGTCCCACCTCTGCAAATCACCTAATATTAGTAAACATTTGTGTACATTGAAACATATTTATTTATAGCTTAGACCTAAACCTTTCATTTGCTACTGGTTAGAATATTCTAACATTGATTATATCAGGGACGTACAGCAGAGAGTGAAAACTGTGCCAACCAACCCCGGTCTCCTCCATAGAAGTAGCATGTAGCATGCCTGCTACATGCTAGGAAGACCAGCTCGAGGTAAAACCGCTCCTTGCCTCATATTATACAACCTGCCCTGGGGCCATTCAGCTGTCTCCCAATATCAGCAATGTGTGAAGAAACTTGAGGAAGTGCGCTCATCTCCCAGCCTCCGAGGCCTGTCGGTGCCCAACAACCTCAAACCACTGAGTGGAGAGTGTTTCAGTAAAAATAGACTGTCATATTTAGTTACAATGTTGGCTCCCAGTTGTGTGTTTGGTTTGGGGATTCTTGCTTTAACATTTGGGTTGTGGGATGTATTATGTGGACGTACATTCCCAGACAGAGGGTAAAGCAGCCTGAAGCTGTTTGTTGTGGATTGAAGTAGGACAGGTGCATGTGATTAAACCCCCACACTAAAGTACCGCAGGACCCCCGCCCCTTACCCTACCTTCCAAACATGGGGAACACAGGTCCATTGTAAAAACAGGCCCTGCACAGCCTCGGTCTCGTAGGAGAGAAAGTCTCAGTCCGTTCCAGCTGCTTATGATAGCCGAGTGATTGAGTTCACTCCCAGAGCCCAGCACAATGCAGACTTTGTGTACACAGAATGCTCGGACAAGCCCGCCCACCTCTCTTTCTTCAGTTCCACTTTCTGTTTACCCAAAGCCTTGTGTCATAATTGTCTTGTTTCATGTCCCTTTCTTCAGAGTTACAGTAAGAGGATGGTTCTACTTTAAAAACTGCAGCGACTTGTCTCTTTTTACTTGGTGTCTGGCCAGGCATGTTTGTTATCAGTATGTTCCATCTCCAAGAGAGAGTTCAAAGCACGCTCAGATTCCTGAGGTGCATTCTTTCTCGTCTCACACTCCTCTCTATAATCTCTTTCTCCATGCAGCTGACCACGCTGCGAGGCTCTGTCCTGGAGGACGCAGTGCCTTCCACCTCTAAGCACGGCACCACCCGGGGGGTGCCCATCAAGGAGGTGCTGGAGTTCGTTCTCCCTGAGCTGGATCTGTCCTGCCTCAGACTGGCCCTCAACACACCCAAAGTCACTGAGCAGCTGATGAAACTGGATGAACAAGGGGTAGGAGGGGGAAGCATAGGGGTTCTGTGAGTTTACATTATCCTCTCTGTCCTGAGGTGACCTGTCAGAGAAATATTGAGTGTGTTTCTCTGCTGTCCCCCAGCTGAGTTTTCAGGTGAAGGTGGGGGTGATGTATTGCCGAGCAGGCCAGAGCACAGAGGAGGAGATGTACAATAACGAGACGGCCGGTCCCGCCCTGGAAGAGTTCCTCCAACTGTTGGGGGAGAAGGTTCGCCTCAAGGGCTTCACCAAGTACAGAGCCCAGCTGGACACGAAAAGTAACTACGCACCTTCACATCACACACACAGACAGAATTTGTGCTTTTATTCTTATGCTGTGATCTCATGTAGTCGGGCAGACTTCAGACAGAAAACGCTTTCGGCTTGGGAAAACTTTAACTATTAATATTTCAACACGTGTCGTCTACTGTTACTATCGGCAGTATTCTCTGCCGGCCTCACCTAACTTTACCGTCCTTCCACTACAATGATACCCAGATTGCTGTCTACCGTCTGCCTGATTTCATGTGAATGCAGCATTAGTGACCCAGGTTATGATGCTTCTTTACAACACCCAGTTCTTACAGGTGACTTGCTGCTTTGTCACATAGAAGACTGTAGATGTAATTTTTTTTTGGTTTTCTACCCCGTGACCTCAACTGTTTATTAGTTATGTCGGCCTCACACTAAACAACTTTTTAGTGATATAAATGTCGCAGACAAATTTCTAATGTCGGCATAAAATCGTGAGAGTTTTGCCAGAGTCATGGCGTTTCTGCGATCTTGATCGTTTACTGTAAGATAGTCATTAAACTCAGTGTGAACTGTCTTAAGTTGGCCTATATATTGTATGTAGATGTGAGAAGATGTCTTTTCAAAGTCTTCTAGTGTATAGTAGGCATTAGTTTTACTGTAGTATTATATTGCACTATACTTGTAGTGCTTGTACTTTGCTCCTTTTCCGTGCTTTCGGTCAAATATTTCCTTTCACTGGATCTAATTTTGTCCTTATGACACTTTCACTTTTCTTTTCAACTCATTTCCCTTGTCTGTCCACTACAATATTCCCACAGTGATGCTAATGAGTGCACAGTGCTGTGATTGTTTATAATTTATGGTTTACGGCTGTGTTGTCCACAAAGGAACACTGAATCAAAATTATTTAAACGTTTAGACAGTGCACATTGTTATGAAAACTAATGACACAGAACAATAGAATAGGCTTCACTTACAGGTTGACGCACAGTTGATGGAGCATTGGTTTTGACAGTGGTCTCACCCAGGCTGACATCGATCCACAGTCCGCTATTGTCTGGTTGTTTGGACTGCGGTGAAATTGCATCCTGTCTTGCACAGAAACCACTGAGCGCACAGAATGCACATGTGAGAGAGATGGATGGCTGTAATTGTGCAACGGGCCTCAACGCTGTATTGCTTTTTTTCCCCACAGCGGATTCCACGGGTACTCACTCCCTGTACACGACTTACAAGGACTACGAGATCATGTTCCATGTGTCGACTCTGCTGCCTTACACACCCAACAACAAACAGCAGGTAAAAATGTAGAGCCCAGCCTCTGTGGTATACCATTAGGTATATATCAGGAAATGGAAAACTCTTTTGTTTTGGAAACAGATGGAGCAAAGAAAACCTTAAAGGAAGTGCGTGTCATTTAGAGGAATGCATGATATGACTCACGGCTCTGTTATCAGATTTGACTCTCATCCAACTTTCATTCTAAAGAAACGTATTGTTTCCAAGTGCCGTGGTTTTGTCATTAAATGGAACTTAACATGATTGATATAGTCCCATACTTCTCTAATTAACACTGTTCCGTTTTTCAATAGTTGCTTAGGAAGCGCCACATAGGGAACGACATAGTGACCATCGTGTTCCAGGAGCCCGGCGCTCACCCCTTCACCCCCAAGGCCATCCGCTCTCACTTTCAGCATGTCTTCATCATCGTACGGGTGCACGATCCCTGCTCTGACAACACGTGCTACAGGTGAGTCCATGTGTTTGACAGCAGAATATAATATGTGTTTCCCCATCGGTCGTTGCACTTTAAAAATAAATAGGCTCCACGGAGTTTCTGCTAGTAACATCTTTGCCACCACAGAAACAATATCATTAAAGAAAACACAATCTGCATGATCAGTCATATGGAACGTGGAAAGCTAATGAGGTTATTATCAGTCTCTTTTCCCCTGTCGCTCAGTGTTTTAATGTAGTTTTATATCGTCAGCTGGCATTTGAATGTTGCCACTCGATGCACCTCCATGCCTGAATGCATCTTTTACTGCAGCTACAACGCCAGTGTGCGTCTGTTTACACCAGTGAAATGTAAAAAAAAATATATTATTTTAGATTTATTTTTTTTATATTTATCTTTTCTCCCATTTTATCTAATAATTAAGTTTAAACAGACATGTTTAGAACATGATATTGGTTCATTACACCTGATCTGAGATCATGACCGCCACAAATACTGATAAAAGCAAATATTTTTAGGTAATAAAATAATCAAAATAAATTATTTGAAAAAGCATAGGCTGTCTTATTAATGTGTCTTGTAAAAGTGTGTGAGGGGGGATTATTTAAAATACAATTATATTATTAATTCATTTTTAAATGCTTCAAAAACAGGAAGAGATCTACATTTGTGTAAATAATACTTTGCCAGCAGACTCAAATTGTTTTACAAGATATTAAGTATATCAGTATTTGTGGTCATGTCCTTGGTCTCCACCATATCTTCAATTAATCTGTTGATTATTTTCTCGATTGTTAATAGTTGTTTGGGATATAAAATGTCAGAAAAAGGTGAAAAATGTTCAGCTGATCAGTTTCCCAAAGCCCAAGATGGTGTCCTAAAATGTCTTGTTTTGTCCACAACCCGAAGATAGGCAGTTTACTGTCACAGAGAACGAAACAAACCAGAAAATATTTACATTGAAGGAGCTTGAATTAAAATATTTTGACCGTCTTCTTCTTTAAAAATTGCTCAAACCGATTAACGGATTATCAAATTAGTTGCGGATTAATATAATAGTTGTTGATGAATGATAGTACATGTCCGATAAGGGTTCATTAGCTGATGCTGGAATTTATTTACAGAACTCAGGTCTGAACATCTAACCCAGAGTAAGAGTTCTATCCCTCGATTCATAATATTGCTGCCTAGCTCTAGTGCTTTTTCTGTCTTGTAGGTGTTTGATAGATAATGTTGGTTACGTTTCATCAAAAGTGTCTTATATAAACCTTCTGATCTTGTTTTAAAGTGTTCCTTTCCAAGCTTATATTTGCCTCTAATAGTTCCAGATTATTCCAAGATTTTTTCTCCATGTGACCAGAGACAGATATTATCTGTCCCGTCAGATAAGCCTTCAGAGATTCCTAGAGGATAGAGTGTGCTATGGCAGTCTCACAGTTAGTCTCTAAAAACATTCACACTGGGAGGTTATGAATTCATCACATACTGCATTGCGTGCCGATTGATTTAATCGTTTACAACTAATCAATGAACTGTTGCAGCTCTCGTCCTTTAACAAGTAACCATACGCGGTCCTGCCATACAATAGGCTCAACCTAGTCTTGTTTCTTCTACACATTATACATGCTGTGTGGTTGGTCAAAGGAAGGAAGGAAGGAAGAAAAATCAGTGTTGGTGTGTGTGGCATGTGTGCTGAACAAAACCTCTTCCTGGATAAGTACAGGTTTGTGAAAAGCCTTGAAAAGGTTTCCAGTTCACCGTCTCAGAGAATTCTGAGTCTGGAACAGCGATTGACACCGAGGTTAAGGTTAGCCCACCAGCTATGAATATATATGACCGTATCTGGAGACTAAGGAGACTCATTACAATTTTAAGTAGGCCAGACTGACCAAACCCAGTAGGTATGTTTCCATCTCAGTGCAGCACTGGACCCTTTTTATGGGACCCTTAAAAGCTCCACACCACTTTCAGTGCTACCAGCGGTGTGGCCACAGCAGCATTAAGACAAAAGCATTGACTGGAAGGCATGGGTCAAACATAAAAGCCTGTTGCGTGACCGTCCTCTCTCTCTGGATTGTTCATGTCTACTGTACGTCTGCACAAGTATGAATTAGTTTGATTATGATCAAATGGAATAGATTGGCCCTGCAGTCGCTGTCCAACTGATGGGAGTCCTCCTCTTCTTCTTCCTCTCCGCTGGCTGATTCTTTGCGTCGTGATGATCAGACTGCGACTCTGTGGTGTTCTCTACCCTACTGCACACACACACACACACACACACACTTTCTCTGCTCCGCATACACGGATATTACACACACATAGTTGCTCCCTCTCACTCTCGTACTCCCGTTTCTCCTTTTTACCTCTTTCTCATGCTCACTTGCACACAGTTACACACACATGCACGCACTTTTTTCCCCGTGCACACTAATTCACTCAAAGGCGCACTCTTCACACACTCATATAATACAATGCCCCCCTCTTCTTCTCCTCCTCCTCCTCCTCCCTGCCTGCCACTTTGCCTTTGGGCAGCGTGAGCCGGAATGGTCTGAAGGAGTTAGCGCCATGCACATGAAGTGCTCTCTTCACCCGGACATGCATGTGAGCGGGGAGGATTGTTGAGTGCAGAGTCCCCTCAGAGCTCACAGAGTCCATCTCAGGAGCGGATGGGTCAGGACAGCTTTCTGTCTCCAAGCTCGCACCCGCGTCAAATTTGGGCTAATTTACTTGGAGCCCTTCTTGTCTCTGCCCTGGTGAGCTCCCTCTTTTTTTGAGCAGCTACTCCATCTCCTGGACCACCTTCAGTCTGCTTGCTTTTCGCCCAAAGGGGGGCATGTTTTAGTTTAAACTGTGGAAAAAGAAAAAGGGTGAAATGCTGGTTCTCCTGGTTTGCCTTAGTGATGAAATGGAGAGGCGCGGGACACAGAGTCCTTGAGGACAGTCTAGCTACCCCACCCAGAGAGACTCACACTCTCAGCCTTTTGCTTCTACTCACATTGTGTGGATCGAGACACCGTATGCTAGGACTTCACTCCTGACTGTTTGTCACCAGTCATTCCATGGATGCCTTCTCCTGATGCTCTGGAAAGAATCTGAACAAGAGAACACAGGCTACAAAGATTAGCTACACCATACTGAGTGGTGTATCTTGGGTGTAGGATCGTGGCTTCAGAACAGAAACAAGTTATCATCAACTCATCTCTTTGTTGCTTCACATTGATTGCAACAAAGATTCAGGATATTGTGCAGTAACACCATGAAGAACATGGGTGCTTTTTGGTGACACCAGGAGGTAAGTTACACTGTAGGTCTCTGTGGGTTGTGTTTTACTGTTTTAGTTTTTTTGTAGAGTTTTGATGCAGCAATTTGCCCCTAACCGGATACCACACTCTACGGATTTCAGCTGATCTCAAGTCACACGTTTGCAAACACACACACACACAACACACAGATTCTCACACGCACACATACTTGCTCAAAAATTTCCCACAAAGACATTATTGTTTTGATTTCTGCCACCATGTCACATGACCGTGTCTTCATGTCTTGCGTAAGGCCATGTCAATAATGGGGCATCTTCATTAATAGAGATTAGAGAGGTAAAGAGTATGTTTTGATTTGTTGAGTCATCCAGTTATTAATAGCCTGTTGTTGCCTGCTGCTGAGATTTGGATAATGCTCAGGTCATATTGAGCCAGACCGGAGCATTAGAGGAGTAAGTGGCCCGGGGCCAGCGGGGTGCTAATCTGCTGCTTTCAACCGCTGCCTCAAAGTCACACAGGGCCAGCAAGGCAGATTGCATAACTGGACCTTTGTTTAGGAAGCTAAGGCTGTTTGTGCTCGCTAGCTCCAGCCGCAGCACCACTCCTCCATACCGCCATGTAGCAGAGAGTGGCAGGGTGTCAGCACTAGGAGCTGACATGTCAGCTGTGATTGGATGTATAGTATTTATACGCCGGGTGTAGTCAGGCATGGATGCAACATTTCTGCTAAAGGCTACGGCTGTGTTATCTGTTGAATGGACTGGATGGAGACTTGTCAGGACTGTCACATCGGCTTATCCAAGAGTCAGTTCTTATGCACTAATGGGCTTTCAGTGTATGCTACTGACTGTAAATATGTATACATTTATAGCCTCCAATTACACAGTCAGAGTGGGTATAAACATGCCGCCAACTGATTGATAATCCAAGCATGTCTCCCTGAATAGTGCATTAATCCTAATATGTTTAAAAGCACACTTTGCTGAATTTGTTCCACGCTGGGCCCATTTCCTTATGAACAGCAGGTATGAGACAACAATACCTTCACCTGTTAACTAATTTATAGTAATCCTACACAAGGACAGCCTTTGTGTGCAAATGGAATAGGAGCAGCAGAGGGTAACAAGAGGAGAGCTTTGCCCGTAGGAACTCAAACGCCCTCCTTTATGCTCACAAGTGAAACAGGTCAAAGGCAACGGTACTTTAGGGGAAACTGTGTAAAGATGTCTCCACCATGCTGTTTTACAGGCTCATGTGCTGTTTGTCCTTGTAATGCAACTTTTTCCACAGTTATTTGACCATCATGGAAATAAGTTATGTTAACTTTTGTTAGTTGTCAAGCTTCTCTTATCTTATTATGTTTCATGCTATTAATATTTTATGTTATTTCTAAAGGTGTCAACCGATTAAAATATTTAATCGCATTACCTTTGAGGGGACATTTTTCAAGTTTTTATTATCATCATGGGAGTGGACAAATATGCTTGATTAATGCAAATGCATGATTATTATTATTGCAACAATCCAAAACCATGACAGAGACTGTCCAGAATATTCTCCAGAATAACCTCAAGGGTTCTGCATTAGGGATAGACCGATATGGATTTTTTAGGGCCGATGCCGATATCGATTTTTTTCCATCACCCTTAGCCGATGACCGATTATGGACTGCCGATTTTCTTGAGCCGATATTTGGGGCCGATACTGCTCTTGCTCCCTCAATTTACATAAAAAAAAATTACACAATGATAACAAATATTACAGGTCTCAAGTTTAAAATAAGAAACATTTATTGAACAGTAAAAAATACTAAAACAAGATGGAAAGTTGAGGTAGAACAGGTAGAATATTATTATTATTATTATTATTATTATTATACAGTCAAATAAAAAAAAAGAGTTCAGTGCTCTTAAATCTTCCAGTAATGTCTTTATAAAATAAACAAATATTTAAGCTGAAGCATAAATAAAACAACAACTACTGTACACAGTAGGATTCAACAGCTTTGTTCAACTTAACCACATACTTTCAAATGAAAAAAAGTGCCAGGGAAAAATAAATCCGCGAACCCACGCGCGTATCGGCCGATGCCGATACAAGTAAAAAACTCAAATATCGGCCCGATATATCGGCCGGCCGATGTATTGGTCTATCCTTATTCTGCATGCTCAAAAAATATGCATATTGACCTGAATGTAACATTACTTAGTAATACTAACACAATGTAGGGTCCAACTTTACACTTGTAAAGATTACATAAACGTCCCCTGTTTTTTAAGCAGCTCGACGTGCTCCGGTGGTAACTCAATTCACATCGACTGTAAATGCAAATAACGTTGGTCTTGTCGAGAGAACCATCAGGCAGGGCTGTGAAGCTGAACTTGTCATCAAAAGATGCCTTTCTTTATCAATTTCTGCCCACAGAGGTTTTTTTCTGCTTGCCATCCACGTTACTGCTGCATTGCTTCCTGATTTCCCAAACTACATGGTGGGCCGAGGGTCATTATTACAGAAGAACCGCACGTCAAAAAAATCAGTAGCATTAAAAAGAATTTGTGTTATCTTGTTATTAACACGTTAACTTTGACAACTCTAGTTATTTCTTCTTCTTACATTCTTTCAAAGCTGTGGAAGAAAATGTGGGTTTCAAAGCGAACCAATGAGGATATCTGAACCCTCTCCATGGATGCCTGTGCTTTATGATTTACAGCTAATGATGTTTGTGTGAGAGCAATATCCCTAAAATAATTCAGTCATTTGTTTTAGTGATGGAGGCTCAGTGGAGAACCATGAGTGTATTATGGTCTTTATCGTGGCAGTTAACCCTGCAAATACGATTTTCCTAAAGGTTGGCCTGCTGTTGTTATTGAGGGCGGATTTTGCAACCTTTTTGTATATTGTTTAATGACTGAGTCAAATCGAACCATACTCCTAGTGCATTGCTGCAAATGCCTATAAAAAGTCGTTTACAAGTATGGATTATAATGTTTGTTTACTTACATACTACAGCAGTGACCTCAAACTCTTCCCCTCTTCTTCCCTCTCCGCAGTGTGGCTGTCACCCGTTCCCAGGACGTCCCCTCCTTTGGCCCACCAATCCCCAAGGGCGTGACCTTTCCCAAGTCCACTGTCTTCAGGGACTTCCTGTTGAGCAAAGTCATCAACGCCGAGAACGCAGCCCACAAGTCCGATAAGTTTGGCGCCATGGCAACACGCACACGGCAGGAGTATTTGCGGGACTTGGCAGAGCGTCATGTGACCAGTACTCCAGTAGAACCCACTGGGAAGTTCCCCTTCATCTCTCTGGCGCACAAACGACGAGAGAAGGTGCGTCCGTACAGCGGGGCGGAGCTTCGGAGCCTGGGGGCTGTGACGTGGCAGGTTCACGCTGAAGATCAGGTAGCTGGCGCTGAACGTGAATGCCTGTTGGCCATTTCAAATGACTTCATCATCCTGTTGGATCAGGAGGCCAAAGCGGTCGTGTTTAACTGCGCCACGCGTGACGTGATTGGTTGGTCGACGGGGAGCCCCGCCTCCATGAAGATCTACTACGAGCGTGGTGAGAGTGTGTCACTGCGCTCCATCAATAACAACACAGAAGACTTTGGAGAGGTTGTCAAGAGACTGGAGGTCAGTGGGGCACCACTACTGTCTATGACAGTACATCTCATTAGCACACACCATCTGCTGCAGCTATCAGAGGTTACACTGAGCCCAACACCACGTCTCTGACAAACAGCTTGTAATGAACACACACAGTCCTTGTACCTCTCACTATGCATATTACTTTTATCATTATATGTACATTTTAGATTAGTTGTCTGCAAAGCTTATCCACGAAAGATAACAATGATTAACGCCACATCCACACTGATATGTTTTCGTTTTACAGATCCAGTGGGTAGGATTTAGGGGAATCTATTGGCAGAAATGGTATTTAATATCCTTAACTATGTTTTCATTAGTTTATAATAACCTAAAAATAAGAAGGGCTGTGTTTTCACTACCTTAGAGTGAGTCATTTATATCTATATGGAGCAGGTCCTCTCTCTCACAGAGTCCGCCATGTTCTTACAGTAGCCCAGAACAGACAAATCAGACACTGGTTCTAGACAGTGCCATTCGCATTTGACACATGGGCTTCAGCTCTGCAACATCACCACCAGACGCAAGTGAATCCTACATACTGGACCTTTTAAATGGCGTTTTAAAACAAAAACAATCACCGTACAGGCAAGTGTCTTTAGAACTGTTTCAGAAATCATCTCAATCCATACTAACGCTCCTTAAAATGCATCTCACATGACCATTTACCTACATTGGGCATGCCTGCACTGGTGTAAACATGAAGCAGATTGCCTGCTCTGCAGTTTGTTGCAGAGTAAAAACAGATAAAGTTACAGAAGAAATTATGGAGTTGGTGTAAAGTAAGACCAGAGATTTCATTGCGTGAACTAACAACGATGTGGAAGCTGTCATTGGAAGTAACATCAGGCAGTCAAGGAGGCGGAAAACAGATTGGGAGTCATTACAAAGCAAATACAGCGCTTATTAGAGTGGTATTGGGAGCATTATCCATTGCGTTGGGAAGCTGTTACACCAAAATCTGTAACCCAGAGCCAGACTCCCCTAAAAAACAATTGAGTGACAGTTGTTGAGTGGTTAGGGGGTTTTTGGGGCTGGGATGTGGACTCTTGATGGTCACAGAATTTGGTGTAACAAAAGCAATGACAATAAGAAAGGAAATGTTACCCACACAAGAAGGGTGAAAACACAAAAGTGACCCAATCGGGAAGTAATGGGTGGGTGGGTCATTGTTTTAAAATGTCTCTCTTTCAGCCCTTCCAGACTAAAACGCAACCCCAGTAGTTTTCAACTCCAAGGGGGTCAGCAGTGTTTTTCTGAGGTCACTGTTTTAGGGGATCCAAAATGCTGCAGCAGACACCAGGCATAAATGTAGCATTAGTGAAGTGTTTTAAAACAAAAACGTATCTCAGTCAGGACCACTTAGTCAAAGAAAACTTAATTTCCATTTGCAGTAATACATTTGGTGGTATGGCTCCGTTCTGGGGCCTCTCTACTTTTCCTAGAGCTACACAGAGAATCTCTTGTACGCACCTTTGTGGAAAGCCTAAGACAGGGAGAGCACACCTCTCTGCCCTTCCATGCGCCTACACAGAAAGCCTAAGGCAGAGAGAGCAGCAGCAAAGACCCCTGGGAACAGAACAGAGCAGCATCAATGACAAACAGAAATGACACTGATGAGTCAGACACAGCATGAAAAGGAGGAGCTGGGGTGGAGGAAAAGGAAGCAGCAACAGTAGATAGACCAGAGCAGTTTAAATAAGGCACCCTGGATGAAATTCGCCAATTGGTTGCATAGAAAGGAATCATGTGATCTATCAGTCAGCTGCTCCATCAGTTGATCGGGCTGTTTGAGGTCAGCTGATGTAGCTGGGATGTGAGCTGAGCTTGACATCATGTCCTGCCTAAACTAAAGCTATGCTCAATTAGTTTGGCTGTAGCCTAACACAACAGAACAAACATGGATTTCTAAACCAACCAGTTTCAATTAGGGCAAAGGTCAGGTTCTTTTTGAATATCCCTGCAGCCATTAAACAGGTATGTAGGCAAAAAGTGTGAGGGCAAGTCATACCCTCTGTCTCTTGACAACAGTCGTACATAGAAATAAGAACTAAGTATTGTTGATGTTATTATAGCAACATAAGGGCGTAGCCTGAAATTATACAGTCACCAAAAAGCCACAGCTGTTGTGTTGACCCTATGATTATAAGTCATGCTGAGCACAATACATAGTAATTTGGTGATATGATATCATTACTGAGGTTTTCAATGTGGTGTAGGTATGGCAGTGCTTTTTGATGGGGCGAATCACTCTGCTGATGCTGCAGTTCTATTAGATGGTAAACAAAGTAAAGATTTATTGTTGGGTGCTACCAGTACTGGCACGTGCCTTTCTTTGTAAAGCAGGAATGTGTGTTTTTTCATGGCCTTTGTTGTGGGCATCATGACATGTAGCTAACTGGAACTGTGATTCGCTCCTGGGCTGCACTAACTACTATTTACTTCTCAGATAACTTCCCACAGGTAGAGGAAGAACTAGACAGTGTGCCTAATGGTAGGCAGTTATCATGGGAGTGAGCAGAATAATTTAAATCAAACTGTTGAGTATTCATAGTATGTGACTGAAATATGTACCTCAACTGGGGTGAGATTAGAGCTAGTGTCAGATGCATCTTTAAAAGATGTGGTTGCTTTGAAGACAGTATATTAGTTTACCTGCAAAAGACTGAAGGGTTTCTTAAGAAATTGTTTTAAACATTATGAATGTCTTCTGCTCTTTTTCTCTTCCTCACTCTATCTGTCCTGTAGCTGTTGACCAAGGGCAGTCAGACCACAGAGATGACCCTGCGCCGTAACGCCCTGGGCCAGCTGGGCTTTCATGTCAACTTTGAGGGCATCGTTGCAGAGGTGGAGCCATATGGCTATGCTTGGCAGGCTGGGCTCAGGCAGGGCAGCCGATTGGTGGAGATTTGCAAGGTGTCGGTGGCCTCGCTGTCCCATGAGCAGATGATCGACCTGCTCAGAACCTCTGTTACTGTCAAGGTGGTTATCATCCCCCCACATGAGGACTCCACACCACGCAGGTAAAGTGGATATAGATGATCTATAAATGCAAGAGAAACTTTGCTTAAAAGATCACTGCATCCTAGGGGTGTAACAGTTCACAAAAGTCACAGTTCGGTTTGGTACAACACATTTGTGTCAAGGTCGGTACAAATTTAGATACAACAAAAAAGTATAAATTCCAGAAAAATGTCGCTGAATAAAAAAAATTAAGTTATTAAAACTAACTTTTTGACTTTGAACAATGGAGCTGAGTGACACATATTGTCTTCTTAGCAGCATATAAAACAGAATTCCTTGTTTTCACATTTTTAAAAGTTTTAAAACTAACATCATATTTTGGGCTTTATTTTTTTTCTTTAAAGCAGGAATTACAGTCTGGCTAAAATGAGCTCATGAAGGCATACTGTAATGGGGCTCAATTGCATTTAACATATTCGTAAAGCCTGCGCTTTCCGATACAAAGAAGGTTTCATATCTGCGCCTATCCATGTAATGTTGCCAAAGGCTGCAGCGATTTCTTTTTCCGTGTTTGAATCAGTTAGGAATGGTGCTAAACAGTGCTCCCACCTGTTGGCACACTGGGGTGATGTCAGTGTAAATGAGTTGACATCTTTTAAGTATTTCCCACTGATGTAACCTACTGGCATGTAGCAGATACAAGATACCATTGTTTTTCGTCTACCACTCTCAGGCCATTGCCCTCGTAATTCAAAGCAAAACCAAAGTGCCAGACCTGTAGGTTATTGGAGAATCTTTCACTGTGTGTCTCACTGGAGTACAATGGTTTGGGGATGGGAGGGGCAGACGGCATGTTACCTGTCACATTGTGTGTGCTGCCTTGTTGAGCACAGTGACACTAAGAACATTATGTTCCATACAAGCTGTATATGTTATTTTCCAAATGTAATAGGATTACTTCAAAGCAATACAATATGGTTCAATACAAGTACGTGTAGAGTTACACCCCTGCTTCACCCACAAAATGCTTGCATGCCTCCACAGTTAACAAAGACTCCTAAAACTGAGAAAATTGTTGATAAATTGGAGTAAAAGGGCTCCAGGTTTAACAACAGCAAAACCATATAAAAACATCAGTTTACAAACTCTCACACTACTCAGGCAGCATAATTTAAGTCTCATTTATCCAGTTGTATGCTCAGTACTTCCCAAACAAAACACCATTTAAAACACGTTTGCATTTAAGTAGCGTGCATAGGCAAGCTGCTTTTCCTCGAACAGAGTTCAAACGCACGAGCTTGCCCAGGTGTGCTACTCGTCCATGTCTGAGACTGTTTATGCATAAGTTTAGAGATAATGCATGTGTTTAGAGGTACTGAGCATACAACTGGATAAAAGAGACTTGGATTATAATACAGGAGTTGTGTGAGAGTTTGTAGGCAGATGTTTTGATTTAGTTTTGCTGTCGTTCAACACGATCCCCTATGACCTCAGTTCTTCAGTTTTCTCCCTTTTTGGATTCTTCGCTCACCATGTAGGCATGCAAGAAAAACTTTCCAAATTCAGTGTAACATAGGGTGAGTAATCGACATACAGATGCTCATTTTGTGGGTGAAGTATTTCTGTAATGCAGTTGTCTGTGTTTTTTTGAGGCTGTGTCCCGTTCTGACTGTGAACTCTTCATCTGTCAACAGAGGCTGCTCGGAAATCTACCACATGCCACTGGTGGATTACAAGAACCACAAAGAGGGCATGCCCTACGAGTTAAAGTTCCCGTTCCGCCCCACCAATAACAACAACACCAAGTGGCCACGCACCTCCTCCAGCCCTCAAACACGCGCTGCTGGCACAGCCGGGACGCTGATCAAGGCCCAGCCTTCAGACTTCAGTGACCGTAACTCTGCTGCTATTCCCCGAAGTGTTTCCAGCGACGGGCGACCCATCAACCCCAAAAGGTCACAAGATAAATATAATGCTTGTATGAAATTTGCAGACACACTGAGCACAAAGCTGTCTGGCTGCAGTACACACACACACACACACACACACACACACACACATACATACACACACACAAATCACCAATAAAAGCTTCTAAACACAACTGAACATGTTCCAGCAGGAATAGGCTCCGAAATCAGGGAGAAATTAATGACATCATTGGCCAAGATTACTGGTTTTCCTGATGTTACCCTGTAGCTACATGTAGCAGTGTGCTAGCATTTGGAGAATGACTGTGATGAAGTGTAGCGACACTTTCTCCCATTAAAAATCACCCAAAAATAAGCTTCAGAGCACAGCTAGACATGCTCCAGCAGGAAATTTGATCTGAAATCAGGGAGAAATTAAAAACATCAGCAACCAAGTTTTTATGTTTCCCTGATGTTAGCATGTAGCTACATGTAGCAGTGTACTGGCAGCAGGGGAATGACTGTGTATAGACACACGTCTCTTATAAAAATCACCAACAAAAGCTTCAAAACACAACTAGACATGTCCCAGCAGGAATATGATCATGAAATCGGGGAGATATTTAAAACATTGGCAGCCAGGTTTCCCTGATGTTAGCATGTAGCCTCATGTAGCAGTGCAGGCTACCTAATAAAAAACACAGTAACATGCCTGGAGCAGATGTAAAGAAATCTGTCACAATCTGATGTTATCTTGTTGCCACACACAGTCTAAAGCCTGATGTTTGTGCTCACTGGGATTACTTTTACCTTGTTATTTGGAACTTTGACAGTGTTTCATATGAATATCCAACGTTGTAACTTTAAATATATGACAAAAGTTAAGGAAAAGCACAAATACTTCTCTTTAGTGACATACTTACGTGTTGCCACAGGTATTCACCAGGGAACGACAACTACGCTCTTGCCTGCTCCATTGTGATGGGCCGCACAATGCACAACACAAACTCCCCCTCCAGCCTGCCCTACACAGACACCATGAGCTCCAACCAGTGGAGGCAAAAGTCTATGCCTGATGGGTAAGTTCTTCTGTCCCCAACTGTGGATTACATGTGCTAAATGTCCTGCTGCACTACCTGGCAGCATAGGTGACCTTCCTCATCTCCCCTGTAGGTTTAATAACAACAACTGCCAGTCCCCGGTGCAGTCTGTGCGGCAGGTGGCAGGTGACGGGGTCAATGGGATTAAAGCGTGCTCCAGTTCGGGTGTTGGATGGTCCCGACCCGGGGAAGGTGACAAAACTAGTGCAGGTAAGACGGAACTCCGAACTCTGGGCAATAGCATTGAGTAATAACTCTTACTGTGCTAACACTCGTCTACAGACCTCATTACCCATAAGTCGTTGCTTCCCACAGAGACGGTTTCCAAGGCGGTGATTCCTCGACTCCAGCCGTCAGAGCAGGGCAGCAGCATGTCTCCTAACAAAGGCACTAAGGTGAGCTGGAATCAACAAGCACCATACTGTAGATAATTTCCTTACTCCTATGTGATGGCAGGTTAGGAGTTGATAAAGATGACACTGTGGTAACCAACGGGCTGCTGTTTAATCGCCGGTAATGATTATGTGCCTTTGAGTAAGAGCTAGAAACACGTGAACACCAAACTACACAGTGGACAGTCTTAAGGCCCAGACACATTGAGTCGCGTCACGTCGCCTGTATCTCAGCCAAAATGCTTCACCTGAACACAATGCAAAGACTACAGCCATTGGCCAACTAGCATGAATGTTTTGTGCCTGGGTAACAGGAAATCATTCTTCATAGCAGCAGGCCACGGTAGTCTGAATTCCTCAATCAAAAAGGGAAACTGGTAGACCGACAGGATGGATTAAAGACGCTAGTTAGCCAGTTAGCACATAACTAGCACAACATCATGTTAAAAGAACAAATGATATTTACTGTGTGCTAGCTAACAATAACACATACAAATTACAGCAGTTTCTGCTAAAGAGCTCATGGCTAAAAAAATAAAATGACCTCATGTAATAAGTTTGTTACAAACTCATGCCCTCTTGACTTTAGCCGTTTTGTTTACTTTCCTCACTTCCATTTCTATTCTTCTGTACTGAACTGAACTGCTGATCAGATATTTCACACATCTGCCTCAACTGTCTCTGACAAATACTCAATATACTGAATTGGCCAAAAAAAAGCAGACAGGCCAAAAATAAGCAGACAAGGGCTGACTAGTGACAGGGTTGCAGGAAATACTGCCAAAACTAGGGCAACAGATGCTCACCGACAGCCCGACATTGACCGACTGTCGGCTTGGTGTGTCACTGCCATTTGAATAATCACAGTAGAGTGAGTTTGCAATATCATTATGGGTGAAAATGTGCGCTATGTGCTGTAAATAATTGCAATATACAGTATATTAAGTGAAAGATCTTCTAACTCAAGCCTCATTACACACCTTATAGTGTTTGTTTAAGTGTGGGGAAATACATATAAAACAAATACCATTTCAGTGTTCATACTTCAAGAGAGCCATGAGAACTGTGAACAAAACCTCATAAGGAGAACCAACAAGCTCATCATTTATTAAAGTAATGACTCTGAAATTTGAAGATTTGCTCAACTTTGAAACAGCTCAAATTATGTACAGAGCAAAAAAAACAAAACAATTATTACCCGAAAGTATCCAAAAGTTGTTTCAACTACGGTAGGTGTTATAAGCTGTAGCTTCAGCCTACACCTTTTTTTCAGACTGCAGAAGTGTCTAAGTTATGTTAAATTACTTGTAATGTTTTGCACTGTACTATTTAAGTATCTGCCATTTTGTATGAGACGCTGTGACTTTATTTACATGAATTTGTGGATTAATACATCATGTTCTTGTAATTGGTTTCACTTTGAAAACGCTCATTTGATTTCTCATCTCTGAATAGGGGGACGCTCCATATTCATCCAGCCAGTCGAGTAGCAACACGCTCTCCAGCAACGCCTCCAGCTCCGCCCACAGCGACGAGAAGTGGTACGAGGTCGGCTCACGTTCAGGAGTGCGGAGCGATCTGGAGCTCAACGGCTATCTTCAGGGTGCTTCCACTGACAGTGGCATAGATGCCACCTCCTTCACCGCCACACAAAGCAGCACAGCTTCCTCCACCGGTGCCTTCAGGGCCAAAGACAAAATCCCATGGCAGGATGACTCGGCGGGCAGCCAGAGAGCCTCGGACTCCTCACCGCCGACACCAGACTCTCTCGTCGCCATTGGAGGCAGCGAGATCCCAGCCAAGAGTCCAACAGCCTTTCCACTAGTACCTGATAGCGGCTCGTACAGCCTGAGTGACGCCGCCTCCCACTCCAGGTGTGCTGCTGTTCTGTTTGAGTCAGCTGAGGAATTTGTGGCTTCGCATCAATGTTTCATTAAACAGACAGTGATTCATTGTAGTCCAGATATATCCTGCACCATCCCAGATGGAAAAGTCCAAAGCTCTGCAGTTTGGCGTTAACAAAGGGAGAGAGGAAGAATGAAATAACTCTGCCTGTGTGTGTGTGTCTGTGTGTGTGTGTGTGTGTGTGTGTGTGGTTTTGCATTTGTATGTATCTCCGTCTCCCGGTATCCATGATAGAAAGGAAGTGCTTGAAGTTGCAAGAAATGCAGACTGTGAGCTCAGCACTGTTCCCCCTCTTCTAAATCCCACTTCCTTTTGAATCAACTAAAGCTTTCCTCTCTCCTCTTCACTCAGCCAGAAATAACTCAGCTCCACCAGACCTGTACATTGGCAGCTTTGTTTTATAGTATGCGCAGTGCACGCACATGCGCGCCTGCACCCAGACACAAAAGTTGCTGTTTGAAAATTCCAGCTTTTATGTCAAACTACGGCGGAATGTTATTTGAAGTTGCTGGAAATGAAGCAAGGACACTGTGTCCTATTTTTTTATCTATAAAATCATCAATCGGTCCCATCTGCAGAGACAGTGGGGACTGTGGTGATGGAACAGGTTAACTAATGAGTTTAAGAGAGTCTGTTTATGTTCTGTTTATGTATGCGTAAATATTTTAAACTAGAAGAAAAGTAGCCATCTGGGAGGATTCATTGGTGCTTCATCAATCATGCCAATTGAACCAAGGCCAAATAAAATGAAACCCTGACATGACTACGACTGTACAGCCAGCCATTTAATCTGCTCTTGCTGCTTGTATGGATTATAATCACATGAATATCAAAGTGACGCCCTTCTTCACCCACTCATATGTCTCACCTGCCTCCCCTCTTCTCCAGCACACTCAGTTCTGGCCACTCAGGGAGTCCGATGGGCCAGGGGCAAGACGAGGCATCTGCTGCGGCCACCTCACCCACATCACCGGGGACCAAGAGCTTCTACCCGCGTCAAGGAGCGACTTCAAAGTACCTGATTGGCTGGAGGAAACCCGGGGGGACCGTCAACTCTGTGGACTTTGGCAGTACTCGCAAGTAAGATAGGAACTGTGTCTCCTGCAGTGAAAAGAGAAGTTGAGATTCAGTGTTGAAATGCGTCCTGCTGTCAGCGATGTTGATGTTTGAGACACCGGGGAAGGGAATGAATGTCTTGTTATAGTTTGCCACATTGACTGCTCGCCTAGTACTGTTTTTTTTTTATGTGGCCAACACTGCCACCATGTGGTGTAGCTGAGGTTGAAACTTCTTATTTTTAAACAAAATCTTTTGGTTCCCAGAGATGGGTGACTAAACATAATTGGTCTTTTTCATTCATTCATGGCAGCATATGAGTCACTGTATCACAAGGGTGATTGCATCATTTGTGGTTGATGGCAGCTGCTGTTTTCACACTGTACAGCTGCTCAGCAAACCACAGTTACTCCTGGTGGAGCAGTTAAGTGGTTACGAGTCTTGTCATTGGCATGTTAACATCACAGAGAGTAGTTGCAGATCCTTATCATTTACCTCAGCGTTTGAACTGCTGACCTTAAATCACAGACATGCTTTTCAAGTTCTTGGCTGCCACCTCTATAACCTTTGCCTGATTTGCTATATAATGTGTGTTATTTCGACTTTAGGAGTCTCTCTGTGTTGAATCTTGTTTTTATCTTCAGAAGGCATCAGAGTGACGGTCTGCTGGGAGGTCAGCCGCAGCTCAGGGCCAATCTCCGGGGCTCCCAGTCGCCCCAGCGGCACACTGCCAAGTCCAGCCTGGAAGAAGACTTGAAGAAGCTCATCACACTCGACAGCCCTCCACCCACTACAAGTGAAGAGAAGGTACTGAGAAAGGATAGAGATTCCTCATCAGGGGTACTTGTACCTGTGGGGTTACTTCTCAGAATTTGCACCGTTGTTTATACCGCAGACACTGTGATGTCCAAGGCAAATTTCCCACTGGGATAATGAAGCCTGTTCCATCCGATCCTTCTGCAGTTGCCAGGGGAAACGTGGAAAGCTCTGCTAATTAAAGGCACACTTTGCTGGATTTGTCACGTACTGTTTGTGAACACAACATTCAAACTTTGCCCCTCTTCCTCGGCTCAATGAGACTGAGAGTAGCGGTGGTCAAACAAGCTAGGAAGTGATTGAAGTGAATCAAAGAAATAAAACGTTATTTTCTGATTGTTTCACGGTGGTTACACTCTGAAGCACAAATAAACACACCCACACCTCCACACAGCCCTGCAGGAAGGTGCTGCATTGCCGGATTTTGTCTGAATTCAACTGATGTGCACGCTTGTGTGTGTGTGGCTCAACCTCGCCTTCGATCAGACAGACACACAAACCTGCAACTTGCACCCTCAGAGCAGAGAAAAGAAACGGCTGGTCGCTATGTTATTATAGAGTCTCAACCTCATGCTGCTGCTGGCTGGGGGTGACACACAGAAACATCCTGAACAAACTAAAATAAGAAGAAAGTACAGGCAGAGGGCAGGTTCTGCAGATACAGACACCACCACACACTGAGAGTGAGTCAGAAGTGATGATGAGGGAACATTTTTGTGTGAGTCGCTATACTGTTTTTTCCCTGCATAGTATGCCTTTAAGTCAACTAAACAAACAAAAAAATAGATCAAGATTTGATTTAAGAAACAAATTCACATAGTCACATAGTGGTCAAGACGATACTAAACAGCCAAAATTGTGGCTTGTTTTGTTGTTGTTTGGCTGTAACTTTTTTTGTGTTGCTGTCTTGGCCAGGTTGCCCTTGAAAAAGAGATTGTTGATCTCAACGGGACTTACCTGGTTAAACATGGGTTAAATGAAAAATAAATTAGAATAAAAATAATATCAAAATATTTTAGGGGATTTTTATGACAATGATATTCTTGATGATATGACAAAATACCAAAAAATATTTCTTATTAATTCCAAGAGCAAACAGTCACAACAAATTAAGTGTTATAATTGCGTATGTCAGCATAAATGTAACAGTTTGCCTTCAAATAGTCAGTAAAAACTAAAAAAATCTCACTTCTGTAGTTTGTAAACAGCAACAGGAACCTGTTTTTTAAAATCTTGAATATTTTTATTCGATTTCAACAGGATTACACAGTGCATAATCACAACAAATGTCAAACTTAAAGCATATGTATGAAGGGAACGAAGCATGAAACTCCATCACAATCCTCCCCATTCCCATTCACGCCTAATAACAGCCGGAATAACATCAACAGGACGGTCCTCCATCTCCTGAATAGTACAGAAAATGACAGATGAGCTGAAAGTAAGGCTCAGTATAAAAAGAGAGGGGGAGAGAAGCCTATGTAAAAGGCTTTATCAGAGTATACACTGACAGAAAGCACCAAGAACAAGAAACAAACACAAAATCTTCAGTCTAACTGACAGCTCTGGAAGTGTTTCAGAAAGGGGCCAGAAACCTGTTTGAATTATTTATTTGAGTTACAAATTGACTAGCGAATCTTTTTAAGATTAAGGCAGGACATGATGTCCCTCAGCCACTGGGCATGGGTGGGCGGGGCAGCATCCTTCCATCTGATTAGAACTGCAGCGAGGCAAAAGACAGTGTACGGCACTGGATTTGAGTCAGGTTTACATCATCCTCTCCCGTGGGCGACCAGAGGCTGGGTTGCAAGTCAAAGTTATGGATTGAGGATAAAGTTTGGAAAAAGTCCTTCCAGTATTTTTCAAGGCTCGGACATGTCTAATACATGTGAAAAAGAGAAGCCCCACCTCTTGAGCTTTTGTCACAACCAGGGTTCATATGAAACGTGAAAGTCTGACTTTAGACCAATAGGCTCTGTGCATGACCTTAATCTGCACTAGACAGTGGCGGGCACAAAGAGATGATGAATTTACCAGTTTGAAGACGGAGTCCTATAATGAGGTAACAAAAGTTGAAACTACACGTAGTGTAGTGTAAATTAAATCAACAGGCGAGTTCAGCCATTATTTTAAAGTTATGAAAAGCCAACTTATTTTCCTTCCTTTGTTTGTTGTTTGTTTTTGTTTGTTTGTTTGTTTGTTTTTTGGAAAAATCCCAAAATATCGAGTTGTTTTGTCCACCTGGACCTGTATGCTCTGCCATTTCTCCTCTACCCTTCACACTGTGTCACTCAGCGCTGACCATCAGACCCCTAGCACACACACCAACACACACACACACACACAGACCTGCATTTATTTTGACAGGCTGTTGACTATCATACATTCGCACCTATTTTAAACTGCTATTATCGTGAAAGACATGATATGGCTCACCCATAATTTGCAATATTTTTCACTCTGTCTTACCTGAGTCCTGTCTCCATTATTTCAGCCATTATTCCCGGGTCCGCTGCCCACTCGTCGATCCCTCCAGAGAACCCTGTCGGATGAGAGTATTTACAGTGGGCAGAGGGAGCCGTCCTCCGGTGGACAGCGCGACACGCCTACTGACCTGCTGTTCAGCTGCTCTACAATGCCACGCTCACCCACCAGTCGTCACGGACCAAGCCGACGAGCATCACACAAATCCCTGGGTGAATGTTCAGTATTTATAGCTAATCATAGAGCAGGTGGCGGTGCTGTGGACCTTTTGTTTGTAGTTAGAACAAAAGTAATTAAGCAGGATAATGTGATTTGCAGTACATAGTAGGTAAGAATCTGAAAACAGGCCCTTCCAAAGGTTTGAAATATCAGTCTCAGTCTAAATGCAGCTGTTTGCTGCAAAATTTTCTCTATTTTTCTGCCAGGGGAGAACAGATTAAAATGCTGTCCACTGTGTTTTACTTTGCCATTTCTCCTTCCCAGGAGACCTGTCAGCCCCAGAGAGCTCTGAGCTGGAGCAGGAGAGGAAAAGGCAGCAGCTGCAGGACGCTGTCCTCATGCCCCTGCCTGACACTGGGGCAGATGGCCCACTGGACTGGGCCCACCTGGTAGACGCTGCCAAGGCCTTTGAGGGTAGGCACACATTGTGCTTTCATTTCCTCCTCAAAATCATTGGAAGTGAAGGTTAATTACAGATATTACTTTTCAGTGGTAGTTGTGGCAGAAAAACCCAACTGCCATCTTTGTTCTCACCAGGAGAGGGCACTGTGAGTCTGTATTTGCTCTCTCCAAGTCTAACAATGCGTCTTTTATCTGTTTTTTATTCAGAGCAGAGGCTGGTCTTCCTAGCGGCCCAAGAGGAGAGCTCCATGGCTGAGAGCGCAGCAGCCACCAGCCCCCAGCAGGCTGAGCCTCAGGCAGCCCCGCTGAGACAGCCCTCGCCTGGGTAAGAGGCCTCAGGTCATGGCCCGGGACCAGTGTTTACTTTAATCCGCTGGTGTCCAGCACTGTACCATGGAAGACCCTGCAGATTTCACTCCAATGAAACACTGCTGCAGCTGATATCACTAATTAGTCTTTCACACTCTGGTCGACTGCATGCTAATATCAGCGACTACAATATTAGAAATGAAAGAAATTCTCCATTTTCACGAGACTTAAAAAAAGGCTACTTTTGCATGTGGTGCAGCTTTAATCACTGCTGCGCTCTGATGTTTCACTGTTTGTTCCAGCTAATGTCCTGGTTGTTCTTTTTCACAGAGAGACTCCAGCCTGCCTGATGGGGAAGGTCAGCCAGCTGGAGTCAATGGTGAAGGCGCTACAAGAGGACTTGAAGAAGGTCAGTCATCATCTTTAAATAAGAGTGTGAGCTTTAACAATAACACATAGACTTATACTGAAAATATGTGATATATCCAATCTGGTAATTGGTTTAACATGCAATGGCTGAGTAGATATCTCCCACTTGACCTTTAGCAAAATGCAGTGATGTTGGTTACAGCACTGATGCTCTCCCCTTTCTCAACCCCTGCGCTCGGTTCTCTCTGACACTGTAAGCATGAAGTGTGAGGAAAGTGTTTCCTCTGAAGATCTGAGCTTGAAGTTGGAAGATGGTGTCATTTTAATATTCTTAAACCTTTATTTAACCAGGTGAAGACACACTGAGGTTCAGTGCTTTATTGTACTTAATAAACATATGTATAGACCACAGCCAGTTTATTACCTATAGTAGATGGCAGTCCCAGTTTGGAGAGGTAGACAGAAGTACTGGGTCACAGAAGCTGAACAATGTACTGCTGTGGACGCCACGTTTGTTCAGTTCCAAAAGTCACACAGTAACACAAACTAAATGATTGAGGCAGCGGTGGACCAGACACTCCTGTGTTCTGTGAGGTAAAATTACTGTTTCTGTCAAAGGAGTCTGGTTGCAGTGGACGGGGCGGCAGCGAAATGTATTTTAGCCACCTAAAGAGAGGACCACCCTAAAAAATCAATATCAAGGGTACACTATATTTAAATCATTTCACCGCTTTAACTTGACATCAGACAGCCCTTTCTGAAGGAGAACTGAGGCTGTCATATCACCCTCTTCAAAGCCACCACACTCCATTGACAGAATACAGAACTGAACAGTAATTTTACCTCACAGCACACAGGAGTTGCTGGTTTCCCGCTGCCTCGATTGGTTAGCATGTTTGTGTTATTGTGTGATTTTCTGAACTGAAAAAATAATGAGGCGTTCATGGCTGTACGTGGGTTTATTTACAGCAACGCCATCATGCAGAAACCTACGTCAGATCATGTAGGAAGAAGGTTTTAGGTGAGGTAAATCATAATAATAGTATTAACATGAGAACTTGACAGATTCCAACCAGACCACTGTTAAATGTTTGCTCACAGTCCATAAAAGATGAGTGTCAAAATAATAATCTATATAAATATTTCCTCCAGCTGCACCATCACCATCGCCACATCCCCATCCACCCTCCTGCACTCATAACAATCCCAACAAGAGCTGTACACACTACCAACAACATGTCTCTGTAGTTTGATTTTTTGAGTTTGAGTACATAAGGAAAGTCACTGGAAAGCTACAAAATGATATGAAAACCGAAAATAAATAAATAAATAAATAAATAATGGAGCCCCCCTTTAAGTTATAGACAGCTCTACTCAAAATAAAAGGAAAGACTTAATTACATCTTCATAGCTTGTTTTTAATTTCTTGTAATGCTGATCTTCAGACATATATAATTTGGAAGCTTTGAATAACTAGGGTCATCTTATTGATCATTTGTTCGGATCATCATGTTTGGCATGCATCCAACTGCAATCTTGCCACTCTTGTGTGCACAAGAGGACACTGTTAACACTTCATTTCAATGATGGGATCAGTAATATCAGTAATGGCTGTGTTTGATCTGACATGTTCAGCTTAAATCAGTTGCTACAGTTGTCAAGATGCCGTCTGTGCAGGCTGGCACGGCACTAATAAGAGAAAGAGCTTTTTGTAATTATCTGATCATCTAGAGATAACAAAGCTTGTTTACTCAAGATAACAAAACAATTATCTTGTTGTGAGATAACTGCGTTAAAAAAAAATAATTGGAAGCATGTCTGTTTTTGGCTTCTGTGATTTTGCCCTGAACCACTTTTATGAAATTCAATCACATCAGAAGGGAAGCCATAAGTCTGTTAAGCTAACAAGTTCCTTAAACACAAGGAAACAGACACTTAAAAATCTGTATGTCAAATGAAAGACTACATTGCTCACACATGTCTTTGTCTTCACCAGGAGAAGGATGCCAAGGCGTCACTGCAGGCCCAGATCCAGAGCCTGCGAGAGGACAACCAGCGTCTCCTGGAGGAGTCCTACAGCGCCTCAGCCAAGCTCAAGAAGTTCACAGAGTGGGTCTTCAACACCATCGACATGAACTGAAGCACAGAGCTGTAGACCGCTCTACATTAGGAGTATGACCACTACTCAAGCTGATCTGAAACTTGGCTGTTCAGCACTGCACGCACACAACAGAATAACTTACACAAACTCACAACGTGGACTGTTTCTCTCGGGCTTTTACAAACCAGTGCCAACATGGAATTACATGTCATCCGTCTTCAGCCTTGTGGATCTGTGGTATAATCACCAGGAGAGACTTTTTTGGGGAATGAACAGGGGAACGGGAGAAAAATAGAGCAGTGGTGCTACCGTGTGTCCGTTTTGATCCGATCAGCATGCACTCCCTTCCTTAGAATCTCACAAGTGTGATGCTTCGTGTCCGACCTGATGGATTGTGGGTATCCCTGCATGTCAGAGACAGCGAGATATGGAAAACTAACCTAAAGGGATTTAAAGTCATCGTCCTCATTTAGCTCCCCAGCTAACCTACTTACAAGCGAACAGATTTCCAATTAAAAAGCTCCGGCGCTATTTAAAATCTGTTCCTCCCATGCAAAAAAATAAAGTGACAGTGTGTTGTAAATGAATTGCTGTTCCATTTTCCCCAGTTCAGTGATAACACTGATTATTTTTATTACTAACCAAGAAAAAAGAAGCTATATGAGACTGTTGGGAGATCCCCCATAGGATACTTGTTTGGTAGCAGTGTGTGTAGGTAGATACAGACAAACACACGGACAGACCTCCATGTAGCACATAAACACTGTAAGGTCAAGTCTGTATTGCCTATGTAATAACACATGTATCAAATAACTTTAGAGGGTTAAAAGCAAGTGCGACTTGTATAGAGGACTACTGGTCACAAGCTGATATAAAAAGAGTATATACTATAAAATCACAGAACAATATGGGTGCCGTAAAGATATAGATTGACGGTTCAGTGTCGCTTATTCAGATTATTGTAAATATACGATGTTAACATTTATTTTCTCACCTCTGCCCTTGGTATATGTAAAGAGTATTTATGACAAAGATAATGGCCAAGAAAATAAATATGCAGTTAGAGATCTGCATGTACTTCTATATGAGAGAAAAATATATAAATATGCTTTAAATCTTGACAGAGTTTTCAACGGGAGAACTTTTATCCAAAAAGCTAAGTCTTTAAAATTTATTTCCAGCCTAGCCTGCTGCAGTGGATTGATCGACAGCACCACCCAGTGTTGACAACATGTAAAACGCTACATGGAACCGACCCCCTCCTTCTTCCATTGCATGCCAAAAGGCCTCAATCTGATCCTTAAATCTCTCCATAGACTCAATCGGTACTATTAAATATATGAGTGAGATGTGAAAACCCTGAAACTCCAGCTACAGACTTCCTGTAGTGTGTAAATCTGCCTGTAAGCTCGACCTGAATTCGTTCTGTAGCTGACCACACGGAGTCCTTATTTAAGCCTCACACCTGTTTCCTTTTGTACTCAGATACTGTGCAACTGTATATACGGAGAATTTGATATTAATCAGAATTTGCACCTTCATTCTTATTTTTTAAGATTATGTTTTTTTGATGTATTTCTGCTTTATTGGCTTGGTTATAGTGGAGAGTGAAAGGAGTAATATGAAAGATAAAGAGGGGAGACATTAGACAGGACAAAGACCACAAGAGTGACTCAGACGATTGAGTCCCAAACGACCCCCCGCCCCACCCCCAGCACAGCAGATCGCCCCTGCACCTTCATTCTTAACATGTGTGACAGCATGTGATTCTGTTTCCATTGAGCTGTGATGTGTAAAAAAAAAAGTTTATATCTATTAAAGATATTTTGTTGAATTACACTTGGTGTCACGGCGTAGTCTTTTAGCTTGGCGAAATGGGGAGAAGTCATTTCGCTGCTGCATGGGGCCGTTTGAGGTGACTTCCAGAGTAAATGGATACCTGTCAGAGGCCTGGCAGGAGGTGTCTGCCCGCTGCTGTATTGTGATTAACAGAGAGCTGCTGTTTTTCCACTTAGGCACGATTACACAAGGCAGTTGCCCCGATGGAGACGAGCCTCGATCAGACAGATTGATGGATGAGGATAACCTGAGAGACACCACACGGTGAAGGCGTGTACGGTTATGGATCCATGAAAGGACAAGGGTGTGATGTCATGCAGACTGATGGGTATACTGCTGCAAAGCTGTTTGTGGATATTTAATCAATTAGATTAAAGGATACACGTTTTTCAGTCTGTCTTAAAACAATATCGATGTGATCATATGGGCAGAGACGGGTGGCAAATCTATTAGAATCTTTGCCAAGTTTGCCAAGTCACCCACTGGTTTGTGGACTCCCAATCTGAAGCCTTGAGTTTGGCATTTCAGCTGTCGCCATCATGTTTTTTTTTTAGCCAGAAGTGACCATATTTGGACGAGAGACTGGTGCTGTGGAGGAGTGAGGGGTGGATCTGATTGAAAACCTAAGGACACTACCTGCAGACAGCCCGTCACTCAAAGTAGCCACACCCACCTACATTATGTGTAAGCCTGGATTTGTTTGTTTTGATGCATAGACAAAACATCAATATAAAATAGAAAAAAATGCAACTAAAAAAGCCTAGTCCTAATTAAACCAGTCCCATTTACTAGCCCAGTGTGGCAATGCCTGGTGTGGTTGCCAAGAAGTCAATTTCTATAGAAGTTCTTGGATGTATAAAACTGGGTTGTTGGCTACCTACTTGAGCTAATGTTAGTTAGCTGCTTCGATCACACATACAAATGTAACCATGAGCACCAAAGAAGATCGTAATTTATTCAGATTTACCCGCATGGTAAACAAGATAGGAGCTAGATCAACAGAATGATTCATAACTGATATGTTATTTGAAGCCTAATTTTTATACAAGTAACATTCATACTGGTTTATATAAACAATTTGATTGTATTTCCCATTTTTGCTGAGGAACAGTTTTGTTTAAAAGGAATTACAGGCCTGTCCTAAATATAAGCCTGTTGAGTTCAGTGACTAGGCTATTAATTGAAGTTTTACAGTATGTACAATTTACTCCACTTAAAGCCTGCGGGCTGATAGGGTGTCGGGTGCTCCCTCAACCATTTTCTAAGTCACAATGACAATAAAATAATTCATGCTGATGCTTTTATTGCTACTTTTTGTGCTTTTACGATAAATAAGACACCAGAGTGCATTAAAAAATATCCAAAAAGAGCTCGTTTAAATAAAAAAAATAAAGTGCCGGGGAGGATCCCCAGACCCCCCCAGCAGAGGTCCGGGCTCTGCCCCCAGAGTCCTCTAATCCTTGAACCGCCCCTGCATACACCTGCCCTGTGTGATGCTGCTGCTACTGTCCTCCTGGCGCTAAAATGGCCTCCATCCATGGCAAGGTAAGTTGGGTATATCTGTTGAAGGGGATGTGTAAAGGTTTACAGTATAGATAACAAAAAGAAGTCCTAGTTCTTAAAAAAAAACCAAAAAAAAAAACCCCTATATTATTAAGGAGAGGCTAATATGCGGCTAAAATGAGGTAAATTTAGGTTTGGTAAATTTGAGTGGGCGACCTCGTCTTTCCAGCAGTAAATGTCCTCTTCTGTTTCCACAGTGTTTCATTGATGAGCTGCAGTGGTGTGTACAGACGTGTCAGCAGCTCTGTGAGGCTGGACCAAGAGCTACAAGGTAAGTCAACATGCTAACATGCTAACTGTGAGCATGCTAACATACTAATGTTTAAACTGTAAATAGCCTGTTAGCATGCTAACTTCTGTCCGTTAGCTGTAAGTTAAACACAAAGCTGTTCTGAGGCATTGGGGCATAAAAGTTTTCAATTGCGACTTAATAATAGTCAAGATGAAATGTCAGTGTCATTAAAAGTTGTCCTCTGAGATATATCTGAAGCAAGTGTCATGGCAGTCATGATCCAACAGTTAATGAGATATGTCAGATGGCTGACATTAAGGGTGCTGTGTTCCCCAGATCAATGTGCTCTTTATATGACACATTAAGGAGACCTTTCAAAGGGTTTAATGTTGTCAGTTACAGTTCATAGCTTACTTGAAACCATCAGGTTTGTAGGCAAGACAGTTCTCTTGACTTTAACCATTGGATATCTCCATGGTGGCTTTAACAGATTTGTATCACTGAAACTGCATTTGAAACGTCCATTTCCCTTATTTTATAATATTTCATTTTATATGTGGGTATAATCCATATTGACTTGATAGCATCAGGCAAAACTGGACAATAGAAGATTGGAAAAACGTTGCCTGGTCTGATGAGTCTGGATTTCTGCTGCGACATTCAGATGATAGGGTCAGAATTTGGTGTAAACAACATGAAAGCATGGATCCATCCTGCCTTGTATCAACGGTTCAGGCTGGTGGTGGTGGTGTAATGGTGTGGGGGAGATTTTCTTGCCACACTTTGGTCCCCTTAGTACCAACAGTGCATGGTTTAAACACCACAGCCTACCTGAGTATTGTTGCTGACGGTGTCCGTCCCTTTATGACCACAGTGTACCCATCTTCTGATGGCTACTTCCAGCAGGATAACGCACCATGTCACAAAGCTCAGATCATCTCAAACTGGTTTCTTGAACATGACAGTGAGTTCACTGTACTCCAGTGGCCTCCACAGTCACCAGATCTCAATCCAATAGAGCACCTTTGGGATGTGGTGGCAACTGTGTGATGCTATCATGTCAATATGGACCAACATCTCTGAGGAATGTTTCCAGCACCTTGTTGAATCTATGACACCAAGAATTAAGGCAGTTCTGAAGGCAAAAGGGGTCCAACCTGGTACTAGCAAGGCAGGGCTGAGCAATGTGGAGAAAATCAAATATCACAATATTTTTTAACCAAGACCTGGATATTGATATCGTAGGACTGACTATTGGTGCTTTCACATTATAATTACATAATGAGATTTTTGATAAACACTCATCAGTAATGTAGATATAATGCCTAAGTGGTTATATCCAAAATCTAAGATAAAGTATAGTCTCATATTACAATATCAATATAATATTGACATACTGCCCAGCCCAAGTTCAATATATGTTTCCCTGAGTCAGTATGTTAAACTCACCCACTTTATAGCCCACTCATCCCTATAAACAGATATCTGCATTTGTATGCAGATTTTACTGTGAGACAATCACCCATGGGTTCTGAGATTGACAGCCTACTGATGTTACATCATTACTCTTTGAAACCTATGCTCTCAGATTCTCAGGCAAGACAGTTTTATTGACTTAAGACATTGATCTGTCCACAGTGGCAGAAGGGATTTCTACCATTTAAACTGCATTTGAAACATCACATCCCGTCACTTCTTTTTTACTGGCTATTTGAACTGCCAGGATAGCCTGTACCAATATCTTGTTGGTTTATAACAAGAGACACATGCTCAAAACTCAACGCTTGGGAACACGGGACCCTGGGGACATAGGGATGACCTCCTCTAGGGCCACCCTGCTAGCATGTTTGTTATCTTTGGAAGATACCAACTTGATTTGCATAACTCAGACTGCTGACACCCAGGGGTGTCATAGTGGGAGAAAAAGTGGGACTGATTACCCAGGGCCCCAATGGGAGGGTGGTCCTTGAAAAATCTGGAATGAAACATTTGGTATTTGCAGTTTTTATTGCCAAGTGATTTGTGTCATAACTTAATTAAAATTGGCTTAAAAATCAATTGAAAGACTGAAATGTGTATTAAAAATAGTGGCAGCTTTCTGAGGCCCCTCTCCCCCCTTGAAGACGCAAAATGCATTAGTCCGGCCCTGCAATAGGATTCATCTCTGAACGCAGCTATAGCCAAGTAATGTTCATTAAGCTGTTGGAGCACCAACATACGCTGTTGTGTCTTTACCCAAAAACAAAAATCGGGGTTCCAAAAGAGAAAAGAAAAGAAATCAAACTGACTTGTAAAAATAAAAATTCAAAAGGTGTGTGAGAGAGACATGGATAAAGAGAGGAGGTGTGGCGGGGCCCACAGAGACTGCTTATGCACAGGGCTCAGAATTTGGTGCTACACCCCTGCTGACTCCCCTTACTTGCTGTAGCTGAACTTCAGAGTGCATTCTGCATTGAAAAACCCCATCTCCTACCTTAAAAATGCATCAGGAGGGATCTCTGCACGGCCTGCATGGAGAGAAGGAGTGATTAGAATGATCTCTTTCAGTGCACATAGAGGCATATGACTATTGTTCTAGATAGATCCCTTAAATATCTTCTTTCAAACTTCAGTGTCTCCATACGTGGCCGGCAGTGTTGCTCTCTGGCAGTGGTGTGGCTGTGAACAGGCTGCTCAATAATTTAGCATTAATGCAGATTATAGCAGGGCTGGCCCCCTTAAAGCAGATTAGAGGAGTCCTTGTCTGTCTGTCTGTCTGTCTGTCTGTCTGTCTGTCTACCCGCCTGCCTGTCTGTCACCTTGTTAATGATGGCACTCCTTAATGCCGGAGCAGCTCATGGGACAGGAAGATGAGCTGATGGCGGTTTACTGCCGTGCAGGTCATGTGTGTGGCTTGTAATCAGAAGGGATGGGCGCTGATGTCATGTGCTATAGTATGGTAGATGTGCAGAGAAGTGTGTGAGCGCTTGTGATAGCAGAGCTCTAATAATACGGGGGATGGGGGGTGTAATATACCTGTTCTCTTCCTGCCGAAAGAGAAATGTGTAGGGTAAGCACCGTGGGCCGATGAATGGTTTCGCACTCTAATAGGTGCAACACTCACGCGGGTGTGTGACCTCAGTTTCCCTTGGTTACCACATTTACTGAGAACAGCAATTTTGAGTTGTTTCAGTTTTCCAACTTCATCTGCTTTTGGCCTGAAGGAAATTGGGCTTTTCCTTCTGTTTAGCTCGTTCATTTAAGGTCTTTTCTGCATGTGAGGAATATTTAAAGCACCTCAAATGTTTTCAAATAGCAACGCAGAGGTGGCTTTACAGAGCCGGGACCTTTGCCTTACTTAGGTAACAGCGCTCTGCTGAAAGAGAGGAGGACTCATGGTGGAGGAAAGCAAGCAAAATATTCCTCTGATGACTGGTGCACTGGTTCTGTCAACACAAACATCTGTATGTGTGTGTCTGTGTGTGTTCACTCTGCATGCATGCATTCACAAATTGGCCATGCCATGTATTTCTGCAGTATCTTCCTCGGGGGCTTTTGGGATCTCATTTATCGCAAAGAGGGGGGGAAAAAAAGGTTCATTCGTTCGGGTTTGCCATTTAAGCTTGACTGATTCCAGAGTTTCCATGAAGAGGGAGGGAAGGAGGAGACATGCAAGAGTGGAGACAGAGTGCATGTTTGCCATCCACAAGCACAAAAATGGAATTTCTAATGTGAGGAGATAAAAGGAAGGAAAAAAAAAACGCTTCAGAAATACAAATATAAGTTGTGGAAATGTGTCTAACTTTGGATCATAGCCTGCTTAAGACACACACACACACAAGCTTTGAATAGAAATTGAAAAGCCTTATCTCTGAGGGCGCTCGCTCAAAGAGTCTGGAGTATGTATTTATAGTCTGCATCTGTGTGTGCTCAGTAACAGTAACTTGTTTTTATATTAGCATTTCAATATCCTCCTAATGAAATGTTTCTTATTTTCAGCATCAGTGGGCGCTGCTGCAGTGTGCATCTCTCTGTCCTCCTTTCCTCTCCGCTGTGTATCCACTGCTCTCTCTGTCTCTCACACACACACACACACACACACACACACACACACACACACACCCTCGCTCTGTCTGTCTTTCTCCTCCCTCTATTTTCCTCTTTATATTCTCTCTAATTCCTTCATCCCTCCCCCTTTTCCAACTTGATCTGCCTCTCTATTGCATAGCATCCCCCTGCCTCCCTCACTCTCTTTCTCTCTCTCTCTCTCTCTCTCTCTCTCTCACACACACACACACACTCTTTCGCTCTCGCTCAGACCCGAGCACATGCAGACAGAGGGAGAGGGGGGATGAACGAGGTGCGCACATGTGAGGATCTCCTAAACTGCCGGGGCAAGGCAGGACTGGTGAAGAGAGAAGAAGAAGAAGAAGAAGGAGAAGAGGAGGAGTAATAGAGGAATACTGCAGTGACCAGCCAGCTTCTCTCCCTCTCTCTCTTCCTCGCTGCTTCGCTGCTTTCATCACCCTCTCTTCTTCATCCCCTTCTCTCCCCCTCTGCCAATTATACCATGAACCTGCCCGCTGCTTGTTGCTAAGGGGGAGCCAACCGGGGGAGCAGAGTGGACCAGGCATTATTTTGTTTCTAAGGTAATGAATGCTTCAGTAATGGCAACTGCCAGGTGTCACAGATGTTGCATCGCACTCGGCTGCTCGCCTGCTGAAATTGAACATGGCTTTGGGACTCACAGCCACAATATGGTTGTGGGTGTGTGTGGAGCATGGTTCACTCTGTGTGTGTGTGTGTGTGTGTGTGTGTGTGTGTGTGTGTGAACTCTTTTGCGGTTTGTTCAGTTTGTTTCAGTTGACCGGACGTGTATTGGCTTGTTTATGTGCACTGTTGCAGAGGGGGGGGGGTCTGCCTTGTGAATATGTGCGGTGTCCTTTCATGTTTGTCTTTGCATAAATAACTGTTTGCTTGGATTTGAGGCATGTGCGAAGACACACCTGTGCTGTACATGAGGGCATACTGGTGCTCTCTGGCTCTCTGTTAGCAACTGTCCATATTCCATCCATTTCCATTTGACACAAGCTTTCAATTAACATCTTGAGCGGGCCTCTCTGTGGAGTTTGATTTGCACACTCGAGCAGCTCTTTTGGGAGGAAGTTGTTCTTCAGAATTACAGCTTCCTGTCCACAAGGGACCTATTGTCTCGCTATTGTTTCCTTTAAGCAGGTGCTATGCAATCCATACTGCCTGCCTTTCTTTACGGCCCTTGAGGCAGATGCAAAGATTAGCTGTCTAATGTGCTCAGGCTCTAAAAAGAGCACAGACGTGTTAACCAATGGAGAGTGCTGCACTCCGCACTTCTGGTGGCAATAACAAACACTAAGGCGAGAGCGGATGATTACTTATTCACCCATGCGCATCACCACACTCTGTGTTGTAATAGATTAAAGTGCTCAACTGTGGTGACAAAGCCACCTCACATGTGTGCTGCTGCACAAGCGGGTGAATTTTAACAATTTAAATTTCCCCCCTCTCTCCATCAGAGCCATTATCTGCAGTTGTTCAGACTTGTAAGACTGCATGGCAACAATTACATAATTCAGCTACTCCAAATCCCTTACTAGCGGCTAGCCCTTGGCAAGATGCAGTGTTACTAATTCAGTTAATGTATGAAGGTTTCATATTGTGCCCGCTCATGTGTGCCTGTCATGAAATGCTATCTGTGTCCTCTGTGCTTTCTCCCTTCAATAGCTCATCATAGTTCTTTTTGGAACACAAATAGCCTCTACAGTGAATAATGACGCCCAGTGAGCACCACGATTATTATTTTTTTTCCCTGCCAGCTTTATCCTCTCGCACTTTGCGCTTTATAAGTACCACAAATTATGAATGTGCTGAACTATGTAATCCATCCCCTTCACCCCTCTTTCCTCAGCACGATTAAAGGACTAATAAATGGTTTAACCCGTTTAATGCACACAGGAGCCTTCAATGGCAAAGGGTAGACGGGGCTAAGGGGGCTCGTTGAAGCCCAGTCGTCAGCGTAGGTTATGGAAATCCTTAGTTAAGCAGAATTAATTCTCCTGAGAGACTGAGAGAGAGAGCGCGGGAGGGAGAGAAAGTGATGGGGACTGTGTAAGGGTTGTAAATAAATCCCTTAACAGCAGCTTTCAAAGCACGAAGCCTGGGGGGAGGGGAGGGGGGTTATTGTGGGGCGTGCAGGCAAATCAGAGGTAACCATCGTATGATTGCAGCTAATGGAGCCAACATTAATGCTTCGCATTAAAAACAAAAAAAAAACATAGCGGCTCGCATTGACCACAGTTAAACTCTTGGTATCACCTCAGTGAGGGTTCATTCATTATGAACATCAGTTTTTTGTAAGGAAAGATGACTCATCTCCTCACAGCCACACTGACTGTGTGTTGTAGGCACACATCTGTGCTGTATACATAATTACTGCCATCCCGACTCCCCCGAGTCGCGCTGATACACTGTACTGCAGTGATTCTCAACCTGCGTGCATCTGAATTGATTTTTAATTTGATGTTATCTGACACTATTGATTACATTAAAAGTGGATGTTAGTGCGATGTGTTTTTCATACAGTTGCATTGTCAGTGTGGTCAAGTTTGCATTTGGACTGCTACCACATCGAGCGAGAAAAGTTTCCACGGTTTATCCATTTTTAAGGGGAGTAAATACACGCACATTATGTAGGTTATTAGAAAACAGTGTATACGAAGAGAAAGCAACACCTGTACACATACTTCATGCCCTAAAAGTTGAATAAAAACAACATTTCAATCCTACGTGGATCTTCGTAAGGTCAGAATGATTGAAAAGTGGAAACCACACCTATATTTATACCTAATGCACACCAGTAGACTGACAAGCTGTGTGACGGCAGATGTGGTTCACCACCTAAACCATACAGGGCGATGAAACACTTGACAATAAACAATTCAATAAAATAAATACTTAAAAATGTCAAACAAATAATATCACATTCGTCATCCTGTATGTCATAGTCAACATCACCTGCGTTCAAGACTGTGTTATGTTGGATGATGAATTTGATGTGGCTTTTAAATTAAGATATTTGATTGAAAATTTGAAGTATGGCTTTCTTATTACTGTTTTTTTTCTCAGTGTACTTTATTGAATTGCTTCTTGTCCGTTGTTTTATCACCCTTGGTAATTTGGATGCCTTACCACACCTGCAGTTTTTGAGCCTGTCAGCCTATTGGTGTGCATGATATATAAAATGCGTGTGGTTTCCACTTGCCAAACATTTTGACCTTGTGAAGATCCGAGTATGGTCGAAAAGTCGTCTATATCCAACCATTTATCCATTATCTTTAGTTACCTATTTTAACTGTTTGTGCATTACTTTTCGCTAACGTTATCTATTTCAACCATTCGTCCAGTGAAGTTTAGCTATTTCAGCTAGCTTTGTGTTCATCCATTACTTTTACGAACAGTTTAGACCTCTCTGCTGATGCTAACCCATCAACACACAGCCAATCGCAAGTTCAGGTGTTACAGCAAACTTAAATTTTACTTATGTTTATGTCCCTTACATGTCGGACCTTGACTATACCGAATTTTAAGCCAACAACTGTCTAATACAGGAAACACATATGGACGGGGGGGAACAGAATTTGACGCAACGCAGGCAAAGAAACTTGAAAAGTCCAGTGCAGAGTTGACTTGTCAATACAGAGAGCAGAGTTAGCATTAGCATAGTGAAAGTTTTGACAGCAAACATGGTTATGTGTGCAGTTTTTGGATCTAAACCTGACCCTGGAGCTTCATTATACTATACTAAAACCCCAGTTGTCGCAGATATTACTCTGTGTCACAAACACTAATGTCAGCCGCTGCCAGTTACAAGCTAACAAGCTAGCAAACAACATAAATAAGGAGATGCTAACTATACTTACCATTCTGATACATCTTCTAGTCGCTGATTTTGGTGCACAAGAAACCCCACATCTGATTATGGGTCTGACTGAAGCTCAGACACATATGGCTGAATCTCTCCTAAGTTTCCTCTAACGCTGGCCATCCTGATGCATTCTGCTCTTACATGGGTCAACTAAGTGCAAGCAGCACTGGAGAAAGTAAAACTTATAGTAATTTCCCAATGAGGGAGAAGCAGTAGATCTGTTTACAGCCCTTTTACAAAGTTTTTTATGTGGGACAAACATGGTAAAGAATATATTAATGTAAGAATTCTGTCTGGAGAGGGACTTTAAAATGTGGGCCCTTTTTATTCAAACCATGAAAAATCATCGAATTACTCGAACCACTCTACAATCTTTCATGGTAAGTGCAGAAGTGCCCCAGGAGTATGCCTGGTTTGGAACCACTGCGGTATTGTATGTTCGTGATTTGACTTTGCAGCTTAGTTAATATTCAGCTTCCATCAGCCTACCTTAGCTCTCTTATCTGTCCCGACTCTGACAGGCGTCTCCTTACCGAGACAGAAGCACACATTTTGGCAGCTGAATGTCATGACGATAAAAGCCAGAGGAATTTTTGGTCCCCGGGGGGAAATAGAAATGCTGACTGATGTTTATCGAGTTGTCTTTTTTTTTTTTTTTTTTTGTTCTTCCACTGTCCAGCAGATGCCTGGTGCTGTGTTTCATGGGGTTCATGTGTTTCTTCGACAGGACTGAGTGAAAATGGCGGAGGGGTCCAGAGACCAGGGAGGTGTGGGCACCACTGATCCAGAGGAGGACTCCCCCAATATGATTGTGTACAGAAAGGTAAGGCTGACTCTATGTGTGTGTGTGTGTGCTACAGTGTCTGGTCTATATGTAGAAAGAAACATTCTCTGAAGGCAGTGACCCGTAGATGGGCTCCTGACAGCCCACTGGTCCGTATCAGTGTGTATCTACCACATGCTCGGGTGTCAGGAAGCCTCTCTGTCAGCCATCTTGAAACAAAATCAAGCCTATCTCTCTTTGAGTCCTTCAGGACCTTCTTCCTAACACTGAACCACCACTAGTCTGGCAAACTCCAGCCCTCCAATGTTTTAATAAGCTCTCAATCCCATCAGTGAGGGTTTGGGCGATGAGAGGTCCTTTTAATGTCAAGGGTAATTACCTCATCCCCATGGCGCCTCACTTTCAATAGCTGCTGTTTGATTGGAGAGGGTGAGCAGTATTGGTGGCTAATTACGTGGATGTTCGGCGGGGAGGAAGTAGCTGATTCTCGAGGGCCGGGATTGGGAACGGCCAATGAGGGGGTGGTTATTCCTCCTTGACCGACGAATAGCTTGTTATTTTTCTGCCAGTACTCTGACAGCCCACTTAAAAAAAAAAAAAGAAAAAAAAAGCTTCTTTTGATCAGACTTAAACCACGGGATCTACTGCTACCGATGACGGTAAAGAAATGTGCTATAAGCAGGCCGTGGCTGACTGATCCTGTCCCACTGTCCCAAATCCGTTGTTTCATCCCGCTCCTAATGATTGTCCGTTTATATAGTGAGGTAAACAGATTAGCGGAGGGATGGGAAAGACAGGATGTGGAATGATAGTTGACAGCAGCTGCTTCAGAGGTAAAACTTCTCTTTCTGGCATGTTGTTAACCATGTGTCACTGTGGCAACAACTTGAAAATTTTCCTGCAAACCTCCATCTTTGTTATAAACACCTCCAGTCTGCAACTCACCCAGAAAAACTGTCAGGACCTCCTTTGTACTCAGACACCTTATAAATCTCTATTTCTGATTACGATGCTGCTTGGTTTGTGTGTCCTGAACACAGTGTCACACGTCAGCAGTTGGCAGCATGAAAGGAAGTGGATGTGCATTTCCAGCAACAATTCACTTGTCTACTGTAAGTACTCAAGCTGGTAGGGTAGCAGTGGTCATTTCCAGTCTCCTAAAGTCTCTGCCAGGGATCCAGAAATGATTATCAATAATCAAATATGACGATCACGAGACAAATGGCTTCTCTCCCTCGAAGCCTGGATTTCATGACAGGCGTCACATTGCTGTCAAAAATATTTGTGCACGGCATGAGGGTCTGTTTTGTGTGTCTGTTCAACATGGTAATGCGTTCATTGTTTATTCAGTTTTGTCATTATTCTCCATGTATTCTAGGAAGCTGTCACGCTGCAGCGAGAACATACTGTAGTCACATGTAAAACTGGGTATCTTCCTAGATTTCACGGCAGCGCTTCATTATGTAACGTTACACATGCCTGGAGGCAATGCATTTAAGAGGCTAGTTTTTGCTTGTCAGGATGCTGCCTGAGGGAATATTCATCATTTCATGTTTTAGTCATACGCAGTGACAACAGACAGATGATTCTGAGAGTGACAGGGTTTTTTTTTTTTTTTTTTCCCCTGCCCCTTTCGTCTTTGAAAAATGACATTTTTGATTTGAAGCTTTTGAGGAAGAAAGCCGAGGATGCAGAAGAATTTCTCACATACAAAGAAATAATAATGTGACACCTCATATGTGGTCTTAATGTAGCACCTGACCTTTTAATTTAATTGATGTAACGTCTTACATTTTACGTCAGTGCCACTCACTAGCTGAAGATGTCAAAGAGGCCAAACGACAGAGAGGTGCTGGGGCTTTGAGGGCAGAGCGCCCACGGCCTCTGGACTCCGTGGGTGGGCAGCCTGGCACAGTGTGAAGGCGCTGCTTGCAGAGAGGCAGATGGCCACCAATATGCTCAGCCGCCTGGGAAAACACTGGCAGCTTCATCCCAAAGGCCTGAGCCCCTGTCAGCTGGAAGACATCAGCACCTTAATGCAAGGAACTAAAGGCTAGTGTAGTCCGCGTCAGGGGATAAAAATATTTCAAGTGTGGGCAGCGCCTTTTGTGAAATGTATAGAGAGTATGGGTGAAAATACATATTACTTATACGGGCGTTATCTGTTGCAGAACCGTTAAGTTAACTGTGTAGGCTGTTAGATAAAGGTGAATGTGATGTATTTAGCCATTAGAGAGGCCTGCGAGGGGAGGAGGCTGTCTCTGTCCATGCAGTGTAGGTGCTGCAGTACTATCTTGCTCTGTTTCTCTCCTCCCACGAAAAGAGGAAGTGAAGCAAAACAATCCAATAACTGCAGGACGTCTTATTGCCTCAAGAAGTTTTGGTCTAACAGAAGAAGTAGGTTGCACACATACTGTAAATGCATACACACACAGGAACAGGAACTCGTACACAAGCTTAATGCCGCTTTAATGCACACTACTCGTTTGAGTTGTTGTGTTTTTCCTTGCTATGTTTGGCATGCTTAGCAGACAGAATATGGCATGGTAGATGAATAGGATTGGCACCAAGAGACGCACAAAAACGAAACTCAAATCATGATGAGAAGCACTACTGTGCTGGGAACTGCAATTAAGCAGAGGAGAGACTCCACTTTACTGCTCTGACGGGGTAAAGCTCACAAACTATTAATAGCTAACATCTCTCATCCCTGAATGTGTGTGTGTGTGTGTGTGTGTGTGTGTGTGTGTATCTTCCCCTTTTTCCCCTTCGTGACTTGAGGGCTAAGACTGGTTCTTCCAAGCCGTGACGGCTGCCTGGTTTTTGAAAACACGCAATTATTTGTCGCCAAAGGACCAAAACGCAAAGAGTTTAGGATTCCTGCTGAACCCCCTCTTCTTTTTATTCAGGTCATTAAATGTTTGATTGGATAATTCTTGGCAGTCAACTCATACCTGAAGGCGGGTATTATCGCCATCGTATGAGTGGTACAATCACGCAAAACTTTTACCCAGATGAGTTTTATGAGCCATTAGTGAGTAAATATTAGTAATGAGCCATGACGAGAAGTTCAAAGGCACTACTTGGTGCCAGTGGCCTTTGGGCGTGTGTAAGTTTTATTAGCAAAGAGTACAGATTGGTCGACAGTTGCAGCTGTGTTGTGTTGTAGCTCAATACGCTGCATTTTCTCTGCTGGTAAATTGATGCAACGCCACAGTGCTCTAAAAGCTCCATCTGTGAGAGAAATCAGTACACAGAGTCCACATCTTAGCCACGCTAACAACATGACCCTTGAGATGGCAATGACACTCTGTGGGTTGGTCAGTCCATCACTTTGTCCAGAAACGTCTCACTGAGTGTTTGATGTTTGATAGCAGATGACTCCTTCTTCTTACTTTTCAGGTGATATGTTCTGCTTGGGCTACCATAGGGCAGGTTTTGTTGGCGGACCTCTCCTTCTAAAGTGTTATAGAAAACCTAAGAAGCTTGTGCTGCTGGACATGCTGCTGCTTCTTTTCATATCAAATCTACCCACCTAGGGTGTTTTCATATTAGGTGCAATTGATTCTTACTGTGCACAGTTGCAGTGCAAGAAAATATTGATACACTTGAGTATAGCGCTACTATGTTTTGTGATGCTGTATTGATTCTCAAAAACACTCTTAAGTTTTTAATTAATACCTTACATGCAAAGATTTGTGGCAGTTTTGTGTTGTATTTAAACCCCTGACCACTACATACAGTGTTGTGATCTATCTTTAGCCATTTCACTCCTCCATGCCAACATAACAACATATCGCTAGCTTAAACATACACTGAACAAAAATATAAACACAACACTTTAGTTTTTGCTCCCATTTTTCATGAGCTGAACTCAAAGATCTAAAACATTTTCTATATACACAAAAGACCATTTCCCACAAATATTGTTCACAAATCTGTCTAAATCTGTGTTAGTGAGCACTTCTCCTTTGCCGAGATAATCCATCCCACCTCACAGGTGTGGCATATCAAGATGCTGATTAGACAGCATGAATATTGCACAGGTGTGCCTTAGGCTGGCCACAATAAAAGGCCACTCTGAAATTTGCAGTTTTGCTTTATTGGGGGGGTCTGGGGGGGTCAGAAAACCAGGAAATATCTGGTGTGAGCACCATTTGCCTCACGCAGTGCAACACATCTCCTTCGCATAGAGTTGATCAGGTTGTTGATTGTGGCCTGTGGAATGTTGGTCCACTCCTCTTCAATGGTTGTGCGAAGTTGCTGGATATTGGAAGGAACTGGAACACGCTGTCGTATACGCCGATCCAGAGCATCCCAAACATGCTCAATGAGTGACATGTCCGGTGAGTATGCTGGCCATGCAAGAACTGGGATGTTTTCAGCTTCCAAGAATTGTGTACAGATCCTTGCAACATGGGGCCGTGCATTATCATGCTGCAACATGAGGTGATGGTCGTGGATGAATGGCACAACAATGGGCCTCAGGATCTCGTCACGGTATCTCTGTGCATTCAAAATGCCATCAATAAAATGCACCTGTGTTCGTTATCCATAACATACGCCTGCCCATGCCATAACCCCACCGCCACCATGGGCCACTCGATCCACAACGTTGACATCAGCAAACCGCTCACCCACACGATGCCACACACGCTGTCTGCCATCTGCCCTGAACAGTGAAAACCGGGATTCATCTGTGAAGAGAACACCTCTCCAACGTGCCAGACGCCATCGAATGTGAGCATTTGCCCACTCAAGTCAGTTACGATGACGAACTGCAGTCAGGTCGAGGCCCCCGATGAGGACGACAAGCATGCAGATGAGCTTCCCTGAGACAGTTTCTGACAGTTTGTGCAGAAATTCTTTGGTGTTGCAGCAGCTGTCCGGGTGGCTGGTCTCAGACGATCTTGGAGGTGAACATGCTGGATGTGGAGGTCCTGGCTGGTGTGGTTACACGTGGTCTGCGGTTGTGAGGCCGGTTGGATGTACTGCCAAACTGTCTGAAACGCCTTTGGAGACCGCTTATAGTAGAGAAATGAACATTCAATTCACGGGCAACAGCTCTGGTGGACATTCCTGCAGTCAGCATGCCAATTGCACGCGACTTCAAAACTTGCGACATCTGTGGCATTGTGCTGTGTGATAAAACTGAACATTTTAGAGTGGCCTTTCATTGTGGCCAGCCTAAGGCACACCTGTGCAATAATCATGCTGTCTAATCAGCATCTTGATATGCCACACCTGTGAGGTGGGATGGATTATCTCAGCAAAGGAGAAGTGCTCACTAACACAGATTTAGACAGATTTGTGAACAGTATTTGTGGGAAATGGCCTTTTGTGTATATAGAAAATGTTTTAGATCTTTGAGTTCAGCTCATGAAAAATGGGAGCAAAAACAAAAGTGTTGCGTTTATATTTTTGTTCAGTGTAGAAGCCCTAGGAAACAGGCTGAGTCATAAAGAATGCACCTTTTATAGCAATATATTGAATCGTATTCTCTATACCGTGATGCATATCGTATTGCCAGATACTTGCTAAAACACAGCCCTAGTGTCTGAGCACAATTGCCAACCCCTTCCACTTCCCCGCTGCTTTGCTTTCAGTTTAGTTGTGCTAGTTTGTACCTGAGTGCACTTGTGTCATCATCTACATGAGATTTGTTAATGTTGACATGACAGTGTGTAAAAGAGCACCTATTGGAGGATCCCAAGCCCATACAATGGAGCTGAGCTTCCTATTATGTCTTCTATTCTTTATATTTGGAGATAATGTCACAACGACCCTTTCGATTGCCTTCCTACTTCATCACTGATGGCTGTGCAATTGAGATGATGAGAATGGCGGTCGCTATGCAAATACAGATTTTGGTATAATACTTTTGCAACTTGGGCTGGCGCAATATCAGATTCACCACAAGAGTTAAGGATAACAATATTATCGTGATATTTATGAAAATTTGGTGGAAAAAATGCTGTCAGTCAAATTCATCTTTAACTTGTGCATTTTGCTACCCTGGAAATCCAGAGTTCTTGCAAGAGCACAATTTGAATTTGCTCAGCGAGTCACTCTGGCAATCAGTAATGATGCTCATTACCCGTGCCCTTGGAGCCAAGCTGCACCAATCACATCGGTGTATCTGATATAGGTGGGCCAGAGGCGAGCTAAACAGATGACGACAATGCTGCGACGACGAAGTCTGGAATCAGTCAGTAACCATTGCAAGATGAACACCAGTTGTTTGAAACGGCTTTGGCCGCTACAATGAACGAGTTAGACTTGGCTTTTTCTCTAAAAGAGGAACAGAAGACGGCGCTCGAACCTTTCCTTTGCAAGAAGGACGTTTTTGCTATTTTGCCGACTGGATACGGCAAGAGTGTAATCTACCAGTTAGCTCCGCTCGTAGTGCTCTGGATACGTCACCCCGTGTATTGTTCTGATTGGTCGTAGTGTTATCCAATTGCGTGCAGTGATATTTTCAAATCGATGCTTGGTGCTGCCCCTCGAGTTGGGCCATTTGCATTACTCGTAGCCAAACCCTAAATCTTCTTAGATTTGGGTCTGGATTTCCAGGCTAGCATTTTGCCTCTTCTTTTGGAAAATGAATTACACTCAAAATACAAGTGTAGGGAGGTGGAGATAGAGTCTGTAACTGTACAAAAGCGTATAAAACAGCAGTTACACTTAATGGATAGTGAAAGGCAACCAGATGGCGTTATGGGAGGAAGACAAAGGAAGACCGCAGGGAAATGGAAATTATTAAACTGCATTATTTACAAGACATTATCATATATGTATTATTAACAGGTTATCATTTTTAAATATTATAATCATCATCAATACTGGTATACACGACACCCCTAGCTGACACTTGTTAAAGCCTTAAATAGCAGTTCACTTCCGTTCACTTCACTTGATGTGAACCGTTACAGAGAACCATACTTGAGACCACCCTTGGACTTAAGTACAGTCTGATGTAACGTGCTGCTGTGTTGAACTATGGCCTATTCAAGTGCTGGAATTTGTTATTGTTGTTATATAACACAGGCTCTGCACAGGTTACTTACAACGGCATGAAAGACAAACATTCTGTTTGTTGTTGGTCATTTCCTTAAAAACTACGACTTTATTCTTGAAATATTACAACTTTAATCTCATAACATTTCAACTTTATTCTCGTAATATTAGGACTTTTTCTCAGTTATGACTTTATTCTTGAAATATTCTGAGTTTTTTCTCATAATATTTCGACTCTATTCTCGAAATCTCCGAATTTCTTTTTCTTCAATTTGGCCCTAATACTCCGTCGTAATTTACAATATATACACACTATAATAAAGATATGGGATATAGTCAAGATGGCACCACTTGAGTGGCAGCTGGTTACAGTAGTTCTGACCCCCCTTCGTGGATGTGCAGTATGTGGTTCTGAGCGAAGCAGTGGCCAATGTGGCACCTTTCCTGATCTCGTAATTACGAGAAAAGATCTCGTAATTACGAGATCCTTATCCTAAATAAGAAAAACAAACCGTTTTTTGTATTTTTGAATTTGATTATTAAACGAATGATGAAAAAACAAACCGTTTTTTCGTTTTTTGATTTTTTGATTTTAAATTAAAAATGGAATGAATGAATGATACACGGACCAAGCTACTTCTGTTTTGAACGTTTCCAATGTAAAACATTTTTTAATTTTACAATATCTTAGTATTTGGCATGCCCCACTTTTGCTTTAATGACAGCATGCACTTGAGCTGGCATGGACTCCACAAGTTTGTGATAAAACCTGATGACCCGTGTGATCCCAGCATGATTTGGCAATGTTCAAAAGAGCTATTTGTGATGTCACAGAATGATGGCTTCCCCAGTCTTCAGTTGCCTCCTTAAATGTTCAGTGGGCTTGAGGTGAGGTAACTGTGGAGGAAAGTCCATGACAGTCAGGACACGTTGGTTGTCATAAAAGTAAATGGAATGGACTTGCATTTGTATACTGCCTCGCTAGTCTTCTGACCATTCAAAGTGATGAGGTTACCATACAAGGTCCCAGCAGCTACTCAATTAAACATTCACATGCACTCACACACTGATCACACACCATCAGGATCCATTTGGGGTTCAGCGTCTTGCCCAAGGATACTTCAACATGTGGACTGAATGAAGGATCAAACCGCTGCTCTTTCAGTTAATGGACGACCCGCTCTGCCTCCTGAGCCACAGCCAGTCATGGAGTTCTTGTAAAGTGTTTCCATGCACTGCCTACTTAGAAATCTGTAGTTAAGCCATGTTTTGATGCTGAGAAAGCTCCTCTTTGCTTAGAATAACAATTTGACTTCTGACACTCTCACTTAGCTCTAATGCCATGTTTCCCATTATCACACTGATGAGTAGTAAGCAACGGTCTGCTGGAAACTATTCATAACAGATGAACTCTGCAACTCTGGCTGCAAGTTGAGTTACTTGAATGAGCCTCAGATGAGCATATCAAATCCTCCTGGGTGCCATCTGAATGCATGCTTCAATGGAAAAGATACAACTCAAGGAAATCTGAGCTTTTGTTGGTCAGTGCCACAGATTTGCTTACATTTGATTGCTGACAATGAAATATTGCAGGATCTTAAATTCTTCTTTTTTTATTTTACATATCAGAACTTGTTGTGTTTCTGAATCCTCAAATTTTAGATAATTTCCCAGTTTATGCGAACATGTTAGAGATTTTCAATTCGGTATCAGACTAGGTTGTATTTAGTGCTAGTGCAGATGTTAGCATGCTAGCGTGCTAAACTACACTGGCCATGGAAAATGTTACCTTCTAAACATTAGCATGTTATAATAATATCATTACGGGCATGTTAGCATTCTGATGGTATCGAATTCAAAGCACAGCAGTAGCTAAATACCACCACACAGAGCTGCTGTCATTGCTGAAGTCTTGTTATTTTTTAACTACCTCCTCCTTACTTTTTCTCCCCCCACCATTTCCTTTTTTCCAGCCTTTCTTCTGCTTCTTGCTAATTAATAATTGAATCTCATTTCAAGCATTCCATCTTTGGAAAAATATGTGGTCCTCTGAGACATCATACCCCCCCCCCCCCATTTCATTTATTCATATCCAGCACAGTTTTTATCATCACTTGGTATTTTTATCCATGTATGTGCTTCTAAATGTCAAGAGGGGAGGACTAAAGGGAGGGAAAAAACAAAGGATATAAAGATTAGATGTCTTTTAATGCCTTAATAAAGCACAGTATCTAAAGCACTTGGACAGATCTTTGAATTTGAATTTGCATGAACATTACAGTGCTGTGATAAATTGATTTTTGCTCCAGTAGCAGGAGCTATGGGGGGGACCAACATGAGTTATCACACCTGTGTCATTCCTTCCCACTGAATAGATGTTGAATCTAACATTGCCTGAGAGACCGGAGAAGAAGAAATTACTGTCAATGCCAGTCCCAACCTCCCACACTGTCCACGTCATTGACTGCCAGCTGGTTGGGTTTAGGATGATTTAGAGGCAGGACACATAGGGAGTTCAGTTTACTCCTACAGTGTGGATGATCTGGACATACTGGAAAAATGTATAAAATTACAGCAATCACACTACTGGAGAGAATCTGCATCAAGTGGCAGGGGAAATTACTGTATACAGTAACTTCTCACATTGTCTATTCGCCTACCGCATTAGGGACTGGCAGCTTGTTGGGTTTAAAAGACTAAAAGGACTGAATCGCTCTGGTTGTGCTGGTCTGAAGGAAGCCTGCCTGTCTGTCTCTCTGCTGCTGCCCCATGAGTCACACTCTCTTCTCTCTCTGAAGTGCCCCCAGGGCCCATGCAGGGTATATCGCTCCTCTTTTAAGACTGACCTCCATCCTAGGTGTCCAAGTATGGGCCACTACTCGCTGTTCCTGTGTGCACTTAAGATAACGCAGTCCAGCCGAACACTCTGCATATCACTCCTGCAGCTGTATGGATGGGTTCTCCCACTGCTTTATCATGCATGACCATTTTAACACCGTCTCCACTTGCACCACGGGAGCCTTTATCTGACGCGCTGCCGGTATGGGCTGAACTATCAGGGTCACGCTGAAGCCCGTGTGCCTGTATGCTAAGTGCCAGTGTGGGTTGCTTTCCTAGTTGGGTCAATAAGATAAAACAACAGTAACAGCGTAAAGCTCTATCTCTTATATAACCAACTCGTGTGTGTTTAATGTGTTAGCCCGTCTCTTCTTTCCAGTTGAGCATAAGGACCAACACATGAAAATCCTGGAAGTCCACTGAAAAACAAATCATAATTGGATGATAATTCACAGTGTTTTGGCAGCCTGCACACTGTGTTGACAGGATTATTCACCTCATCCATAGAGAATCACTGTGTCTGAAATAAAAGGCTTTTCCCCAGTGAGGAAAGTCCTTCCTGTGCCAGTGCCTCTCCTGCTCTCCCTCCCCGTTTGCACATTGCTGACAGTGTGCTCTTAAAGGAGCGCATTTAATAATGCAGCCAGTGTTTCTGTGCTTCGTTTTGGGACACTGAAGTGTAAAGCTGCATATGCATGCACAGGGTGATGTTAATAGGGAGCTTGATGGTTGGCACCACTGCGTCCAGCTTTTAAATGCCCTCCAAACCCCCCTGAGCCTCCCACTTATCGCATGCTGAAAAGGCTGCTTGGAATCGCACTAGGGCTGGAGTCCACCTTAAATGCCTCCTGCTGTAATCTGAATAACCTCGGCATCTCTGCAGGACACTGAGGGAGCTCACTGCACTCCTACAGAGTGGATTATATGAAAATATTAGAAATGTGGATATAATTACAGCAATTTACTTTGAGAGGATTTCCATAATGGATAAGGTTTCCAGTAACTGTCTTTGGGTTGATATGTAATAGCATCGGTGAGGAAACTGTTGCCCAGTCTAACTGTTGTTGATGATGCTAATAAGGAATAATCTCTTGTGTAACTATGCACAGTAAATACTAAATGGGTTATTGGAATCGGCTCTGACATTAGTGTGTTAAAAGCTGCTGGTCCTCAGTGCCTTGGGGTGACACTCTGACAGTCTGACAGCAGTGACTCGCTGGGCAAACTGTAGCCCTGCGGTAGTGCTGACACACTGAATTAGTAAAAAATAGGATGTAGAAAGAGAACAAGCTATTACAGTCCCACATGGTTTTGTCACATTTTTTAGAATAAACGCATTCACAGTAACAGAGACAATAATTATATACCCACACTGCACTTATGTTACAAAGTTCCCTCCAGGAGGGAATCGATACAGGAAGAGTAAAGTAATTAAAGCAAAGATAACAAAAGGAAACATGAAGCAAAATTTGAAAGGAGATAGTAATAAGAAAGAAAATAATTGTAAAAAGCCCTGATGATAAACCCCCATACGCTTTATAATTACAGCCTGAGGATTCCAAGTTGAGCTTATAAAGTCAGGAATGTATGGAGCTGGCCAGGCTGTGCTACGCTTGGTCGGGAATGGAGATGCCAATAGGGAACATGGAGCAAACAACAGAAGCACTGAGACCTATATGACCCAGACAGGTGACATCTGCTGAGAAGATTCTATTTAAAAACCAGGATTAAGTCCATGATGCAGTCAATTATAATTACATAATCAACTGTGCTGAATGCTGCAGTACAGCTTCAAATGAGCAAGACTGAGGAATATTCTGTGTCTAAAGGAGGAAAATTGTATGATATCAAATTGTTCTGGCCACTTGGAGGTCAACCCAACATCCACATATCAACTTATAAAATGATTACACGTTCAGCAGATATGGAGGAGAATCGTTACATCACAAAGTTTGAACATTATCCCTTTATTAACAACATGTATATCAGCTGTTTTTGTCATTGGGAGGTGGAAGGGAAGATGGATGATGTAATACGGAGGCAAGACATCTGCCAATGTGCATACCACTGAGACCACCAAACAACAACAGTGAGACATCGATGCATTTCCAGCGGAGTTAAGTGCCCTGAAACTTGGATGTTGCCCCAAAATGTGGCTATTTTGTTAGTGACTTGTTGCTGCGTTTCTAGCAGCATTTCTTCCAACAAATAATGGTGTCTTTCTGGCGAATTGTCAGTGCATTTCCAGTGGTGTTTCTGCCCCAAAATGTGTGTTTTTTAGCAACTCATTGCTGCGTTTTTAGCAACATTTCTTCTCCCAGATGTTGGTGTCTTTCTAGCGACCTATCATGGCATTTCCAGTGGTGTTTTTACCCCAAGATGAGGGTGTTTTTTTAACGACTCATTGCTGCGTTTCTAGCAGCATTTCTTCCAACAAATAATGGTGTCTTTCTGGCGAATTGTCACTGCATTTCCAGTGGTGTTTCTGCCCCAAAATGTGGGTGTTTTTTAGCAACTCACTGCTACGTTTTTAGCAACATTTCTTCCCCCAAATGTTGGTGACTTTCTGGCGACCTAGGATGGCATTTCCAGTGGTGTTTCTGCCCAAGATGTGGGTGTTTTTCTAGCAACCTGTCACTGCGTTTTTAGTTGTGTGTCTGCCTCAAAATGTAGGTGTTCTTTTAACAGGGGCGGCAGTAGCTCAGTTTGGGGTGGCAGTAGCTCAGTCCATAGGGACTTGGGTTGGGAACCGGAGGGTCGCCTGTTCAAGTCCCCATCCGGACCAAAAATATGGAGCGTGGACTGGTAGCTGGAGAGGTGCCAGTTCACCTCCTGGGCACTGCTGAGGTGCCCCTGAGCAAGGCACCGAACCCCCCCAACCGCTCGGAGCGCCTATCACGGGCAGCCCACTCTGACATCTCTCCACTTAGTGCATGTATAGGTCCAGTTTGTGGATGTGTGTGTTCGGACCTGTGTGTAATTGACAACAGAGTGAAAAATTGAATTTCCCCTCGGGGATTAATAAAGTATATAAAAAAAAAACAACAAAAAAACCAACTCGTTGCTGCATTTCTAGCAGCATTTCTTCTCCCAAATGTTGATGACCTGTCACTGTGTTTTCAGTGGTGTATCTGCCCCAAGCATGGGCGATTTATTTTTTTTTTTAGTGACTGGTCAGTGCATTTCCCATGGCTTTTGTGCCACCAAACATGTGTGTTTTAAGCCAATACATGATCCATTCCTAACTGTAACCAAGTGTTTTTGTACCAGTACATAACCACATGTTAAATACAGTGTTGCTGCAACATAAAGAAGTGTAAAATTTTGCCAGCGACCATTTAATAGGGTGATAACGGCATTCTGAACATGATAATCTGTGTAGCAGGAGCCTTCTAACCTATATCTTTAGCACTGATATCCGCTAACAACACCTATTTAATTAATGTTCAAAATGGGTGCACACATTTGGAGTCATGTCTCTGGCCACCTGGTGAATGTACATACATTATTCACTCTAATTTTAGCTCTGGTTTAGTCTCTACCAACTCCTGATAAAAACATCTGTCTCTTTAGCTGCTCTTTAAATGCTATCTATCTTTTCTAACTCTGATTTAGTGTGTTTGCTATTTTATGTGTGTTTGTGTTCAATATGGTGGGTTTTTAGAGCTTTTTTTCTCACTAACAGCCTTCATTGTGACCAAAAACAACTATACGAACTTTGAAAGTCAAGGACCAACTTTCGTAAAACCCAACCAGTGAGTTACGAAGCTGTGTAGAGTTGAAGGGAACAGCAAAGTCATTAGTAACTGTCAGAGTTATGAGTTGGCAATATAGCAATATAGCAATAGCAAATCGCCATAAAGAAACAGCAATAAATAAATACTTTCCATGAACAAGTTTTATATTTTACAGCTTTCTATTGACCAGTAATACATGACCAATAAAGTGGAGCTGTGATTTTAGGTTAAAGATTTATGTAATTCATGCACCCTTGCCCCCCTTCTAATACATTCTTTCATAATAGCAGAACATATTTACAGAAGTTGACTTTGTAATTGTATTAAGCTTTTCCGTCTTCTTTTTTTTATGACTGGGGTTGTGTCATTAAGCCGCAGAGATGGATTAATTTTGTGAACTGATCTAGTTTTCAAGGGTGCAGTAGCATCCAAGGCTGATGAGCATAGGTCATTAAAGTGGCTAACCAAATCATTTGTGCGTGCAGCGTATGGGCAGAACGAGCAGTAAGTCTGCTTTTACTCAATTCGGCTGATGAAAATTTAATAGCTGATAGCTGAGCATTAAGGATGCAGGAGCAGATGATTCATTTGTCCTGCAAAATAACAACTTTAAAGGAGCATTAAAATGAAATAGTCATATGATTAGAGTTCCCCAGCGTAGAGTTCTCACATACAGTGTAAAACTAAGTGACACTTTTCAGATTCATGCCTGTGTCTTGCTGCGGTACAGCTGTGTTATTTTCAAAATCGGACCCTGCCTCTGGAATCTGCTCAGCCCTTCTTCATGCTTCAATTTCAGCTGCAACTTTAACTCCAACTTGTTCAAACCTCCGAGGATCTTGTCTAGAAACGCTCCTCCTCTTGTCCCATTTTCACTCTGACTACACTGCTAATCAAAGAGAAGGAGTATTTTGTCACTGCTGACAGTTTTTTTTTGTTGGTGGTACATTTTATCCTTGAGTTGGCAGACCAGCCGATGATGAGAATGTCCTCAATGTGCTGAATACAGCTGATGAAGTATGGTTATGTGACAGAGAAAGGAGCTGCATGCCACTTGCCCGATCACAAGATATTTCATATTTTAATCTTTGAATGCCTCATTAGACAGCTCTCCATCTCCTCTGAAACTAAAAGAAGTTCTGTGAGGATGACAAATAACAGGAGAATCTGGTCGCACTCATTCACACTGACATTCAAACAGCTTTTAATTACTTCTGACAAAGATAAAGAGCATAATACAGCAGTACAGCTTGTCACACAGTGAAGAATGTAAATTAAATACACTGATCAACAACCTTACAAATGTGCGATAATCACGCACCATCTGCCAACAACCCTGTTCGTATTGTTTACAGACACATCTGATGGGTTGATAGATGGATAGAGTTCCCCTCAAAAATAGAAGGTCTGACTCAGATGAGCGGGAGACAGGCCGAGAGGGATAGAGTGTCATCTGTGCACTGTTGAACCACAGGTAATGATGGAGTGTCTGTTGCTGGAGTGCTGTGACTCCCTGTAATTGTCTCTGGGTCGAGGCTGAAGCAGGGATGAGTCACCCAGGCCCCAAATGTTAATCACCATGGCCAGCGAGTCTGACTAAACAGGCCCTCGGAGGAGAGACCAGAACATTTGGCCTCACTCCAAAGCGCGGACCTGCACCCCCAAACCACATCCCCCAACCTCCGCTCAGGTCAGACCACCCAGACTCTGCAACTTTGCCTCGTGGGAGTTCTTAGTTAAGTCATACGCTGTCACTACAACACAAAACTGCAAAATTAATTGGACAAATGACTGAAATGTCCTTGTGTGTTTGTCCGGTTTAGTCACAGCCGCAGTCATAAAGGTCTAAACAACCCATTTGTCAAAAGTGACAGTGTTATCCTCTGGTGCGCAGGGAGATTTCATAGTGAATTTGTGACGTTAGGGAAGCTGCACTGTCTGACATTATGTGAGTGAGTTAGATAATCAGTGGCAGATTCTCCTCTTTCTTCCTCCTCGCCGAGAATATAATAGAAATGTCCTTGTGGGAGACCTTGCTGTGTGCCGACTCCCATTTCCACTCCAATCGCTCTGTCAATAACTCACACAGCAGAGGCCAAATCCATAACAAAGCCGTGATTACTTTCATCAAACTGAGTGAGAGGAAAACCTCAGCGATGAACCTGGATCCTGGTCTTTTTGAGCTCGGCTTGATGGAGATTAAACCTGTTCGTACATTTTTGTCTGAAGGTACAGTGTGTAGGATTTAGGGGGATATACTGGCAGAAAAGGCATTAAATATAATAATAATATAATATAGTAAGATGATAATATAATGGGTTTTTTTTTTACCTTAGAATGAGCAGTTTATATCTACATAGGGAGCGGGTCCTCATCCACAGAGTCCACCATGTTGCACTGCCATGTTTCTACAGTAGCCTAGAACAGACAAACCAAACAATGGCTCTACAACACTGATCTGGTCTGTTTGTTTTGGAGAGAAAGTTCTGTCAGCAATTTGCATGGAGTTTGTTTAGCCTGACTACAGTATGTTTCACATGAGATACTCCTCTAACCCAAGTATCCTATATCTTCTAACCAGAGCGAGACACCTTGATTAATCCCACCTTCCTTCTCAACCACTTACACGTGTCAGGCAACATGATCCTAATTTATTTAGACAGTCCAATACACCCAGCTTTGAATTTGACACCGCTGCATTTGCTTTAAATGGAAAATGGTCTTCATTAACGGAAATGACAGTAGGAAGGGAGTGCCGGAGCTTTTTAAGCTTGTAATAATCATCAGAATCGATCGTGCTGAGGCCACAGAGAGAGAAGAGAAGGAGAGGGAGGCAGCAATGGTGCTGCAGCAGGGTGGTAACACGAGAAGAGGCTAACATGGTTATTCCCACGCTTCAGAGGCACAGCTGGTAGCAAGGAGCAAATGCACATGCATAAATCGGTGATTTGTTTCCAAAGTAAGGGCTGTGGGTTAGAATATTGCTAGTCTGAGTGGGCAGAAGTTTGCTGCAGAGATCAGCCTCTCATTGGGCGGAACGAGCCACCCGCTGAAGTCCCGCCCTACCACCTCCAGTTGTGTAGCAGTTTTCAACCGTTTTCAACACGTCCTTTACTAACTTTTGCGGTGTTTGATCTTGCGGGGATGTAGCCATTTTTCTGCAATGGTTTGCGTCCTGTAGGTGATATTTTTGTGGGCGTGTTACACCAAAACCTGTTTCCCCCCAGCAATATTTTTGCAAGCGCACCGTTGCTGTGGCACCACCCAGAAGTGTGATTGGTTGAAAGAAATACAAGCAGCCGGGGCGTTTTTTTCTCCAATCTCAAAGTGAGAGTCGGCCCAGCCAGACCTTTCTTTTCTTGAGAAAGGTCTGGTGAGCGAGACTAGAATATTGCTAGCGCTGTCCCCGAATCAGGATCGGGACTTTAAACCGATGCATCGACTCGGAAGGGTCATATTCATTTGTCACGTGCTCGTGGTTAATTTGTTCATTCTTTTTTTTTTTCTAAACACCAAGCACACCTTACCTACTGTGAGAGCTTTATCATCCACTCAGTGCACCTATAAAGCTTAGCCCCCCCCACACTAAACTCCTCTATCAGCTTACACCACTCTTTACCCGTAAGACCCATTTTTTAATGCTTTTTTTCATCATCCATGATGTGCAAACATCAGTACAAAGGCCTGTCATGAAAATAATATTAACTACTTATCAAGGTCAGGAAAAATGTCGAGGTCATGTCCATAATATGGACAGTATATTGTACTGTACGACGTTACTGTCCTTGTATTTACATGAGTGTTAGTTTACATAAGAATGTCACCATCATTTTCGCCAACATGTTGCCAGGATAATAAGAAAAATGTATTTATTTTTTGGGGGATATTTTTCTCCAATGTCTGAATATTCTTTCATTTATATTTGAAAGGGTGTACTTGGATTATTGTGCTGTTAAATTATCATTATGGTCTTAAGACGACAATCATATTGTTGGTGCCTGGGGGGCATGTTCTGTCCCAAGGTCACGGTCGCGGTCCAGGCCTAGGTTGCCTCCCAGTTCCGACTTCATCTGATTTTTTTAACAAACGCCACTGCTGAGGTGCCTTTGTCGTCCTCTGGGACACCGTAAATCCTGATATTCTTACGTCTGGATCGCCCCTCCAGATCAGACACTTTATCCTGTCACACTCAGTGATTATTGAGCAGCTGGGTAAGGACACCCTTGACTCCGATGTCCCATCGTTCCATATCGTTGATGTTTCCTTCCATCTCTCCTACGCGCTTCACTACTCCTTCTCCCTGACTTGTCGCGTCTTGTACTTTCCAGTTTATTTCCATTGTGAATACGTCCATTTGTTTTTTAATGTCCTCCCGAGATCTCTCTTCAATTCGGCCTGGAGCGCTGCCATCCCCAAAGTCAAGACTTTACTCACCACTCCGTGACTGCCATCTTGTCCCATTGAAATGTCGCTGGCCACATCTTCTCTCACAATTTCCCGTTCGGCATTAGTTTGTAACTTGTATCCACCCTTCCTAGTCTTGTCCCCACTCATTATTAAATCGATGTGAACAGACTTGAATGAATATATACCCTTGAATTGGGGGAAATTTAAGGCAGATACCGGAGCTTTGTTGCTAGGCAGTCACTCCATGTAGCGCGCCACCGGAAATCAGAAGTATAATTTGACAATCATATTGTTAATCAGCATTATTTCTGGGACAATAAATTGTCCAGCAAAAGTAGTTACTAAGACAAGCCTAGTCAGAGAAAGTAAAAGTGTGTGTCCATGTCATAGGCATATCACTGATAACAGTAATCACATTACTCATACTCCTTTATATCTTATAGGAGGGAGCACTTTTGTACCAAATATCAGCACAGGTCTGATTAGATTGTAGGTGCAAGCCGCAGACCAAGTCCAGAAAATAAACATAGCCGGGCTGATGTTCAGTACAACAGCACAACCTTGAGAGTGTTTATTAGTGACCAGTAGCAAGCGATTTAATCTTTATTTTTTTGGCTCCATAAACACAAATAGTTCCACAGCTGGACTTGGACTGGACTGTTGCCGGGCAACACATAAACATTCCTGCACACTAGCTTGTTACTATGTGTAGGTGTACGTGATAGTGCAGACCAGCTGTTTGATATCATGTACATTCATCTGTATGTTTTCCATTTATTGTGCAACCAGTGAAATAAGAGTCTGCTGACAGTGGCTTTGGTGGCATGTGAGAGTTATCAGCTCAATCAGACAGTGTGTTGGGATGTCCTCTGGTATCATATGAGCATACCTGGAGATTTGCAGTGAAGTATCCAGGCTTCTTTCCTTCCCTTTGTCCTTTTCTGACAACCAATCATTATTTAATTCAAAAGTAACTAGTGGAAATTTGTTTATATTTACGTCATATTTTATGTCAAATTACTTTGTCAGAACAAACTGTAAATGTATAGGCCTAATACTCAGTAACGCAGTACTGCTATGTGTGTGTCTATTTTCACAGAGGCTGTCCTTTTAAACTGTCCCGAGCTTGTGTCCATTTTTTCGAAAAGCTCCAGATCATTTTTGGGGTCACACTGTGATAAGCTTAATCCTCTCTTCTTGCCAAATAATGGTGTTAGCTAAACTCTGATCTTCTTGAGCTAAAGTATGACATTCAGCCTCAATGGAAAAGAAAAGGTTTTCGTTTTTATCATGAACTTTTTGCACGTCAAGAATCCATTAATTATAAATGCACTTGCATTATAAGGAAGAAGGCAGGACATTAGCAGATGCTAAATCTTTGTATAAAACAGGTCATGGCCTTTTTGCAATCAATGTCTCAAGCTTTGTAGAATTTTATCTCAATAATGCAAGGTCAACCGTGTCCTGCCTTCCAAAAAAAAAAAAAAAAAGACGTCTAGATTTTAGAGGACAATTTGCAGGCTTCGCTGTGGTGAGACGGTGAATCCAACATTTTTCCCTTTTCTTTCTTTTTTACTGTTATTTTTTCAGTGAGTCTTTCTGTATGATATTTAATTCATAGGTTGTGATAGGAATATCCTGAGCCCTGGTCCGAGAAGTGCTGTTAGCAGTTGCAGTTGTGGAGGAAATAACCAGACAATTCTGATGTGCAAAGTCCCAAAGCAGGTGAGGCTGAGCAGATTGCCTTCACAAACCCTTGCTAAATTACAGCCAGCTGTCACGCACAGATAGCATACAGCCGGGAATGAAAACAGAAAAGGACACTTCACTTCACTTTGAAATATGTTGAGAGGATATTAGATCACAAAGCATGGCCATTCCCTTTCTAGGAAGCTTATTCAATAATTCAAGGGGGTGCACTGGTTAGGTTGCAAATTCTAGCTTTGCGGACATAATAGATGGTTCATTTTTTGACTCCCCTGAGGTGGAAGAATAAAAGATTTACGAGCAAATTTGGTCACTGCCTGGCGATGCATTAGCCAGCACTGCATGTGGTTTGTTGACATTATAGTTAATCAATCAGCAGTGAGTAAGGATTTGATGGCATAAAATACCTACTGTAGTGCTCTTGCTTTACTATCCATTGATTATTCTATTTAGTCAGTCAGGCTTTAAGGTAATACAGCTCTGTAACATAGACTGTTATGAAACACCTTTTTTTGCCCATGATGCAGTTGTAGGAGCTTCCCCCAGCCTCCTCAGGCCCCTTTCAGTTTCATTAAAAGACGATTAGAGGATGATAATTGGACAAGTGGCGTGTGAGGAACAGGATGACAATGTGACAAAGGCCAGCGCCGCTGACATGTCCTCAGCAGGTCCCTGTCAGGCGGAGGAGTCATCCCCGCAGGGACCAAGGGCAGCAAAGCACATTACAGGTGTGTGGCGCTGCCTGCTGCCCAGTGGCACTGCGAGATGAGATTTTCCATCCACATGTCAGCCCAGCCACCCGAATTTCATTACCTGTACCTACGAGTTGGAAGTAACAAGACTTTATTGCCAGCATTGGAAATCTGTCACCCAGCGAGAACAGAGTTGTTTTCATAGCACCTCACCAGACTTGAAAGAAAAAAAAATATCCTGATTCCGCTCGGTATTACACACACGAGTGTGCCGCTCACCGTCTGACAGCAGCCTCGGCTTGTGTGAGTTTCTAAAGATCTTTGAGGGTCCAGAGGTGCATTTCCCCCCACCGTGCTCCACCACGCCTCCTCTCTCTTTCATAACAGCCCTTTTCACTTAGTGCCTGTGTTGTCACAGTAACACTCCTTGCCCCTAAAAGCCTGTCAGCATTCCCACACTCACTGGGAGAGCCAACACAGGTAATAAGGACATCAGGTCTGCAGTTACAGCAGCATGTGAGTGACAGTCGTACCACGGTGGTAAAGGGAGGAAGGGATGGAGCTTAATGATACACAGCGGAGCTATAAAAATCCTCTCTTATACTGGTAGCCGTGACAGGAAATCCATGCATCTTGAAAGGTCAAGGGCCTCTCTTACTCACTGATTGCATGTGAGCATCTGAGAAACAGTATAATTTTGAGCTGAGATATGATACCGCCTCCCGAGAGAGAGAGAGAAGGAATACGAAAGCAGGCGGTGTTATAGAGTGATAACATGAAAAAGAAAATTCCTTAAAATCAAAACTTAGGTATGATGTATAAAGAGAACTGGATACAGCGTTGGAGGCTGGGCCCCATCACAGATGGGTATTGTTAGGTTAGTTTTTTTTTGACACTGCTGGTAAAACGGTACTTTTAAAACAGTACAAGTGACGAAATGGTACCGTTTGTCTGTGCCTGAACACTAATTAGAAAATAATAACAGTGTAATACGATGCTCAGAACATTCTTATATATTTCAAAGGCAAATTTGATCTTGAAATTAAACAATATATTAACGCTTAACAGATTAAAACGTATACTTAAATATATAAATATGAAACAATGCAAATGCTACGCCGCAGCCTCACAGTAATGCATCACCATCACTCACGAACACACTCTGTTGGCTGCACAATCGCTACACACACAATGTAGCACCAAAAAGACTTCTTCGTATAGGAGACTGTGCAGGTTTTGATGCCCACTTAGGCCCTGTTCATTCCTATTAAAGGAATGAAGCCAAAGAAGTTCAACTGCTGCATATGAAATTACCCAGATGATTGGCACTGCTTCTGCTGAAGCATGCTACTTCCAGTTTAGCACTCTGCTAACTTAAATGAGGTTAAAATTATTAAATCGTGCGGCTCTTGAAGACTTCTGAAATGTTATCAGACCGGATTGATCAAGCTCTGATAGTGAAACAAGTCATTTCATGGGAGTTGTGACACTATTACAGATGTCGCACGAAAAAATCTTTTTGGGCTACAGGGCATCACATGCTGGATGTAATTACACTGTCTGGCCACTATGAAAATTAGCCTCACAGCCCTGTGCACTTCCTGGCTGCCTTGGCTAAGCTGATTGAGATGTAATGCATCATATGGCGGTAAAATGCCTCTACATGTTACACACACACACGTGCACACATTACCCATTCAACAGTGTGCTAATGACAGGCTAAAGACCCATCTGCGGGTGTTGTAATGGATGGAGCAGAGCGCAGATGGGAGAGGCCGGACCCGCTTACCACTTGCATTTTACTGTTACTAGAGAACGCATTCTTGTCATCTCAAATAACCACTTTGGACGCTGGCTGCATGTGTTTAACAGCCAATCAAATATCACACATCAGTGCTTCAGTGGAAGGACACTTGGATTCAAGTGCAAGGGACTAGTTCTGACGCTGTATTGCCAACTATTAGAGATGAAGTAGAATCTGGTGTAAATACTGAAAGGAAGGAGTTATGTAGTTGAATTCTTCTCTTCTCCTCTCCTCTTCTCTCCTTTCCTCTCCTCTCCTTTCCTCTGAGATGACTCAACTCTGCGATGACAGAGTTTGTCTCCTGTGTCACAGACATCAAGAACAGGCTTGTGGGCCCGGTGAGGGACGAGGCAAACCCGGGCTTGAAGACGCCTCCTCTTCTCTCTCCCTTTTCTCTCTGTCTGTAACCCAATTACCACCAGGCCTTAAGGAACGGGACCGGCAGGAGCGGGGCGTCAGGGGACGATGCCAACATCAAAGATAGACAGATGGTCCTGAGGTTTTAGCACCTCAAACCAATCTCCTGCAGATATTATTACACGATTACCTGGTGCAGTGTCCCAGATATGAAGCCAGGATGAAGACGTATCGATCAAAAAAGTGGAGAAAATTCAAAGTGAACCTGAATTCAGTGTCGCCGGTGTGTAAGAGGAGCTTCAATGAGCCATTGAGCTCCTAAATTGGCAGCAGCAGAGAGAATTGTGCCCAGTCTGAGGCGCCCATAGGGGGTCTAAATGGGCGAGCATCCTCACCCACATCCTCAGAATAGCACTGTGTTATCCACTGCCACTCACCCGACACTGTCACACCACTGTCGATTTCCACTTTTACATTTTAGCAGCTTACCCCTGTCTTGCATAACAGTGAACACACTGTGACTTTGAGGCGAGACGTAGATTTCTCCCATGACTGAGAGACTGGGGAGAAAAAAAAAGCTGATAAATGATAGAAAACCCTCTCTGGAAAGGACTGCTTTGAAACTGACAATCGGGCAGATAGCAGCAGATGCTTTTTGCCTGTCACAATCTGTTCTCTTTCTCCATACCGAGCTGTCGCATCCCACCTCTCCTTCTCTGTTGTTTTTTCATTACTCCACAACCAAATAGCCTTCCTTTGCTTCTCCTGCCTAATTACAGACTAGTGGCTGTAAGGATACTGAACCTTATTAAGATCTGAACCTTTACAGAGTCCCATAGGCACTCAGAATGCAGGTAGTGTGAGAGGTGTTTGCAGTGAAAGTAGCCTCCCTGCATGTAAATTGCTGTTCGTAAATGATCTCTAAGGTAAATCTTGCAGAGGAGTGAACTGCAGGTCATGCGATTCTCCCTCTGGAGCAGATGACCTTTTGTGGTTTGTTGTAGCTGCGGTTCATCATGTAATAAAACCAGATTCATACACAGCAGAGTGAAACCAGCCCATAATAGCAGCCGGCTGAATATGTGGCTTGCCGGTGCCCTTCATTTCAGCCAGTGCCTCTTTCAAAAGTAGCCCCTGTATCTGCCCAGGCCACTTTGTGTTAGAGTGGACTAACTATTGAGAGGAGCAGCCGACTCCTGTTTTCCCTGCACTCAAGCCCTTAGCAACCCGTGGAGTATCTAACAACAGACATTTACAAGAGGGGAGATGATCTTTTTCTGTCCTCCTCGAGTCTCATCAACAGAAAGGTGACCTGATGAGTCACTGTGGTTTGTGGGTAGGCTGCTCTCTTGAGTATAGCCTGTCTTAGCATAGCAGTGTTTCCATCTCCGTTTAGCTCGCACGAATTGTGCCAACATCAAAGCTTTGATTTTAAGTATCTGCTTTTGATTTGGGGGAGCATAAAGAGAGCTTATTAATTCCTCTTTTTTAAAAAAAAAGAAAAAAAAGAGAGAGTCAGAAAGCACTGACAACAAGATTATCCCTCCCGTCCAAAGAGCTCGATCTGTAATTGTAATTTAGTCAAGCTGGCTTCCTGCCCATGCCGGAGCCGAACTTGACAAACTTTTAATTGCTTAGCTCCTCTTGCCACTGTGTTGCCATGGAGATGAAGAATCCGAGCTGACACAAGCACACCGGCCCATCCCATCTCCGAAATCGCCTCATCGCACCCACATCAGTTACCATAAGGGATCCTCAACTGGCCCAGACAAGTGACAAACGTCCACATTAACACTCTCTGTCCCAACATATGGGTGTGGTTGTTTCAGAGTGAAGCGCAGCAGCACAGTCGGACTCTTGTGGATGTCCGCATGTTTCCCCTGGGGTGCATCCAGCTGGGTGGGCAATCAAGCAGCAGCTAATTGGACTCTTGGTACAGTCCTGTACCTCTGGGCCTCTTTTTCAGGACAAGGTCTCTGTTGTGTTGTCGCCACTTGAGCTAAAGAGACTGCTAATGCCTGGTATGATTAAATTACACATGAATCCGCAGGCCAACACCTGACTTGAGGAAGTGGTTGGCAGGAATGAATGTGAACGATCTTAATCGCTACAATGGATTGTTTACATGTTGACTGACAGGAAACACAGATTGCTTCCTAATGCTCTTAATGTGTTACCTCATCCTTGAGGAAACAATTTGGCAGAACAATACAAAGATGTGCTCCTGCATACATTTAACCTTCAGCAGGCTTTTCTGGAAGTGATGTAACCCAGAAAGCCCAGATTTGAGTGAACAGGATTCCTTTTCCACGCGTTCAAACAATTAACTTTAGTGCATTCACAATCCATCGCCACTAATGATTACAGGGATTACCCATGAAAGGTATTGGCAAAAGGGAAAATGGCTGCATTGGAGTGTAAAAGCCATTTTTTTTCAGCTGCAGGACATAATGAGAAAACAGTTGTTTATTGCAGGAGAGAAAAGCCTTTCCCTGCAGGGCATTCCTGTGGAGATGGCAATTTAGAGAAGAGATGGATGAGTGAATATGTCTCTTTCAGAACATAGTTGATGCCTCACTGAAATGCAATATTAGACATAGCAGGTGATTAATATGTTATTTTTATTGTAATGAGAATCACCAACAGCTTTGAGGCAACGTCGTCGTGCATGTGTTCGCTGCACACGTGACTGCGGGTACATGCCAGTGTATGATCAAATATGTGAAAAATGCGATTCATTCATGCACGTCCCCAAAAGCAGTATAAGTTTCCAACCATCACCATCATGCTGGGATGGCAGGGCTTTTCCAGTCTGCTGTGTTGCTTCTTGTGCAACTGTCAGTGTCTCTCCCCAGTGTGTCGGATCCAGCAGAGAAGCTCTCGCAGCTCCCTCATCATGACTTGGCATGTTAAGAGAGTTGGACGGCGGTGGCAGTGGGGTGGAGAGATGGGAGAGAAAAGGGGGGAGTCTTCTCTCTCCAGCAGGCTTTATTCTCACCTCGTTCCCCAGGGCACCACACACCAGCTGGAACTCACTTAATTATGCACACGGCATGGCGCAGAGGTCAAAATGGCACTCAAAAAAAACTGTCGTGTGACAGGTTGTGTACTTTGGAGAAGTTACTTCATAATATCCGACAAGTTATAGGACAGAATGTGTGCAATGAATATATATGTTGTATTTTGCAGCCATTATATTAGAAAATTGAGAACTTTATTATACAAAATATCAAGTGAAGTGGCTTGAGGACAAAGTAAGCATGGAAAACTACAGTATATTAGTGTTTTTGAAAAGAATGGATCTTGTGCTCATTTCTAAATGGGGGTGAAAGTGAACAAGGAGAATTTGAGATAAGAATTTTGATGAGGCCTCAGTGTGATTATATTAGCAATGATAAGAACTGTATCAACTAGAAATAACAGCAGTTTTTGTCATCAGCTACACAGTGTTTCAGCAGGCACAAGTTCAAATGTGCACCTTTTTAATGATTGTTAAAACGAAGAATTAGTTTTTAGTGTGTAGGAATACACAGATTTTGCAAAAACAAACAGACATTAGGGCTGGGTGATATGATGACTATGTACAACATATCGATGTATTTTCAAGCAAGATACAAATTTATACGACACAGTTTATGTCGATAAAGGGTCAAGTTGCGTTACATGAGGCATACCAGTGTGCATCTCAGTGTGCACAGCTCCACCCCACTCATTCACTTACTCACAGCGATGCAGATCTTCTGTCTATTTTTGTAAGCTGAAACCATTTCTGTCAGTGGAAACAAAGCTTTTATTTACTTTAATTTCACAGATAAGAAACAATAAATTGTGAAGACAATAAAGCCTCCACAAAATAGAATTTTAAGTGTTGTGTGTGATTTATCCTGGCTTCATATGAGCAAAGGAAATCTTCACTAATCACTAGGCTAATTTTACAATGTAAAATGCCATAGGCTTGTGCTAAGCATGTTATATTTATTTAGAAAACGTGTTTAGCAAATAGTGAACCTTGTGAGTTGTAATGGAGCTGAATTTTGTAACGTCACCTTTGTTAAATGTTGCTGTTGTCCCTGGCTTCATATGAGTAGAGGAAAAGTGTGCTTGCTGCTAGGCTAATTCATACAATGTAAAATGCCGTAGGCTTGTGCTAATAATGTTAGCATGTTGTATTTGTTTGGAAAATGTGTTTAATATAAGACAGTTGTTTTGTCGATGAACTCTGAGTTGTAATGGAGCCGAATTTTGTTACGTCACCTTTGTTAAATGTTGCTGTTGTCCCTGGCTTCGTATGAGTAGAGGAAAAGTCTGCTAGCTGCTAGGCTAATTTATACAATGTAAAATGCCATAGGATCGTGCTAATAACATTAGCATGTTGTATTTGTGGGGAAAATGTGTCCAGCAAAAGACAAGTGCTTTATCTGTGAATGCTGCAAGTTATAATGAAGCCGATTTGTGTACTTGTGTTTGGAATTGTCGCTGTTAAGCCATATTTAACGTGTGTTTTGAATCAGCTAAACTTTACAACACTTCACAGAAACCCAGACTAGTGTTTTGGAGGTGTAACTGTTTTCAAACGGGAATAAAATCCCTGTCTTTGCATTTTATTTTTTATCACAGTCTGTTTTTATAAAAATGCTTGTGTCATTTCAAATGTGACTTTGACTCGCAACTGAAAACATGTAGCCCATTTTGTAGAAAATATGAGATTTATATCGTGTATCGCCAGTCAGCCTGTAAATACTGAGATATGAATTTTTGTCCACATCGCCCAGCCCTAACAAACATGTATTTTGAGTCAGTTCTTTTCAGAGAAATAAAATGCCACTACATAAAATTAATTTCAATCAGTTAAATATAAAAAAATCTATTCAGATTTGTTGTATCCAGGAATACATATGCAAGAACACAAATACTTTAAAAATATCAGAAGTCAGAGTGAACAAGAAGTACAGATAAGGCTACAGGCCAAATGCCAAGGGAGGTTACCAAGCTAGTGGTGTCCTAGTAGCCCACAAGTGTCTGGAAACATAAATACTGCAGAAGGCAGTGCTTATGACAACACACTGAGGGTGAAAGCATGCATTGGGAAGGCTACTGTTCTGTGAACCAGCGGGAGCTCAGTGCAGCCTCAGTCACTCACTGTGAAGGAACAGAGTCAAAGTTTAAGGCTGGATGGGGCAATGCAGCAATCAGCAATCCAAATAATATACAGACAGAAAGGGTACAATGTACTACAGTGTCTTGAGGCAAAAAAGGAATTAAAAGCATATAAAGCAGTTCATATGATGGAGGGTAAACACACAACAGTTCATCTATAGGTCAGAGCTAATTGACACAGCAGCAGACTGGAGGCAAATTAGAAGGCGAAGCAAAGCAACAGAGGTACTGTAAAGCAAAGGCAAAGTACAGTAGCTGCTTCAGGCCTTCTGAAGACACAGTTATTAAAAAAACAATTATGTTGATTCTCTGCATTAAAACATTAACACAAAGACATAAAAAGTCAGAATGCTGCAGCCAGGCAGACTTACATCCAGCTGCTTGAGCAGATGGAGGCTCTTATATTGTATTTGTATAAATTCTTTTGTGTTCAGAGTCAGAGGATGGATACATTGTCAGGGTGGAGACTAATGTGGTCTTGACCATATATGACCATGTGCATAAAAGAAGTGGACGTAGCCTCCAGGTCTGAGAGATGAAGCCAATGCATAAGCAGTCTCAGAACACATCAGCTATCTGTGTGATGATGACAAGCCTCTGAGGGCAACGGCCAGTACTTAGGAAGATCCAGTACAGCAAGCAGATATTCGAGCCAAGACTTCTTCTATGTGCCACTCAATTTGGCTAATCTCTATAAACAGATATCTGCATTTAAATTCAGATTAAAAAAAAATGTAATTGTTGTCAGAAGATAGCCAGTGGGTTCAGAGGTTATATTTCAGCCAATGCATTGCGACTCTCCATATGGACTGTTTACTTGCCACTTAAACATGATCGGTCAATACTAGCCCACTCAGACTAAAAAGAAACCGAAATGTTTCCAATACCAAAATTTTGTCCCGTTGCCTACAGATATCTGCATATATATGTAGATATCTGTTTATCGATATTAATTTGGAAGTGCCTTAAACCTGCATTATTTCTAATGGCCAGTAGGGGGCAACTCCACTGGTTTCCTAAAGGAGTCTAATTGTATGTAATAGAGTGTGCCAGTAAACCCGGAACTCCGTTAGCGCTTTTAGCACTTTGGTTCTCTCGTCTAAAAGTCAATACGTTTTTTGAATGGGATTTTGGTAAAATGCCTCAGATAAGGTCTGTGGTTAACAAAAGCTTGAGCGAGTTTCAGGTTTTGTTCTATGACATAAAACGCGTCAGTAAATACCCTACTTGTGAATTTTGAAGCTTTTACGTGTCGTAAAAAAGGTAGTTGCTAACAAGTTGCTCAATACGACTACAAACCCTGTCGGGGACATTAAACGTCATCACCCCCGAACAGGCGAGAGTGCTGGCAGTCCGCCATTACAGCTTCTTATTTAGCTTAAACAGTCTGATTTCCCCATTATACAATGTTTTTAAAATAAGGCGGCCGAAATGAGTTGAAAGCTTAGTGGCGGTGAAGTAAAGAGTCATGTGACCGTGGAGTAGTCATGTAGTCCGTTAAAGCCTAACATTAGCTTTTTACTTCTGGCGATCGCATTTAAGCTTCAAATGCGGCATGAAAGGTGTTCATATGTGAAGATTATCTCACTGAACAAAACCTGTAAGTATCATAAACTCGTGTTAGCCACAGAGCATATTTTCTGACATAATCCAAAACGCAATGCAAAAATCACATTCTCTTTCTCTTCCGGGAACCAGCGCGATGCTAAACTTCCGGGTTTTGCCCTGGCACACTCTATTCAGTGCAAAAATGAGCATGAGCAAATGAGCATGAGCAAATGAACATTTTCTTAATGAGTTTATGGTCTCAATCGCAAGCTCAAATCAGGTTGTCCACCAATCTGAAGATCGGCGGTCTGATCCCAGGGTCCCTCCAGTCCACATGATGAAGTTTCTTTGGGTGAGATACTGGACCCCAAATCGCCCCTGATGGCTTTTCCATCGGTGTGTGAGTGCATGCAAATGCTTACTGAGTACCAGATGGCACCATGTATGGTAGCCTCAGCCACAAGTATGATTGGGTGAATGTGACATAGTGTAAAAGTGGTCGGAAGACTAGAAAGGCACTATACATGTCCAGTCCATTTACCTTGTAAATAACTGTCCTATTCAGAGTAAAGGAGACAATAAAGCAGGGTATGCTTTAGGGCAGTGTTACTGAACTGGCCCCTGGCCTCAAATCATTTTGCAAAAGTGGCCCCTGGGCAAAGCAAGTTGAGAATCCCTGCTTTAGGGCATGTGATTGACAAGTTGCCACTTCCTGTCACCACATCCTCTTAATCAGTATAGAGGCATAGCAATGCATGTCCTTCCCAGCTCCAGCCTCTTGTCCAGATACGGTTACCTCTGGCTCCAAATAAACAAGATGGTGAAGACCAAAATGCCAAACTCAAGGGGTTCATCCCAGTGTTCCTCCTCAACTCCTCTGTCCTCAATCACTTGACCTGGAAATTGATTGAGACCCGCCATTGTGAAGGATGTCCCAATTCCTTAAATGTATTTGGTGGAGTTGAGGAGGCTTTCAGAGGAGAGGGAAGAGAGGATGAGTGCAGCCTTCGCAGAAGTCTATACCAACCCCCCCCCCATTGGATATTAGCCATAGCTTGGACACATGCAGTGCCGCAGCTGATTGGACTTATCTGATACATCACAACATGACCAAAGTTTCATACCAGAGTGACGACAGATAAGATATTAAACTCAAGTGCATCACTCCCAAGTTTTATGTTACATTCCTTTTCTCATTCACCATCTAGTTAAAAATCTGAACAAGAAAAGGAGCACAAACAACGGCCTTCATTAATTAGACAGATTTTTCTTCTCATGATCTGTTACTTCCCCCATTAACTTTTATAATGGAGACAGTAAAAGTCAGAGAGAGCCTGTCTGTCAGCAAGAAACACTTTTTACACCACTGTTCGTCATTTCCAGTCATCATTCCTGAGCGTCGGGCTGATGAGTTACATTATTTCACTTTTCCCTGAAACATTTAGCCTAATAAATAATTTCATTTTCTAAATAATGAATTCACAATGAGAATATTAATAAGGACAGATGCAAATAATGAATAAATCATATGAACGCATTCTCTGACTTTGAACAGGACACAGTAAAATATAGAACGCAGGTTGTTATTCATGTGCAGGTGTTTGTCGAACAGAGAGAAAACTGCTGCTCTGCCTCTGATAACTGTGTCTTTATCATACATTATATAGGTGTATATAATATATTATGAGTGTGCACACAAACTCCATCAAAAGTCTCTATGTAGTAGCTGTTAATAAAGCCTCCTGACAGCTGAGCGTGATCAGTTGCCACCGCCATCACAAAGAGACGTCTCTTTACGTGACGCTTCAGAGGAAAAGGCGTCTCATTTCTCTAAGTACATATTTCCTCACTTCCGCTCTCCTGGCATCTCATCATTGCATCTCTCCCTTGCGTCTTACAAGTGCGGAGCTAAGACGCGAGGAAGAGACACAAAGGGATGAATCTGAGGCTTCAAAACAGGAGTCTACAAACTAATGGATGACGTCACTTCTTTTATACATCCTATGGTCCTAACCTTCGATGATGCAGCGAGGGGTAAAAGATTCTGCGTGTAGCAGGACCTCCTAGTTCAAAGCTGCATACAACAGCCTCCATCATGTCTGACGTGGTCTTTAAAATGCTCTAAACCTCTATGAAGTTAGAACAAACTACCTTTTAAATCATTTAGCTGTGAACGTGTTCAGGATCTGTGCTGAGGTCAGATGATGAATCATTCACTACAGCATTACCATTTATTGTTGAAGGGTACATAGGTTAAGAATTATTCATATTTTACAGGACTTGAGGATTACAGAGCATGACCTGTAGAGAGCCCTGGTAAGGTATTGATTATTTTAATAACTGTAAGTTTTTATTTTGAATGTCACTGTGAGACTTATCTAAGATCAATAGGCTAAATAGGGCTATTATTTTCTCTGCTCCTTCTTCTTCTTCTTCTGTCATATTAGGGACATTATGTCATGCTGTGGCTGTATTTTCAATGAGCAGTGAATTCTAGCCAGATGCTCTCATTTATAATAGCATTGTGCATAATATAATACAATCCTAATGAATCCTAATACATTTAAACTATAGTTATGTTTGATTATTGAGTGGGATGTTCTGTTATAATGACAAATTAATATGACTTTTGAGTACATTTAAAGCACAAATGAATCCTGGGGTTGCTCAAAACAAGTACACACCAGAAAAAACATGGCTGCTTTAGGTGTTAGAGAATGACTTGGCAAACTTGAAAACTTTTCAAAGCCTCACCATCACTATTTCATCTTCATTCAGCTCTCACCGTCACATCATCATTATCTCCAGGCCAGAAATCTATCTTTCCGCCCGTCACCTGGACGTCAGTCGTTTTTCTCCCATAACCAAATGTCTTTCAACAATGACAAGTGTGCCTGAGCTCCACTGATGACTGCTGAATCATTAATGGTGCTATTACCGCCTGATACATCTTTTAGCAGAAGCTGTCTCATTTCTGAAGACCGGGCAAGTTTTTAATAGCTTCGTATCTGGCCATTTTTGGAAAAAGGACACAGGGTTTCACTTAGTAGGAGAAGTGAGTGTTTCCGCACTTACAGTCTGCCTACCAGAGTTCAGCATGTCGCTTTTATTTGATGGCTATTTATGTCACCGACACTCTCATTTAGGTTTTATTTCACTTCATTAAGTCCCAATTTAAAAAACCATGTTACAGGAAGTAGTGATCCTGTATTAGACATTAGAGCGCACAGGCTTTTCCTGACGTTAATGTGGAGTAAATGCTTTTTATTAACCGGTGGCCTTAATCGTTGGTATTCACCTCTAGGTGCTCCCTCACATTCTCCCTATGTTACCCTCCTACATGTGCCAAAAAGAGCGCTGCCCTCAGCCATAAGTGATTAGATGGACCGCACACACACACCTACACACAGACGCAGCCATGCATTGGTACTAATTCACGTGTGCAGCAAATGCAAACATAGGGTGGCAAGATACACAAGTGTTCTCCTGATAATCATTTATAGACCTCGGTGGCGAGGGGCAAAGTGCTGTTATCGCACGCCAGCAGCAATTTTCATCTCTCAAAAAACCCTCCACACCAAGCTGCAAACACCATTAGCCTGTACATCCAGGCGATAGGATGTGCACTTTCTGTAGCCACGCCAAGTACTTTTTGTCTGCTGTCATCCTATAGGGAGATAATGAGTTCTTCTTTCTATACCGCTACACTCAGTCCAAGGTCCATTATTACACGAGAACAAAAGGACTTAATCCTTTCCATGTTGCCGTGCCTCGGGGGATTTGAGGAGTCCTTGGATCGAAGAGAGCTGATTTCAAAGCTTTCGGCCCTGTTGTTTTGCTTGGAAGGTTCGTCTTCAAAGGGAAGATTGCGATGTGTCAGTGCTAATCTGTCGTGCCCCTGATTGTGCTCATGTAAAACAGTTTATGCTCCCATGTAGGCGAAAGCAGGCCGAAAATACCAAGGCTCTGTACACAACACAGAGGGCAGATGCAGCTCTCTCTATCTCTCCCCTTCCCCTCCCCTCCTGAGAGATTTATCAACAAGAGTTGAGGCAGTAATTCTCCATAGTGGATGTTCAGTAATTCATGCCAAGACACTCTCTCAAGCTTATGGTGAGAGATTGGTAATTGTCTTGCCACACAGTGCTCTCGCCCTCCCCGCCGCTCTGCATTATGTGTGTTATTAAATCCATATGCAACGGGGTGTTTTGTTGTAGATTTATGGGGCATGTGTATGAACCATCCATTTAATGCTTTGTCAGGCAGGATGATTACCTTTGATTGTAATGGTGGTTTAGTTAATGTGCTGTAGCTTGCTGCGCCCTGTGCTTGTTGTTGTTCTCTCTTTACCTTACCATCCACTTCTACAAAAGACATTGTAAATTTGTTTTGGGAGTAGAGGTGTACTATGCAGGATTGTCGGTTACTGTATGTAAACACACCACCAGAGAAAGTGAAAGTAAAAGCCAACCCCAGATTCACTTGTTTCATGTTTTGCTTCACTATATTTGCGTTGTTTTGGGGTTTTTTTGTGTGTGTGTTTTGCCCTGACCTCACATGAGCACTGTGGGGGTACACAGCAATAAATGTCCCAAACATAGGAAATAGGAAGAAAATACAGGCTGAGGGCAGAGTCTCTGCAGATAGATACAACACCACACACTTTTAGTGGGTCATAGGTGATGGTTGAAGAGGAATTACTTTTGTATGAGTCTATACATTGTTTTTCAGGAAAGCCCTATCATATCTTTAAGGCTACAAAATGTTGCAGAATTAAACTATGACAAGAAGTGGGTTGTGGACAAACATTATATTTATGAATGAAGAGTTGATAAGAGGCTTCATGCAAATGCTACAGTCATCCCAGCAAACATATTTTAAAATATACCATTTGATTAACGCAATATTGGTTAATCAGGCAACATCACTTTGCTTTTTTTTTCATTCACCTCACAATGGCAGGGCAGTGGGCACACATACATTTTGTAACCCTGCAGGAACTACACAGGCTGAACTGATGTGTTTTCATAGACAGCTGGAAAACAAGCAAATGAGGCTGAAGTGTAGCTTTTTCTCAGAGGCTGTGAGGCTTATGAACTCTCTAGCTTAAGTCTGTCCTTTTCACTTTATACTGCTGTGACTGTGTGCTGCTGTTGATGCACTGTTACGCAGTTTAACATGCTGCTTGGTTTTTTAACTCTGTGTTGTGTTTATTATAGGCTTTTAGGGTTATTTAATTATTTATCATAGGTCTATCTTAAATGTTGTTTATTCTGTACGCTGCTGGACCTGAACATGTTTGAATGACAATAAACTCAGTGACAACGACAATAACGAAGGGTTATCTAATAGCAGGTATTTCCTGCTAGGTAGGAGACAAACCAAAATCACCGCTTTCAGGAGCAGTGAAAAGTCGAATACCTTTTCACATAAAGCAGAAACAGTTGCATTTGTGTCATCTGTATGATGTTTCTTTAATAACCTGTATGATGTGAGAAAGAGCTGGCCCCCAGGTATTTTCACATGATCTAATCTGGCCCCCTTTCGAAACAGTTTGGAGCCCCTTGTTTCAAAAGGAAGAACACATTTGACACACACACACGCCTGAAAACCTCAATCTGAACTTGACTTGTTGGTCAATGACAGCATGCTGTAATTATTGGAGAATTTATCCTCAGGTGACCTTAAATGTTCTTACAAAATTTCATGCCAGTCCATCCAGGAGTTGTTGAAATATTTCACTTTGCACCAATAGGACAGGACAAAAGCTTGAGGGTAATCAATGCGATCTGTCAGCTTGCTATTACTACTTCTGTTGTGCATTGTGCAACAAACTCCGCTGATGACACATCATTGATTACAATGGCTCTACTCAAAACTGATGGAAACACTGGCTGGATTACTAGATAGCACCAAGATTTAAATAGACCTGAACAGAACCGGTTTAAGAACCGTTAGGTGGAAAAGGGGTAACAGACCCACCGACATCAGTCATCCATAAAGCCTAGCATAGCTGAAAAACAAAACAAAAAAACATACACACGCTAAGAACAGGTACAAAGTAAAACGCAAGTAACTGTATTCAGTGTTTTAGAGCCTGTCTGCCCACCATAGTGGTGGTTGCTCACTCGCAGATATGCTGTGTTAAATGATGAATGAGCAGTGGAGGAAGGAAGAAAGAGAAAAGAGAGTCCAGAAGTATGCTTGAGGTCAACTGTAAATGTGGTGCGATAAGGAGTGAACACGCTATATTGCCTACTTTAGATGAAAAGAAGAGGAAAGGCTTCTTTTTAATTCGGAGTGTGCCGAGGCTGTGAGTTGAACCCTTGAAATTCACCTAATCAGCTTTGTCATACTGTAGCAGCGTGTATGCCTGTGTGCATATGCATGTGAGTGTGTGCGTGTGCGAGCATGTGAATGTGCTTACTTATTAGACAGATGCTTAGGGAGCCATAAAGAATTAAATAGCCAGCGCAACAACCTTAGCAGCAACTGTACTGCATATGGTTGGCTGCAAGCGTGCAAAATCAGGATTTTTTTTAAGCAGATTGATTTCTTGAACAGAGCACTGACTGCTCACATCAATATGGGACCTGACCTGACTGCTTATGCTCTATAAACATCCTGTTTAAGACTCAACCAGACACAGATTTTTATGGATTTCTTTATGTTCATGTGTGTTTGTGTGTCCATGTTGTTGACTGGATGTTCGCTTGTTTACTGTATGCATTCTCCCCTGTGTAGTGGTGAGCTGTGACGTGCCTGGCCCTAATTTTAGGCGGCTGAAGTGTGATATGTTTGCGGCTCTGGCTGTGTCTGAGGTGTGATGTTTATCTCTGCCTCTGGCAAATAGCTGTGACAGCCTTTTTTCAATTGGCCGAAGCCTCTGACCGAAGCACGTGTTACAGATAAATAAATCAATCCAACATGTGGCTATACTACCACGCAAGTACATGTGTGTGTCAGTAAACTGTTCGATCTGTTGAACCTTTGACCTGTTCTATCTTTAGGGTCAGAGCTTTATAGAGTGCTTTCTACAGGGTGTCACTTTAGATCACTATCAAAACCACATTGTGTGTAGACTCAACTCTTTAGCCTCCACCCTGATATCATAGGGTGGAATTGGATTGTCACAGGTCAATTTCCAGTCTGTTGTCTGGGGTCCACTCATTGGGTAGTTCATTTATTTCCCAACCCTTAAAGCTGCTATCTGTAGAATTCCACATTTCTAGTTGTGGTGCCCCCAGTGGTGGTATCAAAAAAGGCAACATATACTATTTTGTCTTGGGCAGACTCAGTTTTCTACACACAAAAGTAATGAAAATATACTGCGAATTTATTACCTGTTTTCAACTGCAAATAATGTTCCCAAAGAAAATTTTGTTAACGCTTGTATCATCCATTCAGATAAAGTTTTCAGTCTGTTCATCTCACTTCTGTCAGTTTTTTTGCAGCAAAATGTATGTAGTGGACAGAAAAAGCAACTGATCATGTTTTCCATGTAGGTTAATTTGTATTTGTAATATTAATAATATATAGTATAATAAAAAAAAAATTGATACTTGGCACTGTGTGACAATACGACAATCGCACAAAAATATTGTGATACTATACTGTATCGATTTTTTTCCCCCACCCTTACTTTATAGTCTATTTATTGCCTCAAATGTTGGAGAAACATATTTTAGTGCACTGTTTGGCTGTAGTATGAAAATCTGCTCACACCACTAGGCTCAGGGACAGCTTCATCCCTCAGGCCATAAGATTGTTGGACTCTGAACTCATCACTTTGGTCACTGTAACTTTATATTACATGTCACTTTACCTTCTTTAAATTACAGTCTGCACCTCCGTAAGTACATATTTATCCACAGTCTCATGAATGTACATTTTACCACAGCACATTCCTGTTACATTCTGTATATTAATGCAAACTGATTACATCATTTCATATCTTGTTTATGTTATATCCTTTTTATACCTTGCGCTACTTCCCTATATCCCTATAATCAGCTTCTTTTTTTGTTTCTACTTGTGTCATTTTATTATTATTTATTTATTTATTCATTTTATACATACTTAAATTGCATTGTTGGAAGGAGCCTGTGACCCAAGTTTTTAAATGGCAACGACTGCACTTGTAATTGTTGTTCATTTGACAATAAATAACCTTGAACCTTAAATTTGTGAACAGGAAGTGGGCGCCACGAGTAGTAAATACACATTTAGGTGTTTATTTTAGTTCACCGTTTTGTTCTGGAAATGTATGCATAAAGAACATATTTAATTAGATAATGCATTGTATAAAAATTAAAACATACAATTTCTGAAAAAGTGTTAAGATGAAAAATATTTGTCTTGATGTAAGTAATCAAGTTAGGAAGTTACATCGTGATATCTATCAGTTCAGAGCAAAGTGTTACCCCCTCCCACAACGGCTTCAGGGAATCATACACAGACGAGTCAGGATGAAACAACAGAGTATAAAACTTTGAAATTACACCCTTGGGAGACCTGGCTGAAACCAATATATCTTCAAACTCTGACAGTTTCAAGTGAATCCTGTTCTTCTTTAAAAGAGATTCTGTAAAACGACGAATTTCAATACTTGTTTAAAGAGCTCCTGTAACTATTGAAAACTAGCAAATGCATCGAATGTCTTTCTATCACTGAGGAGTTTCACATCCAGACAAAGAATAAGCATAAGCGTCCCAATTATGTTTCTATTCTATTTTTTAAATATCTGCTGTATAAAGTAGAGTGTTTTTTATGTTTGTGTGTTTGAATCTTTAACACCGTTGCCCTCTGGCCTCCCCACAGATTGAAGACATTGTTACACGAATACAAGATGAGAAAGCAGGAGGTGTAGCCATCCGGACTGTCAAAAGCTTCCTCTCCAAGATCCCCAGTGTGGTGTCAGGTTGGTATTTGTATGTATGTGTATGTTTATGTGTGTGTGGACATGCCTGTTTACTGTATGTGGCTGCGTGTGATTGCACATTTACATATGCTGCAGTTCCTCGCGTGTCTCTTCCTTAATAAGGAATTGGCTTTCTTGATGTGCTGATAATTGTGTGTGTGTGAGTTGTTGTGTCACCCAGCAAGCGTACTTAGAGAAAACGTTCGAGTCAGGATGAGAAAAGCAAATATGACCTTTTGGGCTCATTTAAATTGCTGCTTCTACGGTTGGAGGCAGATAATGTCTTTGCCAATAAGACCTAAGCTACTGAGGAAACTGCCTGTGGTGTGACGCTGCCCTTGTCACACTTTACTCTTACTTCTCTCTGTCTGTGTCCCTCTGTGTATGCACTCTACTCCCTCATGTGTTTGTGCATGCGTGTGCTTGTGTATGACATGAGTCACCAGACAACGAGGTCGCTCCCGCTCTCCCAAAGGTTGTTCCGGAGTCACTCCTTCACATGGCTCCCCCCAGGCCCAATGGCCTCGCGATCTTTCTCAGCAGCCTCTGCCAAGGCACAAAAAGCAGGCCAGATATTGTGCTGTCCAGGAGCGGGGAGCGAGACAGGACTGCAGACTTGTTAACGTTATGTTTTATTCAGACACCTACTCAGCTTTGACCCGCACAGACGCATCACAAAGACTTCCTCAAAACTAATTTGTGTTTGTGGATTGCAGCTTTTGTGGGAAACTATTGCACATGTAGAACTGTGGCACCACTTCTAACCAATGTCCTTCTCTGAATGCCAGGGGCGGACATTGTTCAGTGGCTGATGAAAAACCTCTCCATTGAGGATCCAGGTAAGCCTGCTGAGAAATCTGTCATTACATGTAAGCACAATAGAGCTCAATTGAAGAGGATAGCAATTTCAAATCACCTTCCTCTCTCTCCCATTTGTGCGCCCTCTCTCATGTCGACAGCTGAAGCCATCCACCTTGGCAGCCTGATCGCCGCCCATGGCTACATCTTCCCCATCTCCGACCATGTCCTGACACTTAAAGATGATGGAACCCTTTATCGCTTTCAGGTACAGAAAACTCCACCGTGGGAGTATCCTTGATATGTGTTAGGAGGCCTTTAAATAGAGTAATGAGGTGATGCTAGTTTATCAGAGGGATATGTTTATTGCGTGATGCTAATGAGAGCAATCCTTGCTAAGCCTATTACTCACCCCACCAAGGTCAATACTGTGTATCCCTGCTGGACGCTGCGTCAGAGCAGGAGGTGGGCCGCAGAACAAGGCCTATGGGCCAGCCATGCGGCTTGTCAGAGGGGTGTTTTTTTTTCTTCGCTCCGTCTGATCCAGCATGAACTTTGACAGGTCCCTCTGATGGCTAACGGGCTCCACGATGACTCATTACTGTGACTGGGCCATTAGCATCTTAATCCCGGCCAGCTCCACTCGGCAGGCTCCCCTATGGGAAGCACTGAGCCGGCTGCGCGCTGGCTCTGCACTTTTCACTGTCACCAGCCTAACCCCCCACCGCTCCTCCCCCTCAATCTACCTCTGAATGCATTTATCTTCACCTCTATTGCTCAAGATTAAAAGCCATTATTGTGCCTGCGCAGGGAGGGCAGCGTGTGTCACACTTGCTCATTCAGCGGGGGCTAAAAATATTCCCTCTGATGTTGTCGTGATGCAACAGGCCCACGTCATCAGAACATCTAAAAAGAGTCCACGGTGCATTTGAAATGCATTGGCCAGTCTCCATAGCTGCGCTGTAAGGCATAGTGACAGGGGATTTTTTGTTTGCAAGTCTATAAAAAGACACGAGTCTGGTAGAAGACCCAGATTTAATGACAACTGCCTTGCGTTTGTCACAGTTTAGCTTTCGTTTTTTGTGCTTGCAGTGAAGTCTCACAGTTCAACTTTATCCTCTCTAATGAGAGCATGTTAACCTTTTTGTTCATTACACTCAAACAAGCACATTCATCAGCGTCGGCCTTTTGCTCTTAGGCTAATTACCGTTATGAGTAATAGTGGAAAATGAAATATGTGGTTGAGTACCACCAACTTCTAATTCTGCCCCGTTATTAAGAATGCATGATAGATGTGAGTGATCCATTATTAATGGACTTGGGAATGAACTTTGAATCTGTAATATCAGTTGCAATAGACAATTAAATATGGATAGGGAGAACATAGCTACCATCGCTCCCCAGATAGTTAGCAGCACACGGACGTCAAGGATCATCATCAAGCAATGAGTTGTCTTTTGACTTTGCAGAGGGAGCGTGGGCGGCGGGAGAAATGAGATTCTAACACTCATATTGGAGAATATTATTGTGTATCTAGACGCTTATGGCAAGAAAAGAATGTAATTCTGATTATTTGAGTAAATAAACAAAATCTGTTTCATCCCCTTCTGTTTTCATCAGTCTCCATACTTCTGGCCTTCAAACTGTTGGGAGCCTGAGAACACAGACTACGGTGAGTCACACACTGTCTCAGTTTTTTTGCCTCTTTGTCCAAACCAGTAAGATCTCGCTAATGCCTTCAGCTGTCTCTCTGCAACACAACTCACACCGTAGATCTGTTGTTGACACTCGCAGAGTATCGATCCACGGGGCCATTCCCTGTAATGTATCTGCCCCCCGAGGAGCCCCCACTACAGAGAACCCAGCGGGATAGGATTAGCCAAACAAAACAAAGGGACAGCCACTGATATGACCACATCTCCAGCTCTCTGCGTGGCATTTACTTGAGGCTTGTTATTTCAGAAGACAACACATCGCCTGCAAAACATTCATTAGTGTTGCTTCACACAGCTGAGACCTCAGTACCACTGGAAATATTCCTTTTTTTATTTTGTTGTTACAAAGCAGACAACCCACCTGACCACTTCAATTACCCTCCTCATGTCTCACTCTTCCTCTCTTTCCCCCCTCCAGCCATTTACCTGTGCAAGCGAACCATGCAGAATAAAGCCAGGCTTGAGCTAGCCGACTACGAGGCTGTAAGTACACTGTCATTTTTGGTTTTTACGTTTGCCAGGAAGCTCTCAGTTCAATGCAATCATTGTGCATGGACCATACTCTGAATTTCCTGTTTTGTATCACACTGCTGAAAAACAAAAAGAGCCGTAACAGCGTCCGCTGGGGCCTCGGAAAAGCCGAAAACCATTCATCCCAGCAAAAAGCCATTCTCAAATTACACTTAAATCTGTCAAAGGTCGTTTTTCATTTTTGGGGGGCATGCTGGGCAGACTACTATGCAGTTATTTACTGGCCCCAAATATAAATATCTATGGTAGCATCAGCAGATCAATACAGTCTCAAGAGGGGCATTACTGCAGTGCTGATCTCCTGCTGTTATACAGTAGCAGTCCTCTGCACTTTTATATTCTAAATCACTCTGCAACTAGTGTCCAGTAGACTTCCCTTCTCTCCTATTCAGGTCACTTTATGCCTCCAGGCCTCATTGCTCACACTGTTAATATGCCTGCTAGTTGGTACTCATTGTAATGAGGTCATGTAGTGTATCTTTGACAGATGTTTGTTTTAATGGTGTTATTAAGGACGCACAATTTGGTATGCAGCTTTGATTATGTGTACATTATGGTGTTTGAAAGAGCTCATGAAGCTTTTATTTCTTTTACCTAAGCAAAGTTTATCGTGCGGTGAGTTGCACTCAATAAATTCATGAGCTTGTGGTGTGAGTCGTGACCTTTGTTAGTAATCATCTGCTGGTCTCACATCAGAGGTGATATATACAATAAAATGCAACTCTGGAATGATTAAGGACATAACCCCCAGGTAAAACCACTGCATAAACAGTGTAAAGATGCAGATACTGTAAAGCAGTGGTTCCCAACTGGTGGGTCACGGTCCAAAAGTGGGTCATGAGCCAATTCTGAATGGACAGGAAGTGACTTGCGAACGTTTCAAGTTTGGAAAAAACACACTTTATTTTCAAGTACAGTGAATTTCCAGCGCAGAAGTTTTAAAGTGCAGTTTTGAAGTGACATTTCCTGCTGTAGAGCGAGTGGACAGCTACTTGAAAGATACAGCAAACTAGCTTAACGACATGGCCAAACACAGGTCTGATGCTGAATGTATTAAACTGTGTGGACCTTGAACTAATTACTAAGGAGAAATCTGGACTGTGTGGCTGGACCAGTTGGGAACCACTGCTGTAATGGATATAGGATAGCTGTTAAATTATGACTTGTAAACAAAGCTGCATAGACTTTGAACAACAACCTATTATACCTGCTAAATTGTCACGTATAAGCAGCGCCACTGCAGCATCATTATATTAAGTACAGGCAATGTCATGTAGAGGATGCTGAACAGATGTTGTAAAATACCACAGAGTATTGGTTGCTGTGTAGCATTTAAATGGTGTAGTAGCAACTTGCAATAACGTCATTACAACATCACAAATAAAACATTAGATGTTGTAGTGGATAAGAAGTAACTCCGGAATCTGAGCCAAGTCCTCAACGAGGGCGCGTCTCAAGCCCGTTGAAGACGGGAGGCTCGTTTCCACAAAAGCAGATCCACAGAGGTGTTGACCAATGGATTTTCTTACCTTCAGACAGAGACTTTATGCTGAGCTGGTACGGTGATACAGTGGTTAGCACAACCTAGGATTAGGTTTGAATCTTTTGGCCAGCCAGAGCCCTTCTGTGTGGAGTTTGCATGTTTTCCCGTGTCAGCATGGATTTTCTCCAGGTACTCCAGCTCCCTCCCACAATCCAAAGACATACAGGCTAGGTTAATTGCCCACAGCGTGAATGGTTGTCTGTCTCTGTGTGTCAGCCCTGTCATAGTCTGGTAATCTGTCCAAAGTGTACCCCTCCTCTCGCCCTATTACAGATGGGATAGGCTCCAGCACACCTGCGATTCTGTTTAAAGATAAGCGGTTACTGAAAATGAATGAAAGCTAAGCTAACCGACTTATTGCGCTAGCTTCATATTTACAGTACAGACGAGAAGAGTGATGTCAGTCTTGTCATTTAACTCTTGGCAAGTAAGCAAACACAGAATGTACACAGACTATGTTTACATGCACAAAATATTCAGGTTTTTGCCCTTACTCTGAAAAAGACAATATTCTTACCTTTTTTTTACGTGGCTAATGAAAAGTAATATTCCACTAATATTTCTGTTTACGTGCAGCCATGCATACTCCAATTAACATTCCCTAATATATCATTTATCAAATGTGGAAAAGTTGGACGGCTGTTGTGCCAGTTTTTCACGTGTGGTGGACTTGAACACAGCCTTCTCCTTTCCTTCAACCAGCTTCTTGAAAAGGTCGGCCTTGCGGTATTTGCAAATGCTCAGAAATCCTGCTGATATCCAGTCTTTCAAAATGTTTAAAAGCAGGTGTGTTTCTTCTTCTGACCATTCTTCTTATCTGGGCTTTTTCTTTTGGGCATGCATCTCTACCCCACAGCCTTGCAGACTGTTGGTTTGTGTACAACACATCCATGACCATGCACAGAGATGATGGTAAATACCCTGACTGAGATGCACATTTTGAATGTGTTGTATACACACCCAAAGAATGCTCTTAGATCTAAATGATACATTCATATCCTGCGTGTGTTAATCAAAACATGCTGCATTCAGATAAACGCCTAATTGGGAATATCTCAATGGAATATGCACTTTACATGACCCGTATCAAATACAGAATATTGTCATATTGGGAATAATAGTGGAATGTTAGTGTGCACGTAAACCAAAACAAGTCCTGTGCTTGAAACTCCAAATACTATGTGACATCAGCAGCTGAGTAACTTGTTCAGGGACACGTTAGCGAGAGGTTGCCTCATCTCAGCAATGGTAATCTAAAGTTATGGCAGCTGTGGCCCTTGCTGTGACTGGATAATGTAATCCAAAGGCCCTGAATTCAAATAACCTTCTCCCCTAACGCCATGCCTGATTGGTTCCACCAGGAAAACCTTGCCCGGCTGCAGAGGGCTTTCGCCAGGAAGTGGGAATTTATCTTCATGCAAGCTGAGGCTCAAGTCAAGTGAGTACATGAGCGTACATGTGAGTCAGAACATGTTGCCACTTGACGTCAGAGTCATGCTAACATGACATACTTTTAGCAGGAGAGCCGTGGGGATAGAGAGCTGCCGGTGAGATCAGGTTCATATGCATTCAAACTAGCCGCTGGCTACATGCATGATTTGAATGTTATTTCTCCAAGGAAGAGTGGAGGCTACAGTGTTTGTTTATTTGTATAATTACATATATAATAAATGTAAAAAGATACAACATATAATTTGAAAGATATGTAAAGGAGCATTCCCTGTAAACCCTTCAGGGGTTTGAAGTGTGCGCTGTCAGTTGGGCGCTGGGCCAATGCCTTTCTCATTAGCAAAGCCCTGTTTTGACTGCAGGCTTACATGCATTAAATACAACAAGCATCCCCCTATGGAATTAAACACACACAAGTCTCCCTAACTTCTATCTCTTAGTAAGACTTCCATCTGGTGGCTTGTATGTGTAAGCACAGCACTGACATCTCCAGCATTTTAGTGCCTTCATCTCTTTGTCTGTAAAACCCTTTAAAGACGTCACCGTTTACTGGCCCGCTGTATTGTACAAGTAGGGGGTGTTATGGAAAGCAGTAAGTCCTCTTACATCTGGGGAGTAAACAATACAGAGCGAGGGCTGATTGGTAAATGTCAGTTATGTAAGAGCTCGGCCCCACCAGCGGTGAAACCTGGCATCGCTTGGTGAAGAGAGCAGACAGGTTAAGACTTCAGCTCAGCCTGGCCTGTGGTATTATCATGGATGTAAGAGTGTGCGACTTCATTACATGGCCTGATTTATTGTGGTTGTATTTCAGATGTATGTGTTCTATATATGAGTGGCCTGCTTATTCTGTTGACAGGATTGACCGGAAGAAGGACAAGGCAGAGAGGAAGATCCTGGACAGCCAGGAGAGGGCTTTCTGGGACGTCCATCGGCCAGTGGTGAGTCAAGGCCAAAGTCATGGCAAAAGGACAGGAAAGGAAATGAGGGTCAGATGCTGCAACAGTGTAAAAATGGAAATTAACACAGAAGAAAGAAAGAAAGAAAGAAAGAAAGAAAAGAAGAACTGTTATGTAGGTAGACAATTTTAGCATTTAAAGCCTGAAAACAGCAGATTCAGCGACACACACTGTTCAGCTTAGAGCTCTGTTTTGTTGTCGGTAGCAGAATCAGATTTGGTGCCAGTCACTTTGCATACAAGCCTTTTGTGAGCGTGGCATTGCTGAATAGAGAAACAGCATCATATTGTGTGAGGAGGACGGGCGCAGACAATGAAATTGAATTGAATTGAATGCATGCCGGAGAAACACTGTTATCTGACCCAGAAACACGCTCTGTCTCCTGTCGCCTCCCACAGCCAGGCTGTGTCAACACCACAGAGATGGACATCCGCAAGTGCCGGAGAGAGAGGAACCCACACAGGGTAAAAAAGGTGAGGAGAGGAGACGATGGAGTTAGCTTTCCAAACCTTGGTGTGATTGTTATCTCAGCAAAAGTTTTTAGCAGAGCTTTGCAATAGATGACCTCAGTAGTTTAAAAATAATGAAGTCCAGTACCACTTCACCACGACTGATGGGCAGAGCAGTTCTTCAGTGTACTGACTCAATAGAATCCATTTATTCAAAAGATTCACTCAAAAGATTCAATCACCGAATTGTTAAGTGCTTCACCAGAGCTCCGACTGCACGTAGTCCCGCTCACTGAAATGAAACATGGCTGAATGTTCAGTCCAGCTCGCAAACCAGTGAACTGAAAATGGAGAATTTAGTCTGCAAACCGAAAGCTGAAGTCCTAGTCTGTAATGCAGAGGTGGGGGACTTGAGTCACATGACTTGACTCAAGTCCCACCTGAGTGGCAAATTTAAGAACTTGAGACTTGCTTGACCAACACTGATGAAAGACTCAACTTGACTTTGATTTGAGACAGATGACTTAAAAGGACCAGTTTTTTATATTTGATATTTGTATTTTTCTAGATATTGAGATCGACATCTTGTTTTTAAAATATGACGACGCATAAATCGCAGTGGGGGAGGACCCGCTGGCTGATATTCATCCTCATGCTATAAGCTCTCCAACCTCTTGTTCACAGTGCTTTGCAACCAGCGACACACTGTGAGCGCCTGGCCATTTTCCTCTTAAATTGTACGAGGTTTTGATACTGCAACAGTGTGTAACAACTGTTCCTGCCTGCTGTGATAGAAGCTGGATCCATGAAATGTTTTTGAATTATAGAACGACTTAGATGATTATTAAAATAGTAGCAAATTTATTTTCTGCCAATTAAATAGTTGACTCATAGTTCCAGCTGTATCTTATTTGTAAAGTAACTAGTAACTGAAGCTGTCAGATAAATGTAGTGGAGTAGAGGTAGTAGTAAATCTATTCAGTTGGATTCCTCCACTGGGTGCAGTTTAAGTCATATTATCTTTATGAGTTTGTGAGTATGACTTGACTTGTGACTTGCTTGACCTGACCTGACTTGCTTAATTTTACCACAGTGACTTGGAACTTGCTTCAGAGTTGAAGGTTATGATTTAAGATTTATTTGCTATTATGTACAGCGCATTATTTGGACACTGACACGACAATGAATTATAAACTAAAAAATCCGGTGCTACTTCCTACTTAGAGACATGAGGGGGAGGGAGAGGGAAGAGGGGCGTGTTTGAGCGACTTGTGCTCACTGTATAATACATGTAGTAACTGACTGAGAGCTCAACTGTGCTAAGAAATGAAAAGATGATTTAAGGAAGTGATTCGCTTCAGTTCATGTTTACCCAAAAGATTTGTTCTTTTGAACAACTTGTTCGCAGACGACACAACACTACTCACCAGTCCCAAAGGATTTTTTTTTTCACCAGTCATCAAAACCTTTAATTCAATTGTTTTTTTCATTTAGCCACTCCATTACTTTTTTATGTCAGTTTGATCTCTCTCAGTGTTTCAAAGCCTTTTCCTGTGTTCACTATTTTTTATTCAAAATGAAGAAAAATCAGAAAGCATTTTTTTTGCATACTCATAAAAACATTTGTATTTGTATAAAGTTTTGTTATATTTCTAAAATATTTGAATAAGAAATAATATAAAATGAAAAATATGTCACCCTCATTTTTGTTAAATTATATAATATTTGTCTTTTTTTAAAAGTGTATTTATTTTTTAAATTTTAGTATTGTATCCCACAAAATGGCAAAAAAAATCTAAATGTGTTTTTGGTATTGTAATAAGATTTTTTAATTAAAAACAGCTTATTTAAAAAATAGATAATAATTTATAAAATAATTTTAAGAAAAAAATAATTCTGATTAAAAAAAGTATATATAGAAGATGAAATGACATTGTCTGTATATATGTTTTTTTTTATTTTTTTTACAAAAAGTAGACATTTTATAATACATATAAAACATAGAATTATTTACAGAACATGTATAAATACTGACCTTTTCCCTGTGAGGGAAGCAATCAAAAAACAGAAGATTCAACCATTTCTACAAATTCAAACCCATCATGTGCGATCTGTGTGTAACTGTAGAATATAGACTCCCATTGAGTTGTTAAAACCTCCCCAATTCCCAGACACAATCCTGCGGCCACGATGACATCAATGGAAGCTACAGCCCTGCTCCCACAGCTATTACCTGACATTAATCAAACCACAATATCTAGTCCCTGATCTGTCATAGTTGATCAAAACAACAACAACAGCAGCAAAACAAAACAACATGTTTCTCCTCTCGTCTTCCCCAGTCAGTCTACGGGGTCCCAGATGATGGCCAGAGCCAGCCGAGTCCCGTCCACATCAGCTCCCAGCCAACCAGGAAGCCCACCAAAGAGGACGTTCAGAAGGAGGTAACTCGCGGTGTGACAGTCTTCTCCTTAGGTCATTACCAGCAGTCTGCCTCACCCATCCATCATAACGACAGACGGGGACGCAGACTGATGGGCTGTGACCTTATTTAGCTTCCTCATTATTCTCTCCCCCTCTCCATCAGATTACCTTCTTGAACATCCAGCTGGACAGACACTGTATGAAGGTTTCCAAAGTGGCCGACAGTCTGATGTGCTACACAGAGCAGTTCATGGAATATGACCCCTTTGTGTCGGCCACAGAGCCTTCCAACCCCTGGATCAGTGATGACACTTCCTTCTGGGACTTGGAGGCAAGGTGAGGCTGTAGGGGTCATGTCGGGATGTGGGCTGAGAGTTTACAGAAGGCTGATGTTGCTTTAAACCAACACAGAGGTCAGGTGGAGTGAAAAGGTCTCGGTGCTGATGAACTTTTGTTCCTGAATTAGAGGGGGTCTGTCTGTTTCTATCTCATCTCAAATGAGAACTAATGCTGGCATTCCCAAAGGTTCACTCTGCTCTGATATTCTGGCCTCTGCTCTCTGTACACCATGCAGAAAAATGACCTATTTTATTCTTTTCTTCTCTGATCTGTTTTATTCGGAGCAGTCGTGACCCCAGCCAGCAGCGTGTGAAGAAATGGGGCTTCTCTCTGGAGGAGGCGCTCAAAGATCCGGCAGGACGAGACCAGTTCCTGAAGTTCCTCGAGTCAGAGTTCAGCTCAGAGAATCTGCGGTGAGGCCATCAAGACTTTCTAAAATAAGCTATGATCAATTTTTTTTATACCAGCAGTGGATCAGGTGATTACTTGCATGATGCAGTTGCCGTGGATACACTGACCAATCAATAATAGAAAAAAATTCTATGACTTTTTTTGGACTTTTTTAATGACATACTGTACTATAAATTTATATTGACATTTTGATGACACACTATACACACTGTGGGAAAGACTATACTATGAATATTTTCTGCATTTTTTTAATATGATATTTTAAATGTTTTTATTATTATTGTTATTATTAATATTATTATTATTAGTTTATTATTTTTATAAGATTTTTTTATAACATACTATTCTATGATGCTTTTTAGGACTTTTTATATGACAAACAATACTGTGACTTTTTTAGGACTTTTTTATGACACACTGCACTATGAGTTTTTACGATATTTTTATGATATACTATACTATGTCATTTTTTTAATGTCATCATGTAGTTGAGAGTTTTAGAATTTCAGAGACAGCTGGAAGCTCGTGTCAGCTCTTTACTGTTAGTAGAGTGTAGACCTGGCTTACATCAGCATCACTTTGCTGCTTTTAATTATTACAAAGGTAAGGTTACAGATTATGTAAGCCTTGTTTTGCAATCTCGACAGAACTAGTATTTGGTCTAGCCATGACTTGAACAAGCAGTGATTTTCTCTTCCTTGAACCCAGATTTGACACGTCAATATGGTCTTGTTAAATGCGTTTAAGGTTCACTGTTGCACTGGAAATTAATGTCAATTGGTGACAAATTTTATGCACATTCCAAGAGCATAGAAATAGTCAGAATCAATGCATTATTGAGATGGACAATGAAATTCTTTCTGAATATTTAGGGGTACTTGTACCCTCTAAAGTTTATTGTGATTGCACCACGGCTCCACTACATTTAACAGGGAGAACTTGTGATTGTTTTAGTTACTTTGTTGATTATGGTTTTACACAGTCAACCTTGTGTGAGGATTTGTTATGAAATATTTGATGCAACAGTATAAAAAAATAGCTTTAATTCCACCTGCTACAGTACACTGTTAAAATGCTGCTTACATGTTTGCATCATGAAATTATATAATACTGAGTACTACTAATCAGTATTTGTATTACCACTGACACATAAATTACATATGCAAGTAAAAATTTGAATAGTGCTTTTTTACATTGTGGTGTTGCTATTTCCAGGTAATTAAGTATGAATACTTCTTCTACCATTACATAGAAACAAATGTGTTAACATATTATAAAAAATATTAATATTTAATCAGTATTCATATTAACTCAGTAGTCACATTAAATGGCATTGTCAGTATACCAGTTAATGTAACATGCAGCTTAACTGCCAATTTTTTATACACTGTATCTTATATTATTGGGAAGTTGGTATTGATTAGATGTGATGCTGTTGTAGGTTCTGGTTAGCAGTGCAGGATCTGAAGCGGCGGCCGCTCCAGGAAGTGTCCTCCAGGGCGCAGGAGATCTGGCAGGAGTTTCTAGCCGAGGGAGCGCCGAGCTCCATCAACCTGGACTCTCACAGCTATGAGCGCACCAGCCAGAACCTCAAAGACCCCGGCCGATACAGCTATGAGGACGCTCAGGTGAACTGTTCTTCCTCATGGATGAATTCACATGACTATAAATGTTCATGCACGCATGACCACACGCTCACACAAGTATGAATAAACACCAGGCACATATGGTGCCAACACCCCTGTACCTGCACACATAGATACAACCAATACGTCTCTATTTCTGCATAAAATTGCGTAAGTGGGATATAAAAAGTGCTGAGACTGTCGCCTTCATAAAGACAAAATAATGAATTAATTATTTCATGTACGTATTAGCTCTATTTTCCAAGTATAAAAGGTCCTTTCACTGAGTTCAGATGGGTTTCCTTTCCACTACATCCCTGTTTACAACACACTCTCACACTACAGCCATTCATTTCCTCTTCCATCCACTTGCCCACAGAAACACTGAACCCTTCCACCCCACTCATGTTACACAAGTGATTGAAAGAGAGGGCACGGAGGAACAGAAAGAGAGAGGAGAGAAGAAGAATGACAGAGTGTGTTTGTGCCAGGGCCTAATGAGGCGAGTAATGCCATGAATAGGTTGTTCACCATGGATTCCTCTGGTTCAGAGTGGGCTGGTGATGTGTGACGTGGAACGCCTCTCACTGGCAGGACATTACTCAGCTCTGTCTCACGGGACTCTGACGTTCATGCCAGCACGCTCGGTGTGCATCACCGATCCTGAATCACACATGCATGCGCTGCATTACCATAATGGGACCTCCTTTATTTCTCTGCACTTTATTTGTTCACTCCCTTTTTCTACCTGGCCAACACACACTCATCAGTTTTTCTGTGTGTTGCAGGAGCACATATTCAAGCTAATGAAAAGTGACAGCTATGCACGCTTTTTGCGATCCAACATCTACCAAGACCTCCTGTTAGCCAGAAAGAAGGTGAGTTGCACGCACTGACCCCTACCTCACCTCTTCTTTTTGCAAAAGTTTGTCTCTCGTTGCATTTTTCATGTTGGTTTGATTCTTCTTATGATTTAAAAGACATTCCAGGTTCATATGTGTTGTACGTATGTAGTCAGTAATTAGACATAGGGCACTATTTTAATCCAGGGTTCCCATAGTCTTGAAATTCTTGGAAAAATTTATAAATTAGCAAAACAATTTTCCAGGCCTGGATAAGGTTTGGAAGTAGGAGAATGTTTTGAAAACCTTTTGATTATACATTTCTTTGGCTAAGCCTTAAAATATGTTCATTAAAATCCCAAAACATGTCTAACGTTAAACAAAATAAGTTCCTTGTATTATTAATTCAAAATCTAGTGCTGCATTCTTTGACCACTGAAGCATTACTAGTATCATGTGACACACAGAGACCAGACCAGCAGTGCATCATTGCCAAAGCCACACCTCTTTTTCAGGGAAAGAAACGCGCTGTCACATAAGGAGAGAAACAGGAACATGTTGTTCAGTCAGGAACACTTTAGTCAAAGAAAACTTTATTTCCATTTGCAGTATTATATTTGGCGGTATGGCTCTGTTCTGGGGCCTTTCTGCCTTTCCTCGGGCCTACACAGAAAGCCTCTTCCATGCGCCTATGTGGAAAGCATAAGGCCGAGAGAGCACACCTCCCTGCCCTTCGACGCGCCTACCTCGAAAACCTTAAGGCAGAGAGCACACCCATCTGCCCTTCCATGTGCAAACGAGGAAAGCCTGAGGCAGAGAGAGCAAACCTCCCTGCCCTTCCATGGACAGCCTAAGGCAGGGAGAGCAGCAGCAAAGACCCTCCAGGAACAGAACAGAGCAGCATCAACGACAAACAGAAATGACATTGATAAGTCAGACACAGCATGAAAAGGAGGAGCTGGGGTGGAGGCGTGTTGCAAAGTGGCTTGCAGAGGAAGCAGCAACAGTAGGCAGGCCAGAGCAGTTTAAATAGGGCACACAGTTACTACTGATGGATAGCTAATGTTAGATTAAGACAGCAAAATCCGCCACTGTATTGGGTCATTGATCCACTTGGACAGGGGGAAGACGGATGGAACACGATGACGATCATCCTTAATTTATTAAAGCGTCGGTCAGGCTAAGGCAAGGTTGCAAAACAATTATCAGACATGTCTATAAAAAATGTGTTTCTTTGCAAGAAATAATTGGGGGCAGCTGTGGCTCAGAGGTAAAGCAGGTTGTTCAATCCCCAGCTCCTCCAGTTTAACATGTCAAAGCATCCTTGGGCAAGATACTGAACCCCAAATTGCTCCCAGAGGCTGTTCCATTGGTGTGTGAGTGTGTGTGATTGGTTACTGAGTAGCAGGTGGCACCATGTACGGTAGCCTTGGCCACTAGTGTGTGAATGTAGTGTAGAAAGCCCTTTAAGTAGTCAGCAGACTAGAAAGGGCAGTCCTTTTACCAAATAAATGGATTTTTGATTTTCTGTCCACAAAAGGGGCGTGGCTTTGATGTTTTGCCAAGTGACAATATGTGCCGGTCTGGTCTAATGGCACATGCAGCTAGTCGGTGGCACGAATGAACGAGCAAGGAAATTAACAAGTGCTACTAGTTTATATATCTGCAAATGCATGGGAAGTGCATGTTTAATAATGAATGGCTGTATCGCTGTGTAGACCTACCCATGTATAACTACTAACTGTGCTCTACTTATTTACTTACCTTTGGTACTTTAAGCATATTTTGATGCTGACACTTGTGGTATTGCTACTTTTTAAAGAAAAAAGTCTGAATACTTTTTCCACCACTATTGATCAGGGTTTAGTATTTGCACTTGAGGGTAATGTGATCACACTTACACACTACAGAGGTGGGTCATTTTAATGACATTTGGCAGCTCCTAACACTGTCTGACACTCTGCAGTGTGATACTGTCATGGGACTACTAACAGAGCTCCCAAAAGGCAAAACAACTGTGCACAAGATGCAGGTGCAAGGAAACTGCTAAATTATGTAAAATGCCAAGGGAACAGTCCCGAAAAAAAAAAAAAAGAAACATGACATCATATGCCAAGCACAGGCAACCTGCTGTGTAAAAGAGGAGCAGCAGTCATGCTGTAAATAGAAATAAGCAACAGACAGTATAGTGATATGACAGAGAGCACAGAGGTTGACAGACGCAGCCTAATGTTGTCAGAGAAATGGTGACTTTATTTTGCTGTCAGTGTACTCTCTAAATAAACATTTAGCTGTTACTGTGTAATATGGAGCGTTTTGAAGCAAATCACAGCTGCCTCTGTTCATGCTAGCCTTTCTGCCCTTTCCCGTTTGGACACTGCTCCTCCTGCTGGCCTGTCACTGACCCCACTCCATTTCCTAAAAAAAAAAAAAAAAAAAACTCCCACATTGTCCTCGGCCCTCATTTTTTTGCAATGCTTGGCCCCTTTTCTCCTCACTAACTACATCACCCCCACCTCCCTGACCCCCCGACAACACCCGTACCTGACCCAAACACTCACCCTGCTTCCCCCCCTCCCAAAACAGCAGCCAGCAGACACTGAACAGGGCCGCCGCACCTCCTTGGAGAAGTTCACCCGCAGTGTGGTAAGTCATTTGTAGCTGGGGCTGTTCATATCACAAACCACACTGGCTGGCTCACTATCAGTGGCTTTTTGCAGTTATATCCATATTACACTCTGTTATGGCTCTTCATACCTGTTATAGGATGATAACATGCTAGTCACATGAAGCATTTTAGATTAGAAAACGCATGAATTATGAAGCGCTCATACCCGCAGCGTCTCATGTGTTTTCCTTTCTAATTAACCTTCTAGGGCAAGTCATTGACGGGAAAGCGCCTGACAGGCCTGATGCAGTCATCCTGACACAGCCTGTGCCGGAGGAGCTCAGCCAGACCCTGTTGGAGGGGTGACCGCCACACAGGGGCCAGGGCGGGGGCGCAGACATTGGAGCTGGGCTGGACAGGGCTGCTGTGGAGGCTCTCACACACTGCTCCGAGGACTGCTGCCGTTCTGGTAGTGCAGCACTGGGCCTGCCGGGGTGAACGCCCCAAACGGAACCACTGAGGGAAAAGACAATGCTGACAAGGGGAACCTCAGCCAGCCGACACACCACATGGCATGCAGCATACAGTATAAGCACATTCAGACTAGGGCTGCCCTCTTTTCATCACTTAGTCGGCGAACTGGTCGTCAGGCTGTTTGTCGACTAAGCTGATCGGTTTTCATTTTGTTTTCTAGACGTGTTTATTATTGGATGTTGAAAGCACATCTGTGGTGTTGATAAAAAACTACATTTAAAAGCTATTTGCCACCACATTTGCAATGAATTGACTATTGGTGTAGCTGTGGCATCAACACAGACAACAACCTACAGCATTTTGCATTTATCTCGACTCACAAGGCAGCCAGCAATAAACAAAGTGTGAGACCACTTTTTTTTTTTTTTTTTTTAGAAATATATCCTTTTTATATCCTTAAAATTTCTATTACTATATTATAAAGCACATGACATGTCAATTAAACAGTGAGCATATTTTTGGCAGTAATGAATACGATTTTTTTTCTCCGTCTACATGGTGAACAACGTCTACAAAAAAAGGTACAACTGTCCATGCTTCATTACATTCCAAAATCTGGCATAAGGGCTTAATGTAGCATTCATACTGCACCGTTGCATGTTTCATCTAAATGTCTTTGTTGAGGTTTTTTTTCCCCTACAACAGTGCTTTGTAATGAGACTTGTGGCAAAGATTAATTTAATCCAGTTGGCAAATTGGTTCATTGAACTCCTGGGCTGCAAGTTCCAAATTTGTCCATTTAAAAAGTCTGTGTGAGTAACTGAGAAGCTTAAATACAAACATGACCCGTAGTCCCAGTTTTAGTGTGCACAGTCTCAGTGAAATAGCATCCACCTGCTTTTTGGACTATAATGTAGGTTTTAATGTTTCCAGTGCCATGGGTCCATCTAGTGGTGGTTAAACCACAGGACCAGTAACAGAGTGTTACAGACTGTATTAAACTGTGCTCACCAGGACATCATGATGTCAAAACTATAACTTGTTCTCTGATCCTGGCGATATTACAAGGCCTGCAGCCCAATACGGGATCATTTGTGTTTTGTTGCTTTTTTACTGCATGGATATCTCATCTTTTGGTTTGTCGAAACAATTAAACCTGCCCACTTTTGTATGGCAAAATGTACTCTCCAGCTAATGATCGTCATGTGTTTTAATGACTGTGGGGGGAATGGTGCATGTTATTGGACCATAATGGCATCGGAGGAAGATGGTTTGACTCTCTGAAGACGGCACAGCCCTGAACTGGAGCGACACTTCTCAGTGTTTGGACATCAGAAGCTCTGACATGCAACTGGGAACAACATTTGTCCTGTCACGGGCGCAGCACACTGAACATTAAGGCCTCTGTGCTCCACTGTGGCGTCAAACTTCTTCTACAGACAGAAAGTGCTCGGACTGAGGAGGTTTTAGTCTCACAGCGCCCCTGTGAGGCCAGTGACTGCACACAGTGACAGACCACACTGCTGAATGAGTGAATCACCTATTATTTTCTATTAGAGTCGTTGCAATGCACTGTACAGGTCATATTAATAATATCATAAACCAATAACCTCTTGATTATAAGGTAGAGAGAAATGCTTAACTCGAGTTGATGTACCAAATGTTACTCTCAGCACAAACACAATGACACTATGTACAGGGTGCATTGTAGATGTAAATTGGCTAAATGTCATCCAAAAAGCACACTTTATTATGATATGGGCACATTACTATGCATGTAACATATTCAGGGCATTTTGTGCTTTTAGTTTCTCAATCAGCAAGATTACTACTGGCACTCTAAAACACTCAAGCACCTGCTATCTATTCATGGGTACCAAATAATAAAAAAAAAAAACTTTGGACCTGTCTCTCCTGTGACTCTGCTGTTGTTTGATGTCTATATCAGGTGTATCACAATCCAGGGCTGCAGATATATTACAGTGTGTGTTTTATTCTGACATTTTCTCTGTGTTCACCTCCATGAAGTCACTGCTGTTGTACATGACGGTATAGTAGTACTCATCAGTAGCAAACAGTATTAGGTTAAGCAGATGGTCCATGCCAGCAGCTCTGTGGGGCTATAAGTATGAGCTAGATGCTTACATGAACATGTTTGCAATAACAATGCTGACACAATTATATTTACCATGTTTACCATCTTAGTTTAGCATGTTAGCATTAAACACTGAACACAAACCACAGCTGACGTTGGTGGGAATGTCATTATGTTTGCAGGTATTTTCAGGGCTGGGATCACTTAACATTGGGGATGCCTTTTGTGACACAACCCTCCATGGGTGGGTCTGGGGGGAATTACCCCCAGGTGTAATTGTCAGAAACTTATCAGCTAAACTGACCATTATAAACCAAACCTTTGAAACAAAATGTTTCAAAATGTAGAATAGGAGATTTTTAGGAGGACTTTTAATGACTCAGCACAATTTTGAAGACCATATACTGTAGGGCCACACACAGCAAAGTGCACACACTTTGATTGTTTTATTACATGCTATGCTATGCTATGCTACTCTTTATATCTTTTTTATGACATGCATATTTCTATGACATCTGACTTTTCAGTTACTTTTCACATTGTTAACAATATACGATATATTTGACATAACTTTTTTATGATTTTCAATGACTGACATTATTTTTTATCACATATTGTACTATGATATTTTTTGACAATGATTTTGACATTGTTTTGGCATGCTATGAAATTTTTAGACAATATACTGTGACTGTTTTTTTACATACTTAACTATGACTTTTTTGACATCTATACTATCATATGTTTTCGTATGATTTTTTTCATGATTTGGGACAACATACTATACTATGACTTTGTTTCATGATGTGGGACGACATACTACACTATGACTTTTTTTGATGGTTTTGGACGACATGCTATACTATGACATTTTTTCATGATTTTGGACGACATGCTATACTATGACATTTTTTCATGATTTTGGACGACATACTACACTATGACGTTTTTTGATGGATTTGGACAACACGCTATATTATGACTTTTTTCATGGTTTTGGATGACATACTATACTATGACTTTATTTCATTGTTTTGGACGACATGCTATACTATGACATTTTTTGATGGTTTTGGACGACATACTATACTATGACGTTTTTTCATGACTTTGGACGACATACTATACTATGACATTTTTTCATGATTTTGGATGACATGCTATACTATGACTTTTTTTTCATGATTTTGGACGACATACTATACTATGACTTTTTTTTCATGATTTTGGACGACACACTATGACGTTTTTTGATGGATTTGGACGACATGCTATATTATGACTTTATTTCATGGTTTTGGACGACATACTATACTATGACTTTTTTTCATGATTTTGGACGACATACTACACTATGACGTTTTTTGATGGATTTGGACAACATGCTATATTATGACTTTTTTCATGGTTTTGGACGACATACTATACTATGACTTTTTTTCATGATTTTGGACGACATACTATACTATGACTTTTTTTTCATGATTTTGGACGACATACTATACTATGACTTTTTTTTCATGATTTTGGACGAGATGCTATACTATGACTTTTTTGATGGTTTTGGACGACATGCTATACTATGACATTTTTTCAGGATTTTGAACGAGATGCTATACTATGACTTTTTTTCATGGTTTTGGAAGACATGCTATACTATGATGTTTTTTCATAATGTGGGACGACATACTATACTATGACATTTTTTCATGATTTGGAACAACATACTACACTATGACTTTTTTTGATGGTTTTGGACGACATACTATACTATGACTTTTTCCATGATATTGGACAACATACTACCATGACTTTTTTCATGGTTTTGGACGACATGCTATACTATGACATTTTTTCAGGATTTTGGACGACATGCTATACTATGACATTTTTTCATGATTTTGGACGACATACTACACTATGACGTTTTTTGATGGATTTGGACAACACGCTATATTATGACTTTATTTCATTGTTTTGGACGACATGCTATACTATGACATTTTTTGATGGTTTTGGACGACATACTATGACGTTTTTTGATGGATTTGGACGACATGCTATATTATGACTTTATTTCATGGTTTTGGACGACATACTATACTATGACTTTTTTTGATGGATTTGGACGACATGCTATATTATGACTTTTTTCATGGTTTTGGACGACATACTATACTATGACTTTTGTTTCATGATTTTGGAAGACATGCTATACTATGATGTTTTTTCATAATGTGGGACGACATACTATACTATGACATTTTTTCATGATTTGGAACAACATACTACACTATGACTTCCTCATGGTTTTGTACAACATACTATACTATGACTTTTTTTCATGATTTTGGACGACATGCTATACTATGACTTTTTTTCATGGTTTTGGAAGACATGCTATACTATGATGTTTTTTCATAATGTGGGACGACATACTATACTATGACATTTTTTCATGATTTGGAACAACATACTACACTATGACTTTTCCTCATGGTTTTGTACAACATACTATACTATGACTTTTTTTCATGATTTTGGACGACATACTACACTATGACGTTTTTTGATGGATTTGGACAACATGCTATATTATGACTTTTTTCATGGTTTTGGACGACATACTATACTATGACTTTTTTTCATGATTTTGGACGACATACTATACTATGACTTTTTTTCATGATTTTGGACGACATACTATACTATGACTTTTTTTCATGATTTTGGGCGACATGCTATTCTATGACTTTTTTTTCATGATTTTGGACGAGATGCTATACTATGACGTTTTTCATGGTTTTGGACGACATGCTTGACTATGACTTTTTTTCATGATTTTGGACGACATACTATACTATGACTTTTTTCATGGTTTTGGACGACATTCTATACTATGACTTTATTTCATGGTTTTGGACGACATACTATACTATGACTTTTTTTCATGATTTTGGACGACATACTGTACTATGACTTTTTTTCATGATGCGGGACAACATGCTATACTATGGCGTTTTTACATGATTTTGGACGACATACTATACTTTGACTTTTTTACATGATTTGGGACGACTTACTTTACTATCACTTTTTTCATGACTTTGGAGAAGATACTATAGCATGACATTTTTTCCACACACCATTGTTCCGACTTTTTTGAGATACTACACTATATCTTTTTTAACATACTATACTTTGACATCATTTGAAATAGTGTACTGCCTTTTTTTAAAATTCTATACTATGATATTTTGTGACATTATATAGTGTGATATTAGTTGACATACTTCACTATGTTCTTTTTTTATATACTATAGTATGATAATTTTTTGACAGACTATACCACAATATGTTTTGACATACTATACTGTGATTTTTTTTTTTTTAAGATTATTTTTGTGGGCTTTTTGTCTTTAATGGACAAGACAGTGTGGTAAATGGGGAGACAGAGAGAGTGGGGACTGACATGCAGCAAAGGGTCGCAGGCCGGACTCGAACTCGCGACCGCTGCGGCGAGGCAATGCCTCTGTATATGGGGCGCCTGCACTAATTTGAAATACTGTACTATCATATTTTTTTGACATAATATACTTTGATATTCTTTGACATACTTTATTATGATAATTTTTGGACACACTTTACTATATTTTATGACACAATATACTATATTTTTGACATACGATATCTTTTGACATAGTATAGTATGGAATTTTTTTACATAATTATACTGTGACATTTTTTGACATACTATACTATATTTTGTGACCTACTATACCATGAATTTGTTTGACATACTATCCTATGATATTTTTCCACATACTATGCTAAGATATTCTTTTGACATAGTATACTGTGACTTTTTTTCCCCAAACTATACTATTACTTTTGTTTGACCTAATATACTGATATTTTTTGACATACTGTACTATGACAATTTTCGACACACTATACTATGATATTTTTTGACATACTGTACTATGATAATTTTTCGACAAATATACTATCACATTTTTGACATATTATAATATGATATTGTTATGACATATGATATTTGGACTTTTTATTACTCTTCAATGACCTTTTTAATGATATACTTAACTTCCTTAGTTTTTATGCAATTCTATACTGTGACTTTATCTTATATTTTTATGACATTCTACACATGGCATTTTTTGTGATATACTACTGTATTTCCTGGAGTAAGTATTTGCCTAAATCACTGGAGTCAATTATTTTTAAGCTTTCTTCTTTAAACCTACAGTTAACACAGAAAATATACCTATTGCAGTCAGACACTGTTGCTTATATATGTCTTCAACCAACTTGTGATTTTTCAAGGAGCAGCTACCGATCAATAAGAGCTCCCTGTGCTGGAGAGTCTACGTGTCATCTTGTTCCTATTTAGAGTCCCAAGCTACCTCTGCTCTCACAAACTCGTGTTTTTTTTTTTCCCCTCTCCGTCTGCTCACAGAGTCTGAGGGTCACTCCAACCTATCGATCCAGTCTAGGATTCTTCTGCTTATCAGCTGCCTTCTCAAAACGACCCCCGGTCTCCCTCAGAAAAACCTCATCCAGCATTAACATTCATTCTTTATTCTTTTTCTTTATTTTTTCAGAACAATAAAAATAGTTTAACAAACAAAGACTTCTTCATTCTCTCCATTTCGACTCGTATTTACAGCTGAAGAGGAAACAAACGCTCAGTCATGTCCATTTCATCTCCTCTTGGCTCCGTTCCCACCCCAATTCCTCCCTCTACACCCCCGGCAGGCTTTGACAAGAGAGTACCAGGGCCTATTGCTGTGTCTTTGACGAGGTATACAGGCTATTCAATGATTGGTGACACACAGTTCAAAGCAGACATCACTGACTTTTGCATTTAAGAGCTTCTCCTTTTGTTCAGAACTGCACCACACTAGGCCTGTTCATATACGGTAGGTAACATTAAGCAGGTTATGATTGATGACACATGCTTTCACTTACTGGCATGACTTTGGAAGATAAAAGACACAATGACCCATTTAACTGTGGAAACACCACATAACTGATACAAGAGAAGAAGACAAGATAATTGAGAAGTCTCAGATCCATTCTTTGTCCAGAGGAGATAAACTGTTGTGTGGAGGGTCCCTGAGGGAAGCGAAGAAAGATGGTTTGAATGCACAAGCACTTAACGCGAGTTACACCAGACACATAGGATTTATGGTTAGCTTCAAAAACGGAGCGGCTATTATTACATTGCAGCGATACTGAATAATCACATGGAAGGACACAGACCTCTTACATAGTATGTGCAACCTATGGACCTAAAAGGCTGTTTGATACAGTACTGCAAGCACCTTCTAAATGTCATAAAGCAATTAGGCCCTCTAAAGCACTCAACGGAAATGTCACATAACTTGGATTTACAGTTTTCATTTCTCAGTATGTGGGTCTGAGCAGAGTTATGCCTCTCTACAAACAATATTGTTCTCAAATGCATCTGAGATGATTCTCACTGCTGTCACTGTCTGCTGAGACGGTAGGTTTCAAACGGAAAGCGTGACACCAGGCAAAAATCAGCAGAGACCAGACGAAGTTGAAGCTTGTTATTGCGATGTCTTGCTATAGCATAAGACTGCAACATCCCGAATCCCTCCAGGGAGCTGATTATGATGGGATCCACGTGTGGCGTTATTGTCCCTCCTTGCCAACTGAATACAATCACATGAATCAGGGCTGAGTGGCTGAACAATCAACAGCAGAGGAAATGAAAAGATGCCTGAGTAGTTGTGGCTATTGTGCACCTGATCAGGACAGAGGTATCAATACAGTCTGAACAAACCCAAGAAGTCATACTAATCAAACTTTAAAGAGTTCAAAACATAGAAATATCATACAACAGAGAAAAGATGAAAATAAAAGAGTTATATTACTGCAACGCATTTGAGTCAGAGTGAGATCAGAGAGGCCCAGGAAATAGAGAGCGAAAACAGACAGAGGGACAGAGGCAGAAAGATAAAAACCTTTGCGTCCATGTCAGCATATTAATACAGTAGTCCAGAGGTCTGCATGTAATAGTGGTGGATTTGAGCACCGTGTCTATGGCTGGGGGTCAGGGGGTCACTGGTCCAATCGGGTTGGAGGGTCATGGCTGTCAGAGCTGGTTTCCAGTGCAGAGCGGCAGGCTGGCACAGTGATGAGGATAATGACGTCCTAGTGTCACATCGGATCACACGGCAAACACACAGTCACAGAGCAGGAGTGGGCAGGCTGGGCCGCAGGGGCCCCAAATGCACCCGTCGGGCACAAACAGTCCAAAGGCCTGGCCTTTAGTGTTCCCATAGCTCAGTGGAGTTCCAGCACAGTGCAGAAAGGATGAAATGAAGCTGGATCTACTCACATTTCAAATGTTCAGAAGGGATCAATACATATCGTCAAGGGAGCAGTTGCTTCAATTAAGCCACATGGCCTGTAGAAGTGGTGGATGTCTGTTCATCCGTTTCAGTCAGTTATCTCAGGCCCAAATCAGAAGGGACATGAAGGCTCATTAGTTTTTCAGAGTTAAATCCTCTTCTTCACTGGTCACCCCCACCTCTGGGCCACATGCCAATGTGCTGAGTGCTCCTACAGTATAGGACAGACAATATGGATTAGATTCACACTTAATATGTCTCGACAACAGTCTACAGCCATGTTAGCAGCTCTGTGAGGCTGTCCTTAGACACAAAGGTCCTTTGAGCTACATGCTAACGTTAACATGCTAACATGTTCACAATGACAATGCTAACATCCTGATGTTTAGCAGGTATAATGTTTACCATGTTCATCATCAAGGTGTTAGTCTGATAACATTTGCCAATTATGACAAAACACAGAGTGCAGAATTTCAGCACAACAATAAACCTTTAACACATCTGAGAATGCTCAGACGTTCAAGGTCTGGCTCTGCAGGAGAGGGAATCACTGCTTGCTGGGGTCGTGGCTAGGCCAGATACTCGTTTAACTGACACTTTAAATTATAGGTTCCAAAATCTGTGACATTATTTTTGCAATATTTAAAAATTGAAAATTAAAGTAGCACTAGGGTGAGAGGCCCACACTCTAGATTTAAATAACTGATGTAAGCTTTCAGCTGTCTCTCAAACTCTCTTGAGAAATCTCAACTAGTATCCAGTCCAGCCACAACATAGTATGTCAAAAAAGTTTCAGTTTTCAACATTTCATAAAAAATGATAGTATAGTATGTAAAAGATAAAAGTCATAAAAAGCCATAGTATACTATGTCATTAAAAAAAGGCCATGAAAAATGTAAAAAAAAGTCCTAGTGTGGTTATGTCATAAAATGTTATGAAAAAGTCATAGTGAGTATGTCAAAAAAAAAATTGACATTAAAGAAAAGTCATAATATAGTATGTCATTACAAATAACATTAAAAAGTTACAGTGTAGCATGTCATAAAAATGTTATAAAGGGGATAGGCAACCTCCGACTCTTTAGCTCCTCTCCAGTGGCCCCCTTCAGCTAACAAACAAACTAACAAAAAAACACAAAACAACTAACAAACAAAAAATAACGTGGAAATTAATGAGTTATTTTTTAACATTTAAATTTTCATTTATCAATGCTGTAGGCACGTCGATCATCTTGAGCCCAGCACCTTGTCCTCTACATTTTGCCAAATCTCACCAAATCTCAATAGTGGTGGCTGCAGTGGTTTCAAGTCTCCCTGGCTTGGCTAGCTTTGAATTACAAATCAAAAAAAGTAAACGTTTAGGGAGAAAACAGAATTTAACTGTGCTTGAAGAGACTAATTTGTTTTTACTGCCATCTCTGCCATGTTAAAGGTCCAAATATTCATACATAGCCCACTGCAGTGCCACCTGGTGGCAAGACATGGTAATGAATGCTCATTTAGATCTATTTGTAATGTTGACACAACAATTTAGATTTAATAGGCTATGTTTCCTTCATTGTAAGGCTTTCTATGTTTTGTAGCTCCAGACAGATTTTTTAAAATTATTTCTGGGCAAAAATGGCTCTTTTGCTAGTGAAGGTTGCCAACCCCTAGTAAAGTATGTCAAAAATGACATAAAAAGTCACAGTTTTATATGCCATAAAATTGTTACACAAAGTCAGTCTATAAAAAAAGTCATAGTATAAAGTATGTCATAAAAAATCAGCACATTACAAAGATGTATTTAGACATAATCAAATCAGCGCTAATCAAGCATCAGTAAAATTTTCTTATATTCCAAACAAGAAAACAAACTGCTGCTTACCTTTCATTTATTTAGTCGTCTTTCTCTGTAAAGACTTTTTTTTAAAGGCTTCTTCATCTCAAAACACTTCCAGTGGCGTGTAGCAGTCCTTCCATTGGTTCCTTCATTTTCATACAAGTTTAATCCAGAGTTAGAGCAGAAGCAGAGACCTTCATCGTCACACCCGACTGCTGATTCAAAAACACCCAGCAGCTCAGGTACAGGTCTGCAGTGACATTCAATCATATCCCAAACGTACTGTATAATTTATGCCTTTAAATTTTTCAATTGTTCAGATTTCTCCAGTGTTTTTTTGTTCATCACGTTTATGCTCCTTCTGCTCCAGTGACGGGGGAAAAAAAAAAGAATCACTCCATCTTCTGTTTTGCATGGAGACTGAGTCACTTGTCAAGAAACACTGACAGTCGTTCATAGCCTTAAAAGTTAATATATATATTTATATATAAAAAGGTGTTCATAAATTATTCAACAATGTTCAGTAGATAAAATACCACTTGCATTTCTGTCCTGAAATTATCACTTTGTGCTTTCTGCAAACAAAAAACATTGAAAAAGAAGCAGCAGATTTTTGCCAGAGGTTAATCCATATAAAAAAAATCGTCTCTTTAAATCTAGAAGGTTCTCTCTATCTGTGTCGGTTAGATATTCCGTTGCTGTTTGTGGCGGGCTCCTCCAGCTCGTCGTCCTCAAAGCCATGAAAGGTGGAGGTGTCGCTCTCCGAGGTGGTGCCGAACAGCTCCTCTGCTCCAGTAAAAGTCCCGTCTTCCTTCTCTTCTCCACGGTCAGCTGGCACACAGGACAGCACAGGAACACAGTCAGTGGACCAATTATTTCTCATCATACATTTCTATCTGCATCCACCCCTCCACACACATTAAGAGTATCAGTTCTGACAGAAACGTTGTGTATTGTATGTATATCATAATTTGGTACACTCACTTTTGCATTGGCAGGTTGAGAAGGGAGACCCAGATTTACCCGTTTTCTTGATCGCACCCTGGCATTTGTTACAGTAGTTGTTGGGAATGCTGGTCCCACCTGGACCTTTTGGACCTACAAGAAAATAAAAAAACATAACGTTTTTTTAAGTACAACACTTACACTGTGTGTATTAATACTTTTAATACTTTTGTATTTCTATTTACCTTACTTCGCTCAAAATAAACTACACATTTTTTTCATTTAACAAAGAAACTCAATCAGTGTCTTCATCCCATCAGCCACACAAGGAGTTGGAATTAAAATGATGGGAGTATTTGGTGGTTTTGTGACTAAGATGCATAACATATACTGTCATCATACAGACATTTTTCAAACAGTGACTTAATTAGTTTTAGAATGTCTTTTTTTTTAAACTTTTAATATATAACATTTAAGCATTAATTGTTCATATATAAAATTGTATTTTGTGGTTTCTTTCTCATTGAATGTAAGAAGTTTTCTTTGCACAAGGCCACCAGAGACGGTTGTTTGCACAATCCTGTTTATATGAATCTAACATAAAAACCATAAAAACCATAATAGAAACAGAAACATTCATTGTTTCTGTAGCAGAAAGCTAAGGATTATGCGTGTGCAACCATGCAGTACAAATATGTGGCGCAAATCTGGTTACAACGCACGATGGCGCCGATATTTCCCTGGAACAGAGAGCTGCAGGAATGAGTCCTAAAACCCGGAAATTGGCATTTTAGCACTCCTGGTTCCCTCATCTTAAAGATAATGGGCTTTTCTTAAATGGGTTTTTGGTTAGATGCCTGAAATAAGGTCTGTGATTAACACAAGCTTAAGAGACGTTTATGTTACTCGTCAAGAAAACAGCTTTTTTAAGGTGATTCAACTGCTCCTCTATTAACGACAGCCATACTGACAACACACCAGTGCCACAACATTCATATTATGATATTACATTCATATTTAATACTGGCAGTTGTATAGAGCTATCTGTATTAATGCAACTAATATGCAAATATACGCATACTAACATCTCATGTTTTGTTTTAAAGCATAAAATATGTCAGCAAATACCTTATTCATGAATTCTGAGGCCACACGGTTGCTAACAGGTGGCTAAATGAGACTACAGAGCATCATCATGCCGAACACCATTTTACAGCATCGCTGTGGTGGTGACCTTGAACGTCACCATGTTGTAGACCGACTATGATTTCATTATGTGCAGTGCAAAACCCACAAAAACGTGCGGTGGCGAAACAGAAATAAATGGTGAACCAAACACAAAACTAAACAATGAACGTAGTTCAAACTATTATGGAGTGTTTAGAAACATTTGTCAATGTTGCTACATTTAGAAATATTTTTGATCAATATCTCCTGTGTGTTTATTCTGTAAAATTTGATGAAAAAACATCAGATTTTTCAATCTTTTTTTAAGTTATGACAATTTTAATACATTAGTCAATTATTATATTTATTGACTTACACATCCTTTTCGCTTGGGTTGTGCAAATTTTAGAGATATCGAGATACTCAAAGAAATTACACCACAATAAGCAAAAATTCTAATGTAGACACTGGCAGAATAAAGTTAAATAGAAACAGAGAGCGCAGCATTGGAGTGGAGCATTCTGATGGGACAGACATACATTTAGATAGTAATGGTGAGTAATGGTTTGTTTGATGAAACCAAACATTAGGACACATGACAGGTGCAGCAGTTTGACTTCTTACGTTTGTGTCTGTCTGTCTGTTGTGCAGTGGGGGATTTAGATGCCACTGAGCTCCTCTCTCCGGCTCTGCCGTCCTCTGCCAGGTGGGAATGGGTGTAGTGGTAGCTTAGTCCCGTGCGGTTCCTGTAGCGCTTTGCACAGACTGCAACAGAGGGCAGATGTTCAGGTTGCATTTCTGTATCTAAAAATAATTTAGGCAACACATCGTTTCTAACTGCAGGATTAGTGTTTAGGATAAAGGCCTCAATATGCTTTAAATGTAATGAGACATTCACAAAGAAAAGAGTCAAACACCCACCAGTGTGTGGTGAGCATCATCAAGTATAAAAAATAAATAGTCATGGCATTTAATGAAGTAACTACTCTACTTGTGATGTAAGAGGGGGAAAAAGTAAGCACTTTAGATCTGATTACAATAGTCAGTCAAATAAAAGACAAACACAGACAACATAATAAGCATGTCTCAGTTTCACAGCCCCAAGGGCACTTTTCAGCATGACAAGAGTAAGATAATATAGGGTCTAAATCAATAATCACAGCACTTGTGACATGACCACTGAACAACCCATCAAAACAAATATCCTAAAAAAAAACTACTGTCAAAAAAAAAAATCAAGGTACCTGAGGCTGAAGATTTCGCATTCTGCTTTTGTTTGTATCTGTCTGAAACAACAAAGAGGGAAAGAGACGGAGAAAACAGCATGAGTATGTGAAGAGTCACAACATCCAATACTGCCCAACTGGAGTTTCCACATACAACTTGCATGTACAGGAGTACTTAAGGCTACAGTGACACTCGTTCACCTGGTTTGATCCTGTGGTTCCATTTCAAAACTAGAATTACCACCTCTAAGGTTGTATGCCTCTGAGAACCAGTCAAGTTGCAGTTAAAGTTAACATCCATGACTGACCAGATTCATATATTGCCATGACAGCTGACAATGCTTCAAACATTGATGCAAGAAGCTGCATATTCTAAAACACGGATGCTTCAACCTGGCAGCACAGATGAGCTACACAATCAGCACAGTTTCAAGATGGACACCCAAGATTAGCGTCACCAATTCAGTATCTGACAAAATGTCTCTCCTTCTATTCCTCAGTTATGGAGCCTGAAAAGTGTTTTTGCAGAACTTCATGATGTCACAGTGAGGTTCATGGTTTTAAATAGAAAATGCCGTAATTTCATCATCTTATTCTTTTAAGATATATGTGTGGGATTATGCCTAAAATCTAATCAGTTCATTGTTGAGTCCATGTGGACATTTGTGCCAAACTGAGGAAATTCCCTCAGTTTTCTTTTGTGGAGGCAAAAAAACTGTGCTGGTAAATGAGTACAGTGGGTCAACTTTTTGACAGCATTGGCCCTGAGATATCACTTTTTGGATTAACCTCTTGATCTGTGGATAAACATACACAGTATGAAGCTAATAAGTAAGAAGAGGACAATTAAGACTGCGGGTCTTTTTTATAACTGCTTCTTTAGCAAAACTTTAAAACATGCTTGAATATAGCCTTTAAAAAATGTTTAGAATATGGAAAAGAAACCTTAGTGAGAGTGGAGAAAATTAGGAGTAGATTTTTTTTTAAAATATAGTATATGTCACACTACAGGCCTCATGCAGGAGGTCTTACACAAACAAATTTTCTCTTATTTTTGTTCGTATCCATGATTTGTTCTAATTTTGTTAGTTTTTTTGTTACTATTCATTGTTTTCTGGCATTCACTGATTTTTTCGTATTTTTGCTCTTTTCTGACGTCAGACAAATGTGTGGTCAAGAGCACTCTTACCAAGATAATAGGAAAAAGATCTCATTTTCACTGTCCACCAGTTGTTTCTCCAGTATGGGGAAGTTTTAAATTTCGGTAACATAAAAAACAAAACCAAAAAAACAACTTTACAAATTAAGATTTTTGGGCACAAACCATCTGAAAAAATATACAAGTGCAGCTGAAACAATTTGTCAGTTGATTTGAAAATTAATTGGCAACTGATTTTAAAGTTGTAGTAGTCATTTTTCATGTAAACACATTTCATGGTTCCAGCTTCTCAAACATCAGGAGTAGGACTTGCTGCAAAATTATTTTGATTCATCAAATTTAAATTTTTCTGCACTGAGTATAAATATATTTTATTATTATGATGCAATACTTTTAATCAGGACTTGTACAAGTAACAGAGTATTTTATAGTAGTATATTGGTATTCTTACTTAAGTGAAGGATCTGATACTTCCTCCACCGCTGCTGCAGACATGGATTTTACATCATCACAAACAATTTGCAATCGCTGGATTTTCCTGTACTGACACTCATAAATCATGTGTACTTTGTTTAAGTTTCTTTAACAGTATGTCTATTACACTACTGCAGAAATTCTTCTTCGCACAGCCTTTTTTTGGTGGCACTTCATCAATTTTTCAAAACCTGCACTTGTAAAGTGTTTAGGGGGGTGCTACCTATGCTAATGGGGGATATATGATCAAGTAGGATTCATCACTCAGCACACCTGGGTAAGAGCAGATTGGAATGGCTCAGAATGTTTGGTGCATCTTAAACTGACTTTATTGTTTCTCTTCAGAGAAAATGAAAAGAGAAATTTCAGAGAATGTTGCTGCATGAGGCCCTAACACCCAGAATACACTGCCTGCATGAGTAGTGTCTGACGGCTACCTTGCTGAACTGCTGCGGCCCGCATGCGTGCAGTGTTTACACAGACAGTGTTGCTGCTGCGGAGCTGCCTGCTGCTGTAACTACTGAAAGCTGATACTCATTTATGGAGCCCTGCAAGCCACTGCATTGTCAACAACACAGTCATGACAATATTTTACAATAAAAAGCCTTGTGTTAACAAATGAGGGGATTCTGTCGACACATTCTCAGAGGGCTTTTATTTAGAAACAGGAACAGGAAAGGTTGAGTAAAAACGAAATATATTTTATCATGTCTGAGACAAATTGTACTGAAAGGTGATATAACTTAAATGTGATTATCAAAGGACCATTTTTACGGTCTATTTCTGCAACAACCATTCACGTCCAGTGGGGAAAAAAATAGGTGAGACTATTAATTTCTCGATGTTCTGTCTCTGAGCAGCAGCTGAGCTGTCTCTGAGCAGCACTGCTCCACAGGCAGTGTGGCCTGGATGACTCTAAACTAAGCATTGGATAAAAGGATATGACACTGGAACAAAGCTCATGTTTCAGAATTTATCTTTACTTACTGTCACAGACGTATGGCTTGTCGTCATCCATATCTGCCCTCCTGCGGCCTGAACCCCGACCCTGAGGAAAAACATCCAGATACTGTAACTCTGAAATGAAATCTACGTCCAATGCCTTCCAACACACAGCTGCAGCATCACAAGTGTGTATCATACAGCCACTACCTATGCAAAACAAATCACACTGGGTTTAATGGGATTTGATGTGGTTAAGGTGTAGTATATAATATGACTGAACAATTAACCCAATGTTCACTGTGTGTTTTATAAAGAAACAAAACTGGTCAAGAATCTGACGATCATTAAATCTCCAGTGGAGCTCTGACCACAGTGCAGCTGACAGTAAACTCGAGTGCATGACAACCTGTGTAGTTTGAGCACTTACTCTTCCTTTGCCCCGATGTCTCCTCTTGGGAGTGTCCACCTCGTAGTCGTCATCATCATTGAAAGCATCCTCTGCTGCGTCTGCCTCCAGAACCCTCTGAGACAGAGAGAAAGACAAGGGACAGACCATTTCAGTACTCATTCATCTCTCGTTAAAGCACCAGCTTGCTGGGAGAAAAAAAGCACACCCAGCAACAACAGAGAGGAAGGAAAAATGAATTTTTCAGCTCTAGACATAAGATGGGTGCTTTGGTGACACATGTTGAAATGCTTACAGACCATACAGGTAATTAAAGGACCAGACAATTCCTTTATTGGTAATTTGTTTAGTACCAGTTTATAAATGAATTTATAAAAATTATCTGTTTATCTTGAGAGGAGAGACGAGCCATTATGCTCTGAGCCCTGCCTTCCTTTGTGTCCTTCCTGTAAACATAATTGAGATATGACCGACCAGCAGTGTTATGCACAGAGCCGAGCCTGCTGTGGGTCTTGCTCATGTCCAGGACAAGAAGATCTCCACAAGGCTCACCAGCCTCACCTTTGATCTTACAGTAGTGACTGTCCAAACCATTTATCACATTATAAGGCAAGTAAGTAAAAATGTTTTTGGCTACTATGTCAAGAAAAATTAGGAAGATAAAAATCCGAAACCTTTTTGGTGACTTTCAAATACTATAGAAAGTTTGTTACAAATATTAGCTGTGTAAATCATAAGTTTCACGACGATACTATACATCAGTTTTTTGGACAACTGTATGATATTTGCTGATATCACAAAGTCTGCGACAATATGATTTAGATTTGATTCATGCTTTTGGATGTAAATGGTGCCATGAAAATTTCCTAAAAATAACAATAGTTATCGATGTTTTCACTTTTATTTTAAAATTTTTGGGGGGCTTTTTGGCCTTTATTTGAAAGGACAGTGGTAGTGTGAGAGGGGGAAGAGAGAGGAGACAACATGCAGCAGGGGGCTGCCGTCCGGCATGGAACTCACAGCCACTGCGGCAAGGGCACAGCCTTTGTATATGGGGTGCCTGCTCCACCAGGTGAGCTACTCAGCACCCCAATGTTTACACTTTGAATAAAAATATTTGATGGGTGATCAATGAATAGATATATATTCAGATAAATGCAGCCCTAACAAATCTGTATTTCTGGCACTTATTCCAGCTCATTATTTAAAGGTTGTGACCCATGGCTGAGGTAAACTGACCTGGTTCCTAGGTGTCTGTGGCCCTGCACAGTTACTGAATCTACATATTTTTCCCCTATTTTTAAAAAATGTATCATTATGTGAGCATAACTTATCTATATGAGCAAATATGATATTTAGTGAAATGGGCATTCAAAGTCTACTTGTCCAAAATGCCTCGCAGTGAGACGCAGTCACCTAATGAGCCCTGCAGGTCTGCTGGAAAAACTTGGCAAGTTGTCTTGACAACCAGTCGGGGCGCAACACTTCACTCTCAATGCCAGGCCCTTCAATCACGAGTAATATCACTGAACATTTACACTTCAAACATTTCTCACACACACACACACACACACACAGACACACAGACACACAGACACACACAGTGAGCGTTTAGAGTAACTCACCTGGATCTCCAGGAGACTCTCCTCGTCGTTCTTAGAGTTGTTCCTCTTGTCTAGACCCTCTCCTCGTAGCAGAGCCTCCAGTGTGGTGCTCTGGGTGGGCAAGGAGTCCTTGGACATGAGGCCACCGTCTGCACAAAAACAAAAACATGTGATTAATCATCAACACAGTGTTCATACTTTGAGACAGGGGTGCTCAAAACTGTAATGACTGAGTGCCAATTTAGGGAGTCAGCGTGTGACTGAGGGCCAGCTACGTGCAGTTGCAACTTGTCCACTGAAATCGCTAGATTTACCTAACAGCACTGGTGTTGATATGGTTCTCATGACACTCATGAGGTGCCACTAACTGCCTTTTGTAGGTCGTCATCCCTCACTTGGCAGACACTTGTCTGGGGGGGCGCGGTTTAAAGTAGTCTCCAAATAGCAGTATTAGGGGTTAGCACCCAAAATAAACTGTTTATTTTTCTCATTTTTCAATCATCCACAAGGCTCCACTTCCGTCAGTGTGCCACCAGGAAAAATATCCCCCCAAGGTTTATGTTGTTGTTCATGTCATTATACGCTACATTATGGACCTAGAAGGCTGCCGGTGATCGGCACATCTGGGACAGTGCCGCATCATATTCAGTGTGTTTCCATTAATACACCTGCAACTTCTACCATGGATATGTTTCCATTCACATACCCAACAACTGCCAAACAACACCAGCACACTGTTCTGTTGTTATGCATAACTCTCTCGCCAGTGCTGTTGTAGCTGACCGGTACTCAAGGAACCGGCAGGTGTGTCTTCCACTTCCAGTGTATTAATTTGAACTTGTCATAGTAACTGACTGACATGCCATTGTTTGCTGTGCTAACCTCAATATTTGGATACTGTGTTTCATATCACAGGCCCACAAATATTTATCCAGATCTCATTATTATTAGACTTTGATCCTCTGCCTGACCCTCCCTGTGTGTGCCCAAGGGAGTTTAATTTATTTTAAACAGTCTAGGCTATTTAACTGTTCTATATCATCAAGCTATTATTAATACAAGTAGGGGATCTTAATACAAAGTGGTAACCACTGTATGTGAATGCAGGAATGAGTTTTCTGTGCTTTGATTACCTGCAGGTTAGTTCTTCTGAGGTCATTTTGATGAAAGCAACTAAAAAGTATTGTAATAAGTAAACTAGTACTCTACACAGAGAGAAATATTTTAAAGTAACATATTACTTTTAGATGAATGTAACTAGAAATATGTAATATATTACAATTTGAGAGTAACTTGCCCAACACTGCCAAGTCACTGAAAATGAAAGCACTGAAATTGACAGCAGATAATTAAAGTAAATGCAGAGATATCAAGATTTTTCTTGCCCACAATCGACGCAATTTAATCTTGAGTATCTGCTGATACAAGTCCCTGTCTGATACTTGTATTTTCCTGGATGATAGTGCACAGTGCACACTTCAAGCAATTACAGTTATTAAAAACAATCCAATATAAAGCCTATGCTTTACAATTCAACAGCTCTGCAATGCATTCAGGAAAAAAAACTGCATCCAATCTGTTCCTTTGTGTTTTTAAAACTATAATTTTTATTCTTTTATTTACAAAACAACAAAGTTTAAAATAACAAACCCTCTCTTTATTCTTTGTGGCCTTGCCGCTGTCTCGAGGGAGCGTTTCTGTCCCTTTAAGAGATTATTATCCTGCAGCCTTGCCTGGGTGAGCCCACCTGAATGAAATGTATACCACTGAGTGTTTATTTTGGTCGTGGTTATTGTGGCTTTGGTTGCACTTGCAGCGGTGTCGTGACTGTGGCTGTCATAGATTCTGCACCAATGTCTATCTGTCCTCTGAGCAGGGCGGTGAAACAGCATGCATCATAGATTACAGGATGCAAGAGACTCTCACACTGAGCTGAAATGGAAAAAGTGCTTATAACTTCAGTAAATAACCTCAATAAACAGTCTCATATTGCATTTTGCTGTCGCTTATGGCGTGTGGTGTTTTGCAGAGGGCGGGGCTCAGCCCTTGCTCATACACACACATGTAGCTCAGCAGAGTGGAGGAGAGACGGAGCGTTGGAGAGCTAATGATGGCTGCACTTGTTGTGCTGCAGTGCATGAAAACTTTGAGAGGGAAAACACCTGTGTAACAGCTAAAACATTGGGTCAAGTTCTTACTGGCTCGATATAACCAATCCCAATCAGTTAAAAAATGACTTGATCAGCCTTGAGACCAACCTTTGAGATCAGATCGGGACATCCCTCATATAATGCATGCATTCCCTGTCATGTTCAGGGGCCATGCAAAATGTTTATGAGGGCAGTGGGCTGCACTTTGAGCAACACTGCTGTAAGGGCATGCAAACACATGTCTATTGTTCACTTTAGGTAAATAAAAAACTCCACAGGTATATGATTGAAGCAGTGGAGTCTGTACATTGTTAATGATCCCAAAGGTGCAGTGTGTTACAGTCCTCTAGCATGTGCTGTTTCCTCTCCTTCATCACCATCAAGAATTGTAACTGTGACAGGAAGCATCAGAGCTACAGTCTCTAACCTATGTGAGCAGCTTTCTATGAACATGTTTTCATTGTGTCTCATCCACTCACACTAGACCTAATAAAAGCATGTGGCAAATTGCTGGAGCTTTTGTTTGTTATAGCGGTTTCCATCTTTATTGCCTGCAACAGTATGTGTCATCACAACTATTATTCACAGCACTGTATTCCTGAAGAATGTATATTTTCATTCTGAAGAGGAAGCATTGTCATTGCTGTGCTCCCAATGATGCTGCACTGTGCAGACATTAGGCTGACTTTGTCCACAGGAATCTCTGAGGTACACTGTAGTTAAGTGGCTTATCGCTTTAACCTGAACACATCATGCAGATATCTCCTCCCACAGTACAGCTGAGGATCCAAACAAACAGTGTAGGAGGCAAGCAGGTTGAGCAGACAAAGCAGAGCAAACAAAAGCTTTGACAGTCAGTCAGATCTGCAGATCTTATTTACACAATCTCTTCTCCACAGACAGCTTCATGATCATCCAGTTGCTTTGTGGGTGTTTGAAAAGAGGACACACTTCAAAGCCCCCTGACTCCAGCTTTCTATCAGCCCTTCATCTCACCACTGCGCCCACTAGAAAGACTTTTGCAGAATATTGAACATGAAGTGCTGAAGTGACAGAAGACAGCATAGGTAAGAGGCAGATATGAGGTAGGCGTGAGGAGCAGATACAGCACGCTCCTCTAAAATGGGCCTCCTCCACCATGCGGCAGCAGCCCCTCACCATTGTGTCTGCACACGTTGACTTTCAACTCTCCGCGACGAGACAGAACCCCCCCCTCCCCTCCCTCCCTCCCAACCCATGGGAGCTGGGGGGCTAAAAATAGAGCCGGCAGCAGCCTGCAGCACGGAGCTGATTCTGCATGCAGCCCCCGTCTCTAGCACACCATCAGTTAGACAGCCTGCCGAGGCAGCGAGACAGACTCTGGCTGCTGCCCTGTGCTGGCCACCTCTGGCCAGCTGTGCAACGTGCTCCGTATAAGAGACGCCAGGTTAAATCAGGGTATGTTTCCCCTCCGCTGGGCACTGGCAGACAGCGCACACAATCCACTGTTGCTGGAGAACAGAAGGGACAGCAGGGTGGTGGTGGTGGGGTCTTAGCCAGCGCAAGCTCAGTGGAAAACAATAGGCTACAGTGGGATGTGTTTGGGAAACAAAGGCTTGGTTCATATGCTATCTTTCCATCTTGCCTTCTCTTTCCAGGCCTGCTCCCTCTTTCTTACTTTCTCAACTTCCAAAACATTTGTCTTTCCACCATGAAATGCAGAAATTAAATCTGAGCTGGCATCATGATCGTTATTTCCGTTTAAAAAACACAATGGATTTCTCAGTCTTTTGGAGAAACTACTTGAAAGTGAGAGATGTAACATAATGTTTCTGCTGGAGGCTCTCCTCTTTGTCATGTTCATTCCTATGGATAGTGTAACATCCCAGCGGGTATGCAAGCCTTGGGCACAGAATGGACCAGTTACTTGAGCTCAGGATCACTGGCTACAAACACACACGCACAGACGGCATGGCAGACTACGAGGAGAGATGAAAGAGTTGTTGGAGTAAAAGAGACAAAACCAATCAGCGAGGGAGGTAGTAAAGAGAAAATAAGATAGAGGGAGAATATAGACAAGAGGGTAAATGTGTTGAGTGAGCGGTTTCAAGTGGCAGCCCGAGAAGGCCAAACTTCATTCCATAACATTTATTAAATAGTGTCTGCAGTGGCTGAACTCTGTCTCGCTGCTCCCAGCAGTGGTAAATCTAATTACATGTTCTACTTCTCACAAAACAAGTTTACCAGCCGGGCTGAACACAGCCACATTTCATCCTCTGAAAATGACTGGCACCCTGTTCTGCTCGGTGCGCGGAGACAGAGTGATATGCTTTTAGCCAGATTATTCCAGATCATCACCAGTAATCACATGAGCTGAAGGAGGTGGTGGAGGTGGGAGACAGGGGAGGGGGCGGAGAGACGGCTGAGCGGGAGGAGAAACCAAGAGGAGCAGAAAGCGACGGGCAGGTGGGCTGCTGAGGAGAGGCTGCAGAATCTTACCGAGCTGGAGACCGTAGATGCCCAGGCGTGGATCTGTGGCGTTGTGCAGCCGTCTCTTCTTTCTCCAGCAGCGGGCGGGGTATGTGTACATCTGCCCGGCGCCGACCCCTGTACAATAACAGTTGTAAACATGCCGACAAGACAGAAACACATTGATTGAAAAAGCCATACGATCTTTGCCATGTAAAAACACTTTGCAGATATTAAAAGAAGAAAACCAGATCTGGTATATTACAAGACGTGAAGATCTTCACATCTTTGAGTCAAATTGTCACACTGGTTATATTTATTTATTTATTTTTTTTTTTGTAAGTGATTTTGGTGTTGAGATTTATAGACTTATAATTTCTGAGGCGTTACTGAGATTATTACATTGAGATTGCTGGAACCATTACTGATTAGCTCCAATATTACTAGATGACTGACAGATTTCTTTCTTTGTTCATTTCAAACTGAAAATCTTTTGGGTTTGAGCTGTTGGTTGAACAATACTAGCTGTCACCTTGGGCTTTGTTGAAACTGTAAGGGACATTTTTATCACACTGTATTAAAGCTGTAGTGGATACATTTTATAAGAATAACACGTAATGCGTAACACGTAATGCATTACCACCTGAAATAAACTGTTTATCGTTTTTATTTTTAATTCATCCACACCGCTCCACTTCAGCCAGTGTGCCACATACAAAAAAATATCCCCCAAAGGTTGTTGAGTCTTGTCATGTCACGGCAGACTACATCATAGAAGGGTGCCAGTGATTGGCACATCTGGGTCATGCCGTACTGTGCGTTATCATGTTCAGTTTGTTTCCATTAATATAATGACGTACAACGTATCCCGTTCTGCTTTTGCTTTGTTTTTTCTTCGTCCCAGTGACTGGCACATCTGGCCTGAGTGATGTTAGTAGCCTATATGTTGGATGTGTTTCCATTCACATCTCGTACAACTGCAGAGCGACACTGGCACACATCGCGTACTTGTGTATAATTCTCTCTGTGGTGCTGCCGTAGCTGACCGGCACACCAGGAACAGGCAGGTGGGTCCTCCAGTTCTGGTGTAATAATTTGTGCTCGGCATAATGAGTTAAATGTACGCCGATCCATTTGTTATGCTAACCTTGAAATTTGTTCATTGTGTTTCATATCATAGGACCACAAATATTTATCCATATCTCAATATTGATCAGACTTTGATCCTCTGTCTGCCCGGCTCTGTGTCCAAGGCTATTTATTTATTTAAAAAGGTCTAGGCTATTTAACCTTTCATTAGGATTTTTTCTTTAATGACTGGGTCAGATCTGTGCAGCACTGGATTTGGAATGAACTGTAATAAACTGGAGCTTCTGTGCTTTGAAACAAACATGACGCTCATTTTTTTTTTTTTTTTTTCCTCATCCGTTTAAAATGCCTATTAGTTCTTCTGAGGTCATTTTGGTGAAGGTAATGCAAAAGTATTGTAATAAGTAACTTGTTACTCTACAAAAAGTGATATTGTAAAGTAACTAGTAATTTGTATTATATTACATTTTGAGATTACCTTGCCCAACACTGGTAACTACATGGCTAATTTCTCGCCTCAAATGTTTTACCAAACATATTTTAGTGTATTGTTTAGCTGTAAAATGAGAAAGTTGCTCTAGCCCATGGGCGGCATTTGCTTTGGCTCGACTGTATCGAACATGGTGCCTGCATCACAAACTTTCTCATTTAACAGCTAAACAGTACACTAAAATATGTATGTGAAAACACTGGAGGTGAGAAATAGGCAATGCAGTAACAGAATATTGATTCACATTTGATCAGCATGGCCTAGTTTCACAGTCTGACTGCAGTTCATGAGCAGGGATTGACATGATTAACGGCTGCTTTAGTGATTCCTCGGCTCTGATTGGTTGTTTTCCTACAGCCGCAGTAGATTCTGGCAAATGCCATTAGAAGCACTGGGAGGAGGCAGATTTTTTTTTTTCCAATGATTACTTGTCTCATGTACAACTGTCTGGATATAGTGACAGTTTCAGCAAATAAAACACAAAAAACAAATGAATAAAAAAAAAAAAATCAATAATGAAAATAATTACAGGTATTTGCAACTCTTGTTAAGAGCTTTAGATCATTCATTCATTCATTTTCTGTAACCGCTTATCCTGTTGGGAAGCCTATCCCAGCTGACAGTGGGTGAGAGGCAGGGTACAGCCTAGACAGGTCACCAGACTATCACAGGACTGACACATAGAGACAGACAACCATCTTCTGTTTGGAGGGTTGGAACCTGAAACTCAACAATGCTGACCACTGCACCACTGTGCCGCTGCTTTAGATAATGTAGATGTAGATAATGCTCATTTTCCTCAGTATCAATAGTATCGATACTACTTTCTCGGTTTCTATTCTCTCAAATAGCGAGTTGACACACACCGCTGCAGTGCCAACATAACTCTGCCTCCTCTCACTCACTCACAGAGGTGTCTGCTCTTCACTCATGTCATTCGAACTCAAAAATATGAACACATTTCCCCTGTTCTAGCCTCAATGCACCTGTTACCTGTGGTGCTCAGGATTGATTTTAAAATTGTATTGCTTGTTTTTAAATGTGGCATCGTACATTAATGACATTCTTTCCCCTTACACCCCTGCTCGCACTCTCAGATCTGCAGACCAGCCGTTGTTATCAGTCCCCAGGGCAAGACTTGAGACAGAGGGTAGTAGGGCATTTGCTGTTAGGGCTCCACAACTGTGGAACAACCTTCCATTGGGAATCAGACAAGCCGACCGGTTGTCCTCTTTCAAACTCTTTTAAAACTAATCTTTATAAACTGGCTTTTGATTAGAGTTTGTGTGTGTGTGTGTGTGTGTGTGTGTGTGTGTGTGTGTGTGGGTGTGTGTGTTTGTTTTATGCTTTCATTATTTTGCTTATCCTCAAATATTTTATGTCCATTTTTAGCTACACTGAACTTGAACCTACTCCAATCTTGTAATTGCACATTGTGTTTTGTTTTTATGTCTGTACAGGACATTGTAAACTTGTTTTTGAAAAGCCCTATAAAAATAAAGTATATTATCATTATTATTCCCTCTGGTTGCACATAGGCTTCTGCTGCATAGGTCTGTTTTGTTTCTTATGTGCACTTATTGCCTTTCGAATGTGTGACAGTATCAGAGGGTTTTGTGTTCATCATGTCACCTTGTTTGCCGGGAGTTCATTAGCCTATTTTGTTCTAGTTTTTGTACTTTGGTGATCATACATCATTGTTAGCTGTTGTCCAAAGGGCTCTAGTTAAGCTAACGTTAACTTCTGGAGCTTAGCTTCATTAACTTATCTGTAATTGCAGAGATAACAAAGGTTGGCAAACGTTATGCTGAATGATTCAATGTAAATACTGTAGCACCAAACTAACGGAGAGACACTCTTGGTAACGATGGTAAAAAGGCCGTTATCCTTTTCTCATATTCTGAGCCAAAAACCTTAACTTCAGTGGCACCTTGATGCACCAAAATTTGATTGTTATGTCTCCTAATTGCCTCCTGCGAAATGCCGTGTACTGTGACACCTGCCATAGCGCCGCTCACTGAATGTTGATATTTTGTCCAAGTGAGTGGAGGGGGGCGTGGCTTAGCCATAGGTCAATTGCGTTTTTGTGTCAGCCACCGTCATTCTACTACATGCTTGGCACACCAGAGAAGTTTCAGTTCTGCATACGCACCCCTAGATGCCACTAAACCCCACACACTGCACCTTTAATGTGCCAAAAACGGTCTTAACTCTCACTGAAACACTATCTGTAAGCACATATGTGTGTTTACCCACCGGGGCTGCGGTGGTGTCGTTCCATCCAGATGTAGCAGTTGTTCTGGGCCACGCCGGTCTGTGAGTCCAGGAATGGCAGGCGGACACTTCGTTCAGCACACAGGCGAGCATTGTAGCTGCGGCACTGCTCAATGGCGTCCTTATAGAACTGGTCACCCAACCTGCAGAGAGGGTAACAGAGGTCAGTGACACTGGACAATGTGATTGATACAGCCGAGCTGGTTTGATGAGTAACTATAATGTGATCACATCTGCAGATTCTCTGATATGGAAATGAGCCTTTTTATCATGCATTAATGCATTGACGATAGCCTGTTGCTTGTTGTGGCTACAGATCATCACACTGGTGAGCAGAGGCAGCTACACAATTTGTATCCCTTAGAAACTTTCCTCAACCCAAATAATGCTGTTAACATCTGCTCAAACTCCTAATCAGAAGTCTCAAACTGACAGCCGAGCTCCTCTCTCCTCTTCCAGTTTGCCATTGGGAAGAATTTGTGGAAAGGAAAAAACAATGCAACCCAGTTACACTGCTCCCCCTCCTGAGGTTAAACATATTATTATCTCTGTGGACTCTTTGTCTGATCTGATTCTAGATAGCCTCTGAGCTACAGTGGCATCGACTGAGTTACATTATCACAACAACATAAAATCTGGGGCCTGATAGGAAGTCCTCCGATCAGCAAGCAGCAAAGACTCTCACACTTTAGTTCCACTTTTCTTAGCGCCACTGAGATTTTGGCAGTCCCTCAGGGTTTCAATGTTAATATTCAGAGTGAAATGGGGGAGGATATTTCACATTCAAGCCCTCAATCGCTGCCACACGCCTGGTATGGTAATTAGCCTACTTAATTAATCTCAGCAGAGTGCCTAGCACAAGGGCAGGTTCTAATTTGACTATATCAAAGATGGGGGTAAATGCTGCAACTCTGAAATCGTGGCGAGGTACTTTGTATGTACTTTCCACAGCCGGCTGTTATATCACAGGGGCAACAGGGCAAATTAGAGCCACTGGTTCTCCCCGTATGAACATCTCCACATCCGCATAATGAAGTTCCTCCACGTGTTCTCAATTACAACATTAGGAAGACGGCCATTTTGAAGTGAAACTAATGAGCTGTGGGCTGCGAGTCGAGCCTGGAATCTTAAACTAGAGGCAGGAGAGGTGGGAGCCTGATTCGTCAGCGTCTTCCAGATCCAGATCTCGGTCTCTCCCTCTCTTCGCCTTTACCCCGGCCCTTGACGAGACAACGTCCAGCAGATGAACAACCGTGTTAGGAATGCTGTCCCGCACAAAGCCCACTGCTCTGCGGTTCAGACAAAGCCACAGTGTGTGAGGCTTCTGGGAAAGAGAGGGCTTCGTGTCAGTGTGACTGAGAAGAGTAAACAGTCACAGGTACAGAGTGAGTGCAGGGAGGGGTGGAAAGGTGTGAGAAAGAGAAAAACAAAAACAAGACAGGGTTCAAAAAGGCAAGATGGTGAGAAAAGGAGGTTACAAGCCAACAAGCAGACCATAACTAAATACTATGAGACTTGGCTTGGCTTTACTGGCGTTAATAATCGTATCACTACTACTGTCTGCCTTGTAAAAATGTCACACAGGCTCTCTTAGTGCATTCAAAACACAGATTTCCAAGATATAGCGGCACTTTCTCACCCTTTAACATGCAGGAATTTTTACAAGAGGTATCACACAGGGATATATTCAAAACAGATTGGCCACAAAGCTGAACACACAGGTTCATACGTCCGACATCTTCACCAGTAGCTCAGGAATTTCTTTGAAAGAGAAGTATCTGGCTCATAAAAAATAATAACAAACAGCTGTGTCATGATATGTATAAATCTCGGATCTATATCATATGTGTGGGCTGTCGTTTCCAACAGTTAGACCCCGTCAAACTAACCTGTGAGCTTCACTGCCATTCCTTGATATCAACACACAGCTCTGACGGGACGCAGGGTGACATATCAATTTACTAAAAGCAGATCAGCTGTAAATGCTCGCTGAAGGCAGCTACGTGTGCACACTCAAAGGGTACACACCGTAAAGTGCCAAGAAACTCACGAGATTACTCGAGTTGAACGAACCAAGAGAGGATGCTGGTCCGTCTCAAGTGAAATGTGCAGGGAGGGGTCAGAGGGGAGCGGGGGAAGAACAAATAAGTGGTTAAAGTCTTCTCGTGGGTGCTGTCTGTCTGTGCATAGACACGTTCTCCATCAGAGCCCCACTGCCCCGAGCAGCAGGTGCACTGGCTTAGGCGAGAGATCTCTCTGACACTTGTAATGAGTGACAAGACCCACACATCCAACGACACAGGAGGGGAGAGTGTGTCACACTGACACACACACCACCCCTATGTCAGCACACAACTCTTCCCCTTGTCTGTTGTGAGCCACACGTTTCTGTTAAGGAATAAATACAGGGAACTGAGCAACATCACTAAAATAGAGTCAGATGGGTCAAAAACATGAGCAATCTGACAGTCATACAGATTTTAAACCAGCCCTTGGAAAGGGAAACAAAGGCAAACACTACAACCATTACTCAACTGTCTGTTGTAAACATCCATTACAGTTTACAGACCAGCTTCCTGGTTCACTTTGACCTACCGTGCTTGCCACAGATGTGCGCACACAGTTTCCTGTACGATGAAGGATTACCGACATTTCAAGTGCACTCACTTTCAGTTTCACCTCCAAATAAAGTGTATCATATTAAAACTTTAACTTAGCGCTATTTATCAATCCACCAACTCCAAAGGGTTCAAGATATCAGCTGTAGAGATGTCTCCCTTCTCTTGAATATAATGGAACAAGATGGCACGAATATACAAATATACATTTGAAAAGCTCAACAGCAGTGTCTCTTTCCAGAAAATCATGACCCAGATACCTGAGATAATCCAAAGAACATGTGAGGAGCAGTTTCATACAGGAACTATTTTCTTTCTACCGAACTACACCTGCCAACTGTATCCAAGTGTCAAAAAAAGTGTGCATCTACTGCTAGCTAACGTTAAAGCTCAGCTGAGGAAGATGTCATTATGTTTACATTTCATGCTGCCATGAGCACAAGCCTCTCGTTCGTGAGTAGGTGCATTCTTCTTCTGTGCAGTGATACAGTTGATGTATCGTTTGGTAGAAAGAAAATAGTTCCTACATGAAACTGCTCACAACAAGGTCTGTGGATTATCTTGAGTAACCAGGTCATGATTACTGGAAAAAGACATTGCTGTTAAGTTTTTCAAACATATTGTTTTGGCACTTCGGGCACCACAAGCCTGAGGATAGGAATGAAGAACCAGTTCCAAATTGTCTTATCCACTTGAACTGTATGCCTCCAAGCTTATTATTTCCTTTTATCAATGCAGGCAGGTTTTTCTGACAGTTACGTATTGCAAAATAATGATGTCACACTCCTGCATCTACGCTGCCAGATACTTGCAATGAGAAGAGTCATGGAGGAGAGGAAAAACAGTCCAAAGCTGGGCTTCATTACAAAAAGAAAGATGACAGTGCTGCTTGTAATGTCTGTAAGATGATCGTTTCAAGTAAGGGTGGAAACACCACTTCCAATGCATGTGTCATGTATTTGACTCTACAAATGCCACTGCTTCCTAGGGAAAATATCTTTTTATAATAGCATTAGCATCACAAAGGCTGTCTTAAAAGATTTTTTGCTGTGATGATGCTTAAAACCCTTGTAGACCTACTTTTTCCTCCACACAGACAACTGATCAGGAATCAGTAAGGCAATCGATACAGAGCTGTACAGAATTAGGGTTGCAACTGTTTGAGATTTTCACGGTATGATAACCGTGTCAGAAAATATTGCGGTTTCACGGAATCACAGTATTACAGAATTTATATTATAATCACTCCAAATGACCCTTAAAGGAATGAAAATGGAAGGGTTATTGTTGGTTGAACAAATGTTTTATTACTATAACTGAAACTTGAAACTATTTTGGTGATGGGCGTGTGTGTAAAAAGTCGCCCCCTAGAAAATAACTAAAAAAAAAAAAAAGTGGATATTTTCCACCAGTTGCATTTGTTTTCAATATCATAGATAAGCAAATGTACACGGTATGATAACCATCAACTCTTATATCACGGTATACCTTAAAACCAGTACATCGCTGCAGCCCTATACAGAATCGATAATGGCACTGGTATGAAATCTTATCAAGTTCCATCCCTGCACAAGCTGAGTGCCATCTAGTTCCATTATGTTCAAAAGATGGCAGACATCGCTACTGTTGGTATCTCCTTCACTCAGCATCTCACAGCAAAACTATCTAGACAGGTAAACAGCACTACAGGTAAGAGGAGAATTACATATTTTTAATTTTAGGGTGAACTATCTGTCTACTTGCAAAACATCAACCCTAGTTGCAGATTTATAAGATTGAGAGTCTACAAGAAGTAAAATGAAGCAGTAATTTTAAAGACAAAAAAACATATGTATTTAATTGCTTTCCTCTTACGCTAATCAACCCCTTAAATTTGTCTTGCAGCCACCTGAGGGGTCCAGACCCTCAGGTTAGGAACCACTGCTTTAGATAATCTGCTGGCTTGTGTACAAACCGTCTGATTGAGATCTCAACATTTACTTTCATGAATCAAGTTCCACCAGAACTGAAATGAAACTAAAAATATAAGACCCAAGCTGTAATAAACCATAATTGTGCTTTAAAGTCTAGCTCTGCCTAAAGGAGGCAAAATGATGTGGAATCACATTAAACCAGAAACACTTCTGTTGCGTTTCAGGGTTTAAAAAGGTGCCTCAGAGGTATGTGCTACACATCCTCAATATCTTCCAGTTGAGTAGAGAAGGTGAGTGTGTGCATAAGGGCGAGGAACAAAAGCAAATCTTGTGGCCAGTGGGGCCTCCGCTATCAGCGTGTTCCTGTCAACGGTTCGTCGTGTCACATGGCTGCGTCCGTAATGCGAGCATGTGTCAACACTCATTTTGCATATCTGACGACAAACTTTAGTTTGCAGGAGAGAGCAGCTCCCGGAGGCAAAGTGATCATGACAGTCATGACAGAGCTCCTGCTTCAAAATGGTCCAGCACTCCAGAGATGTGACCGGTGTGAAGAATAAATGAGGATCAAAATCTTAACTTCAGCTCTGTTCAGGAGGTTTCTCAAATTTGCAGGTGCACTGCTTCTTCACAGGAAGCTACAGCCACCACATAACAGGAGAGGGGGAGGAGGTGGAGGAGGAGGAGGAGGGCCTACAGAGTGACTGCATCCTGACAACAACCGCTGATTACACCAATCAGAACAACACAGTCTGGGTGAGGGCAGGAGTAAAACCAGACCATACACCTCCACACTGCAGTGCCAATAAACAGCAAGCCTGACTCACTCAAAGTCTACTCAACGCCAATGACAAGATAGCTGACGAATGGGGAAGGATCTCGCTGTCAAGGAGAGCTGTGGCTGGAAGATGTGTCCAACTCCAGCTGTGGCTAAAATTTTAATGAGCAGCGTTATGAGCTTCTTTATTAATCAAATATTCCAGACTCCATTTTAATCAGCAGATTCTGGAGATTACTGTCCCCCTGTGCTCATAGGAGGGACAGACCTCACACAGGCGTGCACAGGCTTGCACGCCGCAGCTTCATCCGCCACATCTCTACAACAAAGTCAAACCAGCGTTTCATTTCCCTGAAGTGAATCATCTTAATACAAAAAAAAGGTCAAACTGGTCCACAGGAGCGACATCCAATTAGTGTCAAGTGTGACTAATTATAATCTGACAAACGTGTGAAATGAAGTCAGAAACCCGAGACAGAGGCTAATTATAGCACATTGAAACACTTCATTAAGCACAGTTTATAGCAAGGAGACATTCCACATCAGAATGCTAAAGCGACTCCGAGATGAAAAAGCAGCTTGACAGTAGACGCACGCCGAAGCTTGTTGGGACACAAGAGAGGGAAAACAGTCCAACAAGGTAATAATGATAATGTACTTTCCAATAAAAATCCTGCTCTTATATAAAAGATAACAACACAGATGCGTGATGAGAGGAAGTATTATTCATTTAACATTACACCGAGTACTTAAACATCAAGTGCTTCACTGAGCTGCTCAGGTGCCAGCAGAGGGACGCCGTGATTGTATTGAACAATTCCCTGTGAAACTGTGAAGCGAGGCGCTGCATGAGAAGTGCAGTCAACTAATGCAAAAATACAGATTCAGCAGACATTTTGCATTTAAGCACCATCCAGAGCATCAAACAGTGTGGGCGCAGTCACTCCCATTAAATTATTAAATTTAACTAGTCTCTGACCTGGACCAGTGTTGTCAAAAATATTGATTTATATTATTTAAAACAATTCTAATACCTACTTTCCTCAGTATTGATACACCAGTACCTGCTGCATTTTGTCGCTCTCTATTATTGGTAATATCTAGGCTACTACATTTTTTTTTGTGCTACTACTCAAGAGATGTCGATGTCATGTTGTAGCCATTTTATCCTCCTGTGACCCTGCGTCCTTACACGAGGACATTGCATTTTGGGTTTACAGCACCTTATACTTCAATCTGCTTAACTAAGACCAATTGTCCTTGTTCGTGGACACTTTTATGTGCCATCTAGTGGCAGCAAGACCACAATACACTAATCCATTTAAAATCAAGATGGCTGACATTTCAGCCGATCCAGACAGATCAGATGGAACAAATTACATGATTCAATAAAATTACTAAACAATGGAGTCCTGTCATGGCTTTATTAATACAATAAGGTTTATCATCCAGTAGGGCTCTGCCAAACTTTTAATCTTCCACCTATGCACATATCACATACATACATTTTATGTCATTGTCTGGAGAACAAGTTTTGCACCTGTATCTGTGTGATTATGATGTGTACTATTTCTCATTCCTTTTTTAAATTTCTATTTAAATTTTGCCTTTTCTAACCAATGGGTTTGACTATATACATGCTGTAGTGAATGTCTATGCTGTTTTCTTTTTATGTTTATGTAATTTGTTAATATAATGAGTACAAATGTTATATACAGCTGGAAAAAAGGGATATGTATACACTGTATTATTGTTGATAAAAAATAAATAAAAAATAAGGTTCTAAAAAAAAGACGACAAGGTACAAAACCTGATCAAATTTTATGGTTTAAACTTGTTAATTTACACCTAATAACGTTTGTAGTTGGATGAAATTCGACCAATTTTAGCAAAAGTAACGAGTTGCGACACTGTTAGGAAGTACTCGTTTGAGGACATTGGGACTTATTATTGCAGCATTTTACACAGGCCAATTAGATGTGACGAACTGTTCCTACAGACAAGAAAAGACATTCCTAGCTCAGAGTGTGGTGCGAGGAAAATTCAGTTACAGAAAAAACATATCGCAAAGCTTTGAGACAGGTTGCATTATTCGCAATTTTGTTTTGCACAGCCATGCTAAAGCATTGAAATGGACAGTTTTGAACAGTTTTAGACTAATAAAGCAACCCCTAACTCATAGAGTTATAAAATACTGAACAAATGTTGCATTGTTTATAATTTTGTTTCTGCACAATAATGTTCAGGCATTGAAATGAACAGTTTTGAACATTTTTAGACTAGAAAAGCGACCCATAACTCACAGAGCTAAATATGCTGCATTGTTTGCAATATGGTTTTTGCACAACAATGTCCAGGCATGGAAATGAACGGTGATATACTTTAAAAACACACTGTCACTATCAAAAATACACCCAATAGTCTCCACATGAGGACATCATTTTTTCTAAAACTACTAACTGTTCAAAGGCAATGCTATTTTTTTTATACTTATCAGGTCCTACTGATCCCAGAGAGCTAGGAGAAATTAAAAATACATACAAAACAAAAGCTGGGGTGACTCAATGTTGATTTCATAGAGGTATCAAGATAAAAAATATACTGAATGTAGATATTTTTCAAGGTATTGTTTCAAAGTTATAAATTCAAGTATTTAGACAACACCAAACTGGACACATGCAAAAGTATCCTCAGCAAAAAAATGCCACATGCAATGGAAATAACTAGTTTGAAATGGTCAACCAGGTATCACACAAACACTTCTGCACCCTTCCCAAGGTGTTGCAACAATGTCACAACGGCTAACAATGGCAACAGTGTGGGTGATGTGTGGTCCACCCCTCGTGCTTACAGTCCACGGAGGTGCCAGGGTACCTCTATGGAGGAGCAGATGGTTCTCCTGCTTGTGCCCAACACTTCCTCTCTGTCGGAGCATCTCTCTGACAGATGGGCCCAGGATCCTGGACCAAGCTAATCTCCAGCACTCCTCCACTTAAAGGCACAGTGGAGTGCCTGCTCTACCTCCACAGTCCCAGGGAGCCGTGATGGTGATGGTAACACACATCAGTACAGCCCTGGACGCTTTTGTCATGCCAACTGAAATGTCAACAAATGCTTAAAATAATAGTTTAAATATAATAAAATTACAAGAAGCAGGAGGCTATCTGGGTCTAACTTACATGTTAGGCAGTGGAATTGGTGAAACACACAGGAACAAAGGGGAAATGGAGAAAAAGGTGGAGCATTTCTTTGAAGTTGAGGGATAAAAACGACCACAGCTCGGGCTGTGAGCACAGTGTCAAGCTATTTCCAACGGCGGACTCCAACTGCTGTCACTTTTGTCGATTTCGCCAGCAAGCATGCAAATACAAAATGCCTCCTCCCTTGCTTGCTTTACCGGGTCCTGACCACGTCTGCGCTCCGAGGAGCCAAAGTTGACATGTCGACAATTCACACCAACTATAAACGACTTTCGGAATGTCAGACGATATTCTCCCTGCTATGCCCAACCGAGCACGGAGAAAATCGGCTTTTAATTATTCGGTGCAGCGCAAAGGCACGTTGTGTCGACAGTTTTCAAATAAATTTACAGCCCAGGAAAAGACGACAGTGTGTTGTGTTGAATGCACAGCCGTGCCGAGGAAAAGCTCCTGTAGTGCAGTCGAAATGTCAGGCAGCCTATCGCACATGTTTGACACTAAATGTTAAAATCTCGTGGAATAAAAGAAGTATACGAGGCTACTTTGCCATGCAAGAAGTACACAAAAATGAATTTGGACAGCTTAACGTGCCGTGTGCACACGGCTGGGAAACACATGCACGAGCAAGCGGTTTTAACGCACAAGTTGGCAACAAAGTAATTATTCACAATTTCCTAAATGTCTAAATTACTTACGCTTTTAGTGGATTCTGAATGACAGCCGCCATTTTGCTACAATGTAACGCAATATCGGCGTCTTGCAGTTCTGAGGGAAACCTACGGGAATGGACCAATCAGAGCGCGGGGTGAAATCGTGGACCAATAGATTTGCAGGATGCGCGGACGGGGCGTGGCTTCATAGGGTAAACTGTCAAAATTATTTTAAAGGGTTTTCCCTTGTATTTATATTGTACACAACTGAATAACAGCACTTTTAAAGAGACCCTGACGAGCTTGGATTCGTACCAAGTGAAACTCCCCTCCTGGAGTGTGCAGGCACCATGCAGTGCAAGTGGCACAGAATTATCAACATGGAAGCTTGTGTTTAATTATTTATTAAAATAATTATAAATCATTTATCATCATCAATAAGCACCGAGCAAATAATTTTTTCCCTCACTTTATCTGGAGCTGCAGTGTTGGAGAGGATTGGAAAGCGAGGCTCACACAGCACACACAGGCGTGCACACGATCTATTCCTCCCACATGCAGTACAGTAAGTGGTTTGACACGGGGAGATTTAAACACACAAACACACACTGAAGACATGGAGGCAATTCCAGATTGTGTTTTTGACAGATGGGAGCTGATACAACTTTAATCTTTTGCAAATCTTCCATCAGTTTAGTATCCACACAGTTAGTTTCCCAACAGTTTTTAAAATCAGTCCTGCTCGGCTTGTAGTTTGTAGGTGAGAAGTGTCGATGATAGCACCCTGGACATCACAAAATGCATAAGATATCTGAAGCAACAGACTGCACACATTTGCATGAGAATGAACTCCAGTACAAGTAATCTGACACGATGTATTTCCTATTCTATACTGTGCAATATTAGCATCTCAGAGGAGGATGTGTGTGTGTGAGAGTGTGATGCAACATTCAGACAGATAAATCTATTTCGAGACAAGGCAGACACAACATTTTCTCATCAGACATCAGAACCAAAAAGTTCCACGTTGGGAGCAAAGGGAGAATTCACTTTATCTACAAACATTACAATCGACAAAGACCCTTTTTTTCTCATTTTTAACAACAAAATACAAGCATATGTGTTAAAGGCATCACCTTGTGCTTTGTAGGATATCCAGATTTAAAGCTCTGTCTCTAAACATGGTTCAATATCTCACGGTTTCCACATTCGAGCATCAATTTTTCTGTGTTATGCTTAAAGACAAAAATAAGAAGACTGGGGAGACAGAGTGGTTCGCATACAGTCGCTACAAAGAACATAAATATCCATACAGTAATGCCAAACAAAAACCAGAGAAAGAAAATACACATCATCAATAACGGATGTACAATAACGGAAAAACAAGCTGTGAAGAGCTCTAACGGAGAATTAAAATGTGTTGTCAGGAATCCTTATCCTGTCAGTCTGTGCCTACTGAAACCTGGAGGCGTGAGTGTAATATGTAAAACTGGTCTAAAGACAAATTTGGATATTCTTCAGTTCTGCAAAACAATATCCATACAACCAGGCAGACAACAATACTTAGAAAACAATTAAAATCAAGGTGTCAAGAAAACAAATCATGAAATACAAACATGTTACAACATGGATACGCTAGATTGCCGCTTGGTAAAAGATAGTGAGGTTTGTTCAGAGACCGTCCTCTGAACGAGTAAAAGGCCATGGATTTCTCATGCATGCCAGAGTGTTAATACGTTTTTTTTTTTTCTTCAATACATAAATAATTTTGAACGTTTCAAATGTACACTCCTCTAACATAGCTCTATGTCTTCATACAACCACATAAAATAAAATATAAACATTATGCCAGCACAGACACAGTGACCTGAATGATTTTTGGCACACCAGATATCCACAATCTAGACCTACTGTGGTAGATTTCAGCTCAGCTTGAGACGTGCTACTTGATCATCTGGATATCTGGATTTTAGCCATGGTAAGCAACAGCCTATAACAGCTGAAAAAGGCTTAGTGCAAAAACTAAAATGTTGCAATACAGCATGCAATGGAACCTGCAGTGTTACCTGCACGGATATAAAATATCTCCTTGCCATTACACGTGCGACATCAGAGAAACAATGCTCAATAATAAGAATTGCTGGGAACTAATCACACCAACCCCACAGGGTTCTCAACTAGCTAGTATTCTTTAAATGATACATTTTTTTAATATTTTCTGATAGTAGAAAAATAGCTCAACAGCCTTATGTAACATAAAATCAGGGACGTGTCAGTAAGAATCAAAATATTGACTCTGAATAATCAGAGTGGAAATGCAGGTTTCACACTCAGTCAAGTAACTCATGTTCTGGCTGTTCTACAAAGGCCACAGGAACTCTGCTAAATGTCCTAAGTATATATATACGTATATATATAAGCCTAAAAACTTCCTTTCCACAGATACGAGACAGAACCATTAGAGTAACAGAGGTAAAGCAGTGACAGACTGCGAGCTGAGTGAGTGAGTGGTTCTCTCCGGTGTTCTGTGGAAGGAAGGCCGTCCCTGTTAAAGTTCAGGTTTCTGGTTGCAGCTGGTGCACACGCGCACGGGGTGGTCCCAGCCCCGCGATGGAACCGGCCGGCGCTCCGGGGAGCAGTCGTCGCACACTCCTTGGCCGCAGGCGCGGCAGTGGTGCTTGGACAGCTTGGCAGTGAACTCGCGCTGGCAGTTGTGGCAGCACAGGATGTCCTGGTCGGGCACCCAGTAGGCAGGACGGGCGGCATCTTTCACCAGGCCTGCAGGGGACACGTAACATGAATACACACATCTGTTGGGGTAAACGGTCACTTTAAATCATTTTAAACTTTATAGTACTGACATTTAAAGGGACAGTTCGACAGTTTGGGGAAATATGCTCATTCGCTTTCTTGCTAAGATCAATAACACCATGGAAATAGAACAGATAGATGGACATTCCCATTAGAATTAACATAGCAGGATGGTCAGAGCGGCGGCCATTTTAAAGTGTACCGTTGCCATTGTAACCGTTGTAGCAGGCTAAGTTCCACACAAACAAACCAGCTGACAGGAAGTCACAAACTCGCTGTGGTGAGGGTTCGCAGTGATGACCAAACAAGCAGTGGAGTTGTATGTTTTCAAGTGGTACGTTCTCAGTGGTTTATTTCAACTAAACCAGGGTTGGTGATTGTTGGAGCAGTGGAAACACTAACAGTAGACAGGCAGGTTTGGTGAGTTTTATTTTGTCTCTGTCAAGTTTTAATGAATTGTGTTTTATGATGCATTACAGGAAGACTTCACCCACAGAATGACCATTTGTAATCAGTTAGTCGTGCCGTGTTATCTTGAATTCCTAGAGAAAACTTGTTTTTCCTGCATGACTCCATAGAAGACATTTATTGATTGCTCAGGGAGTTAACACCAGCAGAACTATATGAAAACATCCATTTACAAACTCACACAACTCCTGCAGTATAATCCACGTCTCATTTATCCAGCCGTATGCTCATTGCTTCCCAAAAATACATGTGTTTGGGAAATGCTGAGCACACAACTGGATAAATGAGACTTGGATCACACTACAACAGTTTTGTGAGAGTTTGTAAATGGATGTTTTCATATAGTTTTGCTGTTGTGTAAAATGCTCCCCAGTTATTCAATAAATCAATATGTTCACTGTCTTCTGTGGAGGCATGCCAGAAAAACAGTTTTCCTTATGAATTCAGGGTAACATGGCATGACTAAATGGTTTACAAATGGTCATTTTATAGGTGAAGTATTCCTTTAACAAGGCAATTAAGCTAACATTGGTTTTGGTTTGGTAAAAGAGAGAAACTTGGATTGGCGTATGGTTGTATTTTGTCTGTTAAATAAGAAAAATATGTGTAAGAATAGGACAAAACAGAGTTCTTAAACTAGAAAATGTGACTATGACACACTTACGGCCTCAGTGATGTGTAACGTCACCTAACAGCTAACAAAAATCGCCATTTTTGTTTGAGCGAGTCAAATGACTTATGGATAACACTCTCATGTCTGTTAGGTTAGCTTAGCATAAACACTGGACTCAAAGGAAAACAGCTAGTCAGTCTCTGTGAAACATGCCCTGTGTAATTTCCCTGAGCCTAAGGTGACGTCAGCACCAGTTCAAAAATCCAAAGCTATCTAGTTTACTATCACGTATCACAAAGACCATCGTTAAATTCTCACATTTAAGAAGCAAGAAACCAGAAAATGTTTGGATTTTTTTTGCTTAAAACATTAATAAAATGATTATTCAATTATCAAAAAAGTCTGCAATTAACTTTCAGTCAATCAACTAATTTAGTGTTTCTCAAATGGGGGTGGGGGTACTTTGGAGTGCTGCAGGGGGTACGTGAGATTTCTTTAAAATGTTCATGTAAAAAATATCGGCCATGCATAATTCCTATAATAATTATACTACATTAAGTTCAATAAAAATGTAATGTGAAGGTTTGATGAACCACATTTAACCGCAGTCATGTTCATGTTTGCTCACTAGTTGTTTCTACCCAAAATGTTTTGCAGTCCTCAGGGGGGTACTCAGCTGAAAAAATATTTAAAAGGGGGTACAATTTTGAAAAAATTAATTGATTAACTGATTAATTGACTAATCATTGCAGCTCTAATATTTACTAGTAAAGGGCACCGATGAATAACCTGATTAATAAACTGATATACTGCGGAGCATATCAATGTCTCTGTCCAAAGGTGACAAATTCTGCTCTACTGATTCTGAAGCTCACTGATTAACACGTTATATCTTGTTTGTTTCATCTGTGAAAAAACTGAAGTGTAACAGCGGCAAGTTGAGGTTTTACGGGGGTTACGTCCCGGACTTTTTCTTGGCAGTGAGCAATAACGTCCTATAATCTTCGCTGGTTGCCTGGCAACTGCTCCTGGCAAGAAAAAAGTCCAGCACATAACCTCCCTCTAAAACATGAATGTCCCAAAATGTCCAACTATTCCTTTAATTCAGGGGTGCGTTCACTCACTCTGACTAAAACAGTAGACTATCGACAGTTCAGTTGCCAGTTGCAATTGCTCTACTGAAGCTCTATCCATGCTCATTTTTCCTCACTGCTGTCTGAAGTGCACAAACAGTGCAACTACCACGTCCTTAGCTGTCTTGGTTGGGGTATCCATGGAAACGTGGAAACAAGATTTGGATTTGGAAGTAAGGATTTTGTTGTGATTGGAGCAGACCTTGCTTTGAGGTATTTTTGGGGTGGTGATGGATACGGAGAAGTTTTCAGAAGGATATCAGGTTATCAAACACATATTTATCTGTGCCCTTTACCAGCCATTATACAGTAGGTCTACAACAGGCTCACGTAGCAGCCTAACATATAATAATAATCATACTGCTTGTGCTTTGGGTTACACAAATAGAGTTTCCAAATATGTTTGAAACCTGCACGAAACAACAACCTGAAGGGAAAATAATAGCTATGATTTGTGGTGTGTATTTGAGCAAGTACAGCACTTGTTCTTGCCAACTCTTCGCAATCTCTTCCCAGCAGCAGAGCCAGTTCTCTCCATCTAAAACACATTTTCATTATCTTGACAGAAACGAGTCATATTGGCTGTTATAAAAAAAATGCTCTTCTCATAAACACTGGACCAAAGTGCATCCTAGACATCAGCGCAGAGAGTGTGGCAGTGACTCATTCAGACTACCGTGCAGTCTGTGAGAAATCTCGATGCATGTCAAGTCAGGAAACCTCAAAACATTTATGTTACTGACTCAACAAATATACAACTAAGGTGAGTTAAGTTTACAGCAGGATGTCTCGTAAAGTGAACTGAATAAACAGGATAACTGGTCATCGGTTTCACCTTTGCACTACGACTAAACAGCAGATACAAGAACTGAAATGTGAAACGTTAGGGAGCAGAGAACTTCACTGACATGTCCTGAGGAGATTGTCAAAGGCAGTTTCAGGTTCTGTAGCCAGTGTGTGTGGGAGGATTTTAAATTTGTAGTCCATAAACTTTTTTTATTGGCAAGAACAACAAGCTACAGTCATTCACTCTGCTTGATGACACATATAATTTCAATCACTCATACATAACGTTGAAGCAGTACACACACTAAGCAGGTTGGGAATCTACTGCTGCTGTGTGGACTGTGAGCTTTTTGATAATTGTACAGGCTCTATTACAACTAGGTCATTAGGGCATCCCATAGTCCTTATAAGGGAGGTTTTGCAGGCCAGACTCCTGCATAACATTTTGAGAGTTCAAACTGGAAACAAGACCTCACTGCTTTTCTCTCTTACTGTAAATGAGCATGTTACGCCTCTGCCACTAGAGGGCGTTGTATCCAATCACATACATTTACTGGGTCACACATTTATGTTATGTAACAATCCCCTTAAGGTTTTGTTTTGAGGAACACTCACCAAGTGGGATGTCAATAGCAGTGACCACGACCCCGATGGTGTTGGTGACTGCTTCTCCAACCTTCCTGGCGAGGGTTCCACCTTCTTCCTCCTCAAGCTCTGCCTCATGCAGCTCTGCACAAAGAAAATATCTTTGCTCAAGCCGAGCTCACCCGAATGCCACACGGCTGAGTGACACACAAAAGAGGAAAAAAAAGAGACATTTGGCATTATTGAGAGTGTGTGTACCTGCGTAAGAAGCTCTCTGCTCGAAGCAGACGTCACAGACTCTGACAGGGGCAAGACCCCAGCCTCTCTCAGGGACGGGCGCAGCTTTGGAAGAGCAGCCGTCGCAGAAGCCCTCCCCACAGGCACGGCAGTGATGCTTGGTGTCATTGTCCTGGAAGACTGCGTGACACTTATGGCACACCTTGTACGAGACAGAGAAAAAAAACACACAACAACAACAGAAGCTGTTATTGACCAAGAGCTGGAGGGAGGTGGACACAAGCTGAGTCTATCTAGGTTTTAACTTATGACCTGCAAACATGTATTGTGTAATAGGCAGAGAACAGCACAGACAGTAAACACAGCTCTGGACACGAAAGTGTTGACTTGGCTATTGGTGGCGGGTGGCAGAGGGTGGGGCTGTCTGTGTCACTCACCAAGATGAGGGAGTTGGGTTTCCAGTAGGCTGGGGCGATCTGATCTGTCAGCCAAGAGGTGACGGCCTTGGCAGGCTTGACACTGAGCTCTGACACAGACTGGGCCACTAGGTTGACTCCGTCCAGAAGACGCTGCGCTGCATTGCTATTGTCCTTTAAAAAACCATCCGACTGCAAAGAGTAGACCTCTAGTTACCTCTAGCCATAATGCTACATCTGTATGAGAACAGACAATTACGAGCATATAATCTACATCAGATAAATCAATGAAACAGCATGTTTCTCTTACCCCTGGCCATACATGCTGGATCTCAGTGCGGACGACTGTATCCACAGGGTCCTGGTTCCCGTACCAGTACTGACGGCTCCGATAGATCACACCACAGTTGGGACATTCAATCACATACCTTAACACACAGCAGATACATAAATGTGCAAGTCTGTGTGAAAATATGAATGTAAGTATCTGAAGTACAACTAGGAACATGTAAGATGATGAAAATAGACTAATTAGATTTTAGGTCAGAGTCTGTAACAGCAGTGCTATAATTAGGCTTGCGAAAAGGTAACATAAGCCTGACCCAAGGGTTACGGTTAAGGTTAGGGTTGTTACGCATGAAATATGCAGGGCAGCTTTTGTAACTAGGCTCCAATATTATGTAATGCTCTGTAAGAGCTATGAGAGGCGCAGGCCCTGTGAACATTTTAAACCTATACTTGGCTTTTAATAAATGTTATTATCATTGTACAACCCCGATTCCCTAATTCCGTAAACCATGAATAAAAAAAGCAGATCTCTTTCGACCGATATTCCATTGAATACAGTACAAAGACAAGACATTTAATGTTCAAACTGATAAACCTTTATTGTGTTTTTGTAAATATAGACTCATTCTGAGTTTACCACTGTGTTATATCCACTTTTCTTTACACAACACTCAGTAAGTGTTTGGGAACTGAGGACACTACTAGTTTAAGTTTTGAGAGTTAAATTCTTTTATAAGATTGACAAACAGGCTTCCCAAAATCTTCAAGATTAAAGGACTGTCTGTGCGGAAGAATGGGCCCAAATCCCATCTAAACACTGAGAGATTAATTTCTTCAGAGAGAAAGTGTCTTGCTTCTCCAAGTATTAAATTAATGCCAGTTAGCATGTTCAATAAGTTTTTCCTGTGTCATTCCACTTTATTGCACAAAACTTTTTGGACTGAAACGTTACAGTTTCCTTATCTGTGTAAATTTACTGAGTTAAGCCGAAAGTCTTGGTCTAAATTTCACGTGAATAGCTACTAATTATTTTATCCACTCCATGTCAAAAAGGATTTGCGAACAATTGCATTCTGTTTTTATGTACGTTTTACATAGCATCCTGACATATTTGGAATTGGAGTCGTTCCAATTCTCTAATCTTTATTATTCCTAACATTTTTCTTATCTATATTTTTTTTATTTCACTTGACTATTTTCTAATGTTTTTTTTTATATATTTTTCTTTATAATTTTCTAATTATTGTTTTCTAATTTTACTGTCTATTTGCCCTTGTTTTAATGTGTTGCATTTTTATCTTTATTTATTTTCATTATTATTTTTTATTGCAAAGCGCTGTGGGCTACATCTCCTGTATTAAAAGAGCTCTATAAATAAACTTTATTATATTATTTTTGTTATCATTATTATAATTAGCAGTAGTAGTAGTAGTAGTAGTAGTATGATTATTATTATTATTATTATCATCCTGCAGGTCATCCAGCTGCTACTCACCCAGACCAGGCGTATTTGGCGAGGCCCAGCCACGGAGAGTCTGAGGAAGCCGAGGTCTTTGGAACAACCACCACTTCCTTTCCCCCTTCATAGCAACCCTGAAGTGATGCACCACACAATGACTTTAACTTTAATCTCATTAGTCATGAAACAAGAGTAATTACACAGTCAATGGTGTAGAGAGAAGGATTAGTTCTGTCTAAGTGATAAAGTAGAGCCACCGTGCTTACCTTACAGGTGTAAATGCGATTATCATACTGAGCAGAGTAACGACAACGATGCTTTGCCTCGTGGCACACTCCTTCTCCTAAGTGGTTCATGCTGTTCTTGCAGCCAGATCTGGGATAAAAGTAAAGTGTCCGAATGTTAAACAATGTTGAAAGCATGAGAGCATGAGATAGAAGGAGAGGCAATTGTGGTGATAATTTTCCTTTTAAAGGGCGGGAGGTACTGACCCACAGCTGAGGCACAGACTGGAGCAGGTGAAGTACTCGTCGGGAAAGAAGCAGCTGTGGGCTACAAGCTCACCTGCAATTTCCCCATTAAAGCGCTCGCTCAGTGCCTGTGGGATAATCAGGGACCAGCAGAGATTAGCTAGACCCAGACTAAACTAAGTGTTGCACCTCCTCTTCATGCGTACAGTAATATTGCTCAGAAAGAACAGATACATTTTACAAACAGTAACATAAATACATCTTTATCTTAATCCAGTTTAAAGGCAAACTGTCCATCAGTTTAGCTCGGTACTGGCTGATATTCAACACAGGCCTACAGCCCTACCTGCAGGGCTTTGAAGATGACCACAGGGGTGCGTGGGGAACGGGTGGCGTTGTTATCCAGGAGCTGCTCCAGTTTGTTCTGCAGGCCACAGAAGTCAGTCGGGGGGCTGAGAGTCTGCGTGCCCCAGTACTGCACCGAACTGAAGGCGTCTGGGTAACGGGAAAGCTTCTTGAAGCGCTCCAACAGCAGCCGATCTACTGACTCAGACGATTTATCTAAAAACGAAACACAGATGAATAGGTTACCATAGAGTAACTAAGTAAGTAAGTAAAAATAAAACTCACATACTTGATAAATCTATGAGCAAACACGTGTAGCTCACTTTTTAACGTTACATTTGTTGTCCCAAGTCCTGAAAGGCTTGTACCAGTGTGCATTGTGTTTTAGCACATTTACGACAAATCATGTGCACTTTATGCTCCAAGGCCAGCCTTATCTTGAATGTGTTTTTTCTCCCTCCGACACAGTGACATTTAAACTACAGTAGACTGCACACACTGGAAAATGGTTGACAGAAATGTAAAGTATAGGTTGCAGCAATAAAAACTGGCTGCTGGATTATCGCTACAAATATGTGACATCTTTGACTTAACTACACAGCATGCTCAGTTTTCTTTATAGTTCAAAAAGCAGTGTGTCCACATTTCACAAAAAGCTGGAATGCAGGTCGCTACCTCCTGTGATGTTAAAGTAGGCTGTGGGCTAATATTTGCTGAACCTGTCATTATCTGCAGGACTGATCCCTTAGTTTACTTTAAAGACACCACCTGCCATCCCTTAGGGTGGTGCAGACCTACCTTCATGGTGATACAGTCACAGAGTATTTTAGTTTTTAGTTTTAATGGACTTTTTCTAGTAAAATTATGTTTAAAGCATTGACTTGTCTAATTAATGTGCAACAGACACTATAAACATTCCTAGCAGAACTAGGGAGTGACACAAGTGTTCACCTGAACCCAGCAGCTTAGTGTGCACTGTTTCATGGAAGATGACCACCGCAGGGCCCAAGGTGGACAGAGGGACATCCAGGCCACAGCGGGCCGTCGTGGCCTTCAGCTCCTTGGTGAAATGCTTCAAGTAAGCATCCGAGGCATCCCCGAGGAACTTGAAGAGGTCGTCATGGAGACGGTCGGCATGGGTGCGGTAGATGATGAGGTCGGAGATGGCGAGCACCTTGAGCAACAGACGGGTTCTCTGGCCCTGTTTGGAACTGTTCCCAAGCAGGCCCTCCGTGTCGATGACCACTACGTTACGGAAGGGGTCAAACGCCGCCCACACACCCACGGTGCAGGACTCCTGTGTGGGAGAAGTTTTGAACACCTCTCTGCCCATGAAGAAGGCGTGGTTCAGGGTGTGGGATTTGCCCTCTCCGGTGTTGCCGAAGATGGACACCACCTTCAGCAGCTGGTCAGGGTTACAGCTCAGGCTCTTCACAAATGAAGACTCATCTTTTATCTTCAAGGAAACAAAAGTAAGAAGAGATAATATGTTGAGGTGTTTTGAGTCTTTTCCTACTCAAAGACAAATGTGACTTTTGCACAACTCACCTGCATGTCCTCGTTCTCATCGACCAAGAGAAAACTGGAAATCTTCTCCAGAAGTTTTGCTCTCTGAGATTTGGTCTCATCGGCTATTTGGACAGCAGTTGGGACAGACGTCTGGACGGAGTTGACCTCAGCAGGTTTGGGCGGTGGGGGATAAGATGTGAGCTGGTGTTTCTTTTTGTTGCCTCCGCTGTGGGTGCGTTTCTGGCAGTCTTGGCACAAGTTAACTTTGCAGTTCTGGCAGCGGACCACAGATCTATGGCGTTTGCCATTGTCTCCGTTACCTCCTTTACAGTTGTCACAGTAAGGGACGTGCCCAGGTCCTATCTGAACCCGCTCATGGTTCTTCAGACGCTCCTGACTGTGGAGCTCGAGCTCACAACGGACACACTGCAAGCTTTTGCATTCATCACACTCAAATGCAGCCTCCTCAGAGCCACCACAGGTATAACTCTCTTGACATATTAGGTTGGTGTTGACTCCCTTTTCTGAAGATGAGCCATTCCCACTCATCGTTTCTTACAAGGTAAACTTGAATACAGAGCAGTGCTTGTTGGAGTAGCAACAGTAGCAGCTATGTCCAACAGCAGTTAATGAAAAATGTACAACATGCAGTAACACTGACAAATAAAATGTCCAAACACAAAGACTAAATCAAGTTACAACAGCTGCATGGTAGCAGATCCAATGATGATGATCCAATAGCTGCAACTCTAAACAGTAACACAATAAGCTAGCTTTCTAATGAATTTAAAACACTTAAAAGGCTTTTATTAAAGTCATTTAGTGCAACTAACAGTGAGGCAGTGGAGCACAAACAGCCGTCTCTTTGAGTTACACCTGATATCTCTTTAACACTACTAACTAGTTAGCTTGTTCATGAACCAAAGTTAGCATTTAGCTTTAGCATTACATAAATAATATTTAAGGTTAGCGGATAAAACTGTAAAATAATACAGAAACATGTACAGGTAGCCAGTACCGACCGAGACAATGAGCTCTCCCTGAAAGGATGAATGTGCAAATGTTGATGCTAACAACAGGCTAGCTAGCAAACTGACCCTCAGTAGCTCGCTGGCAAACTCGGTGGATATTTTGGCATCCAAGCAGCAACACTTAGCTCACAGCTAGTTGGTTTCGACGGACAGCTTTAACTTTTTTTCCCAAAGAAAAAGCTTTAATTAGCGGGCCAGCAAGCTCCAACAGTTCATAGCCGTCCAAACAAGCAGCTAGCCTTCAGTCTGTCAACTGAGCTGTAACAACATCTCAACAAAAACAACAAGCAGGCGATGTCAAACAGCTCGGATACCAGCGGACTCTTCTGCTTTTCAAACGGGAGGGAAATCCGCGCTGCTCCGTTTCTAGAAACTCTTTTAAAAAGTGTTAGTGTCTTTGAATCTTTCCGAGCAGTGTCATTGTTTTGTTCTTCAGCCCCCTCCCTGGCAGAGCTCTCTCTAGATACGTTATTTTGTTGCCAGGTCAGATCAGCTGATCAGATTATTTTCAGTCACAGGGTCAGAGGAGGCTAGCGCGCTGCTGCATGATGGGAAATGGAGTTCTGAAGGCACCCGAGCTGAGTCAACAGTTTCTGTACTGTTTACAAAATGCTGTCAGGTGTTCACAAAATCAGATCTGAACTTTTAAACGGCCACCGCCATAAAACCTAATTATTTATTAGTGCTGCAGGGTCTGGGTGTCCTGTATGCACTGTTGGGGAGGCTAATTTGAAAGCACTGAAATAAATGAAAATGCAGTAAAGCTACCAAAGGGAGAAATCTGGTCGGATTAACTACTTAGAAAAAGCAGGTCACACTCTGTAAAAAAAAAAATAAATAAATAAATAAATAAATAAATAAAAATGATGATGACAAATTGACAATATATATATGATACAAAATTATAACAAAATATGATACAAAATGCCAACAAAAAATGACACTAAATTGAGTTTATTGCACAAAGTGCCAACTTGTTTGCAGGTCATAAACCAAAAAATAATTATAAAATTGAAATTATAATTATAAAATAATTCAAGGGAAAGTGCAAGGAATGTCAGCTTTTTTGTTTGTTTTTTGGTTTTTAATTTAATTTAATTTAATTTAATTTAATTTAATTTTATTTTATTTTATTTTATTTTATTTTATTTTATTCCAATGTCCAACAGTCAGACACCTGCCTTCCATAAACAAGAGTCCAACAGGGGGTTTTGCACCAGGAAGGATTACTCATTTAGCCAAATAACTTCTAGAATAACATGCACCTACTTCACTGAACATTTGTTAATGAATAGCAATAATCAATAGTAGGGGCGTAAATATAGATAGTGCAGGCAGTGGTGTTGCACTGGGGCCTGTGGGGTGGGGAGGCCCATAGAGAGAGCAGGCATGTACCATTTATTTATTTTTGTAAAATAGTCAGTAGCATCTATAATCTATAACACATGTCTATGCTTATTCTACATAAACTATAAATAAACCATAAAAGGATTAAATTAATAATTTCTTATTTTATTTGGTATTTTTTGGTCATATACAGATGCAATGATGATTGCTTGGTAACATATATGCTGATGTTTTCAAGTGCTGAGTCTCTGTTTGATCATGTGACGAGACAATGTGTGTACTAGGGCACAATATGTACAGACATACAATATGTTGTAGGTATAGATTAATATATGATAGTCACATACATATACTATACCTATACATATTGTACCACAATAGCCTTAATTATTATCATAATATTATTACTTAATTGAATGTTGTTGTAAGCTACTGTCATTACCGTCTGTCCTGCATCTCTCTCTGTCTCTCCTCTTTCGGTCTCATTGTGTCATACGGATTACTGTTAATTTATTATGCTGATCTGTTCTGTACGACATCTATTGCACGTCTGTCCGTCCTGGAGGAGGGATCCCTCCTCAGTTGCTCTTCCTGAGGTTTCTACCATTTTACCCCCATTAAAGGGTTTTTGGGGAGTTTTTCCTTATCCGTTGTGAGGGTCCAAAGGACAGAGGCATGTCATATGCTGTAAAGCCCTGTGAGGCAAATTGTGATTTGTCAGTGGCGGTTCAATTACAGCAAAGAAGCAATTAAAAAATATGATAAAATAATTAAATCATTCCTTTCCTTTTATGCCACAACATTGTTTGTATAGTTTCAGTAGTTAGCTACACAAAAAAAAGCAAAAAAAAAAAAAAAAAAAAAGTAATTGAACTACTTGCAGCTTTGTGCAAATATGAATGTAGTTGAACTACCAGCAAGCTACTGCAAAATGTGGTTGAACTACTGGTTAAATTACATGTATCTCACCACTCCCTAACACTGTTGTGTGTCAACAATTGTTGAAGGAGGGGAAGTGTCACATTTTTCTCACCTAGTCTTTCCTACATGACACTCAGACTATTACAGGATGAAAGCAAGAAGCCACATATTTGAGATTACTTTGCAGATAATGTGTTATTTGTTGGGTCTTGTGTTTCTTCTTTAGTGTTGTTTGTGCTCTTCAAATGAGTAGAGACTATGCAACATAATAAGATATTGATAAGATACTCCAAATATCACAGTTCATCTTTTGTACTGGTTTCTGTTGATATCACAATAATTTGGGGCAAACCCTAATTACTGGTATTAAAATTGGTCATCATTTTATTAAAGAGAAGTGCATGTGTGTGGCTGTTTTAAAAGTAATTTGGATTGACATGCCCCAGCAGATAAGCTTTCACACAGAGGATGGATCTAAATGGCTTTTGTCTTGTAAAGTAGCACTTCAAAGAATCAGCAGGAACCATTTGTCTCAAATAGCACTTTGTGTTTTCCCTCCATTTCTTCACTGACAGTATCTCGCACTGCAGGATCTACAGACTGTCTGTGCTCACATTTATATAAATAAAGCAATCCCTGAAAAAACAGCAACTGGTAATTCGGTGTTTTAAGCTGTAGTGCATTTATTACAAACCTTTGACACACATACACACAGAAATATGGACAACAGCAACAAATAAAGGAGATGAAGGAAAGAGAAGATAAAAAAGAGCAGAATATAAAGCCTTCTTAATACAGCAATGTTGGATAGATACTGTCACATTTGAATGCATGTCAGTGCAGGTTGTACAGTTCATATTCTGTGGAGAAATAGTTTGATATAAATGCATGATTTGTCATAAGAATCCCCCAAAAAACTGCCTCCACTAATCACAGTAGCGACAGTTAATCCACTCTTTGGTTCCACATCAGATGAATCTGGAGATTTTCCTCCATCCACAATCACAAAAAGTCTTCAAACGTTTCAGCAGGCTGAGCTTTTTAGATTTGGTGCCAGTGCTCTTGTGCTTGATGGCAGCAAATATAGCACAGTCAAACACATCTTTGAGGTTGTGCTGTGTCAGAGCTGAACACTCCACGTAGCCATGAGCTCTGATCCTGCGTGACAGCCTTCTGGCCCGCCTGAAGTGCACTGGTTTGGTGTTACGCTCGTCCAGATGAATGAGGACGTCCACATTGTGGCAAAGGTCTGACTGAGTTCCAACCAGGACGATGGGAGAGGTCGGGTTGCCGGCTCTGATCTGTGGGATCCATTTAGAGGTGATGTTGTCAAAAGAGACGGGGTTGACCAGGCTGAAGCAGAGGATGAAGACGTCCACGTGGGCATAGCACAGAGAGCGAAGGTGGCCAAACTCCTCCTGTCAGATCAGACAAGGAGATATTAGGAGGGAAGGACAAACTGTTCTGGTAAAGAAATCACAGTGTGGCATGGAGCATTTACCTGTCCAGCAGTATCTATCAGCTTGATTCGAGCTGGAATTCCACTCACATGAACCAAACCTGGAAGTCAAGCATTAATCAGTTTAACCACTGAGTCAAGCAGCCATTAACCTTCGTAACATAACCTTTACTCACCAGTGAAAACATCAAACGCTGTTTGTCTGTACTCGCTGTTGTATCCATTGAAGATGTAGCTGATGATCATGCTGGTCTTCCCCACAGCTCCATCACCAACCAGCATGCAGCTCAGCTCTTCCTTCAGTCTGTTTGGTTTATCATGTCTCTGACAGGCCATCTTTCCTTTACAGTGTCACTCCATCATCCCAGCAGTGTAACAGTCCATGCAGCATGGAGGACAGTCTTACTGTAAAACACGTCTTGTCCCCCTCAGGGGCCCGTTGGTGCCAATAAAGGGGAGAGGACACCTCGATTTGAAAGAACAAAGGCGCCCAATCAGATGAGGGATGCCCCAGCATTTAGCCTGTGTCCCTTTGATGCTGATTTACATAGTCACTCCCACTAAGACGGGCCTGACCGCTGCTCAAAGTCAGCTGATGTCACCTTGAATGCTCCATGATATGGTGATAGTGCGATCTATTTTGTATATATATGTAAACGTATGTCATTCTTCAACTATGGTCCATTTTGGTCTGGAAACTTTAACAAAATCTACCACATATTTGGGGATACATAGGCTACTGATACAGTATCTTCAGTAAAATATCACTTGCATTGTCATTTCATTTCCATGTGCCTCTGTGATGTTGTGTAAATGACATTTTGTCACATTAAAAAATCTCATGATAGGCCTATGCTTGCTTGCTAGTGGTATTAAATATAACAGTACACGAAATTGGCTGCACGATATAAAATGCAGTTTATTTGTACATTCAACGGAAATATAAGCTGTTTGGAAATGACAGCCAGGAAACATACTCGTCCTTCCACAAAAACTTACCTTGATATCTTCAGCCATGTGCTCTGCTGGCACGTGACTAATGCGGTGGTCGCCAAGTATAAATAAATAAATAAAATAAAAATAAAAATAAAAAAAAATCTCACTAAATTTACATTTTACAGAGAAGTGGAAATTACATTAATTCCAAGGGACATGTGTCGTAGATTAATTTTAATGAACTGGGTGTTCATTTGTCGTTTGTATTTGACGTTAATATTAGATCAGTATTAAATTTCAATTTAAGCAGGGTTGACTGTCCAAAATTTGCCCCAGGGGCAAAGAAAATACAGCAAAACCTACACATTAAAGGGAAGTTTTTATATAGCTACACATAATGAATAAAAACAAAAATAAATAACGTGTTTGGGTTTTTTTTGTCAGGGACACACAGTTCAGATAGTTGAAGAATCACCCATATATCCTCCAACAGTCAACTCCTACTGTAGAGAGAGTGAAATATTATAAAGCAAAAATAGTCCTCAAAAGTGTATTTTGTGTAATATATGTAAGTAATATCATGACTTGTTGTCAGGGCTTGGAAATCTTATTTTCAGGCAACCCTGTCATGTAAAAAAAAAAATCGTCCTTCCCCCAATTTGCTCCTACGTCTGTTACTCAGTAATGTCCTTACTGAATTTATTTGATTATTGAGTGTAATACCATTATTGGTCCATAGAGGGAGATGTTGCTCCAGCTGTGGCGTTTCCATGTTGGTGTCTACATTGCGCTTCATCCAGACGTTGTTGTCAGGTTGTTGAACAGAACTTGGTGAGTATTCACGGTTAGTCAGACACGTAATGAACGCTGTGTGTACACTGTATTGTGTATTGTTAATTTTCAAGTGGGACAGAGAAGTTAAGCCTGACATTTTTAACAAAAGACCTGTTTTTCATGTCACAATTAATTTCATTACTTGTTAGCTAAGCTCTCAGCATAGGTGTACATATCAGGGGAAACACAGGGATTCAAGATTTAGAGCATGTGCATCTGTCCCCTGCAAATGAAAACCTGAAAGTACTTTTATTTTGACAAAATAAAAGATATTTAGACCATCACTTGATTCAGAAAAAAAAGTGTTTGATGCTCATAATTTTCTGGCAGAGGACTGCTACACCCCCCAGTTCATATGTGTCTCCCCCCAGTGTTGAAACAAAACCCACACCCTTGTTTGTCATCACCTTGTCATATTGTTCATGTGTTTTCAATCTATAAATTCAGTTTTTAGAAGGCAGCTTTATTCTCCCATGTAAAAGGGGCAAAGGGCACAGCTGAGGGGGCATTGTTAGTCTGTCACCGGCTGCAGTTTACAGCACAAACTTCATGTGTCATCTTTCATCCTGTCGTTTTTCAAGGATGACTGGGTTCATTTATACACACAAAAAATATTACGCAGTTACTAGAAATTAAAATCCCCACAATTCCACAATCATAAACATTCACTTGCGGATTGTAATGCAAAACTGCCAGTGAATAAATAATGCTCATTTGGAGTGTGCACTAGATGCACCAGTGTAATGACTAGTGCAGAACAACATGCACAAAAGGGAGTGTCAGGTGTGGATTAATTGTTCTTTCCTAGCCAGTCACACCTCAATACAGTCTAAAGAAGTTGTGACTGTCACATCCAGGCATTAACAATGTTTATTTGCATTGTGTGACATTATTATGTAGTTATGCATGGCTGTTTCACATGGAAGTGTGGGATTCATGCTTGTGTTTAAGATAAGAAATGTGCTGCTGATGATGCTTATTGTGTCTGGCCCCTGACCTCATGACGTAGGCCAACATTGTCATAATGGTAACAGTAGCAACGGTCATTATAATAATTAGACATTTCCTTACTGTACTTTGCTTTTGTTAAACGCACTACTGCAGGCATATAGTTTGAGATATTAAGGTTGAAGGTACACATTCAAAAACTCAAAATCCACATGATCCCAGGTGAAGTGCAGAGGAATCGTACGAGCATTGTAAGACATGGTTTTCGAGATTGGGAAACGTTTGTGGGTGAAAATACAGCTTTAAACAAAGTGTTGCTCCTTATCTGTCTGAGCCTGCAGGAAACTCTGCGAGCATTGTGTTATAAGGTCCCTGCTTCCTGTTTGCCGTTGTTTCTCGCTCAGTCGTTCTCTTCTCCCTTTCTCTCCCCCCCTTTCCCACCACCTGCGCTGTGAGTGATAGAGTTTATTCCCCACGGTAGGAGGACAACATCTGGTCCCCCCCCCCCCCCCCTCCTCTCGGACACACGTCATGTTGCCAGCTCGGCTCCCATGCTACACCTCTGGCAGCTGTGAGTCACAATGCTTGTGTTCCTTAATTCAAGGTAAATGTCAAACACAGGAAACGGTCTTTAAATACCTCCACATCCAAAGATTCTATTTCCTGTTAAAGCTACTTTTATCATCTTCAATGCTACAAATGCACATATGCAGGCAGTGTGCAAATATATGGAAATGTGTTTGCATGTACCTTAACTTGTGCAGTAGATGTCAGCAGATGGCACATCAACAGTGGCTCAGTGTCTGGAGACACTCAACAGGGATGTGTATCTGATACTGTAAACATGCTTTGTGTCCGCATTCTCACGCTCTCTCTTTTTGCATGACTAGACATGCAGAAACATATCCTGACACAGATTTACAGAGGTAATCTGCTTAGTAAGGGTCTCCCAATGTGTGCAGCTTAGGGAGAGCCCCCCATATACACACAGCACACTTCAAAATTCACTGCACGCGTGCTGACTGACTCATGTGAATTAATGCAAATATATACAGAGAGATAACCTCAGGTGTCCCCCATGTCTCCCTGAAATATTGCTCTGGTTGTTATAAAGTAAACCCAGTAAGTGACTCAAGTTCCTGTCGCATATCAGATCTGACAACAATAGAAAAATCTGCCAGATAGGTGTTAAAAGATTATGCTCTTCCCTAAGCCAGAGATCAGCATGGCACACTGCAGACGGAGCACGAAACAAGTGGCTGACAGGGAGATGAAGCGATAAACAAGCCATTTGCATAACATTTCCTGCATAATGTCTCTTTAAGTAGATATCGCCTGGGCTCTTAAGTGGTGGGGATTAGAGAAGGATGGGTGCTTCCATCACACTGACACATAATGGAAACCCTTCCCCTCTCCTTCTCTGGTTCCTAGGTGTGACTTCAGGGTCACGACTGGGCCACACTGTCACTTGCGATACATGCATTCAGCATAATCTCTGTGATACTCTTTGCAGCGTGGTGTCAAGGGTCCTGACCTGCTTGCTTGAATTTGACACAAAACATAGACTGTGGTGGATTAACTTCTTTTGTTCATTGATGATATGCAGTAAGTGTTGGTAAGTTTTTAACCCCGTTACTGGTGCACCACACAGACACATTTTATGCATGTCTATTATTTAACATTAAATGCACAACTGAGAATAACATCTAAGCCCAACACATTTCAGATTTCAGAAGTGTGCAGCACAATTAAACAGAAAAACTACGGCACCAAGAGTCTACAGCCATGCCAACAGCTTTGTGGGGCTGCAGGAGTCAAATGAAATGCAAATGTTACCATGCAAACATGCTACTGTTTAGCACATATTTAGATTTGCAAAAAGGCACTAAACACAAAGCAAAGCTGAAGCTGATGCAATGTCATTAGTTTTGCAGGTACTTAGCTAGGAGTTATAATTGAATCTGAGAAGGGAAGCCATTATGCCTTATGTGCCTTAAACCTGCATTCTTTCTGGCCAGCAGGGGGCGACTCCAGTGTTTGCAAAAAGAAGTCTGATTGTATGCAAGTCTATGCAAAGATAACCCTACTACTCACTTGACTTTTTACCTCAGTAAACATGTTTCAAATAAGTTCATGTCTCAGTCATCAGTTTCAAGTCTTCTTTAACACAGCATGATGTTCATTTGGTAAATGATGGTTCCATTTAGAGTAAAATATATGATAAAGCAGAGTATGCTTTAGGGCAAGGGCTTCAAACATAAGGCCTGCGGGCCAGAACTGGCACGCCAAAGGGTATAAATCCAGCCCACCTTGCACACCCAATATTGATGACTTGTGAAGGCTAAGAGGTGTCAGGTTTCAGGAGCAAGTTAAAGAGCCCGGTCACACTCTGAGGTCGTTGAAATCCGGTGCAGTGGGCAGTGACTTGCAGCATCAGAAACCAACGAAAAAAGGCGTCCTTAAACGTCAGCATGATACGTGGCTGGTTGCGATATAGTTTAACAATGCCCGGCGGCATCAGGGGGAAATGCAGCGGGACAAGGACAAAAGTTAAGGGGGCGAAAGTCCAACTGGGGTGACAACAATTACAGACTTTCACCCAAGAAAGTGGTGTTCACATCCCGTAAGATTCTAAAGCCAAACCCTGCTCTTTTTCACTAAATCAAACCATGTGTGTTTGGTGTTGAAGTGAGAAAAAGGCAATTTGCAGTGTTGTACCAACGTAGTGTGTTTATTTTGTAAAAGACTGTATGTAAACGGTAAATTTCTTGTGAAAATGGAAGTGTATTTTGAAAGAAGACAATGCATGTAACAGGCAGAACTTGACACAGCATCCCAGAACATCAACAACCAACACACCCAGGGTAACTTGTATGTTGTATGTGGACATGGAAAGTCCATGACCAAACATTAATATGTGACAAGGTTAGAGAGAGAATGTGTTGAGTTAAACAGTGAGTAGCTTTCTCCATTTAAAATGCTTCTTCAGGGTCTTTTTTATCAGACCAGAATACAGTTCTACCAAGATGGTGACAACCAAAATGCCAAATCAAGGCTTCAAAACAGTACTCCACAAACCAATGGGTGATGTAATGGTGGCTATGTCCACTTACAATGTTTGACCTGATGATGGTGCGAGATGAGTCACTGATTCATCCTGAGGGGACTATGAATATGGTCACCATATTTAAAGGAAACTAGCCCACCAAAAAACAGTTGTTACTGAGACATAAAAAACCTTTTTAACGTTACTATGGTACTAAAGGAAAAGTCAAAATATAACCAAAGTCATTAGGATTCATCCTCTGAGGACCATGAACGTCTGCACCAGATCTCAGCCATTAAATTGTTGTCCTCAGTCCTCATAATGCCCAAAGCACTGGTTTGATGTGGGGTTTCTTCTCCATGTGTCTCTACTGTTTATTAGCAACAGGATACAGCCCCCTTCCCAGGACAACTCAAATTCTAGCACCTTATGGTCACTGCACCAAGTGATTCATGGGAATTCAGACCTTTGTCGATCTCTCCCACCCCTGCACTACCTCCTATCTGACCCCTGTTGTTCACATTCTTGACTTGTAGCCAGTTATTGCAGGAAAGCATAAACTACGTCTGTGAATACATCGCAGTCGTGTGACTGAGGATATACATGTCTTGCCTTTTTTTTTTTTTTTTTTTTTGGTCGGATCAGTGCATTTGCAGTTAATCTGAATTAATATTATAACCAGTATTGTATCATTTGGATCTCAACCAGCTTAGGGTAAGTCAGCATGTCCCAATTTTTAAGTAAAGCCTAAGTGTTTTTGGGCTTTTGTTGGCCGGCAAGCAGACCCGTCAATTTAGTTACTCCTGCTCCATTAAACCCTGGCGGGGGTCCAGGAGCGGCCGACTAATCCCACTTTACCCTCCAGAGAGCATCACAGGGGGTCTGTCCTCTGAGCCTCATGTGATATACAGTAGCCTTACTCCAAAACTGTCAGTATTCTTCAATTTAATTGTTTTATGGCTGTGACCATTAAATAAATGAATTGGTGGTTTAATACACCTTTTAAAAGCTCATGAAAAGCTTCTAGTGAGCTTCTAACTACATGCAGCGCAGTGCAACATGGACAGAATTCATTTTTTGCATGAGTCTTGGTTATTTCACAGAAGACATTTCTGTATGTGCTGTTTTATCTGTGCTCTTCTCACTGGTTTAAAAAGGGGAAGGGTAGGTTAGGACAAGGTGACAGCAAATATCTCTGGGTGTGATTTTAATCAGAATTAGACAAAACGTGTCATGGTTTGTTTGCAAATGTTACCAGGTCATTGTAGATCGAATCTGATCAAACCACACCCACACAGGCCTGATGATGGAGATAACTGGGAGTGATTTCCCCCTTAACTTTAACTTTTATTGTTGTACAAAGTTACAATGATGAATTTTATTTAAAAAAAAAACACCCCAAAATTCGAAACTAAGTAGCTTTAAAAGGCAACATATTAGATGAGTAGATGTGGGTTTTTAAATGGGATTTTGATGTCATGGGTCATGAAGGACTGATTTTCTTTTTTTGCAGAGAATTCGATGAGAAGATAGACACCCCTCTCTTATCAGTACCACCTGCAGCTGGTTAGCTTATGGCACATTCAAGGCAACCTGTAACCCGTGTTTTTACAACCTTCTACCTGTGAAACTGCACTGGAACGGCAGTCAAACCTGTAACTTACCACCCGTGAACTCGTACCAGATTGATGTACTTCCAGTTACGCTCTCTGACATCACACAGCCCTCTAAACAACAATGGCAACCCCCATGGATGCGGTGCTGCTGCTGGTGATACACGGTGCCCTAACATTAACGTTAAATCTGCCAATGTTAACGCGTTATTGGCAGCCGCTCTAACAGCTAGTTTCTAGTGCAAGAATGAATCAATATAAAATACGTTTCCAAACACACAGATAACACAAGATAAAAAGTATTATAGCATCTGTGACCTTATGCGGCGTTTCTCCTCCTCCGTTTCGCTCAAATGAGCAAGGAACCAGCACCTTTGGCGATAAAAGTAATCGTAAACAAACATAAACCCCGCACGGGCTGCCATGTTGGTTTGACAGTTTGCCGTAACTTGCCTGGAACACTATGAAGTCGTGAGGCGTACTTGAAGTGGTGACTTAAGGGCTCAGAAACTTGCCTGGAATGAAGCTTAGCATTAAGACTAGAGACAGGGGGAAACAGCTGGCCTGGCTCTCCACCTGCCGTAACCTCTTAAGGCCACAAATGAACACATCATAACTTGTTAATTTAATCCAAACAAAACCCAAAAGTGGGGTTTGTACCTTAGGGTATATATGCCAGACTATTTTTTCGCTGCGTGCAGTTACTTCCTGTTTTAAACAGATATAATAGACACATATAAGGTGCTGATAAGGAAGCTTTAGAGTGAGGCCAACTGTTGTCTTTGTGTTAAGGTTAGCTAACCGGTTACTCTAGCTTTATATTTGGATAGATATACTGTATAGACACACAGGCAGACAGACAGGCAGATAGATAGAAAGATATGAGAGCAGCTTAAATGTTCTTGGCAAGAAAACACATTCCTCACAATGTCAAACCTTTCCTTTAATAATCATTAAAAAGAATAAAAGTCAAGTTAATGTTAAACCCGTCATGAGCAGCTGATGATGAGCATGTAGGACGCATTGTAAAACATAGAAATAATGCTACATTTGAAGTGTGAATATGATTGTGGGCTCACAGAGCTGCAATTTCTGCAGCAAATAAAATCCTTTGTTTGTGATAAGCTGGGAAACCACCGTGTGAATTTCCACTTGTAGTATGTGTGTTGCCGGAAGGAACGCATGACCTGAAATGCCTCTACCTTTTGTCAGTGTCATGTGTAAGAGGACATCATGACCTCAAATGCTTCTTTATGTTTTGTCAGTGCCATGTGAGGACAAGTGCAAGCGTGATGACTGATGTGTTGTCATCGTAACATACCTTAATTCATTCCGGGGAAGATGCTGCGAAAGAGGTCAGGTGTGATTACGTAAGTTTTATCTGACAAATAATTTATTGTTCATTCTGTTACCAATCAAGAGAAGCGTTTGAAATTCTGTTAGAAGCCGTTCAAGTTATGATTTTATGTACAACTGCACACATCAGCCCCTCAGCGTCTGAGCGTTTGATCCAATGCATCACAGGGAACCGATAACAATATCACCAGGGGTCTCACCCTTTGGCCTTTGAAGCATCTGTGTTTTCGTCTTCTTTTAGTTTCAGTTGGCTCCACATCAATCCACACAGCAGCATATGTTCTTGCAGAGCCTGATTAGAATCTCCTTAAACAGGAAACTCTGCCGCAATTGGCTTATTAACATGAGAACAGGATCTTTTCAAAGGGATTAAACTTTCCAAACAAACACAGAGCGTCATTAGATGCTATTAGTCACTTAGACCCAGACCAAAAATTAAATTTTAAAAAGTTTCATGGTTATCTGATGAGGTTTTCAATTCTTTTAACTACAAAATTGGTTAAGTGTGTTAGATAAGTGCTTTCTTTACTGCATGAGTGCAGATTTTAACAAAATGTTCCAGAGAATGAGAGAGGGCAGATGATTAATTACCTTAATGGTGAATTTCTCAGTCTGAAGAGACTCAAATAAAAGAACAAATGAAGTGAGAACACAGATCTTGCATCAACAACATAAACTGATCTTATTATCACTGCTGAAAAACATTTACAAGCAGATAAAGGCTATTATGGTAATGTTGCAAAGACACCGTTCCCCCTAAAATATATGAACCGGCATCATTTATCACGTTAGTGTGATATTGCAGCACAAAGTCTGTGAGACTTTCACAATGACTCTGCAGCTGCTTGATTGTGTGCCGCAGTGGTCGCGCAGTAAAATGGCATTGATATCCAGCCTCTGTGAGTGTGTGGGAAACAGAGCTGCCTTTCCTGCTCTTTGAGAGAAAACACTCCAGAGAAAAATGGCAGGAAATCTCCAGGGCCTTTTGATTCAGGCTGAGAAAGTGAGTCAGAGTACCTGAGAGCGAAAAGCCCTCATGATGTCAGGGCCACCTCAGGAGGGAAATGTCAAGTAGTAGGTACGAAAGTTGAACAGGGATTCATAATTCTCAAGGTCTGGATGTTTGTATTTGAAAGTCAGTGATTATAGTGCAGTTGTGGTTCACAAATCAAAGTTTTAAGTTGTGCTTGCTGTTAAAATACAGCGCAGATCTGCCAGCAGGGGGCTGGAGCCTCACTAAATGCTGTATCCCACCAGGACAGACTCGTTTCCACTTTCCGAGGTCAATGGTTAAAGAAGACATAAGTGTTTTTTCCGTACATGTATTCTGACTTGGTTTGACTTGGCGCATCAGCCCAGCAAGGCAAATATTACAACAAGGCTACCCACTTGAAGGTGTGTCTTTAAACTGATGTCAGCTTGTCTTGAGTTGATGACGTTTTAAAACAGTTGACTGAACCCCATCTAAAGGTTCCACATTACTCATTGCTGTGAGTGTTTTTCCATTACGCAGCACGGCAGGTTAAAGAGGTTTACCTGTTGGAGGTGAGCTGTTTGCAGAGGTGCAGTAAGAGCCTGTGGTCTGCAGCTCTTCATTGAACATCTCACTGTGGCTGTTTCTGCTTTTACTTTTTCTCCCTGTGGTGTTAGTAGACTTGTTTTAATGGAGGAATAGCCTTTCATTAAGTTAAAATGCGGTGCTAAACACATTTCACTTATTACAGATTCTTCACAATAAAAGTCCCTCGGTATTTTGTGATGTTTTCATCAGCAGTAACTTAACACGACTCCTGTACAGCTGAAAGCAAACATGAAATTAAAACAAAGCAGATATCTGAAAGTACAAACAGGGACAGAAACCAAACTCCAAACCACAGAGATTCAGTCAGTAGCAACTAAAGCACTGAGAGCTGAACACAGAGACTTTTAATAACATCTTTCTCTCTGGTCTCCTGCCAAGACAGACGAGTTGAATTTCACTACACAGGTTTGTTTACAAGGAGAACGTGAATCATTGGAGGTGGGATGCAGTCAGGGAGACGATACCACTACCTGCCTGGAGGCGGATGGGCGTGCTTTTAATCCTTTTTTCTTTGCACCTCTTGTCTGCACTTTTGATATTTTTAATGTGATTATTAAAAAAATTAATTTATTTTCTAAAATTGTAAATCATTTGGTACCTCATATATATATATATATATATATATATATATATATATATATATACAGTACAGGCCAAAAGTTTGGACACACCTTCTCATTCAATTGGTTTTCTTTATTTTCATGACTATTTACATTGTAGATTCTCACTGAAGGCATCAAAACTATGAATGAACACATGTGGAGTTATGTACTTAACAAAAAAAGGTGAAATAACTGAAAACATGTTTTATATTCTAGTTTCTTCAAAATAGCCACCCTTTGCTCTGATTACTGCTTTGCACACTCTTGGCATTCTCTCCATGAGCTTCAAGAGGTAGTCACCTGAAATGGTTTTCCAACAGTCTTGAAGGAGTTCCCAGAGGTGTTTAGCACTTGTTGGCCCCTTTGCCTTCACTCTGCGGTCCAGCTCACCCCAAACCATCTCGATTGGGTTCAGGTCCGGTGACTGTGGAGGCCAGGTCATCTGCCGCAGCACTCCATCACTCTCCTTCTTGGTCAAATAGCCCTTACACAGCCTGGAGGTGTGTTTGGGGTCATTGTCCTGTTGAAAAATAAAAGATCGTCCAACTAAACGCAAACCGGATGGGATGGCATGTCGCTGCAGGATGCTGTGGTAGCCATGCTGGTTCAGTGTGCCTTCAATTTTGAATAAATCCCCAACAGTGTCACCAGCAAAACACCCCCACACCATCACACCTCCTCCTCCATGCTTCACAGTGGGAACCAGGCATGTGGAATCCATCCGTTCACCTTTTCTGCGTCTCACAAAGACACGGCGGTTGGAACCAAAGATCTCAAATTTGGACTCATCAGACCAAAGCACAGATTTCCACTGGTCTAATGTCCATTCCTTGTGTTTCTTGGCCCAAACAAATCTCTTCTGCTTGTTGCCTCTCCTTAGCAGTGGTTTCCTAGCAGCTATTTGACCATGAAGGCCTGATTGGCGCAGTCTCCTCTTAACAGTTGTTCTAGAGATGGGTCTGCTGCTAGAACTCTGTGTGGCATTCATCTGGTCTCTGATCTGAGCTGCTGTTAACTTGCGATTTCTGAGGCTGGTGACTCGGATGAACTTATCCTCAGAAGCAGAGGTGACTCTTGGTCTTCCTTTCCTGGGTCGGTCCTCATGTGTGCCAGTTTCGTTGTAGCGCTTGATGGTTTTTGCGACTCCACTTGGGGACACATTTAAAGTTTTTGCAATTTTCCGGACTGACTGACCTTCATTTCTTAAAGTAATGATGGCCACTCGTTTTTCTTTATTTAGCTGATTGGTTCTTGCCATAATATGAATTTTAACAGTTGTCCAATAGGGCTGTCGGCTGTGTATTAACCTGACTTCTGCACAACACAACTGATGGTCCCAACCCCATTGATAAAGCAAGAAATTCCACTAATTAACCCTGATAAGGCACACCTGTGAAGTGGAAACCATTTCAGGTGACTACCTCTTGAAGCTCATGGAGAGAATGCCAAGAGTGTGCAAAGCAGTAATCAGAGCAAAGGGTGGCTATTTTGAAGAAACTAGAATATATATTTCAGTTATTTCATCTTTTTTTTGTTAAGTACATAACTCCACATGTGTTCATTCATAGTTTTGATGCCTTCAGTGAGAATCTACAATGTAAATAGTCATGAAAATAAAGAAAACGCATTGAATGAGAAGGTGTGTCCAAACTTTTGGCCTGTACTGTATATGTATATATATGTATATGTTTTTTTTTTTACTCGTTTCTGTATCCTGTTTTATATTTTATTGCTTTGAAAAGCACTTTGCCAGTGCCACTGCCAAATGCCAGTGGAAAAAAAAGGTTCAAAAAATGGTCTCTCCTGGGCTAAGGCAGCTTTGCATCAAAGGGATTTCCTTTTGTGACAGTAATTGTACAAACAGAGTTATCAAAAACATTAAATTACAGAATTGGTACCCTAACTCAATGAAAAAAAAAATCATGTATATTTTCTAGGAATTTGAAATTAAAGAGGTTAAAAAAATAAGGAAAAAAGATATATTTTATTTACACTTCCTCCTCACAAAAAAGAGGTGAACATTAAATCTTAAACAAGATTTACCCAATGAACAAATTCTCAAAATTCAGATTTAATTTTGGTGTGAATAGCTGTAATTTGTGGAAGGGAAATTAAAGGTTTTTATTTATTTGTTCTATTAAACACCTCAACATCAGTATTGTGACAATATTAGGGTTGACTGTAAGTGCTTTCATAAATTTTTTACACAATAAGGTTTTTGATAAATAATCATCAGTAATGTGGATATAATGACTAAGTGGGTAAAGGCAAATAATAGAACAACTAGAACAGTCTTGTAAGTGCAGAAAATTAAATCACTTTACTGTGATGCAGCCTTTAAAACCAGGAAAAGACAACACTTGTGACATCACAATGTCCAAAATCCACGACAATATCTGGTCTCATGTCAGAATATGAGTATGATATCAATGTTCTGGCCAGCCGCAGTTTGGAACATGTGTTTTTCCATTGTGATTCAAGCGTGATGCAGAGCTGGCTACAGTCCAGGGAGCCTGAGTTATAACCCATGACAGGAAACAGGAACTTGGGCTTTCTCAATATGTTGTAATTAGGGATTTATTTTCTCCTCCATAAATGCAGATACTTTAAGACTAAATTCTGTTTGAACCACTGAAAGAATGAAACTCTTGTCCCTGAAACAAGAAAGCGCTTATGTTGTTTTGATTACTTGATACGTTTGAATTAACACAAAGTTTACAAGTGAATTTAATTGTCTTGCACTCTATCAGATTTTAACCTCAAATGAACTTTTAATTAAAATGCCACCACACCTCTTACTAATCCCTTGGGGTTTCGTGACGTCCTGGTTGCAGCCCTGTTGTCGCTGTTTACATTTAGCAGCTGCCTATGTCTCTAACCAGGCCTGGTGTATCGCTTTCAAGGGAAATGTTGTGAAGCTTTTTTTTTGCAGGTGCTGACATGCAAAGAGAAAGGTAATGTCATTCAATAAGTAAGCATACCATATCTCGGGTTGGCCGATCACTCTGTGCCTCAAGCTGCAAAACAAACAGCGTGTTGTTGTTACTAAAACAAGCACCTGTCGTTCTTTGCACAGAGTGTAATTACACAGCTGGGATATTGTGTTCTCACTCTTTGTAATCTCTTACACATTTGGTACCTTATGTACCTTATGTAAAAGAAAAGCTCTAAACTGACTGATTAAGGAGATGAAGAATGAACAAATAAGACTTCAAAATGTTGCTGGAGGGCGAGAAACCAGGCCACATCATCAGCTGTGAGTGGTTGTTTGCCAAATGTCACTGTGGCACTGCACTTGGCACCAAAAAACCCCACTCCACCCTTTCCCACCTGCTTCACCCAATTGTTCTGCCTTCACAAAGTTAACACAAGAGGCTGATTTGGTTTCGCAACGTGTGATAACTATGGCCATCGGCGCAATGCCTGCTGCCAAAGCGAAGCGGGCGTACACTGAATGACATGCTCTGCACCTGCGGATGCTCGTGCAGAGACATCTGCAAAAGTGAAGGAGGTTTGCATTGCTTACAGTAACTGAGTTGGACACAAATGTTTCCTGGCGTTCCTGCAAAGCGGACCAGGAAGCACATGCACACCCAGCCTCTCCCCCACTTAATACCATTGTTAGCTCAGATGTTTTTTTTATTCAAGTCAAACTGAAACAAAAACAAAAACAAAAGCAAAAAAAAAAAACCTGGGAAAATTTCACAAAACTCTGTGACCCTTGATGAAACTGTCGCAACAACTGTCACAAAACAAATGCTCACTGATTAGATAAAACATTATACTTTGTTTGTTTTATCAGTTCAAAAACCATGTGTAAAAACTATGGCATAGATCAGGGATGGCCAACCAGTCAGAGACCAAGAGCCACAAAAATTACCATGGTAGTACAAAGAGCCACATCATACACGTGTGCTTACAAACGCACTCCCTCTCTCACACAAACACGAAATGACATAAAATCAAAATCCATACATTTCCAATTTTCAAAGCCAGATTTATTTATCTCACACACAAATGAATAACCATGAATAGAGATACACACGAACAAACTGTCCCCCTCCACACCCACAGTCTCTCCCTCTCCCACTCTCTCCACACACATCCACACAGTCTCTCCCACTCTCATACTCTCTCCAGATTAGTGTTGTCACGGTACCAAAATTGGGACCCACGGTACGATACCAGTGAAAATATCACGGTTCTGAGTAGTATCACGATACCACAGCAAAAATGAGGCAGATGTGCCTTTTGTCATTTATAAAAAGATAAATCACTTTTCTATAATACATCAATGATATTTCAATGGAATAAATTACTTATTGACTTATTCATACTTCAAAAACGGCATCAATAACTGATTAACATAGGGGGGACTGAAATAAAATAAATAAATAAAATAAAAATCAACCAGCCACCCTCCTCCCCTGACAAGTAAAGAACAGTCCCTCCATAAGTAAAGAACAGTCCCTAAAGTGCAGTGAGGTTTGTGGGCCGTTACCTGCCACAGAGAGAGAAATGTGAATGGCTCGTTTCTCCTCTGACACGCCTCATACCTGTGTGCCGCCACGGCTCGGCTGTTCAGGTATTTCTGGGCAGTCATGACGCCAATTTATTCACCTGGAGCCGGGCTTCTTGGTCACCGGTAAGCCATTATCTTGTGCCGTGGAGCACTGGCTGTTATTGGCCAGTGCATGGACACTCATCCTCCTTTGATTGGACTTTGAACTTATCCCACAGTAGTGGCACCATGTCATGTACCGTGGTGTTTAAGTAGCAGCCTACTGCGGTCTACCGTTGGTACCAGTATACCGTGCAACACTACTCCACACACATCCACACACAATCTCTCCCTCTCTCATACTCTCTCCACACACACACACACACACACACACACACACACAAAGACACGCATTTCTTCCCTGACATTTTTTGTTGTGCGATATCACCACCGCACTGCAGTCCTGCATTCCCCCCGAACTCCACACCCTCTCACCTGCCCGTGCACACTCATCTCTCTCTCACTCGCTCCACTTAAGCCTGTTACATTTCTTAAAGGGCCATATGCACTCATAACAATAAACTGATTTTTCTATGATGGAAGAGCCGCACACCGATGGTTTTAATTAATGGATTGAAGAGCCGCACACTGATAGGCAAAGAGCCGCATGCGGCTCGCGAGCCGCGGGTTGGCCACCCATGGCATAGATTGTTAAGTGCTAGTGGGACGTGCCCAAAACACCTCCAACAGGAGGCGCCCAGGAGGCAGCCCGATGAAATGCCCGAACCACCTCTACTCCGAGCTCCCTCCGGATGTCCGAGCTCCTTACCCTATCTCTAAGGCTGAGCCCAGCCACCCCATGGAGGAAACTAATTTGGGCTGCTTGTATCCGCAATCTCGTTCTTTCGGTCACTACCCAGAGCTCATGACCATAGGTTAGGGTTTGGACGTAGATGGACCAGTAAATTGAAAGCTTTGCCTACCTTCAGCTCCCTCTTCCCCACGATAGTCCTGTGCAGGGCCTGCAGATCACTGCAGAGGCCGCACCAAACCACCCATCCATCTCACACTCCATTCTACCCTCACTTGTGAACAAGACCCCGAGATATTTGAACTCCCTTGCTTGAGGCAGTAATTCTCTACCAACTTGGAGGGGGCAGTCCACCTGTTTCCAGCAGAGAACCATGGCCTCAGATTTGGAGGTGCTAACTCTCATCCCGACTACTTCACACTCAGCTGCAAATTACCCCAGTGTATGCTGGAGGTCACGTTGTGATGAAGCCAACAGAACCACATAATCTGCAAAAAGCAGAGACACAATTCTGAGGTTCCCAAATGAGACCCTTCCTCCTCCCTGCTGCGCCTCGAGATCCTGTCCATGAATACCACAAACAGGATCGGTGACAAGGAACAACCCTGGCGGAGGCCAACACCCACCAAGAACGTGTTTGACTTTACACCGAGTATGTGGATGCGGCTCTCAGTTTGGTCATATAGGGACTGGATGGCTGGTAGCAGCGACCCAGGTACCCCATAATCCTACATTCATTGGAAAGCCAGTTGTAAAAAATGATACCAATGATTATTTCAAGTCTTTGTACTCAAAAACAAACAAACAAACAAAAAACAGTTGCAGAGACAAAGATGAAAAAATTTTGTTTGATATTTGAATTAAGACAAAGAACAGTCAGTCAAGGCTAACGCTAACATAGCTAGTGAGCTAATGCTCAGCCGATTTTGGTTTTAGCTGATGATTTTCATCAAGGCAACAAAGCATGACTTCATGTTTGTACATAAACAGAACAACACAGAACACATTTTCAAAAATACTTGTGGTGATCCAAGTTAAAAGAAATCTCTCAGGTTATCGCACAGAGCCGTCTCCCCTCAGGTCCTGACACCCCTCAGCCAAGCGCAAGCAGCTGTGGTGGGTTCGAGTGTAAAAGAGATTAGGGAAATTAAATTAAGTGCAGCAAAAGTGCCATTCCTCTGGGATGGAGCAGGCTAATGAAGCGGGAGGCAGCTCTCTGGCTGGAGCTTTAATTTTGTCAAGCCTGGTTCAGTCCGCAGTCCTGCTCCAAACAGATTGGATTAAAAGATCCCATGGATGTGAGTCATGTTCTGTTCGGATGAGAACAAACAGTTTCTACATCAACCAGTGGCCGTGACGAATGGATTAAAGAAAAGTGTTTATCACTTGCACAATGATGGATGAGTCTGAACTGTGTTCTTTCTCTTCTGCCTCATGAACGAAAATGAGCTGCAGCTCAGGCCAAAGCCTCAAACCAGATTCAGTCCTTTGATCTGAGTATTTTAAAGGGATGGTTTGTTTTTTTTTCCAGTGTGGCGTTATATAAGGTACTCATACATAGTGTAAACAGTAGATGTCAGCTGGCACGCCCCTAGTTTTGAGAAGCAGGTTGGAGTACTGATAATATTCTAAATATAGTGAACACTGATATTGATTTTTGAGGTGGCTATAGTACATTTTGCTGCTGCCCCCATCAACAGCAGTGCATTGCTTAGCTTTTGTTCTATCCCTGCCTGCCTCTCCAAACTGGAGGCGTGCCAGTTGCCATCTCCTGTAGGCAATACACTGACTATGGATAAAGACCTCATGTAACCCCACTTCAAAAAATCCAAACTGTCCTTTCAAGTAAAACATATGGCACTTTAGTTCCTGTTTCTATTTTGTTGATTGATAGAGGGTTGGGAGAAGCCATTGTTTGTGCCTCTTTAATGGAGGGTCTTCCTTTTCCTTCCTTCCAATATGAGAGGGGCTCCTAAAGCGGATGGACTCCATTCGTGGCCCAATCATTTTCTCTTTAACACACTTCCACAGTGACCTTCAGCTCTGCACTGACCAAGCCAAGGTCAATGGTCAGAGTTCAAGCTAGGTACACATTAGCATGCAGGTGGAGGCTCCCACAGTGCATTATGTTTTTAGGGACGTGTGACTGCTAATCTGAGTTGTGATAGGCCAAACGCACGTGCTTAGGACATGACCTCAACGTCCATTCAGCAGTATTGTGTGTGTGTTCCTCATAATCAGTGTGTGTTCTGTTCAGAGGATAATGGCTGACATCTTCTCCTGAAGAGTGCATGACCTCAGGAGGGGTAATAATATTGATTAGGGGTTCAAAGTGCACAGGGAGCATGGTGTAATATGCATATGCATTGTTAAATTTCATGTCAGTAGAATACACTTTTAAATTAGATTGTGTGTTTTATGCTCATAGTACATTCACTGTGCATGCACAGAGAAATCAGACATGGACATGTTTTTATCCTGTCTTTGTTAGTAAGTACCTTCTAACGTCGTGACCCCAGGGTTTCATATTCCCTCTGCAAGTCTCCAAAGAGCCCTAACAGTGTGGTAAGTGGCATCTATTGATTTACTCGTCTTTATTGTTATATCGCTAATGAGAGGTTCCAGAGTGAGTTGTAAATCATAACGCTCTAATGCAGCATAATTGCTAATAGATATATAAATGCTTATTTCAGACCTCATAAACACATTAAAAAAATTCGTTATAGAGCTTGTTTCAGTTGAAAGTGTGACTCTCATCTCTCTAGCCTCTCTTACCAGGATATATCTGGACGTACAGTAGATCCAACCTGCATCTGATGCCATCAGGTTCCAGCTGCCCTCTATCATATGTTCTGATCATTCTCTGGTGTTGGCAAAATTTTGGTCTTACATTTCTGAAACGTTTTCATGCCCCTGCAGTGGTGATAGCAGTGGCTGGCGGTATTATGTTTTCAAGTTATCCGTCTGTACATCTCTTTGTCCCCCTTTCATGAATGCAATATCTCCTGAATGCCTTGAGAGACTTTCCTCAAATTTGGCACAAACATCCACTTACACTCAAAGCTGAACTGATTAGAGTTTGGTGGTCAAAGGTCAATGGGCAAGGTCACTGTAACCTTGCGTCTGTGTCATTCTCATGAACACCATATCTCAAGAACAACTGGAGGGAATTTCCACAAATTTGGCACAAACATCCACTTGGACTCAAGGATTTTGGTGGTTAAAGGTCACTGTGACCTCATAAAAAATGTTTTTGGCCATAATTCAAGAACCCATACGAATTTATACGAACAAGAATTCATAATTATGACAAAATTTCACACAAAAGAGGATAAAATGATGACGTTGTGACATTTTATATCCAAAAGGTCAAAGGCCATCTCCACTGTGACATCATAATATTCTACAAAAACACTTTTCTGATTATTATTCACTGTCAGCATACTTCAGGAACAGAAGGGAAGACATTTGGTCAGATACTGATTTGGTGACACTAATCTTGGGTGTCAACCTTGAAACTGTGCTGCAGTGCAAAGAAGCACCCATTGTTTAGAATTCATAGCTTCTTTGCAGCAACATCCATATTTGGTAAATGGTAAATGGACTTGTATAGTGCCTTTCTAGTCTTCTGACCACTCAAAGTACTTTTACACCACTGAGTCTACACATTCACACACTGGTGGCCGAGCTACCATACAAGGTGCCACTTGTTGCTTGCTACTTGTACTTACTGCTACTCAGTAACTATTAACACGCTCTCACACACCGATGAAGCATAGCTGACTGTCATAGCTACATATGAGTCTGGACAGACATGGATAAACTGCAACTACAACTTGACTGGTTTGCAGAGGCATGCAACCATGAGGCAGTATTCTAGTTTCATTTTATTAGGCCTATTATTGTTTTTATTGTTTTATGGACATCATTATTGTTCTTGTCCATTGTGTGCAGTGCATGTTTTTGCATCTGGAAAGCCACTACTAGTTTCTGAAATAATAATAGAACTGCAGCTGCAGTTTCCTCCACGCAGTGGTAACAGCTGACAATGATTTCGACATTGGCGTTTTGATACTGAAAATAGTTAATGTGTCTGTCTACCACATTGTTTTGTACCAAAATGAGTGGGTGGAGAGGACGGGCTGTGGTTTTGTTGGCATTAGCAACAAGGAGTGGATAAAAGCACATCAAATTACAACAACAAAACACAGTGCTCACAGTATGTTTTTACAGCTAATCCAAAATGGAATTAGCGTTTCGTGTTTGTGCTTCGTGAGTACCACAAGTGATGATTGAGAAAATTACACAACAACAAATTAATGGACAGAACAAGGACAATGTGGGGTTGGGCAGATTTGGCTAAGAGCACACTACATTTACTGAGTCATCAGTTTCATATTCTGCCCTGAATACCAGATGTTACTATGTGGTGCTGCAAGAAACCACAGACCAGCATGATGTCGACTCATTGTTGTCTGTCTGGATGATCTCATTAGTTTTTTATCAAAAACATTTTTTTTGTCTCAGTCAGCACAGAGAACCCAGTGTGCTTTGCACTGAGTAGTAAACAGTTTTCAATGGAAAATTAAGCAATAGCATGAGCCACAAACTGCTCTTCCATATAAAGACTGTATCATTACTCCTTGGAAAAGAACAAGACTTGACACAGTGCTGTGCTAATGAAATATGGCCATAGTGATCTGTGCATACTAGGAGACCTTCTGTGCATGTCTCACTGCAATACATGATCTGTACATGTGAGCTCTTGTTGAACTGTATGTCTCCCTTTAACAGCTCAAACCTCTGACCTACTTTGGGGCTGATTTCTAAGAAAATAGAACAGTGTGCCACAGAACTGTGCAGCTTAAAATGTGGGCTTGTTTGTCCAGGGGCAACTACTTTTTTAAAGAATTCTGACATGTGGCATGTGCACATGTTTTTGCAACGTGATCAAAGTCAAGACAGGGACAGAAACCCTATCTGCACCCCCACCTCCCAGCCTAGCCCATATGTGCTCTGTCTATACTGTAGAGCATGCAGGCAGTCTTACACGGTCTGTGGTTTCTACTATATCTGACTGTGTGTACTCTTAAAACACAGCTTTCTACCAACACTCGCATTACTCTGGATAAGTATCCTAGATGTTTGCATGCATATTTGTTATCTCTGAGAACTTTGGGAACTTTTAAGTTGAAGTTTTATGTGTTTGAGGGTTTAAAGACTGTGACAATTCTTGCATCATAAAGGAAAATGTATTTATAGCCTGCTGGTTGTGACATTAACTCAAGAACTGCACAGCAAACATTTTTGTAGAGTGAATACATCTATGCAGTACAGTGTAACTACACAAAAGATATCTTAAAGCTGCTGGGTCTGTGCATTAGTCTCCGAGGAAAAGTCAGCATTTCCTGCGAGGGCTACAGCTGTACATTCCTCAGCCACGTGATGTCGGAGCATGAGTCAAGGTATGCAATCGAGCATTCAACTGCAAATATAAATATATAGGAGACTTGTTCAAACTCATATGTGAGTTGAGCATGAGCCAGGGAAAAATAATCACATTTCACTTCACGAGATTTCAGTGTTTTATTAGAGGACATTTTAAAAATATGCACACTATACAGTTGCTTCTGAGAGCCTTTTACAACAAAGGTATAAGATATTATGTATTTAAAAAAGAGACGTCATCCCTTTGTGTGATGTTTTAACAACACCATCTGCTTCTGGAGTTTGTATACAGTATTTAAAATACATTTTTTCTGCCTTTACAGTCATAAAATGTCAAGTCAGAAGGTTAAAAGATCATTATTCTGTGAGGCTGTGACCTTTAAACTGTTAGATACATGAAATTTCATCACTGTTTTCCTTGAAACCAAGTCAGGTATTCCTCTTTCAAGCACTGAATACCTTCAAACATGTGTTAGAAGATTTCATTTCCCTTCACCCAGAATAAAAAACATTAACATTTTTTTTAAAGTGGAGCACCTTATGTAGACTTATGAGGCTCCCACCAGCAGGGACGTTTGGTCTAGGGGTTTGATCCCTCCACGGTCATGGAAAATGTTCAGAAGCGCCGCCTCAATAGAGAAGAGGTGCTCGTCCTCTACCTCGGGACAACACAGCCTCATGAACTCTGCCAGGCGGACCAGGTATTCAATATTGTGACCCGTGTTCCCTCTACAGATGGCAATCTGGGCGGCGATCTCTTTGTCCGAGGCTGGGCCGAGATAGGTGGGGTTATCGGAAGTGGCTATGTAGACGAGGGCCAACATGGCACCCTGACCCTTCTCCTTAGGGATGAACTCCACCATCTCTGTTGTGTAACCCCCCAACACAACCTCCCTCATGTTGAGGTACTGAAGGGATTCCTCGATCTGGGAGTCACTCACTTCATAGGCCACTCCCCACGTGCAAGCCTGCAGAGAAAACAAGAGGAGGAGGAATGGTAATGGTGGAACAAACACAGTGTGTGATGACCTGATTTGACACCTAGGAGGAGTTTGATCCTGAGTTAGTGAACATTCACAGCTTGGAAAGTACCAAGGGACACAAACCCCTGATATTCACATATGCTCTAAATGTCATCATAACCATAAAGACAGTTAAAAAAAGCCATTATTAATACTACCAGTTCTATATTAAGCTGCACTGTAGTTGTGTGTGGTTTGGCGGTAAGTGGTGTTGCCACACCCAAGCAGAACATGGCTCACAGGGTGTATTCAACTAACATTAACATTAACATTAACAGCTTTACTTCTTTATATTTGATAGAAAACCCATGTGACGTCTGAGTTAAGTGTTAATCGTTGCTAAGGGGTCCCCCTAGCAGATTTGCTCCCTGTCAACGTTGACTCCATGGCTACGCCCTTGCTTGATATAAGTGTTTATAAGGTCCTTTGAGGAAAGGTTAAGGTCCACAGCATCACTGGGTGTCATATACAACCATATGAATACTGTATACACCATAAGGTGGGCTCTTTCTGTGGGTGTTGTTGAAAATTGCACAAACTTGTTCCTAGGAAGTGTTGCTCAAGTTCACTAATAGTGACTGGGTTAAAATTACATTTCCCACTGCTGCTTTTTTTCTGTCATAGAAGAGTAATGCTAGGAGTGTAGAGAGCAGATTCACTATTACACGCTGCATAGAGGATCAAAATAGACTGGGAGCTTCCCGATGAAGGGCACTTACCTCCTGATCCTCCACAAGTGTGGCCACTCTGCCTGGCTGTGGGAGCAAGGACATAGACAATGAGGACATGACTACTCAGCACAACATAAACAGAGCAATTAATTGATAAATAATTACAACTATCAGAAAATATCTGAATTAATCAGAGAAATACAATGTAATAATAAATGAATGTGTCAGAGGACATCTCACCCTTTCCTTGTCTCCTCTATAAAAATCATCTCCATGCCAGAAGCGCCTCTTGTATCCTCTGATGAAGCCAACTTTGCTCCTCTTGTATGCAAAGTCAGGCTTCCACACCAAGGAGCCATATCCAAATATCCACAGGTGGTTTCTTTCTCTGATAATGTCCTGAGGTTTCATTGCGATCGCTAGGCTGTGTTTAAAAAACAAGGCAAGTGTGTTGGTGTGCCTGTCAAAAAGTGGCTACTCTCAGATCCGTCCTTTGCTGTGTCTGTCCTGTTATACATTCCAATGCGTCCCAGAGTCGCTAATATATACAGCTGAGAGCGAAAGTAATCGCCCAGAAATGCAGTCATACAGAAAGCGCCGAGTTTATGACCATGTCATCAAAAAAAAACACACCGTCCGTTTCTCCTCTGTATCCCACTGATGTACAACAACACGTGTGTTTGTTGTTCAGGACACATCAGAGCGAGAGGGTGTCGACCAATGGGATCACAGGAGGGGCGGGCTCAGATGACAGATAAACCAATCAGGAGGAGTTAGAACACTGACATGAATTAAAAACAGCAGGGTCCAGGAAACTCCTGTCAAAAAAAATGTATGAATGCATTGAATGTGGCTTCACTACATTTCTCTTTCTTTCCTTCTTGATTTATTTCTGTCACAAAACTGTCCCTTCACACGCACAGGTCATATGACAGCAGAGCCATTACAGTCTACAGTCTATTTTTGATTCATTAATAATTATAGTTGTCACTTCAGTTTTGATTTTACTCAGTTTACTGGCTGTGTTTGTCCCTTTCAGTTCTGTTATGATTGTTTTCAAGTGTTCACTTTCACTGTTAGTGTTTTGTTTGTCCAATAATCTTGTAACTTGGAAGAGTTAGCGAGATTAAATTAGCTCAGAATAAGAATTACAATACAAACACTTTGACTCACAGTCACGTACATGCCGGTCTCAACAGATATATGCACTAAAGCCTCTTTATGCTTGTTGTGTTGACAAATTTGACAAATACTAAAGACATGTTCTGTATATTTCTATTTTATTTTTGGTTATTTTTGTGAATACACAATATCATTTCAGTTTTTTTCCAAAGACTATTGTTTTGTTTTTTTTTTATTTCAGTTAAACAAAAAAAATACACCTAGTCTGGGTTTTTTAATTTAGTTTAGTTTAATTTAATTTAATCTAGTTTAGTTTAGTTTACTAGAATAACCTTGCATGACAGTAATTTGAATTTTTCTTTTTTTCATATAGGACTGTATTGTTCCTACCGTTTTCCTCCACCATTCTCTTTTCATTAAATGGGGAAACACCTCTCATACCCTTGAGTGTCAAACTGTCAGAAATAGTTCAGCAGGTAATCACATTACCTATAAATAACTGGGACTGTTATATCTGTGCTCTCTTAAGCTCATTACGTGTCTGTGTTCTGCACAGGTCTGTCTAGCACACTATTGTGCCAGGGGCACATGCTGATCCCTTATGACTGACTGCTTGATAACATTTCCTGTAGCTGCCCCTCAGTTACTATAAATGATATTTGATGAGCTAAGTTGAAACAGAAACTCTTTTCTTCCAGCTCCACATAAAGCTCACTGCCCCCAAGTGGTGCTGAAAGACACTGCTCCACTGTAGAGACTGCAGGAGTTCAGGTGAAGAAAATGCAACATTTTCAAAGTAAAAGTGTCATTTGCTGGTTTGTTGTGGTCCTCTGCCTCGTGGGGGGCCTGTCAGCGGCTGTTTGCTGTGCTCAGTAGTGAAAGGGCATGTGCAGACTTTTATCAGTGACACAAGCGCAAAAACATGCTGAGTTTTGTTATGTTCCTCACACCCTACTCCCCCTCCCACTTTCACCTCACAGCCAGAAGAGAGAGCTTATTATCAGAGATCATATCTAGCAGAGGTGGGGACTCGAGCCACATGGCTTGTACTTGGTTCAGACTTGAGTCACAAATGTACTGACTTTGGAATTGCACTTGCAAAATAAAAAATACTTGCAGCTTGTCTTGGACTCTAACACCCAATACTTGATACCTTCCCCCCAAAGATTAAAATGTATGTTATTTAAAAAGTGTGGCACCAGTCAATCCATTTATGTTCATTTCCTGAATCAAATAACGGTAACACTACTCATTTCTACACACTTAATTACCTGGGTCCACTTTGTCTGAACCAATCCGCCATCATCCATTCAAGCTGCAAGAGAGAACAATGAAGAACTAACAATACCAAAGATAATTTTGTTTGTGTACCAAAATTAAAAGTAACAGTAGTCAATGAAAAAAATAGTTTGAGTCACTGGATGTAGTCTGTGGCTAAAAGTCTACCACTGGGCGCTGATTTCAACCTGCATTGGACTGCACTTGTATAGCGCCTTTCTAGTCTTCCGACCCCTCAAATGCGTTTTACACTACAAGTCACATTCACCCATTCACACACACACTTTCATACACTAGTGGCCGAGGCTACCATACAAGGTGCCACCTGCTACTCAGTTTTTAACACATTCACACACCAATGGAACAGCCATCGGGATCAATTTGGGGTTCACCATCTTGCTCAAGGATACTTCGACACGCAAACTGGGGGAGCATGGGATCGAATCGTCGATCTTCCGATTAGTGGATGACCTGCTCTGCCTCCTGAGACACAATTGCCTACTTCTGCGTGCTACTGTTTCCAAATGCAATTTGCTACAGGAAACAACATTGTGCAACAAGGCCTGCCTGCTTTGTTCTTTTGGTGAATTCTTTTAAAGATCTGCAACGAATAAAAGAACTTGGAAAAGCCAAGGATCTGTCTCGAAGGACTCTTGTGTCCGATGTTGATCTGTTTTGTGATGTGGCCTCTGGGTACTCCGGCTTCCTCCCACAGTCCAAAGACATGCAGGTTAATTGGTGACTCTAAATTGCCCATAGGTGTGAATGTGAGCGTGAGTGGTTGCCTGTCTCTATGTGTCAGCCCTGTGATAGTATGACGATCTGTCCAAGGTGTACCCTGCCTCTTGCCCAATGTCAGGACCCCTAACAGGATAAGCTGTTACAAATAAATGAATGAACTATCTTGCAAGAGCACCATTGCTGCATCCTGGCCTTAGTGCCGCCTAAGATGATTGTGGTTGGTTCACAGAAACATAAACAAACCAGAGCTTTTTTTTCCCATAGCAGAAAAATAATCAGTGATTCTGGACCTTTCTCTAGCGCTGACACAGATCTAGTTACGCAAGATTAATAAAAAACAAGCATGGGGGTTGAAAATAACAGATGTGGACGCAACAACTTCCAACAAACAACACATTTTAAAAAGTATTCATGATATTTGTATGTTTAATATATTATTACTCTGCTGTTATTGGCGTTACATGTGGTGAAGAGTGCATGATGAGTTCAGGGCTCAAAACTCAAGTTTAGGACTCAATTTGGGACTTGAGTGCAAAGACTTACATGTAACTTGGTCCCTCTGATATCTAGTCTCTAGTTCTTCATACAAATACAGTAGCAGTTCAGAGAAGCAGTTACGTGCTGTAGAAAGACCACAAGGATTCTTTATTTTCACATACAGATGTTGTTTTAAATATATATCTTTTTGTTTGACTATTTCTTTACACTGCTGCCAATTACAACACTGTCCACTGAATGATTGCTAGCACATTGATTTCACATCACACTGACACAGACGTCCAGGACATAGACACGGAATCATCAGAAATGCTACCAGGCCAAATATTACTGTATCTAATAGACAATGAAGCCACTTCCACACCAGCTGACACAAATAAAAGTTTCTAGATGATTCCAACATTTAAATTAGGAGCTCTATTTGGACCACGAGTACACTCGACCATTGCGGACCGACAAACAAACAGTGTACCAGATATGTGTTCATTGTTTCTTTTTATAACAAAAAATAATAAAACACCAACGACACTTTAAAAATAAATTCACCTTTTCTGGGCATCGACTTGAAAACATACTTCTAATCTCGACATATAAATATACAGTATATACAAAATAATCTTATAAAACACAGAGAGACAAAGATCAGTGCTTCATATTCTTAAATTACTAATGAATTACTAATCTTTCAAAATAACATTATTGGTTCAGTCATTTGCTTCGAAGGCGTCCTTGGTACGATAGTCACTTCATGTATTTCTTTGTCTTCATTTAAGGGTGATCTTGCATAAGGTAAAACAAGGCCTTATCGTTAGTTTCCCTGCATGGCGCTATAGCATATTGCATCTTTTGATCTTTTATGTTCATTTTGTTGTGCAAAGGACTCAAGATAAGGCGGGGCACAATGCTATTAAACACATATATAAGGCTTTGTGATCTAGGCTGCATACATTCTTTATAAAAAAAAGGATTTACAAAACGGATAACCCTAAATATCCTTCAAAAATGAACCGTTTTCAGTAGTTTTTTGACCCTTTCTGATTAAGCACAATGCTGGTTTTTGTTTGCATAGCGCATTGCAGGCCACAAAAAAAGGCTGGCTCCTTCCACAGGCTTGTTAGCAGTACGTTGATTTGCTGATTGCTGATTACTGCAATAAGGTGGAGAGGAGCGCGTCGAGATAGTCCTCTTCTTCTAATCAACAGGCAGGCATAAACATGTTGGCCTGTCGCCCTTGCAGGAACTTGGACGGAGCAGACGAGGGTTTGAATCGGAAACATTGAAGCTGCTTCCACAAGTCAGATTTGCTCATTATTTAAAGTCTTTTTTTCAGTCTTTACATTCTCACATAGATTAGTAGCTTCTGTTTGATTGAATTCAAAGAGCACACCGGCTCCATCCAGTTATCAAGTTTTCAAGAGCAGCAGCTTGCATTTAAATAAATCCCAGTCTCTCCACACTTGTAAACAAGTCCACAAGAAATCCAATGTTGACAGTGAATAATGTCCTCCACTTATTATACCTGAAAGAGAAGAGAAGAACAGCTCAATGACTACTACAGCAACATCTGAAATAACAGACAAGAAAATAATATTTCTGGTGAGTGGGATATATTGGCAGAAATTAATCGGGATCGCCATGCTGCATTGGCATGTTTCAACAGTAGCCCAGAACAGACAAACCACACACTGCTTCTAGATAAAGTTATTTGTGTTTTCGCGTTTTTGCGTCTGCCACTGTTGTTAATAGCCCCGCCGCGATGACGAACAGCATAGGAAAAACACTGATTTTTATTGTGAAACTGCTTTATTCAGTGTTTTACCAGTTTAAATCACCGGGTCTGTTTGTTTTGGAGAGACAGAGACCTCTGCAGAAAATTTGGCTGCTGGTAAAAACCTCCTGAACATCTAGATCTTAAGTTATAAGAGGAAAAAGGTGAGCACATGTTAGCAGGTGCTATGTTAGCGGCCCATCTGTGACAAGCCAAACAGTGTCGGAGAAACACTGATGTTGTGACACATTTAGTGTTTTTATTGGTTTTAACAACACAACATTTGATCAACATTTGGTCATGAACTTTTTAACGTCAAGATACGTTGTGCAAGGTCATTGGTTGTTGACGTTTTTGGATGCCCTGTCAACTTAAGTCTGTTATGTGCATTGTCTGTTTTTAAAATACACTTCAGTTTTCACAGGAAATGTACAGTTTGCATATAGTCTCTTTCAAAATAAAGGCAAGAAATCGATACAATATTGTGAATTGACGTTTTTGTCCTTCAACAACAAACGCATGTGAGTCGGTTTAGAAAAAAAGATCAGGGTTTGGATTTAGAGTCTCACAGGAAGCGAACGCCGAACTCCTGGGTGAAAGTCGATGGTTGTTGGACCCATCCACCACCCCTTCTGCCTGCCCTATTTGGACTTCGGCAACCTTAACTTTCGTTGATGCTGCGTTTCCTACTGAGGCTGCCAGTGCCTTTATAAAATTATAGTGCCTAGTGGCGTATCATGCCGACATAATACCAGAAGTCACTGACCAAGCAATGGTTTTTGATGATTTCGGAGTGAAAATAGGTTGGGTTTTAATTATAGAGCCTGTTCATTTTGAAGAGGAAGATACCTTTGTGGATATCTCTTGGTAAAATCTCTGAATGCTGAAGGTATCGCACTTGGCACATGGGAGAAGTTTCAGCTGGTTGCAATCCTCACCCTACATGCCACTAAATCCCACACACTGCTCCTTTAACGATAAAGATTCTGCTCTAAAGAAACAATAACATAGACTCATGATATAAAAAAGAAAAAGAGACATACCTCAGTTGCAATGATGCATTCATTTCTCTCCTCTGCTATTACAAAGACAGACTGGTACATTGAATCTCTGGAAGAACATATTGTTGATATTCTACACTCTGGCCTTTCACTGTGGAGGAAAGATACGTCATGTTAGTTACTGAGCACAAAAACAACACGTCTCACATTAACTGATCCTCCACAACTACAATACAAGTGCTGATTCATGTCCTTCATGTGCTCTTACCTGTAAATTCTACGCAAATGCTTTTTTTCTTCTATCGTCTTTTCACAGTTTTCATCTTTGTCCAAAAGGGACAGTTCGTCCTTGTACCCCGTGGAGGTTTTATAGTCCAGGTGGTAGTGGTTGATGTGTTTGTGATTCGACTTTTCCCTGGGACAGTCTACCTCCAGATCCACCTTTTTATTGGTGTTCTTGAGCTCTAGGGTGGAAATGAGGTTCTCTTTCTGAAAGTCCACCTTGGAGAGGTTGTTCATGGTCTCTGAGTCCTGCTCCCGGCTCCTCTGCCTCTTGACATGACATATCACCACCGCCACCATGCAGAAAAGCACCAGAACAGCCACCAGGCCTACTCCCAAGCAGATGGCTGCCAAGCTCAACTTGTCACCTTGGCTTTGGGCGTTGGGTAAAGGCACGCTGTTGGACTGGCACTGGGGGCCGCTGTAATGGGCGGGGCAGATGCAGGTAGGCTGGCCTTTGGCTCCAGTGGTGCAGGTCCCGCCGTTCAGGCAGCGTTGAGATGCACAGCGGTCCATGGGGTTGTCGCAGTGGCGGCCCGTGTACCCTGGGGGGCAGGTGCAGGTGTAGCCATTGATGCGGTCTATGCAGGTGGAGCCGTTTGCGCAGGGGTTCCTGGCACACTCGTTGATATTGATCTCACAGCGCAGACCTGTGAAGCCTGAGCGACAGCTGCACAGTGGGCGGTTGTCGTGGGTCACACAGTGTCCACCTGGGCAAAACAAAAACATTTTAGATGCCTGTGTGTGATGATGAGGAAGGACAGAATTAGTTTTAATGCAGAGAGAATGATGTTTTACCATTAGTGCATTGCAGTGAGGTACATTTATCCACTTTCTTCTCACAGTTAAGTCCAGTGTAGCCTGGTGGACACTCGCATATGTAAGTATGCCCATTATCCCTCTCTCTGCACTTCCCACCATGAAAGCAGGGTGTATCTGCGCAGGTCAGTATCTTCACAGTGAGTTCACAGTGTGTCCCTTCAAACCCCTTTGGGCACACACACCTATAGCCGTTCTCAGAGTCCTGCAGGGGGAAAAAAACATATAAAGTTTATCAAAAAGCTCCCTGTCAGATGTTTTCTTTATCATATCCTGTCCACGACCGCCCCAACGAACCCCATTATCCTTAGTTTGAATTCTATTTACAGTCCACACTCTGTGAACTGGGTCATCCACTGACTTGACAATCGATAGCATCCTCCTGGACTCGCAGATAGAGTGAGGCAAAAACAAAAACAGGAAAGCCTGTGTTGTGGGAAAGGAGAGAGAGAGACTTCCGCACTCACCAGGCAGTGGCCTCCATTGCGACAGGGCTGGCTGTCACACTCCCTGACCTCCAAGTCACAGTTAACCCCGGTGAAACCTGGCATGCAGGTGCAGGTGTAGCTACCCTGGCCTGTGTTCATGCACGTGGCCCCGTTGGCACAGGGTTTGTGGTGGGTGCAGTAGTTCAGATCTGAAAAACAAATGAGTGGAAATGTTACAAACGGAGCCAAAAATCGACATCTGAAGCAGCTTTTTTTTTTTTTTTTTTTTTTTTTTTTTTTTAAATATTTACAGTACAAAGAGGTAGTTACACACCTTGGTCACAAAAGATGCCTCCCCAGCCCTCCTTGCAGGTGCACTGCCACGGCTCTTTACAGGTACCATGTTTACAGGACGGATGGAGTTTACACACATCACAAAAGAGCCCCTGCCAGCCCTCCCTGCATCTGTTCACACACAAAACAGTGCGACGTGACCTTTGGCACACACACACACACACATTCACACTCTCAACTTCTCCTTTTGCACACTCAAGATGATTAAGAGACAAAGATGAATACATGCAATGTTATATTTTTTGTTGCATACAGGGAAGAAGTGTAGATTCTGGTGGGGGTGGATGCAGGAGAAATGGTCCCTCAATTGTTGTGCAAGTGCATGTGCATTTGAAAGTAGCAGAGGGCTTTTACTTTGACAAAATTAAAGACATTTACAGCATAAATTGAGGTATAAAAGGTACAAATTGGTGCACTAGATTTACCAGAATGCAGGAAATTGAATGTTAGAGGATCAAAATGAGTTTAAATGAAACCTGAGCCCTTGTAAGGCACTAATAGATTTTTAAATCTGCTCTTAATGATTAATTCTGCCTTATTTTTTATTGTGTTTCAGCAGTTTATGGGTCCCTTGATGCCCATGAACATTTAGATAAATAATTATGAAGCATAAATTCATACTCACTTGCATTCTCCAGGTAATGTGCAGTTTCCATTTCTTTCGTTGCACCCTTCCAGGCAGATTGCTGAAAAGAAGCAAACAAAAAAAGCTCAAGATTTATAATTTGCCATTTATAACAAGCTGTTAATAAGACTTTTATCACTTCAAATATTTTCCTTCCCAAAATAAAACCTGTTACCCGACACTCTCAGCTGAGACCATAATTCCCTCCCTGTGCTCCTATATGTGACATTGATCCTGCATGCTTTTATGGTGTTAAACGGCTGGTTAGTGCAGCAGCAGATGCTTGTTCTCAAAAAAAAAAAAAAAAAAAAAGCAGGACAGCTGCCCCATTGTTATCTGTGTTATCTGCGGGCAGCTCGAGCCCCGTTTGCAGCTGCTGTCCTGCACCGCTTCAACAATAGAGCCCGTAATTTAGTGGCGCGTGGCGGGCGATAATGCCGCGATTAACCCCGGCGCGCGCTGCTGCTGCTGCTGCTGCCGGGGCGACCACCTCCCTGGATTAAAAAAACCCGCACGCGCCCACAGAGAAAGCTGTCGTCAAATTTCACCTTAATAGCTGCTCTGTCTGATTGTGTTTTGCTGCTTGGCATCCTAAAAACACACACCTGGGGTTATGTAACAGGTCATTTGGACGTCATTGTGCATGGTGACGTTTGCAGCATGTGTGATTTTGCAGCTTATTTAACATTTAAGAACAAATTGCACAAAAATAACCCTTTGTGTCTTTATACAAGTGGCTTTAATCTGCTCTAAATTATAGGCTATGTATTCTCTCAATGTGCGCCCTGCCTTGTGACCTTTTATCACACACAAACAAAAGTGTCCATATGTCTTTACTCTTGCTTACGTTCTTGGCAGTATTCTCCCTTCCATCCCGGTAGACAGGCTATTTGCCCGTCAGGCTTGCAGGTGTAGTGGCCAAAATGGTCGTCTCTCGGAGCGCATATTTTGGAACAAGTGTCCCCGTAGTAATGTTCATTGCAGATGAACCGGTATGAGTACCTTAGCTCCGTCTGCGTCTCCCTCTGCACAGCCGGGGACCACTCGGGCCCTATTCCCAACTTTTTATTGATGGTAAAAGAACTAATCAAGAAATCAGGTTTGGCGGTATCTGTGGGGAAAACATCAGACATATATGGATTAGTTTAAAGCACTTAAGTTGATAAATCTTGTGCAACAATACACAATCTGTACACTGAAATTTCCTCTTCCTCTCGCATGTGACCATTGGACCTAACAAAAAAGGTGTAAAATCCAGGAAAAGACTGTCATGGGATTTTTTTTTTGGCAAGGCTTCATATTCTCACTCGAGCTTGTACACTTTCCCATGCAGGCCAAAAATAAAACAAGGGAAGTGCGATTGTGTTTGGAGAGATGTGATTGTGAGGAATTGTCGTGTGACTCATAAGGCATCCTAACAAACGCGGATCCATGACGTTGAGAATGCCAGATGCGCTTGCCAGCACGTTAAGTGAGGGTTATTGATGAAATGCGCGATGGGTAATAAGTCATGTGCACATGGCATGTCTCCCTCTAGTGGTGGACAGGGGAGGGTGCGCGTCTCCTTACCTCCAGGTAGGTCCGCTATAGGAGAATACCAGGCTTCGATAACTAATGAGAAAGCACCCTGTGGGGAGAAATTAGGAGATAAACGTCAATAAAACCTAAAAAAAATATGTAAAAGGCACATTTATTTCGTTTCACTGATTATAGAAATGATTTTAAAATGAAAATAAATGAAAAGGAATGGACTCTATTCTTGCTTTTACGCACGATGTGGGCAACACAAGGATGCAGTAAACTACGTTACAGCTGATTTACAATGTTTATACATTTAAAATATATGTGATACCTTTAAAAGTGGAGCAGCAAGTCGTTCTGCATTAATTTAATGTAGATAATAAAATGATAAAACAGGCTTTTAATGACTTTTCTCGAAAAATGTTTGCTCAAATTTAATTGTGTCACGTATAGTTTTTCCTTATCTCGTTAATTCATTACTAAATCATGTGAAAATCATATTTGAATTTTATCTGTGTACAGCATTTCAGTGTGTGGAGCCATTACTCCGCGCAGCAGGACAAGTGCTCTTACCGGCCAGGTGAAGTTGAGCGGCAGACGCAGCCTGGCGTCCTGCTGGATGCTGAAGGAGTCGATGCCCAGAACAGGTGTGCTGGCTTTGCCAAATATACAGCCTCCAGGAGACACCACCGTCTGGAAGTTCTTCAAACAAACCCTGAAATAAGTCCTGCAGCCCGTCATGCTGCAACTGAGTCCGTTTGCCAGCAAACCTTTAGAATTCTGAAAGTGATGGAGATCTATCTCGAATACACCTGATCCCAGAACCTGGAAGGATACAGAAAGTGAGCGCGACAAAATAATGCATTTGTTTCTAAATTATTATGTCCTAATTTGCAAACATTTTAAAAAAGAAAGGCAGGCTACCTGAGTAAATAATGTAACAACTATTGCGAGAACAGAGGTGAACCAAACGGCCATCCTTTAGAGTTTGATGTGCGTATCCTTAAAAAATCAGTTTGTCCTCCAACAAAAACGCTCCTATTCCAAGTGATGGTGGCGAAAACGGAGAGATGACAAAGTGATTTAATAAAGAATAAATAATAATCCTTCTTCCAAAGCCTGTAGGACAAGATCCAGCTCCGCAAATCCGTATCCAGAAGAAGAAAGTTGGGAAAAGACCGAGTTATCCAGTGCTAGGGTTAGACAAATATCAGTAACGTCAATATCCACAAGTGAGTCTGTCTGCGGTCTTTATGTTGCCCATCCATCGTGCCGGTCAGATGTGGTTTGAGTTTGCTGTGCTGATGCGGGGCTTGTGTTGCCAACAGTGATGCGAGCATGTGGGGGAGCATCAGCGCATAGTGACTCCCAGTGAGGGGTGTTTGACGTCCCTCCCAGTTTATATACCGCAGTGTGGTGCCATTAGAGACACTGACAGTCACTGAACGCCGCCCACTCTCCTCTCCACCTTCTTTTTTTCCCTCGGAATATCATTCACTATATTTATTAGGAGGAAACTGTCTTTGCCTCACCTGGTACAGAAAATATAACTTTTCTGCCCTTTACATTTTGAATCCATCAAACCAAACACATTTTTAAATGAAGGGAAACATAATTTATTGTAAAGGTCGACAAGTTCAGTAAACTAACTGTTGGCTACCAGAGACACAGTATACAATGGGAAAATAAACATTTTTTTCTCTGTAAGGATCAGTGATTGTTTGTGCGTCTTTACGCGCCTGGACGCCCCGAGCGCCTTTTATGCTTGTGACCTCGCAGACTTCTCTCTTGTTGCTTGTGTTTATTTTAGATAGAGAGCACGGAGCGGGAGATAACTCCACAGCTGTATGGTAGTGGAGTCTTATTGCAAACACATTGTCTCACACTCATAAATCAGCTGAGGAACCCGCGTATACAAAAAATCTGGCGCATAAATGACACAAGATGGGCCCCAACTGTACAGGTTTGAACATACATTTATTGTGATTATGTTTGTTTGGAAATATTTACAGATCTGTCCCACGTGCCATAAACACACTGTGTTGTTGTAGTTTGTTTTAATATACTGTAATTGGAGGTATCATTTGGAAACTTATTTGGGGCAGGACCAGGGGCGTAATTATGGACAATGTGGGAGCCAGTGGGGCCTAGAGAATTGATTGAGGAGAGTGATTCAGAATGCTACCTCAGAAATACAACTGTAATCACTGAAGAACTCTTGTTGAATTAAAAGTGGTGCCATTTGATATTTATGCCCTCAAAAAGGCAATCTCCGCCATGGTTTCTTTTCCTTTCTTTCTTTCTGTTTTTTTAATATAAAATAGTCAGTAGCAATCTATAAAAAAAATTATATGATTATTTTATGTAAACTATAAAAATTACAAATAAACCATAAAAAAAATACTCAATTAAATGAATCATTTCTGCCACAGCGGCCCAGGTTCGACTCCAGCCTGTGGCCCTTTGCTGCATGTCATTACCCCTCTCTCTCTCTCTCTCTCCCCCCTTCACGCTTAACTGTCCTATCTACTGTATAAAGGCAAAAATGCCCCAAAAAAATCTTAAAAAAAAAAAGAATAATTTCTTTCTGTAGTATTTTTGTCATATACAGATGTGCAAAAACTATTGCTGGGTAATATGTACCACAAAACTTCAATTAAAAGCCTGGTCTCTTTTACAAGCCTGGTGTGGCACCCCATTTTGACAAATAAACGCTTGTCTCAATTAGACACCTGGGGTCTCATTTCAAAAACATTGCGTAGGGTCCAAAAAAAAAAAAGCATGCGCCAAAAAATATTCAACAATTTTGACAATCAGGCTTCCATCTCACCATCTTCGTCGCCAATGCCCCATCTCCAAAATGTTCATAAGCGTGGGTCAAAGTTTCTCCCATCAAGTCTTCTATAGATCACAACTTTTGCGTGGGGAATAGTGTACGTCACTTTCAGGTCTCATTTTGTGTGTACGTAATGTTTATATATGAGACCCCTGGTGTGGGGGCCAAGCAATTCAATTTCATAGAAGTTCTTCAGATGTATAAAAGTGGGTTGTTGGCTACCTCAAATTACATGACCTCGTAAGTTATTCATATTCCTTTAGTTCATAATGGTCCTCAGATCAAAAGAATCAAAGGGATTTTTCATAAAAATTAATCAAAGTTGTGAGTATTGTTTTAACGGGATAAAGTTGTGCTGTGTCCGTATTTTGTGTCGGTATATGTCTGCAATTTTTAAACAAGTAATATTCATACTGGTTTAAATAAACAATTTGATTGTACTTCCCGATCTTTGCTAAGTAAGAGTCTTGCGAGAAAGGAATTAAAGGCCTGTCTCACATATAGGCCTGTTGATTTCAGTGACTGATGCAAATAATAGCCTAGGCTACTAATTGAACTTTTATTCTATGTTGATGTTGTCCAGTGTAAAGTGTCTATGTGATCATGTGACGAGATGATACACTAGTATAGACACAAAATCTGACATTAGCGTTCACTGGGGCCTGTCACAACTGCCTGGGCTGGCACATACACACACACACACACACACACACACATACATGGACACACGCATGCTGTGTTACACACAAGGAGAGGAAGAGAAACTATACTTTACTATGTTTATTATGCTTTATAAAAAGACCATAACAAGTGCAAGCACCCAGCTGTTCCGGCTCTTTATTTAGCATCTTAACTAATAATACCCTCAATTGAAAGCAAATTTGTATAAATTAAAGTCAACAGTGTATCCTGCGTGTAGCGTAACAATGTTTGTTGAACTAACATCCATAAGAGCCAGCTGAATTCTTCTCCTTTCACGTGCACAAATACTTGTTCCAGGCGGGAAAAGAAAAATGAACTCAAAACAGTATATAGAGGCTGCTAAGCAAACAAATCTAAAATGCCGTACACATTTTTATCACATGTAAACTCACGCTGGGCACAGGCATTGTTACCTTTATCACCCCTACAACAGGCCAACTTGTCTGGGAGAATTTACAGTGAGGGAACAGGATTTAAGAACTGTTCCCTGGCCGTGAAGGTGTCTGGCTGAGCAGCTCTCCTGCCGAGATGACTTCATCTCTAACCACCCCCCCCCTCCTTTGACTTATAGGTTTGAGGTTCCACGTTAGAGCGGAGACAATGGACTATTGAGTGCGGAGCAGTGTGAGTAAGAGGCCCGGACACCTCACGGCTCTGCTGAATTGAAGCATTTGGCGTTCCCACCATTGACTGAATCACACAGATCCTGTGGAGCACCAATGTGAGGTGGTTTAATCCTGTGTTCCTGTTCTGTGCAGAAAAATGTCTTGAACACACTTATCTATGAGACATCTCTTGAGTTTATATGGCTGCCATGGACTCTAGAGTCCCATCAATCTCTTTTGTAGAGACAAGTGTATAGTGCAAGGGTGCTCCTGCCCTCCCTTCATACACGTCAAAACATCCATACACTTTAATAATTGATGTGCCGTGGTTAAGGTTTCCCAACTGTAGCTCAGGTTACAATTCCTTGTAAAGCTCTGGACTGTGCTAAACAAGCAGTGATGCTCGGATTGGATCCTCTTGGTGCAACATTGGTTTGGATCAGAGACGGAGAAGCGCCTTCCTGATGATGCACTCACCAGTCTTTCTTAATATTTACATATTAATCTCCTTTTATCTATCTCTTGATTTTTTGTGTATAAGAATAGACAGAAAGTTGGCCTGGAGTAATAGGACATTTAGCTGTGTGGGTTATTTGCTTTTGGCCAGTGCAAACAATAATCCAACAGGCTCTTTTCTGCTGCGTTGCTCTAGAATAAACACAGCCCTGGAAACAGACGTCAGCCCACCACCAGTCCCATCTCAGCCTTGTATAGGACATCATTTTTCTCTGTGACAGTGTTTTGTAAAGCCGACTTCTGATTGTTCTATGGCTTTTCAGCTGGCATCCGAACCCTAAAAATAACATTTTGATTGGGAAACGGAGAGGTATGAAAGTGCCTTTGGACTTATTAGGCAAGTTGCTATTTATGAGAAAGTGCCTGATGCAACTGTTTGGTTCTTTGGCAGACTCATGTTTGTTCCCAGGAAAACTTTCCTCCTCGATGTTGTTCATAAATTATAGGTTTGAGCAAGATGTTTGAAATGTCATTACTCAAAATGCTAATAATTTAATCCAATCAGGGATGTGCTATTTCGGTTCTTTTCAATCCTGGACTTTTTCAAATGTGGACCCAAAACACATCAGTCACACCAACATACTCTTGATACTTACTTATTTTATAAACACATGAAGATTACTGTGTCCCCTATCAATGAAAGGGATCAAAGACCTTTTAAAATGAACAGTGGCCAAAACAGTGAACCCGATGACACGTGAAAACACAGTGTAGTGCGATCATATGTCACTTTACTGGTGATATTAGTTTTTATTCTATTAGATGAGACTCACTGGGCAGACCACTCACTCCTCTTTATATATGCTCCAGGTTCTTTGGGCCGCACGGCCTGATTTGGACCGTCTCTGGCCACTGTTCCAATAGTATCAACAATCTGGGCAAATTAGCTACAGTGCTAACAGATGGCTCCTTTTAGTCCAGAAATCTGCCCTGTTTAATGCAGAGCAGTTTAACACTTCTTTACAGCGCATTTGATCTCTACGCCCCAATCTGTCCAGCCAATCAATGGGGCTTTTGATGTGCGCTGCCAATGGATCTGAGGCGTCTGAGCATATCGCCCTCGGAGGAGAAATCACCTGCTGCCGCAATTAGAAAGGCGAGGGGTGGTTTCCTTCTCTCACAGCACCGTGCTGCCCTGTGTCAACTTAATACTGCCTTTGGATTTTGTTTCAGGGAAAACTGTTTAAATATGTGCATGGGGGTTCAGGGTGTGAAGAGAATATCCAGGAAACCTAAATGTGCTTGAGCCAAGGACAAAACATGAAATTCAGTGCTGCTGTTACAGGAATACTTCACCAACAAAATTACTATTTGTACATCAGTACCTCACCTAGTGTTACCTTGAATTAGTAGAGAAACCCTGTTTTTTTTATCATACGTCTTAACAATGAACGAAGAATCCAAAAACTGAGAAAATTCTTGATAAATTGAAGTTAAAGGGGGCTGTGTTTAACAATGGGAAAACTACATCAAAAATCCATTTACAAACTCTCACATGACACATGCAATATAGTCTAAGTCTCATTCATCCAGTCCCAAACACATGCAGTTTCACTAAAACTTTACTATTTAAAACACTTCCGCATAAACAACTCAGTGGAATGTACAAGCAGTTCAAATGCATGCGCTTGCCCAGCTGCTCAACTCGTATGCGTGTGTTTGGGAAGTACTAAGCATACGACTGCACAAATTGTGTGAGAGACAGTTAACAGTTGTTTTGATATAGGTTTGCTGTTGTTAAATGCAGAACCCTTTTACTCCAATTCAGTGGTGATCCTAGACTCTGGAGGTCTCGAGGCAAAGAAGCTTATTGAGGCCCCCCAACACTGTCATTTTTTCTCCTGCTCCTGTTTTTTTTCTGTTGACCAGAAATGTATGCTTGTTTCAATGTGCTGACAGTTACACTGAACTCATGTATGACAGTTAGCTGACCGTCCAACACATTCTCACACCGACCTCGTCACATATTGACATTTAGTCATGGACTTTCCATGTCCACATACGACGTGCAAGGTACCCTGGGTGCGTTGGTTGTTGACGCTCTGGGACGTTGTGTCAAGTTCTGCCTGTTACATGTATTGTCTTCTTTCAAAATACACTTCCGTTTACACAGGAAATGTACAGTTTGCATACAGTCTCTTTCAAAATAAAAGCACTACGTCCGCTCAGCACCGCAAATTGACTTTTTTTCCCCTCCACCAACTTATGCTTATGGTTGGGTTTAGGCAACAAAAACACATGGTTAGGTTTAGGAAAAAAAGAACAGTGTTTGGCTTTAGAATCTTACGGGACACCAATACCACTCTCATGGGTGAAAGTTGGTGTTTGTTGGACCCATCCAGCACCACTGCCAGATTTCGACGACTTCGGAGTGAGACCAGGTTGGACTGTCCTACCTAACTATAAACAGCTGTCAGACTGTAGCTGGAAGAGGCCCCACTAAAGGTGTTTTGGGACAGCAGTGGTGCACTGTATAGTGCCATTATGAGAGATTTAAAGGGGTTTATAGATGTCCTTGGAAAAACTGCCAATATGACTTTTAAAAAAATCTATTTGGGTGCCCCAAACATTTGCCTGGTTTGCCTTTTCTGATGGTGCTCCTCTGTTCATAACTTCTCTCATTTTGGATTCTTCGGTCACTGTGGAGGCATGCTAGAAAAGACAGTTTTCTTCACATATTCAGTGTAACACAGACCGAGTAACCGATTTACAAATGGTCATTTTGTGGGTGAAATATTCCTTTAACAGCAACATTAAAATCAATGTTTAATATTTGGCTCAAGTATATAAAGTTTTTATGGATGGATATGTGGGAGAAAACATTACTGTATGTCTGCTGTCAGCTGCAGTAAATGCCTTTGACGTATCATGACATATTTTTGGCAGTATGAGGCACAGAGTTAAATTAATACTATCTAAATGTGTCACTTTTGGACCTAAATGTGATTTCTGATGTGCATCTGCAGTAGTTTTAAACATATGTCATAAATTACCCAGAGTAAAAACTGTTATGGATGTCAGCTTTCCCTCAGATGAAACCTTCAGACCTTCAGCTGACATTTGGTTGGATTTAAACACCCTGACATTATGTTGCCTGTCTAATTAGAGTCTCGTGGAACTTTCCAGCCACCCTCTTGCTTTACTGTTGACAAAACACAGCCGTGTCAGCACTCCTGTACCCTTACAATGCAACCAACAACACGCTGTGGTCTACTGACACCATGTCATGATGCATGTAGGCGAGTGAGGCAACAGAAAAGGCGTCTGGCCAATGGCAGCATCATGACATCATTTACGGCTGAGGTGTGATTTATGGCTCAACAGGACAAGTTTTTAAAAGGCTTCTGCTTTGGTTGAAGAGCGTAAATCAGGGTGCGGTGATGTGGGGCCATGTGTGTAACAGCTGTCCGTCTGCCAGTGTGCCAAGAGACAGCAGCACATACCCCAACCACCCCTTCAATGCTCGATATTGATCCTAACAGACCAGCTCCACCTTTGACACATGGAGAGTCAGCAGGGGCCGTAGGCATTACCACATCTGTTACTCCAGCCGAATGATGTCATATCCTGCCTTGTTTCAGTAGATGCATTTCCATTTTACAGTGTTTTTCTCTCGTTGTCCCACAGTAGCTGCTGTTTGTGTTGTGCTGAGAGAGAAAAAAACATGTGAAGGACACTCCCAGGCAAAACACAAGAAAGCCAAACATGTTTTTGTGTCCGAGCGAGCTCTTGAGTGATTACCAGGCTAATTGTGTGTGGAAGAAGCTACTGTAGCCTTGAGGAAATCCTCCCTCGCCAGAGTCAAAGCATCATTGCTCCACGCAAGACAAAACCTCACAGCAGGAAAAGGAAAGAGATAAATGGAGGAGAGGGAAGAGCGTGCTGGTGTGAAGAGGGCTGTTAAAGCTGCACCAGTTAGCCCATCAGGAAGACCCGCCTGACTGTGAACCCTCAGGCCTCGCTGACCCGCAATTCACACACTAATCTACCTGTTAGTATGAGGTGTGAACAGGTGCGTTCCCTTTATGTGCTGCTCAGCGGGGCGTCTGGTTCCTCAATGGGTTTTGGCGGCACAGATGTGCCACGGGCAGAGTCTGAAAATAGCTCCTATTAATTTTCTTTTATTGAAGTTGCCCGGCTGTGTGAATCAGGGGAAATTTTCATCAAAGTAATAGCCAATATTAATCTTCAAAGTTGCAAGGGTTTTGGCCTTAGTGTCACACACAGGGGAAATTCAACATAATCGCTGAACACCATCAGCTTGATTAGCATCTCGTAATTTCACCTTGGCATGCCACGCTGTTAGATGCTGTGATTCTGTGTGATAAGAGCCTGTGATTCTAGTTTAATTATCCAGAGACTTAATGATCTCTTATCTGCCTTTTCTTCCTCCACTTCCTGGCCAAAGGCACATGACCTCTACAGTACACTACAATATATTGTTGTTTATTTGTTTAGACACATGGGTGGATTATGAGACATGGGCCCCTGGGTGCAATCATACAAAACGCCGCACCACCTCTCCTACATGGGATTATTGTGGTAATTTTGTGTGCCCTTGTGGTCGTTTTGTGTCTGTAGAGAATTTGCTTCACTTTGAGGTATATTTGAGTCTTTCGTAGGTTGTTTTGTCTCTTGGTAGTTCCTTGGCATCTCTCTGTAGTCGCTTTGTGTCTCTTTGAGGTAATTCTGTGTCTCTTTAAGGTATATTTATGTTTTTTCGTTGTTGTTTTCTGTCTCTTTGTGGTATATTTGTGTCTGTCTTGGTTGTTTTGGAACTCTTTGTAGTCATTTTGTGTCTCTTTGTAGTTCCTTTACATTTCTTTGTGGTTGTTTGGTGTCTCTTTGATGTATATTTAGTGTCTTATTTAGTTGTTTTGTCTCTTCCTGGTCATTTTTGTCTCTTTATAGTTTCTTTACATTTTTCTTTGGTCACGCTGTATCTCTTTGGAGGTAATTTTGTGTCTCTTTAAGGTATATTTGTATGTTTTTTGTTCTTGTGGTGGTTGTTGTTTCTGTCTCTGAGGTAATTTTGTGTCTCTTTATTGTCATTTTGTATCGCTTTGAGTTATATTTGTGTCTTTTTTGGTTGTTTTGTCTCCTGCATCTGTTTTTGGTCACTTTGCGTCTCTTTGAGGTATATTTGTGTCTGTCTTGGTTGTATTGTGATTCTTTGTAGTCATTTTGTGTCTCTTTGTAGTTCTTTTGCATTGCTTTGTGGTTATTTTATGTCACTTTGAGGTATATTTGTGTGTTTTTTTGGTTGGTTTGTCTCTTTGTGGTCATCTTTTGTCTCTTTGTTGTTCCTTTGTATCTCTCTGTGGTCCCTTTGTGTCTCTTTGAGGTAATTTTGTGTCTATTTAAGGTATATTTGTGTCTTTTTTGGTTGGTTGTTTTAGTCTCTTTGTAGTCATTTCCTTTGTCTCTTTATAATTCTTTCCATCTTTCTTTCTTTCTTTGGTTTCTTTGTGTCTCTCTAAGGTAATTCTGTGTTGTGTTGTTGTTTTCTGTCTCTTTGAGGTATATTTGTGTCTTCCTTGATTGTTTTCTTGACTCTTTGTAGTCATTTTGTGTCTCTTTGTAGTTCCTTTGAATCTCTTTGTGATCGCTTTATGTCTCTTTTAGGTCATTTTGTGTGCTTTTGAGGTATATGTAGCCTTCTCACTGCCCCTGTGAGTTCCCCGGCACAGATGCACAGATTCAGCACTCCATCAAAGTACAATACTTTTATTTACTGCAGCCCAGCACACAACAACAACAAAATCAATCCACAACATGTGCCTATGTCTTCCAGTCCATTCAGTCTCAAACCAAAAACTCAAGTAGTGTCCCTCTCCTTGGTCTGGGCCGCACGCATCCGAGGGCCAACACACTACTGCATAAGAGGCCGTTTACACGTACACGGTGATTTTGATAAACGGAGACATCTTCCTTCGTTTGTGCCCTTCGTTTACACGCAAATGGAGATTTCTCCTCTGAAAACGAGTCTTTCTAAAAACTCCGGCCAGAGTGGAGATTTTGGAAAACTCCGGTTGCGCGTTTGCATGTAAACTGAGATAAACGGAGATAAATGGAGTTATAGGCAGCCGACGTCACAACATGCGCCGGAAGTTGCGCCTGTGTCAAAAGTGCGACCTATGTTGCTATGGTGACAACGGATACATGGAAGGCTTGAGCCTCTCGTTACACTGCCACCTACAGGTTTGGCATGCTCTTGTGTATATATACAAGTAAGTGTAAACGAAGATCTTTTTGAAAACGGAGATGGTGAAATGTCCGTTTATGAAAATAGCCGGCGACGTGTAAACGGCCTCCAAAAAAGGGAGAGATGTAATCAGCACAAACCAGCAGCAGCTGTGACATTCAACTCACCTGCTACTATTCTCATGAGCCAATACCCCCCACACCTCTCCCTGCATCTGACTCCTAACCACACCCACCTCCACAGTATATTTGCATCATTTTAGTTGTTTTGTGTTTCTTTGAAATAACCTTGTGTCTACTTTAAGGTGTATTTGTTTTTTCTTGGTTGTTTTGTGAGTCTTTGTAGTCGCTTTGTACCTCTGTGTGGTTGTTGTGTCCCTTTAAGGTCATTTTGTGTCCCTTTGAGGTATATTTGTTTCTTTCATGGTTGTTTTACTTTGTAGTTGTTTTGAGTCTCATCTCTTTGTGGTCTTTTTGATTGTCTTCCTGGTGTGTATGTGGTAATTTGAGTTACATCTTGCAGGTGGAGGTCAGAGGGACCCCTGACACTTTGGGCCCCTGGACCTGGGCCCTTCAGTAATCCATCCATGTATGGACGGATTAAGAAGTATTTTTGGCAGGTCTGTTGTTTTTTCCCTTGATGATTTTCCTATGTGTCCCTTTCCCATTTGGTCCATACACAAGCAGTTTCCTACCTTTGCTTCCGATTCCACAAACAGGGATTCTTGGGAATTTGCTCCCCTGGCATTGTACGTGGGAGTGTTATGTTCTAGTGCAATGCATGAGGATGTGTGTGTCTTTGATGGTGAGAGGCTCAGAGAGCGTGAGGACTCTCATGAAACTCATTTGTGGACTCGCCGTGACTTTTCTTTGCCATACCGAGAGAGTGAAATGTGACCTTTTGTTTGGATTCCATTTAGCTAACTGAACTGTAGTTGACCTCATAACTGCTCACTGTGTACATACACACAAACCCATCTCCACTCGGCAGGACAAACAACAGATGCAAATCCTTTTGTGCTGAGTGACTGTTAAGGCCTGCTCATGATATTAACAGCAGTGTACTGTACAGCACAGATGGAAGATGTATACGTTTCCACGGCCAGTTTGTGTTCCTGTGGGCTCAGTGCCATGTTTGACATCACTTAGGCCTCTGTCCATGCTTAGCCAGCCTCGTACTGAGACAACAGGGCCCAACTGGATGTGGTTTGATTAATTCTCTCAGTAGGAGCGTGTTGATGGTGTTTGTCTAGTGAAGGCTCATTGACGTTGAATCTTCACTGATGAGATTGTGTCCAAGAGCTGCATGTAAGTGATGAATTTGTTCTCAGAGAGTCCAACTAGTGGACTGTAGCGATGATACATTTGGCCTAATTTCTGAAGTTGGCCCCGTCGCCCAGGAGGAGCTCCCTTGCTGCCAGGTCTAATGGCTGTGGAGTGTTGTTCCAGCTTGACCCCCCGAGTCCCAAGTTGCTCCACTTCTTACCCCTCTAACTTGGCTCTCATAGGCAATTTTCATATCTCTGTCCAACATTTGACATCTCTCAAGAACTCTGTGCTCTCCAGATCACAGGCTGGATGTCTTTAATATTCCCTCATTTCAAAAATGCATCACACTGCGCAACGCTCACATTGCAAACAACCGATTTTTCCTTATGAGGAGAAAAGTGTGGAAAATGAATGTGTGAGAGGAGTGATTCCTCATCGGCGTCCAACAGTGTAGTGACATAATGATGCCCGTTATGCCGCTCCAAGATGCACACATATGGATTTTTCATGTTTTCTTTCAAAGCGGGAGCACTTCTAATGGCTTTAGATTAATAGTTAACTGCACCATGTGTATTAATCTTTCTGTTCAGAGTTTGTGTTCTCATACACTCCGAGATGATTTATTAGCCGGGGTGATGAATGGCACTGATAGTATAAGTGCAGACCCAGCACATTTTAACAGGGGTAATTTGTTTATCTTGCAGCCCTGTGCTGTAGCACCAGGGTGAAAAAAATCACTGAAGTGCAATAATATGATGCCAACCATATTGCACATAAAGTTTATATGTGGAAGGTCAAAATATGTGAATTCAAAGTTTTGCAACAAAGAAAATGGTTCATATTGTCATATTTCCATATGCACGTAAAAGAGGTTACTAACAGGGTAACGTACATACATGGACATCGGGCAATATCACAGCCTGTTAAGAAATTAGACTTTTAATTTATCCATATGTATCATTCTCAGCTGGGATTGGTGTAGTTGTGGGTAAAATGCATGACTTTGAGCCAGTGGTCAAAATAAGGCAAACATCCAACACAAACAAAAACAAATATGATCAAGAGATGAATTAATTTAAGCATTATCCCTTTAAACCATTTTAGCAACACAGAACTTAAATACATTTTACATCATTAGCTACAATGTAAAATAGTGTCATTATCCTCCCAAAATATTTAGGCCCAGGCACACCAATCCGACATCAAATAACTAGTGATGACCGGGGCTGACTGCTGCGTCGCCACGCTAGCATGTATCTCAGACAAAAGAATTGCACTTGAACACACTGCAAAGACTAACGCCAACAACCAGCTGGTGCAAACGTTCTGCACCTGTGTGAGAGGAAATAACTCTCCATACCTGCAGGAGGCATTAGTCTGTATTCATCATTCAAACCGGACGACTGAATGGACAAAATGCAAGATGCTAGTTAGCCAGTTAGCACATTAATGACACAACCGAATGCTGACAGAAACAGTCTTTACTGTACACTAGTGAACAACAATACACAAAAAAATCACTAAACATTTCTGCTCAAGAGCGCAGTGTCTTAAAAAAATCACCTTACCTGATATAAGACATTTGTTTTGGTCTTATGCCCTCTTGACTTTAGCTGTTTGTTTACTTTCCTCACTTCGCGTTTCTCCTCTCATGCGCTGAGCTGAACTGCCCACAGAGTGATTTCACTCACCGACATGCATTTCAGTCTTCAACACCAATTGAAGATGCTGAATCGGCCAAAGAAAAGCTGACAAGGGCCAACTCGTGCCAATGGTGTGGGACACATCACAAAAACTTGGGCGAAAGATGCCCACTGATGGCCAAACATGCTGATCATAAAGATGAGAACTTACTTTTCTTCCTTTATAACTGTTGATGCAATGCATTTAACTTTTGAGAGTTTCACTGAGAGGCTTGAATTTGATACTGCAGTGTGTGTGATGGACTATGAGTAATTCATTATCTGTGGACTTCAGTAATGACTCTGCTACATTCATGGTTTGCATTCAAAGTATATTTTAATTAACTGATTATTATTATTTGTATTTGTTGACATGCCATACTTCAGAACTTTACTTTCCCTGGTTGCAGTAGTGACAAGTGCTCACTGGTCACTTCGTGTCACCCGCTCAGCTAACAGCCGTTACCCTCCGCCCTCCACCTCCCGCCCTCTCACCCTCGCCCCATCCTCGGCCTTACCCTGAGCCTGGGAGCGGAATTCTGGGAACATTTTTCCATGTGAAATGCCGAGGTCCAGTCGAGGGGTGTGACGCCAGTGCATTGTTCCAGCGGCAAAAAAAGGAACCGCTTGTGATGAGGCCAATTCCTGTTGGTCCCAAAAAAACAGGCACTTTCTCACACCGACTTCCTTCCTCATTGGACAGCACAAAACAATCCCACACCAACCAGCAAAGCGAAAAAGAAAAAGAGAAGGGAAAAGAGCAGCAGGAGAGGTGAGCTGGGATAGATATTCTCAGTCGGTGCAGGTTGTGTGTGTGTGTGTAGCTAAAAGCACAGATTGTCTCTGCAATCTCCAGTTTTCACCTGACTGCCCATTTCAAAGGTGAAGGTTCTTTATCTGCAGAGACAGACCCCTTAACCTCACACACTGTATGCTATCCTAGTGACAGCCAGCTGCTCTTATCTTTACTGCCTGTATGATTGTCATCACTTGTGAATCTCAAAGCTTTTTACTGTCCCTGAATGTTTACTTTTGGCTGCAGTGTGAAGACAACTGACGGTGATTGTGGCTTGATCTTAACCCCGCTATCATGTTATGAATCATCATCCTTTTAGGAAAACCTTTGCTGGCAGATTGAGAAAACAGAGAAAAAGACTGAGGGAAGCAAGCGAGGAGGGCAGCGAAGGCTCAACTGATTGAGAGAGCAGGACTCAGGAAGCACCTGCCTGTGCGGAGGGCTGAGCATTTATCTGACCCCACTCACATCAGGTGGTTTCCTTGTTTACGTTATCTCCCCGCAGCTCCCTGTGGCCCGGCCACTATTGGCTGCCCTGGGCCACTCCTTTTTTCCACCACGTTCATTGATCTTAAGAGGGCCTGCCACTTCCCTGTTTCTCCTTTCCCACCAGAACGACCGTTCAGAGGAGAAACCCACCCGACAAACGGAGCGATCGCTTTAATAAGCTAAAAACTCAAAGCTCTGCTCGACCTCTCACCTCTGTCCTTGCAACACAAACATGGCAGCCTTGAAGACTGCCTTCCTTTTCCTCCGCGTGCCTATACTTGGGCCCAGTGGAAACAAGCAGGCTCATCAATTAGCCTGACTGATAACCTTGATCCTGCTGTCCTCCCTGTCACCTGTATTGCTCAACCCTAACCCAGCTGGCAAGATTTAAACACTGATCTGCCTCGAGGGGAGGGGGTCAGGGTTTTTAAATGTTTTCATGCACCAGTTTGTGGCTGTTCATTATTCCAGGAATCCTGTTGAGACAGCGCTTTTCCTCTCAACGCAGCAGCATTTTTAATAGTAAAGTTATTGAGTTGTACTGCTGCTGAATGTTTCCTTTCCCCCTGTTGATATAATTACGGTTAAATTGCTGCTTGGCATTCATGGTAATGACTGCAGGTGGGCCAGGCACAGGTGCTGTCTGTAATTATAGTGCACATGAGATCCAGAAATGATTATCTGGGCTAAATACATGTAATCAGCCTCTGCAGATGCACATCTTAACTGTTTTATGAAATGTTTATTCTCACCGGGAGGCACGGCAGAGCGTTGTGTGTGTGCTTCGGAGGCAGAGGAGTGTGTATACATATACTTGTGTGGCAGTGCTTGGTTGCAGAGATTGTACTGAAGCGGCCCCATCATATTGGTGGTGATCTATTTGTCCTGGCAAGACTTGAGCTGGTCTGACGTCACAGACTCTGTTGGTCAGCCAAGTGACTTTTAAAAAGCAAGAACAATATCCATAATTTCATATCTCCATCAGCTGAGTTATGACACAGTAGAGCTGTATATTCTACTAGAGACCGTTGGCTATAACATCCTTTTTATGCTTCAGATCAAGGACAGTATTTGCACATGAGGCTTTAGTCATCGGTCTAAAGCCAACCCCTCTCAACGGACATTTTCCTCCGTACCCAGTCGGCCCTCCTTCTCTCCGTATGGCCTTTCAGTGGCCCTCCTTTTCCTTACTATCTTGTTATCTCAGCAAGTGTTTCCTGTGAGCACCTCGCTCTTCTCTGGTACATGTGGTAGAGCTTGCGGCATGTTACGTCCACGGGGTATTGTTCTCCCGCAGTTTGACCATCGTAAATTAGCTGGAAACGATTTGTCAGACGTGAGAAGGGGGGAGAGCCAGGAAAGGGAAAAAAACAACAACAAAATCAGGGCCCTGATGTGGCCCCAGCACTGAACCGTACACTGAACAGATATGTTAATGGCCTCTGTAATTGCTCCAATTCAGGCTATTAAAAACAATATTATCCAGAATGCTTGACTATCGGTTAACTGGAAGACATTTTCTAATTTTACGCTTTACTCAGAGCGCTTGACACTGTGTCAGTTCCACGGTGTTTCCATATTTATCACTTTACATAACAAGCTGATGTACAGAGAGAGGTTGTTTAATGTATGTTTGGACCATTGACTTTTTAAAATAATAGACGTAGCTACTGTGACGTCATGTCTTAAAGTCTCGAGTTCGGCATTTTGGCCATCACCATCTTGTTTTTTTGGAGCCAGAAGTGACCATTTTTGGACGAGTGTGGAGCTGTGGAGGAATGAGGGGTGGATCTGACTCATAGACTGTAGCAATGCCTCGCAGACAATCTGACACTCAAGCGGCCCTGTCCTTAAAGGGATAGGTCAAAAATTTTTTTAAGTGGGGTTGTATGAGGTAGTTTTCCACAGTTAATGTGTTACCTACAGTAGATATTAGTCTGCACGCCCCCAGACAGCGATTTCCACGGGGAACTGAAGCCGTCATATAACTCTCTTCAAAGCCAGACTCCATTAGTAAAAACACAGTAGTTTAACACTGCTAAACACAAAAGCTGCTGGTCCACTGTTGCCCTGGCCAGTTTTTTTGTTTGTGTTATTGTGTAACATTGGCCAGAGGTTTATTTTGGATTCATCACAGTCACATGATAACACAAACTAACCAATTGATCGAGGTAGCAATAGACCAGCAGCTCCCATGTTTAGCAATCCAAAATTTCTGTTTTTCTCAAAGGAGTCTGGTGGCTTTGAAGAGAGTGTAGATGTGGAACTGAGGCACCTAACAGCTTCCCCGTTGGAACGAGCAGTCTGAACGAAAGGTAAAGCGGTGAAGATACTCTAAATATAACAAACACTTAATTTGTTAGAGACTGTTTTAGGTGGGACGTGTTTTTAAGATGGCTAAATTATGTTTTGCTGCTGCCCCCATCCACGGCAGTACATTGCTTAGCTTCTGTTTTGGCACTCCTGATGCTTCTCGGAATTGGGGGCTTACTGACAGATATCTACTGTTGGTAATACACTGACTATGGAAAAGCACCTCATAAAACCCCACTTCAAAAAATCAGAACTATCCCTTTAAACATGTGTAATTTTTAGCCTCAATAAAATATGTTGACTGGCTTCTGGAGCTGGCCTCATGTGGCCATTCAAAGAACTGCGGTTTTTGGCACTTCCATGTTGGCTTCATATTTCAGCTTCAGAGGTTGCTACTTGGTATTTGGACTTAATTATACATTTACTGAAAGCAGTTGGACAACATTTGCCCTGTACTGCAAGCTGAGCTACGCCAATTTGAGGCCCACTACATAGGAAATGTATGTAATATACATTGGTGATAACCACTTCCATGCTGACTAAATGAAAAGTGTGTTTATTTCACTGCAGGAGGAACCACCCCTGTTTATTCCGCAGGCTGATTCCTACTGACCATCAACATGACCCTCTTTAATGAGGGAATTCCTGAACATCAGAGGATGTCTCACGCACATCCTGGCTCTTAATCAGCACTCATGCTCTCACCTATATCATCACGGTCCTGCAGCAGTGACCTAAGGAGAGCTGACACATCCTTGTACTCCCTGGGTCTCCCGGAAGGAGCACGCAGCCTGTCCGTACAGGGAGCCAAGACTGGCTGAGTGTCGAATCCTTACGAAATGCTCCCCTCCACCACCCCCTCCCTTAACCTCAAACTGCCTCAGTTTGGCTGCGGCAGAGAATTTCTGAGCTACGAAACTATGTCTTTCTGGCCTCACCATGATTTTCTGTCAAGATCTACCCTGTACCACCCCCTCCGGGACTCCTACTGTCACAACCAATGTTCCCATGGATGGGAATGACCCCGGGGATGCCGAGATTGACAGTGAGCAGAGTGGGACCAGGAATTAAAGGTCTCTGTAGAGTCAAGAGGCTTGTCAGAGGAGTAAAAAATAAAAACATGCCGTACAGTAGGTCCGCAACATACGCATGCCCTTAGCTGTGACATGGGAACCCCCCCAGCCCTAAACTATGCCTGCAGTCATTCCCCCCTGGACAGTGGGGGCAGGTCACGCATGAGGCCCTGTACGCAGCTGGGTCACTCCCTGCTACCTCATGCCAGGCTGAACTATGCTGGGAACCAGCTAAGTTAAGCACACAACCTTAAGATCAGCCCCGATACACATGGAACCTCACACGGCTTTAGATACGAAGCCAAATCAGTAACCCTATCACAAATCTGCTTTGATAAGGAACTGTTGCAAGGCGAGGGAAAAAGGGACCCTGGCAGTCATCAGGAGCATGAAAAATGACCACAATTCCGTACGAAAACAACTTCCCCCACTGTAAAATAACAGTATTGCTGCAAGTGTAGGGGAAATCAGAAGGAAGTTCCTCCCTTATAAGAGAGTGGATTGTTCTCCGGCTTTGATTGTTTATGCAAAGCTAAGCATGTTTGCTTTTAATTATGTCACAATGTATCACAGGAGCGCTTCCAGATTTGTACAGGAACAAATACTGCATGCCTCATCTGGAATGAGTGTGCATTTGTTTAGCTCTGCATCTCTTGATTTCCTTATCAGCAGAAATGAACCCTCGGGGGTGTGAACATCACCAGAAATTGAAGCTAATCACCAGAATAATTGACATTCTTTATTTTGGATCTAGTACTTTTCTAATTTACTTTTGCTTTCACTGTTTTCCTGGCAGTATTTTATGTGTAATCTCTCTCATTTTTGATAAGATCTTAGTGAGCGCTTGGCTAGCAGTCTTGAACACATAGCACTTAATCTCAATGTCCTCATTTGAGTCTCACTCCCATGACACCTGTCACTCTCTGCTGTCAAGGAAAAGCAAAAAGTAGTAGCAGTCCAGACAAACACAACTCTTACTAATAAAGCTGAAATGTCCCCTGTAAGTCTTAATGGCAGGGGACAGTCACCCCCTGCTCCCTCCTGCCAGGCCTGTTTTGTCCCATCATCAATCTCCCTAAAAAACTGTTACCATGGCAGCCAGTTCTCTGCAGGGGAAGATGGCTGACTGACAGCCTTAAAGCTGGTGAGGTTTTGTGTGATGCTGGATAACACTGGGTTTCTTCTCCTCTCTTGCTGCAGGTGTGTCGGTGATACACACAGATTCAAATGGAACAGGACAGCTGGTTTGGCTCACAGCTCTTTGGACGTCCCAAGTGTGTGAGGTGGATTTTTTGTAGGCCTCAGATCTGCCCAGATAGCAGAAGCACTACAGTCGGCTTTTCACATACACTTTCAGTATGGTACCTTTGGAACCAAAAGTGTCCCTTCAGACATGGCACCTAGACCTTAGGTCCACTTGGCGTTTCCACTGCAAACAGTGCCTCTGCACCGCGTTTACTGTACAGAACAGGGCTGCACACTGACATTTTCAGTACAAATACAACAGGCTGCAGTGAGAGTCTCTCTCAATGAGATATTAAAAATAGCGGGTTTGAGCATTTAGTCCTAAGGCAAGCTCAGGGGTTTAGTGTTGACGGAGTCCACAGGAATGACGCTCCACGAGGATTAGAATATATACACTTCACAATACCCAGTCTAAATTAAAATATTATTTTTAAATGCTTGAAGATCCACTCATTACTTAAAGTGTGTGTCATCCAAGAGGGACAATAAAAACTAAAGTGATGGTCAAAGTTGTCACACAGAAATTTAAGGTGTGCTGATGGATTCACGTCATCAACTCATGCATTGAGTAACATTACAAGTAAATGTTCCACCTTAAAAGTAGCCGTCAGTCGACCCAGTGAATTAGCAGCAAAACACCCTTTAATTTTATAGTTATACATTTCTAACGTATGTAAAACTCTCCACAGTATAAACAGTGGTTACATGAGCCTCAAAACCAGCCACAACTCAGCCCTGAGCAGAGTGACCGTCCTCTACTGACCAATCAACAGACAGCGGCGTTCAGAGCCCCACCTTTTAGTACCTAGACTCACAAGTCAGTCGCTTAGACGCTTTGCTTAACTAAAGACTGATGACTTTCTCCCTGATTTTGTGTTTAGATGGGCGGATACAATTTCAGAGTTTAAAAAAACTCCCTACGTTGCAGAACCAATAGTAAATCCGCAGGGCGGTCCTTTGGTGGCTCGCTGAACTCTTGTGCTCGTAAACATAGTCCGACTAGAAACATGTGTAGCGGTACAAAATGGCTCAAGTTGCTGTAAGTCCTTCGTTTCCACAATCGTGTGGACTGAGCACACGTTTGATAAAACGGAGTTTAATCTCTCAGCATCCATTTTCAAGCTCTCTGTGTGTTTGTGTCCTTGCGGACGAGAAAAGGGGGAGCGCACATTTCTGGGAGGGAGTGTCCTTTTCAAAAATGCAAGAGGCGTTGCTTTGTTGCCGGCCGTTTTCGCCGGTGTGTTAAACACACTTTAGAAAGGAGTGTCCCCAGATTATCAGAAGGCGGAGATCTCTGATTGTCTGGTGGCGAGACTATTTAGTACCAGATCTGTGTGCTAGGTACCCCAACAGAGGGGTGACCAAAAATGGGGACGGCATGGAATGGTTTCACTGGTACCATCCACCAACCTTACCATACTGCTCAGAGGAAACTGAGCTTTAGAGACCAAAAAAATTAAAACTGGTTGTATTTTAATGAGACATCGGCAGCATTTCCGGCTGTGAATGCACCACTAAAAACAGCTAGCCTCTTTTAAGCCAAAACATGATCTTTTCCAAACCATAACCAAGTGGTTTTTGTGGCTAAACACACATTTACCACAGCACTGTTGAAACATTAAGAAAAGTTTTTACATATCAACTACATTATCAGATACTACAGTTAACGTTTCAAGTCAGTGGTTTGCATTAGAGTACAATTTGTACATTTACTCTGGCAATTAGGTTGAAGAGCTACAGGAAAACTGCTCAGACCTATATATATTGTTGGCTCCACCCTCACCTCAGACACAATTTGTCTCCGCACTGCATATGCCAAAATATCTAATATTTCCTTTTGAATGGTGTCAGACATCCAGTTGTCTGTTCACTGATGTCCCTCGTGTCCCTTGGACAGATCATAACTATTGCCACTTCCAAGTAAGTTCAAAAATAGCCACCCACAGACAGCATAACAGGAGATATGATGAACTCACTGTCTTTGGTTTAGCTTTACTCACTGTTTGATGATCCAGGGTGCTTCAGTTGGTTTAAGAGTTGCTTGATTTGCAGGATGTATGAAGAGCTGCAAAACAAATTTCAAAACAATGGGGTATTAAATGATTTCATCAAACAATAAAAACTGAGATGCACCAAACAGGCAGCAGTCCATGCTCCACACTCACTTCAGCACACCTGCCTTTAATTAAAGCTTCCTGAAATGCCAGGTCAGGTGGTGCATTAGAGTGACTCAAAAAATAATAGGAAACTAGGACTTTCTAGAAATGTCTCTAACAATACAGTCATGTCCACTTGTCTTGTTAACAGGGATTGCTGCGGCACCGTCAGCACCCACCTTCCAGCATCTATGTACGGGCATGATATTACATCTGCTCTTTGCAAGAAAGTTAAAAAAGCATAATGACTTTTTTTCTTTTTTGCTTTTCATGCTCGGAGTTAATCAGTCTCATTTGTAGGACTGTCAAAAAAGCATTAGTGGCATTTAATTTCCAAAACACAGACAGTAGTCATGGGAGAAACAGATAAGCATCTGGGCCATATTCAGGCTGGTTCCTGTGGGAGAGAGTGACTCCTTATTCTATGCTGCTGCTGGTAAACCTATCAGGGCACAAAGGAGAATGGGACCCTCTGTAGACAACATGGCTCCTCCTCAGACAATAAGGCAGGGGGACAATGTGGGAATCCTGCTGGAGGACCCACCTTGCCTGCTGACTGTGCTGAATTGAAGATTACAGGAGAGGGTTATATACAAGAAGTAGTGTCTTGTATTTTATTGACTGTTCAGCATGAAAACACTACAGAGAACAAGACCTGAGAAAAGGAAACAAAAATTGAATGATTTCATGTCACCATTAAAAACCGCCTGACATGAAACTTACTGAAACTCGGGGCCCCTGCTGTCATTTTGCCCCTAACACAATGAAATTTGGTCATTGTGTCATTTCCCTTCCTAATCTACACCCATTTCCGCCCATATATGGGTGTCATCCCCCGGTGTAACTCATAGAATTGCAGGGGTTTTTCACTGTCAGACATCACAATGCTCATTGTTCTTATGGCTGCCTCTGGTTAACGTCCTGAGAATAATACATGAAAGACTGATGTACGACTGATAGTCTCAGTGGTGGAATATGCTCAGTTAGTCCCAATACAGTTTGCTGTGTGTGTGTATATGTGTGTCTGTGCAGGACAAGGCAGGGAAGAGCTTTTTTTTATGTGTCATGTCACTATGACCTGTGACTACTGCGTCCTGGTTTCCCACAGACATATGTCTCTTCACATTTGACAGACCTACCTGCGACCGAGCCCCCCCTCCCAACTCCTCTCACCCCTCCCTCCTCAGATTAAAGTCAAACCTGGAAACCATTTTGCTTCTCGTTTTCCTCTGGAGCCCTTATAATGACGGGAAAGTGCTCTGGCCCCGCTGCCACCAAGAGCGAACGCGCAGGCTTGATGGGAAACTGTAAGCCTCTGCAAAAATGTCTCCTTTTAGGGCTCTGTGTGCTCTGTTACACACACACTCTGCAACCATAAATTTCAAAAGATGAAATAGCATGTGGCTCTTATCTTTATTTACACAATATAAAGCTCTTTTTCTACGTAAGGGAGAATGAAAAAAGTGACCTCTGGAGTCTAGAAGGCCGAACTTCTCATGGAGGAAGTCAAGTGGAACTAGGTCTATAATATCTTTTAAAATAGAGGTTTACTGTCTTGCTAAATGTTGCCCCATGTGCCCACCCCTAATGTTAAAGAGAGCTGCTTTTACACAGCAAAAAAAAAAAAAAAAGTTTCAGTGGAGAGGTGCAGGTTAAGATTTTGGGAGATTTAAAGGAACTGTGTGTAAGATTCAGGGGGATTTAGTGGCATCTAGTGGTGAGGATTGCAGACTGCAACCAGCTGAAACTTCTCCCGGTTAGAATTCCTTCAGTGTTCATTGTTCAGGAAGTTTTTACCGGGAGCCGAATTATCAGCAGAGGTCTCTTCCTCTCCAAAAAAAAAACAAACCAGGTGATTAAAAATAGGTAAAGACACTGAACAAAGCAGTTCACGTTACAAATCAGTATTTCTTCGACACTGTTCTGCCTGCTGGAGATGCACTTATAGCATAGCACCTGATTTAAACCAGTAAAAACTCTGAATAAAACACATTCATGTTAAACAAAAATGTTTTTCTGTTCTGGGCTACTATAGAAATGTGGCAGCGCAACACGGCGATCTCTGTGGACAAGGACTTGCTCCCTGCATGATATAAACGGCTCATTCTAAGGTAATGAAAACACAATTCTTATTTTCAGGTGATTCTACACTAAAGAAAATACACTTATTATATTATATTTCATTTCTGCAAATACACCCCCCTTCACACTAACCCTTAAAAATCTAAGAATATTACGCTGTATAAAATGTTGCTTTGCTGTCATGCAACGTCAGTGTCTCCCATGACTCTATACACAAAATCTCCAACACGCTCATTTGGATGCTTCCTGTTGTTTACAAATGAGCTGTTTATACGTTGCACCCACTCTCCAAGGGCAATCACCACCATCCAGTTTGAATCTGCCTGGGCATTGTTACAGCAATCACTGTGAGCTTGTTGTTGATGAGGAGAGTGTACACAGCTTATTCCAGAAAATAACCCACTCGAGAATCAACCAAAAGTCAATCATGTCCCAGGGGCCAAATCCAGCTCGTTATCAGAGATCATTACAGAGCGTTTACAGTGGAATGATGTAATGAATCACAGATTGAAGACAAAATAAAGTTTCACATGATTGATGTCTGGCAGACATTGGCAGTAAAATCTTTATTTGCTGGAAAGCATAGCTGTTGAGTGAGTGTGCGATTCAGTTTCTGATTGGCTTCTAAGACACATGACAGATAGAGATCCAGCTGTGGGTGAGTGGGCGACACTGGGCAGGATGGGAAAGGAACACCCACGCACCATTTCCTCCATAAATCACCAAGACACCCATCAGACAAAGATCCTCACCAGCAAGTGACCTGGGGGTTTTACAGCTTGTGTTACTGGTATTGTGTCGGCCTAACTGGTTCTCAGGGTCAGCGAGGGGCTGGACAGCAGATAAGGACTGTAGCACACATGCCTGAGCAAATAAACCATGCACCCAGTCACCTCATCGTTTACTGTATATCGCTCACTGTAGTGATAAGATCTTTCTTTCTGTTTCAGTTTGCTTAAAAGGGACAGTTCACCCCAAAATCAAAAATACATATTTTTTCCTTTTACCTGCAGTGTTACTTATCAATCTAGATTGTTTTGGTGTGACTATCAGAGTGTTGGAGATATCAGCCATAGAGATGTCTGCCATCTCTTGAGTGAAATGGAACGAGATGGCACTCAGCTTGTGGTGCTCAAAACGCCCCACAAAAAAATATGTTTAACAAACTAAAGAGCAACGTCTCTTTCCAGAAATCATGACCCAGATACTTAAGATAATCCACAGACCTTGCTGTAAGCAGGTTTATGTAGGAACTGTTTTCTTTTGACTGATCTACACCTGCCAATTGTATCACTGCGCAGAAGGAAGTGGGCATCTGCTCATGGACAAGAGACTTGTGATCATGACAGAATTTTTAAGAATTACAATTACACAGGGTGCACATCATGATGTTTTGCATTTTCAGAGCCTATATTGGCGTAAAATAAAAAAAAATATTTTTAAAAAAAATATTTGTTGGTCCAAAGTTTTCGATAATATATACATTAGAGCTCGTCAGGAAGGTTTAGAAGGCAACATCGCGGTCCACGAGGATGAAACGGGCCTACCTGATAGACCTTTTTTTTTGGCAGACATTTTGACATGTCATAATAGCAAAAGCACAGGTGTATTTCATAACAGTAATGATAGCTGCATTCCACTTAAAGGAAGCCCTGGTGCTGTGCATGCTGGCTGACTAGAGTAGCTTACTGGTACAACTAATGGAACTAAGGCCCGTTTCCACTGAAGAAGTTCCTGGTACTATTTGGGGAGCAGGAATTTTACAGGAACGTTCTCTCGCTCGGCCCTCTCAACCACCATGTCTCCACTGAGAGGGCGGAGTAGGAGGGCTCTGGATGTGACGTAATCGTTGCGCGACCATTTTGACCGGGGCGACGAGTTTTAAAAATGCCGTCTATTTTGTCGCTTTCTGATGACATCACATCCTGCCTCGAGTATATGCAATCAACACCAAGTAAACCCCAAGTCCCACCCAGGAGTTTTTCTGGGGCCATTCTGAGTACCTACTCCGAGGCAGGGACTTGTTTAGCCCCTGTAAAAGTTCCGGAACTCTGTCCTTCGGGGGTGGTTCCTGCGGTGGAGACTAGGGATGTAACGATATGGAAAATCTGATATCTCGATTATAGTGACCAAATTATCATGGTAAACAATAAGCGCTGTAAAATGTCCAAAAATAGATATATTGAAATAACTTCACTAAATCTTGTAACTTCCTTATCATACTAAAATGTTAACAGCCAAATCTTATATTAAAATGAAACTTTCACATTAAAGGGGCAAGGGATTGGCACAGCAACAGAAAATTTTATTTTAAATGAACAAATTATGTAAACACATTACAGGAACAAAGCTTATTTGTCTGGTGCATTTTAACAGTCGGCAAAATATGTAAACAATTTATATATTATTTATTTATTAGAAACATTTATTTGAAACACTTAGCAACATAGCTGCTAATACGGCTATTAGCTACTCAGCTAGTATCAGCTCCTAAGTGTCTTAAACGAAAACGGAAAACCTAGTCGCCGTTTAGGAGGACAGATACGGCTCAAATGTCCCGTATACGTCGAGAGTTACACATTATGACAATCTTAGTAAAACCGAAGTCCCTCACACAGTAACTGACGTTTGCATAGCATAACTTGCACTGGCTGTAAAGCTGTGGATGATGGTCACGGAGATGAGCCAGCAGATTTGTAGTGCTGCTACCCTTCGCAGCAACTTTCTTACTGCATGTTCTGCACACAGGATGGTTGTCCTGCACCAGCTGTCCCTCGGCATTCTTCAGAAACCCAAAGTACGCCCAGACCTCAGACTTTGTCTGTTTAGTTGGGGGGAAAATGTCCTGAGTGCCGCCATGTTTCATTCTTTGTGTTTACACATACTACGCATTCACGCAGCGTCTGCATCGCGAGACTTGAATGAGGCTGTTATTACATATCCTGATAATCCACCACGATAATGCAATTAATTTAAACATAAACAGTAATTCTTACCGTGTAAAAATTAACCGAGATTTACCGTAGTATCGGTAATCGTTACATCCCTGGTGGAGACACGCACCAACGGCCCCGGCCCCATAAAATTACCCCGAAGTTCCTGCGGTGGAAACAGGCCTTAAGGTATTGTTCGTATCATTAGTTTCACCTGTGCTTTTTCTACTATGACAAGTCAAAATGTCTGAAGACCTATTGTAAAGACAGTGATTGACAGGAAGTTTCAGCTACATTACAGGTGAGGCTTACACCGCAGTAGTGTTAGCCTCAGGTGGGAGAGACCACTGTGCACCCCGCAGCTTCAGCCTGAGGTGAGAAAGAGTCCAGGATCTCGACCCCCGACAGCATCAGTGTCAGGTGAGGGAGAGCCTGGTGTGACTCCGACAGCTTGACAGCGTTGTGACACATTATATGGTAATCTGTGTCGAGTATTGTAAAGTGGTCTGTTAGATTTCATTGTGCATTAATGATAAGTATGCTCACTATAACAGATGTCAAGATTCACCTGCTCTGTGCTGCAGGAAAGGTCTTCCCACTCTGGGTTAGGGTTATGGTGCTACAGATATAAGGTTAGGGGATGTAGATCAGTGGAAAAAATAGTTCCTACATGCAACTGCTCACAGCAAGGTCTGTGGATTAGATTTTTAAAGGTATTTTTGACTTTGTAATGTAAATGAGTTTGAGCACCATAAACCAAGTGCAACCTAGTTCCATTATATTCAAGAGAAGGCAAATTCCTCCAACACTCGTCAACTCACACCAAAACAATTTAGACTGATAAATAGCACTACAAGTAAAAGGAAAAAATATGAAAAATAAAAATATGTTTTGATTTTGGGGTAAACTGTCCACAGCACATCCGTCCTCAAAGTATTTCCCACATCAAATAAATCACATTTGTCGCAGTGATTCAAAGACAACGCTATTTGGATGCACCATTTTGGTGAATTAGAAAATCCTGAACAATAACATATTGTATTATACTGGAGGTAAAATATGGTCTTGTCTGGCTCTGATACCTTCAGATGGTTGCAATAATTAGCTGCCCCACTTCATCCTCATTATACCAGCAGCACCAAAACACTTTGCTCTCATTAGGGCCAAGCCATTGTCCGTCAGCAGTTAGCAACCATTTTGCCTTCCCCATTACAACACAAAGAGAGGGGAGGTAAAACAGTTTACCCACAAATCTCCCTCTGTGTGCCCACTGGTTCACTCCACCTATTCAGGCAGGGAAGTAAAGACCATCTGCTCATTTTATACAACTCCAGTCTCAAAACACTCACTAATACACATTCACAGATTCTATTGCCATCAGCCAGCAGATTATTTGACCAAACACCCACCTAAACTCGCTCCAAAACACATCTCAAAGAAGGCCAAGGTTGATCAAGCCAAGGCTGTGGAAGGTGGCCATAGCTGTGAATGTGTGAGTCAGTGAGTCTTCGTCTTCTACTGGCGGGAGATGAATGGCAGCGACCAAAGGAGAAGTTGGATATGGCGCAAGCTGAGGCGATACAGCCACAGGAGTAGCCACTGGTAAAAAAGATGGGCAGCTGCTCTTCGGTCCTCCCGTAGCCAGACATGAAAAGGCCAAAATATAAACACAGTTAATGAGCCAGCATGCTACAGCGGCTAAAATCAGTTTTTCAGTTGTATAGATGGTAAAAAAAATTGTTTTGTTGCTGTATAGATCTGACGAACCCTGATCCATCCAACATAGATCCACTCCGTCATGTCCCTGTCTTAGGCAGAAGTTAGACTCAGTGACTGTGGGAGTTTCATGGATCTAGTGCTTTTACACCTCGGACTTCTTTGGGCACTTTAACACTTGGGCCTGTTTGACGGTACACCATGTGGGGCCAAACAAGCACACATTAATCTGCGCTTTGTATGAATATTCAGATACAGCTGTCTGTGACACGGAGATAGCAGCTGGTGTGCTTGGGCCCCACAGATATCCCAGTGCCATGCCTGGACAGAAGCCTCTGCATCTGGGCCAAGACAGGCCCACCCGGCCCTGGCAGGCCCATCCAGGCCCAGAATCTCCCCAAATCCCACCGGTGACACCCTCTACACAGGGGTGGTCTACGACTCAATAAACACCTTTAGCAGCCTGCAGCAGATACATGATGACACTTTCAGTATGTCGCTACGATGGTGATGAAGTAGCTGGATAAATGGCTATTGATTTAAATATCTCAAGCATCAAACCTGTGATTAAAAAAATGGCACATATTTTACTTTCTAAAAATTTAAGTGATTTAAAGGGCTTTAAAAAATTCCTCCATTATCATTTCAGGCTTATAGTTCCATAAATACATGAAATGCATTTTGTCAACAAGGTGGTTTTTATATTACTGCAGTAACAAGTATGTGTTAAAACAGATGGCATTGCTTTGTGTGTCACATTTAATCTACCATTTACGCCTCATTTCGACATGGCCCTGTGCACGTATGCAAGACAACCTCAGGTCCTTTCATTCCTTTGAGAACTTCTGTGATCACTTATGTGTTTGCAAAACTCCTTTTTGCCTTGTTTTTTTATTTCTTCGGTCTGGAATTTGCTGTGAATATGCTGGAAACTGAACTTTAGTGGCAGATTTCCGACAGACCGTCTGCACTGTACCACAGGAAGTTAGCATAAAAACAAATACATTAACACATTGATGAATGTAATACAGCTCGATTTGTACATCTTTTTTTTTTTACTCACTGAAAAGTTCGATGGCATGTTTAGCTGTCTAACTTATATAGTGCATGAACAGTGAATTGTTCACCTTCAAACAAAATATTTCAGAAATATAGCTACACGCCTGACAGGCCAACCTCCCAACTTTTTTTTGAAGATATTTTTTTTGGCCATTTTGCCTTTAATAGACAGGGCAGGTGGGTGTGGGGGGGGGGGAGAGGGAGGGGGGATGGCATGCAGCAGGGGGCCACAGGCTGGATTCAAACCCGGGCCACTGCGGCAACAGCCTTGTACATGGGGCGCCTGCTCTACCACTAAGCCACCGACGCCCCGCCAACCTCCCAACTTAAATGAGATTTATACTTGTGCAGCAGACCCTATGCTGTAGCCTACACATGTAAGCCGTTGTGAGCATTTATACTTGTGCAGGGGTGTGTCTCTGTCACTGCAGTTACACCTCCAAAACACTAGTTGGCAGTGGGATTTCTGTGAAGTGCTGTTAAGATTAGTTGATTAAAAGCACACCCAAAACACACGTTAGGCATAGCTTAATACAGAGATATTGGATGAAGGGAGATACCCAACTGTAGACTTATCCAATGTTAAGAAAACGGTTACTCTTCCTGTCTCCTAAGTGGGCGTGGTTAGCTCTCCCTCCAATCAGAGCCTGTTCTCCCTCAACCCCTCCCTCAAGAATGTTGGTAAGATGTGTGGCTTGTGGAAAATGAACCCAATATTTACTTTAGTGACTACTGGGCAAAAGAATTGACCATAAATTGTGATCATTTTCCTCATTGACGACAATACATTCAGAGCTGCCGCAAGTCTCCTACGGGAGCGTGGCGCTGACGTCACTGAATCAGGAAGTGAGCTGAGTTGGGTATCTCGCTTCATCCAGTATCTCTGCTTAATAGCAACAATTTTAAGCACAAGTACACAAATCTGCTTCACTACAACTCCCAGGATTCACAGATAAAGCACTTTTTTTGCTGGACACATTTTCCCCACGAATATAACATGCTAATGTTTTTAGCACAAGCCTGTGGCATTTTACATTATATAAGCCTAGCAAGGAGCGGAGATTTCCTTTTCCACTTAAAATGCTATTTTTGCGGAGGCTTTATTGTCTTCACAATTTATTGGTACTTATCTGTGAAATTAAAGTAAATAAAAGCTTGGTGTCCACTGAGGGAAATGGTTTCAGCTTACAAAAATAGACAGGAGGTCTGCATCACCGCAACGTGTAGTTACATTTCTGGGGGGGTTGCAAGCCAGGCTACAGCGTAGGGTACAACGCTGATTCAGTGCAGAAGTATAAATTCCGCCTTAGGGTGCATTCTTAATCGCATTGTTTTTCTTTTTACTTTTAGTAGGTACCGCAGCTGCCCTTAAAAGTTGTGCACTGTTACATACTGTACGCACACAATCGGGACATACTACTTTCTCATAACATTACGCCCTGAACTTTGACCCTCTTGCTTTTATATTTGATACCTTAGAGATAAAAACCAATGCCAATTACTGAGTTTGTCAGAGACAGAGAGCTCTGCGGTTGTTACATTGTAGTGTTTGTAGTTTAACTTAAAAGTTATAACTGCACAGATTGTAGATTCTTACGTGATATATTTTCAACAGTGAAATGACACCTGCAGTTCTCTGTCCTGTTATTTTCACAGTTATAATATCCGTTTGTTGTTTGTGATATTCATGATTATTTTGTTCACTTAAACAATGAATGTTCCGATCATTACTATTCAGCTGGTCGTCAGTTACTTGTATGTGGTGTCAATCAGCTGTCAATTGTTTGTGGCTCAGTCGATGTGAAGTATCGTCCACTGTGCAGAGGGTTGTGGGTCAGAATAGCCAGAAAAGCATGCTGGCCTGCATACTGTAAATTGGACCGGATGTAGTAGAACATCCTGGTATTTCTGGCATACTGCATTTCACATACTGTGTATTGGGACATACTGAATCTTTTTTTGGCATACTATATAGTATGGTAGTATGGGTATTGGAACCCATAGTTCTCTGTCATTATTTTTGTGTATCTGCTTCTCTATTCGCATATTCCACAAGACTGGATAATAAAAAATACTAACAATTTGTTTTTCTGCCATTTTACTTTTATTCATTTGTAAAGACATGCATTTCCTTGCATTTGACACTTGGGGTTTTCTCTGTATTTTATATGGAAATACGGACACAACACACAATTGTGAGAAACAAGACGTTAAGGCTTTTGTTGAGCACTCTTGACAAAGCAGCACTTAAGTAGATCATATAGACAGGGGTCTGTACTTCAGCCAGTCATGGGGCACAGGGCAGAAAATGTGACACCTGACTGTTTTGGAACACTGCTTAAAAAAGCATAATGGTCACATTTTTCATTATGGCTAAATGTCATAACCGGTTTAGGATGACATTTACATTTTCCCTTGTGACATGAATGTAATTTGCCTCTTTTAATTACCCAACTTAATCTCATACTAATCCAACGATATTGCCATAACAAGTAACTCAAGTATGGTTGGAAGACAAAGCCGTCTATGGTAAGAGAGATTGTGTTTGGTGGGCCTGACGTTACCGCCTCCCTGACAGTCTGCTGGTTGGCCCTGACAACACAGAGCTGCAGTGCCAGGCTGTGAGCGTGCCAGGCTCAGAGAGCAGCTGCCAGGCCAAACCAGCGGGCACTAATTCAGCCAGCCACAGGGAGCCCCCTCCATCCCTTCTTTTTCTAGGCCCTCCCTGTGGCTACAACTACCCCCTCATCTGTGCATGCACACACACACACCTTACACAATGCAGGCTTTAATTATGACAAACTCGTCAAAAGCTAATCTCCCATCTTTTTTAATCAAAGACATTTGTAGCTGAGGGGTTTGCCAATATTCTAATAACTAATTACCAGAATTTTGGGTGAATAAACACCTTTTCCTTTGACCAACAGTGGCCTTTCTCAATCAAGCAAAGCCTGAAAATCTCTCAAAGCCACCAATGCAAAGAAAATCTGGAGGACAGTTTTTGCTTAATGCTGTTGCAGAAGATGAATCATAACTACACTGGCATTTTCTTGTCCAAAGTTAGCATATTTAGGGCAGTTTTAATACCCTCATTTCATCAAAATAAAAAAATATTTGGGAATATTACAATCTTGATGGGGGGCTCACATCATTAATTTACAGCTTGTCTTCGACACATGTCCATGTTCGTTGCACAAATCATTAACACCCCACTCATTTTGTCATATTCCTCCCCTGAATGAGAGTGCAGTCACTGAGCCCCGGGGACTGTGACCACGCCAGTTACTCTGTGGTTGGTTAAGTGAAGGCCAAAATGCTCCGAAGCGTTCAGCTGCTCTTCTGATACGATGAAGATTTCTGTGGTTAAATCCTGCTGTGTCCTGGGCCTCTCCCCCCTGAGCTAAGCTTACGGTTGAAAGGACAAACCTTTTCTCTACAAAGTGTGGGTGGATTAGAGTACTCTGGTGGCTGAAGAACTACCTGCAACATAAATGGCTCTGAACTTAGCATTGAAGCATCAGTGGTGACCCCAGAAATTTTTCATAGGGGTGGCCAGACCGGTCACTGAAAATCTTGGGGTGGCACACCAAAAATATCCTAAATATCTGATGTTCATAGACTAAGGGAGCATGTCATCCACCTTCTTCTAAAATATTTTCTAGTCTTTTCTACATGGAATGGACACCCATCATACAAAGTGTGGTGGTAACATAGGTTTCAGTCTTTCTGCTCTCATGCTTATGAACCAAGAGTTGAGGGGCATCTAGAGATGTAAGAATTTAATGTGTCCTAATGCAACAGTTCGTATGATAATTAACAACATAACACCCCACAAATTGCGTTGTCATGTTGAATACTTGGGCATCGTCACATTACGTACTTAACATTAAGTTATGTAGATTATGTTAGGGCAAGTTAAGTTTCATAGGCTGGTTTTAGGAAAATAAAGTTACAAAGGTTAGCTTCAGAAAAGTTCATTTACATAGGTTAGCTTTAGAAAAGTAAAGTCACGACAGTTAGCTTTAGAAAAGTAAAGTCACGATGGTTAGCTTTAGAAAAGTAAAGTCACGATGGTTAGCTTTAAAAAAGTAAAGTTACATGGGTTAGCTTTAGAAAAGTGAAGTTACATAGGTCAGCTTTGGAAAAGTAAAGTTGCATAGGTTAAATTAAGGAAAAAACATTGTGACAACGTACCTTTAAAGTAACTCAAAGTTCACTGGGTCTGCTTGGGGAAAGTCCTGTGTTTGTTTGACCTACCCATCCCAAACCCCATCCTCATGCATACTTCCGCCCTTTATACTACTTCCTTCTTTGCTCCTGTCAGTTCACTGATCACATGATCACAGCCTCCTGATTATGTGGGTTATATACAAATTCTGGTGCATTACTGTTTGTAGGTTTGCATATGAACATTGCTTAAGAACAGCCTGAAAAATACTGTTTTTATCTTCCCTCATTCAGACACACTTGTTCACAACATGCGCAGGGCTTGAAAGACAGTTTTTGTAGTGGAGTTACAACCATTACCTGATGTCATGTAGTCCAAAAAGACTTTTTCCCATAGACTTACATGACAAAGAGACATCTGTCAATCAGTGGATACATTTTTTTGAGCATCACAACCCCTGTGAAATGACTCGTTTCACTATCAGAATTTAATCAGTGCGGTCCAATAACATTTTGAAAGTATGGACGAGCCACACAATTGAAAGATTTTATCCCCATTCAAGTTAGTGAAGCGCTAAACTGAAAGTACCTTGGCTGGCGGAAGCAGTGCTGATCAACTGCGTAATTTTAGACACAGCAGTTGAACCTGGCTTCATGCGCCACTGAGCAACTTTCATCTGAGTAAACAGGGCCCCACCTACAACACTGCATCTACTTCTCTTTATACATCCATGGTCAATATCTGATAAAAATACAAATTATTGGGCTAACTAAAATTATGACCTGATTATGGCACTACAGGAAAAGTCTGGGGGGTCAGGATTCATCTGGAACAAAGCAATAGGCCAACCATCCAACCAACACTGCCACCCATAGAGCTAAGCTGCTGGCGTGGTGTTCATTAGTGTACTTATGCATGCACAGTGAGACCAGCTGAAGACTGACATTCCTTGGGCCCGCTCTCTGCATCAAACACATTCTCATCTGCACCCTCACCTGTCACTCATCCTCTATCTGAGCTCCTCTGTCCCAGCTGAAGGTCACAATATGGCTGGTTCCTTTGGAGAGGCCCTCAAGGTCCCAATGCTCCATGCTGCCTGAGTAAACATGGCGCAGCAGTTCATAAAGATGCATATTGTGTGCCTCCATCTGTGTATGTGTGTGTTTGAGTGATTGCGTGCATATCGAGGGGTCTTCCTGAGTTGGGTTTCCTGACTGCGGGGATACATACATACCGTTAGTAAGGCTGGCTGAAATATTGATGCTGTGTTTTGTTCTCATTTTTACTGTACTTGAGAGGCCATCTGGATAGGTCAGCCTTTCTCACGTTAAATATTAATTCTCCCATTGAATATGACCGGGGGAGAGTAAAAGAGGGTCATTTTGTAACGTGAGAGAAAGAAACAGGGAGAGGTGGTGGTTGGGGGTGGGGGATTGAGCAGGATTCAACAATAGGTTTTTCCTAACAGATGGAAGATTGGCTGCGGGGATATAGTTCAGTGTCATAGTGGAACCCGATATCTGATTATATTCCTCCCAGCTCACGAACACAAAGGGATTACATGTGGTTACATGAATAATGAAATTGAGATTATTTTGTTGACACGTGTCTAATTTGTTGTGCCACAGTGGTGAACTGCTGAATGCCGCCTATCAATCTATCTCTTTGTGCCGCATTACTCAGGTAAGACCAACAGATCAAGTTCTTCCAACAAGCCAATCAAAAAGGTCGCTTCTGGCCAACTCTGCCACCTCAGGCTAAATAAACTACCCGATGAAATGAGGCTAGTAATTAGCTGAGAAATGTCCATGTGGCAGGACTCAATCATAAGGGCAAACAAACAATCTGATTATTGACAGTCCAGTGGTTCAAACTGTGTGTTCAGCTTTTCCCCGCTTTCTGCATCAACAGTGAAACGCACCGTGATCTGAATGTGCACTTAGTCAGCAAACTCAACGATGAATTTTAATGACGTGCTTAGGAGTGCAAACCAGCTATTCTTAACAAGGTGCCATTTAAAGGGAGTGGTTATGGTAAATTATCCCTCCGTTCTTAATAATTAACAAAAGCCTATTAATTATGAACAAATCTGTAGCCTAACACTCATCAAGAGGGGCGATGGTTGCCTAGGAGCATCGGCCTGTTTTGAATACCTTGCTGCTTTGGTGTTGTTGGTAACTGGAGCCGCTGCAGTATGACAGTAATGTGATGGAAAGTAAATAAGGCGGTGGGATGGGGGGGACACAATACCTTTGTTTTGGGTGCTGTCAGGAGGACGCCACAAGACTAGGGGATCAATAATGCAGACTGGCACGTGTCCAGGTTTGTTTCTGCCTATGGTACAGAAGTAACGCCTGTGATTAAGCGAAAATGTACATTTGTGTGTAATTCAAAACAATCCATAGGAAAACAGACCATTGTGGTGAAGAGGGAGCTGAGCTGGATGGTGAAGCTTTCGATGTACTGGTCCACCTACATCCCAACCCTCACCTATCATCATTAAAGATGAAAGAATGAGGTTGTGGATACAAGCAGACGAAATTAGAGATAGGGTAAGGAGCTCGGACATCCGGAGGGAGCTCGGAGTAGAGCCGCTGCTCCTTTGCGTCAAAAGGGGCCAGTTGAGGTGGCTTGGGCATCTGATCAGGATGCCTCCTGAGCGCCTCTCCTTAGAGGTGTTTCGGGCACGTCCCACTGGTAGAAGGCCCTGGGGTAGACCCTTAATCCTCCTCATCTGGCCTGGGAAGGCCTTGAGGTCCCCCAGGAGGAGCTGGAAAGCGTTGCTCAGGAGAGGGACATCTAGGGTGCTTTGCTCAGCCTGCTGTCCCCACAACCCAGCCCGCGATAAGCAGATGAAAATGGATGGATGAATAGATGAAAATACACATCCAACATACTATTAGCAAAGATAAGTTGGCTTGTTCATTAAAACAAGCCATGTCTCCAGCGTGTTCTGTGTTTGCCCCAGGGCCTCGTACCAGTTGGACATGCCCAAAAAACTTCTGATGGGAGGCACCCCGGTGGCATCTTAACCACCTCAACTGGCCACTGTCAATGTGAAGGAACAGCAGCTCTACTTCGAGCTCCTTCTGGATGTCTGAGCTCCTCACACTATCTCTAGGGCTGACCCCAGCCACCCTACGGAGGAAACTCATTTTGGCCATTTGTATACACAATCTCATTCTTTCAGTCACTACCCAAAGCTCATGACCATAACTGAGTGGCTGTAAGTTTTCTCCAAATCCACAAACACATGTAGACTGGATAGACAATCTCCCACAACCCCTGCAACAGCCCTGCAATGGTGAAGAGCTGGTCCACTGTTCCGGGGCCAGGACAGAATCCACGATGCTCCCTCTGAATCCGATGTTTAATTATCGGTCACAGCTTCCTTTCCAGCACCCTGAAATAAACTTTCCCAGCGAGGCCGAGCAGTGTGAGACCCTAATAACTGGAACACACCCTCCGGACACAATTTTTTAAATAATGGGAACCACCACCCCTGTCTGTCCTGACCTCCACACAACACTGAAAAGGTGTGTCAGCCAAGACACACCTGGCGCCTTGCCACTGAGGGACATTTTGGAATACCAATTTGCTTTATTATTACTTCAAGCGTACAGACATACTTGTGAGCCACAATTATGGGTGCATATTATGAGACTATGGGGGCCTGGGCATAGATATGCGAAGAGCCCCACCACCTCTCCTAGACAGAACCAAGTCACTTTGTGTTGGTGATGAGTCTCTTTGTAGATGTTTTGTGTCTCTTTTTGTTTCTTTGTGGTTGCTTTGTCTCTCTGTTGTCATTTTGTGTCTCTGTGGTTGTTTTGCGTCTCTTTGTAGTCATTTTGTGTCTTTGTGTGGTTGTTTTGTGTGTCTATATGGTTGTTCTGTGTCTCTTTGTGGTTGTGTCGCGTCTTTTTTGGTCATTTTGTGTCTCTATGTGGTTGTTTTGTGTCTCTTTGTGGTTGTTTTGTGTCTCTTTGTGGTCATTTTGTAATTTTGTGTGGTATTGTGTTCTTTGTGGTTGTTTTGCGTCTCTTTGTAGTCATTTTGTGTCTCTATATGGTTGTTCTGTGTCTCTTTGTGGTTGTTTCGCGTCTTTTTGTGGTCATTTGTGTCTCTATATGGTTGTTTTGTGTCTCTTTGTGGTTGTTTCGCATCTTTTTGTGGTCATTTTGTGTCTCTATGTGGTTGTTTTGTGTCTCTGTGGTCATTTTGCATGTGTTTGTAGTTATTTTGTGTCTCTTTGTAGTCCCTTTGCATCTCTTTGTGGTCTTTTTGTGGTCATTTTGAGTCTCTTGTTTGTATGTGTTAAATTGAATGAAATTTTGCAAGTGAAGGCCAGCGGGCCAATTGACACATTGGACCCCTGGGCCTGTGCCTGGTGGGCCCGTTCAGTAATCCATCATCCATTCATGGCCACAATTGTTTTGTAACTTTCCAAGCAATAAAGTCTAAAGTACCGTCCACCTCAGAAACAAGCATGATGTATAAAAATATTAATCTTCCAACAGTTATTTTAACATCTTAGTATTGTATGCACCATAAAAAGGTATTTTTATACATAGCAGTTTAGGCCACCCTACATGTCAATAAGGGGTCCCTGCTGTATCTCTATTTCAGCTAAGTGGTCCTTAATTGGCCTGAAAAACATTGAAGACCCCTGTTTTAAAGTTATAATGATTGTTTATGGGTGTCCTATTTCCATTACACCTTGAGCAAACAGCAGGCCTCCAGGTTCCCACTGCTCAGTCAAAACAATAATCGGCCTTACACAGTCGAACCACCATTTTCGGATGCTAAATCAACACAGCTGGACATCCTAAAGTTTGTGTTTATGTCTGTGCGCTACCTTTCCGACTTGTGTCTAAAAATAGTGCAGCAGCATCCTGCTGTGATGCTGAAGGTGCAGTCATCTTTCCCCTCTGAAGGACACAACACTGTCTGAAGTTTGGGAGCAGGGGGAGTAGCGGGGGAAGGAGGGAGGAAGCGGTGACTACCGTGTGACAAGCGCCCTGTTCCTTCCTCCCAGGCCTGAGAAACAGGAAGTGCTGCACATAAGGCATTATTGTGACGGAGAGGAAATGCAAGGTCCTCTAAAATAAGATCCCCAATCTGGTTGTCAATGACAGGAGCCTGTCCTCCACGGCCCCACAGAGGCCTGCCCCCCCCTCAACATACACACACATCACCCCCCCTCCACAACTTCACTGTTGAGTGATATATAAAACAAACTTCCATTCTGTAGCCAAGCAAGTTGATGCATTTAAAGCCGTGGGAAGGTACTAACTTTCTTAAGATCTGAGTGCAGCAGCTAAGAGATAACAACAAGTGAATCAGCTTTGAGATCATGTGTTAAACCTTTTGTTCCCTGCTGAACCCACCCACGTACAGACTGAGCAACAACAGCATTTCAAAGGGTTAAAGGAGACATATGGGTAGGATCCACCCTGTTTGTATTTAGCAGAAGCTGAGGAGGAGCTGGTTGCTAAGAGAGATGCAAGGCTTTGTGCCGGGCTGCCTCCCAGTTAATTAAAATCCTACTTTATCTGTTTCACGCTTTCAATTAGAAAGCTCTGGAAAGGGCCCAAGCCTCTGCATGTAGATAACCACAGCAATAAGATGTGATTAATACGGGGGGCCCATTTGCGCTGTACCAATGTCCTGCTGTTGTGTCCGTGCCTCGTTTTGATCCCAGGCACCAACCTCTGATGATCCAGGCAAAAATGGCGGTGCAGTGCCTCTCTGCAAAGTCTGCAAGGCACCTCAAGCAGCAAATTAGATGGATAAGATCTGCTTTTGTAGGACATGGCAGGTGTTGGCCACCTGTGATCATGTACATCTGAACTGCAGCAATCGCTGAGGCTGCAGAGTCAGTATCACTGTTCAGCCTGTGCCAAGTGTAATGGTTTTCTTTGGTCATCTGTCATCAAAAGAAGTGTCTGCTAGCAATGTTTTTGCTCAATTAAGAGCAGATCCATCAATGCCCGTCTCTGCTTTTCACAATCAATTAACTGCAGCACAGAAGCCAAGCTGTACCGGCCATAAATCACACTAAGCTTAGCACATTAAGGTTTAACAGGCATGTGGAGCTGTTTTTGGTTCGAGTTTGTTGCAACAGACACGGCTGTTATTTCTTATCATTTTCTGCATGACTTAAATAACAACAATTACAAATGGCTTGAATTTTTGAATCATACAATCTATGTACATATCAGTTAAGAGTACAATTAATTATCACTCAGTCAAAACAGAATTAAGATAGAGAGGCAAACCCCCTTATGAAATACAACACAAATAAAAGAATGGGTATACAATGCAAAAATATTTGAGTAAACTGGCATGCAGCATCCAGACAACTAAATCACTTTACTTTAAAGACTTTTACAGTCACTTGGTATCTAACAAACCTCTGCACTAAACAGAATATTTACTGCCATCTACTGGTCACTGTAGGAAATCACAAACAATGGAACTGCAAACATCTGTAACACATGTCCTTATACAGCTTTACAACACTTACTTTAATATCTGAAAGATCTGAATGACTGCATGAGTGAAGATGAAGGGAACTCATGGTCCCCTGTCTTGCCAAAAGTGTCAGGTGTCAGTGGCAGGTCATTATCACTTGGGCCAGCAGGCTGCGGCATCACTTCTTGGGTAAGTGTATGGTTTGGGAATGAAGGAGACATCCCCATCCAACCAGGAGTTTTCATTTCCGCCGTGATCTCTTTGGAGAGCTGATTGTGTAACATCTGAAGAAGGAAGCCTCTTCCAGCAGGTGAGGCCGGGATGGATGACTGCTCTTTCCCAGAGGGCCTTCCTCTACCCATTGTGTCCATTAGTACCTGTGTACACCCCCTGCCTACACCTACAGACAGTGGACTGGTGACTGACTGGACTGAATCCTGAGCTGCTGGGTCAGGGGAGGCATGGGCATCCACAGACGAAACAGTGGTGACTCTTGGGGGGCTCATGGGTGGCTTGTGAAGGAGTGGGTCCACTTGTGTTGAGGAAGGTGATTCCTCAGTGTCAGGTTCAAAAGATTCCTGCTGTGTCTGGCTCTGTTCCTCTGCTGCAGGTGAGGTCTGAGATGGGGGCTGATTTCGGGGGTTGAAACGATCCAGCAGACCACTCTCTGTGACAGGATAGCGGTCAGCGGCCCACTCCTGCCGCTCATGACGCATTTGCTCCAGCCCCCTGAGTTCTTTAGGCAACTCCAACACACTCTCCTGAGGATGCAGAGAAGTAGACCGTTTACCAGCTTCTAAACTACTATAATTACTATTATGAAAACAGATGGTTTTCGTCTTCATTTCAGACACCACACGACAGTTGAATTAAATATTGAGATACTGACCACAAAGTGCCTATAAATGTGTGTTCACATTTTTCAAATTTGTCTTGGGAAAAAAAAAAAAAAAACCTCACATGTCTATATGTAAATTCAAATAGCTTTTGGTCGCTGCTATTGTTCCTTCTGTCCCTTCTGACTAAGAAAAGATCTGTTCATAACACAATTTCAATCTAAGAGATGACAGACAAAATCCACAGTTCTTATTAACTGAAAAAAGAAAGCTGCAGCTAATATAAGACTTTAGCAGTCAAATCAAATGACTATCAAAGTTTTTAGCAGGAAATTCCCCACATTCCCTACACCACAGGTCGGTAAGAAAACACTGTCAGGGTAAACAAACACAAGCAGTTTTGTACTAAAAAAAGACTTATTTGACAGATATCCACCTGCTTCGACTTACTGAACTGCTGAAATATATTTTTACACAGAATGAGAACTGGATTTTGTCCTCCAACACTTACACTGGGATCCTATCAGGAATGGAGCTCTTGGCAGCCAGTATCAACAGAAGGAACATTTGCAGTGAAAAAACTGTTTCGATGAGCATATTGACATGAGTAATGTATTAAGATCCACATGAAATAATATGTGAACATACCTTTTAAAAGAGCTTCAGCGAAATTTTTTTTAAAGCAATATACAAAATGGCACAGTTCAGGGTCACCTGAATAATCTTGGTGAGGAAAAGAAGACACATACGCAGCTGCACAGAAATTCACATATTCTGTTTTTTGAATCCAGTGTATGAAACAAATGTGTTGGTTCATGTGATTGGGGCTGAAAATACTGATAAAAAGAAACTCTGGATTGAATGAAAAGAAGAAGCGGAGCAGTGGAACACACACAGCCAATAAGCAGAAGCCTGTTAGATACAGAGATGAGTTTTGCTTTAACGTGATTGGTGGCGAGCAAGTTAACATTTTCAATATAGAATAAAGACTTGTAATAGGCAACGCATCATTTATTTGTCCACCAAAGACAAATTGTGCCAAATTTAGCAATCTAAGGCCTGGTCCATATAGACACAGGTATTAATGTAAACAGGCGTTTCCTTCCTTTGTTCTCAAAAAAATTCCCATCCACACACACCACACACTCCCATCCAAATCTCTGCATATAACTTTAATAACTGTGACCCAAAGCCAAGCAAGGGAGAAGATGTTAGCCAATCAGCAGCCTAAAAAGCTATTGCTGTAAGGCTACCTGTAGCAGTGACCTCTGTAGCACATTCTGACACCACTGTTCCTCAATATACAGGAAAAGTATGTGTACATTTATGTGTAAACAAATAACAACTCACTTAATAAAAGTTAATATTTACTCACTGTGTATGTAACATCATAACTCCCGACTCATAGCCACTGCAAAAACACTAACTTTTTCATGCATGAGTGTGCAGGCAAATTGACCCACACCCAGGCTGCTCAGGATCTCCAGTGCACTCAAAAGCATTTCTCTCATTCAGCACAGTGAGATGATATCCTGCAAGCGCAAGTGTGTGTAAGGTTCGGACACAACAGCCATGGACTTGTACCAGACACGCATGCGGTTCCATCCATGAAAGCGTTTGTGTGTGAAAAACAGAGAAAGAGGGAGAGCCGTTGATGACAACAGTTGCTGGTTAGCGTCACATGCTGACCTAAACCCCTCCCATTTTCTTCAAGGTATCTTAGTAACAAGTATACCGACTAGCACTTCTGGTGCTGACTAATCAGACCTTTACAAAAAGGTTTGTTTTTAGTGACCTAATACACAGTTTAAATCTGGAAGAAAGGTCAAAAGGCATAAATAAAAGCTGTGTTAACAAAAAGAGAAAATGTGCGCATTTGTGTCATTATAATAGATTTGTAGATGGAGCAACATTTGGAAAAGTAATTAAAAAAAACCAACTGTTGTGAATTACCCACCATGCTGACATGCTCTAATTCACCAGGTTCGTAGTGGCTGCTGTTTAGGTATGAATCCACCAGAGCCACGTAGTCTGTCATGAGCGTATCCAGCAGCACCAGTCTGAGAGGCTGAAGGTGGATCACTGACAAAGCCATCACCTTAAGCAGCGGTACAGGGCAGGGGCGCTTTTGCCAGATCTGCCTTTCTTCCTGTAAACACACATACCAGTGGTGACAGCACATATCGATGCAACTATACGGTATATAAACTCATCTGAGATGAGACTGGTGTACTGTACCTTGGTGAGCTGTGACTTCATCTGAAGAGTTAAGAGCTGGGAGGAGGGCACCTTCAGATGCAGACTCACCACCTCCTGCAGAGTGCTGACTCTGTCGGGAAGGAGACCTCCTGTCTCAGAGTAGAAGCACATGACATCTGCCACCTAAAACACATGCAGAGAGAAAAGCAGGAAATTAGTGAGCTCAACCAAGCATACGGGAGAGAAAGTAGGCCACCATTCATACTGCACATGTACCTGTGTATCAAAGACGTTGGTTAGCTTTACTCCAAACTGAGCAGTCAGACATCCAGCAATGGCTCTGCAGTCATGAATGACCTGTACAAAATGTACAATCAACACAGCTGTTATGGTAATTATCATCACTGTAACTGAACAGTATTTCCAGTCTGTTTACACTGCTCACCTTCAGTATGTGCTTGCTTTCCAGGATCATGGAAAGACCATTCTTAAAGGCCCGAGCTCCAAGTAACAGCACATCAAACAGGTACACCTTGTTATTAGTGGCAATCTAGATGAATGAGGAGCTGCTTTGAGTTATTCTTTTTTTTCTTGTGATGTAGGACAAAAGAAGGAGTGATGGAAGGACTCAAAGAGGCAGGAATGCAGAACTTCTCACCTGCAGCCAACACAGTCTCCCATGCTTGTATACCTCAATGCCATCAGCTCCCACACCTATCACACGTTGCTTCTTGATGTGCATCACCTGTTGGATAAGAACTCAAGATATGAGAGTTTTTGAGACGACAGGTCTCAGTACAGATATCTCCACTATTATACGCTGTCCACATACACCAATCAGCCAAAACATTTAAACCACTGGCAGGTGAAGTGGATAACATTATCATCTTGTTACAATGCAATGTTCTGCTAGGAAACCTTGACCCTGGCATTCATGTGGATGCCACTTGACACATTTTACCTATCAAAACTCTGCAGCAGACTAACTGTACCTCATCATCGCAACAGTACTCCCCGATGTCAGTGCCCCCCCCCCCCCAGCAGGACAGTGCACCATGCTGTACTGCAAAAACTGTTCAGAAAGAACATGACAAAGAGCTGAAGACATTGACGTGGCCTCAAAATTCCCCAGATCCAGATCTGGCTGAACATTCATGGGATGTGCCAATTCCCCAGAGGTATCCTCGATTCACGGGGGGCCTCTTTGGATCGGACTTGGCTCTAACCTGTCGAGGCATGGATGCAGGATCACTGGGAAGTGTCACTGGGTATGGTGTCTGGCACCAGGGCTTGGATCCTTTGAGTCCTGAAGGTTGTGAGGTGGTGAATCAGCTCAGATCAGATACTTGGTACTTGGTCTGCAATGCTGTTTGGGTGGGTGAGGTGTGTCAGGTGGCATCCACATGAATGCAAGGACCCCAAGTTTCCCAGCAGAACATTGCATTATAATGAGATGAGTAATGTCATTCACTTCATCTGTCAGCAGTCTGAATGTTGTGGCTGATTGCTGTATATATGCATACCCAAAAAATTGTCATTTAAGGGATTTCTGCAACAGAAAAGTAACTTAAATCGACTTACAGCAGATCCAAACTTCTCATGAAACTCATCAATCACTACAAAGTTGATATACTCCTCTTCATCTTCATCATCATCTATTAAAAAAGAAGATCTTCAATAGTGATTTATGATTTTCCATCTGCAAGACATGAATTTAAAGCTGGCGGTACGCTGAATTTTGAGTGTGAATATAGCTTGAGCAAAAACACAAAATTATTATCATACTCACCCAATGTGATGGCCTTCCTGTATGGCTGAAACTTTTCCACATTCAAGTGCTCCTCGTCATGAACACTTATGTGCAACACATTGCAAGTCTCAGTTTATGGCCAAGTCAGTACCACCCCAGTGTGAAGCTACAAATGATGACACCTTGCTTGTGAATTACTTACCCACTGTCAGTTTTTGCTTCATTGGTAAATTCCACTGTTAGTAAAATTACACAAAACGACATGTCAGACGTCAAAAAGCATCTTTTACTTTTCAGTACAGCCTTCACTTTTCAGATATCGCTTGTCAAGTGAACTCACCATTCAGAATGTCATGACCGAAGAACATTTTAGAGCCAGGGATTTTACAGCCATTACTGCCACTAACAACTGAAACAATACACGCAAGGTTACAAAGATTTGTTTTAGTTAGGAATAGTAAAATGTTTTTAGCCTACTGGTAGCAAATAACTTTAGCCGGAACAAACCGTGTTAACTGCTCACAGTTATGCTAACCAGACAAAATGTTTCTAACCGTCCGCCAAAACCAACGTCTTGTTGGGGCTGATTCGCTGAACGACGCCGAGGTAAGATGAAGTCTTGAGCGTCAGTTTGATGCGTTTTCCCTTGAGGATATTCAGGAACTGAACGTCGTCCAAATCCATTTTGAAGTCATCTAATTTTTTAAGTTGTTTTAGGGGATAAAAGACAGTAAAGCTGCTAGTTTAGAAACACCAGACTTGTCCATTAGCCACGATGTAACAACTAGCTAGGGGCGCTAACGGTACAGTCACGAGCTGCATATCAAAGTGATGCGTTCTTCTTCTACTGTGTTTTTTAAAACGACTTACAACCGTTACTTGTAAGGTCAATGTTGCGTTCATAAGCACCTCGTTAATTTCAATGCTAATTTCCATTTCCTGAGCTAAAACTAAAAAAAACCCACAGATGTAAAGGGTGTTAACCTTAATATTAGTCTAAAAAGCAATGTCTGTAATATCTACTAGTATACTTCCTGCTATACAAACTGTACATCGGCATATTTGTTTTGTGTAATGCTACCAAGTAAAATAAAAATAATAAAAAAAATGCCCGATTTTGAAGATATATTCAAATACATTTTTCCATTGTTAACTTAAATATTGTTCTGTTTGATTATTATATTTGAAGATTGTTTTCTCTGAATATAATTCTTATCTTTTTGTTTACTATGGGTAATTTGAATGCTTGAATATCCTTTGTTTGTGATATTTTCAGTGGTGTTATGCACATATTATGTCTGTCTGTCTGACTGAAGGCCCTCCGACACTGCTGTGAAGCATTATGACATTATGAGCTGTATTTAAGCACTGTGTATCTTTGTGATTTTTATGTCTTGAGAAAGGTCCTTAAGAAGGAAAGTGTAACCTGTTTTAAAGAAATTAATGCAAAGGTAAAGAAGTGTGTGTGGGAATCACAGTTTTTCATTGAGCTGACTTCAAAGCCCCCCATGGAATAAAAACGAGACTTTGGCAGGTAGCAACATCTGCGGCATGACAGGATCAAAATGACATTTGATGGTAATCTGCTGCTATCATTATGTTTTTAAAATAAAGACATATGAGTTGAATTTCTGCATTACAAAATGTTTTCAATAAGGTTGTGTTAAGACATGCCAGTTCAACAGACATATGTGTTATCTCTAGGCACAGATATGCAAAGGGCCCCACCACCTCTCTTACAGTAGTACTAAGGGAAAAAGGAGGTGCACCAATCAGTAATGGGTTTTTGGGTTGTTGTTTTTTTTTAGATATAGGGCTACCAGCAGGAAGAACACAAGGCTGTGATGTTTGTTCAGACAGGTGCACACCTCATTCTGGCGAAAACTGGGGCAGTGAGTTGCAGAGAAGACTGGTTGGCCTGAGGCTGTTTTCTGTGTGTAATGTTTTATGCTGTTGAGTTTGATTGTGTGTGACATTTATTGTCTTCATGTGTTTCAGGCCTGCTTCTGCTGGGTGAAGACGGCTGGTAGTCAGTGGGGAAGTAGATCAAAGTGCCAGGTAAGTTTAGCCATGTCATTTTTTAACATTGAATTTGTTTGCATTTTAATATTTTAGTTAATATTTTGGTTTAGTTTCTTTGCAGAGCATCAGTGGTCCATTAGCTGTTCTTGGCTTGGGAATATTTTCGTAGTTTGCTTTTGTTTGTTTGGGTCTTTGTCTAGTCTACCTTGGCAAGTGGTGCCAGCTAGGTAAAAAGATATGGGTGCTGCCCTCAGGGTGGAGTAGTTTTCTTTTCTTAAATGTTTGTTTGTTTTGTTTTATCTGCCTGCTTCTTTCCATTAATTACCATCTTCCTCAGGTTGAATCCCTGTCAGACCATCAGGGCAGGCTTAAGGCAAGGCAAGGCAAGGCAAGTTTATTTGTATAGCGCAATTCAACACAAGGTAATTCAAAGTGCTTTACAGAGACATTAAAAGCAACAAGACACAATTTAAAACAATAAAAACAGTCAATTAAAAAGGGAAATAGAAATTGAGAATGATAGTGATAATAAAATACAGTAACATAAAATAAAAACAGGCTCAATACATTGCATCTAAGAGCACTGCATACACAGTCATTATCGTTAACATTTGTATAGCTGCCTAAGCTATACGGCCAAGGGTCCAGGCCGTGATGGCCTATATCACTCCTGCCACTCCTTGCCACCAAAAAGTGCTCTTAGACAACATTTAAGTTTAATTTCAAAAACTGGCTCTGTCAGAGATTTCGGCTAGTATCTCTTGTCCCTGGCTCTGAACCATCTTGAATTTGGTTGGTCGGGTCTGTTTTTAATGAGTGTATAGGACGTCTCCCTTAATAATACACCCAATGCGCGCCCACTATTTGCTCTTGAGTCCTTCACTCTGAGTCTTACCGTCCCGCCGGACACAGGTTCCACACACTGGTCTTATTCAGATCGTAATGAACTCTAAAGATCCATCACAGGACGTGTGCCGTGGTTAATTGTTTGCAGTGAAAACAGTCACGTGTGGGAACTTTGGAAATGTGTAAACACACTTTGAGTGCAAGAAGTAGTGATTACAGTGTGTACTGGTGTGACTGTGGAGCTTCAGTCCTGAGGAATGTAAGGTGAGAGATTGTAAAGCTGAACGTTTGTAATAAAAAAAAAGACTGTCTATCCTTTACCTCTTTTACTGTCATTCATTATGCTACAGACCTGCACTGGGTGCATCAGGAGCAAGGCACATAGACTCTGTGAAGGTTTTACCTATTTTTTTGTGTTGTTTTTCATCTCTTTGTAGTTGTTATGCATTTTTTTGTGGTTTTGCATCTCTTTGCGGTTGTTCTGTGTGCGAGTTCACTCACAATAGTTTTCCAAAGTGCTCCTGACCCAGTGTAGTAATATCTGTTATACAGTCATGTTGGTTTTTAATGCAGTGCCACATGAGAGGTCAAAGGTCAAGGGTATTCAGTGTTTGTTTTAGGCCTTGCCCCTTTTTTGCAGAGATTTTTCCACAATCTCTGAGTTGATATTTGTTGATATTATGGATTGTAGATGGTATAATCTATAAAGTCATTGCTATTGTGCATTTATGCATTTAGAAAGGTTGTTCTGAAACTGTTGGACTGTTTGTCAATGCAGTTTTTCCCACAAAGTGACCATCCTTGCTTGTGAACGACTGAGCCTTTTGAGGATGCCTCGTTCATACCCAATCATGATGCTTTAATCTGTTACCAATTGACCTGTTTACGTGTGGAATATTTCAAACAGGTTTTTTAAGCATTCTGCAACTTCCTCAGTCTTTTGTTGCCTCTGTTCTAACTTTTTTGGAATGTGTTTTAATGCCAAATTCAGTTAAATATAGGTCAAAAAAGCAAATCATTGCATTCTGTCTTTTTTTACATTTTACAGTTTCCCTTCTTTTTTTAATTGGGCTTGTAGCATGTGTCTCTTTGCTGTTCCTTTGCATCTGTTTGTGGTCCTTTTTTGTCTCTTTCGTTTTTTTTAAATCTCTTCCTAGTCGGTATGTGTCAATTTGAGTGACATTTTGCAGGTGAAGGGCCCTGACACTTTGGGCCCCTGAGCCTGTGCCCGGTGGGCTCGTTCAGTGATCCATCTGGTTCCTTAAGATCAGATCGCCACATGCGGCTGAAAATGACAGTGGACAAATGCAAAAGAAGGTTTTGGATATATAATGTAATGTTGTCTGTAACCGATATGTTGATTTTGTGCATTTTTGTTTAAAAGTGCTGCTGTCTGTCTTGATCAGATTTTTTCCCCTCATTTTTATCTCAACGAGGCCTTCCCTGGTTAAATAAAAAATTGAAACAGAAAAAAAATACATGCATTTTTATTTTACAGAAGGTTGCTGCTCTGTTTGGTTTGCTCCCAGGTGGTCTGTAACTCAAAAAATCCACCAGAGGGCAATCACAGCCAACTTCTTGAGCTGCTTGCTGTTAGTCTCAAGTCTGTCACTCCTCTCACTTAACTTGTTTTTTAGAAATCTGACCATTTTCAATCTGATAAAAGCTCTTTAAAATAATTAAAGCAGGCATACATTTCAAAGTGTGCATGTGGCCATTTTTCATTTGTCTGTGCACAGTGCAACAGTGCCCAGAGTTGGCCTAACAATACGTCATTACAGAGGTACACTTAGGCCAGAGAATTTAAATATATTCTAATAAGATCATGATCATTTATCAAGAACTCCTTCACTCCCCTTTTTACTTGCACCCTACAGACATAAATCACCATGCTGCTGGCTGCAGCAGTGACCGGCTGACTACTAATTAGCCATGCCACATATTTTGCAGCAACGTCTGACCACAGGAAAGATGCTTGAACTGGTACCTGATCATCTTCAAATGATGTGTGTTCAGGTGTGCATAGGAAAGAAATCTAATATTTTATCTTCAGAAAATGAGTGTAAAGATTGATTTAAAGATGATGCATGCAGATTATTTAGAAATAATCTATTCTTTCTGTCAGGCATTTGACATCTGTTTGCCATTGGTATCTTATTCAGGGATTTTAACTTTCTAAATTAACTTGTCAACTAGTCCTGACTTGGCATGTGCTCAGTCAGGGTGCATAATCTGAAGAAGATGTAAAAATATGGTCCACCCAAATGTATCATGTGACATCAGGAGTGCTGCAGTGAATTTAACAGTACTGGAATGAGTTGAAGTAAAATTTCATGTCTTGCAAGTCTACCTTTCAGTTTTCTTTATCAGTGTGTGTTGGTTGCTGGTTTAAGATTGGGTGTAGACCAACAAGAAGGCAGTGGTCACAATGAGTCACAAATAAAACAGTTGACACAGTGATCTCTGCTGCTTCAGTCATTCCTTGACAAATCATGCAAAATTGTTGCGGCAATTGTTAGTTATCTTTATGTCAATCCTATCAGTAGGACTGGGCTCAATGTCATAAAAAAATTATATATATATATATTGAAAAAAACAAAAAAATTAGATTTAGATGTGCCTTAAGCCACATGGTGGCAGGCTTCAGGCGTCACTGACTGGTCTGATAACAGCACAGGCACAGAAAAGGGTGCAGACAAGCTATCTTATCAGAAGTAGCCAGCTGCAAATACACAGGTTCTCATGACTTCACTCTGCCTGTGGAAACACATGAACTCAAACCACTGCTTGTCTGTGGACAGCACGCAGGGGGGCAACTCATCAAAGGGAGGACACTCTGGGGTGCAGGGGGCACAGAGCTGTCTCTGATTTAATCACAGCACTTTCTATGATTTGTGCTAGGCTGTGTGTTGCTCCTCCTGAGCTCAGATAAAGTCAAGTGAAAAGGGGCAAATGCTTCAGAGCTAATTTAACAACATTTACTTTTGCTTAAACTGGACATTTTATAATCAAGGAGAAGCTGTGATTCATTGCATTTCCAGTTATATCCAATGTTAGGGGTTTCACTTTACCTATTACAGAATACTGCTATCTCTGGTGTGATTGCATGTTGTTCCTTCTTTGAGGAGAGACATAGTTTTAAGTGATCTTAATGGAGCAACATATAGGATTCATCCAGTGGTTTCATCTGAAGCTTCTCCCAGATGCCAAGGGTGAACTCTTTGCACTGGAGCCTATCCCAGCTGACATTGGGCGAGAAGCAGGGTACACCCTAGACAGGTTGCCAGACTGTCACAGGGCTGACACATAGAGACAGACAATTCACACTCACATTCACACCTACGAGCTATTTAGAGTCACCAATTAACCTGCATGTCTCTGGACTGTGGGAGGAAGCCGGAGTAACCGGAGAAAACCCACGCTGACACGGGGAGAACATGCAAAGTCCGCACAGAAGGGCTCCCCTACCCCAAGGTTCGAACCCTCCAACCCCCTTAATTCAAATGCTCTGAACAACCCCTAACCACATGTTAAATCCCTTAAAGCTACAATATGTAAATAAGCAAATTTTTAGTTAATACAAGTTGGGGTTTTTTTAATAACTCACTATATCCTCCCAGTGGTTCATGAGGCAGAATCCTCATAGTGCTCCTAATGGCATTTGCGAGAATCAGGATAACAACCAATCAGAGCTGAAAAGTCTGTCAATCACTGCTCATGAATTTAATTTAATATGAATCAAGATTCTGTTACTGCCTATTTGTCGCCTCAGTTGTTTTCAAAAACATATTTTAGTGTACTGTTTAGCTGTAAAATGAGAACGTTTGCTTGGCACAACTGTTTCCAACATGGTGGTCATAAACGCTCTCATTTTACAGCTTAAAAGTACACTAAAAGTTGTTTTTGAAATAATAGGCAATGCAGTGACAGAATCTTGATTCATATTTGATAAGCGCTGCCTAGTTTGTCAGTTTGACTGCAGTTCACAAGCAGTGATCGACGTGATTGACAGCTACTCTCTCTGAAAGTGGCATAGCCAGAGTCTCCTGTCACAGGCTAGATTTTCTAAAGCGTGAAAAGAGAGCCAAGCAGAGATGCAGCAGTCTTGATCTCTCTCCACTTGAATTACAATGCACTCAGAGTTTATTATGGAAGTTTTGCCCAATGATGCCAAAATTAAACTGCTTACCTAAGCTTTTAATCCATCTTTTAATGGCCCTTGGTTGTCACTTTAGCCGTCAAATATTAACAAACTGTCTGTTATTCATTGGCAGATTGTCTACATTCTCACAGAGCTCTCCACCTGAATCAATGAGTCAAGAGTCAGTAAACTTAAAGCTGTTAAAAGACTTGAGTAATCATCCTCTCTGGACCACCTACAGTATAGCACAATGACTTTATCCCTCATATAAGCCTTTATGGAACCTACAACCACTGTTATCTGTAGAGGAAGGCCCATCCTTTTCCTGTTCTGCAGTCTGAACAAATAAAAAAGGGTTTAGTAAACTTCAAGAGGAATCACATCCCACTGCTTTTTTTTTTTTTCCAAAATGAACCCCCAAGAGACATGGGTTCTGGTTTTGTGTGAACCTAATGAGATTTTTCTTTGAATTTGATTTGATGTGGGACAGCAGGAATGTGTAGTCATAAAGACAGAGATCTATGATACAATTAGAAATCCTTAATACAGCTTCAAATGAGTGAGATGACTGTAAAATGTATTAACTGCTTCTCATTTAGTTTGTTATTCCCCTTAAGAGAGCCCCACCGACCAAACTAATTATTTAGTTGAATCAAAGTTGTAAAGTAAAAACCTGTGAGAAGTCGACTTTTGACGCAAGTAAGTAGTACCGTCTGATGAAGTGCAGAGCCCACTCTGTGTGAGTGACAAGCCCGGCACCACGGCCGCCCACTCACAGACGAGCTGGGTGACTCTTAATTGTGTAACGTTCATTGACGAGTCAGCACAATGCTGCTGAGACCGCGGAGGCGCACTGAGCCGAGCAGAGCGATGAAATGCTCCCATCGAGGAGAACACAGATGGACAGCCTAGTTCAGCCGCTCGTCGCCCAGTACCTCGCCATGGGATGCCAATCAAAAGAAAACAACCAAAACGAAAGTATAACGTCGGAAGAAAAGGGAAAGGACGATGCGTAAGTTAGATCACATTTTCGGGGTTTTGCTGGAGAGTTTCTGGTTCGGGTTTGGGCGTAAATGTGCGCACTTACCCAACAGTAGCTTGATTATTTCAGTTATTAGAGTTGTGGTTTTTAATGACTGTTCTTCAAGGTAAAGAAAAAAAACAGGCGTGCCTTGATTTGTGGCTAAACGGTGCGTAAAACTGCGCTGATGCCACCCAATTATTTTACGCACAGGTTCTGTCATCTGAATTGTCACTTTCTGAGCTGCTGCACTCAAACTGCGTCTGTTTCACTCAAATTCCTCCTTGTTTACTGGTCACTCAACAGTTTAAACTGGATGTCCGCAATCAACTGGTATTTCCCCAAGTTAAAGGAAGGAAATGAGAACAATGCATAGCAACATTCCGGGAGGGCTCTTACATTCAAACAATGGCTCCAGACTCTTGTGACAACTGCACAGATCGTTTCATGTGCGATAATCTGTGGTCTCAGAAGATCATGGTTTCAAACACGTGTAGCATACATCCTCATAGGCAAACAGAGAAAGGCATAGTTTCAATACAAGCCCTCCTGTCCCCTCCTCCCCCTCACTTTTCTTGTGTTGGTGTCTCTAAAGGAGAGTGACTCCAGGATGCGGCTCCAGGTCTAGGGTTTCTCCTCCAGGCCGCCCTCACAGGTTCCACAAACCCAGCCCGCATCCAACCCAAACCGCCCCCAGTAAATCCATGATGTCCCTGGGTCCCCTCACCAAAGGGGGGAGCTGGGAGGAGCTCATTCAGGCCTGTCTGCAGTCCTTCGGTAAGTCCATGCTGACCTGCTTTGGCACTATGAGTTTGACTTGGTGGAAAACTACAGTGACGTGTGCAGCAGGAGCACAGGTGTCTGCAGTCCATGTTCCTGTAACACTGAAATCTTATTCACTGGGATCTTTTTGTTGATGTTTGACTCATGCGTTTCTGCAGCACTTGTCTCTGTTATTGAAAAACAATAAGATAATGAGCCTCCTGTGTAGTTTCCCAGAAGTCTGTGTTTTTCCCACCACTGCTCCTGGCATTTGGATGCAATCCTCTAACAAGTTTGGGCAGGCCTCTGAAGAAAAGGAGTGGGATGCTTTGCATTTAAAAGTGAAACGGATTGTCTTAACACAGCTGACTTTGTTTTTGTTTAACATAGGATTGTATGCTTTTAAGATGACATCAGTCACATTGATGCTTATCAGATTTTTTTATTGCTTTGTGTGATTTGAAAGTATTGAGGAAAACAGTGTTTGGGGATTACATGCATTATAATTTCTGCAAACACAGGCTGCACTGTATTTATCGATGAATATATCAGTATCAATATTTAACTGTAAGCAAGATATATAGAGGGTTTTTTAAATAAAAAAAGGAAAGCGTGATTGAGTAGGCTGTTGCTGGATCAATCAAGCAATGATCATTGGCTTCAGCAAGTTGTCTGGAGTGCTCTCAGAGTTATGGTGATTGCGTCTCTAAAGAGACAAGCTTTCAAATTGCCGTTGCCTGGTTACACAAATGGAGCAAGAGCAGTGGAGAGGCGTTACAATGGGCTGCACATAAAATGACATCCCATAACCACATTTATCTGTGGAGAGGTAAAATCAGGCAGTAATGACAGCTCATTTCAGACCCACGAAGGAAACAGAATTAACCAGGGGAAGAAGAGTTAAGGAACCCTCTAGTATTACAGAGTGCTCTGAAGACTCGCTTTGAAAAATAATTTCAGTGTCACTATGCAAAATGTGTAAGTCACACGCACGCGCTCAAGATGGTATCTCACTGAGTACAGAGTGTTAGGAGTGGGGTTTTCCTTGAACGGCTGCTGCTGGTAAAATGGAACATAGTCCTGTTCCTCTTGGCCCACATCACAGGCGAACCCCTAAGGTCCACCTTTTCAGATGTGAGAGTGCACGTAAGAGCTATTTGAAGGATTACCTGATGGCAGCTTCAAGCCTGGCTGAGCCGAAAGGTCAGCTCCCCTAACAGTGGTCCTCAGATGCTGACCAGCCTTTGAAATGCATAGCACTGTGAGGTGTAGATCAATAGCTGTTGACATCATCACTCTCTCAAGACCACACTGTTGCGCTGCATGCTCTGATTATGCTCAGTGTCAGTCTAATTCACATATATTTTATATATACATACATCACGTTCACGAGTTCGTGTGCAGGGCTTGCCGTGTTGTGTGTATATATATGTGTTATATATTTATATGTTTTAAAGGTGTTCATTTGAGTAATTTTTCATTGGATAATATAGAACTATTAGTGATATAAAATGGGTTTAATAATGGGTGCTTCAATAGCTTTCTTATACAATTGAATTATTAATGTTTGCATTTATACTGCTACCCCTTTGAGTGGCACAAGCTGGATGTTTCAGCCATTTACTCATAACTAAAAACTATTTCAACCATTAAGCCATTACCTTTAACAATTTCAATCCTTTGTCCATTAGCTATTTAATCCATATTATCTATTAATAAGGCTAAGTATTTTAACCATTAGCCATTACATGTAGCTACTTTATCCATAGTCTAAACTGTTTCTGCAGTTTTTAGCTTGGTTGTCTAACCATTACATTTAGCTACTTTATCCATAGTGTTAATTGTTTCTGCAGTTCATCCACTACTTCTAGCTCAGTTGTTTATCCGTTACATTTAGCTACTTTACCCATACATGTAGTCTTAACTGTTTCTACAGTTTACCCATTACTTTTAGCTCAGTTGTTTATCCATTATGTTTAGCTACTTTATCAATGGTCTCATCTGTTTCCGCAGTTTATCCATTACTTTTAGCTGAGTTGTTTATCCCTTACGTTTAGCTCCTTTATCAGTAGTCTTAATTATCTCTGCAGTTTATCCATGACTTTTGACTCAGTTGTTTGACCATTACGTTTAGCTACTTTATGCATCGTCTTAATGTTTCTGCAGTTTATCCATTACTTTTAGCTCAGCTGTTCGTCCATTACTTTATCCATAGTCTTAACTGTTTCTGCAGCTTCTACATTACTTTTAGCTCAGTTGTTCATCCATTATTTTATCCATAGTCTCAACTGTTTCTGCAGTTTCTCCATTACTTTTAGCTCAGTTGTTCATCCATTATGTTATCCATAGTCCTAACTGTTTCTGCAATTTATCCATAGCTTTTAGCTCAGGAGTTTATACATTACATTATATATTTATTTGAATGATACATCCATGTATTTTAATCTTTTATCCATTACCTTTAGCTATCTTTTTCTATTCATTTATCCGCTGCTTCTAGCTACCTTCTTGGCTCGCTTGCTTACTAGTTTTCACACACTCTGTCATGTGGTGTCCAGGTGTTATAGCTGACTCAATATTTTGATTCTTTTTTTTTTTTTTAATCAGTTTGTGAACTTGTATTTTATAATGCTGTGTTCAAATGGGAACGCGTTTATTGTGCTCACGAGAAGATTCCATATGAACCCACCCCACTCCCCCCCGTTGTGGACTTCATAACCTCATAAGTGGAAATTTTCTGAGAGCTCCGAGTTCATGAGTTCATGTACACGACTTCCCATGTCATAAACAGGAGCTCATGAGTTCCATTTGAGAGAAGCATGAAATTTATTACTACGACACAGTCTTTCAGTTTAACCCTCTTGCAACTGCAGCAGTACTTTCTTTGGTAAAGAAACTTGGGAATCTGGCTGGGAATCACTGCTCTAAAATATAAATTCAGAAACTGTCCATAAAGTTACAGTGAGTTATTATGGAGACGTTTGCTCAGAGTACAGAGAGATAACCATCTTCCTGCATCTGCCTTGGATTCCTCTAAAACAAAGAGACCATACAGGCTGATAGGCTCTGTCATAACAAGGAAAAGCGACACACAGGTTTGGAGTGGCTGATGAATGTTTAAGATAACCTTAAAAGTAGGCCAGGCGCTGCGTGCCCTTGGCAGTGTTTATCACCATACAGTATCATACAGTTCCAGTGTAGCGGGCGGCAGCTTTTCTAATTTTCCAGTCAGGAACAGACAGTCCAGAGGGGATTTCCTCCTGCAATTAACCCTGCACAGGGAGGGTTAGCGGTTGGAAACTTGTGAAAAAAATGATGGAGCAATTGTTTACCTGATAGAGAGTCAGAACTTCCTGTTGTGCATTTGTCATAAATCTGGCTCTGCTTATCACACCAGATTGTGTGAACTAAGATGTGCGTCTGAGTTGATCAGTAAAACAGGATGAGTTTACCACAATTGTCAAAAAGAGGAATATTGCATTACATACATGTGACTTAACTGCACCAAAGCATTGCTGCATTACAAGTCATGTTATCCTGAATGCCAGACATTGTCTCACTTTGTCTTTTGCTCTCTTATTGACTTGACTGGTGAGGTAATTGATATTCACTGGGTTTAGCTGATAGTGGCTGCGTGTTACAAACAGAAACACACCCAATGCAGGATATGAGGGCTGGATTAGTCAGCTGTGGCTGGAGTGGTGAGTTGCTCACAGATAACAAAGATTAGAAAACATGTTGCCATGGCGTCCGAGGTATTTCCAAGGTGATATGGTTTAAAAGTGGGTCCACAGACGCCTGATGTCCTTGATGGTGTCAAGATACTGGTAAAGCTTAAAGGAAAGCAATTCTCAGCCTGAAAACTCTTTCTTGTTCTTCAAATTTTCAGCACAGCGTGTTCATTCTGTACAGATTGTGGGAGGAAGATGCAAACAGCCTAAAATGTCCCACGATACATAAATAATATTTTTGAAGAAGCAATTAAACGCTCTTCCTCTTTTTGTCAACCACCAATTCCCAGCACATGGCTGTGGTTTCAAGTTTGCGCAGAAGACAAGTGATGCGTTGCTTTGTTTAAGAGGGCAGGAAAATGCGTTTTCTACAATCATAGGTCAGGCCTGGCATTGTGATGTTATGTAATATTTTGTACATATGTAGGCTAATTTTTTTTTTTTCAAAGTGGTTGAGAATAAAGTTTCTCACTCTGTGGGTCTCAAGATTTCAGTTGTAGCGTCGCATCAGACGACCACGATAAGAAAAGGTGGTCTGGTCACAAAGGGAGGAAGTGAGATGTATGCGAGGAAAAAGGAAGCGAAAAGGTAGTGAGACAAGCAAGCCGCAGAGGTTCACACAGTCAGAGGAAAAGGCAAATCTTCAGTAACAGGGTCTGTGGATAATATGACAAAATGTGCTACAGTGTGAGTCTGTGTTTTACCTGCTTAACCTAACTCTGTGTCTTCCATTGATGGAAAAATCCATCTCATGGTTTTCACAGATAACATGAGGGTTAGTCAGCATTAAGGAGCCATTTAGGGGAAGAGTCATATCTTCACTTGTCTTCAATCCAGTAAAGAATTGAACAGAAATCTATTGTGTAATCAAAGGAATACAATAATCTGTGAAGCTCTGCATCCATGGACATTGGTTTATTTGTAAAGATTGGTCCAGTTCCTCCAAGAATAAGGCTCTTCAATTCTGTATTTTTCTTACCAAATCCCACAAAAGACCACAACCTACAATGAACCGAATCAACTAACAAATATTGACAGATATATCTAATTCTTCTGCGCCATAGATTTCCTTGTTGTCCAAAAACTACAATACATCTGTGAGCCACAACACACGGGGTTACACGTTCTTAAATGACAAAAAATATTGGCACTGTAGGTTATCTTGAGTCAATCCCACATTTTTGAACACTCCAGTGCTGCTGAAAATATTCAGAAGATAGAGGAGTCCAAAGGTATTGAAAGATGGACTTACGCATTATTGTTTTTGTTTTGTTTTTTTCATGGGAACTGTGACAAAAAGAAAGACACACAAAATCACCAACCTCATCTTTTAAAGAGATACTTTTGCAGATTTTCAACCAGATTTTTGTCATAACAATGTGGGTGGAATGTGTAAATGAACTGTGGTAAACTTATCTCCATCTTACCAGCGCGTAGATCTCCCTGCTCCCATCCCAGTCAAACTCCGCTGGATGACGTGTCTTAAGCCATCTGCATCATCCGGTGGAGTTTCGCTGACTCTCCCGGGCTGTTGCTAGAACTGCAGGCTCTAACTCTGCATTTTCGTATTGGCTGCCAGCCATGCCGCCGCTACTAACACAAAAGAGCATAGAAGTAGATCAAGAGGCAGACCCACTCCTCTGTCTCTCAAACTCAAAGAAATCCAATCAAATAGTAAAACTAGGCAATGCTGATTGAATATAAATCAAGTTTACGTTACCACACTGCCTATTTACTGCCTTAAATGTTCTTTGGAAACATATTTTAGTGCCTTGTAGCTGTAATAGCAAGAGTTTGTGAACAGGAAGTGGGCGCCATACTAGTTCCTGCACAGTAAAAACAGAGCCTGAAAAAACTGAGATCAAACGGTAAAACTAATAAACAACCAGCCGCCATTGTGTCAAACGTACAAGTTTGCATTAAGTCACCTACCAGCGGGCGCATTTATTGGTCTCATGTGGCACAGTGCATTCTGGTAGATTTTCTACATCTTGAGCAAAAGCAAATGCCACAGTCCTTTTTCTCTGTTTCCTCTGGTCATGTAGCACCAGCTTCAAAAGTTTAGCATCTTCATCTTCAGTAGAAAAGACCGTCTTTCCAGCAGTGAAATACTTCTTTAAGAAATTAACTGTGTCGTCTGTTTTGGTCTAAATTAAGCCTGCTGTAAGGAGACTTCTTTAGTCCATAATCAGTAGCTCTTGAATTTTATTTACACCAGTTTACTTTGAGAAAGCAGAGCAATGACAGCTGCGATGTTACGTTAAATGTGATGCATGTGACATGTTGTCTAGACACTTCCTAGACACTTCCTCCACTGTGTAAGAATGAGGGTAAATTCAAGTGTGTGCATTCTGTCTTGCAGACTCGAATGGTTGCGTGTGCGGGAGCAGCCACCTGTTGAACATCACCCTGACCATGCATCGTCTCCACCTCTCCTCCAGCAATCTGCTAGACAAACTCATCTCTCTATATCCTTCAGCTGCCTGACATAAGGCTATAACCGCTATCTCAACACAGACAGATGATTCAAACGATGCACGGGCCGATTGCGAGCAGCAAATGTAACGTGGGATCAGATCACTGGCTCTGTTGTGTGCTGCTGCTGCTTTTTCTTTGGTTGTCAACAGCAACGGGCAATCAAGCTCGTACTTGGCTTACAGTGCAGCCTGTAGCTGTCAGTGTAAAATGTGATCAGCAAGTGGCAGCTCGTGTTTACTCCTGCTGTCAGTCGCTGTGGACCTCTTACATCTCTATCTGCGTGAATTCCCTCTACTTTGGGCCCTGCATCCCATGCATTCAATAACAGGCACTCTGACGCCATTGTGTATTTGCTATCTTTCAAAATGTTTGATTCTGCCTCTTTCATTTTACCCACTTCACACCTAGAAAAAAGCATGTTTTTTTTCATTTGTATTTTGACTTGAGGGACTGTAATCTGGGCCTCCATTCAGGAAACAGCGATGACGTCACAGAGCCTCTCAGAGGAGCCTCCTGGCCACAGTGAGCAGCAGCCTTGGGGGCTTCAGGTGTTAATTACCTCTGCCTCTTTCACGTACAGGTCCTCTTCAGCTATATATAAACACAAACCCTCTATTGCTTAAAGAGGCCCCTGCTCACACGAACCCACGTCAGAGCATGCAACGCCGAATGCCCCTCTGCTATTTTTAACCCTCTCATTCTGAGCCGAAGACCTAAAAGGATACATCAAATAAATTCAGTGAGTGGGTTAGGATCAGGGAAGAGACACAGGGGCCATTAACAGCCTTCATCACAGTCTGGCCTTGGGATTGCGTGGGCCGTTCTTCTGCTCCCATGACGCAATTAGCCTTTTTATGTGCATCACTTCAAGCTGATTTCTGCCAATTGAGAGCTATAGTGTCAGTCTGTTTATGAGGGCTGCTTCGTATAATAAGGAAATGGTTTTGTGTGCACTGTATATAAATTGATATGGCGGTGGTATTGTGGTCAACATGCAAATTGTAGGCAGAGCGACCCCATTAATTATATTCTCATGGGTTGACAAACATCTTTAGAGTCCTACCACTAAATAATGCACGTTCATCAACAGTTGTTCGACAGTATATGAGGCACTGATTGCGTGTTCTCTTTGTACATTTTGTTATTCACTTACTTCTGTGTGCCAGAATGATTCACTCGGTGATGCTCATCAGAGTTTTGCTTCATGCAGTTGCCTCCTCCCACATCACCAAATGCCACTTCTGTTCGCCTTTTAGTTTAGTTGCTGTAGTTTTTATTAATGAGTTGTTTGTGCGAAAGGAACCCCGCAGTCAAATAACACATATGTTCATTATTTACTCAAAACATACCTGTCCCCATGATCGGTAGATTTACTGACAAAGCTGTTTTCACCTAAACCAAAGTATTGTCAAGCTTGAAAACACTCCCAGCTTTAACTTTCAGACAATAAAACCACACCTCATGTCAACATCAGCTCCTTAACCAAAACCCTTACATTTAAAACAGCGCTGGACAATGAGCAACCAGCAGAGTGCCAGAGGATATGCTACCTCATCAGGTCAGTATAACACATCAAGAGTCTAACTTTGCTTGTATGTTCTGTGTCACTTACACGGTATCTATCGTCTCTGACCTCCAGGCATTGGATCCAGGAATTCTGGATGATGTTCCGGTTGCACCACAGCTTGTCAGATAGCCTGGACACGTTCCGGGATCTGATCCGAGAGCAGGGACAGGAGCATCTTTGCTCTCTCCTAGAGACCAAATGGATGTAAGTGTTAATCTCTGACCAGCTGGCAACTGAGACATTAGGCCTACACGACACTCAGTTGTTTGTTCAGTCATGGAAAATACTGAAATCTGTCACGATCGAGAATACAGACTTTGATCCTTGCCTCTAATATAGCTTCAAAGTTAGATCAAATGTTTTTGTTTTTCACACCGTTTGACATCACATTAGGGATGGGACAATACAGGATTTTATCTCAGATTGTGATAGAAAAAAACACTCACAATAAATTGATCATAGTGAATTGCCATTATTGGGATAATCTTGAATATCGTGTCCAGCAGCACCCAAAGAGACTGCTGGCTGTCCAGCAATAAGAGACTCTGCAGGTTGTTTGCAAAACACACTGCATACTCACCAAACTCAAAAAACAGAAGATCTTAATTGATCAGTGGCATATTTCAAATGAAAAGACACATGTCGTGTGTGTGATGCAATAAAAACATAGGTTGTTTCTTAAAGAAGTACTTCACGGCTGGAAAGATGGGCCGTCTATGCGGTAAAAAGACACAAATACTTTTGAAACTGGTGCTACAAGACCACAGGAAACAGAAAAAGGGCTGTGGCATTCGCTTTGCTCAAGAGATAGAAAATCTACAGCTACCACGATGCACTCTGGTGATGTAATGCAAGCTTGTCTATTTTTGACATTTGAAACAGCCGTCTGGTAACAATCTATCTCAAATTACACTTAAATGGTCAGCTAAAAATGTTTCTGAAAAAACATTTTGGTGAGAAATAGGTAATACAGTAACAGCATCTGGTTTTATATTTGATCAGTGCTGCCTAATTTTACAGGCTGATCGAAGTTTGGTCTGAGTTTGAGAGCGAGAGAGGGGCAGCTCTCTTTCAGTCTGCTTCTATACTCTTTGTGTCCGTGGTGGCGGACATACGAAAATGCAGTACTATCTGTCGTTCAAGCAACCCTGAAAGCCAGTCAAAATCTGCTGGATGATGCTTGAAATTTTGACGTGATTTGAGCTAGGGGATGAGCAGGGAGGTCTGAGTGATGGTAAGATGGAGGGAAATTCACCAGTTAATTTACAGATACTAGTATCCCTTCAACAAAATGTGTGCTTCCAGTTTTAGTGCCATTTTAAGAGTTTTTAGCAAATTTTGACGATTATTGGGGTGATATTGTGAATCGCAATTATTTTGGCCAGGATAATTGTAATGTAATGTAATTCCCATGCCTACATCACATATCTGCAGCTAACAATTGTTTCCATTATTGGTTAACCTGCCCATTATTTATTACTTTTTCAATTAATCAATTGATCATTTGATCTGTAAAATCTCAGAAAGTGTTGATCACAATTTCCCAGAGCCCGAGACCATATCTTAAAATGTCTTGTTTTGTCTTACACACAGCCCCAATCCCAAAGATGTTTAATTTACTGTCATAGAAGAATATAAAAACCAGTGCATATTCAAATTTAGGAGGTCGAAGCACTGAACTGTTGGTCAAAAAAATATTTTAAATGGAACTTAAAATTTAACTTTACAACTTATAAAAAATTGCCAGTTAATTTCTGTCAATCTGTATAAGCATGTCAGCCCTATTCATATCCAAACTGTACAGTTCATGGCTGTCCTATTATGTCAAATGGAAAAGTTAGACCAAATGTCCATGTAATTCAGCATATTGATATCTTTAGAAATGTTTACATCTTTAATTTAAAATAATGTGAAATGTTTAGCCACTTTAGAATGAGTCTGTATGGAAGCTGTAAGTGTCCAATTTATGAAGTCGTGTTATCAGTTAAACTTAGCTGACTGTGAACGGGGTCGTGTTATGTCTGATGGTGTCCTCTAGAAATGAACGGGACTGGTCATGGAAGGCCAGCCAGAAGATCAAAGCTAACAGCAGTAAAAAGAGGAAGGTCTCTCTTCTTTTTGATCACCTGGAGCCCATTGAGCTGGCTGAGCATCTCACCTTTCTGGAGTTCAAGTCCTTCTGCAGAATATCAGTGAGTATACACACTAAGAGACTATTCGGATGTATATAGGTTATCTTTTGCACATTGATGATTTGTTTATTTGGCATGCATCTCTGTGAACTAAAAACCATCTGTATTTCCTCCCCACAAGAAATGCAGTGCAGTTTCCGTGCAGCAATTTATGCTCCTCTCTCTCTGCTCTCTCTGCCAGTTTGTAGACTACCAGAATTACATTCGAAGCTGCTGCATGAAGGACATCCCCGTGATGGAGCGTTCCATCGCCCTGTGTAATGGTATCTCTCAATGGGTTCAGCTGATGGTGCTGAGCAGGCCGACCGCTCAGCTGAGAGCTGAGGTTTTCACCAAGTTTATCCACGTGGCACAGGTAGTGGTTTAACCAGACCCTCACTATTACTCGTACACTTTCTGTTCCTGGTTTAGCAAAACAGAAAAATGGAACTCCATTTGACATGCTTCCTCTTTGCTTGCACTCTACGTGCTATTGTTCACACACCTTATCTAACTAATGACAGTCTATTGTAACACCATGAACAGCACTATAGACGCTACATAATTGGCAGTTGCATAATGCAAATTCACAGAGAGCTGGTAATGATTCTCAAGAGCTCTGCTGCAGGCTTTTAGCGTATCCAAAGATTTTACCAATAGAAAAATATTAACTGAATGCAAGCTAATGGAGTCACCAAGTGAAACACACTCAGACAGTGAGGAGTTTGGGAAGTGGAAAAAAGAGAAATGACTCGTGAGTGCAGTCGCTGGTCACATCTCCCTTGTTTAAACCGCTCCAATGCGAAGCTGCTTGCAGCCTGCTGAGAAGCGATGTGCTGGCTTCAGGGAGCCGCTGGCAGGTTTGTACTCTGGAGGACCTCTTGGACTGTTACACTAATGCACCAGTCTGCTGCTGCTCACTGCTGTCAACCTCAAAACCCACGGGTGTGGAAACGAATTTCACACCATAATGCTCCAGTGACAGCACGAATTAGAGAACTGAAAAGAGAGGGAAAAGCACTTCCAAAAAAGAGTGAGATATCTGAGCGCAGTAAGAAAAAGCCAACAATATAAGTGGCTTACGTAACTGCAGTGTTGTGGATTACATAACCAGGGCTACCTGGAACAAGTTTAATTGTGTGTGTTTATGTGTGTGTGCGGATGGACTGATATGTGTGGTTTTTGTGTGTGTGTGTCCGTCCACCAGAGTCTACATCTTATGCACAATTACAACACACTAATGGCGGTGGTGGGAGGGCTTTGTCACAGCTCGATCTCCAGACTGAAGGACACCACCTCACATGTACCCAATGAGGTCACCAAGGTAAACACAGTTACAACAGTACGATCCAGCTGATTATAGAGCCAAAACAGCCTCACAAAAAATTCTATTCTCTCCCCAGGTACTGAACGAGATGACAGACCTGCTGTCCTCTTGCAGAAACTATGACAACTATAGACAAGCTTACAACAAGTGCACAGGTTTTAAAATCCCCATCCTGGGCGTCCACCTCAAAGATTTGATTTCGGTCAACGAGGCCATGTCAGACTATGTGGAGGACAACAAGGTGAATGTCCAGAAGCTCCAGGCACTCTACAACCACATTAACGAGCTGATCCAGCTCCAACAAATCCCTCCCAAGCTGGATGCTAACAAGGACCTGGTCCATCTGTTGACGGTAATGCACCCTTCTGCACAACGTTGCATTTAAGATTCTTTTGAAATTGTTCTGTCGCTCCATGTGATTCACCAGATTGTATTGAACGTAAGCACAGATGCAAATGAGTGTGTTACAGCATGTGGATTGTCCGCGCTTGTGTGGGCGTGATGAGAGTCTATGATCTATGAGTGTGTGGGTGACGAACTGAGTGTGAATAAGAGTGAGTTCAGATTGATATATTGTTGTGCTATCTGTGTGGTGCTTTAATCGTACTTGAACGACAGAATGCCCATGAAGAGATAATAGTTACCCCATGACCTAAAATTGCCCTCATCAAAACATGTTTCAAGGAGAAAAATCTAGATATGCAGTGAGCTCTCTCTGTTTCTGTTTACCTTCCATGTGCTGACATGTGGTCTCTCCTTCCCTGCAGCTGTCCTTGGACCTTTACTACACTGAGGATGAGATCTATGAACTGTCTTACGCCAGGGAACCCAAGAACTGTAAAGCACCTGTGAGTGATAGAAGCAGAGACGCTTTAAGTTAAAAACTGTTTGCAAAAGAGCTGGATGGAAAGATTGGTGCCACTCTCATGTTTGTATGCTAAATATGCAGCTACAGCCAGCAGCTGGTTAGCTTAGCTTTAAGACTGGAAACAGGGAGAAGTCAGAATGTCAACAAGCTAACGTTAGAAGTCAAAATTATTAAAACAAAAGCTGAGTAATGCTTAGAGGAATATATTGGCATTCTATGAATTACACTTACTCTCTTTATTGTCAAGAGTTTGATAAAAAAAAATTGATACCACTTTTAAGTCTGAATGCTACATTAAAGCTAGAGCCAGCAGCAAGTTAGCTTAGTTTTAAGACTAGAAACAGGGGGAAGCAGTTAGCAAATCAACAAGCTAGCGTTAGAAGTCAAAATTGTTAAAAAAAAAAAAAAAAAAAAAAGCTGAGTAATGGTTCAAGAAATAAGTTGGCATTTTGGGAAATACACTTACTCCCTTTCTTGTCAAGAGTTAGATAAAAGAATGATACTGCTTTCAAGTTTGTATGCTAAATATGAAGCTACAGCCAGCAGCCGATTAGCTTAGCTTTTAGACTGAAAACAGAGGCAGAAGTTAGCATGTCAATAAGCTAATGTTAGAAGTCAAAATTATTAGAACAAAAGATGGCTAATGCTAAAAGGAATAAGTTGGCATAATGGGAAATAAAATGATCCTCTTTCTTGTCAAGAGTTAGATAAAAATTGATACCACTTTTAAGTTAGCTTAGCTTTAAGACTGGAAACAGGGAAACAGAATGTCATCAAGCTAATGGTAGAAGCATAGACTGTATAAAATAAAGAAGTCAAAATTATTAGAGCAAAAGATGCGCAAAAGTAATGCTTAAAAGAATAAGTTAGCATTTGGGGAAATTATTTTATTCTCATCAAGAGTTAAATAAAGTTAGATAAAAAATTTAGATCACTTTTAGGTCTGTAAACTAAATATGACACTACAGCCAGCAGCTGGTTAGCTTAGCTTCAAGACTGGAAATAGGGAAACAAAATGTCAACAAGCTAGCGTTAGAAGTCAAAATTATTAAAACAAAAGCTTAGAAATACTTAAAAGAATAGTTCGGCATTTTGGGAAATACACTTAACTCTCTGTCTTGTTAAGAGATAAAATATTGATACCACTTTCATATCCGTACGCTAAATATGAAGCTACAGCCAGCAGCCGCTTAGCTTAGCTTAGCTTAGCTTAACGTGTCTTAGCTTACAGACTGGCCACAGGGGGAAAAGGCTAGCCTGGCTTTGTCCACAGGTGACAAAATCGACTTACCAGCATATCTGAAGCTTACTAGTTAACATGAAAAATCTGAGCTAGCTGTTTCCCCTGTTTTCCACTCTGTATAGCTATTAACTAAGCTATCCGGGTGCTGGCTACAGCTACATATTCACAAACATGAGAGTGATCAATCTTCTCATTTAAAGGGTAGCTTTGGTGTTGTACAACCTGGGCCCTTTTTAACTACAATTTTGCTTTTAAGTGACAAATGGAGACAACAATTTTTTAATCTGGTCCAGTATTGAGCGACACCGCTGCAGCTAGCAGGGGCTAATCCCTGAGCACTGTCAAAGTACATCAACTAGAAGTGCTTGTTTTTGCCACTGACAGGCTCAGATTGTTAGCATAGGTGTCTGACAGCATTATGGAAAGGATCCATACAGAGGTCAACTTTTTGTTAAAGAGTAAGATTCTTTTTGTTTAACCAGAAACAGCCCAGAAATTGCCATTGCCAGACTCTATTTAAATAAACAGTAATTTAAGCTTGTACAGAACCAGTGTATTTTCTCTTGTGAGTTTTATTTTGTTTCTGTTTATTTTAAATGAAGTGTGTTTTACGATGATAAAATTACTGTTTATTTAAAAGGAGTCTGGTTGGTTTCAGTGATTTTGAGGCTGTTTCTAGTTAAACAAAAAGGATCTTACTCCTAAGAGGTCGACCTCTGTATGGATCCTTTCCATAATGTTTCACTGGTGCTGGCTGCGGAGGTCTTGCTCAATTTAAAGAACTGTTAATCTGATTAGTCACTCAGACACAAGAACGTGGGAAAATAGGGTCCAGGTTTAAAAAGACCAAAGCTTCCCTTAAACTCTGCAAGAAAGCAGAGTGTATTTCCCAAAATGGTGAAATACATAAATGTCCTTTGAAGTATTACTCAGCTTTTTAAAACAGAATAATTTGCCAGTTCTGCTTCTGAAGGTCATTCATAGATTTAGTATAACTGAATTGCTCAGATAATATTTTACATGTTTATCTGCCTGCTCAGGCTTGTTTTTTTAATGACTAATTAATTTTCTATCAGCCAGCCACCCCCTCTAGACCTCCAGTGGTTGTGGACTGGGCATCAGGAGTGGCTCCCAAACCCGACCCCAGAACCATCAGCAAACACGTACAGAGAATGGTGGACGTAAGTGCTTCCTTTTTTCAAGTGTAGCCTCCACATAGCTACTCCGTCATGCCGTTATATAACCATAATCATTTGTTGTAACTATTCTTCTTGATACTGCCATTTTGACAGCCAGCTCTTGCAGCTATTGTGCACTAATAGTCACGCAACAATGGTGTTTGCCTCTTGTCTCTCACAGTCCGTGTTTAAGAACTACGATCACGACGAGAACGGCTTCATTTCTCAAGAGGAATTTGAGAAAATTGCTGCTAGCTTTCCGTTTTCCTTCTGTGTCATGGACAAAGAGAAGTGAGTCTGTTCGACAGGTCATGCACACACACTCTGAGCTCATGTGTAACTTCAGAGGAGAGGAAGAAAAGGTGGTATTTGTAGTTATGAGTGTGCAACAGGAAACATAAAATAGCTGCAGAACTAACCATAACCCCCGCCACAAAATATTCTCTATTTTATGTCTCATGCACGTACATTGATAGCTATATGATTCTCACAAACCACAGAGAAGCATGTGATTCCTTATTAAGATCTTAACATGAAAACCACCATAGCTGATGATACTGTTTTCACTTTGCACAATGGCAAAGTGGTATAGAGTTGAACCCATGTGGCAGATGAGGGTGCAAACAAATAAATCAGGACATGACCAAACAATTAAAGGGTGAAGTTAAGATCTAAAATATCTGTCAAAATGATTGTCTCCCACATATACTGCTCATCTGCAGCTCTATTTCCTCTGTAAAGGTGTACTGTATATGTGTTGTGGTTGTCCAGGGAAGGCCTTATCAGCAGAGATGAGATCACAGCCTATTTCATGCGGGCCAGTGTCATCTGCTCCAAACTGGGTCTTGGTTTTGTCCACAACTTCCAGGAGACCACTTACATGAAACCCACATTCTGTGACAATTGCTCAGGATTCGTAAGTCACCACACAACCACAGTGTATGATGAAATACAACTTTACTGCTCCGTCCCAGTCTAAAAATTTCCCAACAATATGTATTCATGTTTTCAGTTTTGCTTTTGCTTCAGCGGTGTGAAAACAGTTTTCTCCATATTCTGCTTCACAGCTGTGGGGTGTCATCAAGCAAGGCTACAGATGCAAAGGTGATTATTGCACTCCATGTTGTGCAACTTTTGCACTTCTTTCTTTGACCAAATGTCAGTAAAAAGTGAGGAGAGGTACACACACTGTCTTGTGGGGAGCAGGTAAAGTGGCGCTATGTTAAGACGGTGTAGTGTGGTTTTCTGTGTTGCAAACAGCTAGCTGAACCTTGCAGCACATGAAGAAAAAAGAGTCTGCAGCCAGAACCACAGTTTTTCCCCCTCCCCCGTCCCTCAAAAGATCTGAGAGCCATTTGTTTGCCTGACAGTGAGCATGCAAAGGTCTGAGAGTTGCAGTTGCGGAAGAGAGTGTTCAAAGAAAAGTCAGTTGTAGATAGAAGAGTTAACGCTAGTTCCTGTTCTGACATGTTGTGCATTATTTTGTCTTGCTTAGACTGTGGAATGAACTGCCACAAGCTGTGCAAGGACCAGGTGGCGTTTGAGTGCAAGAAGAACGCCAAAATGACCAACGCCATCGACAGCCCGACACCGAGCTCCACGCCGGTTACCATGGGCCCCTCAGAGGGTGGGTTTGGATGATAGGATTCATTGCCAGCATAAACACTCTCACACAGTGTCATTTCTCACACAGGCAAAACAAAAACATTTCTTTTGCACAAGTACCCACAGATGCACACTTTCACCTGAAGTATGAAAACAATAACATGCATGTGACATGGCTGCAATCAGTCAGTCCCATGACAGGTGCCATCTGGTGGCAGACAACTAATGCCAGCTTTACGCCAAAGGACTTTTCAATTGATGTCACTATCGCTGACAAATTAACAATGTCCGAATAAAATCTGGAGACCTCAGTCGAGCTTCCATGATCTCAACTGTTTGGTGTAAGGCGGTCGTAAAACAGTCAGAGCTGTCTTTTCAGTCTTTATTCTCCAACAAAATCAAACATGTTTAATATTATCTTGAGTTTTTAGTCTTGGCTCATGCAAATAGTGATGCACCAAATAAGAAGCGGCAAACCAGGTAGTAAGTAAACACTGAGGGGACTCTGACGAGGCAACGGAACATGAACAAGTCTCAGTTTGATTGTGCTGTGGAAAAGGAGGAGAAACTGGTGAGGTTGTCAAGTGAACAAGAGTTTATGTTTAATTCAGCGTGTATTTGATCCATCGATTGCCACTTATTTTTGTGAGAAATCTTAATTTTTTGAAACATTTCGCCTCTCATTGTCACGTTCTCCTCCCACTAAAATAGCGCAGCTAACCAACAGAGGCTGGTAGCAACAAAATCCAAAATTTACACAATCATAGTTGATCAGTATGGATTGTATTGATGCCGAATTGACAAGAATACTGTCAACATATGGCAGCTGTTATGTGTATGTGTTTTTGTGTAAATGTAAGGCTTTGTTAATATGTTATGTTTCTTAAAGGGAGTTTGGCGTGATATTTTCCACCAGGTGCCGGATGGAAAACAATCTCAACACAAAACTAGTTTTAGTCTTGCAAACAGTGACCCTGCAGAACCACAGTCTTTGCAAGTGTGTGACTAAAAACTTACATTGTCTTTAGATGTGAGAGGGTGTTTTTCAAAGTCTTTTCAAAGCCCTCTATTGTATGGTAGGCATAAGCAGTGTTATTTCCTGTAAAGCTCTGCCTACCAGACTGTACGGAGAACAATGAAAGTCAGAATTTACTTTAGTTTGCTGCAGCTCAGAGAAAACAAGTCGAGAGCAAAGGGTCTGTTGTCAGGGTGATTTCCCTCCAGCTGTCATTAGGAACCGTTTCACTTACAGTAAAACTGAAGCTACCCACCTGCCATGAGAAAGCTACTATATTCAGAGCAGAACTACTTTTGATTTTACTTGGTATGGACAGACACAATCAGAAACGTCTAAAAAACACGGGGGCTATATTAACACATCCCCTTTTCAAATGAGTCTGTGTGACGTGGTGTTTGGTCACATGGTTTATTTTGGCTTGTGTTTCACTGCATACTGGTTTGAGTCATGTTATTTTTGGGTTGTTGATTGCTTTGAGCTAAGATATTGTTGTGACAGGAGGCTGAAAAGTGGCAAAAGTCAAACCTGCATTTTTTATTTGTTTTATTTGACATAATTACTAATAATGCCCATCTCTCCAGGTTCAGAAGACTGTCCTTTCCCCTACCCGCCACATGACAGCAAAGACTGGAGTCCAGAGTCCCCAGTCACCAACTATTTGAGGCCTCGGACAGTCCATAGTGGCACCCAGACAGAGGGAATCCAACTTTCCGCTGCAGCCCCTGAGGCCAGCCTCCCTCAGCCCTCTCTGCTGGTCCCAACAACACCCACCCTCACCTCCTGTCCCAGTCCAGTGCCCCAGAGAAAACAGCGACACTGTGCCAAGTGGGAAAACAGAGCGTCTTTTGCGCAAAAGCCTAAAGAGCCAGAAGAGGAGAGCAAACCCACCTATGAATTTCTGGAATCAGTGAGTGTCACGACAAAGTTTAATTTTTCCTCCGTACAAATGCACAGCACTTAAACGCACCACAGTTTCTGTGCATCTCACAAATCTCCTCTCTCCCTCTCAGGAAAACCAGAGGCTCCAAAAGGCCAATGACACACTACGTAGGAAGCTGAAGGAGGCAGAGCGTGAGGTGGAGATACTAAAGACACTGCTCAAGAGGCACGCTCTCCACCCTGTGGAGGAGGATTCCTCCTCCTAGACACGCACATACACTGGACCTCCTCTAGGGAGACTGGTGCTGCCCCCCTATGGCAGCATGTATAAAACTGGATCCAATGTTTAATTTATTGGTCATGAGCATTTCACCAGAATAACCAGACCCAGACAATTTGGCGTCACATGATAGGAAGTCGACAGTGCACAAAGCTTGTCAAGGGATTTTAATGCTAATGGTACACAGTCAATCAAAAGAGGACAATCAGCATGTCACCAGTAATTGAAGTTAAAGGACAGCTTTGGTATTTTTCAACCAGGACACTATTTTTACACGTTTTTGTGTCTAAGTGACTAATGGACACTGCTCCAGTATTGAGACAGACTGCTGCAGCAGCTGAACAGGCTGCAATGTAATCCCTACAGGCAACGGCCCACCGTCAATTTACATTCACTAAAAGTGTTTGTTTTTGCTTCTGACAGGCTCAGATTGTTATTAGAAGTGTCTGGCAGTATTAAGGAAAAGGCCCTATCGTTCACCGGCCTGTCTCTTATTGTGGGCCAGTCTACTGTGGAGAAGTCTTGCCCTGAAACCCCACAGAGTACAGAAAGTGTAGCTTAGTGTTATCTAGAAGATTTTCAGTGTCATGGCTGAATATTTCGTTGACTTTGACTATGTGGAAACGTCCGTGACATTTCAGAACAAGGCTTCTCCTTGAGCAAGACCTGGTCACACTCACACACACACACACACACACACACACACACAGAGCAAAAGATAAGGGAAAACTTTTTCTGTGGGGTCTTTTACATAATGATGTCAGAGACATCCAATAACAATCTGAGCCTGTCAGTGGTACAAACAAGCACTGTTATCGGACGTAGATTGACAATGCATTACTGTCGGCAGGCATTACATTGCAGGCTGTGTCGCTGCTGTGGCTGCAGCAGTGTGGACCAGTTTAGAAAACTGTAGTCTCCATTAGTCCCCCAGGCACAACAATACGGTAAAGCAGGGTCCAGGTTCAAACATAGCAATCTTTCCCATAAACTATTTTGAGGTGTGCATTTCTTTTAAACAAGCTATAGTACATAGCACACACAATACAGTAAAAACACTGTAGCGTTATTTATAAAGAAGTTTGAAGTGAACAGAGGGAGCCTTTATACTGTATTGTTCAGTTCACAGAAGAATGAAAATCATTGCAATGAGCATTACTCACTTATTTTAGTGAACCATTAAGAGTGGCTGGAGTTAGAATCAAGTTTCCTGTCATAAAGATAAAAACATACTGAATGAAGGAGGGCAGTATTTAACAGTGTAAATAGGGCAGAATGTGTTTGATCAATTCTCGATCAATAAGAGACAAGCTATTTATGTTAAACATAAAATGGAAATCAGAGGAAATGCAGTTTATTGTGTAAATCACAGGTGCATCATTATTATTGTTATTATTATCATTATTATTATTATTATTATTATTATTAAGGATGAGAGCCCACTGAGAATGAAAGCTGGAGGCCTCACGTGTACAGTGCTGTTGTCGCTCTGCATCATTGTCCATGTTCATATCAATGCACACGATGTCGTCAGTGCTTCTGTTAATATTTATTGTCTCAAACACTACACAGTTCATAGAGAGAGTGACAGAAATTGACATTTTGTATAGCATACTGGTACTTTCAGTGAATTATTTATGCTCATGCGTGTTGGCGTCATATTGATACTTTCTATTTTCATTGTGCAGCCATGTCACGTTGTTGTTGTGTGTTCCGTTGAAGTGGTGTTGTACCGTGGGTCGAGATACGTGTGTTTGTAACGTGTGAAATGTACTGTAAATACGAAGTATACACAGTGCCATCTTGATTAAGTCATCCTTTCTCTCAGTATTGTTCTCTTGTTGTTATAATAAATACTGTATTCTACATAGAAATCATTGCCTGTGTTGCTCAGTTTGACCACTGGGGGTCACTAAAGCCTCATAATGTTTCCTCAGCTTCCTGTTAATGATTATTGACTTGAGTTTTCAGACTCGTGGGAACTTGTACTATAAATGTTGCTCTCCAATTAGCTATCTGTGTGTTCACCTCAGGCAATTTCTGTCAGATTCAAGAGCAAAAACACCAAAATCAGATCATTTTCTACTCTTTCACAACATTAAAAAAAATAGCGTGTGAGTTTAAAGATGAGGCAAACTTAAGAGATTTGTTCTGTATATGTCTGTGAAATGTTGGAGTAATGGATTTGTGAGACAAACTGTCACCCTGTTGTCAGGAGAAAGTGCCAATCTACCCCGTCCCTTGGGCTTTGCTGCTCCTAATGAGTCCAGCACCGCACACATAATGTTGGCCCATAGATAATGAGGGGGCGACTGTCTGCTGTTGGATAAGCACAGACTCAAACCAAGTGTCTTCTCCTTCACGTTTCTTGAAGCACTGCCGCACACAGCAGGTGATGTTACACTGATGCCGTGCTTCACTGCGTGCATTTCTATAGTGGCAATTCAGCTCCAGATAAAGAAACCCATTTGACTCAAATTATATTGTGCTTCTTTATTTCTTGCAGCTATAATGACTTGTTGCCTTGCATCGACTTGGCAGTGAGCAGAGACCCCGGTGAAAGAAAAAAAAAGGCATCGTCTCTGAGGCATAGCAGCGGCTCCCAAGCCCAGCCTTGGTGACAGCTAATTTACTTCTATTTGAATGTGACACCCCGCTGCAAGGGAGTAACACCCCAAGTCTACCAGGCTGTGTGCACGCTAATGCTGAATAATTTCCAATATCATGGCTGGCTGAGAGAAAGTGACAGAGAGACCATGTGTTAAACTCCAGGGACAATGCCCCGGCTGCTTTTCTTCCCCCCACTGGGGCTGTAATACAAGCTCGGAAGATGAAATATATGTTATGCATGTGACATGTTAAAGAAGGCATCATAGAGATAAATATATCAGTGTAAAATTAATTTACAACCCCTTCAAAGAATGCAAACATAATTAATTGTGGTGCATTTAAGCCTGAAGATTATAAGACATATGTGGGCTAACTTGATACACAGCATATAACTCAGCTCTCCATACATTGAGAACAAAATATGACACTTCAAAAGTCTGCCTCATTACAGTGTGCAGACAAAGAAGATTTATCACCCAGACATCAGTGTACTTGGGGGAATTGGGCCATTTTGAGATACCCATAAGTTAACTAAATCTGCTAAGTCTAATGAACACACTCCGAAACTAATTAGGGAAGGATGTGGAACATCCCATTACGTCCCCCTGATAGCAGGGTGTGGGACACAGGGAACGCAATGAGAACACAACACATTTAACACACGCTCGTTTCAAACACCAAGGAAGAGCCAGCACCACGATGCCTGTAGGACACAGCGATGCCGAACTCCACTAATTCCCTTGATTATTAAACTGAGTTCATTAAGTTCTAATGATGGCCAAAGGACCCTTGTGGGAGAGCAGAGAGAGAGAGAGAGAGACTGTAGTGAAGGTGGAGAGGGGGGAAAAAAGAAAGACACATTTTGTGGAAATTTTCCAGAGGATGCTTGAAAACCATGTGAAGCCATGGTGAAATTTTTAATTAACCTTGATGATAGCGGAGGAGTGTAACAAGAGAAGGGCTGTACAGGAGTTTGCCAAGAGAAACATCATTGCTCAGCTGTGTCCCTCTTTGGCCTTTAATGATCGTGTAGTTTTGCTTCATAATACAGACTAAATCCACTTATAAGGTGCTGGTAAACAGACATAGAGAGAGAAGAGGGGACGCCTGAAGCTCATACGAGGGTAATGAATTTGTTGTTGACTGTGGGAGCACCCACGAAGACACATCAGCTGACATTTCTGTCTGTGAAATTCCCCAGAATGAAGCTGCACACACACATGAAGCAATCGACAAGTCCAGAATTTTACATCCTGTAAATTTCTAATGAAGTGGCTTCACAGTGTTTCTCTTGCTGGCAATGCAACTTCTCTTCTTGTAGTAATGGCTCCCCATTGGCTTTGGCACAGGCATATATTTTGGCTGGATACAAAGAAGCATATTCACAAAAACACATCCCTTATTTAGAGTGTTTTCTGCATGCTGTCAGCGTCAGACTGTTTGTTCCTGTGACTTGTTAGTCACAGTATGAATAATATACACGCCATGAGAAAGGAAACACAGCTCGGAGTTACATGTTGTGTAGGTAATGTGAGATTTATGTTAATAGGCAATTCAAAAGTGCAGCTGTCGGGATGACTTATGATTGATTTCACTCTCTGTTATTGCTCCTAAAGGTGTACTTTGGTGCAAAGTGCTGGAAGAGTAAAAAGAAAAACAGCTCCTAAATGCAACACATTTTGTATATCTGAGTTGCAGTGAGGAGCAGATTGATAGAATATCTTGTTTCATGTTTTAATGTGGTATTAAGCCAAGAAGTAAAGCTGCCAAATTACAACATGGCATTTGATGTAAAGTACTTACCCATGCCAAGAACTGAAGGCTATATGGTATGCAGCAGAACAAATACTGCAAAAGACAGACTGCAGAAGAGGAAGATTTATTGATGAAAAAAGAAAGCGGGTGGGTGAGAAAGAGAAGGACAAACGGAGAGAAAAGAGCTGAGAGAGGAGCAGATGCTACAGTGCCCGAGCAGCCTTGGACAATCAGTCGAACCCTCTGAAACAACACATTGCCAAGATCAAGGAGAGGAAAGAAAAAGCATTGCAGCAAAGGAGTAGATATGAAGGAAGTAGTAGGAGGAGAGTGAGTTAACCCCCTGTGAGAATTCCTGATGAAGGTGAGGAACACAGAGCAAATCAAGCACTCGTCTGAGCCGGTCTGTGTCTGAACTCTCCAAACTTTACATCCCCTTCTGTCTCCACAGAGCAGTGGGACACAGTCAGAGCTAATAGGAGCCCCAGTCTGCTGCTCACACAACACATAAACAGAAGGTGCAGTACAGAATTCAGTGAAATTAGAAATTGCCATAAGGTTATGGTGGACAACTTGTTTTTATAACACTTGTGTGTTTTGCAGGATCCTCAATAAAGACTTGTTATACTATAAAACATAAAAATCAAAATTGTTTAATATGTTAAGGTAACAATTTAAAAGATTTTCATAAAACAAATATCTGTTAAATGTGTGTAGGATTGGCAGAGTTGGAGTACTCACAGAAGTATGGAATACTCATAGTATATAATCACCTGAAACCATGGGCACCTGATCATGTTTTTAGGGAGGGGGCAAATTGGCAGGGGGATTCTTTCCCCCAGAAAAAAAGAAGAAATTATTAGTCAATAACCCATAAAATTTCCTGCATGTCTACACCATGTGCACTAATTTCGATTGGTTAGATCAGGGGCGTCAAACATATGTCCCATGGGCCATAACCAGCCCAATCAGGTCCATTCAGGCCGACTAGATGACATGATTTAGGGCCCGTCCCAATATGCCCCCTCAGCCCTACCCCTAGAAGGGTCCCGTGAAGGGTAGGGGTGTCCCAATTCCTTTTTGCATGTAGGGGTAGGGGGCATAACGAGGGGTAGTGGTTATGAAACTAGCCCTTCGGAGAGAGGGATCTCAGATGCTGACTTGCCAGCAAGGGGTAGACGTCGCCATGGCTACCACCGAGCAAGAGACGGGGAAAAAAGTTCATACATGTACGTATCATTTCGCAAATAAACATGGAACTTTTGTAAAAACGTTTTCGAATAACTGTGTATTTGTGCAGAGAACAGCGTAACAATTTTTTATTGCTATTCACGATGTCTAGATTGGAGTTAGCTAGCTGGCTAGGAACTAGCTAGCCAGCTAGCTAACGTTACTGTCGTCAGGTTGCTTGTTAGCTAGCTAGCTAGCTCGCACTATCTGGCGTCTGTCATCTGGGGGGCTAAGCAACACATTCTCACTCCAACCTCGTCACAGCTTGACGTTTTGATCATGGACTTTCGACCTCCACATACCACGTGCAAGGTACCCTGGGTGCGTTGGTTGTTGACTTTCTGGGACACCATATCAAGTTCTATTCTTTCAAAATACACTTCTGTTTCCACAGGAAATTTAACCTTTAGAGTCTCTTCCAAAATACAGGCACTATGTTGGTACAACACCGCGATATGACATTTTTTAACAATAAACACGTGGTTGGGTTTCGGCAACAAAAACGTTGTTAGGTTTAGGAAAAAAGAACAGGATTTGGCTTTAGAATCTTACGGGACATGAACACTGCTCTCTCGGGTAGAGGTCGGTGTTTGTTGGACCCATCCACCACCCCTCCTGCCCGCCTCACTTGGACTTTTGCTGCCTTAACTTCCATCCTTGTCCCACTGCGTTTCCCCATGACACCGCTGGGCTTTTTTAGTTAGTTTCTGATGCCCGAGTGCCGGATTTCGCCGACTTCAGAGTGAGACCGTGCTCAATTTAAGAGGTGCCAGGTTTCAGGAGCAACTTAAACAATGCGTTGCCTACTTCATGTAAAATTCTGCTGCAGAGGCTTTTCCACCCTGACCAGAATACAGCTTTGATAAAACAATGAATACTTACTGTGACCATGTTTAAAAACATCAAACATTGTGCAAAATATTGTCAATCAGCAGCTTCAGTTCAAAAGAATCTGTATCAAGAAATGTATGGATAAATGCAGATGTAATGACAGTGAGAAGTAGACTGACTGAATGTGGAAAAACTGAAAGATACTGTTGAAATTGCATTTATTTCTCTCAAGACACCTCAGGCTGTTCATCTGTTTTGTAAAAGGATGAACGTCTACAGAATGTACTTGAAATTCTTTAGACAAAAAAAGGGAAAATATTGGAGCTACTTATAGGTTATTGTGTGATGGTTTAAGTGGTGCAGCCCATCTGAGATCAAGTTATGTTAGACTGAGGGTGCTATGAAAACCCCAAATGCATCAAGTACAGTATAACTGGGTGGATCATGACAGGAAATGATTATTAGAAAAATGGCTGTTTGATATTTGAAATTACATGTATAAAAACATGAAGTTACCTAAAATGATAATAGGTTGCTGATTGTTTGTCCTTGTTCAAGGTCAAACAAGGACAAACAGTTTATATAAATTAAATGTCCTTACAACACATCACTGTATGATGTGAATCAGTTCAACATGTTGAACCTGAGGGTTTCTATTCTCATAACTCACAAGGCCATCAAAGTCTGACAATGGCAACAAAGAACAAACATTGTGGATGATGAAACTGCCTCACAACAACAACAACAACAACAACAACAACAACAACAATCTAGTTTTATCCCCACCTGCTTATTAAAATGCAGGTTCTAGTGGTAGTTCTTCTCAACAGCACCACTGGCTGGTGCTGTAATGTTTAACAGGAATGAATAATCATAACTTCTAAATTAGAAATGTTTAACCTACATTATCTCAGATCAATGATTATGTTAATGCCTCTCATTTCACGTGTATGAGAAAATTAGAATAATCATAATAATCACAGATGGACTCTACCCACTGTTTGGGCCCCCAAAAAGAGGGCCCAAACAGTTACAGATAAATTAAAATAGAAAAAGACGTGAAAAATACTGAGATAGGATATTATTCTAGCTTGTTATACCTCAAAATAACTTCTTAGAAAAATAGACACTGTATGATTCTACTTCAGAGGGAAACATAGTAACTATCTTTACTTGACAGATAAATGTCACTGATTATGATGCAGATTTTTACTCACAAAATATAACAATCAAAATATGATGCATTTTATTCATTGAACTATCCAGCATTATAGAAGAATTAAAAGCTCCACCATGAACAGACATTTAAGTATATTGCGCTTATAATACACTTCTCCTGAATGCAGGACTTTGACTTAAACGTTCTGTGCACCATTATTAGTTATAGTTAACAAAAAAGTTTTGAGTACTTCTTCTACCACTGCAAATGGTCTACCAACATTCCCAGTAAAAAAAAAAGGGTGCAAATATAGCGAGACTGAGTTTGCCTGTGGCGATATTCCTGGGAAAAATCACAAGTGGCGCACAGTCATTAATAATCCTCTCTCATACACACTGAAACACAGCACATACATGAACACTCAAACCGTCTATGCTGTGGTAACCCTTTCATCTTGCCAGCTGCAGGATCATAAAATGAGCTGAAATAAACCATGGTTACAAGCCTCTTAGTCATTTTCCATCATAGGTTTAGATTTCAAGGTGGATGCAGGATGCAGGATATTTAGAACATGTGCACCCCACCACCCCCCAAAAACATGAAAGTAATAGAGGACTTTTACTTTGACAAAATGAAAGACATTTACCCCAGAGACTGATGCAGAAAAAGGTCCAAACTGGTGCATAGAAAATTACCAGAATGCACAAAATAAGGTCTTTGATGCTCAAACTTTTCTGGTTGAAATCCCCAAACATCCAGTTTTGTATGTGTTCCACCCCCCTCCCAATGTTGATCTGGTACTGTTGTCAGAGTTTTTCAATTTTCTCTCAACACTGCACCATGCCCATCTCCTCCAGTCCTTGCTCTTCCATCGTTGCTTTAATTGAGATGCAGATGAAAGTGATAAAGTATTTGCTATGTCTGACAATAGAAGCAGAGGCTATTCAAAAATCTCATGGAAGCACCACTGAATGTGGATGCTGAATAATGATGACGAAGCCAATCTGACATCACCACAACTGACTCTGGAGATGGTGCATTTTAACTGGTAATGGGAACCCATATCAAGGCGGCATGGTTTGACACAGCACAGCAAAAAGTGCCAACGGAAAAGTCTGCCAACAAACACTGCAATTACTGCTTATCGTCATAGGTGCCACCAAATAGAGCAAAATGGAGATCTACGAGATTGTACCTTTAAACCAGTGGTGCTCAAAAGCTTTATATTATGTGATCTTTGTCAGTAAGAAGCTACAAAATAGTTAAAGTGCAGTTATTTTTACTTCTAATAAAAGTAGAAGTAAAAATGTAGAAAATACAATAGAGAACGTAAAAAGAAAAAAAAAAACCTCTACAGGTTGGACTATCATTAAACCTGCAACCTCCAACAGTTTTGGAACTTAAATCCAATATTTACCTTCCATTTAATTTGTTTCAAGCTTCCGGGTTTATGTCTGTGATATGTGGCTCATTGAATATGCGCTGGCTCCAACCGTGAGTTCCCATTGGACTCAGACTTTACCTTGTGATGACATCTTAGATTTTTAAATCGCTTTTCTCGGCTTAAGAAAAGTCCTACCAATATTAAACCTCCATGGATCAAAAAATCATAATAGAAAGAGTCATAATTGTTTGCAGTTCAAGGTGTCCTGTTAACAGTTTTACAGTTGTCTCTTTTATAATGGTGGTCTATGGGGAAAATGCTTTTTGAGCAACAGGGGATTTTTTTGCTGCATGACTGCGAACGGCCACTGGGAAAAATTGGAGGCGAGGCTGAGCTGTGCTCCCGAAGGCCTGTTTAAAGACAGTGGGAAACGTAATTCCTGGGGGGATAGTCTCTTTAGCTGCTAAATGGGCTTTGAGCTAAATGCTAACATCAGCATGCTAAAACCCCACAATGACAGTCTTACATGCTGATGTTTAGCTGGTATAATCTGTACCATGTTCACCATCTTAGTCTAGGATGTTAGCATGCTAACATTTGCTAATCAGCGCTAAACACAAAGTACAGCTGGGAATGCCTTTAGTTTTACAAATAGTTGGTCATTAAACACAATATTGGACAATAAACTTAACCTGGTAATGGCACTAGATGAAAAGTCAGGGTTCACTAAAGTCAGTGGGACTCATCCTCTGGGGAACATATGTACAGAATTTCATGGGAATTCATCCTGTGGTGGTTGAGATGTTTTAGCCAGAACCAAAGTGGTAGACCGAGTGACCAACTCTGCTAAAAGCTTGTTCATGTGTCTTTAGTGACTTTACAAGCTTGTACATAATTTTACTGTAATGCAGACTTTGTTTCATTAATGCCAAGTCATACGAGGTATGAAAGAGAGAGCATTAACTCGAAATTAATTTCTCTTCTCATATTCATCTTGTTCTGGCAGGACTTTATTGTTTTCCTTTAGGGCTAGACTTCTGCAGCTGCTGCAACTCGTTTACATACTCCAGCCTGTAGACAGCATATTTGCACAGTGTATCTCCAAACAGTCATAGTTTGCTCCAATATGTGTGTTCCAGCAGCAGCAGATTCATTGTGGATTTCATAGAAGCAGACAGAAAATAAAAGCTGTGAGGACAAATGTAATAACCGCTGCAATGTTTTTTACATTAACACATTGTGCACAATGTGATAAGACATAAAATGGATCATCTGCAATAACTGCTGCATGTCCACTGAATGTGCCCCTATAAAAAGTGAAAATACAAATTAGATCTAACACTATACCATTAGTGAATATATACACACTGGCATCGAGCGGCGTATCGTATTTTGTTGTGTCTCCCTGATGGATTCATTCTTTTATGAGGTCCTACTTTAGAGTGGGCCAATGTTTCCGGGGTTTTGATTTAACATTTCGACCCAGGAACCTCACTGAGCTTGTGATATTCACACCAACACACGGTGCATTAATGCTGCAATCAAATTGAATCATGCTCGAAATTTCAGGGCTTTTGAAACACAATCACTGTAGTGAAGTTGTGATAATTTGTTAAATGGAGCTTCAGTCTGCCTCACCAGGGCATCCATGTATAATGTGTTCTGTGCAGCAATAACAGAGAGAGTGTGAGACTGTCCATTTACTCACACCATCAGCCTAACACCTCTCCATCATGGCTGCATGAGATAATTTAATGAAGGCCAGCAGGCTATTTAAGAGTCTGCTGGTTGCTGTTGGTCCTCCACACTCAGTTGCTTTCTCCAATGACCCTGGACATAAGGACATGTCCATGTATCTGGCACAGTCTACCTGAAGTGCCTCGGGGCTGGTACAGTGACATATGCACTTGGCACATTGGTAACGACACAAAAACCATTGATATCACTTACTGCTCAGTGGCGATACATCACTTAAAGGTCAGAAGTAGAGATGGATCATTCCTTCCCCATACTGACTCTATATTCTCTTTGAAGGTCAGATCTCCAGGCGAAAAAGTGAGGAAGAGAAGTTGTACAGTCACTGCATGATGAAAAAAGGATCTGATTGTAATCTGGCACCACTTCTGTTCAAAAACCAGCTGCTTTGATTTTATTACTGATTTATACTGACAGTAAATTAAATTCTCACAGTGAGATACAAGAGCAAAACGTTCCTCTACTCACTACTTATGACTGCTTACTGTTCAGGAGACCACAGGAGACTTGTATCTTGTATAAACTGGTTAAATAGTTTTCTTGACAAGAGTTAGATGAAGTAGAACGAAATACGAATGAAGTAGATCGACTCTCATCTTTAATGTAAATATGCTATAGTCAGGTATCTTAGCTTAGCATAAAGATTTAAGAGGGGGGAATGCTAGGCCGGCTCTGTCCAAGGTAACAAAAATCCCCTCACTAGCAACCCTATGACTCACTATTTAAAACATTTTATATCTTGCTGAAGTGAAAAGTGATATCAATCTTCTCATTTCACTCTTGGCAAGAAGTAAAACGAATATTTCCCAGATGTCAACCATTTATTTTGGGTGGATGTAACATTTGGAGAGTCTGTTTAGTATAAAATAATAGACCCGTGGCATCACTGGTTTGCTGACACCTGCTCTGAAGCCTCAAGTTTGGATTTTGGTAGTTGCAGTCTTTGAATTTTGAAGCCAGAGGTGACCCTATTTGGATGATAGGGTAACCTAACAGTAGCTGCTAGTTTGGTTAGCACAATGCTAACTGTAATAATGCTAACATTTGGTAGCTAAAATCCATTAAAACAAAATGTACTTAGCCTACCTGAAAAAAACATCTGACTCCTAAGAGAGTCTTTTAAAGGGCCAGTGTGTAATATTTGGCATGGTTTCTTATCAAATCTGAATCTGAATCTGAATATTCTACCCATTAACATGTTTATATAAGTATATAATCGCTATAAAATAAAATTCATTTGGTTTTCGTAGCCTTATAATTATGCTTTTATATATATATATATATAGCAAGGGCCTTGCTTTAGAGAGGTTGCCATCTTGCGCCGTCATGTATGTATGGCAGACCGAGCGGACAATCCAGCCAGCCAGAGAACACGTTTCGCGTGTATAAATGAACCAACGAAGACAGCGGAAGGAAGGAAGAAGGAGGAGGAAACAGCAGAGAGTGTGAATGGACCACACTTACCACGCAACAGGAGAGAATGAACCTGAACCGTCATCTGCGAGGAAAAGAAGACGCAACTTCACTCCTTGTGATGCACTCTCTGCGGCGCTTTTCCTCCTGATGATATATCTCCCCAACGATGGTAGCACCGAATGCCATTCTGTGCAGCAAAATGGGAGCGGAGGATTCAGCCTCTCTTCTTGCCCGCTCAGCATCCAAGTTCCTCATCTGTATGCTCCGGCTCAAACAGGTATGGCTCTGGGTCTGTGTCCGCTACAAGAAACTCTTCAAAATCGCGTTCAAAGTTGTCCATTGCAGCTCCTATAGTCCGGAGATATTGCTAGGCTAAATAAACAGCTGAGCTCTGTTTACAGGCTACGCTGTCAGTCAGTGTGCGGGCTGGAGATTGGTGGAGCAGAGAGGGGAGGGGGTACCCGCTAGGTATTGTAAACGAGTATGTGTGTATGAAGTGTGTGTGTTACGCTAGAAGAGTCAGAGTTTGGGACGGAGTCTTTTACCCCCTGGAGTGTTACCGGAGTTTTTGGAGTGCTCAAATAAACGGGCCTTTTTCCCGAACGCTACTCTGGTCTCCTGCTCGTGAGTGATTCATTACAATATCGTAACATGGTTTAGATTTCTAAATAAACATTCACCTCGTTGCTAGATAGACCTACTCCTGAAAAACTCTTGTCTGCGCAAGGCTTTTTGTCCCTACGAGGCCACCGTCATTTACCCGACGGGAGGGGTGAGCGAGTGAGCCCTGCAATCTAGAATTTGACCACTGATGTCACTGTTTTCAACCCATTTTACACAGTGGCCCTATAATACAACTTAACGTTGAACAAGGCTTTTTTGAGCCACTAAAAAGTTACAATTATCTGAAAACAGACTGAAATATTAGCAGCTACAGCTACACCTACAGCCTACTCTGTGAATCAGGGTTTTATGCTATGGTTGTGTTACCTAACCAATGTTGTTCCCATGGCTCCCAGCTGTCACTTAGGCCCTATGTCCACCTAAGCAGTTTTTCCCAGCTGAAAATGCCAGCTGCTCCTCAGTAATCACCCAGCTGGGAGTGTTTGAGAGCACTTTGGAGGCACAGTGTTTTTTCAGTATATATACAGTATAACAATATATTTCTCCCCCATTGTTGTTGTTGTTGTTATTTAGCACTTGCACATGTAAGATGTGATGGTTTATCTTTGCAGCATTTGCCCCTCCTGAATGGCTGAAGTTGCAGTGACGAGCACAGTGTTTTTACCTAAACACTTTTCAAATCTTTGTGCTCAGAAGAAAATTCCCAACAAGCAGTGCTCAGTGCAGAATTTACCCCCAGTGCCTCACTGCGCTGCCAGCGTCTATAGCACAGAGTACATATGTTGCACTCCAATTGCAAAGCACTGAAAAAATACAAGACATAAAGTTGAGCATTCTAACATGGGTTTTTATGGGGATTGACTTGCTTTTGGGGCCAGCCTCAAGCGGCCATTCAAGGAACTGCAGTTTCTGACACTTTCGCATTGGCTTCATTTTTCAGCTTTGGGGGTTGCTGCTTGTCTATATTTTAGGTCTTAACAAGAAAAAACGTATAGTAAACAGACACTGGACATTTACCTTTAAGGCCCAGACACATCAAACTGACTTCAAAGAACTAGCAGCAACGAGAGCTGACTGTTGCATCACTTCACGTCGCTGTGTCGTGGCTAAAAAGTTGCACATGAACACACCACAAAGACTACAGCCAACGGCCAACCAGCAAATATGTTCTGTGCAGATGGCGGTAGTGTGTATTCGTCATTCAAAAAGCCAAATCAGAAGACCATCTTAAGGCCTGAACATACTCGGGCGGAAGGTACGCGGAACGGACTCCGCGGAGGTCCACGCGGACTCAAAGCGGACATCCGCAAGCCCTGTGCGCGCAAAGCTCAGATTTTATGACCGTGCGGACTCCGCTCCATGTACCAGTGACTGCTCGGCATGTATTTTTCACATCGCGGGGATTTTTCACGGACATTTTTACAGGAAACTACAACGCGGAAGTGCGCTCGACTATGAAAGCCCGAATGACTACGAACATTACTTGCGGAGTCCGCTCCGCTTATAGTACGCCCGAGTATGTTCGGGCCTTTAACGTTAGCAAGCCAGTTAGCACACCAACAACACAATCCAGTCCTGAAAGAGCATACTTACCGTGTGCCAGTGAACAATAACACAAACCATCACATAGCGTTTCAACTAACAAACTCAATAGCTAAAGAAAAATAATCTTACCTTATGTAACAAGTTTGTTTTGGTCTCCCTCCCTCTTGACTTTAGCTGTTTGTTTACGTCTGTTTGTTACTACTTGTTTACTTACTCACTTTTGTGTCTCTTCTTGACCCCTGAGCTGAACTGACAATCAGTGATTACATTCACTGACAGGCTCTGCCATCAGCGAATTAACATGCTGGATCGGCCAAAAAAGCAGAGGGTGGCCTACGGGGCCGACGGCACGGGACACACTGTGGCGACTAGGGCGACAGATGCTCACGCCTAACTTGGACGGCCGACCGTCGCCTTGGTGCGTCAGGGCCTTAAGTATCATGGCTGCTTTGAAAAAACAATATGTCATGACTGCTGTTATACGTGTAGCCTTATTTTCACTGTAAGCATGAAGGATCACCTTGCTGATCCCTGGAGTCAGTGCTGTGATTGGCACAAGTTAATTTGGGTCAACTTGAGAGAAGTTTAACACATCACACACAACTCTCCACCATCTGTGAACAGCCACCCCACAGGGAGCGGCCAACTGTTCAGATTAATGTGATCTGATGCTTTCCTCCCTGCAGGCGTCCCTGGAGAGTAACCATTAGCATTGTAGCCACTTCCTTCAGAGCGGGATAATGGGAAGTGAAAGATGGTTCTGTTTTGTTTTCCAAAGTTTAAAATGGGAGTATGATCAACAAACAACACAAAGACATACCTGTACTGCTCATCAGTCATTTATGTGAAATTGCTGCAACAAAGTAATGACCGCACGAGTCAGCGAGCCGCTCGCAAGGTCTAATCTTTCAATCGACTCACAAGGTCCAGAAATACAGCGGACTCCTGACCTTCCCCATGCCTCGCCAACTGCATGAGAGGAGGAAGCCTGCAGATAATGTGAGTAGACAGCTCAGACCTGTGCAGCCACAGCTCTTCATTTATACATCACATTGCCTGGAAACCTCTCTCCTGGCATGTCAGAAAGCCTCAAACTCTCACGTCCCAGTGGAATCAGTGAGTGGTACAATACGCTGCACAAATTGAAGGACGGACCATGCCGACTCCTGAGGTTGTGGCTATTTTGATGAGCATAGATATATGGGTAAGAGCACACTTCTCCCCACTTGTGTATTTCCCACCCACAGTGCTTTTTGTTGTTGCCTGGTGTAATTTCACTAACATGCTACATGAAACTATATCTTGTGATGTGTTCCTTTGGACTTGAGCACTGTGAGCAGTGTTGCAATTACTTGCAAGAGTTCCTTACATTTAAAAGTGGAGTGGGAAGTGGACAGGGAGAGAAGAAACAACAGAAATAATGAGAAAAAACAAGGTCACAATGCAGCCGCTACAGTTCAAAGTATCATTTGAAGAATTCTGTAGCCAGCGCTGGATAGTCACTTTCAAAGTACATGCAGTGTATCATTAAGTAGCTCTCATATAATACAGATAATTTACATTTTAATACTGCTTCAGACATATAATGAGCCTAAGTCATCTACTACACTTTTAGGAATACCAGGTTTTGTTTTAACTCTAAAAGTTATTACCTTTTGAGATGTACTTTAAATAGAAAATACACTTATTTGCCATCTCTTATTGTACACAAATATACAGTACTTGTGAACATTCAGCAAAATAGCATCAGTCATACCTACTGTGGTAAGAGCTCTACTTCCAAATTCAGCTCATCTCATTTGCACAAAAAAGTCTTTTTTATCCCACTGTATCAAAGCAAATGACAAATTGTCAAAATAAATGAATCTAATACCAATGAAAATGTGTCTCTTCCCTGCACAACTGCCTCTGTGATTTCCTTCTTCTCACTTATTTGCTGCCAACTTAACTTGGCAAGCCTGCAGTTACAGGAACCTTTATGTGGAACAGAGCCACTTATTAATTTTCAATATTAGCATTCTCTGCTGTGACAGTCTACACAGGTTTACTGCTTTAAATCTGGATGTATGCACGTACACTGTTTCTATAGACAATACATAAAAATGCCCAGGTCTAATCTCCAGTGAATAGGCTACTTGCACAGATAACCCATATGTTTCCCTTTACAGGTTCACCCTCCCCCACCCTCTACCTCATTCTTGGTAACCATGGTTGCCTTAGGTATGAACCTATTTTAAGAAACTGTCATCCCTTATCATCCCTTATATAGAGTACCACACACACACACACACACACACACACACACACACACACACACAGTAGGAGGAAGCTACTCCATTTGTCATGCTGATAGTTTCAGTTATGTAATGTTTAACTTCTGCTAATCTCTTTACAGCACCTGTGGTGTAAATACAGCACCAGGTCGTGTTATGCTGGCTGTACAAGTCACTCATTAAGATAAACACTTTGTATGGAGGTGAAGCGGATGTGTACACATAAAGCAATTTTACCCATCTATTTATATGTTTTCAGCCATGCTAACCATCTGGTTCTTTTGATGATGGTCTGTCAGTGGGATCATCACTTTGGTCCAGACGGAAAATTCATAAAGACTGCTGAATGAATTGCCAAGAAATTTGGTACAGACATCTATGGCGCCCAGAGGATGAAAACTAATGACTTTAGTGATCCCCAGAATTTTCCTCTAATGCCGCTAGCAGGTCAAACTTTTCACTTAAACTCAATGAAATAACTTAACATCTACTGGATGGATTGGCACTAAAAATGTGTACAGACATTCGAGATCGGGCGTATTCAGGGTGGTATGGCCGGTTCTCCTCCGAGAACCGTCACCTTATCGTGGTGGAGGAGTTTGAGTACCCTAATGACCCTAGGAGCTGTGTTGTCGGGGGCATTTCGCCCCTGGTAGGGTTTCCCATGGCAGATTGGTTCTGGGCGAAGGGTCAGACGAAGAACGTTTCAAAAGACCCTTCATGATGGAAAACAACAAGAGTTGGCATACCCGGCCCGGAAGGTTACCAGGGCCCCGCCCTGGAGCCAGGCCTGGGGCTGGGGCCCGTGGGCGAGCGCCTGGTGGCCGGGCTTCGCCCATGGGGTCCGGCCGGGCCCAGCCCGAACCGGCTACATGGGCTCGTCCCCCTGCAGGCCCACCACCCACAGAGGGATCCAGAAGGGTTCGGTGCAGTGTGGATTGGGTAGCAGACCAAGGCGGGGGCCTTGGCGGTCTGATCCTCGGCTACGGAAGTTGGCTCTTGGGACATGGAATGTCACCTCTCTGGCGGGGAAGGAGCCGGAGCTTGTGGAAGAGGTTGAGCACTACCAGCTAGATATAGTCGGCCTCACCTCGACACATAGTTCTGGCTCTGGAACCCAAGTCCTTGAGAGGGGTTGGACTCTCTCCTTTGCTGGAGTTGTTCCAGGTGAGAGGCGGAGGGCCAGGGTGGGCTTTCTGATAGCCCCCAGACTCTCTGCCTGTACGTTGGGGTTCACCCCAGTGGACGAAAGGGTTGCGTCCCTGCGCCTTCAGGTCGGGGAACGGGTCCTGACTGTTGTCTGCGCTTATGCGCCGAACAGCAGTTCAGAGTACCCGCCCTTTTTGGAGTCCCTGGGACAGGTGCTGGACAGTGCCCCGACTGGGGACTCCATTGTTCTGCTGGGGGACTTCAACGCTCACGTGGGCAATGACAGCAGGACCTGGAGGGGCGTGATTGGGAGGAACGGCCTGCCCGATCTGAACCCGAGTGGTGTTCAGTTATTGGACTTCTATGCGGGTCGCAGTTTGGCCATAACTAACACCATATTCGAGCATAAGGATGTCCATCGGTGCATGTGGCACCAGGACAGCCTAGGTCGCAGGTTAATGATTGACTTTGTAGTCGTATCATTTGACCTGCGACCATATGTTCTGGACACTCGGGTGAAGAGAGGAGCAGAGCTGTCAACTGATCACCACCTGGTGGTGAGTTGGATCAGGTGGCAGGGGAGGACGCCGCGCAGACCTGGCAGGCCCAAACGAGCAGTGACGGTCTGCTGGGAACGCCTGGTGGAAGAACCTGTCAAGATGATCTTCAACTCCAACCTCCGGGAGAGCTTTGACCGCGTCCCGAGGGCAGAGGGGGACATTGAGTCCGAATGGCCCTTGTTCCGCTCTGCCATTGTCGAGGCGGCTGTTGTGAGCTGTGGCCGCAAGGCCGCTGGGGCCAGTCGCGGCGGTAACCCCCGAACCCGTTGGTGGACACCAGAGGTGAGGGTAGCTGTCAGGCTGAAGAAGGAGGCCTACAGGGCATGGTTGGTCTGTGGGTCTCCAGAAGCAGCTGACGGGTACCGGTGGGCCAAGTGGAGCGCAGCAGCAGCAGTCGCAGAGGCAGAAACTCGGGCGTGGGAGGAGTTCGGTGAGGCCATGGAGAAAGACTATCAATCGGCTCCAAAGAGGTTCTGGCAAACCATCTGGCGCCTCAGGGGGGGAAGGCTGCAACTTGCTCACATTGTTTACGGTGGGGGCGGGGAGCTGCTGACGTCAACTGGGGACATTGTCAGACGGTGGAAGGAATACTTTGAGGAGCTCCTCAATCCCACCAAACGTATTCCAGTGAGGAAACAGAGCCAGGGGTCTCGGGGGCAGGTCATCCAATTTCTGGGGCAGAAGTCACCGAGGTAGTGAAGGAACTGCGCGGCGGCGGAGCCCCGGGGGTGGACAAGATTCGCCCTGGATACCTCAAGGCTCTGGATGTTGTAGGGCTGTCCTGGCTGACACGCCTCTGCAACATTGCGTGGACATCGGGGGCAGTGCCTCTGGAGTGGCAGACCGGGGTGGTGGTCCCAATCTTCAAGAAAGGGGACCAGAGGGTGTGTTCCAACTACAGGGGGATCACATTCCTCAGCCTACCCGGTAAAGTCTACGCCAGGGTGCTGGCGTAGACTTTATTGAGGAGGAGCAATGTGGTTTTCGTCCTGGATGCGGAACCGTGGACCAGCTCTTTACCCTCGCCAGGGTGCTGGAGGGGGCATGGGAATTCGCCCAACCAGTCCACATGTGTTTTGTGGATTTGGAGAAGGCTTACGACCGTGTCCCCAGGGGCATCCTGTGGGGGGTGCTCCGGGAGTATGGGGTTGGTGGCCCTCTGCTAAGGGCCATCCAGTCCCTGTACCGAAGGAGCACGAGTCTGGTTCGCGTGGCCGGCAGTAAGTCGGACCTGTTCCCGGTGAGGGTTGGACTCCGCCAGGGCTGCCCTTTGTCACCGGTTCTGTTCATAACTTTCATGGACAGAATTTCTAGGCGCAGCCGAGTGGTGGAGGGTGTCAGGTTCAGTGACAGGAGGATCTCGTCCCTGCTCTTTGCGGATGACGTGGTTCTCCTAGCTCCATCGAACAGTGACCTCCAGCTCTCGTTGGGATGGTTCGCAGCCAAGTGTGAAGCGGCTGGGATGAGAATCAGCACCTCCAAGTCTGAGGCCATGGTCCTCAGCCAGAAAAGGGTGGATTGCCCGCTCCAGGTCAGGGGGGAGGTTCTGCCTCAGGTGGAGGAGTTTAAGTATCTCGGGATCTTGTTCACGAGTGAGGGTAGGATGGAGCGGGAGATTGACAGGCAGATTGGGGCGGTGTCAGCAGTGATGCGGGTGCTTAACCGGTCCGTTGTGGTGAAAAGGGAGCTTAGCCAGAAAGCGAAGCTCTCAATTTACCGGTCGATCTACGTTCCAACCCTCACCTATGGTCATGAGCTTTGGGTATTGACCAAAAAAACGAGATCGCGAGTACAAGCAGCCGAAATGAGTTTCCTCCGCAGGGTGGCTGGGTTCAGCCTTAGAGATAGGGTGAGGAGCTCGGACATTCGGCAGGGACTCGGAGTAGAGCCGCTGCTCCTCCACATCGAGAGGAGCCAGTTGAGGTGGTTCGGGCATCTGGTAAGGATGCCTCCCGGACGCCTCCCTTGGGAGGTGTTTCGGGCATGTCCAACCAGGAGGAGACCTCGGGGCCGCCCCAGGACACGCTGGAGGGATTACATCGCCCGGCTGGCCTGGGAACGCCTCGGGGTTCCCTCGGAGCTGACGGAGGTGGCTGGGGAGAGGACTGCCTGGGCTTCTTTGCTGAGGCTGCTGCCCCCGCGACCCGGACCCGGATAAGCGGAGGAAGACGAGTACGAGTACGAGTACGAGTACAAGTACGATGAGTACATTCATGGTTCCCAGAGGACAGAGCTATGCTGATGATCACCTTACCTCTAGCACCACGATGCAGTGTTGTAGTAGGCTACTCACAATTGTTCTTGGTCTTGAGACCAGTCATAGGACCACTTCTTGAGGGTTTCGTCTTGGACTGAGCATTATTTTTTCTCTGTCTTGTCTCACTCTCAGACAAAGAGGACTCAGGATTTTATTTCAAGACAGGTCAAGACCACAAGTGCATGCATATCACTAAAGTGCCTGCGCAAGAAGGTAGCATTGAACAAAGATGGTTAACTTGATTTCAGTTCCTTAGTGTTTGTATTTGTTTGCTCATAGAAAAAAAAGGAAAAATCCCATACATAAAATTAACCTCTGCAATGCCTTTTCATTATTTCATCAATGCACACCTATTCATAATATGAATATAAAAAAGGTGAATGAGGAGGAATCTTCATTGGTTTTCTGTGGGTGTTTTGTGGGAATGTGGATCCTTCAGATCAGTTTGAGGAGTGTCCATGGTTAGCATGTTCCACAGTTTAGTGTAAGTAGGTCATGCAGTGTGGGACATGCACTGGTCTGGTCTCGCTCTTGACCTGCCCTCAGCCCCTCAAAGTCTTGGTCTTGTCTTGGTCTCAATACACTCGGTCATGCATCATCTCAGTATGGGGTTGACATTTGTGGTTTTAAGTGAAATGTCTTTACAACTATTGGATGGATTGCCATGAAGTGTGGTCCAGACATACATGACCCTTTTAAGATGAATTATAAATGAATTGTATGAACTTCGATAACACCAACATCAGGTCAAAATTTGAATTTAAGCCCGCCTCTCAAATCATCTTGGACAATGGGAAAAAAGTGGAGATGACCTGGGGTGCTTTTCCTCTCTGAGTTAAAGTTTTTTTCAACTCGAGGAGTTCAGAGTGCTCCGGAAAAACACTGGGTGCCTAGAGCACAGAAACCTGAGGTGCATAGCAACGCAAACACAACGAGCAAAAAGCTTAATTCTTATTAAACCAATTACAAAATGCCGCCTCCAGCTGCTAAAATGCTTTCTGTGTGGGCCTGAATCTTGAACAATATGCCATATAAGACATGAGAACAGGGTCAGATCAAACAGACTGTTACAGTTTACCGATGAAAAACATTATTGACTAAGACAGGTTGTTATTCTGAACCCGGGCAGTCTCGCCTCTATTCAATTTCAGTCCTTGAAATGAAGGAGGAAGTCCTTGGGTTATCCAGCTATCAATATAAAACATCAGTGTCTCACATTCCTTTTTAATTTCTAGCTCACAAAGGAAATCTCCATGAAACTTTCTTTCTGGCAGTTTTCAGTGTCACAGTAAAATAGCACGTCCACCTCTGACTCAATGTCAAGTGAGAAATAGGTCATTATGAAATGAATGAGAGATTAAAAAGGACCTGATTAAATCTCCATCCGAGCCATCACTCAACATAATGAGCACTTCAATAAAATATGGATATGCCAATAAAATATGTATACTTCCAGCACTCCCCAGTGTTAAACGGACTCAACTTCAGTGTCCAGCATCTCCTGAGTCAGTTTGTCGTGAACCGTATAAATCTGTTTAGTGGGTGAATAGGCCAATATTGTGTATGACTGTTTATGATTCAGATAGGGGAAAAAAATCAAAAGCACCTACTCTGTGGTTTGGTGTGCTCTGATTGCGGGTGTTATGTTCTCATTAAATCCCTCCGTTTCTCTCTTCAAGTTCAAAAATAAACAACCGACACACTGGCGGTAGCTGTGACAACTCCGGCCTTGAACTCAGGAGAAAAAAAAGAAACACATATACTGCATTTCAGATGAATTATACATAGGAAGGCATCTATTATTCAGCTTAACAAGGGAAAGCAATGTCAATGTTGTCAAGTATCATTCATAGTCAGATCAGCTCATGGAGAAGCTTTCAACACTCACAGTGGACACTTTTCCTCTCATGGTGTCTGTGTTTCAGCAGTTGTGCCAGTATCATGTTGATCGTACCGCCTTCACATTAACTGAATTGTTATCCTCCATGTTAGAGAGCATGGTCATGAAATAAGAGGACATCATGGTCCATGTTGGGATGAAAAATATGAGCTACTGCTGCATTGCTTTCCAGGAGGATCACTCTATTGCAGCAGACAGCTGTCCACAGACAGATGACCAAACTAATAAGGCAGAGCCGACTGGTCATTTAAAAGCCTTGGACTAGAGTCCTCGAATGGATGAGCAGTTACAGAAATTCATCTCTCTTCTTCTTAGATCCCGATGATTACTCCTCTCAAGGGGTTACACATGTGAGCATTGATTCTCTTTAAAGGCCGTCCAAGTCAACACATATACTGTGGAGCAGTTGTGAGCAGCCATTGACACAGAAAACGATCCAGTGGCAGAGCATCATAGATTTCTGCCGCGCTGTAATTATGTCCGGATTGGTCCTTCACCGCGGAAGGACTTGCATCTCCTGTGGGTCCATTAGAGGCTTTTGAAAATGAGAGGCAGGATGGCACACACAAACAAGTAGTCCTTCCTGACCTTTTGACACCCACAGGACTCCCAGGGCCTCGTGTATTGTTTATTAGGCACCACATCAACCACTGTGACAGTGTGCACTGAAAATAGCTTTTTAAATAAGGGCACAAATGGCAGCCTGCCAAGGCTCGGATAATAAACCCACCTGAAATTACAGCTCAGGGAAGAACATTAAAGAAGAACATTAGGGAACGTGTGGCTATTGATTCAAATCAGAGGGAGAAGCTGAGTACTACAGCGCATACATAATGCAAGCTTCATGAAATTAAATAATTAGTTTTAGTGTTTTTGTTTCGGCGGAATATTGTTTTCAAACATATTACACTGCAGAGGATTGTGCAATCTAACACAATCTTTACATCAGCATTTTAGTGTTATTGTTCTCAAAGTACTGAATGATTTTGTGCACGACAAAAACTGATAAAGAATTTTCTGGACCAGCCTTGTTCTAATGGCAGCTGAATGCACAAAGGCATTAGAGTTTGGTAAATAAACCACAATCTTTGTGCCAGCACCACAATCGAGCTGGGGAGCTAAGCCAGTGAAAACTGCGGCTGAGACAAAACAATCTGTGTTTAAACTTTAAACACATGATGTTTTTAAGCTGCCTCAGTGAGATCATGGTCTCCTTAAACCTGCAGTAATTGCTGTCATAAGCTGTGAACACAAAGCTGATATATAAATGTGTTGTCGCTAATATGTTAGCAAACACCTGCCTGTTTACACATGCTGCAGACATGGAGCACCATTAGCATTCATTTTAGTTTGGGTGTCCAATATTCACTTTTCCTCTTAGCTCTGCTTTGGTCTCCATTACCTCCTGAGGGAAATATCTGGCTCTACAACTGCTAAATGTTTCACTATGTTCCTGAGCTAGTCGCTAACTTTTGTCTGCTGTCTGGTGCAGGAAGCATAAAATGAGTTTTATGGCTTTTCAGCTTGAAGTAGCTGCATACTGTGGCACAAACTGAAAACAAACTATATGAGAATGAACCAAAACAATTAGCTGAAAGATGCTAAAACACTCTATAGCCCTGACTGCAGAGCAGAGTGATATTTTTCACATTACACGTAGTAATTTAATTTGCTGTAATGTTAATTATAAAAATAGTGATGATATCTGCTTTTAAGAAGCTGTATACAACATTCAGAGCCAGGGGCGGAGCTAGACTCTTAGCACAGTGGGTGCGGGGTGCGGAGTGTTTTCACACCTGCCCTGAAAACAGGTTGCCAGTCAAGTTAAAATGTTTCAGCACCAAGGATGGCACTGTGCTGATGTAACAGCCAGATTTGTGGTATTAATGCATTGCCAAACCTTCTCTTTGTTTTGTTGTGATATACTTGAGTTGATAGTTGAACACACAGTGTCGCCACACTACTCCAACTGACATCCACACTAGAGGACTCTCATCAGTAACGAGTCAGGTGCAGGCTATACTGACTATGTTCTACTGCTCATGTATGATAAGAGAACACAGTGCCGTGGATTTTTGGCATCTATGGTCAATGTTAAGTACTGTAGAATAAAGTAATAGTCCTGAAACCTCCAATTCATTGTCTGTTGACTCTCTGAGCTAATTGGCTATCCCGGAGCTTCTGCTAACTAGCCCATGCTGCTAGCTCTCCTCACCTTCACCTCCCATGTTACACTGACAGGCAGACAGCTGAGTGACAGCGGTGGTGCTGAGCAGGCCAAGTGCACTGTCTCAGTCAGTGCCACGTCTGTATAACCCACACTAACAAACATAATAGACACAGCGGTCTACAGCACTATACCGGGCATAAATCCGTCTGCAGCACCACAGGCAGTGACACAGACAGGTGCCGAGATGCAGTAAACACAATCTAATATTCTGGCTGACTTTTTCATGACCATTATGTAAGGTATTAAAGATTAATTATTTTTTCACTCACCAATTGTTGTCCCTGCTCTGCGGCTTATATTCAGTCCGTGTGTGCATTTAATGATCCTCCATAGAACAAATAATCCGAACACTCAAACTATGCACATACCATGGTCCCTTTTTAAAACTTCATCTTTCTGTCCTTCATGGTGGCAAAACTGCCAACCACTTTGTCATTGTCAGTTATCAGTGTGTTGGATCCTATCAGTGCCCACCACTGACAATGACTAAGAGGAAGACTGTCCAGAAGCGGTCACCCCCATGACCCCACAGCAGTTCCACTTATGTTCAGAGCATATCTATACAGAGCCTGAGCTAACAGCGCAAACAGTGTTTACAACAGCAACAGTGCTGACTGAGCTAACAGTAATGGGGGAACACGATGGTATGGCATGAAGCATTTGCAACGCTGCTATTGCAGCATCAGTGGTAGGCTAACTGTTGTATGAGCACATTGCAGAGCCAGTGGTATGAAATTACTTGGCTCTTCCACATCATGGGACCCATAGAGAAAGTGTGCTAGAGACTTAAAGCGGCCAATGGACTAACTTCCGCCAGCCGAGTGGCTAACTTCCACTTTAATCTTTCGCTAACTTGCATTAAGATGAAAATGATTTAATCTTGCGGCTATTCTAGACTTTTAGAGATGTTATCAGACCAAATGGAACACATCCAGATAGTGAAGTCGTTTTATTGGGGCTGTGATGCTCAAAAGAATTTATAAAATGTAAGTCTATGGGGAAAGGTCTTTTTGGGAACCTTGGCATCACATGAGAGACCAGGACGCTGGAACTCCACGTTTGGCCACTATGTAAAACTGGCTTCACCCTTCCTGGGGGCTTGGGATGCATGTAGGGTCAAGTACAGCAGTGATATGTTTTTCAGTTGTTATTACCTGACATGCTTTGGCCTCCATAGTCAATATGTGGAATGTTTGATACTCAGTTTCTGCACTCCTAAGTTCACCTTTGGGGATACACCACCTATAAAGGGGCGTCTCCTGCCTTACCTCTCCCCTTTTGCTGTTGTACTGCATGGCAGAGGTAAGCAACATTGTTCTCGTGGTAATTTCCATGTTTTAGCGCTGTTAAGCTGTTTATAAGTTCATTTTTCAGCCTAAATGTATTGTATAATATGCTAACATATTCCTGTGTCACATAATTTGTGCAGCGGCGTGAGTTAATATGGTTGTAAGTGACGGAGGATTTTGTTTTTTACCTCTTGCTGTCAGGTATGTTTTCTGTGTTTTATTGCACTCAGTTGAATGAACGCGACATGGCTGCCCTTTTGCTGTTGCACTCCATGGGAGAGGGGTTCGAGTTTTGTTTTTACCTCTTGCTTTCAGAGTTGTCAGTAAACGGAGATTGCCTCCTAAGAAGTCCACTGATCACCTACACATAGGACAAGGACTCACATGCACATGAAAACAGACCGTCAACAACAGACAGAAGGAGAGCGATTTCCTTCTCTGCTCAGGACGCCATTTCTCCACTATATCCTTACATAGCAAATGGCAGTTTGCTGCTAAATTAATGCTCTGAATGTCATATACAGAACCTCTAATAAACTGGGAAAATATTTGTATAGTGGAATACAGTGATGCCCCCTCCATCAGGCTCTTGTTTATGTGTGCAATCAGTGGTTTGGAGGTGGTGGTAGGGGGTACCAGTGACAGGTGCAGACTCCTGGTTACTGACATGATGCAAGGAGACAGGGCGATGAGTCACCCCGGCCCTCAGCGAGCTCCCTTGCTTAACCTGCAGCAGCTCCTATAAGATTACCTATTTATAACCCCTCCACAGCAGTCCCACAGCCACAGACAGAAGGGGAAATCTGGCTTCGTCTGTGCTCTGCTTCACTTGGAAGCATATTGAAGGCATAACGTTAAATCCTCCACTGTTTAATAGATGGTTTAATAGTTTTAATGGAAATTCTAATGCATGCTGGTCGTGTGACACATCAGGGATGGCAGCTCTTGCAGGGCTGGGCACATTTAATTGTTCCGTCTTCTTATTGCACTGATGGGATAGACTGTGAATAAAACCACAACCCTGCAAGTCGTACAGCAGACTGTCATGCCTGGCTGACTCATCGCCCGGTATATCTGCATGCACTCTCCACAGGATTAACGTGTGTTCATTAGCACTATTAATGTTTCAAATGGTAATCCTCCGACGTATTATTTCATAAAAAACCTTATGAAATCCCTATGAAGTCCCTTAAAGAGGGACACAGTGTCAAATCAATAATACAAACAATGTACACAGCTACTTTTTTTTTTTTTTTGCAGCTAGGACTTCTGGCACAGCATCCCTACATTAGAGGGAATCCATCATATTAATGATCCCGAGGCCACTTCATTATTCACAGAGAAGCAGCTCAGCTGTCCAAATAAATTATCATTGGTGTTCCATTAATGGAAGTTTTCAAATCTCGCCACGGAGGATGCCATTAATCTGCACACAGCATTTCTCTAGAGTGGAACGATCTGTGAAGATGAGAAGCTCCCCACTGTCCTCCTTCACTTTCCTTCAGTGGGAGGAAGCCCAATTATGATTGACGTTAACTACTGCGGCTGTAGACCGGATCGTCTCCCAAGCTGCACACTTTGCATTTTCCATGAAACCGCTAAAGGGATGTGTGTTTATAGGTGAAGGGTACAGAGCTGCAAAGTGGTGCTTCTGTCTGAAACGGCGGATGACAAACTCCGACCTCTCCCCTCCTGATGGAGCGCTTTCAGCTAATTCGACACATATTGCATTTGTGTGTTGGATAATTGCAAAGCCAAAAAGCCTCTGCCGGTCCCTCGGGACTCCCCCACACATCCACTCCACACAGACGTGGGCCAACGTCCAGACACATACTGTTAATATTCTGATTGGACATTTGTAGAAGGACCTTGAGAAGTCACATACTGTGAAACTTTCTAACACTTAAATGAAATTGCTTCTCATAATGTTGGCATTCACAGACTATTATGTTTTTCATTATGACAGCCTACTGTAGGAGTCAAACTCATTTTCATTTTCTCTGGATGTAAGAGGGCAATAAATCCATTTCCTTTAATGCTCTACAGGCCGCCTGGCTTTACCCACAGACCTTAACAAATAACTAAAGCGAAGTTCTGTAATACGGCTCTCTGAAATTAATTCTGTGGGAGCCTGATAGCAGCATTTATGGTAAACAAACTGAGTTTTATAAAAGAGCTTTTGTTGTGCTTGTCGGTTCTTAAGCTCAATTTGCTCCTTTGGAAGAAATACCCACTGCCTGAAGGCATTCAGCTGGATGTGTTATTTATTCCCCCACCTACCTACTATCTTATTAATCACCAACTGTAATTTACATACTCACTCTCTGCCCGAAACAGGACGCAACGCTGTCATCTGCTTCTAGGCCAGCTCATTGTACTCTGAGTCAGGTGGTGAATATGACGCAGTATTTAGCACTGGCTCTCTGTCCAAATGTGAGTTTTCTGTTCCGAGGCTTGCAGCATGCCTCCGGGTCTGAGAGGAGCTCCAGCTTCTGTTTCTGCCAAAACCTTCCCATATGCTGAACCTCATCCTGCTCATGCACCTGAACCTGGCGCCGCAGGGATTGAAGTCCCACTGTTTTCTGCAGATCGACCTCTTTGGCCAAATGGATGCAGTTCTCACAGAGCACCTGATGTCTGCAGTGAGAACCAGCAGCAGAAAAATAGTTTGTTTTATGAAAATAACCACAAACATAAGAATTATTTGACTCTTTTTGATATGATAAGCAAGAAACAGAGACAACATTGGTGTGAAATTGTGCTGTAAATACACAAATCTGTTTAAACTATGCTGCAAATGTGAACTTCCAAGTGAGCATATGTATTTAATTGTATATTTTTGCTCTTTTTCATCAGTCCCGTGGGCTGATTCAGTGGTCAGAGGTGCTCTATTGGCATACGCTTTGTTAAAGTGTTTAATCAAACAGGAAATAATGCACAGAACAGCCTTGTGGGAAAAGCCTCTTAAATCTCCCCTTTCTTTGCAAAAGCCGACTAGGCCAGATCAAATTAAGTGGTTTGATACTTTCTCTGCCAATCGGATTAGGGCGATTAATTCCCAAAAGTGTTTAAATGATTAAAGCTGGTTAATGGGCCCCGGGAAAGTTCATGGTGTCAGGACTTGACTGCGATATCAAACAGAGGTGGAGGAAAGTCAATAAGTGGTAACCATAAAAACATTTTCTGCTTTAGTGTTGCTCTTTGTCAATCAACAGCACATGAATACCAGCATATTCAGCTCTAATAATCTTTTTGTTTCCTGAAATTACAAAACTCCAAGGAGGAAATGCTTGACAAATTGTGCGTCGGCTACGTAGTGACACAGTGCCTAAATATAGAGTGGAAAATGGAGCAGAAGAAAGGGGAACAGTGAGGACCATAAATATTCACAGTCCATCCACAGAAGGCTGGCAAAAGCCTGGTCCAAGGAGAAATCTCCTCTTTTCCCAAATTATGCCTAATGTGGCAACACTGATTCGTGCCGGTTTCGCCTTCATCCTGCCATATTTTAGATTTAGGCTTTGACACAGAACTTTATTAGAGAATGTTACTCTGAATCCCGCTGTGACGGCTGATGGGGAGAGAGACAGAAGAATAATGGATAAACGGTTACAGATTCTGGTCCCCTCGTCACCCCCTCTTCTAATATACTCGTCTCCTGAGGGAGAGGTATCCATCACGGAGACGGCCGGGCTGTTATGCCATGTCGCCTCGTGCATGTGAACACAAGGTGACTCCGGGAGAGGCGCAGCTCATGTGTGCCCAGTCTTATAAATGCAGCTCCATGTTTCCCCCATAAAGTGTCCATCAGCACCTTAATGCATCTCCCAGTGAAAGTGACAGAGCCTGGGCTTGCACATTATTAACTCCAGACATTTTTATGAGCCTGTGGAACAGAGTGCTCCTTCTGAATAAGATATGTGTCCAGTGTTCACCGGCTATATATCAGTCTTTTAGTTTTTGGCATTTTGGCAAAGCACTGCAGCCTCTGATAAGCACAGTTTTTAGTGTGTTTATACATGAGTCTAAACCCAAAGACTGTGTCCCTGTAAATGCTGTAGTTATGTCATGATTATTCTCCAGCAGGGATCAAAATAAATTAGGTTTAGCTTTGTTGTGTGGAATCTATTATGTCACCCATTTGCTTGCATGGGAAATACATCCATATTAATGTTATGTAAACAGTGTTTACAATGATAAATTGTGGCGTGGAATCATAAGCAGCTTAGCAGAGTGGGGTTAAAGGCACAACTAAATTGGCAGGCTCATGATAAATGCATGGGATTTGTCTAAAATATTAATCAAATATAAATGTGCAATGAATTTAGTAGTGGATTATTCCTCAGCTATATTTAGGAACCCACTCACAGCCGTGCACATCACAGGGACCATGGACAGGAAGGCAGTGAAGGCAAATTGGCATATTTTTTTAAAACAAAGAATAAAAGCTGTGATAATGCGAAGAAGGGGAATCCTAAAATCCATGTAGGAGAAGGAGGGGCCTCATTAAAATGTTCTGTGAAGATTATGTGTTGCAGGCACAGACTGGCTGTCAGGAAGTTTAGGAAATGTTACAGTGGGGAAGTCTTGTGAGAGCCAGTCAGATTAACACCTTATTTTGAAAATTGGACTTAATCACATGTGTATCCTTCTGCTAACTTAACTAATTCCATTGCTAGCTCTCCCAGTCAGCTCAATCTGGGTGGTTTAAATGCATTTACCATGACTGTCAGTATCGAGCAGTAACCTCTGGTATGAAAAATGAAGCTAATGTGGAAGTGCCAAAAACTGCAGTTCTTTAAATGGCCACTTGAGGCTGGCTCCAGAAGTGAACCAATCCCCACAGACTTCCAGCAGACATAAACATGTTTGGCCTGGTACAAAAACTAGTCTGGTAAAGTGAATCTTAACATTTATGACAACTGTATGGGGGGTGAATTTTTATAAAACTCACCTGTTTACATTTTATTAAGGCTTAAAGTTACGCAGACCTAAGACCGGGCTGCTTAAATGACAGGCTGTGTGCAAGGCGTTGCTATGAGTCAGATCCACCCCTCCCTCTTCCACAGCTCCAACCTCTCGTCCACATATGGTCATTTCCAACACATTCTCAATCCAACCTCGTCACATATCGACATTTAGTCATGGACTTTCCGTGTCCAGATACGACATGCAAGGTACCCAGGGTGCATTGGTTTTTGATGTTCTGGGATGCAGTGACAGGTTCTGCCTTTCACATGCATTGTCTTCTTTCAAAATACACTTCTGTTTTCACAGGAAATTTGCAGTTTACATACATTCTCTTTCAAAATAAACGCACTATGTCGGTAAAACTCCACAAATTTATGTATTTTTGCCGTCAACAACAAACGCACATGGCTAGGTTTAGGCAACAAAAGCATGTGGTTTGGTTTAGGAAAAAAGAACAGGGTTTAGCTTTAGAATCTTACGGGGTGCAAACACTGCTCTACCGGAGTTGGGTGTTGTCGAGTTTCTGGGACACCGCATCAAGGTCTCTTCTTTTAACATACACTTCCGTTTTCACAGGAAATTTAATGTTTACATAGAACCAGGATTATACAGCCAGGGTTTGGCTGTATAATCTTACAGGATACGAACACCACTCTCTCGGGTGAAGGTCAGTGTTTGCTGAATCCATCCAACACCCCCCCCCACCCCACTTGGACTTTCGTCACCTTAACTTTAGTGTCCCGCTGTGTGTCCCCCTGACGCCACCAAGAGCCATTAAACTATAATGGTGACCAGCTGTGTACCATGCTGACATTAAAAGGACAGCTTTTTTGTCTGTGTCTGACATCGCAAATCATTGCCCAAGCACAGGATTTCAACGACTTCAGAATGAGTGTGTGTTGTCACTTCTGCCTCCAAAAACCAAGTTAGCAACACCTGAAATGCCAGATTCAAGGCTTCAAAACAGGAATCCACAAACCAGTGGGTGACCTCACTGTAGCTACGTCCATTATTTTATACAGACTATGGTCAGTATATTGGCACACTATAGTTGTAGTGTGGGCTCAACTGACCATGCAGCAACAGCTGGTTTGAGGGGAGTTATTTTTAAAACATGTCCTGCAGACGACTTATTTGCTCCCTGTGGGCGACCAGGTGCTCACAGGCACCTTGTTAACCCTAATGAGGCATATTTTATTTGATAGCCAGCCCAGTAATAACAGACAGACACTAATTACTTAGTGTGAATATAGTGCAGTCATCTGAAAAGAATACATCTGTAAAGCAGGGAAGTAAGTCAGATTCAACTTTAAATGTTTGCTTTCTGTACACACAACAGGGGAAGGGATTTTTTTGGATTGTGTTTTATTTTTTTTTTAATTAAATTAATACTCTGTCAGTTGGAGTTTGGTGAATCACATTGGGGCCGCCTGACAGTGTATTCCCGGGCTGCTATTTGTTGCCAGTCCGCCCCTGCTGTGTTGTTTGTTTTCTACATAGTGGGCGTTCTCAGTGGGGAAGAATATCACTTCCAGCTCACAATTCAGTTAAGCAAGTAATACAAGCAATGCAATTACTTCAGGACACCATGAGTCTACGAAGGAGATGCTGGTTCGTGTGAGCTCAAATATTTATTTATTTTTTTTTTCAATTGTAAGACTCACTGCCTATGCAACGAGGCAAAATAGCACCGCTGGGGGGGCGTGAAGGCAGCACACGAGACAGTGAGCTGGAGGAAGACGCCCAGGCAAGGCAAGTAGAGTTTGGAAATGTCAAATCTTCGGTGGGTATTAGAGTTTACAGCGCGCCTCGCACAGCCAATCAGTTGGCTGGAGTCAGCTCAGCCTCTGCCGGAGTTGTTTTGGAGCCCGAGCTCAGTGTGACACTGTGCGTAAAATCTACCTGTCAGACGCAGCGGCGGTGCCATGGCAGGCAGAGCTGAGCGAGCAAAGTCCATCCTCACACACACGGAATAAGTTCCTGTTAAACGGATGTCATAATGTTGCGCTACGATGGCAGTTTCTCCCAAAACTGATGATGTGAAGTAGAAAAGTGGGTCCGTCCGTCTCCATCGACTCAGTTGCGCCGAGGAACGATGCTGAGCAAAGCTGCGGGAGGATTTTCCACTACAGGTAAGATGGTTTTCGGATGTTTAGCCACTGGTATGCAAAAAATATGGCAGATATGAGATCTGACCATAATATAAAAGGAGCAAAGAGTAAAGAAACATGAGGATTTCTCTCATGTGCAGCTACTTAAAAATTGTAAAGTATTGCAATTTTGAGAGGTAAAATAAAAAGGTGTGATGTCATTGAAATAATGAAAATCTGTGGGGGGGTTTTGTGTGAGAGAAAGAGAGTGACATACATATGAATAAATTGTTGTAAAATGACAAACCAGATAGAGACAGAGAAGGCAGGAGGGTATGTGCTCATGGTCATTAATAATTGTGCAGTCTAAGCACACACTCACATGTGCTAAGTGCACATCTTTCATGGTGGGAGATGAATTATTTGTGGATGTGGGATGTGGTTTTTGTTGTCTAATGTAGTGTGTAATGGAATTCCCTGTTATCTGGAGAGAGGCTCAGCTTCAGAAGCATGTGAGAATGGAGACCGCAGGACACAGTGTTGAAGATACAGAGCCACGATTCTTGGATGTGTGGGCTCAGATCCAGCCACTGGCCCACATTATTCATGCTCCTGCACGGCGAACAGCTCTGTAACCTACTGTGATTGGTTGAGTTTTTGTTCTCTGGGGGTCACAGGGGCCAAAGGTCTGCTCCTGCAGATCTACATGTCCTCTCTGCGGGTTGGGATGTGCAGAAAATATATGCAAACAAATTCAAGACCCTGCAATAAATCTCAGCTTTGCGAGGGTTCCTACTCCACAGTTTTTGTTGAGACTGTGTAAGAGGCGTTGGCACAAGTCTTGAGGCTATAGGTTCTAATGTCGTTGCGCTAGATGGCATTTCATTTTTGGGTGCTGGTGTTATTTTGCTCAGGCCAAGTTGTGTGTGTCCAGTTCTGTGCAACTCAATCGCCTCCCGAGCCTCATAAATCAAACCCTGTCATACCTCTTTTTCTGTAATGTGTGGAAAATCTCTACATTTTCTTGTGTATTCCCACCCTGTGGCTCATTTCTCACTAAAAGCGCTTTCGACAAAAAAACGTGAAATGACTCTGACTTGATTTGCTATTTCCTACTAATTCCAAAATATGATGCAGTTGCCTCTGCCGCCTATATCTTATTTCATCGTAACACGTAGGATGAGAGATTAATTTGATGGATAAGGTCTTTGTTGGCCAAAAGGGACTCACTATTGGTGCTGGATTTGCTTATTTAAATCTGGATATGCTCAGAACACACAGTCTTATTGCCGGACGTGTTGCCTTAGTGACGGCCTCTCTTGACAGTGTTTCCGTGTTGTTTTTTTACATAAATCACTAATTTTTTTCAGCTGATCTTCCACTCATTTGAGAACGTTCAGGAGGACTCAGAGAGGCCAGTTTACAGACAGTCTGAGTAATCTGTATACAGTGCAAAACAAAGCAGCACTTTCCCTGGCTTTGACTATAGGTAGTCGTGACATGCGGAAGATATTTTTCCGGACATGTTTGTATGAATCTGAGGGTGTGAGATGCAACAGTTTAACATACAGCAGATGGTGATTTTATGGCCCCGACTAGTGGGAGCTTATGAGAGGAATGCTGATTGCCAAGCAAGATGAAATATTTCCTGCACTGAAATTCATGTCCTAGATTATTACATTACTCAAAACCCAATGTTAGGTCTGACTGGATAGCTATTGGATAGATTAAAGATCCACTGTGTAGGATTTATGGGGTTATATCAGCAGAAATGGAGTATAATATAATAAGTATGTTTTCCTTAGTGTATAATCACCTGAAAATAAGAATCGTTGTGTTCTCGTTACCTTAGAATGAGCTATTTATATCTACATAAGGAGCAGATCCTTGTCTACGAAGTTTGCCATGTTGCACTGTCATGTTTCTACAGTAGCCCAGAACAGACAAACCAAACACTGGCTCTAGATAAAGCCATTCCCATTGTCATATTTTCATGTCGGCTACTATAATTAGCAGCTCCTCTGTGACACGAGTATCAGAAAAACATGATTCGGCTCTTGGTAAAAAGGTGAGCACCAGGTCTGCTTGCTTTGGAGAGGACCTCTGCTGATTCCTCTGAACAAAGAGTACTAAAGCAGTGATTCCTAACTGGTGGGGCGCATGTCCATTCTCAAACGCTTAATGTATGAATCTGTGAGGACCTTTAAGTAATGACTAAGGAGAAATCTGGACTAGTTGGGAACCATTGCATTAAAGGAATTCAGACTGAGGGACGTTGAAGCTGGTTGCAATCTACCCAATGAGTTCATTGAAATGCTTGCCATGTATTGCTTTTAAACTTTATTAATCCCATTTCATTGTATCTGTACTTATTCCAGCTACCAGACTGCCAAATTTTTTTTGGACTCCATCCTCTGATCCACTTGACGTTTGAAACTGCCATAATGGAGAGCCTCAGCGAGCTCCAGAACCCGCTGCTAGACAAAACCAGCAGACACATGGTGCACAACGATTACCAGGGTTATCAGTGTGACTACTCGAGCCAGCCTTACCAGGACAGCCTCATTGGCTACTACTACACTGGGACTAATGGCGGGCATAAGACTCAACAGTTCCTGGACGCCACATCCCTGCATCTGGCTGTCGAGGCCTTCTACGGGCCCAACTTTATCCTGTACAAGGACGACGTGAGCCTTCACAGCAAGGACTCCAAGAGCGAGAGCTTTGAGACCACTTTCACAGAGAGTAAGGACGCTGTGGTGGATGGAGTTTCCGCAGAAACCCCTCTGGACAACACGCAAGGAGAGAAGGATCCGAAGATCCAGACGGTGTCATACGAGGTGGAGGATGAGCAGGGTCCTGAGTATGAGGTCAGAGGTCACACAGAAATGAATTCTGAATGTGTTTTCTGCGTGTGTGGGAGTTTGCGGTGCTTTAATGGTGTATTGTTTGGAGATGTAGGTACGTGGTATACTTAGTCTCTACAACAGTATACCTACTCCTGCTACAAGCTATATGGGAATACTTACTGTAACTCCACTGCTTACAGTAATGTGACGCAAGTAAGAGCCATTTGGCAGTGTTTGACAGAGTTATTAGAATACAGAGTGGCTATATGCATTTAAAGGCGATACGAGACTTACTCGTAACTCTCAGGGCAATCTTTCAGCAGAAAGTGAGTCATGGCGTGTACAGTGATGCTTATTATTTCATTTACCATTCTAATAGACTGCCAGTGTGATTCACGCTCATTTCTCTTCTCTAAATGGTCAATTTACTGGAGTCTTTCAAATCTAGTGCAGGGTAATTGTACGCCTTTTTTTTTTATAATTACATTCTAAGAAAATGACACATCTGCGTTTATCTATCCAGGCTATTGTTCTTTTAGGACTATAACTACAATCTCCAAAGAAAAGCGTGACAGCAAAAGAGCAAAGTCTTTTCAGAAGTGGTGAAAATCTAATTTCATCCAGGGACACTTTTGAAGTACCCAGGGCTCTGAGCTGGCAGAGGAAGAAGTATAGCACCCTAACTGGGCTGATGATCGCACCAGCTCTTGTCACTCGGAGGCCTGGCAGATAGATAGAGACATGGCAGCGACTGCCATTAATGCCATAAGTAATGCCGTGCTGCAAGGGTATTAAGCGGGACTCCGCTGATGCATGGCCGTCGGAGCAGGTGAGCCCGGAGCTAAAGTTATTCCATGTCAATTCCAAAGAGCAAATGAATCTGATGAACAGTGCTCAGATGAAAGTTGGGTTTCCAGCTGGAATATGAGACTTTTTGCACAGCACCTGCGTTTCTTTACTTTCCCTTCCTGTGTGCATGTATGTGTGCGTGCGCCTCGTGCTAAGATTCATGTTTTTTTTTAACATAAAAACACACACAAACAGCACTAGAAGACACATAGAAGTCAAATCCAACAATTAGAGGACTGTCACAGCTATGGAGTCTAAAAATAAAGGGAAAGAGCAGCGCAGGCTTCATACATATGCTAAAATTCCAGAATAGAGTCTGTGGCGGTTTCTCATCATAATACAACCATATTTTGTCAACAGATGTGTTTTGTATACTCTTACTGCATGGATGGATTACTGAACGCGCCTAGTGGGCACAGGCCTAGGGACCCAAAGTGTCAGAGGGCCCCCTGGCCTTCACCTGCAAGATGTAGCTCAAATTTACATGTGCCAACCAAGAGACTCAAAATGACCACAAAGAGACAAAAAACAACAAAATGACACATTACCTCAAACAGACAGAAAACAACCACAAGGAGACACAAAATGACCACTAACAGACACAAAACGACCACGAGGAGACACGAACTGACCCCAAAAGAGACACAAAACAACCATGAGGAGACACGAAACCACCACAAGAAGACACAAAATGACCACGACACAAAACCACAAGGGGCCAAGAAACAACCACAAGGAGACACATAATGACTACAAACAGACACAAAACAACCACGAGGAGACACGAACTGACCCCGAAGAGACACAAAACAACCACAAGGAGACACAAAATGACCACAAACAGACAGAAAACAACCACAAGGAGACACAAAATGACCACTAACAGACACAAAACGACCACGAGGAGACACGAACTGACCCCAAAAGAGACACAAAACAACCACGAGGAGACATGAAATGACCATGAGGGGACTCAAAATGACCGACAGAAAATGAAAACAAAGAGACACAAACCCACAAAAAGATCCATAACGACTACAGAGAGATGCAAAACCACCACGACGTCTGTGTGTGTTTGCTCCTATAAAAGGAGAGGTGGTGTGGCCCTTTGCAAATCTGAGGGGCCCATTGTCTCATAATCTGCCCATGCCTTACTGCAACCCATATCATCACCATTTCCTTGGTTCCCTGTTCCTTTTTTAGACCCAGCAACAGAAAAAACACAGCAGTGTAACTTTGCAATTGTAATTCAGCAGCTAGTTTTTGTCAGCAGATGTTTGACATCTGTGTGATGGAGTAAAAAATAAATTGCAGGTAACAAAGTAACAAAAGCGTGTGGGTGATGCCACTGTGACTGCCACCACATACAGGTTGTAGGGGTCTGTGTGTGTCCTGCTGTTGAGTCAACTGTCCCCTCCAGACTCTAACGAGGCCTCCGAGAGTACTGTGACAGGGTTGTTAAAGGCACTATGCCTCTGCGGAGCCCCATCAGTTATACTGGCAACAGACCAGACTGGGAGTCGGCCGGAGTCGGTGTCAGGCAGGCTGTCACTACAACTGAATGCACCAGTCACTCAGAACTGTTATCAGGTCTTGCTACAAAGATAAAAAGGAGATTACTGCTGTTTGTACCTACCGATTTATTCATGTGATGTCAGATTATGTGGTTATGACCAGCTGCTGTTTTGATGGATCACACACGGCTGTCCAGGTGGACACTGTTCATAAAGCAGATAACAGGGAGCTTCATAATCTTCCCTTGGCAAAGGTAGCCATGTGGAAACTGTTTGGATAGTGTAGCACTGCTATCCTCCACCTCCATCTCACATCTAAATAAGGTTTCTACACAGGAATGCTCCTTAAAAATGCACATTAGATCCCGTGGTTTGGATTAAAAGCTGTGCACAATATGCTTAGAAATATAGTGCACAAGTATGGTTCCTGTCTTCCTCGCCCGCCTCCCTGACTGTTCTTTAATTACCTCTAAAATGGTTGTTTCAGTTCCTGCCTTACATATTGATTTTTATTTTGCTCCTTCCTCTCCCCCGCTTTGATTGATACCTGCAGGCAAATGAAACCTGCTCCTTATGGAGGCTATTTATTTCGACAAACATCTACTCTGTCTCTGGGACAGCTGAGGGAAGTACGGCAGCGTCCTCTTAAAGGTCAGCCATGCAGTCACATTGCCAACCTCGCTGCAGGCGCGATGTGCCAGTGTAGTCTGAGTGGCATTCGAATCTATCATTCATTACCCCGCTCAGCTCCAGTAGCCCCGAGTTTGAGTATCGAAGCACAGTATTGGGAGCCTGTTGAACACTGTGTGCGTTGAGGAGAGACAGTGGGGGTCTCTCGCGCTGTAGAAGCAATTTAGCACATAAACGACACTGTCTTCTTGCCGTTTCCCCTGTCACCTCGCAATGATGGAACAATCCGTTAATCCCGTGTTATCTGTCAGGCTGCTCATGGGTGTTGACAGAGGCACCAAATCCTTTCTGGCTGGCTGAACACATCCTGTCCTGGGTGGTGGAGGAACATGTGCAGATACACTGGCATGAAGGGTGGGGGTACGAGTTGTCAAGCTGCACTGCTTTGAAGATGTCCAAAGTACACCTGACTGTCCACACATGTCAACCTTACCTCAACTCCCAGTTGCCTGGGAGCCTAAGCCTCACAAATTGTGCTTAGTCGTACAAGTGGTCAAGTAGTCATGTTAAAAAAAAAAAAAAAGTATCATCCTCTCCTTTTTCTGACATTTAATCATTTCTCATCAACCCGCTGTCTTCCAGAGTGACAGCTCCAGTGACAGTGAGAGCGAGGACAACTTCATCGTGCTGCCCCCTCGGGATTATCTGGGCCTAGCCATCTTCTCCATGCTCTGCTGCTTCTGGCCCTTGGGCATCGTTGCCTTTTACTACTCTCACAAGGTAAAGGCCCAGAGACCCCAAGCCTGTCATTAACTCTGATTAGACTGCATTCTATTTAAGGTCAGCGAGCACAAGCACTCAGACAAGTACTACCGCAGCCCATTTTCCAGCTTGCAACCCTCCTTGCAGTTGTTTCAGATGATTGACTACGTAAATTCAGCAGGTTCGGCTCACTTGTCAGTCCTCTGTATTCACTTTGGGAAACCATTAACATTGAGGTTGTGGTCTGCAGTATGTGCTGTGTGAGCAGCACACTGCATTATTTAAGTTATTGCATTCATAGCTGAGACTGGAGTCTAATGTCGGTTTCTTTCTGGTCGGAAAAGATTAGGCTCACGTCCTGCAGTCTTAATGGTTTTTCAACATCTTCCACAATAATTACAGAGACAATCATACCGGAGCAGCAAATAATGTATCAGAATAATAACTAAAGGCCAGGCTCATTTTTTGATAGGAAACCAAAACACCCAAACAACACATTTGTCACTGTCAGAGGGATAATGACCTAATTGCCATGGAAACTAATGGCTCCCCGAGAGCATTTCTTGTTTTCTCTCTTTTAACTGTGGCTTAACACCTACTCATACACTCGGTGCTGATGAGTAACACACCGGCTCATTTCACTCTCTGCTTTGTTTTGTCAGACAGGCAAGGCCATCTCTAAGGGAGACTTCTCCAGAGCGGGGATGAGCTCCAGAAGAGCCCTATTCCTGGCCGCTCTCTCCATCACCATTGGAACAGGGATGTATGTGGGGGTGGTTGTGGCCCTCATAGCCTACCTGTCCAAGCCCGGACATGTATAGCACTGGGACCTGTTTGCTTGGGGGGAAGATGGAGAGAAAAAGGAGGCGAGACTGAAAGAAGGGAAAAGACGAGACCTCTCCTGGAGGCGTGTGCTCATGCTGCTGCTTGGCTGTCTGTGAAAAGAAGAAGCTGTATGAAGAGAAAAGACTAAACCAGAAATTGAGTGAGAACAAGGAAAGAACAAGATGTGTGGATGGAGTATTACTTGGACTGCATATTGATCTTTATTTTTTGGGATGCAACACTCCCACCAAGGTACTCCACCACCACAGTGAGATAAAAAGACAGCGCTGAGAGTGAATTCTCTTCCACAAAGACTGCTGTACTATTATGTTAGAAAAAAAACTGAGCTCATATCAGAAGGGAACTACCTACATTTTACCACATTAGTCATTTAAAGCTATTTTATTTTACCTTTATAGTAGGTGTAGGCTATTCTCTGCCAGTACTATTGCAGATTATGTATAGACCACTTTGTAAATGAATTTCTTGGAAAAAATAGTCAGCCAGTGGGCTCTTATGTGATTGTTTATTCAAGGAATATACCGCAAATTGATCCAGTCGGTAAACAGAGAGAAGTGGACCCATAATAGAAGGAGAACAAAGGTGATCCTCACAGTGTACACAAAGTTTCTGAGCAGTGGTCAAGAGGGTTATTTGTGTTTATTGTGTACTGTAAATTTAGTCAATAAATACATTTGGCATGAATAATGAAACATCCTCTTATTCATTGTCTCTTTGAGAGGAGTGTGTTAAGAACAGTGACTCCCAACTAGGGGTGCTTTTACCCCCAGGGCATACTTCTGCAGTTGCCAGGAATTTAATTTGATTTTTCAAAAGCATCCATATATTTGTGTTAATTAGGAAAATAAACAGCAAAACATTATTATAAAGTGATGTGATGCTGACTTGATGTGTGATGTGATGCTGACTTGATGCTCACTAATGAGCTGCCCATCAACTGCATATTGTAAAACATTTGCTGCAACTCATTAGCAAGGGAGAAGACAAACTTCTGAACTAATGTAGCCTACTGGTAAAATAGTTTGCTAAAAGTAAGGAGAAAAAAAACTAGGTAAACATTTGAAAGAGCTGGCTAAAAGTAAGTAATGAAATAGGCATATTTGCTAAAAGTAGTAAACACTTAAATCGATTGACACTTAAAATAAAAAGTAAGTAAGGGAAAAAATAGTTGGCTAAAAGTAATGGATAAACAGTTAAAATTGTTAGCTAAAAGAAATAAAAAAAACAGATGACTTGCCTAAATGTAATAGTTGAAATTGTTAGCTAAAAGTAAGGAATCAAATAGCTACAAGTAGCCTAGTGGATGAACAGTTGAATTAGTAAACTAAAGTAAGGCATGAAATAGGCGAGTTAATAAATAGTTGAAATTGTTAGCTGAAAGGTAATGGATAAACAGCTTGCTAAAAATAATTAAAACAGTTAAAGTTAGCTAAGATAATTGCTAAACAGTTGAAATAGTTAGCTAAAAGTGAGAAAGGAAATAGGCCAGTTGCCGAGTAGTAGCCTATAATTGAAACTGTTAGCTGAAAAGTAGCTAGTGGATAAACTGTTGAAATGGTTAGCTAAAAGTAAGGAATGAAATAGGCTAGTTTTCTTAGAAGTAGCTAGTAGTACACCGTTAGAATTAGCTAAAAATAATGGCTAAAGAGTTGAAGATGCAAAAAGTAAGGGATAAAATAGTTAGCTAAGTAATGGATAGACAATTGAAATAGTTAGCTAAAAGTAAGGAATGAAATAATTGAACACTTAGCTGAAAAGTACTCTGAATGCTAATGCTACTTAATGTTAACAAAAAGTAATGGATAAACAGTTGAAGTAATAAGCTAAAAGAAATGAATAAAAGTTGACAGCTGAAAAGTGATGTGTAAACAGTTGAAATGGTAAACTAATGGATCAGGTTGAACTGTCTGCCACAAGAAAGTTTCTGCAAAGATCTCAAACTTGAGCATGTCAATATAGGCCTACAGTAATTTAACTGTATGAAACAATGTGGTACCAACATCCACTTTGTGTTGTTAATAGTAAGTTTGAAACATGATGGGTCGATGAAGGGTAATTGAGTACAACTTAAAGGGCTGTCAGAGTGCATCAGACAACAAAGGTTGGGAACCAGTAAACAAGACATGGATTGTGTGGTTAGAGAAGCCTGTCAGAGCGTCATCGACCGCAGAGTGTTATATTGACTGTTTGCTTTTGCTGGCACAAGCCTCTGCTGTAACTGGCATCGCCGTTCACCGTCTTTTGGCATCACTCAGTGTCTAGCCTTGAGGTGACTTTACCTGCCAGAGTGCTTGTGAGTGTCAGGAACAATGGCTGCTCTCTAAAGTCTGGATGTCAGAACAAATTGCGAGCAGCACTTTATTCCCCTCTGGGACTTGGAAGGACCATCATGCACCCCCCGTTCTCTTGCCCCACCGGCCATCCAATCAGAACATTGGCCTCCAGAGCCCTGGTATCCTAAACCGCTCAGTGCAGACAGCGTTGCCTACATACTGGGCTCAAACAGCACAGGAGAAAATATTCACTCCACCTATACCTTATCATTCACTGCACCAGGAAAAATGGAGCAGATGGCAAGGTAAGCAGGTTTTACAGGAAAGCTTGCACAGCCTGACCTCTTATATTTGTCTGCTTCCTCTTTTGCAGCTTCTCTTCAAGCGACTTTCTAATGCATGAAATGTGCCTCGATGGGGGAGACGGGGGCGAAAGTGCTGCTACCATCAATGGGAGCTGTATGGGGTGCTGAAGTGGGCTCACTCTGTGTGCAAGTGCAGTGTTGCATGTGTTTTCTCTCCCTCAATAGATAGGGAGCTTCACCCACGCCTGCTCGCTCCCTCACAGCACCCATAGCTTGCTCAGACCACCAGAAGCAAACTGATTTTATTAGTCATCCACCCCCACATGAATAAAAACTTTCCAAGAGGCAGCTGCAGGTTGAGCTAAACTTCTGCAAATATTTCATTACGTGAAAGACTTTTAGTGTGGGCAACACAGGTCTTTGTTAGGATTATTAGACCGTGCTGGCGTGTCTAAATATAATCCTTGCATCTAAATTTAACCAAAAGTCTTTTTTGTCGAGTCTCACAAAGTTGTACCCCGACTCGTCACATCTAAATGACAAGAAAGTAAGAAAATGAATGGGTCTTGCACAAAGAACTAAAGTGAGAAACAAATTTCTAGAGGAAAACAATGATGAATGGGCGGAAACAAACTGGTAAGAAACCGAGAGGGAGTGGGAAGACAAAAAGACATTAGAGCTGAGTGCTACATTAATAAGGAGCATGATGCTCTTGACTGTTCATGCGACTGAAAGCCATTTTCGGATTCTTATCGTTGCTTTGATGAAATACCTGTCACCACTCTGCTTGTGGACAATAGACGCGCAAACAATATCTCCGGTTTGTGCCGTGCCTCTGCGTAAGAGGATTTATTTGAAGTGGCTGCAGCAATTACTGTAAAAAAAAATGTAGATATTGTATCTGTTCATTTTACTGACATATTGTCGGAAAAAAAATCCTGGTAAACTATCAAAGATTCCCTCTGTGAAAAGGATAGAAAAATCAAGTGTGATACTCTAAAATAAGAATCAGCAGACACACTTTCAACTCACCACCCGAAACCACAGTGGGAGGATGTGAATGAGGAGTATGGAAACTGTGCCCCGAATTTTCAAGCTGTTGGGGAAATAGTGGTTTTGTTGTAAAAAAGGAAAACCTCATGGCTCTGTATTGTTTGACTGATCTTAAATCAGAACCACATAGCTCATTTGGTAGATTACAGACACTTGCATGCTGTTTGAAGTTCATCCAGAGATCATTTTCCATGCAGGCAGATACATTTAATGTATATTTGATTATTCAAGGGACACTTTCTGGGTCAACACCAATGACGTCTCTGGCATGGGATGGGACTGAACTCACGTGGCGCCCTCTGAGATTTCAACGGTTTACATGCAGATATGAATAGCAATTAGGGTGTAATTGTGCTAAGTCAGCATTTCAGCACACCGGGAGTTTCAGACGCTAGTATTGTAACATATCTGGAGCCAAATCCACAAGCTTTTCACTGCAGTCAGAGTGTTGATTTTATTTTACACACACATATTGATTTAATGAACTTGTGACCCTCCTATCACCCGCGAGGCATGAACAGAAAATAGATGGAATTCACAGTGGTAACAGAAGGGCTTATAACTTTTCTTCCTTGAACTGACACTGAAGAAAAATACAGTACAGGCCAAAAGTTTGGACACACCTTCTCATTCAATGCGTTTTCTTTATTTTCATGACTTATTTACATTGTAGATTCTTACTGAAGGCATCAAAACTATGAATGAACACATGTGGAGTTATGTACTTAACAAAAAAAGGTGAAATAACTGAAAACATGTTTTATATTCTAGTTTCTTCAAAATAGCCACCCTTTGCTCTGATTACTGCTTTGCACACTCTTGGCATTCTCTCCATGAGCTTCAAGAGGTAGTCACCTGAAATGGTTTTCCAACAGTCTTGAAGGAGTTCCCAGAGGTGTTTAGCACTTGTTGGCCCCTTTGCCTTCACTCTGCAGTCCAGCTCACCCCAAACCATCTCGATTGGGTTCAGGTCCGGTGACTGTGGAGGCCAGGTCATCTGCCGCAGCACTCCATCACTCTCCTTCTTGGTCAAATAGCCCTTACACAGCCTGGAGGTGTGTTTGGGGTCATTGTCCTGTTGAAAAATAAATGATCGTCCAACTAAACGCAAACTGGATGGGATGGCATGTCGCTGCAGGATGCTGTGGTAGCCATGCTGGTTCAGTGTGCCTTCAATTTTGAATAAATCCCCAACAGTGTCACCAGCAAAACACCCCCACACCATCACACCTCCTCCTCCATGCTTCACAGTGGGAACCAGGCATGTGGAATCCATCCGTTCACCTTTTCTGCGTCTCACAAAGACACGGCGGTTGGAACCAAAGATCTCAAATTTGGACTCATCAGACCAAAGCACAGATTTCCACTGGTCTAATGTCCATTCCTTGTGTTTCTTGGCCCAAACAAATCTCTTCTGCTTGTTGCCTCTCCTTAGCAGTGGTTTCCTAGCAGCTATTTGACCATGAAGGCCTGATTCACGCAGTCTCCTCTTAACAGTTGTTCTAGAGATGGGTCTGCTGCTAGAACTCTGTGTGGCATTCATCTGGTCTCTGATCTGAGCTGCTGTTAACTTGCGATTTCTGAGGCTGGTGACTCGGATGAACTTATCCTCAGAAGCAGAGGTGACTCTTGGTCTTCCTTTCCTGGGTCGGTCCTCATGTGTGCCAGTTTCGTTGTAGCGCTTGATGGTTTTTGCGACTCCACTTGGGGACACATTTAAAGTTTTTGCAATTTTCCAGACTGACTGACCTTCATTTCTTAAAGTAATGATGGCCACTCGTTTTTCTTTAGTTAGCTGATTGGTTCTTGCCATAATATGAATTTTAACAGTTGTCCAATAGGGCTGTCGGCTGTGTATTAACCTGACTTCTGCACAACACAACTGATGGTCCCAACCCCATTGATAAAGCAAGAAATTCCACTAATTAACCCTGATAAGGCACACCTGTGAAGTGGAAACCATTTCAGGTGACTACCTCTTGAAGCTCATGGAGAGAATGCCAAGAGTGTGCAAAGCAGTAATCAGAGCAAAGGGTGGCTATTTTGAAGGAACTAGAATATAAAACATGTTTTCAGTTATTTCACCTTTTTTTGTTAAGTACATAACTCCACATGTGTTCATTCATAGTTTTGATGCCTTCAGTGAGAATCTACAATGTAAATAGTCATGAAAATAAAGAAAACGCATTGAATGAGAAGGTGTGTCCAAACTTTTGGCCTGTACTGTATGTATGCCTTTGAAGGTATGATGAATGTACAACCTCCAAGATGATTTACATCTGTGACCGAACAATCAATGTATGCATGCCTACTGTTAAATGGAAAAATGCTTGCATAAAGTAAGGAATTCTTTACGGCAGAGCAACATTACAATCCAGTCGCCAGCATAAAGGCTAGTTTGTATGTTTCTGCAAACCACGACTATGTGGCATTTCTTCTCCATTATGTAGCAGATACGTTGAAACTTTTCTGTAACACTGCTGTGGTTAACGTGGTTATTATTTAGGCACAAACACCACTTGTGCCGCATAACTTAAGGCCTAAAGGAACAAAACTTACTATTGCAACGATTAATTGTGATCTAGTTTGTGCCATGAGTGGAGAGGGGAATGGTAGTGATGGGCAATGCAGTTCTTTAGATGTTACTGAATCACTTGAATCAGTTCATTAAAAAGATTCGTTAAAAAGATTTGTCAACCGAATCGTTCAGTGCTTGGTGGGAGGAGCCCTGACTGTGTACTGTGTAGTCCGATTCACTGAACTGATACATGGCTTAGCTGCTGCTGCGTCTGCCCTGCACTGGTGAGTCTCATTACTGGCCAGCCTAATGTTTTAAGTTTGTTTATCTGGAAACTAAATCTATTAAAACAATGGGGAGGTGTGTGTGATTGTGTTCATGTTGCTTGACTCCTGGCTACAATAGCTGTTAGCCTGGAGAAAAAGTCCTTATGAAAGTGTATCGCTGAGAAGAAATGATTCGAATCACTCAGGGATCAGGGTTACGTCGTTCACCGAGCGATTCGTCACGCGGAAGGCAGTCCATCCCTGCACCCTGGCTGCCCCGCGACTCGCGAGTGATTCATCGTTCACACAGACCGAATCGGCAGTTCCACTCCCGGCCTGCATGCTTGCTGCTGAGCTCAACTGAACTGAGAAATGAACAAATCAGCTCTGGAAGTGATTCAGTTCAGTATGTTCACTCAACAGATTCATTCTTTTGAACGATTCATTCGCAAACGACACAACACCAGGGAATGGGGATGGCATACCAGAGATTATGAGTGTGAATTGAATGAGTGAAGACAGATTTGAGGAGAGCCTTTGACTAGCATCCAAAGAGTTACCACATTATTCAGCATTGAGTGATCCAGGGTCAGACATCAGATGAGCAAAAAAGAAAAATAATCAACAAAAAAAAAAAAGAATCAAACCTGCTCTTGATGATTTTCCTCACTGGAGTACAACTCAGCAGTTTCCAGCTCCTGAATCCTCCGCTCCACTACAACAGCAATTACAATCCAACAATCAACAATCCTTCACAGTCACACTGTCATTCTCCAAGTTCCTCTAAGAAGGGAGAACTCACCTCTAGGAGCTTGTAATGATCAATCAAAGGGAGATTGACTTGTGTGCCGAAAATGCTTTTGTGTGGCTCAAAAACTCCTCTGCTCATGCCACTCTCCTCCACACTGGCTTTGTCTCCCTCACACATGTCACAGGTGTATGCAGTCAGCAATCATTGTCTGCTGCTCTGTTTTAACCACACCCCACCTTTACCGTCACACCCACTCCTCTGCTGTCACACCCACTCACCAAATCCTCCTCAACACAGAGAAAAATGTGCAGCCTGCTGTTTTTCAGGTAGTCTGCTACACTTGGTTATGGTTGGAAAAGATCATACTTTGGCTTGAATACTTGGTGGCGCAATCATGGCTGGAAATGCTGCCGATGTCCCGCTAAAAAACACTGCTTTTGTTGTGTGGTGGCCTGCAGCTTGGCGGCCATCTTGCCTAAGTGTCACTTGCCACTGGAAATGTCACCAATGTTTGGCTAAAAAACAACCGGTTTTGTTATTTGTTGGTCTCAAACAGTCATCCGCAGCTTGACAGCTGTCTTGCCTATCGTCATTAGGCTATCTTGCAAAAACAGCACTGATATTTTGTGCCACTAATGTCTCTCTAAGAAGTAACCGGTTTTGTTGTTTGGAGGTCTTGTACAGTGTGTCAGGTGTCATGCTATCCACCATCCCCTCAACCTCCAGATGATATTAACAACGTTGATTTGATACCTATAAAATGTAACATATCCGTGGTTTGCAGACATAACATATAATAGCAACATTTTCCTCTGGCGACTGGGCTGAACATGAAAGAGTTTGGGGTTTTTAGGTCCCCATCCCTCTACTGCAAGGGCCCCTTTATATTTGAAATACATTTTAGCAACTTATTAATGCCAGCTATTGTTAATTTGCATTCCCCTGACAATAATCTAAAATTATTCAGTCTAATTATTATTAGTTTAATTTCATATACTTGTACTTTATCATGACTACTTCCATTTTATGCAGCTTTATACCTCTACTTCACTTACACAGTGATAATCTGCAGTGATTTGACATTTCCCACCTTTTGAGCCCCTCACCTCTTCAATCTATGAGTTGTTAGCAGTGTCACTAACAAAAACTATTTCAGATGGTTTCATTTAAATAGTATTTGTGGTCCAAAATACAAAAACAAAACAAGAATACAGATGTGTAGAACTTTGTTCTTTTAGTCTTTCCTCTCCTAATAATCTGATGTCCTCTCAGATTAGGTAGCTCCGCCTCAGCAGGCTATAACAATAAAATGCTACTGATGGGTCAATGCATTTATATATATTATATATATAACCATCTAATAATGTAATTTGTAATCATGTATCCGTAAGGGGGGCATTTTTATACTGAATGAATGCTAATTACTTTTGATATTTTGAGTGTCCTGTGTTAGGGGGATATATTGATTGGAATGGAATATAATACAACACTTGTGTTTTCTTCAGTGTATAAACCTGAAAATAAGAATTACTGTTTTTGTTATCTTAGAACAGGGGTCAGCAATATTTTAGGCCAAAAAATGTCTAAAATAATCTGCCTGGAACCACAAAACATATTTGAGCCTTATAATGAAGGTAACAGTAAGTCTAAATTTGCCCATTAACATTACTAGTAGGTCTAAATGAGCCTTTATTAATATGGTGGCTACTCTGCAGTGGGCTATTTATGATTGTTTGGTATTTTAACTTTGCAGGGTTGGCAGTAAGCAAACAAATATGTCCTTATAACTATTCTCTATTGTCCTCCATGATATTTTTTTTCAATCTGGAATCCATAGTGATCTTAGCGAGGGATATTTAAGACAAGCCAACGCTTTTGAGGTTCAGCAAAATTCAAAGGAAAAGGCGATAGGCTGTGTGACGCACATTTAGTTGATAAAATGTAAAAACTTCTTTTTTATTCAGTGAATGGACAACACATTTTTACAGTGGAAAATGTAAGAATCTCTCAAGGCCTACAACAGTGAAAAATGAAAATGAAAATGTTAAAAAAATAGCTCTTATTAATTTCTATGTAATTTTTTGCCAAAGAGACAAGGAACCATTTGAGAGGGGGGAAAGAGCTGCATGTGGCTCCAGAGCCACAGGTTGTCTACCCCTGCCTCAGGATGAGCCATTTATATCTATACTGGAAGCAGTTCCTCATCTATGAAGTCCACCATGTTTCTACAGTAGCCCAGAATGGACAAGAATGGGTCATTTGCATTTTCATGTCAGCCACCAAAGTTAGCAGCCCTGCATGAGCAGCGTCAGAAAAACACTGACTTAAAATGTAAAATGAAGCTTCTGTGTTCAGTGTTCTCAGCGGTTTAAATCAGTGGGTTGTGTAATTTGGAGACACAGAGATCTCTGCAGATAATTCGGCTCCTGATAAAAAAAAAAAATTCCTGAACAAAGAACACTGAAGGAATCCTGAGTGGGAGTTCACACTTGGCACATGGAGGAAGTTTCAGCTGTTCTCAATCTGCAACCCTCACTGCTAGATGCCACTAAGTCCTACACACTGTTCCTTTATGTAGGCTACTTTAAGTAGGGTTTTGAATTCAGTACTTTTACTTGTAATAGATTACTTTTCACATTGTTTCAATCGCTCTTTTAATGCTTAGCTTTAGCCTGACAGATATGTATTCCCAACAGGTTTCTCCGTAGCACTTTTCAGTGTGCATGAGGAAATGAAGACATCCCCACAGTAACTCTGATGTCAGCATCCATTTCTGTAAAACCATCTCTCTCTCTTTCTACCCCCACTTTAATATCAGAGTTAAGCTCATCTTTGAAGCATTTCACACATACATGCTTATCTGCCCTCACACCTTTGTCGCACAGCAACATGCCTCTCACTGTGGCGCCGGCATTTGTCAGGACTCTGGACTGATAAGGACCTCACAGCCTCATATTCTGGCTTCGCTTATCACTCTTGAGCAACAAGGGAGCACCCGTCTAGCTGTTCATGTTTCTCTCTTCTCTTGATAAGTGTAGACTGGACCTCTTTGTTTTGCTCTCAGCGTTCCTCAAAACCGCCATCTTGTGCCAGCAGAGGCATCTAATGCAGCTCTGAGATAAGACTCAGGGAGATGTGATGGTTTTTAATTGCAATCTGAGTACCTGACACTTCAAGGGGAAGGGTGATGTCAGTCTCTGAGGCATGAGATAAGGAGTAGGGGGGAAAAAATGAAGGCTGTTGAGATAATATTAAAATAAACAGGGAGTAGCACACTTTACGTCCACTGGTGTTGGCATCCAACACTGTCCACAGATGGTCCTGCTGAAACTAGCGAGCAGTGAAGGCTGGAGGGCAGCTGCGGTGGACAGCCGCTGGTGTTGTGCCACACATCATAAATCTTTCCGGGACAAGCAGTCAAGACCAACTTCAAGAGATAACCGATATCCATCACTAGACCAGGCGGCAGCGGCACAGAAGAGACTTGGTCTATAAAGCTGAGCGGAGATAGTAAAGGTTATCCAGGGACACAGAACTCCCACCAGCCTACTGTAATCCCTTTAACCCTGTAATCCGGATGCATAAAGAGCTTTCAGATTCATTCATTTTGGGAGGGAATGAAAGAAAATGCATATGTTTTTTAAGGGATTGGCTCGGTCAGCTTTGTTCGTCCAAAATGAAGACAAGTGATTTGATTCTACAGCTGTAATGATAAAAGAAAATGCCAACAGTTCAGCAGGTGAAATCAAATGCTGTTTACTTTATGTTATGCAATTCCCCTGTCTCTCCTCCTGCTGTACTCAGACTTTAATCTATCATAATGAAAGCACTGAGTAGTACTCAATAAGCCACAGACACCAACAGCAGACTTCAATCAGCTGCTATAATCAAAAGGATTGTGAGGCTAAATTAGCATTATCGTTACACAAATAAAGCACTAATGTCCCAAACAAACTCTGAATACTGATTTGAGCCAGTTTGAAGTACTGAGATGATGACTCAGTGAAGGGTAAAAGAGAGCTGGCTGTGTCTGATCAAACCCTTTGGATGGCTCTGGAGGGAAAAAAAATGAACCTTGGAGATGAAATCAGCCCCCAGCCAGGACAGATCATTTAGCCGCAGTATCAGTCCCGTCTCCATTAACCTACAGCAGACAGCCTCATCACTGAGAGCATCAGAGGAGTGACAAGAGATGGGAATATTGATCACGGTATCAGATCATGTCTGCTCAAAAGATTGTGATACAACCCCCTTTTATCCCAGCTTGACAGATATGAATCAACGTCAAGATGCACATGATGTCGGGTTTTTCATATTTTGACTGTACTATAAAAAAAATGTGATTGTGAACTTGTAATTAAATTCACATGTAATTTACAGAAGTCTGATTTTGAATAAAGCTCAAGACTGCCCCCATGTGGATAAAATTTTGCACTACACTCAGGCAGTAAGATGAAGCACCGAATGCCAGTTTCAATATATGCTCATTTTTGGAAAATTATTTTGGGGTTGCCCAAAGCTTACCTAGAGCCTGCACCCCATTTATGAAAGGAGAAGTCCTTACCGCAGCTGTCAAGGTTCAATTCTGATCTGCAGCTCTTTGCTGCATGTCTCCCCTCTTTCCTGTCTCTCTTAACTGCCCTATCAACTAAGGACAAGAAAGCAAATAAATAAATAAATAAATAAATCTCTAGATTATCTGCATAAAAAGACATGAAGACAAACAATGTGCTGACAGAATTAACATAATGAATCAAGCACTTGCAAATGCATGTACGCATGTAGGCTATGCATAAATGTATATAATGTGTATGTGAATATTTATGTATCTAAATATATGGACTGTTTGTACATGCACACATACATATATGCATTTTTTCACACACCACAGGCTGTGTCAATGGTTCTCAACCAGGGCCCCGGCCCAAAAGCTCCACAAGGGAGTTCTATGGGTCCCTGGAAAAATGGGGTATAGTTTATTTTCACTATTTATTCTATTCACTAGAGCCCAGTGTGAGTAAGAATCATATGAGTGACTTTTCTGGTCACTGGCCTCTGGACCCTGTGGCTGGATCAGTTGGGAACCACTGCTCTTAAGCACACACATACTGTAAAGCAGGGATACTCAACTTGCTTTGCCCAGGGGCCACATTTGTAAATTGTCAGTAGGCCATGGGCTAATTATTTAACAAACATTAATAATATTTATCAATAAATGAATTGCCTGTTTTCAACCTGTAGACATTCATTCTGCTGCCAAGAAGCAAATCCAGTCGCATCAGCTTCACACAAGTCAGGTGTACGCAAGGGCGTCTCTAGGATTTGAGGACATTTGGGGCTTAGTCCAGACCTCTATCAGTGGGTCCAGGGGATCCTGCCCTGCCATGTTTTTTGATAAATAAGCTCTATCTTGATGTTTTTATGAACTCTGGCACCTTATTTTCAGCCAATGTACAAAAAAATTCCCTGGTGTGAATCAATGTGTTCATATTTTGAATTCGAAAATGACCAGCAGTCCACCTGGCACCCTATTGCAGTTCAGATTTGGCCCGCAGGCAGAAAGTTGAGTATCACTGCTGTAGAGCATCCACACAAACAAAATAACTTTGAAAAACATTCTCAGCACAAGGTCTATTTCCTGACTTTTTTCAGAGCTTACAACCAAGAACATCTTTACTTGCTCTCTCCAGTGTCAAGACAAAATAAAAAAAATAAAATGCCGTTTTTGAGAAAATTTACCAAATGCAAAACATCTTCATTCTAATTTTTAATCAGTTTTTTTAAAAAGTACATTTCAATTTATGTTTTACAACTACCAGGCAGCTCAGTTGTGTAAATGATTTAAATCTTTTTAGTAAACAAAAGTAAGAAGTAAAGTGCAGTTCTATGACAACTGAACATTAGCTGAAGTGATTCTTTTATATTTCTTCAAAAAAAGATTTTCTCTGATAGCAGTCTCTGTGATTCTTAACACAGTTAGACTTCAGTTGTACTGATAGGTCTGTGCAGCAGAGGGCAGAACAACACCACATTTCAGTAGGTACACTTCAGTCTAACTACATCTTGTGTTTGATCTCTACTCAGCACACAACTGGAGCCCAGAGTCTTCCCAAAATGAACGGCACACACTTAATCTCACCAATGAAATCATATTGCTCACAAGTCCATCAAAAAGAAATTGAATGTTAATGTTGCATTAGTGGAAATCTTCCCATAAACCTCCCTCTGATCTCACTTTGCATGGATTGAGATGATCTTATGATGGTCTTCAACGAGCAGACTGTCCATCATAAGGGATACTGTGAATTACCTCCTCATATCCAACGTAAACAGCTTGATCTTCAGCAAATCTGATCTATCGTAGCCTTCTATTCCACTCTCAGAGGATTAAATAGCTTTGCACTTTACAGGAATAATCCTCACTCTGGATATGTCTTGGCCTCAATAACTGAATTGGGTTGAGGGTCTGTGGAGGTGAGGGCTCCGTCTATTGCAAATCATTTCACTCTCTCTGCCTCAATTGGTTATTGGGCTCCATGAGAATTCCACCTTAAAAGAAGATGTGCAAAATCATATTTCTTGTGATGTTTGTTGCTTAAAATATGTCTTTATTCTCCGGAAATGTAACGCTACACCAAAATGTTCTAGCTCGTGTGAGTTTAAAGATACTTTTGAAGATTCTGCTGCCAGAAAACACTTTAAAAGTTATCAATTTTAAGTTTTAATAAGGTTTTGGCAGTGTAGTTAGGGACAAAAATATCAGGTTGAGTCTGCCATCATGCTAGCTGCTCTATGTGGCCATGTTTTAAGCTAAATGCTAACGTCAGCTTGCTAACATGCTTACAGTGACAACTTTAACGCGCTAATCTTTAGCATAAAATTTATCATTGTTTATCATGTTAGTTTAGCATGATAGCATGCTAACAGTTGCTAATCAGCACTAAACTCACAGTACAGCTGTGGCTAATAGGAATTGTCAATAGTTTTTTATGTATTTGGTCACAAACTAATGTATCGGACAAATATAAATTTTGACCTCATTATTGCACCATAATACACTGCATCCATTGACTTATTAGTTTTATAGTTTCCTTCTAATGTGGAGGTCATAAGTTGGAGCTGGGAATGATCACACCCAGTTGATTGCGTCAGAAAAGCAAGATGTCATTAAGGTTAGAGTTAGCATACCAATTCAAGCAAGGTTAGCCATTGTTCGCAATACTTGTTGATAACAGCGCATTACATTGTATTTTGCAAATATCATGTTGCAACATGTCCACAGATATAAGTTGGACAGAGCTGTGTGTGCAACTGTTTTGATGAGACGTATGACAGAAGTGCTAATAAACCGTATATTACCACAGATTTCACAACTGTTGATATGCAGAGCAGCCATATTGGATTTTGAGGTCAGAACTGGTGAGGTTCCTCCGACTTTCTGAGTTGGAAAACCGACTTCACGGGGCACTCCAGCTTAAATTTTGTGACTCGGAATTCAGTAATTCTGGCTTCCCAGTACAATTGGAACGCACCAAAAAGCTAAGAAGTCTCAAAGGTTATAATTATTCATCCTTCTGGGACCATGAATGTCTGCACAAACTTCCATGACAGTAAAGTTGTTGAGATATTCCAGTCTGGACCAAAGTGGCGGACATACCGGCATCCATGCTACGTCGACTAACAACTGAGAATCGCTTTTATCTCTGTCCGTCGGTTACTTAGAAAATGTAAATAGCATTGTTTAGCTGCAGACTGTTAAAACAAAAAAGCAGTAAGATTAACCTTTAAGGGTTCAGTGTGTAGGATTTATTGGCATCTATCAATGAAGTTGCAGAGGTTAAACCTCTCCCTGTCCCAGCGTGGAGGAGAACTACAGCGGTGGACATGAAAATGTGAATGGCCCTATCTAGAGTCAACTGTTCGTTTGTCCATTCTGGGCTACTGTAGAAACAACATGGTGGACTCCGTGGAAGAGGACCCACTCTGTATGTAGATATAAATGGCTCTGAGGTAACGAAAACACAATGATTCTTAGTTTCAGTTGATTAAAAACTAATGAAAACATAGTCATGAATATTATAAAACTACTATATCTGCTAACATACCCCTAAATCCTACACACCGGACCTTTAATCAGTGATGTCAGGTTCAGGGCAGTGTGTGAGCAAGCACTCTCTGAAGTGTCCCTTATCAAGAAACTGAATCTTTGCCAGCTGAGGGATACCAACCCGTTTGAAACTGTTCTGTAGCTGATTTTATGTTCAGACTTTAAATATAAAACCACAAAAGTGTCTTTTGTATTGGACAAGGATGCATGACTTTGGGGGTAAAACTATGAACTAAATCAAAATTGCAAATGCACCCTTCAAATCTCAAGCATACCTCTCTTTACTTCTAACACTATCAACATGGTCAAGCATCTTCCTAAATCTACACCTCAAAATACACCCATCAATACTATTCCCAGGTTTGTTCTGTCATCATTCCTATTACTCTGACACACTCCAGTCCATTTATTTGCCATCATTAATTATTGTGTGTATACTTATCTCTGTCAACAATGTAATTAGCAACCTTTTCCCCATCCGGTGACATTATGGTTCCAATCTGAGGGCCATTCAGTGTTGAGACATGCAGCGGCATACTGATAATAGTCATCCCTTGCCCTTTGAAATTGCACTCTGTTTAATTGGAGTAGAACTCAATTGTTCAACTCATTAGGAAGCCCCATTATCAAACTGAGGATGAAGTGTAAAATGTGATATGGATTACAGCTAATGCAGACACAGAGACGTGTTGTAAAGCTCAGTTCAAGTGGCCCGATACAAAGTTTTACAGGGAAAATGAAGATTGGCAACAAATGAAGCTGTTAGTATTTAGATAAGAGGATGAAACAGCTTGAGAGTCGGCCGGTAATAGCATCTATTAAAGTGATTTGAAATCAGGCTGAGGTCATCGTACTACAAGGGGGGGGGGGGGGGGGGGTGCTGCTTTCACTCTCTCTCCTGTCCCAAAAGCACTGGTCCCCGAGTTTAATCTGAAATTGAAGGCTCTCAACTGCGACGGATTATAGGGGCTAACCCAAGCATGCAGCCATGGACTGTGTCCTAATGAGCCCGGCCAGCAGAGCATCAAGTGACAACAAGTAGCTACTCCAACAACGAGGGCAACTTGGTGCCACCGACTATTTGTTTGAAAGGAAAGAGGAATAAATAGACACCAAAAAGCCACATTTTAATAAAAGGTGGTTTCTATTTTATGCTTTGTTTTTTGACTTATACATATTCTGAAATGAAAACACAAACATCTTTTAAGACTACAAGAAAACATATGTCGAATTGTGCCTTAGTGAGAGAGATTAATATATCAAGTATATACAGTGCGATGTAGGACAACAATTACTTTCTGTCGGTGGGATGGTTCTTACCTCAAATGTCACCATTTAGTAACTGTACAAGCAACATTAACATGAATGCCAAGAATGAAATTGTCATTGGTAGTCCTAATTAATATGGTACAACTGTTATACTGGATAAAATCTGACTCATCTGGCTCTATATATAACTGTGGGATCTATATACACCAATATTAACACTTAAATCCCACTCAGTCGACTCTTCTCTACTATGCATAAGCAACAACAACTGCAGGTTTGGAAGTAAATCAGAGAAAGTGCATGTTGCATCTTCTGTGCAGCACTGATGGCCAGATGAGTTCTCTTCTTACAGAAGTCCAGATGCAGGCCAGTTTTTAGAGAAGTCAATGTGGGATGAAAACCTGCAGGACAGTGAGTGATGTTGGGGAAGTGCAGCCAGCCCACTGCACTCACTCATGAGAGTAAAAGTCCACAGGAGCGTCGGAGTCTCTATGGACTTTTCTCCTCCTCTGATGGACTCAGGGGATCGCCGGCTTTCTCCTCGGCCGCCTGTCTCTCCTGTTTGCCCTCCAGCAGTCTGTCATGAGAAACCGTCCCCAGCACTTTGGCACTGTGCTCCTGTGCCTTGGCCCTGAGTGCAGCAATGCTGTTCTCTCTCAGTTCCTCTTTAGAAATGGTGGACTTGCCCTCTGACCTCTTGTCCTCCGCCTCAGCCTCGTCCGCCCTCTGAGAGCTCGGCTGCTGGGGTGCATCGCACTGTCCTGTTGGCGGGGGGACTGCTGCCTCCGTGGACTTTTTGTGCATCCCTGCAAAGAGTTGCGGGTATTCAGATTTAGAATAGCGTCTGGTGATTGGTAAGCCATCTTGGACTGAAAATAGCAAGCAAAAATAGTTGTGGTTTAGAATATAATGTTTGCATGGGTGATGGTGTAGAGGATGAGGATGTTTTATGTAATGAAAAGCCTCTGCCATGTTCTCTATATTTAGGACATTTCTAAATAGAGCATCTATAATTAGTGCCTGCAGACTGAATAAGCTCGTCACTGCAATGTGGTTATGATTAGATACGGGACATCCTGTGCTGTTACCATTGAATCATGAGGTAAATATACTCTCAACATCTATTTAAACATTGATGAGCTGTTGACACGATGAGACAATGATGCTGTGAATGTGTGTGTGTGTGGGGGGGGCATCAGGACATCAGCCTCACCGAGCAGCCAGGGGGCGCAGGACTCCATGATGCCATCCTTGGCAGACTTGAGGATGGACTCTGGCAGAGGGATGGAGTGCCTCACCATGGCTCCATACAGCCCGTACTCGGCCATGACGGTGCTGCGGCCCCAGCATTTCTCCCTCTTCCTCCACTTGGCTCTGCGGTTCTGGAACCATACCTGTGACAGGAGGACAAAACACCCAGTTGTATCAGTCACCAGCACCCTCACCTCCAAATATGACTATTAAGTCCAGTTTATGTCAGTGGGGAAAATATGCACCGAATCACTGGAACACTGGTTACAAAACATTAATGCTCTTGAGACTAAATGTGGTGCAGTTTTGTAAGCTTTTTTGGATCTAAAGCTGATACATGAGATTAGTGTTGTTGGGTTTTTCAAGGGTTGCAAACAGCAGCATGTAATTTGTATGTCCTTATGTGCAAGATACAACCATTGCTTTCACTTTCTAATAATGTCTAATTAGGCACCTGTAAGAGGTTTTGGCTTATTGATTAATAAATATTTTGCTGATGCTTTACACATCAATTATAAGCTATTGATAAGACTACATTTTGGATTGTTATGTTGTGAAAAATCCTCGTGGCTGCAGTTATCCTTTCTATCTGGATTTTGGTCCTTCTCCTCTGCAGCCATTTTCTTTATTGATGGCTTGATACCATTTATAACTGCAGACATGATGGCATATTGGAAAGTGTAAACCTCTCGGTATTTATTAATGCAGTACAAACATTTATGTCTGCATTACTGGAAATGATAAAGGGGATTTTTCACAAGCTGGCAACCCAAAAACTGTTATTAATGGCTTTTAACTGACCTGTAAAGCTTTAGTAAATTATTAACCATTATTAAAGCTATTCCTAATGTGGTATGCAACTATTTATTGTTTGTGCATGAAAACTCAATTTCAGCATTTCAGTAATTATTTGAAAGATGACCATCTCTAGTGCATTAGTGTAGATTTCAGGGGGATGCAGGGGACATGTCCCCTCAATATTTAGAAACATGTGCATTTGTCCTTCATTTAAAAAAAAAACATTAAAAATAACAGGTCTTTAATTTTGAAGAAATTAAAGACATTTATACCATAAATTGGTACATGAAAATAAATCAGAATGCAGGAAATTAAACGTTTGATGTTCAGCATTTCCTGTCAGAGGACACCCCCCCCCCCATTTCATATGTGTGTGCCCCCCATGTTAAAACAAAACCTATGCCCTTGACCACCTCAATATTTATTAATGCATTATAAACACTCATGTCTGCATTATTAGAAGGGATAAATACCATCAAATGGGATTTTTCACAACCTGACATCCCAGAAGCTGATTTAACAAGTTATAACCTCTAAAGCTTTAGTAAATTATTTATTAATCACTCCTAATGTGTGACTTAACTATTTATTGTTTGTGCATGAAAACTAAGTTTCGGCATTTCAGTAATTATTTTAAAAGTGACCCATCTCTAGTGCATAGGATTTCAGATTTCAAGGGGATGCATGGGAGATGTCCCCTCAATTTCTGGAACATGTGCATCCATCCCACCCCAAAAGACATGAAAGTAGCAGAAGACTTTATTTTTGAAGAAATTAAAGACAGTTATACTATAAACTGATGCATAAAAATTCACCAGAATGCAGGAAATTAAGACTGGGATGCTAAAAATTTTCTGTCAGAGGACGCCCTAACCCCCATGCTGACCACCTTAGTATTTATTAATGCATTACAAACATTTATGCCTGCATTATTAGGAGGGACAAACACCATCAAAAGGTAATTTTTCTTTACAACCTGGCAACCCAAAAGCTGGTATTAATGGCTTCTAACTGACCTGCAAAGCTTTAGTAAATTATTAACCATTACTAAATCTATTCCTAATGTGGTACTATTTACTATTTATTATTTCTGCATGGAAACTGTAAGCTCCAGCATTTCAGTAGCTATTTAAAAATGACCAATCTCCAGTGCATAGGTGTAGATTTCGATGCAGGAGACACATCCCCTTAATATTTAGAACATGTGCATTTGTCCTCCCATAAGAAAACATGAAAACAGCACTTTAAATTAATTTCTAAGAAATGGAAGACAGATATATAAATTGATGAAGAAATATTCACCAGAATGCAGGAAATTAACAGTTTGATGCTCGAGGTTTTCTGTCAGAGGACCCCCCCCCCCCCCCCCCCCCCCAACCCCCTGTTGACCACCTTGGCATTGCAAACATTTATGTCTGCATTATTAGAAGGGGATTTTTCACAACCTGGCAACCCAGACGCAGTTTAGAAGCTTCTAACAGTCCTGTAAAGCTTTAGGAAATTATTTAATAATCATTCCAAATGTGGCACTTAACTGAACTAATTTATTATTTGTGCATGAAAATTTAGTTTCAGCATTTATCTTAAAGATAACCTGTGTGTGAATCAGTGGTGCGATTCAAAGTAACTTGAGATAACGACTGCACCGTTTGGATTGAGTCCATTGATTTCCCATAACCTGCTGGCTACAGGTGTGAAGGATCTGTGCCTGCTGTCAGGGCTGATCTCCAGCTACCTGTGGCCGCATTATAGATGCTTTGACACGTCATGACACCTCACTTGGCCACGGCCAACAAAATGCTGGAGGCTCTGCAGGCTATCTGTCAGCTCAGAGAGAGAGAGAGGGGCCAAAGTGATGGTATAGCCAAACACAGGACTGTTAAACACCCTGCTTAGGCACCTCTGATGGCTCTGTGTGAGGAAGAGGAGGGGGGCTGAAAGAGGGGACAGATATTAAATTGAAAACGATCAAACCGTTTTTTCTCTCTGGTAATTCTGATGATAACCCTTATTTCATACAAGATACTTTTTTTTATGAGAAATTGCTTCTCTGCCCCTCAAAAGGAGCCAGTGTGGAAGCTGCGAGGAGGAGTGACCCAGGGGCACGCCGAGGCTGATTGAAAAATAAGTTAATTTCAGGCCCAATCGATGGCGGGCAGGCGGGCAAATATCACGGGAAATTAAACTACCGGGACTCGGGGGAGCAGCGCTATTGACCCGTGCTAATAAATTCAATGTAGTTATTTCATTTGAACTCCCTGCGCCTCTCCAGCAGCAGCAGCCAGCCTCCCGAGCTCGTCTGATTTAACTAATTACCCTCAATGAGAAAATCGGGTGTTAATTTTATTTAGGATGGGAGCTTATTTATTTATTTCCCGTTTTATTATTTATCCGCGGCTGTACTGTTGCAGCCCGTAATGAGAATGAGATTAAAAGGCGCCCCGGCAGATGGATGGTCCAGGTCACACTGCAATCTTCTTCCGCCTTGATAGCTTGATTAGGTCGTTAGTGGCTCCTTCTGCGAGAACAAATTGTTTCACATCCAACTGCGCCTGATGAGAGATTATCTGTCCTGGCGAGGAATGCTGCAGGAGAGCGGGCTTTGTGCAGACAGGAGGGGGGCATCGCTCATCGATTTACGGGGGGCTCAATCAGCCCAGCTCCCCTTAAACATGGGAGCACCGTGAGAGGCAGCTGGCGGCCTGGGCTCACACATTACAGCAGCCTATTAGCACTGATGGGAGAGTGGGAGATTACAGGTGAATATTCATAAGGCAGACAATAATATTTGCCTTATAATATTCACAGAAATCAATTAGAGGATAATTAATTCTGTTTTAAAGACACTGTTGCATATTATAAGAATAGTTTATGATGCAATGTGCAGTGTCAGTTTAAAGAAATATATCTCATTTTTGAAATACAATTAAATTAGCTTCAACTTTATTATATTAGTGCCTTTATTTGGCTTTAATTAGCAGGGGACTCTTTGTAGAAATATGTAGAAAATATAGCTCAAACCAGTCTTTTTAAAAATATAAAATAATTATTTGAATATGTTGCTATTTGCACCTTTAAAATAATAAAATTAAAATAATAAATGTGTCTTTTTTTGTTTTTAAAATGTAGCATTACCGCAGAAAAATTTGGCAAAAAGCACCTTGTAACATAGTACATTAAAAAAATAGCCTATCTTTACTCATTTAAGTGACCATAAATGCTGCATATAACTCCTATATTATGACCAAAAAACCCCAACTCAAATACATTAAACATAAAAACTATCTGTGCAGTAACATAAAATAAAAATAAACAGGATGTTCAAACATCAAAAACTGCAAACTTTCGATTGTATAATGTCGCACCTGTATCCTGTCTTCAGGTAGCTCTGTCTTCATGGCCAGCATCTCTCGTGCGTAAACATCCGGGTAGTGCGCTTCATTAAAGGCCTTTTCCAGCTCCTCCAGCTGATAGGAGGTGAATATGGTCCTGTGGAGACGGGTTAGCAATTTAAATATGTGGACATATTGGACATAACATATTGTGTCCTGCAGATATCAGACTAAAGACTGAGAAAATATGATTTTAATGACAGGAAAAACAACACTGAACACGTGGAAATAGCGAATTTCAATAAACGGAAGTCTTTTATTGTGCATGTGCATAGATGTAAAATAATGTAGCACACAAAACAGGACAAGCTTCACATTTCCAGATGTCAATTACGACCAAAAAATGCAAGAAATCTGTAGGAAATTCATATTTATAATTTAGCTCATTATCTGTTTCAATAAAGCTACAATAAAAACTCAAAAAAGACAATTAGCACTGCATTTTGATTTTGTTAATCATTACTCAATACTGTATTTTACTGGAGTGATAAACAGGTACATTTCTGCAAATTTATAATATCTAAAAACTATTAATATTAGTCACTGTGAGCACTGTGATCAGCACTAACCGGTGGCGTCTTTTCTTGCGTTTCTTGCTCTGACTTACTGAAGACTTTGAGAGTTTTCGTTCATTTGAAGACAAATCATCTGAGTCTGGATTAAAAAAAAAAATAGAAGACAGCATTAAAGTTAATAACATCTATAAGAACGTTTGGGAATTTTTACAATAAATGTAATAAATAACAGTTGGCACTGACACAATGCTGCTATTTTTATAAGGCCCTCACATTTTAATTAAATCATTTAAAGCCACAAAACACATAATAACGAGGATATTAATAATACTATCACTAATATGAAATCATAGCATCAATACAAATAATTCTTCTGACAGGCCAGTACTAATAAAATGATAATACCAGCCTAATACAATGGGGAAAATAGGCAGCACATGCACAGTAGGTGAGGTTGTAAATATGCAGCAATGATCAGTGTATCAGTGAGATGAGTATTTCTGAATGTATGTGATCACCTGAGCTGGCGGACTGGCTGGTGTCCAGCGGCCCTACGGACCTGCTGTGAGGCTGCAGGTGAACATCTTGTGCGTCCGACAGCACCGTCTCCAAAAACGCAGGCTGCCTGTAAAACGTCGGAATTCCACCAGCGCCGATTAATCCCATCCCGACACCCACCCCCATGCCGGCGGGGCTCAGCAAGGACCTGGCGGCGATCAGGTGCGCCCCGGCCGGCAGCGAGCTCAGCGGGCTCCTCGGGGCCGCGGACGGCTCCTTGTTCAGCCCCAGTATCTCCTGGATGCCAAAGCCGGTGCACCTGGGCGGCGGATGGGTCGCGCTGCTCTTCGGCTGGTGGCTGTTACTCCCTCCATTCGCGCCCAGAGAGGTTTTCTCCGATAGATTTAAACTTTCCGACAGCACGGCGCCTTGTTTCCCCGTCATGCTTGTTCTTCGGATGCTTCTTGAAAGGCCTATTTTCTTATGAAACCGTCTCGCAGGATGGTCCCCAGTGCATGATCCTCTGTATAACACACAAGAGTCCTTTAGAAAATGGTCCTTTTATCCAACAGGTCCATCCCAACAAGAGGCAGGACCCAGCAGCCAATCAGCTGCAAGGATTCAGGATTCCTGTGGATCATGGATGCATTATACGCCCTCTCGGATACATATCTGCATTTTCCTCAGGACTATATGGATAAACGAGGAAGGGATTTAGGCTACAGAAAGAAAGGAGGGAATAAAATGAGTGTTTTGAAGGCTGCAGGATGCAAACAGGGCGGAATGCTGGGAATAAAAACTATAAAGGAACCCTGCACATTATACAAAGACATTCAATTATAAACGCTAAAACTATAATATTATTACACTCTAAACATTAAAAATCCACTGCATATCTATCACTGCCCACATCACTTTTCGTCAGGCAGCCAGGCCCAATTAAATCGTCTATTTCACACCTCTTACTTACCTTTGAAATGCTGCAAAATTACCTCAATCTGCAGGAATAAATCAGCATGTACTGCCTTTAAACACACACACACACACACACACACACATACACACACACACACACACACACACACACACAGAGCCAGCTATGATCTCTCTGCTCAACCACTGGCTCACACGAATGGATAATTGATCTCCAGATGCTATGGGAAACTCATCACACGCAAATCAAAGGCCCTCCCAAAAAACAAAACAAAAAAAAAAAAAAACACCCGACAGCTGGACGATATGGACCCACCGTGCTGCACGGCCCTGCACTGCGCTAATCCCACAGCAGCAGCAGCAGCAGCAGCACAGACTACAGAGCAGATTAAATCACTGGGACATTTCCCCGGAGGAGAGGGGGAATGATACAGAATATGGGACACAAGGAGGACTAATAAATAATTACCTGGCCTGTTGTTAATTATCTTATTTCTATTATTATTGTTAAAACTCATCTGAACATCACACTAAATTATGGCTGGTGATGTGGGCCTAAAAGTTTGATTTAAGTGAAATTATGTTCAGAAAATTAAAATATACTTTAACCTATTGTATCCAAAGTAACATTTTTTGCTAAGGCAGTTGTGCCAAATTTCCCTTTGCAGTCAATGAAGTGTATTTTATCTTAATTTTCTGCCATAAAATTCTGTTATAATTCAATGAAAGTCAATTTTATCGGCCTACACATGATTTTCCTATACCTGCAATAATTAGCCATCATTTTGAACACAAGTAGTGACATTTTTATATTAGCATCTTGAAGCTAATTTCAGTCTTTGCATGATTGTTTGTGAAATAATTGCAGGAAAAAAGCTGATTGTGCGTCATGTAATTATTTTTATAACTCCAAATTAAAAAGGTGCAGAAATCTATCCTTTCTTTTAGGTGTTTCAGTGTCAATGAGTTAATGAGTGTCATTATCATAAAGCTAATTTTACATGTTTGTGCCAAGATTAAATCTTATATATGTTGTTTTCCTGTTTGCGTATGATATATTTTTGTGTCCATTACACTGGCATGAATTCTGTCACATATAATTTAAAACAAAAATGAAGGATTGGCCCATTCTGTGCATATTTTGTGTTCAGTATGCAGGGGTGTAGGTGTCATTTCAATCTTGTGGGGGACACATATGAAACAGAGGATTTAGATTTTAGAGATTTAGAACATTTTGAGCATTAAACACTTCATTTTACTTCAGTATAGTGAATTTTTCACCAATTTGTACATTTTCTGCATCAATTTATGGTCTAAATGCCTTTAATTTTGGTCAAAATTAAAGTCCTCTGCTGCTTGTGTGTTTCAATGGGGGTCTACACTTTTGACAGTGTGGCTTTTGATAGATTTACTGTGCATGCATGGCTTGCATGGATATCCTCAACATAATAATGCAACAATTATAGAGTATTTTCTCACGCAAAATAATAATAAAGGTGGTAATTAAACAGCAAAAAGGAGAAACTGCAGAGGAACTGGGACACACATGGTTGTTGCATCCATCTACACATTACACAACATATCTGATGTAACCCAAACCTACATGCATTGTGACTGTAGGCACACACAGTCTGAGCAGATCCGCCCAGCAGTCATATTTTATATCACACAGTGTGAAACGAGCTGCTGATTAAGAAGGAGAAAAATATTGCTGCTGCAATTAGTGGCAGGCCACTTGAAACTAATTAGGGCCTATTTAGTGGAAATTCTATTAATGAAGAAATCAATGTTATTAGGATATGCTAATGACACATCAGCCTGCTGGGATCCGGTCATTTATTAACACGGAGTTAAGGGTGTGAGTCAGAATGACCTGTCAATTACAGGTAAGTTACTGTCCGCTCTCACTCCATCACCACCTCTGCTGCAGGCTGTGTTTTTTTGTTTGTTTGTTTGTTGATGGTGCAACGCTTCTCCTCTCTGTATGGCTTTTAATAATCCATCTCCTATGAAAATGGCTGCACGCTGATTTACATGCAGGAGAGAGGCTGCCTAATAAGGCTCTAGATTAAGGGAAGATTTAGTTCAGCCATTCGTGTAGATTGGGTTGCCCATCAAAGACCTGCAGGATCTGACGGCTGCAGATTAAAAAGCAAACAGCTGTTGGAAATTTTTTGTTTATCTGCCCCCCCCCCCCCCCACCCCACCACCACCTCAACCCCACATCCTTTCTCTGCTCCCTACACTCCTCCTGTTCCCTGACATTTTTAGGCTCATAATGCAACATTATAGGAACAAAGTGTCCTCAAACCTTTAGGAGTGATGTTAACAGATTGATGAACGTATCCAGCGTGTAACCTTCAAACAGGTGTAGCTCCGCAGCAGGTCAAACACTGATAAGCAGCGAGCAAAAGCCGCCCACTATAATGAATATCATATCCTGCTGATGTGACTGCTAAAGCTTGAAATGCATTCGTGATAATGAATAAGCAGACAACTTTTTTTTCCTCTGCAGGAAGGTCACAGAAGCACGGCTGAATGCATTAACTGATCCACAACAGATAGATTCTCACACATGGGAATCATTCCTCAACATATGAACTTCTATTCATATAACACTTGTGCATTCAACATCTCTTTTTTACTAGGCTGATCAAAGTGGTGTGAAACTCTTCATCTGCTTTCCAAGACTAACAGATTGCAGGCAAATGTTTCCCCTTGCAGAAATAAAACCTCTTACGCAAGACGCCGGTGTGATTCTGTCTGTGGTGCTGAATCCAGCTGGATTCTTGGGTGTTGAAACAGGGTGCAGGACAACTTGATGACAGCACACATGTAGAGCCGAGTCAGGGGAAAAACTAAAGCACAGTCAGAGCCTCTGCTTTCCCAAAGCACTTGCAGGGCGTGATGTGATGTGATGCCCCCACCTCTCTCCCTCCTGCCTCCTCCCTCCCTCCCTCTCTGCCCCCCAGCTCAGAAAGAGTTTGCAAGCCCCGCAGCTTTCTCATGGCTCCTCCACAATGGCATGTTTGGTAGCTGCCCATCGGCATTGCTTAATTAGGCGAGGAGTTGATTAATTTGCACTAATTGACAGCTAATTTAAGGACTCAGGGCACATCGGATTGGCACAGAGGCTATGTGAGGTCAAAGCAACGCACTGCAGAAGGATGGATGGAAGGATGGATGGATGGATGGATGGATGGATGGATGGATGGAGGAACTCTGATTTTTTTTCCCCCTCCCTCCATATGGATGACCAGCTCTGTGGGGACTGACCCGTTTCTTGTAAAGGCTGTCTGGCTGCAGGGAGGCTGCGGGTGACAGGCAGCCACCAGTGCGTGCACCATATTGAGGATGTCAGGTCGCTTACCACGTCAGCGCTCAGCAGACTGAATGTGGATCAAGTCAACAAGTGTCCACACACAACCAGTCCCAGTGACAACAGGTCACCTTCAGTACTTACAGTCACAAACACCTAGAGAACAGTATTTCATTTTCTTTTAAAAGGGTTTAGAAGTTGCAGTGATGGGATGTAGGCCTAATTCATTTACTCAAGCACTGCAGGCAGGGGCGGACTATCAGACAGATGTGCCACATAAGAACAAGACACACACACCTTATGGATGTTTAGCCTCTTTTTGTATCACCAATTTGCATTTCTTTGTAGTTGCAATGCATCTTTTGTCATTTTGTGTCTCTCTGACATAATGAGGTGTCTCTTTTGGTCATTTTGTGTCTCTTTGACATAATGAGGTGTCTCTTTTGGTCATTTTGTGTCTCTTTGACATAATAAAGTGTCCTTTTTGGTCATTTTGTGTCTCTTTGAAGTAATATAGTGTCTTTCTTAGTTATTTTGTGTCTCTTTGGGGTAATAAAGTGTCCTTTTTTGGTCATTTTGTGTCTCTTTGGGGTAATAAAGTGTCCTTTTTTGGTCATTTTGTGTCTCTTTGGGGTAATGAAGTGTCTTTTTTTGGTCATTTTGTCTCTGACATAATGAGGTCATTTTCTGTCTCTGAAGTAATATAGTGTCTTTTTTGGTCATTTTGTGTCTCTTTGACATAATAAAGTGTCCTTTTTGGTAATTTTGTGTCTCTTTGACATAATAAAGTGTCCTTTTTGGTCATTTTGTGTCTCTTTGAAGTAATATAGTGTCTTTCTTAGTTATTTTGTGTCTCTTTGGGGTAATAAAGTGTCCTTTTTTGGTCATTTTGTGTCTCTTTGACATAATAAAGTGTCCTTTTTGGTAATTTTGTGTCTCTTTGGGGTAATAAAGTGTCCTTTTTTGGTCATTTTGTGTCTCTTTGGGGTAATAAAGTGTCTTTTTTTGGTCATTTTGTCTCTGACATAATGAGGTCATTTTCTGTCTCTTTGAAGTAATATAGTGTCTTTTTGGTAATTTTGTGTCTCTGACATAATAAAGTGTCCTTTTTGGTCATTTTGTGTCTCTTTGAAGTAATATAGTGTCTTTCTTAGTTATTTTGTGTCTCTTTGGGGTAATAAAGTGTCCTTTTTTGGTCATTTTGTGTCTCTTTGGGGTAATGAAGTGTTTTTTTTTGGTCATTTTGTCTCTGACATAATGAGGTCATTTTCTGTCTCTTTGAAGTAATATAGTGTCTTTTTTGGTCATTTTGTGTCTCTGACATAATAAAGTGTCCTTTTTGGTCATTTTGTGTCTCTTTGACATAATAAAGTGTCCTTTTTGGTCATTTTGTGTCTCTTTGGGGTAATAAAGTGTCCTTTTTTGGTCATTTTGTGTCTCTTCGAAGTAATATAGTGTCTTTTTTGGTCATTTTGTGTCTCTTTGACATAATAAAGTGTCCTTTTTGGTAATTTTGTGTCTCTTTGGGGTAATAAAGTGTCCTTTTTTGGTCATTTTGTGTCTCTTTGACATAATAAAGTGTCCTTTTTGGTAATTTTGTGTCTCTTTGGGGTAATAAAGTGTCCTTTTTTGGTCATTTTGTGTCTCTTTGGGGTAATAAAGTGTCTTTTTTTGGTCATTTTGTCTCTGACATAATGAGGTCATTTTCTGTCTCTTTGAAGTAATATAGTGTCTTTTTGGTCATTTTGTGTCTCTGACATAATAAAGTGTCCTTTTTGGTAATTTTGTGTCTCTTTGAAGTAATATAGTGTCTTTCTTAGTTATTTTGTGTCTCTTTGGGGTAATAAAGTGTCCTTTTTTGGTCATTTTGTGTCTCTTTGGGGTAATGAAGTGTCTTTTTTTGGTCATTTTGTGTCTCTTTGACATAATAAAGTGTCCTTTTTGGTCATTTTGTGTCTCTTTGACATAATAAAGTGTCCTTTTTGGTCATTTTGTGTCTCTTTGGGGTAATAAAGTGTCCTTTTTTGGTCATTTTGTGTCTCTTTGGGGTAATGAAGTGTCTTTTTTTGGTCATTTTGTGTCTCTTTGACATAATAAAGTGTCCTTTTTGGTCATTTTGTGTCTCTTTGACATAATAAAGTGTCCTTTTTGGTCATTTTGTGTCTCTTTGGGGTAATAAAGTGTCCTTTTTTGGTCATTTTGTGTCTCTTCGAAGTAATATAGTGTCTTTTTTGGTCATTTTGTGTCTCTTTGACATAATAAAGTGTCCTTTTTGGTAATTTTGTGTCTCTCTGACATAATAAAGTGTCCTTTTTTGGTCATTTTGTGTCTCTTTGGGGTAATGAAGTGTCTTTTTTTGGTCATTTTGTCTCTGACATAATGAGGTCATTTTCTGTCTCTTTGAAGTAATATAGTGTCTTTTTTGGTCATTTTGTGTCTCCTTGACATAATAAAGTGTCCTTTTTGGTAATTTTGTGTCTCTTTGAAGTAATATAGTGTCTTTCTTAGTTATTTTGTGTCTCTTTGGGGTAATAAAGTGTCCTTTTTTGGTCATTTTGTGTCTCTTTGGGGTAATGAAGTGTCTTTTTTTGGTCATTTTGTCTCTGACATAATGAGGTCATTTTCTGTCTCTTTGAAGTAATATAGTGTCCTTTTTGGTCATTTTGTGTCTCTTTGACATAATAAAGTGTCCTTTTTGGTCATTTTGTGTCTCTTTGAAGTAATATAGTGTCTTTTTTGGTCATTTTGTGTCTCTTTGACATAATCAAGTGTCCTTTTTGGTAATTTTGTGTCTCTTTGAAGTAATATAGTGTCTTTTTTGGTCATTTTGTGTCTCTAGGATAATAAAGTGTCTTTTTGTGGTCATTTTGTGTCTCTTTGACATAATAAAGTGTCCTTTTTGGTCATTTTGTGTCTATTTGACGTAATGAGGTGTCTCTTTTGGTCATTTTGTGTCTCTTTGAAGTAATATAGTGTCTTTTTTTGGTCATTTTGTGTCTCTTTGGGATAATAAAGTATCTTTTTGTGGTCATTTTCTGTCTCTTTGAAGTAATATAGTGTCTCTTTTGGTCATTTTGTGTCTCTTTGACATAATGCGGTGTCTTTTTTGGTCATTTTGTGTCTCCTTGAAGTAATATAATGTCTTAGTTATTTTGTGTCTCTTTGACATAATAAAGTGTCCTTTTTGGTCATTTTGTGTCTCTTTGATGTAATGAGGTGTCTTTTTTGGTCATTTTGTGTCTCTTTGGGGTAATATAATTTTTTTCAGTCATTTTGTCTCTTTTTGGGGTAATATAGTTTCTTTTTTGGCAATTTTGTGTCTCATATGGGTAATAACGTGTCTTTTTCGGTCATTTTGTCTCCCTTTGGAGTAATATTGTGTCTTTTTTGGTCATTTTGTGTCTGAGGTTGTGTTTTCCATTTTTGTAGTCATTTTGTGTCTCTTCACAGTTATTTCGCATCTCTTTGTTGTTAATTTGAGTCTCTTCCTGGTCAGTATGAGTTAATTTGAGTGACATTTTGTTGGTGAGGGCCAGGGGTACCCCCTTGCACTTTTGGCCCGTGGGCCAGTGCGCAGTAATACTTCCATAATTGTAGACTACTTAAATTCAATGCTTTTTTTTTTTTTTTTTTTTTTTTATAATTCTTTTTTTTTAAAGATTATTTTTGTGGGCTTTTGCCTTTAATGACAGGACAGAGAGTGAAATGGGGAGACAGATAGAGAGAGTGGGGACTGACATGCAGCAAAGGGCCGCGAGTCGGATTCAAACCCACGGCCGCTGCAGCAAGGCAGTGCCTCTGTACATAGGGCGCTGGCACTATCCACTATTCTACCGACGCCCCTTAAGTTCAATTCTGAGGTACTTGTACTTCACTTGAGTACTTCTAAGTCATGCTGAGTATACTTACTTAACACTCCACCGCATTTCAGTGGTAATTTTTGTTGCACTGCATTTCACAGCTATAGTTATTTTACAAATTAATACTTTGCATACAAAACACATGATACATTGCTATATGATTGATTTAACTATCAGCTGTACATGAAACAGTTTAAATCAGCTCTACCCCGACTAGTTACAACAGTAAAATGCTACATAGGCTACACATGCATTAGTAACAATCAAACATGACAACCTATATAATAAAACTATAAGAGCCATTTACCTGCAGAATGAGTACTGTTAAGAAGGAGGAGGTTCAGAAGGCGAGGCCTACTATCATGGGCATCAGTCAGAATGCATCAGCCATTGAACTCTCTTTTGCACACAAAGGTTTATTTCCAAAACTCAAATTGCAGTTAAACATAAAGGGGGAGGGGCACACATATATGGGAAAAAAAATACAAAATCAGAACTTGAGTCAAATGAAACAAATGTGCAACTTAATAAGGATAAACAGTGCTCTAAGTTAAACTAATAATGTACAGGATAAACTAAAGAGAAAGAAACTGCTTACCACCACTGCTGCCTCATGTGATGATGAAGAGTGACTGAAAAGGTGTTCAGGGTTAAAATAGGGTGACCAGGTGAACTCAATCAGGTTAATGAGTGACCAAAGAGTGAAAGGAACCAATCAGTGCTGAGCAAGGAAAAGAAAGGAGGTAAAGGAAGTGAGGTAAGTATGTAAAAGAGATTTTAGAAATAAAGGAAATAAGAATCTTTACTACAAGTACTTTACACTTATTTTGGTAATGATCCACTTAAGTAACATTTTGAAATGGACTTTTACTTGTAATCATTAATGGGTTCCTGAAAGGGCCCACCGCCCAGGGCCAAAGTGTCAGGGGCCCCGTGGCCTTCACCTGCAAAATGACACAGAAATTACCAACCAGGACGAAACTCAACATAGCTGCAAAGAGACAAAGAAAACCACAGATGTAAAGGAACTGCAAACAGACACAAAAGAACTACAAAAAAGTCACAAAATTACAGCAAAGAGACAAAACCACAAAAAGATGCATAACAACTAAAGAAAGATGCAAAACAGCAACAAAAGAGAGGTGAAACCATCACAAAGCGTGTCTTACTCCTGTGTCTTGAGGTGGTGGGGCCTTTCACATATCTGTACCCAGGGGCCCGCTGTCTCAAAATCTGCCCATGCTAGTAACGGAGTATTTTTACAGTGTGGTATTGCTACTTTTACTTACACAAGGATCTGAATATTTCCTCAACTCTGGTTTGGCAGGGTTGATGATGTTTATCCTTTCAACCTGGTAATAATGCAGTCATGAATGGTTGCAATGCATTAACAAGTACTGCTGAGGGAGGGTGGTGGGGATGTCACAATCTAATAAGTCATCACATCCATAGTAATTAACGTTAGTAAGTCATTAATAAAGTTAATAATTGTTCCACATGCTCTACAACTTTTGTTCAGAGGGTAGGTGGCAAAGTAAGAGTAATGCTGGAGGAGGAATTTTATAAGACTTGGCAACCCAGAAGTTTATTTATCAATTGGTTATTGTTGCATCAGTATATATGTTATTAAACAATAATAAAGCCACTGGTTAATCATTATTTATAAACATTTTATAAAGGGGGCTTTATTAGAATGCGGTATTTACCATGGTGTGGGGATTTTAGTGGGCTCTATGTGTGATTAATATGAAAGTGTATGTATGCTTAGTTGTGTACAGCAAATCTTTTAAACATTACTTTGAGTTTTTCTGAAAACCCATGATAAATTTTATAGAGCAGTTTGGCTGTTAAAGGTTTTTGATTCAGTTTGGGGTGTAGGTATTTGGATCACCTATGGTGCTTTTACATGACCTACATCAGGTGTGTCAAACTTATTTTTTCCCCTTTCTTTGTGTGTATAATGTACAACATTTGCAGCTATTTAAAAAGTAGATGTTAGCAGTTAGCAGCTAACTCAAAGAAGAAGAAAACTGGCTGAAAATGTCCTTAAGTAGGGAAGGCAATGAGGTCTGGGAGCTCCTTACCCTCTGAGCAGGGCACGAGATCGGCTGCCATATAACAGAGATGGGAAATAATTGTTATTGACATGGTTATTGTTTATAAAGTGCTGCTGATACCTACATTAAATGTCACATAAGAGGCTGACGCTGTTGTTAGGTCGCACTTCTCGTGATTCTACGATGCCGGCATGCCATCTAAAATCACACAATGGAGGGGCATGATGCTGCCATAATTTGGTCCAGTGTAAAAATGCAAAGGCGGTATGAAGAAGGGACTTTGTAGCGGCCCTATAGTGCGATCTCTGTGTAAAAAGGGCAACTGTTTAACTTGCTCCTGAAACCTTGCATCAATATTAGGTGCATGTGCAAAGTCATCCAGTAGGCTGGATAGGATCCTTTGGGGGGCCGGTGGTGGCTCACGAGCCATATGTTTGAAAACCCTGACTTTTATATATTTGGACACAGCTAAAATTGTGCCTGCTACAGTAGCAGGCCATAGTGTTCAAAGCTCCACAAACTCCTCTCTCCCTGTCCCATAACACTCCAGCAGCCCACACTGAGGCCATCACTCTCCCTGAAACCCGCTGAACTGTTTAAATAATCCATATTTTTTAGAAGGGGTGAGCCAGGGTCCGCGTGAGAGGCAGGGGGTGAAGCCACTGAGGCAATGGCGGCCTCCGTCCGTGTGAATCGGAAAGACGATTAGGGGCTTATTAGCAGCCCGGGGAGAAGTGTAACTTGTTGGGAGTGAGTGGCCAGAGCCCCAGCGACATCTCCAGCCGAGAACAGTCCGAGGCATTGTCTTACCTAATTATGGCCGATGGACTTCTTTTTGTTTCCCATTCGGCATGCCTGTCTGATTCTCTTTTTGCCCGGCCGCTAGCTCCGACAACGCTGAAGTGTGCTAATTAGAAAAGAAATGGTCCTAGTAATTATGTCAGCTCTCATTAAAGGCGATGACAATGAGCAATATTATTTTTACGCAATGTTTTGTGTAGGGGACCCTGCTTCCAATGCTCATTAAACGGAAAACATGCCCTGGTAGCCGGGAAAGCACTCTCACGTCGGAGCTCCTGACATGTCCACAGTCGGAGAGGTGCTGCACTTTGTGGAGTGGCAGAGGCATGAAGTTAGTGCCCTAATTAAAAGTTAAGTCTCTATAAAAAAAAAAAAAAAAAAGAAAAAGGAAAAGTTAGCTGCTCTGGCTGCAAACTTAATCATTCAAGGGGACTTTAAATAAAAGGCAATCATCTTTTCATTTTAAAACTTTATTATACAACTTCACAAATTGCAAAAAAATGTAAATCATGTTGAAAATAGAAATAAGAATAAATAGGGTACATTTAATCAGGGCAGCTCTACAAGCGACAGGGAAATTCAGTGAGAAGTAATAAATCATTTTAAAGTTTCTGTAAATGTGAAGGCATCTATTGACAATGACAAGTGCACACAAGACCTCACGTGAGAGCTTTCTGCTCCTATTTATGGTTTGAGTGCAAAGTCTTTGAATTTTGTTGTAAAGGTCTGAACATGTTCAGAGCACACTGGTAAACTCATAGATCTGATTCAGCTCGCAGTCCCACATTGCTTGTTGCTTGCAAAAAACAAACAAATAAAAAAATCACGTCACTTCTTGGGCCTCTCCAAGATGTTCAGAAACTTCCCCCTGGTCATTTCTCTGGCTGGAAAACAAGAAGACACATCACATTTTTAATTTACACCTCTTTACAGGTTAATTTTCTTCATTCTTATGCTTGTGAGAGACCGAGACTCCGGCTTGCTTCACACCCTTCCAACGATCCCTCATAAGTTGGTAAAATCAGTCAGTCTTCCACAACATTTGCCTGCAGCTCTAAGCGCCTCAGAACTGTTGTTTAGTAATGCAAAGCATGTATTTAATATCTGCAGTGTCACACAGGGAGGTAATTTATACAAACATCTGTTCATTCAGGACATGGAAAACACGTAAAATGGAAGCAGAGCCACCAAGCAGTCTTGTGATTTGCTTGATTGCTGTTTCAATGTAGTGAAGTACAAGTGCTCAGGCCTATGCATGCATGAAAGTGTGTGTTCGTGCGGCTGCAAGATGAGTGAGAATAGAAGCAAAATGTCTCTATTAACCTCAACTTGTGATTATGGAGTATGGCCTTGTATAAGAAAAGGGGCAAATGGCAAGCAAAATAAGTATAAGAGTTCCACTTTAAAGGCAGAAGAGCAACATTCATTTAAGCAGTAAATACTGTTATGACCCCTCTGGGCTGGTGGTCTACAAGCCAAAGAGGTGGGAAGATAAATCTGAGGGGTTATTAGATGTTTAATGGAATAACTGCAAAACATGTTTGGCTATACAAATTTATTTGTGTTATTTTTTAAACTTTTCTTAAGTTGCATTTTTTGTATGTTCTGGATAATTCTATTCATTCAAACTTGAAAAACAAAAACAAAAAACCCACACCAAAAAAACTAGAATAACTGCCTTGCGGTTGTATAACCAGTATAGCAAACCAATCAAGTTGCAGTTACCGTTTACATCCATGTCTGTCCAGACTCATATGTTGCTGTGAAGAAGCTACATATTCTAAAACATGGATGCTTCACACACATCGTTAACCAGGCAGCACAGATGTATACACTCAGCACAGTTTCAAGGTGGACACTGAAGATTAGTGTCACCAATTCAGTATTTGACCAAATGTCTCTCCTTATGTTCTGAAGTTATGGCTTTGAGTAACGGCCAGGAAAGTGTTTTCAAAGAACTTTATGATGTCAAAGTAAAGTTGAACTTTGACCCTCTGGATAGAAAATGTCATCTTGTTATCATTTTATCCTATTAGACATTTATATGAAATTTTGTCATAATTTGTGACATTTGACCATTAATATCTAATCAGTCCATTGCTGAGTTCAAGTGGATGTTTGTGCCAAATGTAAGGAAATTCCCTCAAGGTGTTCTTGAGATATCACGTTAACTAGAGTGGGACGGATGGATGGACGAACAACCCAAAAACAAAATGCCTCTGGCCATGGTTATCGCCAGCGCGGAGGCATTAAAAGTTCAAATAAAAGAGTCTGAGAGAGAAAAAACACTCATAGATACAGTACTCTGTAAGAGCTGTCATTAGTAGATATTTTGCTTTGTTTTAGGCCTTGTCCACACATTTATGGGTATATTTGAAAATGCAGCTTTTTCTATGCATTTGGCCTTTCATCCACACACAAACTGCGTTTTAGGCCACTTAAAATGGACCTTTACTAAAACTCCATCCAGGGTGAAGGTGTTCAGAAACTCGTTTTCAGCATTGACCTGTTGACAGGGAAAACTGAGTTTTTGGCTTGAGATGTCAGAGTGTGCTTTTATGAGGCATCACAAATGAGGCGACATGCAACGGCTGACATGACCAAAACTGTGTTGGCTGTAACCTTGCGAACAGGATGTTTTAAATAAACGTTCAGTGACTCTTCCACTACATGGAGGAGCAGAGGCATCAGAATGAGCTATAGAGGTCACTGCTCCAGGCAGCCTTGTGCTACAAGCTTGTTTTCAGGCTCATGACTGGCCAACTTCTTTTTCTGTGCATTGCTTAAAGATTATAGTTACATCAACTCCTGTTGATACCTGACAAATACCCATGTCAGTAGGGACTAGGGTCATGTGTCTTAAAAAAAAAGGAGCTGAGGATGTAGTTGAGGATATAGCTGACACTGTACTTACATGAATGAATGAATGAATGAATAAATACCTTTATTGTCATTGCATGTTTACATACAACTAAATTTGCTGTCTCTCATAAAAGAAAAACTGTTCTGTTGACTCAACACACACATACCCACGCACTGAAATAGGATAAGGCTAATATATGATAAATACAGTGCTATAAAGAGGACAAGATAAAGTGCATATGCAGTTATTGTACATCTGTCCATTGTAGTGCAATTTAAAATTGTTGTGGTGGTGGGTACGGGAGGGGGATTTGGGGGAGAGAGTTCAGATCCCCCAACCCCCCTCCCTCCCCTTCACTACATGAGCTGAGACTAGATATCATCTTGTATTTTGCATTACGATACAACTGAAAAAAAAAAAAAATATATATATAAATTAAAAAAAAATAAAGATTTTTTTCCTCAAAGACCACATCACTATCCCCTGTAAATAAATGTACCAATAATTATACCAAAATTACAGTTACATTACGGTATGGAGTGCAAATATTTCCGAGCTCTGCTCATTTTCCACACCCTGTAGAGCGACATCTGTGATGCAAGTAAAACGCATTGTTTAAATTGTTAAAGGTCCTACACAGCAGGATGTCTGGGTGGGATCCAGTGAGCTAGGCTTCACACTCTGTGCCATTGACAGGCCTACAACAGAATTGTCCCTGCTGAAGGCCCTTTGTAAAACTGGTCTTCACAGGGAGAGCAATCATTGCTGAGGCTTTTCTGTCACAGACAAACCCTCGTGTCACTATGGAGACTGCGGGGACTTTGCTGCAGCATCATTATAAACCCTGGAGATGCATCATCCAGGTACAGTAATTACTCTGTAAAAGATAAGAAGAGGATCTGGCTGCACTACAGTTTTTATGAGCTGCAAAGATCACATCAGCGACTCTATTCAGTTTCTAACTAACCTTGTACATCACACAAATATAAGAGTACAGAGCAGCAGAGAGAGGACTGATTTCAAATGGGCATTTAGCAGAAAGTCATCCACCTTCATGACGTCTGCAAGAAGAATATGATCAGGATCTCAGCTGGCTGCTGTCTGCCTGCGCGCTGGTGTGAAGGGCCCCCGCCTCCCCCGCTCACAGCGGCTAATGAAAAAGCTGGGCCAGTTAGTAATTTAGATGAGTTGCCCAGTGCGGAATGATAATGGTGCATCTGGGCGTGGGGGCCACGTCACCTTGAGGTGTCCCTCATTAGGTTAAGGATGATGCTAATTGGAATGGGATGGATTCATTTTGCACTTTGCTGTCTCTTCAAATCACCCTAAACAAAGTCATCGGGGACCCCTGGACATGCATAGGGTGCTTTAGATTGAAATGAAGCCATCAAAATTAGGCGAGGGAAAGCAATTATATTGGGATGACCCGTAAGCCGCCAAGTGCGCTGATGTCACTTTCTTATTAGGAGCAGTTACACCAGGAACGGTAAAGGGTATTTTTTGATTTTTAAGGTGTCATGCTTCTCTCTCTCTCTCTTGTTATCACTTTCTCCATCTCTTGATGAGCCTCGACTGTAAAACAGATCAAGGATGGCTGTGCCACTCCTCCTGAGACCCCTCGCCCCACTGAGCGTCTTATTAATTATGGTTCAGTTCAGCCTCCCCCTACTCAAGATAGAAATATCACTGATATAATCACATTAAAGACCCCATTAAACATAAATCAGTGCTGGCTTTATGATGTGCAGCTCTCTTTTTTTATATAAAGGAAATATGTGGAAGTGTTCAGCAAGTTATTACAGAGTATGTAAGGTGGGGAAGAATGCAACATAAGATGAACTCTAAGTAAAAGCAAATATAGCAGGACCGCTGAAAGAGCTACAACAGGATCATAGTATATGATGGCACAGGCGTTACTACGAACACTGACGATGGCTCCGACATATTCAAGTGTTTCTATCCACCTGTTTACATGTGCATTTTCAATTTGCATCATAAAATACCTGGGTGGAAATGATGTAAAATCATAATCAAAATATCACAAAAAACTTTCTACATTGGGCTGATGTGAAAAGTTTGTGTATAAACAGGGCTGGAAATTATCAGCCACCAGCCACCCTGTGTAAAAATAAAAGCCAAATCCAACCAATTCAGTGGACACAGATTTAGTGAATTTATCATAACGTGCATGAAGCATGTGACTTAAAACTCCGTTGTAACTTCCCAAACCACTGACGAGATGAAAAATTGTGGCAGACAAAAAACATCAGATCTGTGTGGAGCGATGAGGAGACTGCAACCTTTCTTGAATTAATATACGAAACAAACATAAATGTCATATTTTCATCATGTGTTCTACATTGACTTCTTTGTTTGAGGTTTGACTGAAATTCTTCATCTGCAATGGTTGGATGGCACCCGATTTGAAAATTATTGTCACCAGCTGTCTCAATGCATAGTAGTGTAGTAGTAGTAGTAGTGGTAGTAACTTTCACATTGAAGCACTCGCATTAAATCATTATAGTGTACTCGAGTACTCGCAAAAAAAAATCTAACATAAGAACAGGAATGTAAATTAGCTGTGCAGACGTGCAATGTGAAATTCATTTATTGAACAATCAGGCTTCAATTAGCCTACTTAACCACAAATTAAAAGTTAACATGAGAAAAATCAGCTAACTTCCTGTCACTGGCGTTACATAGGATAAATGCAGCACTGAAGAACTGTCTCTGGACTCCAGGGCTGCCTTCCTTGCGGTCATTTCAACTTCTACCTAGTTAGCACGAGCTAACACAGCAGCAGCTGCTAACATTCAACACCTGAACTGACACCGACACAGCTTGACTCTGTCCTTTGACAATCTTTAGGTAACATTAGCCGTGTGATGCTATGAGTTATTCCTGTCTGTGTGTGTGTACGAGTGGACTTCCACCAACTGTTCCCTGCTGTGGAGCTCACACTCCTGCAGCAGCAATCTCATGATAAACAGAGAGAGTAATAGTGGGTCAAGGTGGTGCTGAGCGGAGCAATACACTGCATTCAGCTCTTCAATGGAATAAGATTTTATCTATTTTAAATAGAAAAAAAAATATTAAAGTCCTGTTCACACCTGTGAGGTTGGGCAGTGATTACTCTATACGAAATACTCGAGTACCTCTGCCCAGTCCTAGATGGTAACATGTGTTCATCCACCTTCTTCTGCTGATCATCTGGATTATTGTAACTGGATTATTCATTCATAATTTGTGCTACATTTGGATGGAAACTTGTGTGTGACAGTCAGTCCGCATTTGATAGCAGGAATTTGAAACTGAAGCAGCTACATGGAATTCAGCCATCTTTAATTTTAGCATTTACACATGTCAAAATGTCTTCTGTGATTATACGCTAACTGGTAGTAAAAATGTTTATATGGAATTCCCTGGAACATTTCTAGGTAAAAAAGTGACGATAAATGGTTGATGTTTTACTTAGCTGCAGCAGTTTGTTACAGAGCTCTATTTTATTTCTTTCTGCCGGTTATTTTACTTCACAAATTATTTATGATGAACTTATTTTTTACCACAAGTTACAGTGAATTTTTGATGAAGTTAGAGAGCCTCAAAAACATCCATTCACTTACTTGCTCAGTGACCTACACACACACACACACACAAACACACCCACACACTGGCTTTGTCATACAACAGAGGAGATCAATACTGATTAGTGGGACTTAGAGATTTGTTTAGTTGATTAGAAAGGTCAATTACTAATTTTGCACTAAGTTAATCAGCATCTTGTTACCACTGCCATCCATACTAAATGACACCTTATGGATTCTGCAGGCCATCTCCTTGCCCCGTTGATTTGTTGCTATCTAATTATCATTCAGCCCTAACTGGTCTGAGATTCCAACACAGGCTGCCCATGGTAGTTCAATACACACAGCCACACCATACTGTATTCAGGGTTCACACACCTTCTGAAAGATCATATTCAAGGATAATTCAAGGACTTTATACGGACTGTTCCCTAAAATTCAAGGAGCCAAAATGACAGTTTGAGACACTGATTAAGGTTTATCACTATTACAGCACTGAGAATTATTTTAATGAGAACTAGCTCTATGGAAGCTCACCTAGGGCTGTCGCATCAACTGCTGTCTTGCAATACTGTGTCATTGACAGGCGGACTGCGAGGGATGGCAGGCAACTGCCACATCTGCTTTTTCTTTTTTCCCCTCTTTCAAGGGAATACCACACATTTCTACTATGCAATAAATAAAAGCAACATGACAAGCAACTGAGTGTTGAATGTTTGCCATTTTTCTTCTGGTCTTTGAGAGATGAAAAGTATTTATCTTTGGGTAAAACACTGCAGTCACTAGTCACTGGATACTTTTTACCCAGCCGTCCAATCACAGTGAAAGAGGGGTGGTACAAATACCACAAAAACCAACCATCACATTGCCTCATAAAAATAAAGGAAGAGAAATTGATACTGAACCGACAGAGACCGACGAGTATGTCCTCTTTCCCTTCGTGCTTCAGCCTTTCCTTCATCCAGAGCAAGTACTCTACCTTGAGCCGACATTTTTACTTTCGCAGGTACTCAGCCAGAACCACAACCAGAAGCAACCAAAGTGTCTCAGCTGAAAAAACGCAGCACCATTTAGTGCACCTCACTGCCCTTCTATGTTTCTTAATTAACAATGAAGAAGTATTTGTTTGTTTTAAAACTTTGTCAATTAAAATGCAATTATATAAGTAATAATAGCCTAACAATAAGTTACAAAGCACTAGGGCTGTACCTGACTCAGAATTATGCCAGTCAAATCAGCTTTGGCTGTTCAATATGAATATTTGACTATTCGTTCCTTTTTTTCCATAGAGTTTGAGAGTTTGAACAAGGTTAAGAAGGACGTTCAGTGTGATAGTGACATTCACATAATATAATAAACAAGCTAACTATGCTAATCTAGTGTTGGCATTTTTTGTTTGCCAACACTAGATATCAGAAACCCTGAGACTGTTTCGTATTAAGTTGATGTGAGCTGTAAATTCACCACTTCTAATCAGAAGGCAGAAAATTTTGAAGCATTACAGGTGTCTTCTTCTCCAGGTAGCTGCCTCCATATCCAATGAGAGCAAGGAGCGCTCACTCTGCAGCAAAATCTGGGGACTACAACATTCCCAGAAGTACACTGAACAGACTGCTCAACTTGATGCAATCTCAGTCAACTGGATGGTCTCGTTGTACTGATGATTTAAATCTCTGACTTTCAGAGGGCAGCCCTACAAGGCACTAAAATCATGATAAATTGAGAAGTTTGCAAAAACAATAAAACATGGCAGTAATACTTCATATCCTGCTGTCAAGCCACCTTTTATTATTGCAGGAGAAATTCCGTCAGCACGTCGGCCCTACACACAAATATTTAAGGAAGCCATTTTACTTTTTAACATTAAGTTAAAAAACAAATCAAAATAATTTCAATTTCTGTTTTTGAACAAAATATATAAATTCAAGCACTTTCAATGAACCAGGTCTATTTCTGTCTATTTTACAAATCTTCCATAGTCCTGATTTTTTCCCCTCAAATGCACAAACTTTCAAGGATTTCAAGGAACAGTAGGAACTCTGTGTATATAATAATTTGACCCATATCAGATCTTTTATCCATAGACAGACACAATATGTAAAAAACAGATCTTCGCCAGGTTATCATCAGAATGAGGGCGGAGGCCATGATGGCACAGAGGCCAGTATGGAGGCTCCTGCGTCCCCCCAGCTCCTCCATCAGCCCAGTAATCCTCTGGCCTGCTTTGGGCCCGATTAATGCTTCCAAGGCACATTATAACAATAGAGATTAACCTATATTTGCAAACAGCTAAATATGCCCTGAGGCTATTTAAAATGTTGCCCTTTTCCCAAAATAAAACAGCGAGGACTTAAGCTACGCTGTACGTTCGGTGGCAAATCATTTTGCACTGGCAAATCATTTTCAATGGCCGAATCCCAGGTGGCTTGAATGTAAATGCGAAAGGAAACGCTGTGGTGTAACATCTTACTTTCCCCTCGTTTACGGTGAGTGATCTGGGTGTCATTGTCACAGCCCACTCCCAGCCCCCACCACGACTCCCCTGTGTATAAAATGAGAGTAATCATCGCTTTGCCCCCCGAGCAACCCCCACCCCTGGCTGCCTCTCTCGATGGCACGCTCCCGCTGAGCCGCTGGACCCCTGTTAGCTCCAAAGACAGATGACCACCTGGGTTAACTGGAGTCCTGGAGCCTGGACCCCGGCCCCGACTGCCCCAATTCACTTTCATTAAGAGTTAAGAGGACTTATCGGACCCTCACTGCCCATCTCCGAGTGCTGCTCAGCTATTACGGGCTGTAAGCTTTATTTAATGGATTTAACATCCTCTTTCACCGCCCTCCTCCCCGGGGGACAAGGGAGACACAGAGGAGATGACACACACACAAACACATGAGCGAAGAAACACTTGGAGGCACACACATTCAGCCTACGCCCCCACAGCACCCCCGTCTCGCAACACATACACCTGACGCTCATGTTTGTGTTCAAAATTCAATTACCCACTTATTGATACTTCACAGGGATATTTAAGATGCAGACACGAGCTGTGATTTCCCAGGGGAGCCACTGGTTCCTCTTTATGTCCCAACCGAGAGGGCCCACCCCTCCTCTCATCCTCCTCCTTCTCCAATGCATTTTCGCCTGGCTGACACACACACACACACACACACACACACACACACACACACACACACACACCAAAACAAACACATCTGCACCTCCCAACCCCTGCCCCAGCCTATGCCTGTTCAAGAGGTGTCCTTATTAATAGGCAATCAGTCAAAAATCATTCATTAAAAAGCCTAAAAGGTTTTACACCCGCACTATGATTAGCTGGGAAAGAAAATCCAATGAATTCCTAATGCCTTTATGGAAATGAGGTGTCATTTCCGATCTGCTCAGGGAGGCGGCAGGCAGGCAGAACTGAGGAGCGGTGTGTGAATGTGTGTGTGTGTGTTAAGCTCTGCCTGCCTCTGCTTTTCACACAGCTCTGACACTGATCCTGCCTAAGATATGGACAGGCTCCATCAGATACAGCTGCAACCTGCTACACAGAGGAAGAAGATACTCGTGTCATCCTGTTGCAAAATGTGAGTGGAGCTGCTAAAGATTTTCCAACAATGGGCCACCACTATAGTGGCAGCGCTTTTATGAAACAACACGCCCAATAATTAAAAAGTATTTCTATATGAGCCAATTTGAGAGAACTAACTACTCAAGGATCAAGGTTACTGAATATACAGATGATAAAAACTGAACTATCTTTGATGCCTTTTCACTTTCCTTACAGCGAATGTGTCACCTTCAAAGATACGCACCACTATTCCGCCATTCGTCGCAACTACGAGCCCACGATCACACAAGAGAGAGCTTTAAAGACAAGCCTAGTGGAGTAGTAGAGGTGAGGAGGAGGAAGAAGGGTAGTGGCGGTGGGGAGGCATCCCCTGTTCCTCATTCAACGGCTGTCAGCTCAGGCACTTCATAACCGCCCGCCCCGCGGTCAGCCCGCCTTGATGGATTGATGGAGGCACATTAGCACCAGTGGGGCCCAGTGAATGCAATCATATTCAGCAGCGGCATGCTTCTAATAGGCCAGAGATTGATCCTGAGGGTGAGGAGGAGGAGGCGGTGGTGAATGTGGGCCCATTAGGAGCTGTCAGGGCAGGGCGACCTTCAGCCTCACCTTCACACAGGCAGACGCAACAGGGGTCAGCCTGGGTCTACGCTGGGTGGTGTCACCGTGGAGGAGAGGTGCTCTGCCGTGCTACATGAGAGACAACAGGTGGTCCCACAGCCAGAATAAACCGAGTGGCGTTGTTTTTGACTAGATATCAAAGTTTTTTTTGATAACTTTTATATGGTGATATAACCTGTGTCATGTCTTGCATAAAACTCTGTGCAGATTACAACTAAAACCATGGGTACGCACAAAGGCAGAAATATGCATACACATTCTTCTTGTAAGATTTATAAAGCTGGATTCTGTCTTCTAAGTGTCGATCAGTGACACAGGGCGCTAGGGCATGAGTGTTATTTGCACAGACACAGTCTGCCATAAATGGATGTAGAAAAGCCCTCAAACTTCTGTTTGCATATTGACACTTGTGCCCCTCTACCATTCATTAGACCTGTCAATAAGAAATACAATGAAGAAAGTGCAATTTCACCTACTGTGTCCCATCAGCATGGTTCTATAAAGACCTGTTTCCACCAAACACTTTCGGTATGATACCTCTAAAACCAAAAGTAACCCTTTAGACATGGTACCTAGACCCTAGGTCTGTTTAGTGGTTCCACTGCAAACAGTACCCTCAAATGTGGGTGGGGCTGTTGTCGTCACTAACTGCTCCGTCTTGCACTCACTGTATTTTCACATCTCGGGAGACACAGATGGAAGTCTGTACCTCATTTATCGTCCACAGAACGGGGTTGCATGGCGACATTTTCAGAACAAAAGTCTGTCTCCATGGGATATTTAAAAATAGCACTGCATTGTGCATTTAGTCCTTCTCAGGCAAGCTCAGGGGTTTAGTGTTGCCGAGGCCCACAGGAATGATGCTCCACAACCCTTTTTTTTCTTTCTCAGAGTGAGGATTAGAATATATTCTGTTCACATAATCCAGTTGAAACATTTTAACATGTGAAGATCCACTTAAAGAGTTACAGTGAAAGATGTTACAGTGAAATTTAAGGTGTGCTGATGGATTCACGTCATCAACTCATGCACTGAGTAACATTTCAAGTAAATGTTCCACCTTAAATGTTGCCAGCAGTCGGCCCAGTGAATTGAGTTTTTTTCTCAGTCTACAGCAGCTGCAAGAGGCAGAAAAACATCCTTTCATTTTATAGTTTTAGTTTACTAATATATGTGAAACTTGCCACGATATGAACAGTGGTTACATGAGCTCCAAAACCAGCCACAACTCAGCCCTGAGCAGAGTGACTGTCCACTGTCGACCAATCAACAGACTGCAGCGTTCACAGCTCCACCTTTTAGTACCAGATCTGTGTGCTAGGTACCCCAACAGAGGGGTGACCAATAATGGGGATGGTATGGAAAAGTTCCATTGGTACCATCCACAACTTTACACAGTGCAAACAGAAAAAATGTGTACCAAACCATACCCTGCTGCTCGGTGGAAACGGGGCTCAACGGTGCAAGTGTGAAATGAAACACAACAGTTGTATGCACAATAACTTTGCCTACACGTTGCTGCTGATTGGGCACACCTCTGACACACCCATCAAACCAGAGCAAATGTACCTCAAAGCCCACTGCACACCATTTCACAACATTTCGAGACAACACGTCATTCAGCCTGGAAACAGTAGCAAAACTGTGCACTGGTTGTCGAAAATGGCTATTGCTGGTGATGCATTGACTCATGCGTTTAACCAAAAAATGCAGACTCACATCACTTATGGTTCTTCTTGTATTGTAGGAGTACCTACTCTGAAACAGGAGCTAAAAAAGCCCCTTTAAAATAGTGTATGAAGAACTACGATTGCTCCTTGCTGTTGCGGCGCAGACACAACAAAAAGGGGGTTTCTCAGAACTGAAGAGTTGACACAGTTCACTCGAACTCTGATAAATCTCAATGGTATACCTTTTCCACAATTTATTAATATGTCATGAAAGCACCACCCAATCATATTATCAGATTGAAGGCATTCACTCAAAAATGCTACTCAGCTCTTCAGGCACCGTAGTTTGCCTGTTGCTTGTCGGTCTTTTTTTTTTTTTTTTTTAACATTTCCTGTGATTGGTTTTAATTTGGTTTTGAAAAGAGAAAAATCTAAATGAACAAGCAGAGTGTACAGTAGAGACCTGTCCAAATTAACAGCATGTTCTAGACAGATAAGTGTCAAGTGGCGTTCAGTAGCCTTGAGCCCACAAGTGTGATAGAGCACCATCACCAACTCCAGCAGTTTGGTGCGCAGCAGCACAGGCCCTCCAGTGCATCCCAGAGGAACACTCAGCTTTCAATTACCTCCAATAACAGCACTTATCAGAGCCCTCATCTTTCCCCAGAGACTCAGGGCTTGATGCCCGCTCAGCGGCCCACGACAGGGGCATTCATCATGGGGCGGAGTAACAGCTGTGGCCTGGGGAAGAGGCACGCGTCAAGCCCCTCTGGGACTAGCCCGGGCCAGCGTCACACAGCAACTATTGGGGGTGCTGGTGGAGGACGGAAGGGGGGATTAAGGGTGTGTTACATCCCCCCTTCACATCCATGTTAACACATATGTACAAACATGAGTGTACAGCAGTATGTGCACAGTGCACGACTGCCAAGAAGAAGCAGTAACCCGCACTAGTGCAGCTTAGGTGTACTCTGGGCACAGGGGAGTGATGCTCTTGTAATAATGTTTGGTCCAGGTCCCGTCTCTCACTGCAGTAGGGGAGTTTTCACTGCTTGATTGTGCTCTGCCCATTAACCAGCTTCCTCTTTAATGGTCCACATGTTGAAGGGGGAGGGGCAGTAAATCCTGTCCCCCCTGCCCTCGCTCCGCCGCGCCTCTGCGGAGTCTCGTTTACGGGTACTGAAGAGTGCACAAACATGATGAAAAAGTAGCTGAGATTTACAAGGCCTCCCCTGACAGCCGGGAAAAGGAGAAAATTAAACCAGAGAGCATTAAACAGGCACCCATTACAGGGCTGCTCCGACACCAATAATAACCATCATTGTGTCCTGTCATCCCGAGGTACATGACATGATTGCAAAGTCTGCAGGCCTGCACCTGTGACAGCTAACATCTTTATACCAGCCAGATTACATGCTGCTGTGGGTTTGGGGAAGTCGGGGAGATTAGACACTTTTACAACTAAATGACGACTTAAAGTCTATGCAGATACGACACACGCTACACAATCTATAGCCTGTTCATACGTAGCTACTCTTATCTAGGCTCTCTTGGGTGAATCCTGTGGTATGTCCATTTGGATATGTGTGCTTTATACAATAGCAGAAGGCATTTCAATCACTCTGGAGTCAACTCCCTTGCTTACAATCTGATGATCTCTTAAGATAATTAAAGACTTTCACCTTATGTATCTTTGAAATTTCATCAAACACATTTCAAATTATTCCTGCCATAATTGGATTCATACATACCGCCTGTCTTAATGGACTTTTACAAAGCAGTACAATCAGGCACCAGTGCAACATTTCAACTGTCTACATCACATCTTTTTGCCCCTATGTACAGGCATGTCGGCTGAATGTAAATGACTAGGGGAAAAAAAAAAAAAAAATCAATGTAGATTTATTTATATCTTCCATCCCATTAAGGGAGGAGGGGCTAAAACACAATTCTTCACTGCTTGTGTGCTTTTTCACCGGAAGAATAAAATACCCATTTTTCTCCAAGAGCATTTAGCAGCATCTCTCTAATCCACACGGATTATGACAATGGAGGCAGCGGTGAATGGATTAAAACTAGATTTTGCGTCAATCAAATGCTTGAGCACTTGTTGTGTGGGCTCTTGTGGGCATGCCATTGTTTCTTACCTTTTCCAATTTTACAATCTGACCTGAATATGCAATATTTTGGGCCTCAAAGTCAATTTATTTCTGCTGTCTGAGAGTAAACTCTAAATGGCGAAATTAATTTCAGAATTATCCATTCTGTCTTTGGATAAAAAACATATAAGCCTATGTGCAGTGGGTGTTGAAAGTGAAAGTACAGACGGATGCGTAGCACTGGCTAAATAGAAAAAGGCTATGAGCACCATCTAGTGGTAGCATGTGACTTACCTGCAGCTGTTATCTGTGTATTTGAATAGGTGTAATAGGTGGATATAAAGGCACTTTTTAATGTTTTGTGTTGTTCGTGTACTCACACTCCTCTAAGCCGAGCTGGTAAGCGAGGTTCTGAAGTCCTTTGACCTTCTCCATCAGGTTAGCTGTGGTCAGACTTCCCAGCTCTACAGAAAGACCCATAACAAAAGATCTCAGGTACGTGTAACTAGTTTCAGCAAAATCTTATCCCATTTGACAGGATTACATGTCAAAACTATTTACGTCCACAATGTTCCTGTTTAACACCAACTGAAAATGTAACAAAATAACATTCCTGCCGTTTTGTACATTACCTTTCAACATCTCAATGTCCTCGCTCTCTAGCTCAGCCATCCATTTGGGGGGAGAATTAGTGATGGGCTGTGATGTAAGACACAACAAAGGTCTCAGCACACAACAAGATTTATAGATCAGGCCGATGTATCACACTACGTCAAGCCTATTTAATTATCTAGTCTGTAAATCAAAGTGAGCAACGGTGAATGTAACTCACATTTTTACAAGATGCAGCAAATTCTGCAACTCCGGGCACTGTGAAAACAGATTACAAGGTAATCAAGATTATAGCGACATAAAACATAATTCCATAGTGACTAATTACACAAGAGCAGGGAGAGTGTGAACTTACACTGCTCGGGCCACAGGTCTGGTGACGCTCTGTCCAACTTCTCCAAACTCAGCAAAGAGCTCTCAAAATCGTCACCTAGCAAGACACAACATTTTTTTTTAAATTTCTATGGAAAATATATACATTGCATTTGTGTAATAATGTAGTGGCAGGGTTTCATTAAGTTCCCAAAGTTATTATTAGTAGTATGACATTATGTACATTTTTGTTGTATGTACGCCTCTAAGCAAAAGTGGAAGAGTCGAGATAGAAACATACAACAAATGTAACTACTGGGGTTAAGCAAATATAGCTGGCATTATTCTAAATATTATAAATAGGCCTATCCCTGTCTTTGACCTCCGACCCAAACTGCTTTTTAAAACAAAAAACCCGGAGTGACTTTTATGATAAAAACATTCAGGGGTTGTCGCAAAAAGTACACATTATACAATATATCAACATAACATACACTGTATGTGTGTTTGATCTGACATTAAAATAAATTTCATGCAAATTTTATACAAAATTACATTACATTTTGAACATGTTTCACTTTTGTTTCTGAATTATTGTACGCTTAAATGTTTTTTAATGTGCACCCTAGGAAGATAGTCAGTGAGCTAAAAGCGATCCAAATAAATCAAATCAATTCAGTACTCAATATGTTTTGTATTACTGTAAGTTAAGTCATGTTTACAGTGTTACAAAACGTAGCCAGACTATAGTCGCACACAAACATGCATGAACACATAAAATTTGATGTACATGATACAAAATATGTAGAAGAGTGACCATCACAAAATAAATAAATACATAGAGTTATATGTTAACATACATATTCTATAAACTGTTAAGTCGACAATATGTCTTCATATACTTCACATATAGGCTATATATTATATAATCTGGTCAGTCACCATGGTTAGACAACTGCAGTTTAATAAGGACATGAGGGCATACAGTGGTGGAAAAAGTGTTAAGTTCTTTCAATTAAGTAAAATAGCAATATTGCATTGTAAAAATATACTGTTACAAGTAAAAGTCTTACATTAAAAATCATACTTAAGTAAAAGCACAAGAGCATTAGAATCAAAATACACTTACAGTTGCAATCAAATTTATTCAACCCCCATTGCATATTAGGCTTATTGGCAAAATATACAATTTCTCAGCTGTTTGCAATAAACAAATTACACAAGAACTGTTTAAGTAGTTCAATGAAACTAATATTACAAGGGTTTTGATCCAAATTCAATACAAAATGCTACTTTTAATGACTACTGAAGTCTCAAAATTATTCAACCCCTTCATGACAAGCATCTTCAGTACTTAGTAGAACACCCTTTTGCTGTTATGACCTGCTGCAAACGTGATGCGTAGCCAGACACCAGCTTCAGACAGCGTTCCTGAGGAATCTTAGCCCATTCCTCATGGGCAATGGCCTCCAGTTCAGTAATATTCTTGGGTGTGCGTTTTGCAACCGCCTTCTTCAAATCCCACCAGAGATTTTCTATGGGGTTCAAGTCAGGCGACTGTGACGGCCACTCTAGAATCTTCCATTTCTTCTTCTGAAACCAAGCCTTGGTGGACTTTGAGGTATGCTTGAGATCATTATCCTGTTGGAAGGTCCAATGACGCCCAAGCTTCAGCTTCCTCACAGACGGCACAACGTTTTTACCTAAGATTTCCTGATACTTGACTGAATCCATCATGCCCTCCACACGCTGCAGGTTTCCAGTGCCAGAGGCAGCAAAGCAGCCCCAGAGCATCACTGAGCCACCGCCATGCTTCACTGTAGGCAGGGTGTTCTTTTCAGCATATGCGTCATTCTTCTTCCTCCAGACATACCGCTGTTCCATAGGCCCGAAAAGTTCCAGTTTTGTTTCATCGCTCCACAGAACAGAATTCCAAAACTTCTGTGGCTTATTTATATGGTTTTGAGCATACTGGAGCCGACTTTTCTTGTGCTTTTGGGTCAGTAGTGGTGTACGTCTTGGAGTCCGGGCATGGAGCCCTTCGGTGTTTAGTATGCGCCTTATTGTACAAACTGAAACCTCAGTGCCTGCTGCCACCAAGTCTTGCTGCAGGTGTTTTGACCACTTGCCTCCTCAGGAATCTGGTGGCAGCTGCTGATAGTTTCCTCTTTCTGCCACGTCCAGGTAGTGTAGCCACTGTTCCTTTAACTTTGAACTTGCGAACTATGCTTCCAACTGTATCTCTAGGAACATTCAGAGCTTTTGCTATTGTTTTGTATCCTTTTCCTTGTTTGTGCAAGGCAATGATTTCTTCTCTGAACTTTTTGGACAATTCTTTTGACTTAGCCATATTTCTAACATGCAATCAAATGTCACTCTCAACAAAACCCTAGCCAGTCCAGGTATTTATGTGTTCTGTCTCAAGCACACCTGAACTAATGAAGCCCTTGATTAGTTGCACCAGGTGTGCTTGAGACAGGGGGTTGAATAATTTTGAGACTGCAGTAGTGATTAAAAGTAGCATTTTGTGTTGAATTTAGATAAAAACCATGGTAATATTAGTTTTATTAAACTATTTCAACTGTTCTTGTCTACTTTGTTTATTGCAAACAGCTGAAAAATTGTACATTTTGCCAATAAGCCTAATATGCAATGGGGGTTGAATAATTTTGATTGCAACTGTATAGTACCAACATTAAAATATCATTATGCAGACTGGATCATTTCAGAATCATATATAACTAACGATACATCAGTGAGTCCATCACTTTTAAGGTTGCAATTAGTAAAGGTGGGGATGATTTTAATTTATATAGGTACTGCTATGTATCTTAATCTATAATAATGCATCACAATTTATTAATAAATGTATATTGTGTAATTGAAATTAAAATAAAAAGTGACCAAAGTCATCAAATAAATGCAGTGGAGTAAAACATACAATATTTGCCTCAAAACATGGAGTTTAGACTGCTTATAGAAATGGAGGGACTGTTCTTTACTTATCGTAGGGGGGGACTACAAGTATTTTACCTCAAGACTCCCTGAGTGACTAGCAGAATATGTGTGACTCTCCCTCCAGCATGAATTAGTTATTCAATTCTTAAAATGTACCCTTTGATGATAAATGACACGTAGAGTTAAGTGATTCTGATGAAATGTCACTATTTTAAGCTCAGATTTGTTATGTGTTTTTCTGACGTAAGTGTTCGTCATACATATTGTGTCCAATGACTATCGAAAATTTAAAAGGTCCAACAATAATTTCTGTTTTTTGAGTTTTTGGCTATGATAAATGGTTTAATTTTGGGGATTTTTAAAGAAAACATGCCTGTGGATTTGGAAGGCATGTTTTCTTTAAGAATCTGCAGTAAAATCATGGATATATTAAGAGCCCTTGATACAGCATTGGCGACAGGCTCCCATTCATTCCTATGAAAGTTGCTCAGTGGCGCATTAAGTGAAAAAGCTCTATGTCTGAGGTATGACATTAACTGCATCTTCCACATCATAGGGCCCATAGAGCAGACGCATTAGACTTACAGCCGCCAAGCATGCCCGAGCAGCTGACTTACTGTTTAGCGTTATGCTAATTTGAGTGAGGATAAAATGACTGAATCTTGCAGCTCTTTCAGACTTTCTAAATGTTGTCGACCAAATGGATTCAATCTCAATACTGGGACAAGTTGTGACATTCAAAAAAGTGTATCCACTGATTAATAATCTTCTCTTCCCCAATGTAAGTCTATGGGAAAAAGCTTTTTTGGGCTCAATAGCTTCACAGGACAAACTTCGGATAATGCAGTACCACTGTTTATGGTACTGCAACAACCTGCTTCAAAGCCTGGCACACTTCCCAGAGGCCTGGGTAAAATAAATATGAAATACAACCCATTAAATTTCTATTCTCCTCCCCTAAGAAAAAATAAATTAGCATAGCTCCCTCCCCTGTGCTTAAAAAATTATTTGACATGCCTCCCCTTTTTTTACACCACCCTCTCCCCCTTATAAATAACGAACAGTCCCTAAGTAAAGTAGTGCCTCGAAACTGTATTGAAGTATAGTACTTTAGTAAATGTACTTCGTTACTTTCCATCACTAATGACACATTTTCAGTGCACTTTTCTGTAGAAACATACAAAAACGTAGCACGAGTGTAACGTACAGTCTGTAATAATAACAATAACGTTATGTGCGAGACAAAACGTGAAACACCGACACACTTCAGTGATTAAAACCCACTAATAACGGTGTTAGGAAACAAAACACTGTGTTGCCCATACAGGTGATTTAGCCTGTAACTCGTACAGCAGTAAGCCTCTGAGGCTAGCCGTGTTCACAGCTAGCAGCACCCACAGTTTGAGCTCTGTGGGTCAAACTGACCGTTGGGTTCAAGCTCACAGTCTACAGTGCTCCTCTCTACACTGATCTGACACAACACTGGGGCTAGTGAAGGCTTTAGCCAACCGAAAAAACATCTCCAAACACCACAAATACAGCGCTAACATGTGTGTGCTGTCGTCTCGAGGTGTTCGTATAAGACGGCGTAGGCGTCGCTAACGATTTAATGTCCTTAAACACGTCAAATTTACAATTTATACACAGCATAGCAGGGTAAGGAATTAGAATTTACCTCCATTTGGAGACGCCATCTTCAGAATAAACACGTGAGCGACGACAGCCAATCACAGCAGCCGTTCTCGGGGTTGACGTGTACTGGTGTATTTCACACACACGCCACCTGGGGGCGCACTGCTGTACCATCAGTGATACAGCCCAGCATCAAGGTGAAGACAAAGGTAGAAAAATATGTTATGTAGTGTTTTTTTAAATTTATTTTAATTTTAATTCACAGCATAACCGCCTCCTTTGACTACATGAATAAGTTAATAGGGCTGCATGTCAAGTAATATATTATAATGTATTAAATTATACATTATATATACTATTATAATGTTTTTCATGTTTGCAGCTATTGAATAATATATTACTTTCTATAGGATGTATAAAAATTCCCTATTTATGAATAATGCAGTAGAGATTCGGATATAATCAGCAGGAAATGCACACTTCTTGGTGGCTCTATTCACAGTGACAGTGTCTTTTTTTTGCCTCTATACTCTTCCAGCTTAAGTCAGACTTAAAGAAATAAACTCCAGATTTCCAATGGAAGTTTATAAATTGTCACAGAGTTAAGTTTCAAGGTATTAATCTCCTCAACCTCACCATCTTCTTGGTGGTTTTATTCAAAATAACTAGTGTGAAGAATACTTTTAAATAAAGAGATATTTAATCTCAATGAGGCTCTCCTGTTTAAAAAACTAAATAAAAATACATACCTAATGCAAGTGTACATAAAATATAAAAAGGTTTAAGGTTTAAGTTTGGTCTGAGGTGAACATTTGGTCAACAGAACCACGATATGAACATCAGTAAGCACAGACTACAAAAATATCACTGTTTATTGATCATACTGAAATGTACGTATGACACAGAGAGTCAGTAGTAGTCGTTTACAGTACTGGACAGCACCGATGGCTAATACAATACAAAAATACTGGGCACTAAGATCAAGACATTGCAAATGAAAATACATTCTCTGATAGCCTGTAACTATGTAACAAAGTGTTTTCTTTAAAACTGACCGACACCAGGATGCAGCATTTTAACTTTCACAAGCTCCTTTCAGGCACTTGAGCTTATTATTGTGACGTACAGTATACACATGTTCATATGTAAGTCCAGGATGTGGGATGTGTTGTGAGTTAAGGCAGCTTGGTGATGATTAGTGTGTCAACCTTTATTTTAAAATACTTCACAACGCTCTGGCTTCAGTATTGCACTGATTCAGGTCTGCCTCATACAGCTGTCTTTACACATTACAGACTATAATACTTGGAAATGTTGAGACACATAAATACATTGACGGGTAGAGATTCTATAGTCGTGTGTTCAGTCAGTATCTTAGGAAAATTATCCTTCTGTGTAAACAAAAAAAAAAACACAAGTCTGTGAGACACATGATTGGTTTAAGTCCCTCGTATTTAGAACAGTTATACATCAAAACTATTAGTGTCTTCTTCGTGCAAAGCTGACTAGAACTCCCAGGAGTCCATCCACTTCAGACCAGCCATGGAGCTGCCCGGCTCGTGTGCCAGAGGACCCGTCATGCCGTAGGAGAGTGGGTGGAACAGGTAGAAACTTACAGACAAAAAATGGATTACAGTGATTTATACAAAATAAAAGACACACTTTTAAAATGTTTTATGAGGTCATCTATAACAAGGCTAGCTGTTTCCACCTGCTTCTAGTCTTTGTGCTAAGCTAAGCTAAACACCTGCTGGCTGAAGCTTCAACTTCAACAGGCAAATACAAACGGCTCCTCTCATCTATTTCTTCTAAAAAAAAAAAAAACAACTGATGATGTACTGTTTCTGACAGTGTAAGAATGACCCACAATAAAATTTCCTTCACAGTAGTTACACTGCTAATCATCTCACCTGTAAAGAACACTCAACAGAAGCACCATCTGCCCCAGTCTCTGCAGCCAATCACAATAAGGAGGGCGGAGTAGCAGCTCAGTGCTTTTCAGCAGGATGTCAAATGTAATTCCTGTGAAAAACAAACAGAAGGCTTTAACCAGAACCCTGTGACCAACATGACTGTTATGCCTGCACCAGGGTTTTTCAGAATGTGACACCGTGAGCCTCCATGCGACAACACAGACAACTGCGCCTGCCAGCAATGCGTATACTCTGATACTCCCAAAGCATTTGCGCAACGTGTAAAAGTTCATATTCGTGGATTTTGTTACTCCTTAGGAGTGATATGTAGTAGGACCTATTATCATATGTCATCTTACTTTGATTTGGGGATAGTCATGTGCTAAGATTTGGTAAATAGACTTGCACTTGTACAGTGTCTTTCAACCACTCAAAGCGCTTTTACACTACTTGCCATATTCACCCATTCACACACACACATTCACACACTGGCTGCTAAGGCTACCATACAAAGTGCCACCTGCTACTCATTAAACATCCACACATGCTCACACATTTGGGGTTCAGTATCTCACCCAAGAATACTTCGACATGTGGACTACAGGAGCTGGGGATTGAACCACTGACCTTCTAATAAGTGGACGACCCACTGTCCCTCGTGAGCCACAGCTGCCTCAAACTATACTACTAACTCTATGAAACTACACTTCCCATAATGCTATGGGGAATCTAAACAGGAATTGTGTTACCAGTGAAAGGCATTTTATGGATACCTCCACTTTTTAGATTGGCTAGTACTTGTCACGTCGATGTGTCAAGGTTGCAGGCAGGTAGGATTGCAGCAAACAAGTCATGGCTAGGGCTAATAGTAGCCAATCACAGCACAGCAGGGTAGGACTAGCCAGAATCTAAAATGTGTGTATCATATCTCTGTGTTTATATTTGACTTAGTTTTGACTCCAACAAAAAGTATGATTTTCAAAACAAATTGCGGCAAGTGCTTTTACCTCATGTAGTATCTCTGCCTCCCTCCCTCCTCCCTGAAAACCTCTTGTGAATATAACTGAAGTAGCTAAATGCAATGAGGACTTGGTACCTGTTAGCATGCTACTGAAGAGCATTGCAGGGAAGTAGTGGTGGTAGTAGAGGACACGACCCATTGTATAGAAAGGTGCATAGTGCAGCAGCCAGCCAAGGAGTAGCAGTCCTCCCTCTCTCATGAGCACACGGGAATGCTCTGGAAAAAAACAAGTGGAGTATGGACCGTTTATTTGATGTGTAAATAATGTTTTACTGCTGTTGCAACCATCATCAGTCAGTACCACTGTTAATCATACCTATTCTTTTCTGGCTCAGTGAGAAACCTCTTTGGAGGGCTATAGCTGCCACGGCCACCATGATAGGATACACTCCCAAACTGGCCAGGTTCATCCACCAGATAACCTGGAAAAGAGTGTGTAATCATGAAGGTATTAATGTGCATTGGTCAGACAGGAGCGACAACAGGAAACATGAAGGACGCTTTAGACGGACTTACAGGGTTCCCCAGCAGGTAAACACGATACTCTGTGTCATTCACTCCAGAAAACCTCAAACCCTTTAAAGCAATGACAATAATCAATTGTAGTTATGCATTTACTTTGAATTTAAAAAAATAAACTTTATACTGTGGATCATTGTACCTGGTAGTTGATGGGCCAGTGCCAGGGTTTGGAGTTCATCTCATTATCTTTGGGTTTCAGACCACTGTTACCCTAAAGAGACATATTTTATGTCAATAAATGATTTGTTATAAAACACATATTTTAATCACAGATGGATTTCTCACTGTTCCTTACTCTTATCATGACAATGTGGGACTCCAGCAGGATCTCCAGAAAATGGGGCTTCAGCACAGACAGGCTAATGTTGGGCACTGCCAGAACACAAGAGAAGAGGAACATGTTGGTTAGTGTTTGACATCATGAAGTGTGGACAAAAACATAGGAATGTATGTATCTTACATTTGGGGTTGATGTGATCCTCAATGTTCCACTGAGAGCTTGGAGTCTCCTTCAAGTAAGGACTACAGGTCACCTCCACCTGTTCCCAGCCCCTGAACAGAAACAAAGCATGTACTTTGACTTTCCATACACACAGTGAATCCTAAATATGTTAAGTCAGAGCAGAGACTAGTTTTACCACTTTGGGAGAGTCTTGCCAGAGGAGTAAAGCACACAGCCAGTAGCTCGGTGCAGAAAGCGGACTTTGCTGCGCAGCACCTTCACCAGGTCGCCCTTCCGGCCTCCACACACCTCCACCTGCCACAGGTCGTTGGTGTCACCTGTGCCATTCTAAGAACAGGACAAAGGCGGGGATGTGTTTTAAAATTGGGGACATACAAATACATAGGCTACGATCAGGCTGCAGGCAAATCACATCTTTAGGACAGTATAGAGGATATATTTAGTATAGAGGAGGAGTTCTGAAGTGTGACTTCACGGCAAATCTGATTTCCCTGCAGTCTAAACGTAACCTAATATCTTAGTAATACTGAATAAGGCAACTGATAGTTTGGCAGCTTAAAAACGCAGTTAAAAGTAACTTCAACAGAAAACAAACTTCACCCAGAAGTCATCTAACACGTCATTGGTCAACTGTACAGAGCAGTAGGGTGAAAAAAGTAATCTTTTTATAGCGCAGCTTCATGTTTGGGATCTACTCACGATGCCATAGCCTGTAACCTGGAAGTGTTTCTTGGTCAGAGGGGCCTCATGGAGGTGAGCGTGAAGGTTACGGGTTGTCCTGAAAGGACCAGGAAATATTACATCATCACAAACACTGAATCATTTAAATCGGCGATCTGATTTAAACCAGCGGATATTAAATAATATGTTTTTCATTTCACTGCTCTGTGGAGTCATGACACTTACTCTTTGTGCTCCAGTCGAATTATATCACCATGACGAACCAGATCAGGTGTCCCAGATTGAGCTGAAGAGGCAATAGACTTAAACAATAAGAAGCTTGAACATTATTTCCTTATGAATTAAATGAACACTATTGGTATCTTTGAACAGAATATCAACCCCATCTGCTCACATCCATTCTCATCCTGTCTGCGAACAAGCCACACGTTGTTGTAGTCCTTATGGAGATAGGCTGTCACCTGTAAGGAAACAGCAGAGGCAACTTTTATTTAGAATAAATTATTACAGATAACACCTTATGTATATGTCTCACACTGTAGCCTGACCTGCTGCTGCTTTGCTCCCACTCCTTCTGGGTATAAGTGCCAGTGAGAGTGCAAATAGCCTCCAGCTATACGGAGGTTCTTTACTGTGATGGTGGAGCCATATGCCAGGTCTGCATTGGGAGAAGAACAAGATATTGCCTCACATCATTATACGACACAAGAAGCAATTACGTTAAACAATAAATAAATAAATAAAACTTAAATGTAATTTAAAGGTCCAGTTTGTAGGGTGTAGGAGGATCTATTGGCAGAAATTATATACGATATTATTAAGTATGTTTTCATTAATTTACAACCACCTGAAAATAAGAATTGTTCTTTTTTTGTTACCTTAGAATGAGTCGTTTATATCTACAGACAGAGCGGGTCCTCACTCATGTAGTCTGCCACGTTGTTCTACAGTAGCCGATAATGGATTCCACCAAATTCAACATACTAGACCTAGACCGTTAAGTAGTCTAACTTCGCTTCTCTCTCTGCCAAAAAGTTGCACCTTAACGGGGCGGCAGTAGCTCAGTCCTTAGGGAATTGGGTTGGGAACTGGAGGGAGGCCAGTTCAAGCCCTGTCTGGACCAAATATGGAGTGTGAACTAGTACCTGGACAGGTTCCAGTTTGCCTCCTGGGCACTGCTGATGTGCCCTTGAGCAAGGTACTGTACCCCCCAACTGCTCGAGGCCCTTGTCCGTTGGCAGCCCCCTCGCTCTGATATCTCTCCATTTAATGCATGTATAGGCCCTGTTTGTGCATGTGTGTATTTCGAGACTGTGAATATATAACAACAACAGAGTGAAAAAAAATTGAATTCTCCTTGGGTATTAATAAAGTACATCTTCTTCTCTAGTCATTTGTTCGCTTTCCTCACTTTTCCCTGCCAATAAGAGTGATTTACCCATGGGCTTTGCCGTCTCAGATGCGATCCAATATCCTCAATTGGCCGAAAAACAGTAGACAAAGGCTGACTTGGCCCCTACTTACTGTGGAGCCAGATCAGCTAGTGCTTTGTAGACCAAAAGGAGGATTTTGAACAGTATTCTACAAAGAACAGATAATCAGTGAAGGTTTCAGAGGACTGGAGTTTCACTTTTTGATCTTTTTGTCTTGTTTAGAACTCCAGCGGCCGAGTTCTGGATAAGTTGCAATTTATTGATTGTTGTTTTTGGAAGACCTCACATTAGCTAGTGTTGTTGCTCCTTGCTGCTTTAAACATGCAGTGAGTTTATAGCTCCACAGCAGATCTCTCTGGTCACAAGGTGGAAACCTCCTCCATGTGCCGAGAGCACTTTCAAAGTCTGGTGAGATGGCATTCAGTATTTATGCACCTTATGAAACAGTTTGCCTGCTGACCTTAGACTGGCTCCAAAACTGTGTCTTAAAACTAAAGACCGTCCTTGTCACTCAAGAATTCTCTTAAATGGACTCAGTGTATTTGTACAGTGTTTATGTGTATATATGTGATTTTATGTGTATGTCTGCAGAGATGTTTCTGTTTAATTGCAATTTTATTTTGTTTTTATGTAAAGTACTTTTACCGTTAAATGTGAAATGGATTATGGAACAAATCATATAAAAGAACAATAAGCCTTCATAGAAAAACCCTGATATGTTGGTAAAATGTAAGCAAACACTTCAGCCCATCTGGCTGTCATCAACACTAAGTGAATGCCTACATCTCTTTTACCCTCCTCCTCCATTGTCTTATTAGTGTTTTAGTAAACACAGCTGCAGCGTCATGTGGTTTTATTCACAAATGTGTTTGGGACTCACACTCAGGCATGGACGCATTGTGGAGATTGTTCCCGATTAGACGAGACTGAAAGGCTGAACTGAAGAAACCATCTCCCGGTCCACTGGTGAGAGAAAACAGTTGTGATGTGTAGACGTCTTTACGCAATACTGAGAGTGAGATGAGCAGTAATAATCACACTGTATCCATAATATAACAAAGAGACGCACCTTTTGTTCAACACAACAAAGTGGATTGCAAAGATTGTAACATAGAGGAAGACCGGAAGCAGGATGAGTCCAACAACCCGAGCCAGGAAGTGCTTTGTGATGTCCACCTGGAGCCAGAAAATAAGGTGACAAGAGCCTAACAGACAAACCTCTAATGTAACTCATCAACACTATCAGTTACCATTCAAAACATTATGCTGTTTACCAGTGAGAGGCTCAGGTCTCCCAAAAGTCTCCAGAGGTCCCAGACTGTGTTCAGTCCCACCAGCAGGATGACAAACAGACCCACAAACTTCACCCCCAATGCCCCGGCAAGGTTTACACCCGTCAGTACCAGCCACAGCCACCAGGAGGCAGTAAAAGGCCTGAAAACAACAGCAACAACAGCAACTAACCTGCTCTCATCCACTAAAATATTATCCGCTTTGCTGTCTACTGTCTTCCTGATCTATGTGAACACAGCATAATAAAGAATTATCTCATCTTATTTGTTTTTCTACTAATCACTTGGGCAACAAAATCTCCGAAATAAGAGTATTCGACCATCGCAAGACACCAGACTCCAAATTCGTCTATTTATTTCTGCCAAAAATCAGCAGTATTCACTTTAAATAGGTTTGAAATACAAAATAAGCAGGTCAACACATATAAGAAGCTGCAACCAGTGAATGTGTGGCATTAATACCTAAATTATTAGTGGGTTAATTGGTGATTAATGATCGAAATGATCAAAGTAGACATCCACTAACACACTGTTGACCAACTAACTGATATATAAACTAATAATTTCACCACTACATTGTACAGGACAAGATCAGAGAAACCAAAATATAAGTTGTAGTGGTGTCTTACCTGCATCTCTGCTGGTTGAAATTGACCATGCTCAGCACTGCTGCCATGATGAAGAACATGAGAATAGGGTCTAACAGGATGTACTGGGAAATGGTGATACAGCCAGTGTCTGTCAGGAGAAGGACATTGAGCACAAATTAATTTTTCATTTTTACTATAGGATTCAACATTTAAAAAGATTCTCTTCATATGTATCTAAATTGCTGTTAGCAGATCAGCAAAAGAGGCGTAAAATGAAATGAAAACAAAGACTGATGTGCTTTGGACATGGCCGTTTCTCTACTCCCGAAATATGTATGTGCAGGTTCGATCCAAAACTGTATGGTGTTTCTTTATTTTTTTCCAAGAAAAATAAGGATATTGCAAGGTAGAGTACTTAGTGCATTGCAACTTCAATGTGTTTTTGAGTTGTGCGACCCTTTTAAACAAGATAATCACTCACCAAATATGAGCAGAGTGGCAGTGATGAGAGCAGCAGTGTGAGACTGAGACAACTCCAGCACTATGAGGTAGGCAAAGACTGGGAGACAGGAGCCCAACATGGCACAAAACTGTAGGGAAAGAGGCAGAACAGACACGTCAGCAGCCTTGATGTTTTGTCCTTTTAAAGTTGTAACAGAACCACATGTATTTATTCAAATTGCACAGTTAATCAGTTAGACGAGAGCAGGTTTCCTTCTGTGTAAAACAGCATACCCCTCTCATTCCCCAGTAGATGTGGTGCTCATATTTATCTCCTGGCTTTATGAAAGGAAAGGTGCCATCATAACCAGTCATGTAACCAGCGAGACCTATCAGCATCTGCAACAAATTAAGAGGGAACAATATTCATGCTAGAGATGCTTCCCTGAAGAGAGCACACAGAAAGGATGATCTGGGATCTTACTTTTCCAAGAGGAGGATGGACATCAAAAAAGAAGGTCCTGTTGATGTAGTAGCTCCCCATCTTTCCAAAGTGTGTCTCATCCCAGCTGGAACACCAAAATGAGACATCACGTAAACCAGCGATTCCCCATACAAGGGTAGGGGTTGCAAAAGCGTCACGAGGGGTTGCGAGGCCCTCTTAATTTCAAACAGTATAAGAAAGCTTAAAAACAAAATAACATATAGTAGGCCTATATCCCAGCATTTCATTCATTTCTGTGTAGACAACTAAATTGACTGTAGTTACAAATCCTTTATTAACACAAGGATAATCTAACGCATTTCAACCAGAGTCTTCATCAGGGTATCCATGTATTAATAAAGGATTTTTAACTACAGACAGAGTGGCTCATTTTTTGACTGCCTTAACAACCAAAGAGCTAATAGAACAAAGAAAAAGGTCTATTAAGGATGAATCCTTGTTTAAAAACATCAACACAAAAGATTTGATGCAATACACACAAAAAAAGTAGCTCAAAATTCATCCAAATCACTAATTTTACACAAACTTCTTGCAGTTATTACACTTACTATTTGGGTTTATTGCCCAGTTTATCAATTGTTTTGTGCTGATATTGTTTTGCATTGAATATAATATGAAATATCCATAATATATGTCACTTTGTCAGTTTACTTCTTGATGGAAAAGGGGTCAATTAAGGAAAAAAGTTGATGTAAACAAATGCACAAGAAGATGCACATCTCCATACATGCATGCAGAGGACTTTAACTCACCACACATGAGGGGGCTCTGTTATCTTGTAGAGACGTGTAGAGAAAGACAGCCCAACCACCAACATCAGCAGCACCCTGCTTGGAGGGTCCCTCCTGACATCTTCTCTGGTCGGAAGCTGAGCAGATGTCCCGTTTGAAGACTGGGTGTCATCCTCTGACAAGTGTCCAGCAGTCTGACTGTGTTTGTCCTTCGATAATGTAACTGATAGGGTCTTTTCTGAGGTGGGAAAGAGTCTCCTGTTTCGTAGTGTTGAAGTGTCCCCTGTTTTGTTCCATTGTGCAATACATTCCTCTTTTGCCATTAGGGAAATTAAACCTGTAATAAATTGGCCAGACCCCCTTCCAAACCAGGTAAGTCTAATATTTTGGTAATGTGGCTAAAATAGCTAGTTAATGGGTGATAACGAGATAATGTGTGACTGTGCTGTCAGGGACAATTAACTACACTTAGCATGGATATTAGCAAGATTTAATACTGTAGCACCAGACGTCAGTTCTCAACACTGTATGACAAAACAGGCGACATAGACAGTGACTGTCACACTTCTCCTTATCATTAAATTATCACACATAATATTACTTACATTGCCGCTGAGCTATTAAGACGTTTTTATCGATAACATACTTATTTTAGCTCGCTAACCGAGTGTCCACTCGTTAAACGGCGGCATACCGCACAGTATTAGCTGACAGATAGCTAACGGTCTCTTTCGCCTCAGATAACCGTTAAATTATTCAAAGATTTACATTAGCAACACAGCCAGAGCACGAGAGGTTTCTGCTCCAGGAGTCAACGAAACACGTATGAAGCGAGGTGGCTTCTGGGAGGTGTATTCCACTGTATTATTTATGTGGGCACAGTGTTGGAAGCCAAACACAATTTCCCAGAATCCTTCTGGAATAGCTCCTCGTCTCCGGTTAACCAATGGGAAAAGGTTATGGAAGAGATGGGAAAGCAGTGCTGTACAGCGCCATTTTGCCACAAGATGGCGATATAGTATAATACATAATTTTAACACCAATTCTTTTTTATTTCTTATTTTTAAAATTAATAGAGTGCCCCAAAAATGAGTCCTAAAGCCAAGAAAAAAATAATTATAGTTATTATAGTTTTCTTGAATAAAACTCGGATGAGTTAGCATTTTACAATTCACAGTTCCTTCATTTTTAAGTTAATGGGTTTTGTGAATAGGCTTTTGGTTAGATGTCTGATATAAGGTCTGTGGTTAACACAAGGTTCAGAGATGTTCACATTTTGTTGTATGACATAAAATACATCAAAAAATAAATAAACACTTGTGAACACTAATGCCTCTATATCTCTTCAAAAAGGCGGTTGATAACAAGTGGCTAAATGAGACTACAGAACGTCATCACACCGCCCTCGCTAATGTTAGCTTTTTACTTCTGGAAGTTGTATTTAGGCTTCAATAATCATGAAAATTGTTCATTTTTGAAAAACAAAAATGTGCTGAACAAAATGTGTAAGTATCACAAATGTTTTTCTGCCAGCTAATTTGAGGCAGTAATCCAAAATCCAATTGAAAAATCCTATAGGGTTTTTGACAAGGGAACCAGTGCGATGCTAACTTCCGTGTCGGCCTACAGAAAAACGTCATCCCTGGAGCATTTCCGGTCTCCAGTTTTAAATTTATTTTAAGTTCAGACTTTGGGAAGATATAAAGTCTGTGGTTCATGTCCGTTGTCAGATACCCAAATGCCAGTGGAAACAAACTAAGTGCAATTGCTAAGGCATTTGAATTAAATTTTTTGTTACCCTTTATGTATTTCCATGTTGTGCAATGTAATGCTTTATGTCATAATGATGCTTACATGCAAATATACAAAAATAATACTTGAATAATTTGTGCCTTTTCTGCATCAGTTTATGGTGTCAATAACTAAAATACTGAGCAGGATGTGTCCCCTGCATCCTCCCCTGAAGTCTACACCTATGGATATCACTTTTACTGTAAGTGAAGGATCTGAATACATCTGCAGAGCACACTCTGACTACTTACATCACACTTACATAATAATGAGACAGCAATCCATGTGCATACCTGTCCCAAGCTGTTCAATAACCACACTGCTGGGTGTAAGACTAACATCTAGTGTCTTTATTATCATACTATAACTACCAAATTTGTGTTAATACAAATAAACTTCCATGGCAGCAGATTTCTATGTGAATAAACATACAATGGTCAATCCAAGTTGTGTCATGGGTGCCAAGTAAATTTCAAAGAGACAGATAATTTTCATGTTTTTATTTTGATGACTGATAGTGATTACAGTCAAGAGGTAAACAAAATGAATGAGCATGATATTTCCAATGACCACAGCTTTACAACAAGACATTTATCTCAAGTTATTTGCGGTATTGAAAGGCTTTAAATATTCCAACTTTGACCTAAATGCTAGACTTCCGGTCCGGTTCAGCTGATGATTTGAACAGCACTGTAAAGTGAAGCGGAAACATCTGTGCTACTGTAAGTTTATAGGTTATGAATGCATGTTAAGGGCGTAAGTCATCAACGTTAGAATTAGACCTTTATGTGTCTGCACTGCTGAGATTTCTTGAGAGAAGTTCAATCCATTAGACAAATAATGCCATTGTATCTTAAACCTGAATATAATAGGCAAAAAGCTATTAGTGGGAGTTTAGAAACCGAATGCATAGGCTGATACTGTTTATGATACATTCATGATGTAAGGATCCAACAGAGACTAAAAGAAATAATGTTCACAATGTTTCTAATATTTAGCCGTTAAGTTGTGACGCACGAAGTTGGCGCTTGCATTTCCGAAGCATTGTCTTTGTAATGAACTCGAAGAGACAAAATGTCTGTGATTAGAACAGTGCTGCCACTTCCAAAAAATATATTTCATTGTCTGCTCCACAGGGCAGGGTATACACACAGTTCCTCTGGTACAGTGTCAGCCACTCTCCTCATACATAAAAAGATATGCTTTAAAAAAAAAAAAAAAAAACATTTTTACAGACATGTATAAATCTACAAAGCTATAATGCCAGATTTTTCTTACATTTTATGTTTTATGTCAAACAAAATATTGGTTGTGCTATAATGCATTAAGAGAATATGTAACAAAATAATACATAGTACTAGATCTGTACAAAATATACCAAACCTCTCCAACGAAGCCTGTGTCTTTACATGCATTCAGAGATGCACACATGGGAACGGTCTACTGTGACATGTGGGATCCTTTTGCCTGTGTGTGGCACTGGTACGTAAAACTAATCTTTCATTTAAAGATCTGATATTTGTGGATGATTTTAACTAACTTACCTTCCTGTGGTTTCAGAAGTTAGGCTAGAATCAAATAAAATGGTGCATATGGTTTTTACAGACGTGTAAAACAAGTTGAGACTGTTAAAGAGAAAAAAAATGGGATCAGCTACTGAGTCTGTTTTCCTACTTCATTTCTGTTGTTTATATTGTGAAAAAAATGGAGGAAGGCAGGTTATACCGATCGCAACTTTTACCAAAACATCACATAGATCATCATATACATCTACAGTCTTTCCAAGTCCACGTAAAGGCTGAAGTTTTAATGGCTGTGTCGACTCCTCTTGGTTTCTTCCACTTCAGCTCGTAGTTAATCTCGCAGAAGAGAAAGGCAGTTGTGGGAAAAAGTTCTCTCTTTGAATTTCTGACGTTTATCAACCCTGGCGTCCGTTTAGTCCAAGGTCAACGCTATAATTATAATGACGGAGTGAGTAAATTGGTGAGAGGTTTGACAGTGAGGCACGAGCTGATTTATGAGTGGCTGATTTCTTATGACATTCCTTCTCTTACAAAAGACATTTATTATCTCCCCACACTGTCTCTGAGGTCAATTGGCGAGACAAATAAAACAAGAGGAATCAAGTACACCCTCTAAGAATAGGTCGCTTTCTTAGTTTGCAGAGGCCCGTCATGTAAATGAAATAAATAACACAACAAAAAAAAGAAAAAGAAAAAAAAAGAAAGTGACAGAGGAAAATAATGTGGAAAATATATCTGCATATCAAATTGCCTGGGGTTACTGAATAAAAACGATCAGTCCACAAAATCCCTTTAAGGCAAATGGATATCTGGTGAATACTAAATCCCATGTAATACATTCACTGCACAATTCCTGGTCCTCTTGAGTGTGTATGAGGGGGACATCAGTGTGTTTTGTGTTGAAAGGGAGTGTGTGTGTATGTTTGTGTCTGTGTGTGTGCGTAGGGAAACAAGTTTGGACGTCTCAGCGTTGCTGTTGGAGATTTAGTGCCAGGCCCTTGGGGGAAAGGGCAGAGGGGTGTAAGGGTGATCTTTGAGGGAGCAGGAAAAGCCAGCAGTCTGTCTCAGTTTTCTCCCTCCGCAGGCCCAGACTCCTCAGACTCTGGGATCTCTGGGATGCACTTGTGGGGCTCTGCTGCGGCCACGAAGCCTGGTGAACAGGTGCACTTGTACGACCCCTCTGTGTTGGTGCACTGCCCGTTCTGACACAAGGGCACCTTGTCGCTGATGTCCTCACACTCATTTATGTCTGGAAGCAAAAGGAGACATGATGAGTTAGTCAGCGGGGAGATTTAACAGCTGAAACAGCTGCCTGCGCCACATCTGCTGCTGAGCGGCCTTGTGGGTATTTGAGGAGAGGGATGCTGGAATGCTGAAACAATTCCTACTTTTGATTTCACCTATACGCCTCTGTCTCCTTCTGTCTTCCTCTGTTTTTCCTTTCTTTCCTCTTGTTTTTCTTCCTTCTTTCGCCTTCCTTCCTTCCTTTCCTTTGTTAGCTTTCTATCATATCCCACGACCTCAAAAGCGGAGTTAAACAAATCCTAAACTTTAAAGCTTAACTGTTAAACAAACATGAAAGAGAAGTTCTTTAGGTGGTCAGAAAAAAAGGAAATCTGAACATCTATAATGCCAGAGCTGCGATGCTTGGTTGATTAATCGAAAGAAAATGACTCTACTCCTACTCTGATAATCCATTAATCGTTTAAAGAAGTATTTCACTGCTGGAGAGATGGTCTTCTCACAAAACTGGGCTGTCTATGTGGTAGGAAGACACACATACTTTTGAAATTGGTGCTACATGCTGAGAGAAAACTGAGAAAAACGACTGTGGCATTTGCTTTTGCTCAAGAGGTAGAAAACCTACAACTACCAGGATGCACTGCACCACACCAGATTAATAAACACTCCCACACGTGGGTGACATAATTGCTGAATCCATATGTCTTGACTTCACCGCACCTGCAGACTCGCAGACTTTGTGCGCGTGTTCCCAGTAAGTCTGGGAGTGCTAAAGGCCGTCCAAATCCATAATTCCTCCGGTCCACAAGCGGCCTAAAGTGGACTTTCTGCAGACTTTCAGAGAGTCCACTTGGGATACAGACTTCAGCAGACTTCACTGATTTAATTGCTCACAGTTCATTGCAATACGGACGTCATGTGGTAGGTTTTTTTTTTCCAAAGCTTGTTACTGTAGCCTAATAAAACAACACTTGAATCGTGTAGGCCAGAAATAATATTCAACATCATCATGATAGATAAATATGTAGAAATACAACTATTGGTTGCACAGTGTAATACCAAATATGAAGGCTAGAACAGTGGCCGAAAAATAATTAAAGAAGATCTCCTGATGTAACTAATGACTATTTAGTCATAGCCCAGTCCATTTGTACAACCATCTCTGTATGTGGATGTCTAAAGTCTGCATGTTACACAGAAATGTATTTTGTTTACTCACAAACCCTATCTTTGGGATTTATCTTATTATCTGCAGGGATAGATGAGCAGCAGAAATATAACAGCTGTTAAAATGATTGTAATCGTTGCTAAAACCTTTCCATGGCAACGAGTAAAATAGTCTGTCAATCGGCAGCTTGCGGTCTCTGCCCTTGCAGACTTTACGTGATGGCGGTGAACTCGTCATAGTACGTACGACTAAAGTCTGCGAGGGCTTAGTCTGCAAGTCTAAAAGGTGGACATTTGGATTCAGTCAGTGCAATCTTAGCTGTTCTGACGTAGAAAACAAAATGGCAAGCTGGTAACAAAACATTAAGCTAAAATATGTTTCTGAAAACATTTTAGGTGAGAAATAGGAAACATAGTAACAGAATCTTGGTTTAAATTTTATCAGCAGTGCTTATTGTTGTTGTTTGAGAGAGGAAGAAGAGAGAGGGGCAGGTCTCTCTCTTGATCCGCTCCTATGGTCTTTGTGTCCATGATGGCAGACATACAAATATTTTGAAGTACAATCAATCAGCAAAAGCCCTAGAGCCAGTAAATCCTCTAAATGATGAAAAACATATCATCCAACGGATTTGAGCTGAGAGATGAGCAGGGAGATCTGGGTGGTGGTCAGATGGAGGGAAGTTTCCCACAGTTCATTTACATTAACTACCTACATTGTTATGATTCAAAGCTGGTTGAAAATTTCCAAAATCTTGGTTCCAGCTTCTCAAATATGAGGATTTGCTGCTTGTCTGCATGTAACATTATAGTACATTAAATATTTTGGAGTTTTGGACCTTTTTTTTTTGGACAGAACGACATGTAATCTGACCAAATGATTAATCAAGAAAGTAATGAACACATTCATTGCCAATGAAAATAATCATTGGTTGCATCCTCAAACAATTACATGACAACTGGGCAAACTCCGTGCTGGTAAAGATTATGTGATCAAAAGCTCAGCAGCCACTAAATGGACCTGGAGGTGAGATTGCTGAAAATGTTATGCAATCTTGTGAGCAATAAACAAGGCTGTTTTAATTAGTTCCACAGAAGTTCATATTTGGAAGTACAAGGTTTTCATTTAACACCAATGCTATGTTGCATAATATATCATCTTGTATATCTTTAACCAAACATGCCGTCATGTTGCGTGACGGCTGGACGGGGTCTGAACTCGTGTTCCCAGCCATCTTGAGCACTGAGCTGCTCAGAACGATGGCAAAATTAACAATGGCTTGGATTATGTTTCCCTCTGGCCTTCCAGTGATTTTTCTTTCTCCGTTTTCAGCACGGGAGGTCTGATTGTCATTTCATAGCATCTCGAATGACCCTCCTTCTGTTTATGTCATGTTCTGCTGGGGAAATGCTAGTGGTGATATTTATAAAAGGAGGCATGGCACGAGCTGCGCACCTCCCACGTGTTTCCACAGGGTTGGAATTCAATCACTTTCCTTGGGAAAACGTCTGGCCTTGGAGCTGATAAGCTCGTATGCAGACTGAATATTGTAATCATAGCATTTCATTACAACAAGACGGTCTCACTTTCTTACAAAACAAACAAAGTACACTTAAAAGATATAATATCTCATGTAATACACTGAGTGGCTAAGATTCAAGGCCTCCTCGCTCTTGGCAGTGTGTGTGACTAGGGAATTTCAGAGCAAAGGGTAACACACCATGGTTTTGTGAAGTACACTGCTTTCATTAGTTTCCCATAAAACATAACTTAATGCAAGGTTGTTAAATTCAAAGCTTCTCCTTGAGCTTGATGATATACCGCATGAAGGGTTACCTCACTGAAATTAATCCAAGACCTGGCTCCAGAAGGCTTAAAACCTGGAGGGAGGGTTCACTGTGGTTTGATTTGGAGATTCAACACCGCATTTTGAAGCAAGTTTAAACGAGATGATTGATTCCCTATTGATTCTAGGAAGTCCCTGAACATTTTAACTTGGAACACAGAGTGCACATGTGGGTGGTCTGTTGAGAGAGATACCAAAGATGCTGGGGAAAGAACCCACCTATACAGGCCATCTTGTTTAGGTCAAGTTCGTAACCGTCGAAGCAGTCGCAGGTGTAGCCTTCTCGCACACGGACGCAGCGGCCGTTTTCACACCCATTTAGGATTCCACATTCTTCTGCTCGGAGACCCTCAAAGCTATCGTAGCGCTCTGATTGAACACAGACATATGGAAGAAAACACACGTTACAAAAATATTGTTTACACATCCAGCAGCCACATTATCATTCACTTTGAGTCGTGTTTCTGTTATCCTTATGGTTGTACGTCTAATATTTACTCTCTTTTATCTCTGGTTTTGGTCTCCACCAACAACTGACGGAAATATCTGGCTTTTTAGCTGCTTAATGCTCCACTATGTTCATCGGCTAGGTGCTAACTTTGTCTGTCTGCTGTTTGCTGCTGGTAGAAAGTAGGATTTAAGAGCTATTTCACTGAAAACACCTGCCTGCTGCTGCGGAACAAACACACTGAGAGCCGTGAGAGTGACAGCTTAACGATGAACTGTAAATCACCACAGAGCTTGGTAAAGCAGATTTGGGTGATAAGTCTCTGTAGGTTCATCACTATGGAGGATGAAAGAATGACTTAGGTTTTTAATAAATGTATAAATAAACACTGGAATAAGTAAATAAATCTGAAATAAACAAATAAATGTATAAATACATAAAAGAATAAATAAGTAACTTCATAAATAAATAAATAAATGTATAAAGAAATACATAAAAAGATAAAAATAGAAATAAAAAGAATAACTAAAATGCTTAAATGAATACAGTAAAAAATAAATGTATAAATACATGATTAAATACATGTTGAAATAAATGTCAAAATAAATACACAAATTTATGAATAAATAAATAAATATATATAAAAACATAAACACTCTGTCTGTATGTTAATGAGGCAGGAGGTCCCAGCCTCTGCATTTACATCGTTATTCATGCATTTCTTCATTTATTTCTTCATTTATTTTTAGCATTTATTTACCATTTAATTTATTCACTTTTTTTAAAAAATGTTTTAGCAATGTATTAATTGATATTTAAGTAATTTTTTTATCTTCCATAAATCACTTCAAACCCCTCTCACATTGTCGCATTGTTTTTACTTCTCATTTAATACACTGTTATTATAAAATTATCAAGTATTTCCACTTTAAATAAAATGTAAAAATTTATATAGTATTGCTTAAATAAACATTTAAATGCAAGATTGTACTTTCAATGCTGGAATTTTCCATTATGCTTATTGCTATTAATGAGTTTGACTTGGTCAGCTTGTCGACTATGAGCCATCTTTGGGAAACAAATGTTGGTGACTGTCAGTGACTGTAGCTCATAGTTTAATTTATTTACCACTGCATTGTAGCTTATAGTGTACTGTATATTATTCACAAATGCTCACCTGCATAGGAATCTACTGGTCGTGGCTGCTGCTCCCGTGGTCGTGTAATGGGGACCCGGGAAGGTGGCTGTTGAATGCTGTAGTCATTGAAGAGAGGAACGCCTTCAGGAATGTCATAGGGTCCTGCAGGGCTGCCGTAATTGTCCCAGTACGGAGAACCAAAAGATTCCACAGTATCCTCTGGCCCCTCAAGACCGTACTCATATCCCGGCCGCTCTCGCAGACTGTCTGTACCTCCTCCCCGAGGCAGGTTACACATCACTGCATAGTCATCTGAGGAGTTATATTTTGCATATTAATAACAGTGACATGTTGATGTAATGACAGATATTACTGTGCAGTGTCATCACTGTCTTGTTCTTTTTCTGCATCATTCTTATATCCTGCTGCTCACCAGAATCTTTCCGAGGGCAGAAGGCACACTGTCCACTCCAGGCAATGCCGTACAGGCAGCAGCATTCGGTGTATGTAGTTCTGCGTCCCTGGAGGGGATCTGAACACATGTTGTCCCCCTCCAGACGCTGCCAGCAAATATCCATGTGCACATCGTGTTCAGGTTCTAGAGGTTCTGGGACATAGAACGAGGAGGGAGAAAAACATAAACCAAGGATGCAGCCATTTATATCACCGATATCTCATTCTATGGTAGAGGAAAAGTAAAGTGAACACATCCTGCCTTAAATGGATATTTTTCAAATCTGCTCTTTGTTATGAACAACTTGGTTAATACCAGTAAAAATTCTACCACTGTGAGACCTAACGTTTAGACTGAAAATGCTGTCACACCTTCTGTGGTGTTGAGGCCAATGCAACGCCGCCGTGTGCTGTCCAGAACTAATGGAGGACTGCAGAAACAGTTGAAAGACCCAGCTGTGTTCACACACACTCCATTCTCACAGGCGGTTCCAAATCCACACTCATCGTAATCTGAAAAACACATTCACAAAGAGACAGAAATTATGATGACATGTGGTTAAAATAATTGAGGTGCAACAACCAGTAATTTGATCATCAATAAAAATTTATTACATTTCAAAACATTGGTATTATTCAAACTAGAGGAAGATCTGTAGCTTCTTAAGATCTTTACAGTACGTTTTTGATGGCATGCCACTGAATCAGTTTTTCAGTATAAAAATGGAGAAAATGTCAACATGAGACAGATCACAAATCATCCTGAAAATGATTCATGAAATAAAACACTCATATAATGACATCTCAGTTCAGTTCTTGTTGTGTAGATGTTTTTCAAATGCTAAAAATAGATGCCTTTTCTTACCCACGCACTCAAGCCGGATGTTGTCATAGTAGAAGCCGGAGCGACAGTAGCAGGTATACGTAGAAAAGAGATTCGAACACTGTCCATTCTTACAAATGTCTGATCCAAACATCTCACACTCATTGGCATCTGAGGAGAGTGAGAGAGATTCACGCTTTGGTGTTACGTAAGTGGGATGGAAAGTAAACACAGTCAAAACATTGGTGCCGTGCTTTAAATGTCATTTATTCCTCCAGTAAGAAGCTGTCAGGACACACTATGGTTACAGTAATTAGTCAGGTATGAAGGCAGGTATCCTGTTAAGCCTTGGCTAGCTGTAGAGACAGTCTTATAAATGTGGCGAGGGATTATGTCCACTGCACCGGTGTAAAGTTCTGTATGAAGGGAGGCTACAAAGCACAGGAATATCAGTACAAGAAGTAAGTATTAATGCGAGAGAGTACCTATGTAAGGGCGCTGTTCTCCCAGATTTTGTGAAGAGGTAACAGTCAGGGGTAACAATCCACTGCCATGAGGGCACAGTTGGTTATAATCATCTGGAAAATACAAATTGGATTCATTAGTGGCAGAGAAGATGAAAAACATAACATGCAATGAATAATCTTGATCCAATTTATTCTGACAAAAAGTTGTTGTACCTCTTCCTGGCACAGGACAGGCGTGGATCTCGCAGTTGTCGCCCCAGCCGGCGCCCACCGTACAGCAGCACTCCTGCTTGGTGGTGTTGCGAGACAAGACATTGTCACAAAAGTTGGCATCGTTCAGGTTATAATAACACTCCTTCCTCTCATCACTTGAGGGAGTGGATGGAGGGACTTGAGGAGCGGGTGTCGGGACCATATCAGCTGTAGATGAACAGAGGAAACATGTCTTCAGGACAGACAGTCAGAGGTTGTGGTTAGCTACATAAAAGAATCTGTGGAGGAGGGCAAACTCATAGAGCTGCTTAAACTCAAATCTCCATATTGAAGTGGAATCTCCTAGCACATAAAGATCCTGTTTACACCTGGTATTAACATGTGTACTGGGTGATAAGTTCACAAGTTGCAAGCTCTAAGCACAGTAAAGGGTTGAATGCACCAATTGCGTCCTCGATGGATCTTGAGATCTGATCGCTCAGACCACATTTGAAGGTGGTCTGGGACGCATATGGCCACATTCTTTCAGCAGTGTGTCCTTTGCCACATTGAAGGACCGCCTACTCAGCTGATGTCCTTGATTATCTGATGCCCCATAGGATAAGAAAACTTTCTGTTGCTGCAGTAACACAAAGCTAAAGGACGGTCTCTGGAGCCACACTACTGCCAGTGAACAGTCATTCAGTTCAATGTACCTCCCTGTTCGCATGAGCTAAAACAACAGTAGCAGCAGCTGTTTAACGGTTCCAACAAACTCACATCGACACCAGAACAGCTTGACTATGTCGTTAAATGTGTTAATAATCGGTAGGTAACGTTAGTTGTGTGATGCTAGCAGGTAACCCTGTCACTATGTGTGTGAGGCCAAGTGGACTTTCACCATTGTTCCCAGCACGGAGGTCACACTCCTGCAGTGGTCTCCTAATGGCGCTTTTACGGTACAATGAATACGTTGCGTGCAGCCCTAGAATTAAATAAGTGTAGGTGTGCATAAAGCACCACAAACCTTCCGTCAGTTAAAAACAACGCATTTGGTCTTCGCAAATAGATATTATTGTGTTATTTGCATATGGAGCGGGGAAGTGAGATCCGATCACAAGTGGTCATTTAAGACGCATGTGGAGACGCATCATAATGCCAGGTGTGAACAGACACACATAGAGCTGATAGGATCACTAAAGACGCATGATTATATCAGGTGTAAACAGGCTCAAAGTTACAGTAAATCCTACACTTCAGCAGTACATCATCACACAGTAACAGTGTCGAGTGGCCTCCGCTCTCCATCCGTCAGAGTGTGCCTCCAGCAGGTACTGCATTACCCTCGCCTGCCACTGCTGAGCCTGCTCATTTGTCCAAAGGCATGGGCTCAGGCATCTCACCCTTAAGCTGCAGGCTTAGCCAAATGGAAACACTGGCATGTGAGTCAACACACCATTCACTCTCACATGATTGATTAACACACGTCAAAAGCAAACAGCGGAATGTGGCAAAAAGGTACACAAAGGCATAGCTGGGGTTTAGTGCCCAGGCAGAAGAAAAAACATCCCCGCTGAGGGCGCGCCGCTTAATAATGTAAATACGCCCAATTCGTGTACACATACGCCTATCAAGCTGGAGATGTGACAGTGTTTCCATAACTCAAAAGCCCTTATCTGTCATTCTGAAAATCCAAAACGTTGCATATCTGTAACCTCTGCACTCAGGATCATTTTAGCACGGAAGAAAGCGACGTGTCTTTAGCGCTAATTGCCAACAGCTACACATTATCCCTGTTTGTCTTGGTGAGGAAATGGGTTTACAGTAACTAGGCCCTTAGGGTATTTACTTGGCTCTACTGGAGGAGTTACTTCATCATTCCTTCAAGGGATTAGGCTAATACAAATTTTTGGAGGCAACCCACCCAGCCATAACCCTAGCCTGTAAAACAAATGGAAACAGCCAGGTCAAGAGATGCGGAGTAAGTTATGTCCACCTCGTCACCCTTGTTTGGATAATGAGAGACGGCTCATTAAATCAGGGAAAACTCCGTCTCCCAATGATGGGATGGAGAATTAAGTCCCGTGGGTCACTGTGAGTGCTAGTCCTGCTCCATTACCCAGGGAGCGGCACTGGCTGGTGATGGGATCAAATTCCTCATTGTCGCTGGGGCAGATGCACAGGAAGCTGCCATCGAAGTTCTCACACAGGGCCTCCCCGCACAGCGCCAAGCTCATCTCGCACTCGTTCACGTCTGAGAAAGACAGGAGAGAAGGGCGTGAGGTCAGTAAAGGATCCGGCATGTATGCAAAGGCATGTGCTCGACAAGGTCGTGGTGAGGTCACAAAAAATAATCTTTATCATCTTGTTACCGGAAGTGTGGTTCATATCAGACAGCACATAAATCATTCTGATGCATTATATCCACATAGATTTTTTTTGTAGTTACTGATTCTTGATTGATTCTTTATTTCTTTGTACACTCTTAATTTGTGCTCTGATGAAAAGGACACATTTTTTTCAGTTCATCAAAATCCATTCATCCTTCTATAGAGACAGAGCGCAATGCATCATACTTTAGCACCTTATGTCTACCAGAGAGGAAAGTTACAGTGACGAACTCAGTACTGTCGGTCTGTCTCAGTGTCACCTATCCTTTCCTTGCTTAACTTGGAGAAATTATCCCACTGAATGAACAGAATAATTTCAACTATGTGATCAAATCACCAGGTAAGATCATCGTTTAAGCTAATGAAGATCAAAACCAGCATTGCTTAGTTAGCTTCAACCTCAGCAGTTTGCCTGGCCAAATTAGCAAAATGCTAATGCACCAGTAGGCATACTGAGTGTAAGGATACCACAGTTTTCCCATTCTTCCTACTGATGCCTCACGCCTTATTGCCTGTTTCTACTTTTGTTTTAAAGGCTCAGTTTTATTTGTTTCAGCAGCTTATAAAACCTTATGACTTCACCCTGTTGATAATGCATTGCATTTCACAGCTGCTTTTTTTCTGGCATTTTTCTATTGTTTGATAACAGATGGAAGTGACAGGGGGGCACCTTCATAAAATAGTTTTCCCCTCTGGTGTGGGCAGGACTTAATTGCACTCTGTCTCTATATACGAAATGCTTAAAGTTGTTTGATAAAAGAGAACAAACAGTATTTGCGGTCTCACACAAGAATCGAAAGATAAATCTGGTCTTATTTTTGCATCTTCAATAAATCCCAAGAAAAGTCCAAAACTTACAATGCAACAGTCTCCTTAAAGATCAACATCTTTAAAAATGGGTACTCAAATATCTAAATGTATATTTAAATTTAACAGAAAACTCTCAAACACCTGGGCACTGTAGTTTTTAGCAAAAGTTGCTCAAACAGGTGTCAAGTGCAGCATTCGTTGGGTGCTATTTTCAGATGCTGATTTATGCACATTTGTGCTCCAGTGAGTACAACAATGTGGCGCTATGGCACAAAGTAAGGAGTTACATCAGGTTTTGGCTAAACAGACAATACTTGTAAGTATGATTGATTCATTGTTGGTTTTGGTGTTTTTATAGGATTGTTCAGAAGACAACGTATCACCACGCTAATCTTTCAAGCAGTACTGTATGATTAATACTTGTTGAGGAGCAGTTACAGACCGACACATTTGCTCATGTCTCCCGGCGGGTTGGCGTAGCCTCGGTCACACTGGCAGCGGAAGGAGCCGTCTGTGTTCTCGCAGAAGCCGTGGTTCCCACAGATGGTGTCATTGACACACTCATCAATATCTGCAAGGCGAGAATGCACAGGAGAGGTGAACACAACATTAATATTTATAACAACACTCCGCGCAATAGACTGTCAAACTGCCTCGGTAAACACGTTTTTCCAAAATAAACATCACTACCATTGTTGTGACCTTATAATAACAACAGAAATCACTGCCATCATAACATGCCAGAAACAGCTGACAGATTAAACAATTCATGTAAAGGGTTTTCAAACTTTGATGTTTGTAAATCATTTCAGGGAGACATTCTTTCTGCATCAACACAGTGAAGCAGTGGATCTAGATCTGGAAGACTGCAAGTGAATGTTCTTTAGTTGTGTCAATAGTGAGAAGCGACACTTAGGCCACCGGGATGTTGGCAAAGAGTAACAGATGGAGGAGTTTACAACATGAAGCCAGCATTCTGCATTAACTAGACAGTTTACAAGCAGTTAAAGAAAATGGCTGAGTGTTCAAGTTTGGCATCAGCAGTTGCTTCCCATCCTAATCAATCAAAATGCTTAAACCTACTTAATGTGTTTGACATCAGCTGTAGATCTAAAATGATACCATTACAGGATTTTTAACATACACTCTTACAAACAGTGGTTACAAAAGAATTCTTCCTGAGGGGTTGAGGTTCTACCCAGATCCATTTGCACCTGAAGAACCCTTTTTTGAAAGAGAGTCCTTCAGGTTTGTTGAAAGTACAGGTGTTCTCATCCTTACTCTCAAATATTCAAATGTTTACTCATGTTTCAAATTGTATTTTTATTTGGAGATGTATCAGGAGTCCCCTCTTTCTTTTTACGGGCATTTAGTATTTGTCTCAATTTGGAAGCAAGTTTCGGTTCCCAACCCTACTGCAGCATTGTATAGTAAGGACTGTAGTAGCAGTGGTTTCATGAAATCTCCACCCCCTAAAACCTGACTGTGACCTATGAGTGTCATGGGTTGTACATGACCACATTAGTCTCGGCCCTTCAAGAGCCCCATGACATACGAGGCTGCTGAGTGTTGTTCCTCTGGCCTCAGACTTACCTGTTTAACTCAATCCATGATTAGCAAGAGACAGATCTATGCATGATGGAGTCCATTACTATGATAAGAGCCGCCCTAGGTGGGTTCTTGAAGAAACCCTTGGAAAATAAAAGGGTCCCCAGTAGAAGCCCCGATACCCTGTTTCCACCAAAACAAAACTGGTTCTATTCAGGGTTGGAAATTCATTTTTTGTCCCCTGGCCACTGTGGCTGGTGGATTCCCAAATTTACCAACCACTCAATAGATTACCATTGCTTTTTGGCTGGTTCGTGAAGAAAATCTAGCAGCCACTTGCATATTTTACCAGCACTTGGTGCTAATTTCCAAACCTAGTTCTGTTCCATTTCCTGCACCTAATTTTGAACCGTTCAGAGCATTTAAGCCAAAAATAAATTATTTCAGAACCTCAAAAGTTGGTTCTCAGCTGGAACTAAAATATAGCAGGTTTTCCTTGACCTGAGGTGAGAACCATGACAGCATCAGTGGGCATGTCATATCTGACAGGTTGGAAAGAGAAGATAGAGAAGGCAACAATGGAATATTTAAGAGAGAAATCATCAAGCATCAGAAGTCTCATTAATAGTTGGCCAGTGCTTGTTTTTTTGGGTAAAAACAAAGATTTGTAGCATTAGAACAAAAGTTTGAAGGTAATTAATATAATACGCGGTGCATTGTGCAACATCCCTCATTGATGTTGCACAATGCACCGTGATTACAATGGTTCTGCGCAAAACTGGTGGAAAAGCAAGCTGGTTTACTAAATAGCACCAAAATTCCACGAATCCTGAATATGCTTGGCTTTGTTTATAGGTAAAACTCTTTGCAAGTGTTTCAAGTGGAAGCTCAGGTGGAACCAAAAAGGGTTCTCCTACTGGGACAAGTCGAAGAACCCTATATAGTTCTTCTTAGTAACTTTACTTCTAAGAGTGTAGGAGATCTGGCAGATGGCAGCCTACAGTAGTTCATTGTTTGCATGGCAGTAAATCATAAAACCAGTGGAGACACGACATGCTATATGTCAGCGTGAGAGAGAAAGACATGGACGTTGAGGCTGTTAACACTGGACCGTGTTACAACGCTGCTGATTCTCTACGACTCGCTTTTTAAAGGCAACATTTGTTAGCAATTTCTTATTTCTTGGCGTCTCGAGTGTAACAGAGAGGCCAAAGACTGATACTGCTGCAAGGCAAGTCTGATTATAATCGTTTAAAAAAAACAATCAGAGAGTTTAATGATCACACTTCAGTCATGTGAATTTGTTCTCTGGTCAGTTTTGTTTGCCTTTGATCAACGTTAACCTCCTAAATCTGTTTCAGGGTCACATAACCACCATTTGTTATGTTTTTCAGTCATTCTAAAGTGTTCATTTTAGTGAGTGTTTACTTGTTCGCCTTAACAAAATGGTCTATTCATCTGTTTCAGTCTTTGGTCTGTAATAGCATCTCCTGACCATAAATTTGTGAGAAATTAGTTCCACAACCCATGTTAGAAAACACAGCTTGTTCTTTTCAGTTAAAAATTAAAAAACAAAGGAGAAACTATTCAGTCAGAGATGAAATTAAGTCAGTGCTTGTATATTTTCTGAAAGTCGTTAAATCAGGAACATTACAGTTGACAGTTGATATGAACTGCACTAATCAAATTAGAGGACACACCACTGTGTTTTATCATGAGCATGATTGAATTTTTTGTAGTCTTAACAATAACAACCCTCCATGACCATTCCATTCAGAGTTTCCATGACTAATAGTAACTCCACTGGAGCGATCACAAGTTCTAGAAAAACAGGGGGAAAAATGCAGACAATAAAATCACAACAACCCGAATACTTGAATTACATTTTGATCAGTTCCACTAAACAGTCTCATTCTTGTAAAGCTCATTTTGGATAAGTCTGCTCCTAAGATCAGTTTGGACAACAAGTCAAGTCCAGTGGCACCGTTTAAAACAAACTGCTTTATGGAGTGCAAAGCGCAGTCATTCACATATTGTCTAAACCGGTTTTATTTAGCCTCTGAGCACTCGCAAAGGCTGTATCAACTGAAGAAAGGGAGAAAGTGGGCCAGAAAAACCACAAGCCATTTGATTTGAACAGTGTGCTTGGCCAGGGCCTTGTCTTCCCCTCCAACACAGACAACTACTTTGTCAGGCTTGCTGGGGGACAAGTCCTCTGTCAGTGTTCCTGTCCTGACTTGGCCACTTCTCTAACATGCCTCTGGGGTCAGAGACAGGGGCTCCCACAAGCTAATAAAACCACAAAGACAAAATTGCCTTTGTCATTTTGTTAAACCTTTCACAGGAAACGCTGAGAGGGATTGCTAGAATAGACTTGTGGGCTCAAATAGCTGCAAGATGATAGAGGGAGAATGGATGGACACATACTGAAAACCGCCAACCCACTGAATTTGCATTTTTGCAGCTGAGAAGTGGGATGCCAAACCAGTGTAGCAGTGGCGACGTTTTTTGGATACCATAAGATATTACAAGTAATTGAAAAATACATTTTGGAGGGGAACGTTCCCACAGCTTAATCAGGAGTATTCTCAGAGTAAGGTGAAAAGTATTAAATATCAGAGTTTAAGGAACATTTCCTCAAGTGTGAAGAGCTTAAGTGGAGTCTGGAATGTTGGAATGACAGCGGCGGCCAGCTGGGAGGTCTGGGAGGGAGGTGATGAAAGCTCTCCGCTAATATATAAAATAATCAGTGTCTGCAGGCAGATTTTCATTCATGTGTAACATGGAACAAAATCTGTTGCAAACCACATGTTGTGATGATGAGACGCAATCAAAGAATCGTCCTGGGGAGAAATGAGAGCATCGAGACCAAAACAATTTTAATGGCCTTTGTTTTTCTGTGTATCTGTCTTGAGTGGCAGCATTACTTGACCAGTAATTTAGATCTGTCTTCCAAGCGGAGAGTCCGTTCACTGATCACAGCGCTAATGGTTTGTGGGAAAAAATGAATAGTACAAAATGAGATAACTCCACCAAGAGCTAGTCTCACACCAGCAGGACGTGGGGTTGCCTTTCTTAGTCTTTCCATGTAATAATCGGTTACGTCAGGACACATGCAGAGCTGTAAATTGCCTGAAGGGAAGATCTGAGGCAGGGACGAGGGTGAGGAGTTCAGTTGAGGTGGGAGGAGCTGGGGAAATGGGGCAACCCGACGCAATAGGCAGCTATCTTAATGGTCTGACCCCAGAGGACCTGCTTCTTGGATCCGGTGATGCTGCGGTTAAGGGGTGGGGAGGGTTAATGGTGGGGGTCTCTGTGCCATGTGTTAATGTAGAGCACATGGTGGCAGGCAGCAATAATATAGGAATCAGTGACTGTTGGCTCACCCTCCGCAGCCCACACTTCTCCCATATTCTCTGGACAACCCCTTGTCTGATTGGACCCATATGCAGAGGTTATTTCACACGCGACTGGGCGAGGATGAGGTGAGGTATTTGTTTTCAGGGAACCATGTTTGTGCGTTCTGTCTGACGTTACATCTACAACATGTCTTGGGTTAACTACAGTGGAGGTCAAACTGTCATATCATGTGTGTACTTCTGAGAAAAAACACCATACAGTACATACGCACAACAGTATGATCACACACACATGGTAAAGTCTTTAGATTTCTATACGTTTAAAGGGGTAGGAGTGTGACCACAGACAATTTCCGCCCATGGGAAAGCCTTATTAAAGACATAAAGGGCATAGCTTGTGGGAAATTATGTGCATGATGGTGAATTAAAGCTTAAAAAACAATGACCTGCGACTACACACTGCCTTTTTCACATGCCCATAGGAGCCGTGTGCACTGTACAGCATCATAGCAGAATGACAGCCCTCACGGTACAGTTGAAGCTGACGCGCTGCTGTGGAAAAAACCCTGTTTTCCCCTTTTGTATTATGGCCTCTAAATCTAAATGAGTGCTGCGAGCAGAGCCAAAGACAACCGCTGCCCCTTCGAAGGCCGGTGAGTAAAAATAAAACAACGCCCCTCTCAGAAACTGCAAATTACAGTGTCTGGCCTCTTCTTAAATATTTGATGATTTTTACAAGCAGACAAAAATGCCCCGGAGTAATTGAGCTCCCTCCCTGGACTTTTATTGGGGTGACGGCAGCATCTCCCACAACTTGCAACCGTGAGGTGAAACAAGCCGCTATTGTGTGCAGCACCGGGCTTTTGAGGGTGAGAGGGCTTGGTTTTCAGTCTGGGACTGTGAGTCAAGGCTGAGCTGTGCGAGTGTTTGTTGTGGGGTCGGGGGAAAACACGAAACAGCTCGCACCACAACATAGCAACGGGAGAAATATGGTCAGACTCAGTCATAACTGGGCAGCAGTGTGGGGAAGGTGATTTTTGAAACGTAACAGGTTACAGATTACTATCTAAACTGTTAAAAATATAATCAGGAACGTAACTATTTTAACCTTTTCTGAATTTTGAAGGGAAATATTTTTGAAATTCTAAAACTGAAAGGCGTTTTTTTCCAACATGTCCACCTGACTTGATGTGGTTGGATGGTCAGAGGCATGTCAGTCTCAGGTGGCATTTAAAATTTGTCCGCAAACTGCCAAACAAATGGAGCCTGTCTGGGCGTAGACAGCTCCCTGTAAGCCTCCTACCCTTGATGGGTTTTTCCCAACAGCTTTGCTGACCTGCATTGTTCAGATATCTGCCAAACAAAGTCATTCTTGCACAGCAAAAACATGCAGAGCAACAGAATGAATATTTTATTCTACATATAAGAATATATTAAGTTGTAATCCCTGTGTAATCACCAGCTTTTTTATTCGTGACTTGTCATTTAATTCCTTTTTTTCAACAACTGTAACTGATTACAATTACATTTATTCAGTCATTTAATTATATGTAACTAGCTATTTTTAATCAGGTCCCATCTAAAGATTCAATTGTGCTCCGCAGGACATGTCAGATAAGAAAACGTGTAACTCACAGAAGATAACAAGCCATTGATTTGAGCAGTGGTTTCACTCTGACACTAAAGCAATGAAGGTCGGCAGCTGGTTTTAATCTGCCCTTATCACACTGCAGGCCCCGGCACTCTTCAGCTGGTGCCAGACAGGCAACACCGTAAAGTGCAGCGAGGAGGCAGCCACTCGAAGCCGGGATCAGGGTGATGGAGGGGGCGTAGGTCTGATCTGTCACTGATCAGCATATTCTCCCCCTGATCTCCATCTGTTGATAGTCCAATAAAAACTCAGGGTCATGAGAATATTTGAAGCCGCACTGCACTCGGAGTGCATCTCCACAACGGTTACAGTCTCTGGTTCTCTCTCTAACACAAACACACAAGCGGGGATGCAGAAACCCACAGTTAACCACATGCACGCACACACACTTGCACTCACATACGCACACAATCACCCGCAAACACCCACAGCTTCCATCTGCAGTCCAACACATCATTCCATTCGGATGCTCTCAGACTGCTTTTCCCCCTCCTCGCCTGTCACTCTCCGGTGACTGTTTGGATTCTGTCTTAATATGAGGAAAATATTTGGCCTTTTGTTTTTGTCTCTCGTATTCCTCATAAACCAGACTTGTTGTTTTATGGTGCTATGAGAGCAACAAAGACAAGCAATGCTGCGCTACAAAATAAAGACAGACAAACTCAGATCGTTGTGCAACAAACCACATTAATATTTCAAACCCAAGGTGTCTAATCCTGCCAGTAAACACAGAAAGCTTCATGTATTCTGGTGGTCATGGAGATATGTCTGTTGTTGTTGGCCTGCTGTGGGCCCAGATGTAGCATAAGTGCAAACCTAGCCAGTCAACCCAGGTGACTGGGGAGAGGAGGCAAGGCCCCCACAATTTTATCCCCTCTTAAAAGAAGAGCAACGGTGATCAGGTTCCACTGGTGTCTCTGCCAGAGGCACTCCATTAGCTCCGTTGTCCAAAGGATGAGACCATTATCAGCTGGCCTCACACACCGCCTCCAATGACAGTGCACTCCTCTTTCTAAAGTGCCCCAATTTCAGGGGCCATGTCTCCTCATCTCCCCCATGGCCTCTTGTGCAGGAAGACCCGAGTACCTGATAGCTTTTTGATTCACATCAGCCTCTTTGTGTCTGCATGCCAAGCAGATATCTTTATCTACGCACAGAGGGAGACTCCTGAATAGCATGCAGAGTTGATTTGAGGCTACGCTCTCTATCTTTAACTACAGCCCAAATGGTGAATGGTACAAAAATAGGTCGGTTCATACAATGCATACATCTTCTGCTTCAGTCTAAAGTGAGTTAGTCTCAAAATCTGCCTGTTTTTTCTTAACGTAATTGTGTGTGCTAGTCTTTTAACGACACGCGGTTTAACCACTCACCGCAGTCTGTGGCGTCCTCTCCATCGAGGCCAGGCTGGCAGCCCATGAAACAGCGGTAGGAGCCGATGGTGTTTTCGCAGCGCCAGGTACCACACACTGAGCTTCCATACTCCTTGCACTCATTCTGGTCTGTACAGTGAGCGAAAGAGAGACAGATGTTGGTTAGTAACTGACAAACAGAGGCACAAACGCAACCACATGTGCAATCAGACACTAACACGGACACATGCAACCCCCGCACACACACTTGTATTCCCTCCTCTGCTCTTCTGCTTCCAGTGTAATGGCTGTACAGCAGGAGTCGGCCAGGAGGCCTGCGGTGTAGCTGTCCTCAGTAAACGCAGCAGGCAACAGGAATGGCCAAGAACAATATTATCACAGCAACCAAAGAACTTGTGAAGGAGCTAAAGGGAGACGTTCCAGAGGGAGAAACACCTCCTGCTCACAATGGGGTCATTCATACTTCCCTCTGGGGAGAGGGAGTTCAGGGCTCCAGCCATGTAATCCAGGCACCCCTCACTCCTGAGACCTGAGAAAGCCTCTAAGCCAGGCTTGGACACTTTCACTGGAACCCAGTCCCCACTGCCTATAGATAATCAATCATAGCCAACTGTGTTATACTGGGTACACTTAAGTCTAAATGTAGCGTGACGATCAAACAGCTAATGCTGACATGTTGGTTTACTCTGAGAGTAGAAGCCTCAGGGCACAGTAAGAGGTCAACAATCACTATGACATATACAAGGGAATTTCAAGACCTGTCTACACGTATACAGATAATTTTGAAAACCAATATATTCCTCTTAGTCTGGGCCTCTCATCCACATGCAACAGCAGTTTTGTTTGTATCTGTGTGGACGTGTAAAACAGAGCATTTGAGGAAATAATGATTTCATCTCCTCAAATTTGCGCATGCCCATTGTTAGTTTGTGTGACGAGCATGTACCAGAAACAATATCACAGCAGACTACTGGCTTGTTTACATTTTGTTAGCACTGCTTAGTGTATTGACTACTTTACATCTTAACTTAGTTTTGCTGAACCCCTTCACAGAGGAACAGAGCTGTGTGCTGTGCCCAATGTTGTTTGGTTCTCAGCGCCACAGTTTGAGGTTCACCAGAAACAACGGTTCTGGATCAGGCCCGGTCGAACCAACAGATGGTGGGACACTTTCCAGAGTGGTAATGTTGATGAGGAGTCTAAGGAAAACTTTGACATGTCCAGAGCATCACTTGTATCTTTGAGTGAGCTCCTCCTGTCCATGTGGACAGAGATTTCGCAAAACAAAGTTCGTGTGCACATAATTTTCTTTTTAAATGAACAGTATTTAAGGTTTCAGATTGCAACCAGATGAAACCTCTCCAGGTCAGAATTCCTTTGGTGCGCATTGTTCAGGGGTTTTTTTACTAGGAGCTGAATTACTCACAAAGGTCTCTTCATCTCTAGAACAATCCAACCAGGTGATTAAAACCAATAAAAACACTAAATAAAGCAGTTTCACATAAATAAGTGTTTTTCCCATGCTGTTCTGCACACTGAAGATGGGCCGGTAGTCCAGTACTTGCTAATGTATGCTCTCACCTTTTTTCTGATCTAGACGTTCGGGAGATTTTGAGCTGAATTATCCGCCGAGGCATCCTGCTACATTGTTTGGCATGTCGGGGATGGGCCAATAGCTCAGCACCTGGTAATGTGTGCTCACCTTTTTTCTTTGATAACTTTAAGATCGAGACGTTAAGAAGGTTTCTACCGGGACTTGAATTATTCGCAAAGGTCTCTTGCTCACCAAAACAAACAAATCTGGTGATTTAAATTGGTAAAAACACTGAATAAAGAAGTTTCACATTAAAAAAATCTGTGTTTTTCAAAGGCTATCGTCACAGAGGGGCTGCTAACTACAGTGACCAACCCAAAAACCCAAAAACACAAATGGCCCTATCGAAAGACACTGTTTGGTTTGTCCATTCTGGGCTACTGTAGAAACATGCAACATGGAGATTTCCGTAGACGAGGACCTGCTCCCTATGTAGATATAAACGGCTCATTCTAAGGTAATGACAACACCATGATTCTCATTTTCAGGTGATGACACACTAAAGAAAACACACTTATTGTAATATGTTCAATTTCTGCTAATATGTCCCTCTAAATCCTAAATCGAACATTTAAAATGAAGGAGGAAAATATCCATTTCACAAATATTTTGGGGCCTTATCCTGTCTTACCTTCACAGTCAGCTGTGTCAGCGTTGAACTTGAAGCCAGCTTCACACAGGCACAAGAAAGAGCCATCGGTGTTGAGACACTCGCCTCGGACGCACACGTTGTCTTTACTGCATTCATCCACATCTGGCATAGAGAGATGAGGGAAAGAAAGGCAGACGAATTAAGAAAGATAACTGGAAAAAGGGTGGGTCAAGTTTTGTTACATATTGATTATCCCTAAATATCCCCATATATCCTCCGTCTTTGTTAAATCCACAGGGAACACCACTCCTTTTCATAAGTATCACAAAAAGAATGTGTAATCAAGCGCTTGTCTGAGCACCAGATTCATTGGCCATTTGGAGCATTTAACAGTATACTGGCAAACAGGAAACAAAGGAGGAAAAAAACATCTACCTCGGCTTTTCAGGCTGAGAACATTTCCCATCAACTCGTAAAAATTAATAATGACCACAACATGCTTGATTAGCTGTAGATTTGTGGATAATTGCAGCATTACGGCATAACTTGTAAGGCACTTGGACTTGCGGGTAAAATATGGGGAAGGCGGGGGAAATTCATCGCTGGGGAAAAGCCTGTCCTCCTTTTTCAACCTTTGATAATCAGATGAATCTTTCAGAGACGACAAGGCAAACACCCGTTTGCAAAGATAGGGAGAAAAAAAACAATAGCCCAGACTATAAGTAAACACATAAATATGCTGTGACTGGATAGTTTTGGAGTTAATTCAAGGACTTCAAAGGTTTTATTGAAAGGCACAGCGGCAAGGCCGTGGCACAACCTGTTGATGTGGATTAAATTTAGATGTGTTTCAGTCTGCTGTCAGTCCTTTATTACGTATGTTCTGTTTTCGCTGAAAGACCAACACGGTCAAGGCCAAGCATCATTTTGGCCTCACCTGACTAAACCCATCTTTCATTCCCATAAACTCACATACCCTCATCCTCCCTTCTCCTCCCCCTGCAGGCTCATGTCAGAGGGGTCTGGCTTTCATTGTGTCAGCACTGTACACACAATGGCAGGCTGCAAGAAAATATACGACAACTGCTGATTTATAGGATAATTAGAGCCTAGTATTTGTTGTGGCGGGCAGCCAACGTACCTGATGCAGGCTGGGCAGTTTGCTCAGAGTCTGAGTACGGTGTTTAAGGCGCTCCGAGGCCAAAGCCTCAGCAGAAGAATGTCCCTGTTCAAGGACTGAACCTAGTCCTCTACATTAAGTCACACTTGCCCATTAGAGGATTGTGCCAGCGTCTTGCAGGGGCCTGAACCCAGTGATTCAAGCCTACCTGCTTCACATCACGACAGGATATTTCACTGCCAGACATCCTGCCGTTTACTTCACCTCTTACTGTAGTTGCAAGACACACCAGAAATAACACTGATCCCATTCTGACAGCCTAGCCAGAGTTATTTCATGTATTTTGACAGCAAATGCTCCAGTTTGTTGAAAAGAAAAGCCTTCCTTAGCTGATGATCAGGCTGCATTTTTTTTTCCCATCGCTGTGACCAGTGGGTCACTGGGTGCGGCTGGAATAACATCAAACTGATGTCCGAACGGAGAGTGAGCTGAGACAGTTGATGAGGCCACGGCCCATTACACAGAAAGGCTAGTCTGATCACCCATGCCAAGGGTCCCAGGCTGGGCCTCAGCACCCAGGACAGTGTGTTGAGGATACTGTCTGTGAGCCTGCATGCACTGAATAAAGAAACGTGTGCAAGCCAGCGAGGTTACTGTAAAATGACTTAATCTAAAATCATATTATATTATTACCAACTTTTTCTAATTAGGACTCTGCCTCACCCAATTACACAAAGCTCATAAAATCATCTGAAAAGCAATTTCCCATTGCTGTTACTGCTCTTGTGCCAGTGTGTTACTGTACCTTGGCAGCCGGTCTTTCCATCGGTGGTGGTGTATCCATCAGGACAGTTGCACGTGTAGGAGCCCTCATTGTTCACACACTGTCCTTCTCCACAGATCCCCACCACAGTTAAACACTCATCGATATCTGTCATAAGCATACACACACAGCTGTGTCAAGATGCCAACATGAAGTAAGCCACGAGGAGCAGTTAAGCATTAATGGTATATTTTATGTGTCAGGTGACCCAGAAAACACCAAAATTTCTACATATCCTACATAATCATGAGCTTGTAATTCATGTTTAACCCACGTATTTAGGAAGGCTGCGATCATGTGACCAATGTGCTGATGGGAGTAAAGAAGGAGGCAGGTTGAAGTGGTGGATGGGTAACAAAACACAGGACTTTCCCCACGAGACCGGTTTTGGAACCGTGCGATCTTTGAGTAAACTCACTATGTGTTTTTTTCCCCTAAACCTAACCACAGTAACTTTACGTGCCTAAACCTGACCTTGGTAACTTTACATTGAGTTACGTAATGTCATTTATGAGGTGATAATTCGTAGAATATCATACAAACTGTTGTATGTGGCTATGTTCATAGGAGAGAGCGAAAAAAGCACAGCTGGTACTGGTGTATCTATACTGAGTACTGAAACCGTTTCAAATATACAGAATCAATATATATCGATAAATCAATATTTCTTACAACACTAGCGTGTATGTGTGTGTGTATGTGTGTGTGTGAATACCTCTGCAGGACGTCCTGTCCACCAGCTCCATACCAGCTGGGCAGGTGCAGCTATAGGAACCGATGGTGTTGGTGCACTGGCCTGCCACACACAGGCTGGTGTCCTCACACTCATTCACATCTGCATGGACAAACAAACACAGAGTGAGAGAGGGAGACGTCATCAGTATGACACATTCACACCAGCTGTAAATCCACATTGAGCATGTCAGAAAAGTCATGCATCATCTACATCAGCATGTAATGACTTATTCTAACTACAGTAGGTCATATTGCACTGGAACAGATGACATATTAAAATGACTGCACAAAAATCTAGTGACCACAGTCAGCCACCCACTACGCCGTACCTTGGCATGAGAGCCCGTTGGGTGCCACTGTGAAGCCACGGTCACAGGCCATGCAGGAGAAGGAGCCCTCTGTGTTGGTGCAAACACCCGTGGGGCACACACCTGGGGTCTGGCACTCGTCAATGTCTAAGATGCAGAAGAAAAGGTTAGCTTTAGTTTATCATCTTAAGCAAAGGGACCTCTAAAGAATCTACTTTTTTGATCGTTCACTGTCTGTAAAAAATTGTGTGTGTGTGTTTCGGCCTACATACAGTAAGCAAAGCCGCCTTTATTAGATCGCACTGACAGTGTTTTATTAAAAAGGGTGGAAAGATAAGTATGCAGGAGGGTCATCGAATCCAAAACAGCAAGCTATTACAGGTGGCGCATAATTACTGTATCTACAAACAGTCCCTGGCTCGCTGTTATGTGATCACTGGAAATTCCTCGACCCGGTGCAGATTGTATTTCTTACGGAGAAAAATTGTGTGGGCCATTGTTAAGTGATTGGGACGGCTCAGTTTTGCCTTTGGGTGAACAGTTCAACGGGGCGAGCTCGCTGTAGTACGTGGAAGGCAGGGGAGTGGTTGACTTCATTTCAAATTAAGCCCTTAATATTTTCCATGGCATCAGAGGCATCCATTAAAATCCTATCAGAGGCCGACTTGGACTCGGGCTTGTTTTGTAAAACCTTTTCCCAGCACAAAGACCCATATCGGTAGGGGATCTTCCTCTTGGGCTACATCCACGCTTCCATTCAAAAACACACCACAGTATATATGACTAACTGAGGCCATGTTTGAATCCATTTAAACAGCCATTCCTTTTCTGCTTCCCATGAAGTCATGACAGATCAGCCTCCCCGGATTCGTCAAAGCAGCCGTTTCACTGCATTGATCTCATAAATCATGTCATGACAAATTACTCTGCACGGTAAAGATTTTCTGTAATCATGTTCTGGGTCTAATGCATTCCTTTTTTTCTACTGTGGTCTACTGTAACTTTGGTGCAATGTTTTTGATAGTGACAGCTTAAAGTGTTCTGCGCAGGTACATAAAAACAGAGGTAGTTTTACCTTCACAGCCGTAACCATCCTCAGACAGTTGCAGGCCGGCTTCACAGCTCCTGCAGGTGTACGATCCTGGGGTGTTCAAGCACAGCTGGCGCGGGCACACGTTAGCCACCAAGCACTCATCCACATCTGGACACAAATACACAGACACATCATAATGCAGATTACCATCTCTGGCTTCAAATAAATAAAGCTCGCCAGTTGTAATCAGTTAGATCGGCAATCACTGGAGCTAGAAATTACAAATGTCGACACGTCTATCTTTTTAGCTGAGCTATCTGCGGAACATTAGCCTGACATCATCATGTTCTATTTGAGGGCTGGTGTCTCATTGTGTTGAGCAAGGATCAGATGAGCGGTGCCAGAGGCGGAGGGGTCCAGGATCCAGCTATGATGTGATGTCTAGAAGGAGTATTTTGGGATTTTGGGCTCAGATGATGGGGCTTTGGGTTCCAAGCTGTCGCACCTGATGCTTTTAATACACAGCCTGAACCAGCCGGGGAACGTGTTCAACGCAGCTGGCACATTCACCCTTAACCGCAGCTTTTGTCGGGTATTAAGGCAAGGTCTGGCATGTTTGAATAGACGCTACACACACCTGTGCTCAAGTGCACAAACAAAACATTCCTGCACAAACACAGCCAACAGCCTCACCATCACACTGTTGTCCATCCTCAGAGACTCTGAAACCAGGCTGACAGACAATACACGTGAAGGAGCCATCTGTGTTTGTACATGTTCCCTGGGGGCATGTCGTGGGCAGTGCACACTCATCGATATCTGAAAACAACACAGGCTGTTAGACATTCGCTGCGGGACAGGGGGTGTCTCTACAGCCAAGGAAAAGAAAATCCTGGTGAAAGGTAAGAACCACTAACCCCACCAGTGTCAGTTCTTTCAGGCTGACTAACATACAAATGGCATTATGCAGGAGTTATTAAAAAAGTAGTGTTAAATAAACCAACCTTCACAGAGCTCCCCGTCATATGATACTTTGTACCCTGTAGGACAATTCTCACAGGTGTAAGAGCCTTCCGAGTTTAGACAGATCCCGTTGGCACAGGTAGACAGGGACTGGCACTCGTCAATATCTGGGAGAAACACATGCACACCAGCACAGACATGTCAGGAAACCGATGACTATAAAGACCAAATAATATGCTGAGGGAATTCAGTTGCACAGGAGTTTTAATGGTGAGGTGACAAGCAACCCAGATGTGTTGAGTAAGTCTTCAACAGTTGTAACAGCACTAATGGTTTTGACTGACTGAGGAGCACAGCCGGAGATAGAGTTTACCTTCACACCTCTGACGGTCTTGAGACACTCTGTAGCCGGCCTTACATCTGGTGCAGGTGTAGGATCCCTCCGTGTTGGCGCACACGCCACCGAGACACAAGTCACCCTGGGCGCACTCATTCACATCTGGAAACACAAAAATCAGATTCACTTCAACTGGGCAGAGAAATCATCACCATCTACCAACAGCAGTTTACAGTAAATCGTTAAACAGTTGATTTCATACCTTCACATCTCAGTCCATCAGCAGAGGGTTCAAACCCAGGCCTGCAGTTCTGGCAAGTGTAGGAACCTGCTGTGTTGATGCAAATTCCCGCAGGGCATACATTACCAGTTGCGCACTCGTTGACATCTAACAAAAAGAAACAATTTGCAGACATTATACTGCTGTCGAGAGAGCTCCACAAGCTGAGAAGTATGCAGTGACGAGTTACACCCAACAGCTCCAGATAATCCTTTGCAGACCTTCACAGGCTTCGCTGTCTGAGGTGACATGGTAACCATGGTTACAGGTACATGTGTGGGTGCCGTCCAGATTGACACAGCGGCCGTTGAGGCAGACTCCGGGGAGCATACATTCATCCACATCTGGAGAGAAGATACAGAGGGGTAAAAAAAAGGGGGGGCCCCAGAAAATAAAGACTAACTCTTTGTAGCCTTTTTTATAAAGCTTCAATGGTGCCGCGAAGCTTCTGTAGTAGCACTGTGGAGAACTATTCACAGAGCTGTTACTTTGATATGGGACGTTAATAATGTCTGACTGACCTTCTGACTGACAGTTACCTTGGCAAACGTTGTCTGGTGAGAGTTCATATCCCTGGAAACAGTTGCACCTATAGGAGCCCTCAGTGTTGACACACCTACCACGACCACACACGGTTTGGTTCAAGCACTCGTTTACATCTGGGGACAGAAGGACAGGACATAATATATATGAGAGCAAGTACAGTGTGTGATTAAAGTGTCAGTTCATACAAATTAAAAGTCTCACTCTGCATCTACTGGAGACCAATGCTTCACTTCACCTTGCACACTAACCAGTCAAATCCATGGTAGACCTGCAACTCAGTGTTCTACTAAGTAAAATCACTGTTTATGGCAGTGGCATCTAGTGGCGCTTTGATATAACGGGTTCAATTCCCTGTCAGAAAAGGCTCTCTGATGGCAAGGTTAAGTGGCAGAAATACTAAATACAGTCTATATGGGTACATTTTCTGTTTCAGAACTGAGAACACTAGAGTAAAATAAAGCTCATCTGGGTATAAAAAAGAAAACAAACATTTTGCTGGTCCATAAAATCACAAGTTTGAGATGTTTCTGGCTTTGAGAGAGAGTAGCTCGTGTTCACAAATATTGACTGAACTTTTCCAAGGCCATGAAAATAACATATTGGAATGATCAAAGGTTTTTGAGATATCCACCTCTAGGATTTCTGCCATCACCCCAGTACAATGAAAGGAAATGGAATTTCAGCTGTGGTGAGACAGTTTTTTGGAACTGTGTGAGACCAAGTCACCATGTTTCTTTTACCTAAACCAAACCCAAGTAACTTTACATTATGTATGTAACTTTATGTTGAGTACATAACATCATTCGTGGGGCACAAATTTATTAGATATAATTTGACCAATCTTATGAGGATATGTCGTCCAAAAAACACTGCTGCTGAACATTTTAAGTGTAATTAATTTTGTGAAAGATGTGAACAAAATAACTCTGAGCAGAAAGGCAGAAAAGCCTTAAGAAAGATCTCAAAACCTTGCCACATAAAACCAAAACTATCTGCATCCAAGATACTACTAAAGATAGGTAAATATGTTACTTTTGTGATTTAGGTAGACTGACCCTTTAATATCAGATGAAATCTAAAATGCAAAGGAAAACTGGGCCATTGCAGCAGGAGAATACAGCAGGATACGGAAAATAAAAACAAAGATGTGTATACAAATTGAGGGTTGTTTCAGTAAGGGGGAAACAATTACAGCATAATTAGTGCCCAAAATGACTGTAAAACAGCAGTCATTAAATTAAATCAGTGCCCAAACCTCATTCTATAGGGCTTTTACTATTTGCAGCAGTAGTTGTCTTTTCCACTCAGTGGGTCAGAGCAGTTGACCTAGAAATTATATTTTCGGAAAACCTCACGCAGAAATAATGTTTTATAGTGGAATTTATCAAGTGTTAACAATGGTAATTTTCAGCTTAGGTAAGGTGAGGGGAGAGACTGATTATGTGAATGTAAGAGACAGAGACAGTAAAAGAGGAAGAGAAAGGGGGGAGAGGAAGGAAAAGTATTTGTCTGCAAAGGAGGTGGAGAGAGGACGTGATAGAGATGCTGAAACAGAGCTCACACAGTGAAAACACTGCGAGAGAGTCACAGACTGGGTTTTGTTTGCCTAGCTGTGGGCACTGCCAGACGTCTGTCAGCGTGGCCCAGTGCTTTGTTTCTGCAATCATCCGGCATCTCTCAGGCCTCCGCGATAAGCCCTGACAGGGGAATGGAGCTGTTTTCCCTATCACACCAGCAATTAGGCTTATCCACGATTCGGCCAATTGGGCCCAAACCACTGTGCTACCATCAATTGACTGAGGCAAATACTGGAAACCCGGCACTCGTGTTGCCTGTTTTATGTGACTCTCACAGCGCCAGACGTATACTGTGAGCCTGTTAGCGCTGCCTGGGTGGATGTTCGGAGTAAAAATATTTACCTCCAGTGTTATCCCTCATTTACAGGGTTCCTCTCAGTGGCTATTTATACACCACAGATTTACACAGAATGAATAACATTAGCGGACTCACAAACAGAAGGTAGCTGGAGTGGTGTTTCTTTTGGAGGCAGGGAAATCATGTAATTTTAAACAAGGGCTTCAGTCGTCAGCCTCACTGAGAAAATCGATTAAAATGAACTCCTAATTACCACTAAAGCTAATTTCCATATTTTCCATCCTTATTCTGTCTTTTAGCTTTTCACATTTCTGGAATACTCACTCCAGGAGCTCAGGTTTCCAAACAAATTAGAGGGGGTGCAAGGTCACAGAGAGGGGATATGGTAAGTAACACCAGTCAGGCTCTTATGTAACAGGGCCGCGTTCAGGTGGGGAGCTGCCAGCATGTTAGCTTAAACACAACACACACCAAGTGTAGTTTGTTGGCCGTTTGTGCATTGAAATCTAATAATCCGCAGTATGAGTTTTACAGCGCGCTACAGACATCCTTATGGGTGAGTGAGAGGATTTGTTTGCGTGTCGGGACCTCTTCGCAGTGGGGAATTGACCCTTTGACCTTCTCATGCATCTCCTGTGACTTCCCGGTCATATCACCCAGCCCAGCAGTGGTAATAAAGCCTCCGCTGGGCCCAACAGTACGGTGGCCAGAGATCTCCAACAATAATACACTGTTTGTTCAAGGCTGTGGCCAAGAGAAAATATTTGGACTCTCCCAAATTGAAGTATTATAAACAATCTTTTTACGGGGGCCAGTGATATCAAAAGATCAGCAATAACACCGTGTATGTGTTCAAACAATATTGGGGATATGCGGAGGCTGCTGGGTGGAGAAGCTGATATATCATATGTGGAAACACCGAATAGAGAGAGCGAGGGTGGAGGGGTGTGTTCGGCCCACACACTATAGCCATCCTCACTGTGGTTTTGGGTTGTCGTGTGGGCCCAGTAGTGGTCCACACTTGACATAAAAAACCCAGTATAAAGCCCTTTGAAGCATAAAATGAAATTTATTTAAAACAAATTTCGTGCACATCAGCAGTCAGAGTGTCTCTTTGAGCGAAAAGCCACAATTGAGTGAAAGTAATTCAGCTTGTGCAAGCTGGTGAACTGTGCTGCATCATAAGCTGTCAGCAAGTCGTTAACGGCACGGCTTGTTGCCATGACGCCTTGGTTATTTTCGGTGATGCCAACTGGGAGCAGCAGCTTTTGTCTACGTAAATGTTACCTAATACAGGAAGCTTTTACAGTGTAAGAGGGAAACCCAGCTTCTTTCCATGCAGCGGTTGGAAACACCCTGAGGAGTTTGGGTAGCGGTGGTGGTGGTGCTGCTGTGATGGGGCGTGGGTTTGCCTTACCCACACATCTTTCATCAACGGGCCTGAACCCTGGGCCGCAGGCCTGGCACTGGAAGGAGCCAGGAGTGTTGACGCAGACACCGTTGGGACAGGAGCTGGGATCCCTGCACTCATCTACATCTGCTCCGGGAGAAGGTGGGACACGAAAAATAATCATTTGAATTAGTCGTTATTAAAACAATGTGCACATGCATGGAAGAAAAAAGGGGTGTAAGGTCACAAATGCTAATATATACAAACACACAATCCCTCCATCACGAACTGTGCATAGTTTTCCTCCTGGCTCTGATATGCGGAAAATACATGTGTTTTGTAACCGGGCTACACATTAACTCATGGCAGCAAACAAATATGCCTGGCTATGACTGTGCTGTTATGTGAACTGTACGTGTGCGTAGGCGCTTGTGTATGCATGCATGTCACCTTCGCACTGGCCTCTCCAGGACTTGGCGTAGCCGCTGTTGCATTCACAGGTGTAAGATCCTTCTGTGTTGACGCATATGCCGTTCTGGCACTTGTTGGGCATGCTGCACTCATTAATATCTGCCAGTTTGAATGAAAACCAAGGAGAACGGAAAAGAAAGTGACTATTGTGTTCCACAGCATTAATTAGGCCAGGATGCTCTTAAATGAACAGCGCTGACAGACAAGAACTTGCAGTGCTCTTACAGAGAGTTAGAGAGTTAACAGCTAATGGCTTTCATCCATTGGAAACATGTCCCCTGCTGTGCTTTGGGCTGCGTCTCACCTTGACAGAACTTCCTGTTCTGGGTGATCACCTGGCTGTAGCCGCTGTGGCACTGACAGGTGTAGGAGCCATAGCTGTTTATGCAGCGGCCCTTCCCTTCACATGGGTTCTCGTCACACTCGTTCACATCTGCAACGGGAGACAGAGAAAGAAAATAAAGGCAGAAGGTGAGTACAAGAGATCGAATGTGACATTACACTGCCGTTCCATTTCACCGGCAGAGACTGTACACTTTCCAAAGCCCTGACTTTGGAGCTCCTCTGCTGCGCAGGCATTCCTCAGTGATGGGCCTGAGCCCAGCCGAGTAGAGCAGAGGCTGCGGCCAAGGCCTTCACCGTGAGGTAAGGGATCACAGAACCGTGGCAGCTCTTTGGAGGGCCTGGACGCTGTTGTCAGGCATCACGGAACAGGTCAACATAAACAAACGGCTCCCTTTCATTTTGGCTCGCTTCATTTCTCAAGGCTTCTGTGCCGTGTTGGTGTTGAGGACTTGCTCGCACAGAGATGATGATAGGCAGAACAACCGGGGCTTCTAGTGTCAGCACGCGTGTGTTATTGTGTCCCTCCTTCTCTCTGAGCGTCCCACTGTTACCCCCCGTCTATCTCCCCTTCTCTCCCTCACATTGTTGCTTACCAATGCAGTTGGTCTGCAGTGCACTGAGCTTGAATCCTGGCTCACAGTGGCAGGTGTAGCCAGTCTGCACAGGGATGCATTTCCCATGGCCGCAGATGCCGGGGGTGGTGGCACACTTGTCAATACCTATGAAAAGCCACAGAGTTGTGCACAGTCAGAAAGCAGGCATGAATATTTTTGACCTTGGGTTATGTAACATTACAGAGACTGTAAAAAGTAAAAAAAAAAACTACATTCCACTCGCACATGTTGTTTTCCATGGGAACCATCTTGCTGTTTTATAGGTGAGGTCTTGGATGAGAGGACAGGTTTTACAGCACTGTAGTGTTCTAACAGGTGGTATGGAGCTCTCACAAAGGGGTCGACGAGAAGCAGGTCATGCACAGCAGAGCCTGACATTAGTGTTGTTCTTGTCTTTTTCTATCCAAATGGACTGTGGTAAAACAGACAGTGAAATGGGCCCTTGTGCCTGGTAATTAGGAAAACCCTTGCTACAGTGTGCCTTTCTCTGTAGGATTACTGTAAATTCTCCTCCCTAGCACTCTTCCTCTCACTCTCTCCATCACCCAAACACTTTTTCACTCTGCTGTCTGCTCGTCCTCCATTTTTCATAAATCTGGCCTCTGTCCACTTGGGATAACTTCCCCTTCCAAGAGGCACACTCTTTCTTGGTTCCTCGCCCTCTCACCCTCTGTGCAGCACGGCATCTTCAAGCCAAATTGGCTCTGAGAAAAGGGGTCAAATAAAATCATAATACAGGCTCTCCACGGTTTAACTCCGGGTAAGCCTTAAAAAATGTCTTGTGAGATGTGCTGCTGTCTGCCAGCAGTTGACTGAGAGCATAAAAAATGAAGAGTTAAGCTCCGTGCTGCTCTTGTGCCTGGTCACCCTACAGCTCCATACACACCTGTCAATTACTGCTGATCTGATATCTAATGTTCCAAGTGAGCCCCAGGGTTGAATACATGTTTTCTGATGTATGTTTTACCTGTGGCTGATTCTGTGTGAGTTGTTTCCTCTAAATCTGGCCTCTGGTAGATGATGGAGGAGTCTGGAGCAGTTTCTGTGAAAATCGGGGTAGTGCGAACACAATGAACCACTAACACTGTGACACATAGTAAATCCTCGTTCTCTACAAGCTAAACGAGACGCTGCTTGTTTTCCCAACCACTACTGCCTCAGCTGTCACTCATTGGGCGGCTATATAAAAATGATCTACTCTTTTCTCCGAGCTAAAAACAGTACATTGACCAAAATAAATCAAGTAGACTCATTGAAAGTAGTCAACCTTCAGACTTTAATGTCAATGTTTTCCCTGGCAGAGCAGGATTGAGACCGCCACTGCTGTGAAGGAGTGAGCAATTTATAGAATACACATCATGTGTCTGTGCCCATTTCAGACTACCAGGGCTGGGTCAGATTACTTTAAAATGCAGTCAGTTACTGAATACAAATTACATGGCAATGTTTTGTTATTAGTAATGTAATCTATTTGGTTACAAAAAAGCAGTCTAATCTGAATACTTTTGGATTACACTAGAATTTAACAGCACTTATGATATTACAATATCCTTAATCTAAGAAGATGTCTAGTCTCATGTCATGATATCAATATAGGTCCCTAATGCAATCACCTCAGTTTCAACATGGGCACACAAAATAAGTGTCACCAATTCAGTCTCTGACCAAATATCTTACCCTCTGCTCCTGAGTTATGGCCTTGATTAACGGCAGACAAGTGCAAAACATTATGATGTCACAGTGAAGTTGACCTTTGACCTTTTGGATATAAAATGTCACGTCATCCTTTAATCTTGACATTTGTGTGAACGTTTGTCATAACTAGTGTGTAAATTCTTTAGTTATGGCCACAAACCTGTTTTGTGAGGTCACACTGACCTTTGACCATCAAAATCTAATCAGTTCATCCTTGAGTCCAAGTGGACGTTTGTGCCAAATTTGAGAAAATTCCCTAAAATTGTTTCTGAGATATCCGTCCATGAGAACGGGACAACCCAAGAACATAACGCCTCAGGCCAGGGCCGTCGCTGGCGTAGAGGCATAAAAATGGACTCAGCCAAAACACGTTAGTTCCACAAATATTCTATTTTTGGTCTTTAAACGTCATGCATTTGCTTTTCATGGGTCAATAACAAATTGGTTATCAAAAAATTAAATAAAGAAATTAAAAAAAAAAAATTGTTTGGCACTTCACTTTTGTCTAATGTTATTGCAACAAACTGTAGCACTCTGGCCCCCCTTTTTTAAACCACATGTAAAAAATCTTGGTGTAACATTTGACACTGGTTTGAAGTCTGATAAACAGATTAGTTCTGTTGTTAGAACAAGCTTTTTCCAGCTCTGTCTATTGGCCAAAGTGAAGCCTTTTCTCAATCGGCAGGACCTTGAGAAGGCAATTCACACATTCATCAGCTCACGATTGGACTACTGTAATGCACTTTATGTCGGCTGCAGCCAGTCTTCCCTGTCACGTCTTCAACTTGTACAGAATGCTGCGGCCCGATTTTTAACAAACACGCCCAGACGTGAACACAATACCCCTGTGCTGTCGTCTCTCCACTGGCTTCCAGTACGTTTTAGGAGAGATTTTAAACTATTGTTTGTTTTTAATGCCATTAATGGCCTTGCTCCTCTCTACTTGTCAGAGACTTTAACTATCCATGATAGTGGCAGGGCCCTGCGTTCATCTGGTCAGCTTCTTTTAGAAGTCCCAAGGTTGAGATATAAATAATGGGGTGACCGTTCCTTTACTGTTGCTGCTCCAAGATTGTGGAACAAGCTCCCCCCTGACATTCGCACCACTACTGATCTCGCCCTTTTTAAATCGAAGCTGACGACCTACCTTTTTAGAATTGCTTTTAATCCCGACTAGGGCTATTCTTTTTATTTATTTTATTTTTTTTAAATGTATTTTATCTATGTTGATAGGCTTTTAATGCCCTGTAGCACTGCCACACTTTCCATTGTTTTCTTTTCTGTATTGTCTTATTGTTTCTGTGTGTGTGTTTGGTACTTCATGTACTTTCATTGTTATCTGACACTGTTGTCAAGCACTTTGGGTACCTTTGGGTTTTGTAAAGGGCTATAGAAATAAATGTTGAAATGTTGATAATTGACATATTAAAATAAGTAATAACAATTTAATAGACTAATTACTGACAATGAAACTATGATCTAATTACACTTTTTTTAAAAATGTAATCTGGGCTGATTTTAGTTATATGTATTTTGTAACTGATTACCTAATCCTGATTACATGTAATCTGTTACTATCCATCCCTGCAAACCACTATAGGCCCTTGAGCTTTGAGATAAATCAGACCACAAGAGGAATTAAACAGCATTAGGGCACTTATTGAGAGTGAACAGGCAGTGTGTGATTCGAATGAGTGAAGCCAAGAGGCAAATACCTGGATATTTCAGCGGTGAGTCAGTCGCAACAGCTGGCTAGAAAACAAGCAAATATTACATGTCAAAGATTTTGGCTACATTTCATCATCATACTTGTGTTCATACAGTGTGTCTGCTTTTGTCATCATATGCAGTGCTAATTAGGTGTGTGCATCTACCGAAATGTGGTCTGAATAAGTTATATAATCATAACAAACCCTCCAGCTGAGATAGCTAGAGCATATCGTTCTAAGATAAACATTTCAAAAGCATGTGCCAAGAGGTTGACAGGGAGGGAGAACTTACCGGGATCAGAATTTCCACATCTGCCACGAGACAGAGAGAAGAAGAAAAGTTTATCAGTAGCATAATGTTGACATTCTGTTCGCATTAACAAGTACCATTACTGACTCTATGCAACATACACAATAACCCATGTTCTCTTTAGGCACTTGACTCGCAGCTTTGAGGGTCTTTATTTATAATAAAACAAAGCTTACGGCACATTTATCCTCTAAGCCGGACAGAGAGAGTTGTATCAGAAAAGTAGAGCGGACTACCGGCCAAGGAAAAATGCAAAGATAGACAAGGAAATAGATATCTCTGATAATGAAGACAAAAATCCCTAAATATTTACAGAATTGTCTCCTCATATAAATCAAAATGTCATAGCTCCGCCAACAAACTATCTCACGAGCATTAAATCAGGAAGATACATTTACAGTAAATCCTGAGGATTTAGATGTATGGCCAATGTGGATTACTTGTGTGCATTGCTGTGATGCTCAGAGTAGTTTCACTTTGATGGATGGGGGGGACAAGAGCGCTCCCAATATGTTCAACGTTGGATCAACTTAGCATTTATTTATGGAGATGAAAACATCCTGTTGATGTTTGGATTCTCACAAAAAAGAAGCTAATCCTTGTGTATCCTGTAGAAAATAAAATCCTATTGTGTATCACTCTGCTGCCCTGCATTGTTTATGCCGTGGGTTGTGGTAGAAGTGTGGTCCATGTTTGGATAACTCCAAGGCCTAAGTGCATAATAAGTGCAGAGCATTCAGCAGCAACTATTCTTTACTATTCAGAGTAAACACAAACATATTAGTCTCACCTTCTGGCTGTTCAGGTGTCAGAGGCTGCTGTGGCTGCTGTGGAGTCAGAGTTTCCCGGGGTGCTTGAGGTGTCTCAGGGTACTCGGGGTATTGGGGCACTTGTGGCGTCTGTGGGTAGCTGGGGTAATGTGGCCTGCTAGGCAGTGACAGTGAGGGCTCAAAGGATGGAGGCTGAGGGTAAGTGGGACTCTGCTCCTCCAATGACACTCCTGTGCTCTGCAGATCATCATCCTCCAGCTGTCTGAGAGAGATCTGCACATCAGAGCGCGAGTAGGTATACCCGTGACCAGCTGGGCAGATCTCCTTGAAATGGTCTGCAGGGGTAGGAAACACGCAGCAGCGAACAGTGAGCCAGAGCGTAATAGTGGCTCATATTTCTGTCTGATATTCATATAGCAATAACATAAGCCATCCGTGTAATATTGTTATGCTGAGCATGCTGTGCGTTACTGTGTGCTGCGAGCAAGGGGTCGGGTTTCGGCTATTGCCTAAGAGCTAGGTAGCTGGCAGGCCAGTGACAGCTGTCACAGAGGGCTACCAGCAAGGGGATTTTGGGGGATATCTGCACACTCAAACAGACACGGCCATGCCAGTGGGGGAAGTAGAGGATCATGTAATACTGACTGACCTTTGAACTCTTTGGTGTAGAGGCGTGTGAGTGAGAGGCTAATAGAGGATTGGCTGGCTAGATAAAAGGAGGGAGACTGCACCTCTTTGTGTCGGAGCCCAACAAACCTCAGCGATGGTGAATCCATTACAAGTGAGAAGCACCATGTCCCCTACCTGACCTGAAACCAGCAACTCTATGCCAAAAGAGTCTGGAATAGAGATATGAGTAATGACAGATATGTGGTCACTGTAAATGCTTGTGTAAATGCAGGAAATGTGGATACGATAGGCTACTGAATGATGAATTTAAAGTGGAGGGAAATGGGGCTGTATATGATCAGCAGCCACATCAGAGGAGCTGCAGTAAATATGGTATGATAGTCAACGGGCTCCTGTTACCAAGTCACAAGTAATGGGCCTGGCTGCTTTGTTCAGAACATGGCTCGAACAGCTTGTCAGGCCATACAAAAGCCAGCGTCCGAAATAATCAGAGGCTGTGTGTCTGTGTACTGTGTCAGTCCTGGCTGAGCAGCACCATGGAGGTCTGTGTCTGTGATATCTGATCTATGACAATCCCCATGAATCACTGGCCAGTACAGACACTCCATAAAACCAGCCTGTTTCTCTCAAAGACTTTGAAGATTAGATCGGTATGGGAAAAAAAATAAAAAAAGATGACAACTACTTCCCATGTTTCACTTGGCTAAGCTGTTTATTTCTGCTGTGAAGCTCTGCCGGTCTATTAGTGGGGTTTCTCTCTGAGGGTTGGAGTGATAACACAAGACTAACTCCCACTATTATGCAGCCTCCAAAATATGAAAACTGTTTTGTTTTTGGTCCTTTTCCACTCCAAACACATTTGGTTATTTTGAAGTGCTTTACAAGCCTGGCAAAGAGCAGAATGGTGACTGAGTGGTAAATATCCTTTGCATGTGCTTCCACTACCATTGCTAGCGCTTACATAAGATTACATGTGACATTTCATATCTGCAAAAGCGATTAACCCAGCAAATAGGTTTCCAGCAAGTACAGTAAAAACGGGAATGGAAGGTTGAGCGAGCAGATGGACCAGGAGATATGTCTTGGATTTAATCAGTGTAGAGAAGAATTCTGGGACACATGGGATAGCACGGTAACTTTTGGTGGCTGTACCTGATCCCGGCAAAGGACAGCGATCACACTCAGGGCCCCAGGCCTTGCCCACTCGGCTGCAGCAGCAGATCTGCTTGGTGATGTGTTGAGCAAGCGGCAGGGAGCATGTGCCTGCTGACACTGATCGATAGCAGAACGCCCTCTGGTCAGACACAGCCTTGTCCGCTGGGGAGAGAAATTGATACGTCCATTTTATTTTAATACAATACATGAGAGAGCGGCCACAGCCAAAAATCATGTGTTATGATTGAAAGAAAAAAGGGGTGTTACTTACAGACACAGTGGCTCCTGTCAGCGTCTAACATGAAGCCTGGTTTACACGTGCACCTGTAGCTTCCTCTTGTGTTGAGACATTCGGCGTTCTTACAGAGTCCGGGCAACAGGCACTCATTGATGTCTGTGAAATATGCAGTACGTCAGCCATGGAGTAGTACATTTTCATTATGGAAATATCATGAAGTCATGTTGTTCCTATGACAATTTTGAACTCAGAATGAACCCCTCAACCAAACTTGGTGCAAATATCAGCTTGGGTGTACTGTATTTCACCTGGAGTATGCTTCAGGCTTGCAGACCAGCAGAGATTATGTAAGGCTTTAGAAATCATTTACACCTTGAAGGGTGACAAAATATTTCAATAGATCATGCTGTCAAAACCACCAGCTGCTGGAAGGTGATGAAATGGGGAAACTTTCGGGTTTCACAATTGTGTGAAAGCAAGGAGGGGTGATGACATGAGGGAAACATACAGTATATAATAAATTTGACCACTGCAAAGCAGACACACATTCTTATTCAAATCAAGGTAGCGGGATAATCAGAGTGGCGGCCATTTTTATGTGTACCGTGGCTACTGCAACCGTTGTAGCTGGCTAACTTCCATGAAAACCTTCATGTTGAAGTGCTGAATTCACTGAGGCAAGGTCTAAGCAATCCATTTTCTTTTTTAAATTGCTGTATCCGTTATCTCCCTGTTTCTTTTGTTGCCATTAATTGCATGTTCGTCGAAACACGATGTACTGGAGCTGCCTCTGAAGAACGAGTGAGAGCAGCTGCTCATTGGCTCACAGGGATAAACAGCGTTCAGATAAGCAAATTTTCACATCTTACTCGGTGAATTAAGGGTTTATTTCAACCAAAACCAGAATTGGAAATTGTTTGAATAGTGGACTGACTAACTAGATGACTTTTATGAAAGCCTCATTGGTATTTTAGTGAGTGTCTTGTAGATGGGGGTGTGGTTTGGGCAGGTGATAGGAGGCAGAGTCAGTTGGGGATTGGTGGCATTGACTCATTAGCTGCCATTAGTGGCACCAACCAGGTTGGCTCGGGGATGTCATGAGGAAGATGCCAGAGGCAAGACACTTTACAGACAAAAGAGACCGAGAAAGCGTTCGTCACACACCACTACTTACTGTCGATGTATATACACCTTTACCTTTAAACAACCACTTCAAAAACCGAGCTGGCCGATGGGAACCCAGTCCGAGCAAGCTGGTTGTGCGATGCAACAGCAGTGGCCTGGCGGTGAGTCAACCACACACAACCTCCCCAGACAGGAAAGGTTATACTCAACCAGGGAGGTCCAGGTAACACTTTTCTAAGTGTACTAACTAAGATGATTTGGTGAGTTTTATTGTGTTCCTGTCGAGTTGAATAAAGTATGTTTTATGATGAGCTAACAAGGAAATAAAGTTAAGATCAGGCAGGTGAAAGAGAGACTCTTGGATTAGTGTATGGTTGTATTTTTCTGTTAAAGAAAAGAAAATAGGTGTAAGAATAGGGCAGTTCTCAAACTTGTGGGTGTGACACACATTAGGGCCCCACTGTGTGTTGCTACCAACTAACAACTAACAACAACCGTTTTCTTTTGTACTAGTCCAATGACCATGGCAAACAATTCAATGTCCTTTCTTTTAATTCTATTTCCATGTAATAAACTCTCTGGGCTGTGGTGACCTTTCCTTTGAAATCCAAACAGTAGCACAGAGGAAACAGAGGAATGTTGTACAGTATAATCTTCCTTAGCATCTTTCCTTTACAGTGTCCAATAAGGTCACAGCGTCCTTCACTTATGTCAATGAGTGAAAGTTAAAGAGGTTTTTCCCTCCGTCTGGCCTGAACCATGTGCTGGAGTGATACAGTGGCCAGTGGAGTTTGCTTATTGCTCCAACAGCTCCTGAGTCACTAAGCCAAATGGAGGCAAGCAAGCCAGTTAGTGTGCCAGCCAGGAGCATAGGGGGACATATTTCAGGCGCTTAGTCATGCGATCACACTGGGACCAGGCAAAGTTTGTTGTTCTACCGTGTTAAACAAAGAGTACATCATTAGGTCTTTTCCCATTGCTTTGACGACTGCAACCCGACAGCCTGCCACCACAGATTTTCCCAATTCTAATTAATCTGCTCTTGTTTTGTTGTTTTGCTTCCTGCTGGAAAAAGTGAGTTTATAAGGGATTGAGGCTGATAGATTCTGCAGACTGAAGCAAATCCAACAAATGCCTCAATGTTCTCTTCTTTTCTATCTCTGTTGCCCTTTGTGCTCCCTCTCTCTCTTTAAAATTTTCTATCTCTTTTAGAAGCTAAAGCTGGCCTCATAATGCCGAAGCCTCCAGCATCTCTGTTTGGACAATGTAAACAAGCCTGTTAGCAGAAGCGACCTGTTTGGATGAGCAAGAATGAGGCACATACTGTGAAGACAATGAAGCAGACCACAGATGTCTTGTGCTGATATACAGAGCTAGGAACAACAATATGCTGTGCGCAGGTACTGTGAGGGCTCAGGTTTAGTTTAAGCAGCATGCTATCTGGTCAGAGTTCAGGTCAGTGTTGGGCTCAGCCTTCATCACATGGGGTCTTTAATCCATGGTTCGGTTGAGTCCCAGATTAGTGCTATTGTTACAGTCTGCTGGTGGGTTGATTGGGATTGAAACTGACTTCCGTGACAACCTGTCATGAACAGCACTAATCTATTTTGAATCTAACAAATAGTCCTTGTGTGTGTCCATCGACAGCTTTTATTGTGGTTGTTTTTATTGTCTAATGCAGGGGTAGGCAACCTGCAGCTCTGGAGCCACATGCTGCTCTTCAGCCCCTCTCCAATGGCTCCTTGTGGCTTTGACAAAAAAATATATGAAAATGAATGACAGTTATTTTTTAGCATTTTAATTTTAATCTATCATTGTTGCAGACCTAAAGTGATTCTTACATTATCCAGTTGTAAAAATGTGTAGCCTATAAACCAAAGACTTTTTTTCCCTCCAATATTTGGTCAACTAAAATGTGCGCCTCTTCCTTTTGTCGAACCTCAATAGCAGTGTCTAGTCGTGATTTGATCTAGCTATGCTAGCTATGGATTTAAAAATTAGAAAAAGGAAACATCTCTGAGAAAAATGGACAATTTAAGTGTGCTGACTAGGGATGTCAATGGTTAACCGATTATCAATCAACCCTGAAGAATATCTCTGACCAGTTACACATGTTGGTCTAGAGGTTAATTTTGCTACTCTATAGTTTACTGCACTGTGCACCACTTGGGTCTGGTGTGAGATAGTTGCATTAGCAGTGCAGCTCATCTGGGCATTACCACTATTAACACCATCCTGACCCAACAGCGCTGCTGTGGAAACATTGCGCCTGCCTACCAGTTTCCCCCCAGCTCGCCCTTCAGTGAGTAAGCGGCTCAGTACTGAGCCATAAAACCCCTTTATTATTGTTGACTATGTTACCACTGTTAGCTCTGTTACCACTGTTAGCTCTGTTACCACTGTTAGCAGCGTCAGCATGGCTAGAGGTGCTAACACTGTAGACAATGCTAAAAGGGTTTCGCAGTTCAAAATGAAGCCGCCTATTCACCAGGGCAACTTCGGGGGAGACTGGAGGGTGGGCACAGTGTTTCCGCAGCAATATTCTATTCTTCATACTCTGTGTTACCTTCATTATAAGGCTAAAATAACTTTTGCAGCTCCAGACAGTTTTTCTTGGCCAAAAATGTCTCTTTTGATAGTAAAGGTTGTCGACCCCTGGTCTAATAATAATGACTGCAATGAATCCAAACTGCATACAGTGTCAGCCAGTCTGCTGTGGCCTTACTTGACCTTGGCCACTCTTAACTTCTGGAAAAAATCAATACTCACATAAACACCAGCAGACTTATTTATGGGTACTGTAAGGGAAACTGGCAGCTTTACTCTCTCAATATGTATTGGCTGTTATGGATACAGGGAGTACCTTGTGACTGCTTTGGAAGTCTCAAACCAGACATAAGTTATGGGGCCAGAAATACATCCATTAAGAAACTATGAAAAGAGGGGATGCACATTCTCAAAATGCAGCCAAAGCAGCCATTACTGGAAAAAAGTAAGTTTTCACAGGCAAATTCCTGCTACATAACCTAATATTTCGAGGTCTCGGCCCGTTGACCCAGGCAGCATTCAATATGATGAATGTCAAATGTCAGTGTTTAAAGATTGTTAGTAGTTTTTTATTAAGTTGATCCAAAATGTCAAAAGAGTTATGTAAGACTTCCATCATCTCTTCTTTGAAGTGGTGTATGAGTAATATGACCTGCTCCCAGCACTGGTTTACCACCCACAACAGACTCACTGCACACGCATCTATGTGCGCCTTTCATCTAACAAGCACAGTTACAAACGGCCAATTCAGCTGACCTAGATTCTGAAAAACAGCTTCTGTAGATAAGGGATCTTCACTGAAGTCAGAGAGCTGCGTGTGGCTCTGATGGGGCACCTTATCACATCGTAGACGTCACTGAAGGGTCAGGGAACTGCAAGCAGTAAATCAGGCCTATTACCAAATATGAGACAAGCTCTGCTCTGTTCCAATAAAGTACGCTGCAAACAGCTCAGACTAGGAGCCCCAGTTTGGCAGGCTGGACACCATCCTGATAATAATGACAAAATCCCAGAAAAAGCAGGTTTTTGCCTCCTTGGCAGTGACTGCGAGACCTGAAATTAGAAATAATTTTTGGGAATGGAGCGGCAGCTGAACGGGACAGAGACTGTAAAGCGCTCCAGTAAATATTGTGGGTAACTGTCAGCTTTGCTTTTTTGGAACTCAAGAAATGAGCAACTGAAAGAGAGGAACATCTTGAAACAATCACAAAAGAAAAGCATGAATAATAGAAAGATAAATTTCCACATGTGTTGGCTAGTTGACACACTATTGGAAAATAAGTGTGTCCTTGTCCACAGGTCTTTGTTTTTATTAAAATATGTTTCCCAGCTCAATCATTACCTGAAAACATTAATGGGCCAATAGTACAGTGCTGTGCAGATCAGAAAACATGTTGAACCTGCTGAACCAGTGGATGAGGCCTTACATAGATGTGGTCAAAGCTGTTCATTGGACCGTTATGTTGTTGCACTCCATAGGCTTCAGTAAGCATTGCCCTTTGGATTATGACACCATTAATCAAGTCATTGACACAGCTTAAGCAGACTGTCAGTTAAGCGGCATTTTGTTATTGAAGGCATGCTCGTCAGCTACATTGTTCACAGATTAAACAGTGCATTTTTCCTGTGTTTTTCAGCTGTGGTTTATTTGTTCTTGCCAACTAACGCCAGTGATGTATACTAACACCAGCAACAAATATAAATAGTCTGAATTCTCCAGTGGAAGATTGTCTACAGAGTTGACACCGTGGGTGGCTTCGACTTCATGAACTACCAGCCAGCTGACAACTAGACACCTCTGGGAGGCTGCAATAGAGGAAAACCCAGTGTATGCTCAGGAAGAGTTTGTTTTTACATACAGATGGCTGGTTGAGCTGGCAGGTTTACAGGTTTTCCTCGGCTGGCATAAATAGGGTAGCTGAGCGACAAACAGATCTGCAACTAAAGCTCTCTTCCAAATACTCAGAGAGCCACATTTACCATAATCGCAGCCTGCCGTACCACTCTCCACTCAGAACCCCAAAGGCCAATTAAAACAGCAGCCCCAGGTGCTTATTGGCTGCTGAACTCTGACCCTGGAGCAAGGCTAATTGTAGTTTTGACCTGGTTCCCATAAGGGCTAGACGTACAGCAAGGAATACTTGCTTAGAAGTCCTCAGGGGTCCATGTAAGCATGGAAACATATGGGCAGTAATTTTTTTATCACATCTATGTCATTATATTTAATATAAGCTATGTTTCTGTTTTACATTCAGAAAACTACATTAATATTCTTCAACATATTTTATATCTTACCTTGACAGTGTGTGAGATTCATCCTCTTAAAACCTTTGGGACATTCCACCTGTCCATTTGCAATCACTGCATATGCTGAAAAACAGAAAGAGAAAGCACAGCTTTAGAAGAGCAGAAATGATCTTACACTGCCTAGCCTCTCTGTCACAAAGCATTGCATTCATCACAGAGGGAGAAGAGGAGCTGGGCCATATAACTTACAGATGTGAGAACGTCTTGGCGAGAGGAAAAATGAGGGGACCCACAGCTGGGCCTCGTGGGACTCCAAAGTGAGTGTATGGAAATGGATCCCCATCAACCACATTTTTAAGACAGCACTGCCATCCAGCAGAATGTAAGGATAACACTCGACGTCATTTGTAATCATATTACCTATAACTCTCCTCAACCCCTAGGGACAGATGAAGGAAGTGCTTACATCATAAATATGTTGAGGAAGCCTACATGACAGCCCTGACCTTTATCATCAACCACAGTGCGAATCTACTTAAACAAGAGACTAATACTTCTGCTGTGCATGCTAGGAATGATGATGAATGTATGGCTCACAGGACAGTTATTGGCTCAAAACTTCTTTTTGCTTGTTTTGCCAAAGCAATAAAAATCACATGGCGTGTGTGTGCTTCAGGTGTGTACATTAGAGGTTCACAGGAGTGCTGCAGTAAATAACCCACTGTGGCTATAGTGACATTATGTCATTACTCATTCGGCACGCAGTCAAGCCCCAGCATGCTCCATTAAATGTACAGCGAGGTCAATGTGACTATCACATGGCTCTGTTTGTGTTTGAGTGTGTGCGTCTGTGTGTTTGACAGAGGGAAAGAGCTGGTGTTTATGTGGTTCTATAAGTTTCTAAACAGAGACAGGGGGATTATTGGTAGCAGATCTTTCCATGACATAAACTGAGATGAGGAATTTTTCTTCACATCATGCTGAAAGGAGATGATCCAACCTCTGATTCTGGAGGGAAAAATGTGTGTTTGGGTGAGGGAAGCTCTAAGAATAACGACGTGCTTATTAGCATGACGGAACTGTTTCTCACTGTTACAGTCTCTTCAGATTACGGTCACAAATCAGACAGCTTACAGCAATAATGGTATAACTTTAAATTACTTCCTAATCATGACAGCCATGATTCTGTTCTGCACTTCTAGCACATAAACACATCGGAAAAATGCTGTTTCTGCCAACATTTCCCAAAAATATTTAGTGGCATATATACAACCAAGTTTGTTATGTCTCAGCTAAAGCAGGGTTTTCAAATTCATGAACATGTATAGGCATTTTACTTTCCCAAAATATGAAACAGGGCTTGATGTTTTCAAGGACCAGTATGTATTTAAAGGAGTCTGTAAGCAAAAATGGACTAGAGATCATCCTGTGATGGGATCACTCCAGCAGAGATGACGTGACTTGAAACAAATGTGGGACAGAGGCATGGAGTGGAGGGGCAATTGCCCTTTCCCTAATTCCTATGCCCCTACTCCCAGCCCTCTTGCTAGGACCACACCCAAGTAAGAATTGTGTTTTCTTTGCTTAAAATGAGCCCTTCATGTCTATATAAGGAGACCAAACACTGGCTTCAGAGAGGGTCTTTCATGGTTTTACATTAGCTAAAGGCCACAATAAGTTCTCCAACACGCTTGGAAATGGAGGGGTTTTCTGTTGGTTTCAATCTGCAACCTCACCGCTAGATGCCACTAAATCCTACACACCACTGTGAAATAAATATATATATATATATATATTAAGATGGGTTACAACTTCACATTCATTTGAACTTGCATCATCATAAAATGAGAGTAAACGCAGAGAGAAATTATAGTATCCAACATTTCCCACTCACCGAAAACAGGAACAAATGACAGTGATGACAGTCTTTGGGTTTACACCATGGCCAGAAAAAATATGATTTTACCAAAGTACAGCGCCACTTTGAACTTGCTGCCACAGCGACGAAGGGTTGAGAACAGAGGTGACGCATGCAAGAAACTACGGTCACAGCCTTGCCAGCAAAGAAAACACATCTCTTCCCCTGGCAAAGTGCGCTGGGAAAGAGAGAAAAGTTGCTCTGAGTTTGTGACCACAACTCCAGAAAACTAGAGTGTTGATATGTGTGACTGAAAAGGAGCTCCAGTCTGATGTAGAAAAGCTATCTGGACGCCTGACTGTGGGGGAGGCAGGACCAGAAAAGATCACATCAGCCACCTACGCCACCAGACATTAGAAGCAATAGCAAAAACACAGTGAATCTCCATTGTTATGACTTCTTTCAGAAATTCAGTCATTAATTTTTGAAGTCAGTAACTGGAAGGAATTAGGTAACGTATGGGTCGAGGTCCAAACCCAATGGCCAGAAAAAAAAAAAATCTTTCAATTCGTACACCAATACACAACCAATACACAACCCAGCAATCAGTCATGGGTTTGTGTCATTTTCCCAGGAGTGACTGGAATGTGTGCCACATGGAGGCTTTGGGAACACGGTCCTGGAAGCTGAGTTATGTTTTGGTCCTGCTGTGATCCAGTGGACCAGGCAGGGTCAATGTACCTGAGGGTTGACAAAGCAGAAGTGGGTCATCAGCATGAAGGGGGCAACGGGGGAAAATAGGGGAACTGTGTCAAAGCGACGCCCCTGTTCCCGTCTGCCCACCTCCTCATCTTCCTCCGCACCCTCCTAATCCCCCTTTCAAAGTTTCTGAGTAATGAGCTGTTGTGGTAGGGCGGTGGGCACGCCCTCCTGCAGCGACGGGATCAGGGAAAGTCTGGTCTGAGTGACAGCAGGGCGCACATGCCAAGGGAAGCCCAGTGGGGGAGGTCCGGGTGTCTCAATAAAGCTTATTAGCAGGGAGGTGAGGACCTCGGCAGTCAGTAACAACTTCAACATGAGTCTGAGAGACAGCTCATTTGAAAACTCTGCCTGTCTTAAAATGGTTTGAGAAAAAAGACTGAGACGTTGTAAAAGTCTTGTGCAGCTTAAAGACCTACTTATGTAAGAAGTACCACTCAGACATTAAACAGTGATGTAAAGTTGGCATGTTTCCACATATAACAGACACATTTACAGTATGTGTTCATAAAACTTTATTTGCACATAGGATCTGACTTGGCAGCTTGTACTCAACATTTCCTCATTTGTGCCCTGGACCTAAACATGCTTGTCATCAGAGTTCAGTTCAGTACATCTTTATGAGATTAGTTTGCAGCTGCTGAAACTCATGCAGAGGTTGACAACAGCCATCCTAGATACTGGTTGTCTTTTGCTGATTAATTCTTTAATTTTGTACTTTTGCACCAATGTTTGATAAATCACTGAGTTGTGTCTGAATCCTACTGTACCAGCAAATCAGAACAAGAGTCGTTCCGATATGGATAGCAGTTTTGGAAATGCCTCCGATACTGACTAAAATGCTGGATCAGGTATCAGTGAGTATGCAAGTCTATGCACTGATCTGATGCCATGTAATTTAATACGCTATTTAGTATCACAGCAGGATAAAAATAGCATTTTTTCTGGGAAATCAATTCCTCTTTCACGCTGTGGCAATCACTGTTTCAGAGCCGTGAAGAATAAGTGATTTCAGGTAAATAGTGTAACATTAGCCGTTAGCAAAATGTCAGCAAGATGGCAATTTCAATGGCATTAATTCTCTGTATGTATTTGTCCATGTTTCACAAAGGATTTGACCTGAGCCAAGCCATACAACAATGACAGCAATAATTTCACATTCACACAGTAATATGCAGCTCTTTTTTTTTAATGCAGTAGTATCGGATTGGTACTCAGTATCAGCCAATTTGCAAGTTCGGGTATCAGGAATGGTATCTGGTAGGAAAAAATGGTATTGGAACGTCTCTAATCAGAACCATGTCTTCTGAACATTCACCAGATGAAAAGATGATAAGCTCCAGGCCTAAAAATCAGTGATAACTTGGCCATGTCATTTTCATTAGCGTACAAAAAGCTGAGAGTTACGGTAGAGGATTTAATTATGTGTCCGTTCTCATGCTTGTTTCTATACTCATTTGTGTAGAAAACATGGAGTTGCACAGGCATTGGCTTGCAAGAGTGAGCTCAAGCTGCGCATCATTAGTGTCACCCTTGGTTACAAAGACTGTAGACCCAGACTGGTCTGTGTCCACTGAGGGTACAAACAGAAGCTTCTGGTTGTTGTGTATCCATTTAGCCCTGTTCAACAAAAGACTTTGTCACCCCTCACTAATTTATTGTCCGTCTCCATTCAATTGTGTTGTGCATTCCACTGGCAACTGTTCAATAATATTTGCTTAAATTCCCTGACCTGAAAGTGTAATTTAGATTCGTTGGAGCTTCTTGATAAACGCTGCTGTCCTGAATTCAATCTGAATAAATCTCTCTTCTAAACATGAAAGTAAAATTTGCTCCTCACAGGGCACTGCTGAGGGTATTCAAATGAAAGGACAGCTTATGCAAAATGAGAGAGAAAGTAAAAGGAGAACGAGGCAGGAGGCTGAGAACAGAGAGGGTTTATATTCAGATGGGTTCCTCAGCTGTACAGAAATCTTTAATTGCTAATTCGGTACAATCACTCCGTAGACCACCCTGCCCGGAGGCTGTTCTTCTAAGACGATTGAGAGGTCTGGTTCATCAATCACAGGGCTCTGAGCCCTTCACCAGCTTCCCCTGGGACTGGCCTGGGAGGCAACCTCAGTGTTGGGCTTCTCCTCCTAACTGACTGGAAAACTTGAGAGCGCGTGGGAGACAGAGGATGGAGGAGGGACTGATGCCATCCACAGGACCGCAACAGGAGACAGTCTTCCTTTCCACTCCATTGGGGGCCACTCTATGGGAAAAAAACGAACACCAAAGCCAAGTCCTCCTCAGGACCCTTTCCAGCAATTTACTTTCTGACACGCCGCCACGGGACAAACTGGTGCCGCCGAGAGAAAACCAGGAGCAAACAGAGCTCTTTAATCACCACAGTGGGTTTCAGGTCTTTTCATTCTCTAAGATGGCAAAGCCATCTCTTCTTGGCCTTTGAGCCAATGCTTGATTGGAGCAAACAGCTTAAAGGGAAGTCATTTGCTTTCAAAGCAGAATGTCTCTTTGGCACGCGCCACATTTGCCATTCTGGCACGGTCCATATCACATGCCCTGCAAATATTGTGTCCCTGCTTGTGAGGCAAAGGCTAATCAGTTAGGACACATGGGAGTAATATCAACAACCTCCTGCTGATACGGACATAGACACAAAACCACTGTCCAAACTATGAGATATTTGCTTGATCATTAACAATCTCAGCCATGTAGCCGTATCATATTGCTATTACCATCCCATGGCACATGTGAGGCAACACAAAGGCTTTGATTAGGGGATTATTTCATTTTTCTGCAACATTAAATCTTTACTCAAAACATACTTTTCATTGTTTCGATTCACGAAAGTATGCATTTTACATCTGTGTTTGTAGTTCGACAATTTTGCTTAACGCCCTTCTCCAAGATGCTGATGGCAATGGAAGCCGCATCAAACACACATTTAAAACAGACCCACATTCCTCTATAATCTCCAATTCACTGTGGAATATTAACCACCTGGGCTAGTTCCAAAAGAAAGCATGCCACGGTACATTCCCAATAAAAATGTGCTTAACTTTGCTTGTATCCAATTAACAAATGCAACACAAACTTCATATCCATCTGCCTTCAACTGGGATTTATTGCTCACAGTGGTTAGGACTCCTCTGCACTGATTAGCCACACTGCTGCCCAGCTAATAGATTCCATCATTCTAGTTGTATAGGGATAACACCAAGTCAACATCAATGAATCAAATGCCGTCAAAGATATGTGACGTCTCTATCTAATCACCATGAGGAGCTGCTGTGGAGCTGTTCCAATGCATCTGTTCTCTCGCTGCCTACTTCTAAGGCAAAGTCATTGCGTCTCTGGTTTTTGTTGGTCATTAACAAGTATTCATGTTTGATCAGCGTTAATAAAAAAGTAATAAGTGCAGGCTTTGGCCCCTCGTTGGATGTCAGATATATTGTCTTGGGAATAGTTGGGAAATTTGGGGGGGATGAGTTCATGTGGGAAGATCTGTGGAGCTCTGTGGGCCCCCTCCTTCTTTGCCTCATCCGACGTTTTTGATCTAAACCTCGTGAAGAACAGACAACTCGCACCAGACCCTCCTCCCCTAAAAACTGCCCTATAGGTCGTCTGTGCGAACAGTTTTTTACGACCCATGTTTATGATTATTGTTAGGCGGCGACCTCTACTGGCTATAATAATTATGATCATTTGAAGTAGAATAAAGAAACCAAAAGATATTGCAGAGATATTTTGAATCACATACATGGTTACGTGGTTAAATATCACGTTATGTTACATATTTACAAAACAAACTTAAAGGCCAGTGTGTAGGATTCAGGGAGATATATCGGCAGAAATGGAACATGAGATTCGTAACTTTGTTTTAACCAAAAAATAAAAATTGTTGTGTTTTTTGTTACCAAACAATTAGCCACTTGTATCTCCATACAGAGCAGGCCCTCTACCACTGAGTTGCCATGGTGTGTCTAGAGTAGCCCAGAACGGACAAATCAAACAGTGGCTCTAGATAGGGACATTTGTCTTTTTGCATTTTCACATCAGCCACTGTAGTTCCCCAATACACTTGGCACACTGGAGAAGTTTCTGTTTGTTGCAGTGTTGCAACCTCACCACTAGATGCCACTAAATCCTACACACATGAATTTTAAGTCATTTAACAAATTAACTTATTTCAACCCAAACCATAATCTTTTCTTAAACTTCACCAAGTAACTTTGTTGCCTAAACCTAACCAAACCACAACTGTGTCACAATGTTAACCACGTGTTGAAAACTGCGACCATTTCACAACAATTAATAGCGCCTGTTGCTGGTACTCCCCAGCAGTCATATATGTTGTTGTGGGAGTCATTGGTAAACGACTTATTCTCTCGTTTAGGTATGAGAACGTGGTGACTCCCACGGATAGAGGTGGAATAGAAGGCAGGGTGAAGACAGCACGTGACAGTGACATCATGATGACCTTGATGACCCAGGGAGGTAGAGTTAGGGGAAGCCAAGGCTCCTGTGGGTGTGGTGGTTACTTTAGGCCCTGGGGATCCCTGATCTGGCTCCTTGGGAAGCCTCCCAGCCTCGCAGACGGGGAGAGAGAGGGAAGCTGCCCAGCAATGACAGATGGGGAGACAAACGGCTTGTGGAATTCCATTAGCTGTGAAACTCACAGTGAGGGTGGGGTTGCCAGCACAATTATACAGAGTCATGCCAGCACTACAGTATGGGTCAGACTCAGGCCACAGCAAACGGCCTTCAGTTGGCTTGTTGAACCTCAGATCGCTTTACTGATAGAGATTTATCCGTAAGTCCTCGCCAGAGGTGCACAAACCACACTATGCTGGCTGAAGGATAAACTTCTCCTCAGTTTCCGTGAGCTTCTTATGGGACCTGCGCAACCAAACTGATTGGAGCAAACAGCTTAACTTTACTCAACAAGTCACTTCTTGTCTCTCATACAGTCTTTTACATTTTGACCATCTCTGTCAGATCTCATCAGATTCTCTATCAGAAAGAACATTCCTAGATTATATTAGTTTTAAATTCTAACAAAAGCGCACTATGCAATGTTTTTTCTTCATGCCACCTCATCATCAGAACCAGAGGGATGGAGCTGACTGCAGCCTCTACTGGTTGATCTGGATCTCATTATGACCCAGGAATCCTCAGCATGTGACTTTTAAAGACTCTGGCTCCTGAAGGCTTCGGCTCCCACTGAGATGGGATGCACTGGCATTTATGCCCTACATAACGTCAGACCTCCATCACATACAAACAGACACACATTACACACACAGGCATAATCTCATCCCTTATTGCCACAGCAGTGACATAAAGTCCTTGGAGTGTAATAATAAATAATTCCCAGCTATATAATGCCGTCAGTTGTGCTGAAATGTGTATACATTTACAGACATAAAACAACCAGACACAGCACATCATGAGTCTGTATTTGAATAAGTGCCCTGACACACCAAGCCAACATTCGGCCGTTGAGGGGCATCTGCTGCCCTAGTTTTTGCAGTGTATCCTGCACCACTGCCACTAGTCGGGCCTTGTCTGCTGTTTATACACCGATTCAGCATTTGAATCGGTGTTGGAGATGGCGGAGCCCATCAGTGAGTGAGTGACATAACTCTAATTGGCAGTTCAGTGCAGAAGAGGAGAAACAGAAGTGAGCAAAGCAAGCAAACAGCTTCAGTGAAGAGGGTGCGAGATTATATTGTTAGCCTTTGAGCTCTTTAGCAGAAATGGTTTGTAATTGTTTGTGTTATTTTTCAGTTGTGCACAGTAAATATAATTTGTTCTTTCAACATCAGCTAGCATCTAGAATCTGTCCTGTCGGTCTCACAATTTCCCTTTTTGAATGATGAATACAAACTACCACCGCCTGCTGGTATGGAGAGTTATTTCCTCTCACACAGGTGCAGAACGTATGTGCTAGTTGGCCGTAGGCTGCAGTCTTTGCGTTGTGTTCAAGTGCAACTTTCTGACCAAGACATAGGCATGGGGCGATGCAACAGTCGGCCTTCATCACCACTAGTTCTTGGACAAAGCACTGTGCTGATTAGTCACTACATCAATGAGGCTGATACAAGTATGGTAACAGTGATGTGGGGGCAGAATGGGCCCACAATAGGATAATAGGGATACCTGAAGTAAATCTAGCAAGGCTTACTAAAACAGAACTGTATGTCGCCATCATAATGTGGTCATGTTGGCATCATCTATAAAAGTAATAAAGAAAATGAAGTAGCAATGCTCCCTCTCAGTCAACAGTGCATTCTGTAACCAGCTATAAACTGACCAATGGTAGCATTACACCCCTAAATACAAACTGGGCTTTCATGACATCATTACCACATACTCAACAAGAGACACAGGAGACTCTTATAACACTATATGGCTTTTCCCCACGCTGCAAGCCGACAACTGACCCATTCACTCTGAAATAAAAAGGACAGCATCGTTTTTCAGGGGCTGTTGTCTCCAGGTGATATATCATTCCTGTCTAAGAAAGCATACGTCGTGGCCAGTAAGGGAGGAATGCAGCTGAAACATCTAGCCAAGTGTCTAAACTGAGAACAATAACACTCTGGAGGAATTCAAAGCATTTCTCTTATTAAAGCTCCCTCCAAGACTTCTGGGACATACTTCATGACTTCATTTTGACTTAATTTTTCCTCTGTTTCATTCTCTATCCTGTCTTCCCTGTCTGCGTGTGACCTGGGACCCCTGGCTTACAGTACGGTGCCCCCCAAAACAACCACAAAAATGAGCAAATGGGGTATTCATTCTGTTTCTCCCCGAAACTTCAAAGGAGACAGCAGAGGAAAACATCTGGGAGCCAAAAGAGATCGTGCCGGGGACTTAGGAATCTGGCATGCCGAGGGAGATAGAGAGCGGGAGCGAAAGGAATGGATCGGCATCTATGATAGATGGAGACAGTGAGGGATGATGTCTGCTTCTGATTAAGGTCCCGTCAGACATTAAACAGGGTATGAGGCCTTTGACAGCCAACTGACATCTGCGGGCACGGCCATAATATGACTCTATGTGAGAATGCAAGGAAATGTCCCCATGTGCCACCAAAGCTGCTTCCCATGAGGCTCTTAATAGCGAGTCCTGCACGAGCGCAACAGGACCTAATCACACCCCTCAAAATGACACGCAGAGCTGTCAGGCCGAGTAAAAGTCTCCATCTACAGTGAAGGGTGTCACCACCCACCCTGCCTGCCGGCGTGCAACCGCCCTCCTGCTGTTTCCCGAAACCTACCGCAGCTCTGGTTGGGAAGCAGCCGAACTGCGGCTGTTCATTTCCTCACTCTTTCAAGGCCACGTTGGCTCAATCTGCCCGCAGGCAGGGTGGCACTCCTGCCAGGCTCTCATCTTGGTGCTAAATGTGTTTTCATTTGCTTCCCAGTTTTGACTTTTATGCAAGCGAAAACAGCTTCATTTTTACAACTGAGTGCATGGCCGAGTCACACAGCCGCCTCTGAGGATTCTAATGAAGGCTGCTGTGCGCTAATCCTCATCAGTCATCAGCATTGTTTAGGCCTGTGATAAATGCTGTAAAAATCCACCAAGCACAAACAACTGCTGCTTAGGAATATAACAGGCATCACTGACTAAACACCTTAATATACAGCAGAACCCAGCTGCATCGTGTTGTTTTGAACTGATGTGAATAACAGCATAAGAAAAGCGAGAGCTCAACATACCAAAAGCACAACAGAAAATAATACCAACAGATTTAGACCAGATTAGAAATAGATTAGATTTAAGAATGTAATGGAACAGAGCGGAACAAAAAATTGCTCAGATCTGATGGCTTGAGTCAGGAGGGCTTACCTGGTTTGGTCGGACACTTTTGGCACTTGTTGAGACCCCAGGAGGCGCCCACGCTTCCACAGCAATCATCCTGTTTGGTTAGGCCTGGCAGGGGCTTGCCACACTACAACAACACACATCTGCGTCAAATCTATGAAACGAGTTCTGAGAACGGAGTGTTACATGTTTGTGCATGCGTGCTTGTTTGTGATATGTGTGTGTGTTGGCTAAGGCAGGATTTGTAAGTGTGTTTGTGTCAGAATGTGCGTGTATACCTATCTGCAAGGACAGAGTGAACCAGACACATCTGAGACTGGTTAGTAGGAGGAGCACATAAGCAGTGAGTCTGAAGAACAACTATGAACCTCCTGGCATGCCTTATTAAGGCACTTGGCTAATTGTGAAGAGAGATTGATATCAGGCCATACTTATTGGATTTTTGGCCAATAGAGAATTATGAAACTAAAGAGGCAACAGAGAGGACATTCATCTGGAGAACACCAAACTGGCATACTGGCAGGAGAAGAGGGAAAACTACCGGCAAAAACTTTTGTACGTTCCTTCTCTGGGGTAGTTCTTTTGGGGTTCTGAAAAATCAATGTGACTAGAGGGTTTAATTTCAAGCTCTCTGTGAAACCAGAGTAGAGAAAATAGGAACTGCAAATCAGCACAAACAAACTTGTTCAAGGAATATTGCTGGCAAAAACAACTCAACTGCAGATTTTTGTGTTGTTGCAACTGCAAACATAAACGCTAAGAGTCAATCACAACACCTTATCACAGCCAAGAAAACATATGCTGTATTAAGACTCAGATTACCCAAACTCACGCACTGCCATTTAAGCACTTCCCTTTCCTAACTTCTTTTTCCCTTTGATGCATGTCTGTTGTGACATACGTACATTACCCCGACCATGCAGAGGACAGTAAATCTGCAGTGCGTGCCATATTGTATGCATGATACTGTACACACTATGAAAGTCTTCCCATTACAGGACCACATGGGCTGGATTTCTAAGCTTAACCTTTATGCTCTGAATGCATCCTTACACATGACAACTTATGTTGGGAAACTGGTGGAACCTGAGATGACCAGTGTGGTCAGGGCTCATAAATCCTGGACATGATATAAATCATAGCCACAGGCCCACTTCCTGTTTGAGACAGCAGCAATCAGAGAGGGTGACGGAAGGAGAACATAATGGTATCTGTGGTAAAACAACACCTTCACTCACTGGTGTCAACACCTACGATGGGCTAGGATACACCAGGTGGCTTACATTAGCTAGTAGAGGTGGGGGACTTGAGCCACATGAGTTGCAAATTTGAAGACTTGAGACTTGCTTGACTAACACTGATAAAAGACTTGACTTAGGTTCGACTTGTAGTGATGACTTAAGACTTGACTTAGACTTAGAAATGATTCGAGAGGACTGGATATTTCTAGATATTGAGAAGTTGCGTTTTGTTTTGATTGGGTGATTCCTAGTGGAATGTGCGGAAACCTGGCAACCTACTAGGACGCAGCAGACAAGCAGAGGCCAACTCATGAGGCTGCTATCATGGAGGGGACTAGTGAAAAAAATAATAAGATTTGGATTCAAGGATTATGTCAAACACAAGAAAAGTATATGAATGTGTTTTCGTAGCTAACTTATTAGCTTGACTTGTGACTTGCTTGACCTGAGCAATGACTTAATTGTCTCACTCGATGTTTAGCAGAGACTCTACATGGCTTGTTTGATCCTCATCAGAGTAACTTGGGACTAACTTGAGACTTAAGGGTTAAGTATTAAGACTGATGCCTCTGTCAGCTAGTGGACTTAATGATTTCACACAATACCTGTCCATCAAATGTTTCCTGAAAGCATCTTCCAATGTGTCCGTTCTGACGGTTTTGTGATCTGGTGTGGCCATTCCCATTCCCATTCCCATTCCCACTGGTGTGTGGCTGCCTGCTGCTTTGCTCATTGATGGGTTCATGTTCATTTCCAGGCTGGGAGCGCTGCTGGACAGAGTGAGCCCCATCTGTGGTCGCCGGTCTCTGCCCAGGCTGGACCCGAGCAACTTGGTGGATCTGGATTTCGGCATCTGGAGGGTGCTGAATGTGGACGTTCACCAAGGATGGGTGGAGAGACACTGGAAAAGGAGAGACCCGCAGTTTATACAATATAGAGGATAGTTTATAGTTTCAAATTTTGGATAGTGTAAGTGGAAGCATTGTCAGCCAAGGGATAAAACCTGTATATACATACTGCAGTTTGCGAGCTATCAGCTAACATCCTGCACAAACTTGTTCAACACACACTTAGCTTGCTTCATCACTGAGTTATGAGATCTACATGGGGAATTCCCGGCAATGAAGACACTATTAAGATACGGCGAAACAACAACAACACAAAGAGTTTTGGATTCTCTGGTTTAAATCAAATCATCTTAAAGACCGAAAACAGATTTGTTGAAGAGCCGAGAAGATGTTGCAATGCCGAGAATGAGCTCTTTTGTCCCTCTGACAGAGGGGAAGCATCTATCTTCAGGGAGTGCCAGGGTTTTTTCCCAGAATCCTGACCCACACTCATGAATCATAGTCGCGCAGTCAGACGGCAGGGAGAGTCCAAGGAGAAGAAATAGAACTTATCAAGAGTTCTGGACATGAAACAGAGTGTATATATAAACCATACAAACAGGACAGATTATTTCTTTGTGTGACATGACAATACACATACTGTACTCATGTCATTTAATTACCATTATTTAATTTAATTCAAAGTGAAGGATGGAATAGTGGAATTTAGATTATCTAAGACAAAGCTTCTGCTTCTACTTACTGTTCGAGCGAGATGCTGAGCAAGGAGGAAATAAAAAAAAAGAATATCAGAAGAAATGGAAAGTGAGTAAATATTCTACATTCAGTCTTACAGTATAACTTCATGATGTGGCCTTGCTCTGTTTCTAATAACCACCTCTGTTTGATAAAAGCAGCATTGTGTGAACAATATGAGGACTTCCACTGAGTCATCCATTATCTATTATGCTCAAAATAGAGTCTGACCTCCGCTGCTGGCCAGCATAGGCAGAGCACTACAGGGTGCTGAAAATCAAGGAGTAGTCTTAAAAAGCATGAACTGTGATAAGAAGGAGAAGTGGAGCAACTGGCAAAGCATAAAGGCCCCGTCACACCAGCCTTTAAAAAAGTGGAATTTCCCAGTAAAATTAATTTCCCTGGAATAGCTGCAATCAGGGGAATAAATCTTTTGTGACCAACCAATAGCAACTCGTCTTCACAGTGCTGACTTTTGGAGGAACGAAGAGCCAGAGAATCCAGAATGGAACAAGCTAGCGGTGATGCACCATTCCTTATTTAACCCTCCTCTGCTAGAGTATAAACAACTCTACAGAAGAGGAATGATTCACAGAACAGTCAACTTTCATTAACGAAAACTATAATGAAAAGTGTTCATCAACAACCTTTTTTTTCCATGACTAAGGCAAGACGTTCACGAGCTACAAACAGATCTTAAATAGTGAGAACTATGAGAATATATATGTTTTGTGTTCATTGACGAGACAAGATAGGACTAAAATGTTAGTGGTGGACTATCAGACATTCAAACTGGAATGGAATCGGAACTTTCCCTCCAATTGTGTGTCTAGTCTGTCTGTCAAAATAAAAGCAATGTCACTGCTTGAATTGTTTGAGGGATGTGTGCAGATTACCAACAATACAGGTGATGATGATCCAAACCAACAGCGAGTTAATGACAACAACATGATGGCTTCAACGCAAAAGAGGATTTAGTTGGGAAAAACAGAATGGATCTTTGGACACACTTTATTCATAATTTGAGAGACGTGAAAACACAATGCCCTGTGGCAGTGGGAGACGGAGAGATCCTTGTGGCCACAAATTAGGAAGGAAGATTACAACCAGCCTCAGGGGACACTTTAAAGAGCACCGACCTGCAATTTATGCCACAGTAAGTTAGCAATCTGTAACAGTGAAGGATAAGTCTTATTGTTAACTAAGCATATAAAGTTGACTAAAATATAATAACTTTTGTTGACTAAAACTGGACTAAAATCAAAGGATAATAATAATAATAAAACTAATGAGCATGTTGTTCTAAAGTCAAGACTAAATCTGAAAAAGCTGCCAAAATTATTATGAGACGGGAAGTGAGCTGGAGCTGAGGTTGACATTAATCAAGCATGTCAGTTGGAGAATATCTTTTTCCATCTTCAGTATGAAGGCTGTAAACAGATCAGTACAAATACAAAAGATATTGAGACTGACTAGCACTAGCACGTTAATAACTAGTGTGCCAGCTACGTTAACTATCCCTACAAGCGGTTCCAGTGAATTTTGCTGTTCTACTTCCTGGTATGAATGGACATTGGCCACAATGCTGGGGGATTACCTTGCTGATTAGACAGTGGTAGAGTGTACATAGAGTGGGAGGGAGATTTAGATCCCTGGGAGCTGACATCCTTGTTAGGGGCAGTTCTGGCAGGAGTCGGGGCTGGCAGGTGGCAAAACTTCCCTGTTGAGTTTGATGGACACCAGCACTGGTCCCTGCCGATACATCGCCCTCCATTAAGACAGGGTATCTGACAGAAATCTGCAGAGAGGATAAAGAGAGAAACACAGGGGCGGGGTGTGTCAGAGGTAAAGAGAAAAATATGAAGAGGTTTTAGAAGTGAAAGATTTGTTTGCGTACACAACACGCCACAATTAATTGCGCAGATTTATGCATCCTCATGCACAAGGATCCGTTAATGAGAAACAGAAGGGGTAGTCCTAATAGGAAGGGCATGTACCGAGGCTTCATGTGGACAGGCTTTGTTTGCAAACGGTTAGCAATGGTCATGCTGTTCTCTTTGGTCCAACCAGACACCAGTTTCAACTTTATCCTGAGGGTCCTGTGCCGCATCTCTTTCACTTGCATGTTTTGCCTCACATCAGTAATTACATACTCCTGTGCGTGGTGATGACTGGTGATTCATCCTGTTTTAAAACAAGTGCACGGACATCTGTATTGAACACTTGCCTGGCTGGCAGCAGGAAAACAATGCAAATTTCCCAAACTATCACATCTTGGAGAAAATTTCAAAGTAGGGCAACTGGCTCTGAACCATATACGTTGATTTATAGTTTGCAATTCACCATGTGGAGAGAAAGAGAGGAAAGGCCAGCACTGTCCAGATGGTGTCTGACATTACTGCTTTAACAGCCCTTTCACTGGCCTTATCTTTTGGCATACAGGATGGGTGCCAGCCCAGCACCCTACATACCTGGGCCTGCTCCCATCTACAGATTCGCTCTGATCTGACCTCCCCTAACTCAAAACATCAAAGACTATCAAATGAAAAAAATCTATCCAACCGTGACGAATAAGAAAAGCACCATTTTGGGGCACGAAGAATGAAAAAGTGAAGCACCTCTCAGGCTCAGCAGCACCACCGCACCGTGAATATGAGGACTGCTTTACAAGACAGCTGGAGATATGGATGGCCCATATACTATTGGATGAAAGAGAACGCTAGTGATGCAAACATGCCATGAGTTGCATCCTCTCTGTCTCAATGAGACAGACAGTAACACACTAATAGGGTGCAAACAGGGAACAGACAGACGCTGGAGAGTTTCTATGGCATGTAGGGAATGAGCTCCCTGTCACATAACATTAATAACATTGAGACTGCAGGATGAAGAGAGGGAGGGATGGAATAAGAATAGAAGAGTAACGGGGAATGAAAGGGATTATGAGAGGAGAATGTGAATAGATTGAAAACAGAAAAGAGACTGATGGAAAGAGAATGAGGAAATAAGTTGCACGAGAAATAAAGATGCGGAAAAAGAGAAAGGTCCAGCGTTGGTGTCCGCACACACAGGAAGGCCTCCTCTGATTAGACATGCTGGCTAAATTATCAGCTCAAGGAGGCTATTAAATCCTCTCAATGTGGGATGCAGGTCTGCGCTGCTCTGTTTCAAGCCAGTCCCACTCCGGCATGGGGCAGGAACTATTCTTAGACAACAACCTACTGTCGACTGCGCGCCACGCTCCCTGTCTGCCTATCTGTCTGTCCATTTAACAACCTCTAACAACCAAACACACGCACACACTTCTCACTCAATAAACAGACTTCTACTCAATCTAATATCAGGCTTTAAAGTAAGTGCTGTACACAGGGTGCGTATCAAGGGAGCCTGTTATAATTACCCAGCCAGATTTTACTGCACCGTGTAGGGAACATAACAACAGCATGAGATAACTGTTTGCTGTCCACTTGACATTCCTCGACGAACACGCACACCCCAAGCAATAACAGGATGCAAGCCTAAATGGCAACGCAATCTCTTTTTAACGCACTCTTTAACACATGCTTTTGTATAATGAAGGGAGATCTCTCGAGAATAAAAATGGGGGATAAAAACAAACCCGCTGCTCAGGAAGGCGTGGAGGTGCCAGGAATGTAATCTTGGGGAAGGCCTCTGCCAGGACGCTGAAGTGTTTGGAGTATCTACGCCATGTTCCAAAACCCCATTAATGGGCACATAAATCTGCAACATCAACCTGTTTATATATTCATAAGTCAGCTAGGTCCTCCCCAAAGAGCCTGGTGCACTTAAGTGAAAGTTGGTTGCATGTGTGAGTTTGTATTTATGTGACTGAAGAGGGCTTGTGTGTGTATGTGTGTGGTATGTGCACCCTCTAATCCACAAGTGGTAATTAGGCTGAGCCTTAGCTGGACCCTTAAAACTGATGAGAAAACTAAGAAACATGCCGGGGTACGACCCTACCCTTGGCATTGACCGCCCCTTCCCTTCCCATGGACACTCCTGTGTGAATTTGGAGCAAAGCCCCCCGGATAAATGGAAGGTTTAATGTAATCCCTATAAAATCCTGTTCATGCTGCTACTCTTTCTCCCTTTCTGCCTCTCCCTCTCCTCTTTCATTCATTCCTGCTCTCCCAGGGAGCACGTAAAATGGTTAACGGCGGGGCCAACCGCGAGGTGTAAACCGCAAAGAGATGGGGCTAAGTGTTGGGAGCGTGGGACCACCAGCTCCACGTGTGTGTGTGTGTGTGTGCGAGGGGGAGATTAGCCCCCTATTACAGAGCCCGCTTTTAATCTGGTCTACCCCCATCTCTCCCACTTTTCCCTGACTCTCTTTCTCTTTGACAGTGAGAGTTTTTAACGTAGCTCTCAGCTTTAATCTCCACCACTCTGCCTCCTCTTTGAGGCTGGTATTCAGAGCAGACAGCATGCCACTGGGAACCCATTTTGTCAAGCTCACCCCATAAAAAAGAAATAAGCAAGTAGGATGGAGACACAGGAAAAGTGTGTGAGAATCAGAGAAGTAAACAAGAGAGGCAGTGAAGGAGAGGAGAGGAGAGGAGAAGAAGAAGAAGGATGGCAAGCAGGCAAGAAAGGTAAGGGTTAATGATAATCGGAGGCCCAAAAGTTGACACTCACAGAGACGGAAGCCCTGGTTCTTTGGCTGCTGTTGCTGTTGCTGGTGCTGCTGCTGCGAGGTCTCACTGTAGACTGTTGTGATGTCTCCCTTCTCACAGTTGTTGTAGCAGTGCCCGTCGCTGCACACCCTGCGGCACACCATGGGTGTGAAGACGATCTTGATGCGGTCCAAATTGGAGGTGAGGTTGGCCCCTGGAAAACACACACACACCTGGGTGAGCGGGAGCAGTAGCAGAGACAGACTGGAGACGAGCTGCATCCTTCCTCCTTCAGCCTCACTGTGACACACTCCCCGTCTGGGCAAAGGGAGGTTTATAAGTGTGCGAGGGTGTGTGCTGACGGCTGGGCAGTGGCACGCTGCAGCTGAATGAGCGATGCGCCACACGCCAACAAATGGGGGAAAGAATACTATTAGGTATCAGGCTTGCCTCCAAGCCCTTTATCTTGGGGAGAAGGTGTTTTGGATGTGTGTATGTGTGAAGGAGACAAAAAAAAAAAAGAGAGCCTGAGTGCAAGTTAACATTGTGTAATGGTGGGAAGCAGTTCAACAGCCGTTGCTGTGGTACAGGACTAAAAAACAAGAGAAGCCTGAACAGCAGACAGCTGTGTATGCTGGATGGTGGATCAGAGGAAGATGAAGTAGTGAAGGGAGAATAAAAAATTAGGAAAGACAAGATCACATTTCTTTTTGTTGTGGGTAGAGGCGCCAGGGTTCAGTGCCTGTCATGTCGGAGAGGTGACAGGGCAGATTCCCAAAGATATCAAAGCATCAACACACAAGAATACACACACACACTCCCCTCCAGCGGATTGTGGGCCAGCAGAGCACACACACACACACACACACACACACACACACACACACGCTTACATAGTATATGCAGCTTTCATATCAAACGTCTGTCTGTCTGGTGTGATGCAGACCACAGAGGGGGGTGGGGTGGTTGGACAGTGGAAGAAGGGAAGTGAAGCCTGGGAAGCTGCCAATTTTTTTTCCTGTGGCTAATGTTCCATTCAACGATGACACCATACATGTGTATGTATGTCTGTGAATTGAGCCATAATAGGTCGTGTTTGTTTTGACGTGGCTAAGGAGAGTGGAAATGTTAAGTATGCATGTAAAGTGAGACCAGATCCAAGTTTTATGATATTCTTTTTACAGTGTGTAATAGATACGTTTTTAGTTCTTACCTGGGGGTAATAATGCATTGTTGTACTGGCCGTGCAGCTGGCTGTCGCTGGTAGGCCTGTGGGTGTTATAGCCATGCCCGTTCCTGTATCCATGCCAGTTCCTGTGTTCACTGCTGTGTCCGTTTGCGTAGCCATTGCCACTGGGTAGAGCGTTGGAGGTTATAGGCCCAGAGGATGATGGATATCGTTTCACAGTGCGGGAGGTCCCAGTCTGCTGAGGGGAGGAGTCAGGGGGTCCCCGTCTCACTTGGGTCCTGTCACATCATCACAAGACCATAAACATATGACCTCAGCCAAACGTTAATGTCCCACACACGTACACACTCACACTGAAACACCCATCAGCAATGTACGTGCATCACCGTGAAATCCATTTAAGCGTGGTCAGTGTGTGAAGCAGAAAATAATATTCCTGCGAGACAAACATGCTGTCTTAGGTCATAGCTTTGCTTAATTGATTTTATAGATGAGACGCAATGATTTGGAAATAATTTTGTTTTAATCAAATTAATAATACCATATCATTCTTTAAGCACAAAGGGTTTCTCAACTAACATCTGCTGTAAGCCACAGAGCCGTGACCCTTTGCTAATTAATGAAAAGATTCTGTTTGACATTAAAGACATTTTGCAAGAGAAGATTTTTCATCACTGATTAACCAAAAAATAAAGGATCAGGCAACCAAAGGGAATAAGACTCACAGGTTTCAGTTTGTGTGTGCGTCTGTGTGTGGTTGGCCTCAGAGAAAAGTGTGTGATTAAACACATTAGATCTTTCCATCAGGACTACTAAACCTTTCCATCACCCATTGTGTCTGCTTGACTAGATTATGAACTCCCTGTTCTGTCTGACTGTGGCCAACCAGGGAGCAACATCCTGCACGCTGCACCGGGCTGGAGGAAGTATTAAAACTAGGGTCAAGAACAAAGCTCGTCCAGGGCTGCGAGGGGCACGTTTTTTACCGGTGAGCATTTGATTTGGGTCAATTACTGAGAGCTGTGTTGCGCGACCTGGAAGCTGAGCTCATGTGAGCGACCTGGGGGAGGCGCGTGCCACTCAGACAGACAGGCAGACGTTCCTACCTTGGCTCTGGGGGTGTAAGAAAAGCTCGGGGAGTGCTGGGATTCAGCCCTGCGAAAAACATCTGGATCCCACTGATCAGCCCAGACAGACAGTCAGCAGAGCAAGACAAAGATGAACTGTGCCGGATAGATCAGAAGAACAGCTCTACAAAGCACACCTGTGGCCCTGTAAGGTAATTGGGGTGTAATCAAACCCCAAATGAGGATATAAACCATGCATTAACATTTATTACATGTGGTTTTTAGCCACACACCACGTATTTACACACTGAATGAGCTCTTTGGACCCACAGACGATAATCAGACAAATAAACACATGTGCGCGCTGCACAAAAATGCATACGTGTACACACACATGCTTGCACACACACATACACACCCTGTCCCAGCTGTGCTAGATGTAGCACAAGCCAATGCATGCCTCTTTATTCAGAAACCACATTCCTGCTGCCAAGGGAACGGGACACTAAATGAAAAGGGAGACAAACATTTGATAATGGTCTCTCACGTCATCTTTTTCGAAAGACAACAGGCAGCACCTATAGCTGACAGCTGCTGACCCAGATCCTGAATCTCCAAGGCGGGGCCCGGAGATAGGATGTGACACGGGGAAACAAGAGGTTCTGGTGTCAAGGTAGTGAGGACTTACAGGAGGTGGCTGACCCAGCTACACCGTCCACTCCAGATTATGAGTGGGTTTTTCCATCGCTAACTGTGACACCTGGCCTGCAACCATCCTGCCTCACTTCCTCGGCTCAGCCAGATGTTGCTCTTTCTGTCTCTCTCACTTTCAATGGCAAAGTGACTTCCTCCCATCATGAGCTCACCGCTGCCCTCTCTGCCTGCAGATCAGAGGCCGGCGAGGGCAAGCACGACTCACTCTGCATGTTTGATGTCATCATTAGGAACTTCAAGGCCCCGGCGATCCAAGGAGGAACCATTCCCCCGCCATGTTCTGGGTGACTTGAAAGCAATTTTGAAGACCTCTGCCAAGATTGCATGGAACATGGTTTGAACAGACAGATGGGGAAAATGTTTTGGATATCAAATGATGGCCATACAGCTTTAATTAAATCTCTGATGGTGCTGATAGGAGAGCTGCTGAATGAGCATATGGTCCAAAGACAGAAATGAGAAAAAGAAAAATGATTGGAAAAATATATTGAATTTATTCTGCTAACATAGTTTATATATTTTAAAGTTGTGAGTTTAGTGGTCCTTATTACTATGAAGTTATTATTGTTGGACTTAAGCAATATTACATGAGAGTTTTACCTCAAATAATGATGGTAAAGCTCACCCACGATTGAAATATTGCAATACAACAGTTACAGACAAAATAAAAGATAACATGTATAAATGTACAAGTATACAAGATAAATGTATTCATATTATGGGGCAATTTTCTTCCAAAATAAAACTCTTTTCGCTAGTGTTATCTCCCTTTCCATGGAAATGTGTGGGGTCTGTACAGCAGCCAAAACAACACTGATGTTATACTCAAAGTTGTGTTTTCTGAAATGTTGTGTTTGGAACACAGACAAATAATGGACGTAGCTACTGTGACGTCACCCATTCGTTGGTTTGTGGGCTCCCATTTTGAGGCCTCGAGTTTGGCATTACTGTCGTCGCCATCTTGGATTTTTGGAGCCAGAAGTGACCATATTTGGATTAAAAAAGTCTGGCACTGTGCAGGAGGAAGGGGTGGATCTGACTAAGAAGCCAAGAACAGTAGCAACAGACAGCCTGTCACTCAAAATGGCCAGCCCTTAATTATGCATAACTTTAAGCCTTAATAAAATGTAAACAAGTATGTTTTGTATAAATCCACCCCTATACAGTTGTCATGAAGAGGGAAATTAGGTATAGAAACCAAAACTGTTTTTGTACCAGATTATGAACATGTTTATTTCTGCTGTTAAGTTGGGCATGTTAACACTGGGGGTTAATGGGGATTGACTCACTTCTGGAGCCAGCCTCAAGTGGCTGTTCAAAGAACTGCAGCTTTTGGCACTTCTGCGCTGGCTTCATTTTTCAGCCCTGGAGGTTGGCACTCGGTTTCAGTCACACCATCAGACACACACATGTAATGAAACCTACTTAACTATTCTAGCAAGTAGGCCAAATCTTAGTTACTACCTAACAACTGAGACAATTTCTAGTAACTGTTGAGTCAGCCAGCCAACTTGAGCTACTGCTAATGCTTTGTGGGGTTTACCAAACTAAATATATACCGTACACATAAAGACAAAATGGCTTTGTTTGCTCAGTATCTCTTTGTTGTATAATCTTCTATTAGCATCAGCAAAGAAAGATAGTATGACAGACAGATAGACATCATGTCAAATTACTGAGGCCAAATCATTCAGACACTGATTACATTAGGGAGAGTCAGATTGTATATGGCGTGAGGTTTAACTGGGTGTATTTCATGTATCATTTCGTGTTGAGAACATTTCCTCAATAATTACATTCAAAGAGAAACAATCAGTCCTTAAACTCTAATAAGTCCAAACACTTGATCAAAGCATCAGTTTATATCTGATAGCAACAGAGGCCTCTAACTGAGACATAAAGCCATTGGCGCTGTCCAACTCCACTCATCATCACTCACTTCTTATGTATGAAAAGCAATTAAAACCAAACCTCATCACATTTGAGGAAATTACAAATCACAACGATGGCCAAGAGTCCACACTGCGCATGAAATAACTGTATAGCTTCCAGTGAGTTGCGAAAGTGTTATCTGGCGCTCAGTCGGTACTTATCTTTGAAGTCGTCGCTGCATTACGACATGTGAATATTAGTTCTCATGAAGGCATGACAGGCAGCATGAATGGCAGTTCCAGCCGCGCCCCTTGACCCAGATGAGTTGGAGAGGAGGTAGTTCTGGAGCTCAAACAGCACAGAGTCAAGCCAGGACCAAGAACTGGAGGACAGTCAAAAAGGCTGCAAACCCTCTGATCTCTGAGCTTCTGCTGATGCTGTACATAAAAACCAAAGAATTACACTGCCAAGCAAAATGCTAGGTGTACTTTGAAGTTTTGATGAGAGTGCGTTTGGGGGGGTTACATAGAGAAATTCGGTTAAGTGGCTTTTTTTAAGTGCCAGGAAACCTCCGTAGTGGGGGCCTGGAAAACACTACTTCCCATCATCCCAGTGGTGACTGTTGTTTCTGTGAGTTGCCCACTGGGAAACAGGAGCCTCCAAAAAGAAATTCTGGATTTATCTTATAATCTGTTCACCCAAAATATTCACACACACATAAACGTAGTGACCCAGATCTTCAGGAATTGTTTACATCTTAAACCATCTCCGTAGCCCACTCTGCATGACTAGGCCAGAACAGTGTTTATGTGAAGCATTGCACAGTAACGTATGGGCCACAGCTGATTCATTCACTAACAGTTCAGTCTCGGAGGTGCTTTCATTATCTTCTCTCTCTATAAATCTCTATGTGAAATAAAGCATACTTGTCAGACACAACTAATGTATTTCAGACAGAGAACCTAGTTTCTCTGGGCTGAGGATGCCAAGTAGGTTGGAGAGGACTGCGATATTAAATGGTTTTTCACCAGCCCTCGCAGCACTTCAAGCCCAGCACAAGTCTACCTTGGCAAAGCTCATTTTTCATTTTGATTTGTTTGAGAATACCAAAGTCCGAACCCACATCTAATGGCTCAGATTGTTGGCTTATAGCAGCTAATGCAGAAAATAGACTGATATGAAGAGCTCGTCTGGTTGTTAGATGGAGCCATTTGGCTTTGAGCAGACTGTCTAAACAAGACAGTCTGACAGCAGGCAGAGGTGTCTGGCATGAGCATCGCAGTCTGGGTCACACCACACAACCCGATAGCTCCCAGCCTTGTCACTTTGTCCCGTCTCAGTTCTCTTTGTGTTGGACTGGACTTGACCTTCAGAGTGACGAGTGGCAAACCTCTGGAACCATCAGCGGGTTTATGACCAATCAACACAAGAGTCGCTCTATCCTGCCGAGGAAAATCAAGTCATTATTCTTTTTATTTAAACAAAATGTTTAATGGTTCCATTTACCTCTTTCCAACGTAGAGCGTCAGCCAAAAACCCCCTATTACATAAGAACCACACATAATTGGGGCAATTTAAGGGCTACTTGGTAAATGGGAAAGTAAATGACGGTCATCAAAGGCCAAGTGTAAATCATAGTTTACACACATTCATCTCATTCAGAGAAAGCATTCAAGACCATTGTTCATTTCAAAGCTTACGCTCGGACATGCAGATCATCAGTTTAACTGGAGGGAACAGCAGGAATCGAAAAAATTGTGCAAATAGCAGCCGAAACAATGAAAACGTTGTACTGCTCAACCACTGCAAACACTGCTGGCAACAAAGGAAAAGGAGATTTATGAGCGTATTTGGGACATGCACTTTTGCAGTCAAAGAGCTTTACAGAGCACAGTGTGAGGGGCACCAACAGTTTTTGGATGTAGCAAAGCAGATTGGCCCCATTCCAAAGCTTTTAAATGTTGCCTACCAAGTGGCAAAGCAACAGTTAAGAGATTAAGAATAAACCACACAGCTGAACGACTTTCCAAAAAGACTATATTTTTCAGAGGGGGCACTATTAAACTGGGAAACACCTTGAAATGGATAGATAATGTATCTTTCTTCTCTTGATATTAAATTTGAGACTGTCAAGAGAGAAAGATGTTTTTCAGCAAGAAGTTCAACAACAGATGGTGCTCCACATTTTGCAGACCAGAGCTTGCAGACAAGGAAGGAGAGCGCAGACTGTTGAAATCAGTCCCAGGAGGTGTTATTCAAGAACATTAGCAAAGACATACACACTTGACTCTTGTTCATGTTTTGCTATTCAAAGCCCCAAAGTGTTATGAATCTCTGAGGCGTCCAAGACATTAGCTACAATGTAGCTAAGAAGAGAGAAAACATTCCAGATTAGCAGCAAAGATATTATCATTGTTTGACCGGGATTCCTGTTCCAAGTATGACTTGTTTGCTCCAGAATTTGAATTGGCAAAAAGTCAGCTTCTACATCTGATTCATGATAAGAAATTAATTACTAATTGGATATTTTAAGTCTATTTTGTTTTTACTTTGGTTGTTTTCCCATATTTGATCTAGCTCTCAGGGCCCACAGGCAAAGAGGGGAAAAGTTTAATTCAGAATTCGGTCTGTCTTAACAGCCGCGGTGTATTTTAGGAGGTGAAAGAAGTCTCTGCGGGCTGAGAGAGAATTAATCCTCTCTTACCCACCCAGTCAGCGCACCAAACCATCTGTACCACCAGTGGTCAAACCCTGCTGTGGTCACGCATCTCATTCCTCAGGCTTTATGCAAAACGCCCTTATCCATTCATCATCTGCCACTGAGGTCCCTGTGTGTTTCTTTCAATAAAATCCTGAGGTTTGAACCTTAGCATGCACCAATAAATATAATATCCAACAACCCCAAGGGCATTTTCATTATGCTGTTGTTGTGTGTGCTGTGTGTCCGCATAGCAACAAGGTCACGCAATGGCATGGTGGTGAAGTTTGTGTTGGTTTGAAATTCAAAAATAACTCAACACCAGCCTCTGTCGTATTAAAGTCACCCAAAATTATAGCTTTTTGCGAATGTTTAATCTCTGTAGTAAATGTTTTAAACAACACTGGTTACTCTCACAACTTGTTTTGCAAGGTAATTGTGAATCACATTGTTAAAACTCACTGAAAAACTCTTGGGGTTTATGTTGTTTTAAAGGAGTAGACAGTTTGGGAAATACATATTCTCTTTCTTGCAGCGTTAGATAAGAAGACTGATACCAAGCAGATACTCTAAGTATACTACCCTAAATATTGTACTGGTACTGTGTGACAGTAGAAAAGTGTGCACTGGTAGAGATTTGGGAACACCTTTTCTACCACAGGACCTACTGTATTCGGGGCAGGTTATGTAGCTAATCAGGGCTGGATTCTCATGTGATCTCGGGATTCTCACGTGATCTTACAAATCCCACTGCCTCGCAAGGTAACGAAATATAGAAACCTGTAACACTTGAATTGATTGTTCCCAGGAACTTACAAGCTTCCATTTTGAAAGACTTTTAGTTTTACTGTTTTGAGTCATACTTGTAACTCAAATGTTGTCCATGCGGGGTGTTTTTTTTTTTTTTTGTATAGAAGTTCCAAAAAGAAGAAAAGAATCAAACCTGATGAAGTACGTTTATTTTAAACCATTCCTTAATTGAATTTTGCAGAACAATTACTGTATGAGATATACTGTTACCATGATGTATTATGTACCATAATAAATAAAGAGATTAGATAAAAGATTCTGTCCAAATCGCCCACCTTTATGTTGAATTGTTTCTTTAAAGAACTTGCATTAAATATATATTTGCTTATATGTATGTTACAGCAGGGGCCTGTGTGTGCTACATGTGGGTTTTTTGTTCCTATGACAACTATCCTGACATTAATATTAGCTAGGTAGCTAACGTAAGGATAGTTAACAGAGGGCTGACTACACAGTTAACAACAACCATAAAACGCGTACAGTAATAAAGTACAACACTCACCGGCAACATTCAGTGTCTGGCAGATCTGCTCCCACAAATGAGCTTTTCTGTCTTTGCTGTGATTGATTCTGACACCTATCGTATAGCTTGGGATAGACAATAGCTCAAGAAGCAACAGTGATGACACCAGCGCCAATCTGAGATTTTCAACTAGAGGTGATTGAAGTGGCCGCACAGAAAAGCTGAAGCACTCTGAAAAAAGACGCTGGCCATGCCGCTTTTTTCTCGCTCTCTCCTCATTGGAAACAATTGAAAAAAGATGCTGGTGCGCAGAAAAAAAAAAGCAACGTGGACACAGGCCCTAAGGCATCACAAGAGGAGAAAGGACTGGTCAAAATCAAAAGAATATGTCCGCCCAAACAGACAACAAACAACAGATTTTATTCATGGATACATGAATAATGAATGAATAATGTCATCTCCTAGTGCTCAGTGAATAGTCAAAATAGACAAAAAATACAAAGTGGTGACATTTTGTCTGAATGCTCCATGGAAATGCACTTTAACGTTGCCAGGAGTGCCAGTAGTCAAATGTGTCCCATACTATAAACTAGGAATAACAGGAAAACACCTAGTCACAGAAACATGTGCAGAGCTTTAATGATAAGCTCCTTTCTCCCGAAACAAGGACATGTTCTTCTCATATACGTGGCTGCATAAGGACAAACATCAGTGAGCAATTAAGACCCAGTCACTCTTTGATAACATCTCTAGTCATTATGACTTGGATAATTGTGGGTCCTGGCAGAATATTTCCCTTTGTGAAAATCTGGGTGTGTCTGAGGGCTTATCGCACCAGCCACTGAGGCTGGATTAAATCATGTTCTCTCTGTCTGGACGGCCTTCCAGGAATCCCGCTAGTAGCAGCCAGAGCCTGGGTAAAATGAATTACAGTTTAGCTGGATTGACTCAGAAAGTTTTTTTTTCTCGCCCCGGGGGATGAGGCTTATATTAGAGCAACAACTGGGTCCAGCGCTGAATTGAAAGCAGCGTAGGTTCTTGAGAAATGTATTTAGCAAAGACTATTACTTGAATCAGCCAAAATGCTACACAGACAAATGAAGAGATGAAGTTCCACTTGATTTTATAGGTATAACTTCCCTTACCGCCTGCATGAAAATAGATTTTCTGTAAATTTAACCTCATTGAGGTTTTCGGGAACTACGTGATCAAAACATATGACTACTGCCGTCTACTCAATCACAGGCCAAAAGCTGTGAAATAAACAGTTTCCTTTCCATCTCCAGGGGGGCGGTAGCAGTGCCAACCTGTCTGTTTTCACCTCAGGTTTTATAAAGTGGAGGTTTTCGAGCTCTAAGAAATCCAGAAAGGCCTGAATCAGGATGGAAGCAAAGCAGTGTGGTTGCTGCGGTTCAGGGGCCAGAATCAAAATGCCTGGAGACATGGTGAGCTGAGAGGCTATTCAATACTCTCCAGTTTATTGTAGTTGCTCTGATCATTCACTTAGTAAAATGCCACAAGACAGGTCAGCAGGAAGAGCCATTACAAAGTGCTGACTGAGGATATGCCTACGCTGGTCAGTGTCACATGTCAGACTGCTTTGACAATGAGCCAAAGAGGGTTTCCAATAAGAGACGTGATTGGGGGAATTTTTGAACAGATCTGTAACACTGGTTTTAAAAGCAATAAAAGCTTTACCAGAGGTTCACGTAGAACACAAGGGGAAAGTGCAGACATAAAGAAGGCCAACAGAAAGTTGAGTTTCGACGTCTGGATAAGAAAGAAGAAATTCATGTGTGTGGGATGTGTATGGTTGCCCCACAGGAATCCTACATCCTGACAACTGATTGGATTAAGTGGTTCCACTCACGGCCATACAGCTAATTCATGCTTTTCAACACCATGTCCCATATCTGGGAGATGAGCCTGATTGATGCTGTCTCCATCTGCCCCAGCTCCGGAGCTGGAGGCTTGGAGTGCATTCTGGGATAGGCGCCCCTCTTCCTATAACTGCCGTACAGTATTTGTCCCTCCGACAGCTGCATCTGCACAGGCCTGCTTGATGAGAAGGATTTGGCTGTGGATGCCGAGCTCCCTGGCACTGCGGCTCAGAGAGCGTGTTTCGGATGGGGCTTTGGAGAGTTGGGATGGAGAGAGAGAAAGACATATCTGTCCCACGCTGAGTTCTCTATGGTCCTTTGTTCCCTCTGGCCTAGCAGGAAGCCAAACACTCATGGGACTCGTTTGGCTCTGGGTTTGTAGAAAGAAACACACCAACTCTTCCTGGCCTGGCTCGGTCCATATTGTTGTGTGTTAAGCTTGCTCACAGTCAAAACTCTACAGTACATTTAGACACACATATTATGAAACATATGCTGAATCAGTGTTGGTTCATTTGCTATCATCATATGTTATGCAAAATGTAACACTTCTGTCGCCTTATTCTAACATGTTGAGAGTTCACCTGAGGACAGGATAGCTTCCACAGTTGAGTCAGCTGAGGCATGGAGGTACACAACATTCCCCCTAACGCCACCATACTGTGGCAGAGGATGTGCAGCCATGCTCCGGAAAGCCCTAACCCATTCATATCTCAAGTGAAAATACACCAGGGCATGGGAGCAGGGCAAAGGTAAAGTTAGTAGCACCAGCACGCAACACAAACACGCCTGCAATCCAAAAGCTGCAGTTAACCTGACCCCGTTTAAGTTCATTCCCAGTCTGCCCACACTGGGACACAAATCACACCTCTAGACACACTGTCATATGCCTGGTTTAGAAGCAAGATAGAGCCCTATTCAGCAGAGAGCAGCACATACAACCTGTGGGAATTACCCTGCACTTTACCCCTCTTCTCTTCTTCAGTGCGGCTCCCCATCTGCAGGCCTCCTCTGTTTGGCAGCAGCCAAAAAGAGAGACAAGAGGATGATTCTGGACACGTCCTCTTTGAGTAGCAAAGCAGACTGCCAGGTGGTACAGTAGGAAAACTTTCCCAGGCTGAATGTTTAGAAATATATTTTAGTCTTAAGAACACACATATCTGATCAAAGTCGAAGGCATCAAGAGTATTACGAGATGGAAAGCTACTGTGGGGTTTGTGCAACTCTGTTAATTTATTATCCTCTCAACTGAGTTATGAGAAACTTGTTGAGCGAATTTCCACTCCCCCCTGTCAATGTTTATGATCATATTTTATTCAAGCTCTGTTACACTTGATACCTCCGATTCTTCAGTGATCACTACTACCGAGAACATTGGTGATGATAGTAGAACAATATTTCTCTACAGGTGCTGAGGTCACCTAGAGGATTTTGATGGTGGCTCCCGTCAGTGCTGGTGGTGTGGTTTTGTCTGGAGTGGGAGTGAAAGCAACCAGTGATCCATGATTAACATGGAGAACTCCCACTGTGACCACAGTTTCCTCTGAGAAACGGCTGTGTGGCTATGTGCACAGCCTTGAGTCAACAATCCACATAACCGCCAGCCCTATTAGTCACCAGGCAAACGGTGGAGCTGATATAAGCATAACAGTTAATGCAGAGAAAGTCATATGCATCATCCTCTTAAGAGTCCATGTCACTGGGTGTTTTTGTTTTTCTTCAACATCCCAATATGTTACTGGGTGTGACCACATTTGTAATCATCCCTGAAGCATATTGCAGAGACATTGATGCATTCAAATTAAATTTGAAACACTTAAAATAGAGAACCAGTGGTGACAAATAAAGACACTCTGCTCCAACATTCTCTCTTCCAATCCAATACCTCAGCACAAGCTGTTGAGACCAACTCTTCTACCTATTCAACACCAGTGCTCCCTTTTCCCAAAATTGTGATTATGTTTACCTCACTGTGTGGAGCTTATCGGAATCATTCTTACGTAAGTTAACATGAGGCAAGGGATAACTGGGGTACTTAAAACTTGCCGGATAATGTTCGCTTGATTTCCTGGCAAAGGTAGACCACGTTCAACTTTTTTGCTGGGATGACCTGTAGTCTTTCTAGTCAGAACCCTATTTCTGACAACACAGTGGCCTCATTGAAATGAATGAACGTGGAGCAGTGGGGAATACCACCTTTGCGCTTTATGCATATAAAGAACTGTATACAGTATTGGAGGCGGGGCCTTGTTCATTCCTATGAAAGTTGCTCAGTGGCGCATGAAGCCAATAAATCTTGATTACCCCAGGAAAAATTACACAAATATTTGGCATGGTTGGGCCCATAAAGCAAGTGCACTACAGACTTTTGCAAGACATGCTGCTAATTTCCACCAGCTGAGTGGCTAACTTCCGGTTTAGCCCTCCGCTAACAATGAAGAGGGACAAAATGATTTAATTGTGACTCTTCTAGGCTTTTGAAATGTTATCAAACCAAATTAAGGATGCACAATATATATCAGACCAATACAAGAGCAAAACATGTGTCTAGTGTGAAAGATTTCCACAGTTTCAGAGGAACATGTTCCCATTGGGGGACTGATCCCCTACTGCCAGACTCCCTACAAGATCAGCAAACTTCATGCTGCCATTAAATAGGTCTGCGCTATAAGACCGTCTCCAGAGTGTTAGCACAAGCTAACACAGCTGCAGGGGCTCACATCCAGCACAGAGCCTTTAAACAGCCCCAACAAACTCACACACAAAAGACTCAACCCTGACGTTAAACCCATTAATAACTGCTAGCCGTGTGATGCTACAGTTAGCCCTTAATATGTATCATCACCTGGCGACCCAGTCTGGAGCATGTCCCCTGCCTGACTGCACCTGCTCAGCCTCTGCCCTCAACTTCTACACTGACAATGTTGTTGTTTGAGGTGAGTGTTAATGTGTGAGGTGAATCAATACTGCATCACTATTCTACCTGGAAGTTGTGGGCTAGTCTATGGTAGGACAGTGAGATGGCATGAGTGAATATAACGTGGACCTGCCAACATGGGAGAGTCAGAACTGTTCTTTGTTTTTGTTGTGCTCCCAGTAGTGATGTCAGATTTGGTTAGGGCCGGGCTATGGAATATTAAATCATTCATATTATCTTACTACATCTTAGCCTTTTTTACCCTCAGATGTTCTCAAACTACAGGTTATGAACTTATTTTTAAAATCAAAAAAATTATATTATATTATGGTATCGGCCATGAGAAGCAGGCAATTGTCGGTTATCTGTATCAGTTGAAAAAAATCAGTATCAGGCTGCCCTTAACCAAATAGATCAAATCCCGACTGAAATGAGTCATTTCGAAGGGATTGTAAGGCTCGTAAAAATGTATCCACTGATTTACAGACATCTCCTTCACAATGTGTCTATGGAAAAGAGTCTTTTTGGGTCCAATGACATCAAGTGACAGACCAAGAAATTGTTATTCCACTGTCTGGCCACCACGAAAACTGGCTTCAAACCCTGGCGCACTCTTTGAGGGACTGGCTTAAACTTGTGTAAATTATGTCTTCAATTTTTTTTTAAATTTGGTTTGAGTCTTAGTCCTGTGTCAGATGTCCTTGTTAGTTTGTGCCATTTTTCATCAACCTTGCCTGCTTTGGGGCACTTTAGTTTTATTTTAGTCACAGACAACCATAACTGTTTTAGTGTTGGTTTAGTCTAAAACTAAAATAGTTAACACTTTTAGTCAATCAAAACTGTTGACATTTTCATCTTTTTAGTCATCAGACAATATTGAACATTTCAGTAAATCTAGTCTTTACCAATAATTTTGTCATTTTAGTCAAATGTAAACCACATTGACTTTATCTTATCATTATATGATAAAAAAACACATTAAGTCAGTGCTGTCTCGTCATCATCTTGACTTAGCCAAAAAAAAAAAAGGTTGTTGATGAACATATCTAGTCATAGTTTTCTGGCTTTAACATATATATATTTAAATAATAACGCTAATGACGAACTCCACGGTTCCTTGTCTCCATAATACACAGTCTTTGATGTGTCATTTAATTCAGTTTATAATCTAGTTATCAAATATCCTGTATGTTTAAGATCTACTACAAAAAAATCCTCTGACTGTATGCAGTACCACTGTACAGCTCTGTTATCCAGGTAGCTGCTGCCAGCTGTCCCCAGTCTGATTATGTAACAGAGACCAGAAAGAGATGACCTTTTGGAGGGACAACCCGCTTACTGCACACACATCCTGCTCTGCCCTGCTCTGTTTCCTGCAGACGAGTCTGATGTCAGAGAACGGTGGGGGTATGGAGTTGCTATGAAGGACTCATAGGAGGTGCTGAATACATCCTCTGTGCGTTATCACAGTTTCAGCATAGCCAGGAGTGTTCACCACTGGCCCTGACCTTCATACTGGGAGCTGACAGACTAGCTGTGATCTACAGGATCTCGTGCTGACAGGGACAAGCCTTTCACTACTGCTGAGCACAGCACTCACAGGAAACGCTGGTTTGCAGTGAAACACATTTGGTCAAAGTAGGAAACAGATATTTGTTTGCCAGCTGCATATATAGGATATGCCTATTTTAAATTTTATGGTTTTAATCCTACAGAACAGGTTGCTGGGACGTTTGGGGTTGAAATGGTCAGAAGAGAGGTGGAGGGCTGGAGACTGGAATACAAGAAGAGGTATGGAGTCGTATTCCCATGAATCCCAGTGAGCAGAAGGCTCCTCATATGTTTTGTCCATCCCAACAAGACTTTTATTCTAGGCTGTCAGTCATTTATGTGCTGGATTCATTCAGCAGGACTATTCAGGAAACAGTTTATTCTTTAAAATAACATTTCAGAAGGCAGCTGTGCCCACACAGGACTTACGACATGGCATCTGTCATCAGATTTTGACAGTCAGAAATTACATCTGTGTGTGGTGGACCGATTTGTAACCATTAAAATGGCTTTGCGTTCTGTGTGAACGCAAAGGTTTGTTTTTAGAAAACTGCAAATAACATTCGACACCAAAGCAGTGCGGAGGTCAGGACTCCCACAAGGGGTCACAACACAAAGTCGAAGGGGTCACCAGCTGATTAAGAGGATAGGAGGAGGAGGAAAAAACATGTTTTTGCTCCATCAGATTAAGCTTTTAAGACAGTGGATTGACACTTTTCTCTTATCTTGACTTTTTCTTGTAAAATTACTAAATGATTTCACCTTAAATATATTCACATAAAACAAGAAAAAAATAATCCTTTGGTTTAACTAGTCTCAACTAGACAAATACAACCTGTGAAAAGGGGCCACAAGCCCAAAGGTTGGGAACCACTTCACAAAAGGATGTTGCTACCTTAAGGCTGGCCCACAATTAAAGAGATCTTTTCAAATCTTAACAGATTTTTAAAATTTGAGAGACCACACACATAACAACATGTAATGATAAATCCAGTAGTTTTGTTGTTATAGTGTGCGGAGACCAACAATTTGTCCAAAACAGCAAACCACACACTAACAGATTCCCTTCCAAACAACCAGAACTGCAAATATTCATGAGTCATGGAGACAAACAGGCGTGAACATGGACTGTAAATGTTACAGCACAAGCTGGAGGCAAATAAATTTTGAGTTGAATCCCATTTAATATCGCATAAAACCATCTGAGACAGATTGGGTCATAAATGTTGTCCTCCAAGCAGATCAGGGAATGTAAAAAACACTTCCAACATACCTCAGGAAAATCTGGCAAGATGATCTTTAAAACAAGGCTTGGCTGGTATTACAGTACTATGATATAACAGGGTATTTAGAAATTCTGACAGTATTATTTTCAATACCATCAAAAATACAGATGCTTGTCTTTCTATTAACCTCATATGGAGATGCTGTATTGAAGATATATTGTATGTAGAGCACATCATGTGCCACCAGAGATCAGTATCTACAAGTGGAAAAGACAGCAAAGCTGGCAACTGCCAGTGGTGGTGATAATGTGACAGGACTGTAAACAAGTGGCCAGCGACAGCAAAGACAGTCCGTGGGGTAAAACAGCATATTTTCACATCTAATTTGGTAAATTAAGGGTTTAGTTGACAAGGCAGTTAAGGTAGTCTAAGTTTGGTGACAGAGAGAAGCTTGTATTCAGAATGTCTATGGTTGTATTTCTCTGTTTAATAAGGAAAATAGGTGTAAGAACATTACCGTTCCTGCCCAAAACCAACTTGATCTTGTGTATTGTGTACCTGGCACTAGCTGTTAGGCCCAGCAGGCTACCTTCAGAGCATCTTAATGTTTGATGGCATTGTCCATTTTAGAGGAGCTGTCTCCACATTTTCAGTAAGGCCCTTTAAATCCTAAAAACAATCTGGATTCTTCAAGTATGCCGTTGGGTAAGTGCAAAAAATATGGCTACTATAAGACCAGGGGCCATATTCAAAACATTCTGAGAATACTAGAGAGCTCCTAACTTCGCCTAAAAACTTAAAGTAAGGAGTCTTAGCTTAGGAGTGATTTAGGAAAGTTCTCAGAGCAACTCTGAGCAAGGAAGGGACAGAAACTTTTATTTTAGTGAGAAGGTGTGGCTGACCCTGTTGCTAGGTATGATGCATTTTTACAGATGTGATTGGCTGTCACAGATACACCCCTTTGTGAGCCTGCAAGGTGTGGACACCCAGTGGAAATGAAATGAACTGCATCACAATATGAGACTGAAAGTGTTGCCATTGTTCGTGTGATCCCTCTGCTGATGGAGGGTTAAGACAGACAAAAGTCATCACTGCTGCAGTGTTGCATTTTTCCAGTTTTTCAAATATCTTAGTGTTGTGATCATTTTATTTCTGGCAATATAGTGTTATTTTGTTGGGTGGGAAATGTGTGCAAATCCCTAATGCGATCATCCACAAACATTCTCCCTGCACAATCTCATCTGCAGCATGTCATTTACTCACTGTCATTCTGTATGTAGGTGTTTCCACCTTTTTCTCCTCTGTGTAAAGAACTCTTAAGCTTATTAAAAGTCCTCCTCTTTACTCCTGTTTTTCACCATGGGATCTATCTTAAAATCTGAGATGCTTTGTGAATAACTGATCTTTTCAAGGACCTAGTCTTAACCTTAAGGGGAAATTCTAAGAAAATGACACAGTTCTAAGTATTTTCTTAGAATTTCGTCACAAGGAGCGACTCTTAGCTCTAGGAAACTTTGTGAATATGGCCCCAGATGAGTCTATAATGATATGATGCATGAGAATGTTTATCACCATACAGACAAAGCCATGCCAAAGAGAAGAGACCCATTTCTTTGAAATGTTAACACAGCAGGCCTTTTGCTGGTAGCCATAGAGACAACATGTTGAAATCCTCCTTATTTGGTTATTGAGTGAATAGCTTAGTAAAACACTTACACTCCAACAGAGTAACCAAACCACAAAATCCCCTCTGATTGCTCAATGCAAAAAGCCTGTGTCTGGCCGCACAAGATTGAGGTGCAGGCCTGCTGAAAATTGAGTTAAGCATCATCTTAACTGTTGACAAACCTCTTAAAATCGACCACAGACACTAAGCTTTCCCTGTCTGCTGCCTGCTGACGTGCACACAGCGGGGTTTAATAGCTGTGAACTAGAGCTGACTGGACAATGAAAAGTAACGCCAAGTAGAAGGATTGATCAGCGGGAGGTCAACTGATTTCAGAATATATCCACTTTGCTCAGCTTAACAGATTACTTTCTCTGTCTCTAATTGATGTTTTCTCTTATTATCATTGTTTTCATTCCCTCCCTTCTTGTCTGTCTCATTCCTTCTCCACACTATTTCTTGTTCTTGGCGCCACTTGACAGGCAGGGTCAGTAACAGGGTGCTGCTGACATAACAAGCCAAGTTTGCTCCAAGAAAGACATATATAGTACCTCACACCTTCTCTAGTAGGGAAAAATGAAAGGACACTGGCTGGGTGCAGTGTGTATGGGGTGGCCTTTGCTCCTTCATATTACTGGGGGCAAGACCAACATGATCTATCTGTCTCTCCTCCCCGCCCCTCTTCTTACTCTTTAATTGAGCTTTGGCACTGGTGTTGTCTCTCTATCTGAACTCCACTCTCTATGACCTCACATTGCTCGTGCTTTCCTGGCTTTGGAAACAGTGGAACCTCAGCCTGATATATGAAACCAAGACTTGCTTCCACCACTTCTCCAGGGGGAAACACTGTTCCACCCCTACAAGATCATTCTGGGCTGAGAGAATGCTGAACATTCGCGGCAGTGCACGAGGGGCGAGCTTTAAATGTGAATTACACAAGCGCTTAAACAGCCTCCTGGAAGTGCCAATGAGAGAGTCGAGTACTCAAATAATTCTATGACTAATGTTTAAAGGAAGACATTTTACTATTTTGGCAGAAACTTTTATTCTGTCCTGCAAATTTCAGAAAAATCTGTTGGTTACAAGAACAAATAATTAGATTAGTCTGAGCTGCGTGCTTGGAAATTTTGCAGTCAACCAGAGGGAAATGGCTCATCTTGAACTTTACAGCACCTCTTAGTCAGCTTCAGGAGAAACATGAAAGATGGACACAGTCATAGTAGAGGCATTTGTGACTCAGGAACACTGTCTGCTTCTTACAACACTGAACCTGCAGTCTTGTCTCTTTCCATTTATCCCAGATCTGTGACTCAGGACGCAAAAATGTCCTGTGAGTCAAGAACAAAGACAACATATGCATAGCAACTGTGCAGTCCTCAAAGGTCTTGTATTGATTAGAAGATTTACTACGACTCAGAGATAATCGTTTTGGGAAGGAGGATGTACAAAAACTCTTTTATGAACCATCTGCCAAAACATTTAGTAGAGTTTCACTGAGCTACCACAAACACGTGGATGACTCAGCCAGCATAATTCCATAACACCAGAAAATGCACAAAATGGCACAAGACCCTCACAATTATCACGAGGAGCACCATAAATGTCACATGTAATTGAGTATTTTTAAGTGGTTTGGTGGAGAGAAATTACCCAGATGACAAACTGGCTAACAAGTGAATGATGACCTCAGTGCCCAAACAAATTATGGCTGTGTTGGGATTAGGAAAGCACTGGGCCTAAATCCAAAATGGACTATAATTTGACAAGATAAGTCTGAACCTGTAAGCAATAATGATCCGTCAAAATTCTTCCCGGAAACAATTACTCCCTTTCAATGTCCTTGATCAAAAATATGGTTGTAGCCATGGTAAAGCGATTAATCAAACCAAAAAGTTACTTCCAACAAGATTGGAATTTAAACAGTCAGAGGTTCAAGCCAAGAAACTATTAGGCCTGTCTGATTAGCAGTCTTTGGAGAGTTTGCTGAATGCACTTAAAGAGGCCTTCGTCTGAGCAATTATTAGTTGGATACATTATAGTCACAGTTATTCCAATAAATCAAAGAACAAAGTGAGAGCCTAAAGAAAATATAATCTCCCAGCTCTATTTTCATAGCAAATAGCATGGGTTAATACTCCTGTCTGGTAAATCATGTTATATTTTCCTACATTTCACAGATTTACCTTAATACCTTTTCAAGCATGGCAGCAAATGGCAGCAAATGCTTACTTGCGTTAGTATTTGTTTAACTTAGAGTGTATTAAAGATTTAACATATGAACCCGTTCATCTGGTTTGATTTATTGCAACGATAAACACAACCAGCGTCTAACGGGAGCGAAATGAACTACTGTTTGTTCAAGAGCGTTTAAATAATTTCTAATAGCGCTGTGTATCCATTTGTTTTCTGTGAGCTTTCCTGTGTGACAGTAATAGCAGTTAAAACAAATATCTCTCAGTGAAAGGCCACAGAATACTACATTCACTACATTAAAAAAAAGACAGGTTTTATTATATATGCTGAAATGAAGGTGCAGCAGTAGATCACTGTGCTGTGGCAGCAGACCAAAATCTCTGGTTGCTCTGTCAGCGGGAGTGACAGTAGATCAGGAGCTATAAACTCTGCTCATGTTAGAAACTCCAGTGTTTGTAACTTTGACAGTTTGTGTTCTCGACTAATAGCAAACCATCTTGATAGTACTGACATTTGAGAAAAGACCCAGTGGAATGGAGAGTCATAAACCCCCTCTTCATCTTGCATTAAAATACGTCTTGTAGCCAGATGAAACAGGAGCTGATGGTACAAATACATCTTTTGAATAAACTGTGTGAACATTTTGTCCAGTCAGTTGCCAAGCTAACAACTGTGCTTACTGACTAGCGTAACAAGCTAGGGCCTGGTCCAGAGGTACATGGGTAATTTTTCAGGTATTTTTTTCGGTCACTGAAAACAAACCTTTTGTCAAACTCCTTTCAGGGTGAAGATTTTCAGAAACTCATTTTTCAGTGTTGAGATATAGACAGGGAAAAGTTTTTTTGGCTTGTGACGTCTCCTTTGTGAAGTGTCACAAATAACATTTCATGCAGAGGTGGATGTGGCCGAAATAATGCTGGTTCTGACATTGTTAACAGCTTATATGCTCACACATAAATGTACAGTTAAGGTTTTTTCAGAAGGTAAGTAACATCCCCCCCTGCATACCTGCTTGGCTTCGTGGGGTCTAACTAAGCAGCCTTGTGAGAAAAGACCGGCAGACAAGTGCTCCGTGAGTAAAAGCTGACTAACTGCGTACATGTGTCTATAATTTTGTTTTTGCAGTTTCATTTTGACAGAGAAAATTAAAAAGTGTTTCTGTGGAAGGGATTTTTTTTTAATACAGAGGAAAAACCCTGTTTTCAAAAATACATATGTGGGTGTAGACTAGGCTGAAGTTAATATGGATTTATTAAATGAGAAAATGTACAATCATGAGGAAAAAATGCCACAGTGAATATAATGGCAGTTGTGTCTGACCACCACTGGTATGTTCTTGGCTTGTTGATGTGATTGCTGTCAGCTTGTCAGCTACAGTTGTTCACCAACTAGCCCTACAAGTGTTACCTAGTATGTCATCACCATTGGTGTGACTGGGCCATAGTTGGAAGACTTCTCGTAAAATGTATGTAAAATGTTTATTTTTCGACCTATCCCTATTTGGCAAAGCTCTGAGGCTCATCCTGGCTATAATAAGAAGAAGAGGTAAGAAAGCACAGCTGCATCACTTACACAGGCTGTCTTGTGGTCGCAGGTCGTGGGGTCTGGACCTTGGCGGTGTCAATGGCCTGCCTCTCTGATGGCCTTCTCCGCGGTTGGTCTCTCTGGAAAGGGTTGGTCCCGGGTTGAACGCGCCTCAGGGCACCTCCATCTCGGATGTACACCTGCTCTGGAGCCACCTCCTCACAGCGGGGCCCCTGGAAGCCTGAGCGACACACGCAGGTCTGTGGCCGGCTGCAGGAGCCACGGTTCTGGCAGGGGGGCTGGCAGTCAGCTGAAGAGAGAGCACAGATGGAGATCAAGTTCTCCGCAGGTCATGTTAGAGCATGTGCCCCTCCTTGTACGAGGGAGCAGTAGCAGAAATGGCTTTCCCTGATCTCAACACCGGGGCTCACTTTAAATTGATTCAATCAAGGGGCCATTAGTTTCACTTCTCAGCCCTCTCTGTCCTTCTCATTCAGCAGAGAGCCTGGAGGGGCTGTCATGTTCAATTTCTCTTGAGTCTTTAACTGCTCTGTTTAGTCTAAATGTATATGATCACTTACATTAAATCCTTATCCAATTTCTTGTTGAGGTAAAGCCTATACTCCAGGTTCAGGGCTCAGTTCCGTGGCCCCCAGCGTTTCTATACAAAGTGATTTCCCAAAAATACCTTTCGTCACTGATCTACAATCTGGCTTTTGCTTTCACTGTAACACAGGAAGCTTAAAAAGGTAATAAAAGTAAGAGGTCATAAAAAAATGGGAAAAACTGGTTACCGAAGGCCAACCGTAAATAGCTAACACTTCATCAAAGAAATGGCCTGTGTCTTTTATTTGAAAAACAAACTAAATCTAAAGGGGCTTACTGTACTAGAAAGATGAATGTGTGCATAATATTTATCAATAGTCTGCAGATACACAGTGCCGAGATCATTTCATGGTCATGGAAAAATAATCTGTGTCACTCTCCCAGCCCACCCCCACATCCTCGCATCCCACTCCAGATACTGAAAGACCCGCGGCACGCAATTCAAAGTAAACAAGCTCTCGATCTTGTGACACAAATGTATGTCGTAGACGGCACTTGAGGATTTATGACATTGTCCTCAAACAGTAAATCAGGCCACCGGTCTGTGGTGGCTAAAGCAAACAGCGGCGCTCTGTCAACAGGGCTGTGGAATGCTATTGACACAGATGCTGTGGACACTGACAGATCGCAGGCAGGAACGCTGCCACAGCTCTTGGCAGCGAGGAGTGCTGGCAGTCGAGAAGGGCCCCACTGGGTGCGAACAGCGCTCTACCTGCTGCACGCTTCCTGTTATTGCCTTGCTGCTCAGACTCTGGGGCCACTTTCCTTTGAGTGAAAGCACACTGGACCCTGAAATCGCTGTTCCTGATGACATGAGCTCAAAACTGAAGTAATAGAAGGAAACATGACAGCGGTGTGTAACAACTGTAGCGTCAGACTTCCATTTCCATAGACACATTCCAACATAATAAGCCAAATCATGCTCTGTATTTAAGTTTTCTCGGATCATGATGCATGCTAATTACAAGACCACTGCATTACGCATCGTCCAGCCTGTGGTACAGTGAGAAAGACTAACAAATTGAGGATTGAATAATAGACAATCACCACTCTCTTCTGCTTTATGGTGAAGCAAATTTTATTTAGACCAACTATTCACTCAAGCGTTTCGTTTTAACTACTCTGAAGAAAACGTAACCCATTTTTTTGATGAAGCATACACATTTAGAGAGATGTGGTTGTGGATTTGTATAACTTGGTATGTGATCTGAATTTTCCATCATGGGATAAAACAGGAATCGCCTGAGCTCTGTTTGGCAAGGAGTTAAATCCATCATCTAACTAAAGTACAGGCTGGCTGGGTGCCACCTCCTTGTCCGGAGTCTGTTTAACCTCAAGTTTGGGGATGAAGCGGCGGATCAAAAAGGCCACAGATTCCAGTGACATTATGCTGCAGAGGGGGGAGCTTGGTAATGTGTGAAACTGCATTCTTCAAATAAACCATCTGAATTGAAACGAGAAACAGTGCGGGGTAGAAAAATAACCCAATAAATGGAGGTTCACGGCTGGCTTACGATGGCATATGTGTTCAATTGCGTGGCGTGTGACCCGTTTTCAGCTGTGAGGCACAGTACTGACACCAGACAAACATGTCGCCCCGTGCTCACGATGAAGTGGACAGGTCAGTGACACTGGGCCTGACATGTGCCCCACATGAAGCCTGTTGCGTGGCCGGGGCATACCCTGCCACTGCCTGTCTGTGTTGTCCCTGGGCCCTGCCTCTGGGCTGTTAAACACATTGTCGCAGTAATTGCTGTCATGCAGATTTGTCTTGCACATCATTAAAACTAATTGCCTCACATTCCATCCATTTCAGAAATATGTGCAGCAATTATTACTTTGCGAGCGTAATAATAAAATGGGAATTCATCGGAAATAAAAGAGGAGAAATGGCAAACATTCCTGGCATTGCCACTTCAGCCTTAATTATGAGTAAGACATACTGGCCAAGTTTTGGGAGATTGTGTCCAAATCCAGTCATCTGAAAAGAGGAGGCTATTAGACTGCAGTTGGCAGCTTTGAACCGTCCAAACAAACATGCTGATCCAGTCCAATCAGTAATAAAACACATTATTAATATGGAAACAGCTCTTTCTTTGGGCTTAGCTAAAATATCCTCAGCGTCACATTTAAGTCAGATTGAGGTCTGTGTATCTTTTCTCCTTCCAGTTCTGTCAAACTTAAGCTACACTGGGAGAGTTTAAGGGGCTCTTAAGAAATGTCTGACTACCATCAATAATCTAAGTATCTATCCTCAGCCCAGTCATCAGAGGAAAATGCTGGCATTGTACATTTCCACAAACTGTGAATACATTAAACTTGTACTTCGAATACCTATTATATCAGTGTATATATCAAATGTTATTGATATGTTATATCAAACAACAACACCTGTTGTTTTAACAAGACATCCCTGTGTTTTCAGCAGCAATTGTGGCACCAAAACCATGTATTTTAAATTAACAGTGTGTAAGGTTTAGGAGTCATCTAGCGGTGTAGATTGCAGTCTACAACCAGCTGAAACTTCATTAATCAAGAGGTTTTTACCTTCTTCCTCTCAAACCAACCAGACCTAGTGACTTAAACAAGTAAAAACAATGAATAAAGTAATTTCATGTTCAAAAATAAGTGTGGGGCTACGGTGGCCGAAACAAGATGTGAAAACACAAATGGCCCTATCTAGAGGCAGTGTTTGGTTTGTCTGTTTGGGGCTGCTGTAGAAACATGGCAGTGCAACATTGTGGAGTGGATGAGGAACCGCTCCCTGTATAGACATAAATTCTAAAGGTCAAAACACAGCAGCAGTGAACGGCACATGTCAAAAAATAATCCCCCATTATCTTCAATGTACAACCCCATACTGACGGCGGCTACACACGTGTCGCCACTCCTGCACGCCACTGTCCTATTTCCAGCACCACCACCCCCAAAATGAAATGCATTTTTCCCCCACTCGCTCTCTGCTTGTACATGCCAGCCTCCCGTAGCAGCTCTTTTTCTCTGCTCCTATGGCAGCTAGACTCCTCTCCTTACTGTGGATGCAAAGACAACTCTGTTGCTGAGTCTCATGTGTGTCAAAGAAAAGATGAGGTGAGGCTCATTGTTGAGGTCAAGAAATACCTCAAGCTAACCAACCCACAGTCCCGACGTGACGTGACGTGACGTGACGTGACGTGACGTGACGTGAAGTAGAAGAACCGGTGTGTTTAATAAGTAAAGCTTAAGATAACTAAGACACAACAATTCTTATTTTCGCATGATTATAAATTAAAGAAAACATACTCATTATATCATATTTTATCTTTGCCAATGTATCCCCTTAATTTCAATACACTGGACCTTTAAGCCAAAAAAATGATCTTTTCCTTACCATACACGTTAACCACAGCGTTGTTAAAACGTAAAGTTTTGACATATCCCCTACATAATCACGTACAAATGTTACATATTTGTACTTCGCAAAAATGCACAATGCCAACATTTGGTTTGCCGTCCTTCTACAAACAGCATTCAGTTAGAGGTTAAATGATCACTTCTTTAACAATATAAACTGTAAAACTAAGTTATGTCTTTTGTCAGTTCTTGGTTTGACTTGAGGCGATTGAAGAGTATTTCGGTATGTAGTATGTTAAAGTTACCCTGGGGCCCATATTGAGGTAAGTATTGGTTATAATTTCTCTAGTGGGTTACAGTTACCTGTTATGAGCTTAGGTTCGCATGTGCACGTGTATAACCGGGGAAATTTGCCATTCTCTTCCCCCCTCGTCTGGACTCTCATTTCCAACTTAGAGCTCGTTTCCAGTCCATTACAATCCACCAGAGATTCACCTTCCCCTCTCCCCGACTCACAGTAACACAACCCATCAAATCTTTACAGTCCTTTCATTCAGCAAGGGGCAATTTGAAACCAATATCTGACATAACTCAAACATGTAGAGAAATCTCCTCACTTTTCGCAGGTCAACAGCGCTACCAGAGGTAACTTGACATTTCTGAAAATAATATTGATAATGAAAGCATAATCGCAATAATCTTGGGAAGGACTCTCTACAGGCTGAGCGCATTATGCGCCATTATGAGATTTAGAGTCTGGGAGCTGCTCCGGAGATTAGAATGTAGTAAAACATGACAAAAGGCTTGACTAAAGGCCCTTTCAACGCTGTAACTGAGAGACAGGAAGTTGGGAAATAAGAATGAAAGACAAAATCACTTTAGAAATGATGGTGGCAACAACTTACCTCAAACGTCCTCATATTTTTGGTGAGCTGAATGCATCAGTTTGCACCTTATACACTTAAGTCTGTTGCCCTGACACATTGTGTTTCCCTCCTGTTGTAATGCTATTGGCACTTCAGCCAACACAGCTACCGGTGCTGCTCAGGCCAGTTTGGACTTTTATGAACAAATCATTACAGATTGGAGTGGAAATAATCTTAATAATATCTACAACTTTGTACAAAATTGAACGTAGACAACTGTAAAACTCTTGTGATTGAATATGTAGTCTGGTAAACCTCCTGCGTTGACAGCTGGAGACGCTTTTGGGGAGTCACCACAGAACCTGACAGATCTCATGAAATAGGTCAAGTGTTTAAGATTGTGGGAGGCAGCAGGGAGAGACAAGCTTAAAAATTCACCTTTCATCCAGACTCGCTCTACCCACTGAAGAAGTAAGAATTGGTCTATTGAGCAGTTAATACAATTGCCTCTCAATGCTAATCATTTCAAGTGAGTGTTAATCTCTTTACAACATGTGATTTCCACATGGTTGCCAGTGCGAGTTCTATCATTTCAGGCTTGCCAAACGCTAGCTTTGCTGTGTACAACCAAACTGCTGTTGCTGTAACTCTAAAGCTGAGAATCAAACTTCTCTATTGTTCTAATCAGAACCAGAAGGGAGCAAGCCTGACACTGTTTGACTGATCCTTTATTTTTTCTTTGTGGTAAATCTAACAAGAGTAATATTTCACCAAATTAAGGTGCCTCTGTCATAGATGCACATTTTTCAATCAGTGTGGGCTTTTCGGTTCCAATACAGTAGTTGGAGCTTTTATTCTCCTAACCCACCTCAGCTCTGTGGGGGGATTTTGTTAACCTACAGCTGACCCATGACACTGTGTACATTACTTTTAGCCACGCTATATCGTGCCTCCCCACATTCAGCTTCTAATGAGCCACATGCTGGGGCGCTCTGTGGAGGATATCTGGATCTGGGGGCGTGCGCCCGCAAAAGCTGACTCTGTGAGACGTGGTGTTCACCAAAAAGCCACAAACCCCATCCTCCTGAGGGATCACATCCCAACAACTTCCATATGGTCTTTAAGCAGGAGGGTGCCATGATATATGGTTGGCTATGGGCTGCCCTAACAACACTGTGGCCTCAGTGAGCGTGTGTGTGACTGAAGGAGAGGGGTGCTGCTTGGTAATGTTGCTTTGTAAGTGTCAATCAAGCTTAGTCTTGCTTTTTAAACTTACTGCTAAGAGATCTGCACGAGTACACAGAGGTGGGGCCAAGTCACTGTTTCGCAAATGGGTCTCAAGTCTTTGTAGTTCAGTCCCAAGTCCTACATTTTGAGTTTTGAGTGCGAAACAAGTCATAATGTGCTCTTCATCAAATGTAATGAGATCTTAACATCAGATTAATAATCATGAATGCTTTTAAAAATTTGTACTTATTTGTTAAAACAAGCTTGTTGGAAGTTTTTGCATCCCCATCTGTAATTTTCAACCCGTATATTGTGCACACTGCAATTGATTTTTTTGTTGACCGCTGCCTGTTTTTTGTAAGCAAATGAATTCGCTTTGTTATCATTCTTTCCAACTGATGCTCAGTAATGTAATGTTAGTTCTTCATGGTTCTCTCCTGCAACTTGACCAGATGTTGTCAGACTGGTTTCGAATAAAGTCTATCTGGGAAATTAAGAGTCGACTTGCTGGGAATGAATAATGTTAGTTGATACAGGAAATGAGAGGAGATTAATTAATTAATTTGTGGCACACTTTTTAAGAAACATACGTTTTAAACTATCAAGTATTTTTAAGTCAAAAGGCTCACATCCAAGTGAAGTCACGAACCATTTGTGTTTAAGTCCAAATCAAGTTGCAAGTCTACTGATTTTGTCAAGTCAATTCAAAGTCATGAAATTTGTGTCTTGAGTCCAACACGAGTCCAAGTCGTGACTCGTGTCCACACTTCTGCAAGTACATCTACCTTTTTGCATTAAGACAGCATAAAAAATGAGAAACAAGCATGTGTTATTGAAGAACAATTTTCAGCCTTACGTGGCCAACTGTGTTCTATTTCTGTCTTCATTATATCCGTATCATAACAGCTCATGAACAAAGACATATAAATAAACAAAAAGAAGTTCTACAGGAAGGAGCCTAGGTCCAGACACTGAGTAGTACATCATTTCCACCACACTTTCGTCTATGGTAGCAATTAGAAAAACATGTGGCGCAGGAGGCCAAAACAGGACCCAATTGCAACCTACAAACAGACACACCAGCTGGAGTGAAGAAAGCAGCACTCCTCGTTTGGGAAGGGAAACTGAGAGCTGTCCAGCCTCTATGTTAATGATGGGTTTTGGGCCGATGGGGTGTGTATTGATTACAGGATCTGTCTAATGGGCCATAACTCTCTGCAGGGCTGCCAAGGGAGTGTTATATCCCTGAACTGTGAACTGTGCAACCCCCACAAATCCACTCACGACATATAAAGCTGAGGAGGGCTCTGCGGCTGTCTGTGCGGCAGTAATTTCGACCCCGGCTTAGTGAAGTCACCAGAAACACCAGCATTTTAAAAACCTCCTCCTGTTCTTGTAAAACAGAGGACGCTGCTCAGCAGGGTTGGTTCTCATTGCTATTAGGTCTCTTTTTTTTTGCAACCTTTGGGGAAATAATGGTTTTGTAATTTGAATGCCTCAATGCTGCCGAATAGGGGGAAAATGTATGATTTAATTAGTGAGATATTACTCTTGTTCATCATAAAATTCATCATATAAACTGTTATAGATGAAAATGTTGTACATTTAAAAACTGCACCCTTTCCACAGGATATTGACTCATCATATCTACAGTAACTCTGCTGAAAATCTAATGCGTTAAACAGTGCCATGGGTGTCCTGGTGACTCAGTGGGTCGTGGTACACACTGCATCATGTGCCTGACTCTGGCTCATTACCTCTAGCTGCATGTCAGATACTATCCCATGAAGTGTACATGCTATAAAACCTAAATAGCACTGTTCATTCATTCATTTGTTACGCACAATAAATCTCTACACTACCATTAAAAACACAAACATGTGACTGGTTTAAAAAGAGCAACTTTCACAATGCAATGCACGCACAAGTGCCTTTGAGTCACCTTCCTAAAGTTTAGCATGAGTTTTTGTTTCAATGCAGAGGACAAATCTTACTGTAAGATCTGATCCAATATATGGGGATCTTCTGTCGTGTGTCAGGTCAGGTTTACACAAAGCAAACTGAGACGGCTTGTATCTATTAGGTGAAGATGGTGAACCTACATTTTTTGGGTACTGTTTTGGAGGTTAGAAAACGTTCACACGTGTATGTCCTTGATAAGTTGCCAGCTGCTTTGCACATGTTGTAACAAAAAAAGGGCTCTAAATGCATTTCACATTTCACACTTCACACACAAGAATGGGTTTAGATCTATGATTGATGATTCAACAAATAACACACAAAGGTGGATTTTATGCTTCATGATAATTTTGATATCCATGAAAATGTCATGGTGACAGCTATGTCAATACCTTAAAATGATTTACACAACTCGATCCTACTCAAATTTTACTGGTGACATGGAATCAGGCAAATATGCTAAAGTTTTTGTTTGGAAAAAGAGGAATAGCTTACCTTGTGATGGCAGAGGTAAGCAAGAGAGAGAGACTTTCTGCATGAGGAGTTATTTTAGGGTTGGGATGGGGCCCTGAGCGGCACAGCAGGCCAAAGAAAGCTGGAGAGCAATCAAAAAGAAACTCCTCTCTACCGCGTTTCACTCTGTCAATCACCAACTGCTTAAGAGACTGAAAACAACTTTATTCCTCCACGTGAATGATGCACCTTTCATCTGCACTCTCTAAGACAGCGAGGGGTTTAAATCAAAGGCCATCTGTGTGCTTCTTCTAGAGGGTCGTGCTCTCACTGTTGGCTATACTCGCAGCGAGTTGCCATGTGTATATCGCGTGCTTTCGCCAAAACATTGTGATGTATAGTGTGGTGAAATGAATTCCACCGCAGAATCTAAAAGCACTTTGGGGAGCACTATGAGTTCAGGTTGAATGTAAACCCAGTTCCTGTCTGTGCTGCGGGGAGTCTGAAGTCCCCCGTCTGAAGTATTCTACATTGTCCCGTGCATTCACTCTGTGTGTGGTAGACCGTGCCATTAATCTGATTACTAAAACAGCCACGTCAACTGGAGAAGCCAGAGCAACACAACATAACTCTGATGCATAGTGACCCTGCCAGAATGAGCTACGCCAACACATAGCATTCTTTTTTAGCCATGCTAGCAGCCTGCGGTTTTCGATGACATAACTATTGGATGGATTTCCGTGATGTTTGATACAAACCTTCATGTCCTCAGGATGAATTTAAATTTGTCCAATAGTGTTTTTATGACCAAATGTCACTCCTGCAGTCTCAGCTGTACTTTAATGCTGATTAGCAAATGTTAGCATGCTAACCACCTAAACGGAGACTGCACATTGCTCCAACAGCTCATAATTCTGGACCAAATTGGACAGAAAGCCTATTTGTCCAACAGCCAAGTATCCCGAAAACAAACTCGCATTGCTCCGAAGGGCCTCCTGAAGCACGTGGCTAATTATTATGCAGATGACGCCCTTTGACCTTCCGACTATGGTAAAGGCATCTCCCACCCTACTCTGCCTCGACTGGCTAATACTCGTCATCTTTGTTGGTTGGGTTGGTTAAAATTGGGCATGAGGAGTGAGTTTGGTTAGGGTAGGGTAAGAATATCAGGGTATGCCAACTGGAGGCAGAGTATGGTGGGTCATTCGGCATAATAATTAGCCATGTGCTTCTGTTTAGGATACCAGGCTGGCGGACAAATGGCCTTTTGGTCCAATGGGACATTTTTCGAGTACTGAGGCTTCGGAATTATAAGCTGTCGAAACGATGGTTTGGCACGCTCTAAACTAAGATGGGGAACATGGTAAACATTCGATCTGCCACACATCAGCATGTTACCATTGTCACTGTAAGGTGATTAGCATGCAGACATTGACATTTAGCTCAAAGCGCCGCAGTGTCTACAGTAAGTACAGCCTCACAGAGCTGCTGCATGCCTGAAGACTGCTGTAAAACTAGTAGGTATCTACACAACAGCTCTGACTTGCCAAAGAGCTCCTTTAGCTCAGACAGCCTGTGTACCTCCTGGTAGCCAATCCAAGAATCCATTTACAGCTCAGTTTGAGTGAAAACCACATTCAGAGGTGCAAAGATAAGAGCGAAGCCTCTGAAAGCAGATACAAAGGAGAACAGATAAAATTCAAATCTATTCTCCAGTAACACTGCTCTTAAAAGGTCTTACTTTAATTGTTTTTTTTCCAAGAAATGTTGTAAACCAAAACTTCAAAACAGTAATTCTACACTTATGTACAAGACATTTAATTGAGGGTTGCTGTATTTACCCTAAAACATGCCAGCAATTCAAATTTTTAATCCTAATTCCAGAGCTAAGGAGCTTACTATTTTGTAAACAGATTTCTGTAACTATTTCACAATACAAACTGATATACAATACAAATTTTACTGACACAACTTGCTGTTTTGTCTTTTTGGAGATTACTGTCAGGTGTGCAAGATTCCCACGGCTTACCACTACTGGCGTACTTTATGAATGATGTTGTTGATGTCTTGTTGAAGCCTTTTAAAGTAGTAAAATATTCCATGAAAACCATTGGAAGATTTTCATGAGAGTTGAAGACAGTTTAGACATTTAAATGATTATCCACAGCATTCAGCACAAACATTTCATCAGTTTTCGTGTCAGGACAGTGTTAACAGCTAAAGTAATGCAGCTGACAGTCTTGTATTATAACTAAGACAAGATTACTGGTGGGCCGCAACTGGGAGAGGCTACAACATGGCCTCCCTCTGTTCTTCATCTCAGCTACAATACTTTTTGATTAGCAGATGTGAATCACAGCACAGAGGGGAATAAGTTTAAGTGCTGACCCAAAAACAAGATTCTCCATTCATCTCGACAGGAGCTTCAATCCCACTTGCAAGTAAACAGCCAAGCTTACACCTGGCCTCGCTTTACCAGCCAAACACAACACACACCTTTGGTTCTCAGCCACCATTAATAAAATCAATACTGGTTGGGTTAAACCTCAGTTATAAAAAACAATCAAGTTGTATCTTTATTTACAGCAGTTAAGTTACCCAGAAGAGAAATAAACCACAGCAGAGGAAATGCACTGTTCTATTTTTCTTAATGGATCAAAGCTTTCTATGGCACATCGCTGGCTATTTTCAGCACATGGAATTTACTTTAACACACAAACAAGTCTGCTAACCATCCATCCTGAAGACGAAAACAGAGACAGTCAGCTCCAAACCTGCCAGGACATGGGCAGGATGGAGGCCTCAGCGAGCCAGACAACAATCTCCAACCAGACCCACAGAGACTCAGACCTAGACCATTTTATAAACACATTTCTAAAGACATGTAGGCGCACTCCCTGGACAATTAGTGATCCAATTCCTGTCATATATTTGCTCTGAGCTCAACCCAATTTAACAAGGAGGTATTGTTAAGAAGCCATAACTGTAGACACCCAATCCAGCCTCACGGGTGAAGCCTGCAGCTGACATTTTTAATATTAGACATTACTTCAAATCCCTTCAGCGAGAATTTCCTAGACGCAGCTCAGCCGCGATATGTTTCTACTTATGCTCGCAGTCGACAGGTTTGCTCCTTTTCTTTTCCCCCGCTGTGAACATGTTTTCTTGTGCTGCCATCTCCTAATAAAGCCGCCTGGGTCTCAGGCGGCGACGGAATAAAGATAGCCTGAGCCTGTTTTCCTCCACGGAGGTCTTCTATGTGGGGGCTTCCAGTCCCAGCTCCAGTCTGGGGCCTTTGTGTTGGCACTTTGCCGGCCGTGGGGCTTCACTCAGCTGATGATAGCATAGCCTCCAGTCAGACCTGGGTGAGGGCCAAGCTGTAAGAGGGTCCAGATGGTTGGACGGACCCCTGGCCTGCTCAGATACACTGCCTTGTTTAACACATGTGCGTTAGACTGGACCTGTTACTTTCTGGCAGATTAAAAGTATTTACCCTTTTAATTTGGGTAACTGCAGCTCCATGTTAGATGTAATTTACACCTTGGTCAGTGTGCCTTTAGCTGGGACTTGGAGGCTTTGCACTGGGCAAGAGGAAAGGAGATCTAATTAGGAGGCTGCTGGGGCCAATCAGCTTGTTGTGTAATCAACTGGCTGAAATGTGTGTTAACTGTGTGTGCATGTGTGTGTGAGAGGGGGATAATTAGCAGAGAGGAACAGAGACAACAGTAAACAGGTCAAAAAGAAGCATAGACAGATAGATGCCAGCCCGCTGCTGTGTGGGTTTTACTTCACTCGTAAAATTTAAAGATAACTCTCACTCAAAAGCTCCAATTCCAACCTGTTATTTCAGTCTGCAGCAAACAATGGTGGTCGTAAACGTGAAATTGAAACATGACATGCAAAGAGTACATCTAGTGTAAGCTGCAGCCATTTCTGTTTCAAATTGGGCCCCTTATTGAGAATATGTCAATGATAAGACTCTGTCATACCAGCAGATTTTCTATACAGTCTGCGTACAAATTAGAGACAACCATATCAATGTTGTAACAATTTTGCGTTAAAAGAAGTGGCCGACTATTCATTCCCAGCCGGTGTCTTCTGTTCCACTTTTAATTATCTGGCAGTTAGGATATCCAATACTGCTGTGGTCAAATAAAAGAAGAAGCAGTTCCACCCATAATTAAGGGCTTGTGTCAAAAAGAGAGCCAAGTGCTAAGTGCTGGTAATTTCTACATGAGGATCTTAGATGAAGAGAAAAGGCATGGGGGCAATAACACCCTAGGAAAACTTTCATTGGGCAATTCCACTTGACAGGACAGTCATTAGTTGCCATTTACTGTGTTATTTTTCAGTCTGCCTGCTTGAGATTGTAAAGCCTCTCTGTCTGTGAAGTTTACCAGCTCTAATATACGTAATGCATGTCAGTGTGCTTGTGTGCCACTTCAAGACTTCACATAAGATGACCTCAGTTTGCAAAGAATACAGTTTTCCTTCTAGCTGAATAAAAGAGTATTCAGGCAGAATGCATACATTTAGATTTTACTTACGTTTTATGCAGCGATTGGTTCCCGGTGCCAAAGCCCAGCCTGAGCAACATTGCTGACCTCCACAGACATTAGGCCTGAAGAAAGGCAGACATTCAAAAACCACAGTGAGATAAGACACTGACAGTACTGTTTCAAGCTTTCCTTAATATAGAGGGCCTTTTCATAATCCATAAAGCAATAACAGCGAGTGTGGAAGGCCTCAAACCTTTGCATGACAAACTGATCCGATTGCAAAGGCTGTTATACTCACAGATCATTCTGATGTGGCTGGCCCATTGATACGAACACTTTAGAGATTATGCTATAATTGCATTTCATTTGATAAAAATTTCAGGGCAAGTCACGAAACTCTATCTGAATGTGGAGCCACAAGTCCCTCTTTCTGTTATGCGAGAGTCCAGAGTGAAAACAAATACAGAGTTATCTGAGCCTTGAAGGGATTATGCGAGACACACGGGACATGAAAAGCACCCTGCATCTTCTATAAATCACTGAGCAAATGAGAGATGACAAGTTTTAAACAGCTATAACTGGATTCTTTGCACTCTTTAATCCGCACTTGCAGCGCGGGCCAATTTTTGCAGTGAGATAGATGAAAAGGCACCAGACCGCAAGAGCAACTTCAGGGCAACAGTCAACGCGCTGGCATGGATCTGTGCCCCATCATCTTTTCACAAGATATTACAGTAAGTGGATGTCTGACTCATGGTGATTCGAAAAGATAACGGGAATTGACTCATTGACCTCAGTCGGATTGCACTCATTAGATTCTGCGAGTGTTACTGAGGCGTCACAGGGATAACATGCAGTTGTTTGGGCCCTCTGGCAGGCTTAGCTTTGTCATAAATCAAACACATCAGGCCAGGCCCGTGACCAAAGACATCAGTCATCACATTCAAATTCCATCAAGGGATATATGTATGTAATAAGAGAACTTTATACAACATAATTAGGATCCTGCCCCAGGTTAAAACATAGATAACACCATGTTCACACCTAGTTATATTTTTATTTAAAACCTGAACATGACTCTGCGGAGTATTATTTCACCACTGAGCTATGTGGACCAGTCAAACGTCTGACAGGTGCACTGAAAACAGAAGGGGAGTCATACTGAGTCAACATGAATGTAAATACTACAGTTAAGTGAACCCAGCACTGCCAGTGCCTCTGGGTACAGTAAATGAGTAAGTTAAGTGGGAATTCCAAGAGGAAATGTGTCATGAAAACACTTTCTCTAACAAGCGGCGGATGATTCATCTTGAGCTAATGAATCAAAGTGTAAAAGCTGCCATGCAGACTCCTACAAGGTAATGTTCCTGCAGAGTTATGTCACACCACCTTTATGCTTCATTAAAGTCAAAGAACTCCATTCATTCAGCACTGTAATATGTGTTTTTGGCAATGTCACGCAAGGCAATAAAGCATGTTGGATCAAATACTACAGCTATTTTCTTAATGCACTGCTTTAAATAGACAGCACCTCAATTCAACCATGCATGAGTGCAACTGTCTGGCTGACAGATACGATGAGAAATGTTGTTTTTAAGGTGGAATGGCTCAGGGCATACTGATGGTGCGCACATTTATTCTGTGGGCAGTCAGTAAATGCAGATACAAGCACCAGACAAAACTGTCCAGTGTCCATCATTTCTCTTGGGTGTTATCATGATTTAGGCTGAAGGCAGGTGAGTGCACTTATATGTATGTCTACAGATGGCGAACCAACTGGCTGAACCCTCCTATTGCTTGTAAAGTGCTCTCCATAAATTGGCCATATAAATAATCCATTTCCTAAAGGCATGAGTCCCTTTTATGACACACAAAAGAGATATTTCATTTATATTTCGGTGTCTGCGACCCAAGGTGAGCCATCCAAATCCCCCTCTGATTATTATGTAAACACTCTCCCCTCCAGTGTGTATCATGCTTTGTCCCTATGGAACAAACAGGACTGGATGCACGAGGGTTCATTTAACAAGAAGAAAAGGGCTCTAATATGGAAACAACCCATCGTCCTGTTTGGAGTCTAACAGAGACAAAAAAAATAGGGATTTGCAGTGTTGAGAGAGGGCCATCGGAGAAACAGGTGTTTCTGATCACTAAGCAAATTTGCAAATGTTCACCAGCCAAGGCTCCGGCTGAACCACTACAATACATGGCCACAGGCGAGAGCACAAAACTGGGGCACACACATTGAAGTAGTCTGCAGTCACTCTCCTACTACGATTTAAATATACTGTAATGTGAAGTAATGGGAGGAAATGGTGATAATGCAGTGTTGCATTAGACTCAGAACAGTTCAAACACAACTCACCCATTCATATACATTTGCTGTTCATTATAAGCTTCACTATCAACCCAGTAATCAGCACAGTGTTTAGCCTCAGCTATTAATCCATGTCCTGCCATGACCCTGATGACAAAGTAGGCTACATATATTACAGTAATTCACACACAGCTCTTTCACCTACTGAATGACAGTTTCATGCTTTATATCCACACAGGTTTTAACTGAAATTGGGCAACACTTTATTACCATTTTCTGTGGGTAGTTATGTTACATCATTACTTGGTTTGCCTTACAGGAAGAGAGATTCTGCTTAAGTGGGCCACCGCCACTTTACTGTAAACCACATGGACTCATGTACAGTAAAATAGGTCACACAAATTCCTTGGAAAGTTCTGCTCTAACAGTGAATCTGAATGGCTTGAACAGCTTGATAAAGCAAAGCAAAACATTTTTACAGTAGACTGTAGAGCCCTTGGCTGCCATTCTTACCCAACAAGTCTCCTTGTACTGGCAGAGCTGGGCTTGCTCTGCCTGCGGTTCACTCTGGTTCTGTGCTGCTGCTGCTGGCTGGCCGGGAGTCTGGCGGTGCGCAGCGCACCATCCCGCGGCGCAGAGACGTCTTCCCGGGAGGCGCCTGCAGCATGAGCCGGTCCTGCTTTGGATATGTGCCTGCCATCCCCTTGGGATGGCGCGCCCCTGGGCAGGCGGACTAGAGTCCTAAACTGGCTGTTCCCAGGGAAAGTGTCATCGGATGGTCTGGAGGATGCACCGTCCTCTGGTCCCCTTGGCGAGTGACCTTGACTCCTCACCCGGGACTGCTGCTGGACTACTGCTGCACCCTCTTTCCTCCCACCTGTTGTGTCCTTGTGACTGTCACCAATACGCACAAGTGCAACAGTCAAAACCATCAAAACAGCAAATCCTGCACGGTCCATTTTGGGCATGCAAAGTTTTGAAAGTACCGCGTAAAAGTGGAGACCGCGTTAGTTTTATGGAGAGCCACTAAAAAACGAGCAAATGAAATAAAAGTCCGCGATTGCGTTGCACGAGTTCAGCAAGTCGGCATCCTCTCCCATGAATGAAAGAAGCCTGGATACCTCTTCATAATGCCCAGGTAAGACTTTGCGCAAAACGTCTTCAGGTTGTCAAATCAGCACCTAACTACAGTCCAAAAGTGAGAAAACTTTAAGCTTCTCTCCTTCCAGCGATGAAAAACTGTTATTTCAAGCAAACATTATTCCATCTGTTTCAGTTTATGTTAAACAAGAAAAAGAGGCGCAAAGAGAGCAGCGCGCTGGCTCCAGGGCTGCTGAAGCTGTACTCCAAGTGAGAGAGTTTGAATCGTGCTCCCATGAATATCACCACCTCCTTGGATCTGAAGTCACCGGGAATTTTTGTAGGGATTGCATGCGCTTTGCAAGAAGAAACTCCCCCTTGTCGGCTGTATTGTTGCTTCACTCACGGCACCGCTCGGTCCATGTGCCCACACGCACTTTCCCTGCCAAGTTACATCATGTTACTGTGCGTCTTTCTCTGTGATCCCTTTGAACAAGACTATTGGAATTAACATGAATGCAGCTGCGTTAATCGTTACCTTCCATTTAAATCTGAATTGGCAAGCTACTACAATATCATAAAACTTCAAAAACCAGATGTTTTTCTTTAAGAACCTACAGCACTGATTGCTGGATTATTTGAGAGAATGCACTCCCTTTTATATTGATTTGAATTAATTGAGTGTGGACTAATTATTTCATCTCACAGGACCACAGCACAGTGTGAAGCACTTTGAGTTCAATTTACAGTGCTGCAGTTCAATCTTTACAGATGACAGCAAGTAAAATGTGCATCCTGGTAATTTGCAGGCTCACACACATGCTTTGATCTGGCAGTAAAAGGTATGGGAAGCTCACAGTTCAAACTCAGCCTGAAACCTTGGAAAACAGGTTATGTAACAGATCCCATTCATCTCCCCTTCTCATCCATGCTGCATCATCACTTTCCCTTTGACTGTCTGGAAACAACACATTTCTCTTCTCCCATAAGATCTTAAACAACCCAAAGAAAGTTGGCTCCCTCCTCTCATTCAACCCACAAAGATGCACGCCTGTCTCTCTCATGAGTGGTCCCCGAGCACCATCACCACTCACAGGACTGCCATCCAAAACACACAGTGGAGGGGAGAGAAAGACCAGTAGTCTGCCCATTCATTCTCCCTTCCACCACAGCTGAGATAGGCAAACCTCTCTAAAGTGAATATTTACCAGGGAAACTTTTAAAAAGGTTACTGAATGGATGTTTTGAAAAGACAGAGGTGTCCTCTTTCCTGTCGGATCACCACGGAAACATCATGTCTGTGTGGAGACATGGGCTGAGCGCCACAGCTGATTACAGCTCATCTTGCAACCCATGACAAATCTAATTAGAGAAGGAGGCAGCATTTGTCTTATGACTGTCCAACAGTCTCACTCCACCCCCAGGCATGTTGCTGGTGTCGATGGCCGCGGTGAAAAGATCTGACCCCCGGAGAGACAAATACATGCAGTGCTATCTGCTTAGCGACCTGTCTGAGAGAGCAGCTGGCTGCAGCTGAGCTGTTTCTGTACTATAGCCTCAATCAGTGTCTTGATCTGTTTCTGTATCATGTTATAAGCCTCTTGTTGTAAGTGTATAGAGCAGTGGTTCTCACCTTTCCTCGACAGATGCACTCCTAGAGCCCTGTCAGATAAACTCAAGTATCCCTTAATCAACTCATCGACACCACCTGTCATGTTCCAAATTACATAAATGTGTATATTTTTTCACACAATTTTGTCAATGTAGTCAAGTTTGCATTTGCACTATACAACTTGGAGTGGCAGAAACTTGACATCTAAATTAGCCTATTAATCCATTACTTTGAGTGTCCACACTAAGTTGCCAGTAGGTAGCCTACACCTAAAACTAATGCTTCATTTATACTTCTGCAGGAAACCTTGCACAGAGCTTCGTCACAGCTGCAGAGCTGAATTGCAGGGGTTGCAGAGAGCCGCAAAGACGCGCCGCACATCTCCTGAAAAATGTGTCAACCCACCAGGCAAGGCAGATGCCGCAGACGTTTGATTGGACACCAGAGCCAGGAGATGGGATTCCCGGACAGTTCTGGTCCCAACACACGTGTGAAATTACATGCTATGCACAATCCGCCACAGTTCTATACCTGGTATAGGTGACAGATTCCTGTACAGAACGCATATGCGCACAGCCACAGAAGTATAAATTAGGCAAAATGCTGTCTATTACAATTACCTTGTATTAAATTGCACGTTATCGAGAGGTGTTAATATTATTTTGTCCAGCCCATTTATATCAGTAGGTAGGCTAAATAATAGAAACACAGATCAAGAGCACTACAAACTGCAGCCTCCAAAATAATTAACACCTCAAGCAGTTTAAAGAAAACCTGAACATTTTAACAAGGTATAATGTATTGCAGGACTGATAGGCCTATATTAGACTGCATTAGCTAAGTATTTCAACTATTCATTTAGCCATTTCTTTTAGCTAACAACTTTAGTGCTAGTACTATCACCTTTAGCTAGCTGGCCAATTTCAATCAGTTATTCAATTATGTTTAGCTATTTCAGCTCAATCAATTAGCTATTTCAACTGTCCACAATCCATAATTGAGACCTTGTATCCATTGTGATTAGCTAATTCAAGTGTTCAAGTGGGGAACTGCCCATTGGTCCGTCAGCCCATTGGTCTGACATCCCATTGTTCCTACCATATTAAACCCATTGTTCCGAAGTCCGTTCCGAAATCATCATGATGCCCTGTGGTTAAGGTCTGGTTAGGTTTAGGCTGTTGGGAATAGAATGATGTTATGTGTTTTACTATAAGTTGTGTTTCACTATATAAGTTTTAGATGTGTGAACAATGAGAATACTGAGATGATTTCAGCTGATCTGAATGTGTTTGCTTTGCAGAAGTGGAGAAGTACAGGAGAGGAAGAGACATGAAGTCTGAGGAGCACATACCGCAATGCTTAGATAATTAGTTTCATATATGGTAAAAAGAATAGAAAGTGATATACAGATAGTAAGGTACAGCACGTGTAGGGAGTTGTGTTGTTCTCTTGTCTTTCAAAACAGGAACCACGCCCCCACCGCCAGCGGGAAGGAGTCAGATTAACACGAGGCAGAGGCGTGGTGTGGTGAAGGAGGAAGTGGAACTGCCAATGAGAAGAGGACAACGCCTTGCGCGCACAATGACACTCTGTTACGCTCAAATATACTGGGTCAGGGAAAGGACAGGAGGTCAGACTTCGTGAACTGACACACCTTTGTTGTTCGTCAGGGACGTGAAGTTGAGACCCAGAGCTCTGTAATTTTATTCCTTTACTGCTTAATAAACTACATTAACATTAAGGAAAAGATCATGGTGTGGGTTAAAATGAAAAAGAAAGTGGCAAACACATAAGTTGTGAGCCTGCTCCGCCTCAAGCTTTTCCCAGCTGACCCAGAGCCGGTCGTGGCGGCGCACCATCAAGGTAGAAATACGCCCACCGGGAGCCGTTCAGCACCGTGGACCGTCGGACCAATGGGCTGTCGGACCAATGACATGGACCCATCCATTACCTTAAGCTGACTATTTCAAGTGTTTATCCATTCTTTTACCTAGCTGACCATTTCAAGGATTTATCCATTTGCCTACCTTTAGCAAGTGTTAGCTATTTTCAGTGTTTATCCATTACTTTTACCCAGCCACTATTTAAATTGGTTATCCGTTACCTTAAGCTTGTGTTAGCTGACTATTTCAACTATCACTTGCAGTGTTGGTTCATTAGCCTAACGTTACCCTTAGCAGTTGTTAGCTAACTGTTTTAAGTATTTATCTATTACTTAAACCAAGTCAAGCCTAGTGCTTTTAGCTAACTTACCTGACCATGTTAAGTGTGTATCCATTAGCCTACCTTTAGCTCATGTAAGCTGACCATTTTAAGTGTTTATTCATTACCTTAAGCTGGCGTTAGCTGACTTTTACATCTGTTTATCCATTACTTTTGGCTAACTTAGCTGACTATTTCCAATGTGTTTCCATTAGCCTACATTTAGTTAGTGTTAGCTGACTGTTTGAGGGGAATATCCACAACCTTAAGCTAGCGTTAGCTAACTATTTTAACTGTTTATCCATTACTTTTTGTTAACTTAGCCGACCATTTCAAGTGTGTATCCATTAGCCTACCTTAAGCTAGCGTTAACTGACTATTTTAACTGTTTATCCATTACTTTTAGTTAACATAGCTGACCACTTCCAGTGTGCATTTATTAGCCTACCTTTAAGTAGTGTTAGCTGACTGTTTTAATGGTTTATCCATTACATTAAGCTAGGGTTAGCTAACTATTTTAAGGGCTTATATATTCCTTTTAGCTAGCTGACTATTTCAAGTGTTTATTTAGCTAGCATAAGTTGACTAATATTACTTTAGAGTGTTTATCCATGACCTTAGCTTAGCTAACCTATCTATATCGGCCATTTATCCATTTACCGTTTAGCTATTTTAACAAGTTTAATTTCGGTTAGCTAGTGTTAACTATTTCTACTGTTTAGTACTCTTAGCTAACTGTTTTTACTGTGTATTCATTACTTTTACTGTTTATACCTTTCTGTACACTTGAAAGTCAGTTTTCACACACTCAATCACAACACAGTTTAGGTGTTACATCATGTAATTTTCTTAATTAGCTGAGTTACCCAACAGCCTCTACATACCTCCTCTGGTAACTGCAGAAGTACCCCTAGGAGCACAAGTAGCCTTCCTCTGGTTGGGAATCACTGAAGGTCTGTGGAGCAGCTATCCATGTTATGAAAGTGGGCCTTAACATGGCCCAATTTGATACAATTTGCAGCATCTGGAGGAACTCTAGGATAAATACCAGGAGGATGTCTCTGGCTATGACCGACGCTTCTACACAAAGAGTCCTTTGAAAACTCTGGCATGACAACCAAGCCACTCCTATCATCTTTCAAATGCAGAGCAGAAATATAACTGCATTACACTGCACAGTTTCATACAAAGCACTGGGTCATAGTAACAATAACAATATCCAAGTCTTGTAATTACACTGACGCAAACTGCTTGCATGCTTGTGCGTGTTTAATGAAGGAAGTTCAAGGTGGATTTGATTTGTCTCCAGATACTTAGTGCTTTTAATTGCCCCATTTCCTAGATGGTTTTCAGTGTGTAACTGCGGGGCAAATGTTTTGAAGCTACTGAACACACACTTGCTGGCTTCTAATGAATTCTATCTACACATTTACCTGTCAGCATGAGCCTCCCAAGAGAGACACATTTGCATCCATTTAGTCAGAAGTGACTGTCCCGTCACTGTTGAGCGAGTGGAGGGTCAGAGTTCAAGTGTACCCATTAGAAAGCCAAACAGTATCATTACGCCCAGAATGTAGGGCTCTCATTATAACCAAGTATCAACAGAGTGTTCTTAGCCTCGCCTCCAGAATTTTAAGTGATCTATGTGAATCGGTCTCTGTGATTGCTTTCAATGGAGAGCACCAACAACGAACGTCAATCTGTTTGTTAGCTACCTTTTGCCATTTGTATCAAAGCCCTCAGCTCTCCTTCCTCATTGCCCAGCAGCTAACATAATACCGACATTGTTCAGACTGGGCAGCAGTAAGGACCTGGGGGAAAACCTGGAAAATGGAGGTTCGTTTGGCAGAGAACCGCTATATAAAAGCTGAAATTATGTGCTTTATTAATGTAGTTTTTTTTCATTGAACATGACAGCTTTTCCTTAGAAGGAATATTACAGAAGACCTCCATCACGCTTCGGAGCAGATTGAGCCATGTACATAAAACAGGCATTCATGCAACAAGAGGAAACAGTTGAAGATAGAGAAGGATAAATGTAATGTGCTCAGGCCAAGGACTACAGGGTCTTTCCCAGCTTGTATGAATGAGGTGCTGTCAGCTTGGTAATAGAAGTAGGTCACATGGGCGTTATTTAAGACAGGCACTTCCACTTCGCCTTTCATGATATTCATACTTTTTTATCTATGGGTGTTGCGAGTGCTGACTTGAAAAAAAACAACTGAGAACTGTATTAACAGCCATACTGTACATGCAAACCTTACATGACATTGTTATATGTTACTGGAGACAAAGGGAAAATATATCAATGCTTTCAAATAGTGGATCTCTCCAGAAACATGTTAAAAGTCAGGCAGACTTTAGTGCCATTGGCTATGTTTCTGATGCATGTCATAGCACTGGCAATACATCCACCCTGCATTACTTCACGGCTGAATGATCAGCTCATTCATTTATGGGTGTGAGTTGTTAAGTTAACAAAGGCTTTAAGCTGCCTGGGATGTCAGTGCTAAAAGAAATCAGCAAGGAAACTGTAACAAAGATTAGATTAACTACATCCCTTTTACAAATTACCCTTTCGCCTCTTCTGAAAAGCTTCACCAGAGGACAAGCAGGTTTGGCTGTTGTACATGGATAATTATACATCATATATTATAGCACAGTCTGCGATATAGATGTACTCCTGGCAGTCGAATAACGAACCAGGTGCCAACTGCATCAGATGAAGTCAAGCCTCATGTCAGAGATTATCCCGAGAACTCTTCCTATATTTTGGGTTTTGTTGATTTACTGAATAAGGCTGTGATAGTATGAGAATGGTTCTGTGAGGTTTAAGACAAGGTTGAAAGGATCGTTTTATGCCTGACTTTATGGGGCTAAATGTTTTATTGGCAGAGCTCAGAAGCTTCCTTGTCTTGTTCCTGATGTTGGGCTTGGAAGACAGATTTGTGTGTTTTCTGCTGGTATAATAAACTGTGTAGTGAACACTGGTACATGAACCCCCGTGGAGCTGGTGCCCTGAATAGCTCCACTCCCTGAATACTTGAGTGGACATTGGCTCCTGAGATAGGAATTTAATGAAGATAGACGGAAAGGCAGATGCTGCCCTCCTGCTTCCATCTAGGGGCTAGATATGCAAAAAGTAAACCATCTCTGTTATTTGAAATGTGATCCAGGAAGCTGCATCACATTATAACTGAGAGATCAGATCACGACCGTCCATTGCTCTCCCCACAGTTAACTGAAAGTGAAATGTGTTGGACTAAGGGAGTTGGTTGGGACAGAAATACACAAAGAGAAAGATTCCCATGGATTTATTACAGTTTATCACATTAAAATTGTTTTATCGCTGGCAGCCTTGGTGGGCTGTTGAAATACCGGCTAATGTTTTCATCTCTGGTCAGTGAGAAAATCTACAGCTCAATTCTGTAAATGTTTCCTAAATCCACCTCTTCAGCCTTGAATTTTGTGGTGCAGTCCTTCTGTCTCTTTATACTTGATTTAAAAATGTCTCCGATGAACAATACACAGAGTGATGTCACACTACTACATGATAAATGCCACTGGCGCGGGCTCAAAGGGTGGATCACGCTGGCAGCCAATTAGGTCAAATAAGAACTTGCCATAACTTTCCAGAAAACATACATTTTCCAAAGATGTGGGGCCCTTCTAGTCATTAGCCAGATGTAGCGTAAAACATTCAAATTCACATGAAATCAATCACAACATAAATCAATACTGGCAGTAATGTCTAAATAAGTGTGGGATGGAGATGGTGCCCTCTGTGACATGCTTGTACAGTATGAGTATGTAGTCGTCATGTTTTATTTGGCTCTTAAAAGAATTGACAAAAAAAAGGCAGGGGAGGGGTTAATGTGTGTGATAGATCATCCTGGGTTTTCACCCAGAGCTTTCTTCCTCCTTCTTCCCATTTTTCTCTTCCCTCCCTTTCAATTTTCCTGGCCCCCTCACCCTTGTGTCAGCGTGCCTCTCTAGCCGTTGGCCTGGGGCCCCGTGGGCTTTCCTCCTTCTGGTCCTGGCTGTGACCTGGCCACAAGGCCGGCTCAGCTGCTATTTGTCCTGAAGGGGTGATATATGGCCGCGCGCCTCGCAGCTTCAGTCCCCGTTCACGGTGTCTCCACCAACCGACCATGGAAAATCAAGGTCAAGCAGTTTCCACATTAGCAGCTTTACCAGGAGGATAGAAATGGATATCTACTCCAATTACCCTGCAACCCCCCCCCCCCCCCCCCCCCCCCCCCCCCCCCACACCCACCACAGGAGAAAAACGGCTCCACACTTATCTCCCAAAAGTACTAACTGATGGCTCTATTCAACACAGTTTCATAACAGACAATATGAATAATGCAGAGGCATTATTAGATGGGATATTTTAGAAATTGGGCCAAAGGTGAGACAGGCACCTCTGAGTTCATGCCAACTGTCTGGCACCAAACTGCCAATGACTTTCCGGTAGATAACCATCAAAATCCGGTGTGTGCAATTTACAGACATGCAACCGGTGCAGTAAAGCGCAAGAGGATTTACTTAAGCCTCTCCGGTCATATTAAACAAATTCCAAATTTTTTGTAAGTTAAAAGACTCTAAATAATAAAAAGACTGTTTCCTCTTTTTATCTAAATTTAATGAGTGTCATGTAGCTCTTATAAAAGTGCTTTTAATTTTGAACCAGGAACTGTAAAATACTGTTCACACTAACACTGTACGCTTTATATTCTACTCACTTTACTCCTTAATTGCCTCTAGAGGGTCACCCCTTTTCCAACACATTTTCATCCAAGTAGGTATCAAGAACTCAGGCTGTATTGTTGATCATGTTGAAAGTAAAACGCCCCAAATATTTGCATTGAAATCTTAGTGACTTTGCAGCACTGTCTGCTATAAATCAGTCCTGGAAGTTTCATGAAAGTGGAAGTTTTGAATCTTCTTGTTTGTTTACTAGACCCACAAAATTGTATAAAGGCCTCTAGAACAAACAGGTCCTGATTGCCTGACGCTAAAACACTTTTTTTTCTTTTATTTTGCCCCTAAGTCGCCCACTCAACAGTCCAACCGCACGCAGGATACAGGAAAGACTTACCAAAATTGTCGGTTGTTTTGATATTAGACTGCAGCCTGTTGAGTAATACAGGTTAAGGTCTGTTTACCTTTGCTGCTGGGAACAGATGATGCATAAACCCCATTTGCTGGTTGAGTCACTGCTGACACGCGCCTTCCAGCCTCCAACACGACAACACATCAATTTGGAATGGTATTGTAGTTTGGGCCAAACTAATTGCTAGCAGTGTTTTCAAGCACTCTTGCCTTACGTAGCATTCAGCTTCATGTAATGTTCACATCTGATGGCTGCTGGTGCTGCTGGATGGGCCTCATGCTTGGTTAGCTGTGAGCAGAGAATCATGTGCTCTCTTCAGCAACAGTTAGGTGAATGAAAAATCTTCTTCACTGCCCCCAATTAACAGTGAAGGTCGAGCGCCAGAAAGTTATGATGCGATTTAACCCCCCGCATGAGGTCAATTTGACCTGAATAGCTTCCTATTAAGCATGATAAATTTGTTATTTTTCAATCCATTAAACCTTTTCCCCATAGTCCATTTAGTCAGAACAAACCATTGGCCTGCCGTAACCTACGTTCTGTTGACCGCAAGCAATCTTCAAGGAAAAAGGGGATGACACAACAATTAGCCGAGATGACTTCAAAGTGTTTTCTGCCACAGGCTTTCGCTAATTATCAGTCACCAGTGTTGGGTGGGGATCCCTCCAGCGCAAGGGTCAATAGGGTAACATCAACAGCAGCATATAACAAAGACTAAACTTCAGTCCAGCCGGTACGACGGCCATCAATGAAACTCTGTTATGACCATGGGATCCATGGGACAGGACTGAGGGGAAGAATAGACGTAAGAGGCTCAGGGAGGAAGCCTCTCTGACTGCGCTGACCTGTCTGCAAGAGCCCCCCAGGCAGACGGATACCAAGGCCTCCGACAGATGTTTAGGGAAAAGTGCCCCATTCATCATGGCACTTTTGTGGAATCTCTTTGAACTGCTCTTTTTTTTAACATTTTGTGTCAAACTCGTCTCAGCCAACACCACAGAAGTGCAATGAAACTGACAGACAGACAGACAGATAGATAGATAGATAGATAGATAGAGAGATAGATAGATAGATAGATAGATAGATAGATAGATAGATAGATAGCAGAGGTGGGATGAAGTCATTGTTTTGCAAGTCACAAGTCTCCAAATCTTTGCACTCAAGTCCTGAGTAAAGTCCCAAGTTAAGTTTCGAGTCCTAAACAAGTCATTAGCTAAGCATTATCTTGCTAACTATGTTAATATTACCCTCGACTTACCGTTTCTTTTTTTTTTTGTGCAGCTTCAACTGCCATACAAAGTTGGACGTTGATGTATCTCCTGTAATTTTTGACCTGCCCATTTTGCATACCTCAGTTGACTTTTCGTCATGAGTAATTGGTGTTAAAGTCCAAGTCGAGTTGCAAGTCTTTTTGGATTTTGCCAGTTGGAGTCTAAAGTCATCAGATTTGTTACTTGAGTCTTGTAAATAAGTAAAGTAAAGAGTAAGATAGATAGATAGATAGGTAGATAGATAGAGAGATTATTCAGAAAGGGATTTCCATGTCTGTTAAGTAGGCCTTAGTTCCTGAATGTCTACCGTCACTGCCCAGCTCGTAAATCACAACCCTGAGGGAGTTGTTGGGCTGGATGTGTTATTGTGCAATACTGTCTACAAGCCTACACCAGACTCAATTTTGTCCAGTGTTCATACACACATGTACACACACACACACAGACACATTAATTGGCATATTCACAATGGAGTGTGAAGTCATGGCATGGTTGCGGGGACTCATTTGGCCCATGTGGAACTGCCTTTTCCTCCCACTCTCCCATGCCGCAGCAGTGGGGTTTGAATCACCCAAGGCAAAGATGACAAGATGACAACGACTGAAGTATAAACAAAAAACAGTCGCGGAGCCAGAAAAACAGCTCTCCCCATCAGCTGGCAAAACCAATTTCCGCAAAAAATAAAACACAGAGGAAGAAGAACTTATTCTGCCGACTGTCTTTTGTTAACATTCCAGTTCACTGTAATGTAAAAGTGTTTATATGACTCTACCCCAGCCTGCCGGTACAGCTGAGTTTTATACTCAGGCGCTCCGTAGGGAGCAGGAAGAGAGGCCCCGTGTGTCCAGAGCCCCGTCTCCTGAGCAGCACTAAGCACTCAGCAGGCTTCAAGGGCGAATGTTCATTAGGGAGCCAAGTTTTAATAAGCCCGCAGACAGACATGCTGCTAAACAGCCTCAAGTGCCAGAAGAGGTGAGTTTACTTATCCTGCTGATCCTCGTGATTTCACATGGCATCATGAGCAACGCATCCACGTACATGACCCAACAGTCACCCACTGCACATCATTTACCATCAGGTCAGGGAGTGAAGTGAAATGCACTGTGGAATTGGTGTTGAATAGATGCGACTGAATTGATACTGATGGGTCAAGCTATTTAGTATTATATTTCAACCTTTATTTATCCAGTGAAAGTTGAACATGTGCAGCATGCCCTTTATATGCACGCAGCTGTGCACATTCATATGAGCTCACTGCAACTATAATCTGGGTTAGGGCTAATGCCTTTCCCAAGGGCATCTAAGAGTGGAAAGGTGTCATTTGCCCAAAGGGTAAGGGTGTTATGTGCTAGACTTATTCTTGGCTAGCTGGCCATAGCTATTCATTTTAACAGACAGATATGAGAGAAGCATCAATCTTCTCATCTAACTCTCAGCAAGTAAACTAATGAGCATATCTCCTAAAACCTTGAACTATTCCTTTAATCTGCAAAGTGAGAAGCAACTAAAGCTGTCAGCAAATTTAGTAAATAGCACAATATTTTAAGTATGAGTACCATAGAATGAAAGTACTCCGATTACATATAATTATCTTTATATTCTACTCAAAGCTAGGATAGGCAGAAATCTGGAAGAGAATTTGAAGAAACAACTTCCTCCTGCAGCTCTCCGCTCTCTGTCCTAAGCTCGTCCCACTGGACAACCACAGGCATATGCTCACATTTTTTTACAGTAACCCAGTGTTTCCTATACATTGATTTATTCTGTCTTGTTTCATTGCAGAGTTGTACACAGCACATTATTCGGCCTCCTTGCTCTGTCTCTGTTTATCAGACCATAAGTGAGACAAGAATTAGCAAGCTAACATTAGCCACCCAACTGTCCCTTCTACTCGCTCAGCACCACTTTGGACTGCTTCCCTGGGGGGAGAGGGCACGGCAGCAGCTCGGGAGACGGACATTTGCTTGGTGGCTGCAAACCTTCTAGCACCAGGTCTAACCTGTTTGGCTCTGGTAAGCAGAACTAAACTATAAGCAACATTTTTCTTCATCTCTGAAACACTTTGCCAATATTAACATTATTTCATTTATTGTCAGGCTCTCTTTCTGATTAGTCCATCCTCCTTTTTTTGGGTTGCTTTGCAGTGTGGGCAGTTGTTGCCAGTACTGGAATAGCAACTTGACGTGCACGAGCATCTACATTTGTACAACAGCAAATTGGATTGGCCTCTCTCTGACAAACAGGTAAGCTATTGAGTCGTTGCTTTACGTCTTTTGCCTGTTGCCAGGCAGCCAACTCTGCATGGGTATGTCTGAAATATCAATTTTATTAACAGCATGTGTTGCATGGCTTGTGTTTTAGTGCACAATATTGCTAACCTGTAACTGCATCTTTTAACATTTATTTATTATCTATATAATGACTAGTGGATTTTATCTATGATCACCGACTATTGCTGCTCTGCATGTCTGCATAACCTGTGTGAAGGTGCTTCTTGTTGCTTGCATGTCTGTTTGTGCTTACATGCTGTTTGTTGTTGTTGCGTTATTGTATTGTACTGATGCTCTGCTGTTGCTTTGCATGGATTGTATTCTAACTTAATAATGTGAATTTGATCCTTTTATTGGTTTCAAAACATCTTGCCAAAGGACTGAAGTTGGAAATTAACCACCTGGCTAACACGGGCACATTTGGCACAATGTTGATTAATGTGCATTGCCCTTATCAATAAAATAAAATAAATTTCATTCAAGCCAAATGAAACCAAATGAACCTAACCACATGCTTTAGTTGCGTAAACCTAAGGATGTAAACCTAGGAATTAAGTGTTTTACCTACATTCTAAGTTCATTTTGAAAAAGACTGCATGCATTCAGCAAGGAGAAATTGTACATTTCCATGAAAATATTTTGAGAGGACACAAAGCATGTAAGAGGCGTAAATTGAAACACTGTCTCTGAATGTCTAAAACTGACACAAAAGGGTGCCTGACGCATCATATTTGACGTGAAGGTCCACCGACAAAGCTCCATTATTTAACGAGTAGGGATGAGAACTTGTTGGACAGTCACAGATACCTGATTTCTTTTTCTTTTTGTTCCAGGACCATTTCATTTATTGCTCGCTTTGGGACATACAGAGAATTTTAACAAATATAACAAAAAAATGCCTCTAAAATAACTTGCCTACCTTGGCTTTGAGTATGGTACTTGAGCAAATGTACTTTGTTATATTCCACCACTGTTTCTCATACGTTCAAACCCAACTGCGACTGGATCATATCTATCAAACCGAAGTCTTTTATTTGAATTATACAATCCAAAGATAAGAACTGTGTTTCCACAGTGGGAGCTTTGGTTTATCCTCTGTGACAAATGTTAAGATGCATGACACCAGTAATATATGATGTAATGAAACATGAAAACACAAGAGCACATCAAGGTTGTACTTTATCACTCTGTCATTATGGAGTGAACTGAGTATGATAACTGATCCATTGTTGTTTCTGTAATCTCAAAGTGCTCACCGATGCAAAATGAGTACCCAGCCTCCATTCTTCATGGACAGTCTTGGCACGGTTCAGACCAGTGTTTATCTAAGGAAGAGGTAAATGACTAAATGAATAAAAACGGTATGACAGCTAGGTGGAAAAAAATACACGATGACAGACGTGATAATTAGCAAGAGCTGCTAACAAAACGATAACGTCATAAGATTGTCCTTCAACTGTTTCTACTTTACTGTGTTGGCCCCGAGATAATATAACCTAGAGGAATCAATCACAGGGCTTGTATATTAAGACTTGCATGACAGACCTTAATATAAGTCCATCCTGCGTGGGATGTTTAGATAGATTTCAGAGCAAATTCTGGCTTAAAATCTTGCACATTTTGTTCTGCACCAGGTTTTGTGTTTGGAAATTGTCTAAGGCTTGAGGGGATTTCATTATGGGCAAATGGAGAATGGAATGGAAGGGTTGATACTCATAAACAACACAGTCTCTGTTTGTTGTTTGTAGATTGATCCAGAATATTTTAAGCCTTCCTCTGAAAATAAACAGATTCCGTGGCGCTCTAACAAAACAACAAAGACAGATGCAGTCGACGATATTATCCACAAAAAGGCCTGGCTAATATTAGAGGCTGTGATGGTCGAATTCCTGTCAGTCCTACTACTGTTTCACACCACCTTATTGTTTTCATCTCACCAGTTGATACTGTGTGATGAGAAGTTTGGTAATCACTGGCTGTGATTGCTTGCAGCAGGCCCAGCCATCTGTCCACCATTTAACATAAAGAATGATTCCATGTTTGCAGCGAGGAGTCAGATCTTCTTATTAGATCACTGCGTCATCCCTTATGATGATGGATAGTGTCGTGTAGGGTCACTCTTTTATTGGTGAATTGATCAAAATTTTAGTCAGTGTGTGTCTGCGGCCAAGCCACATCTGGAGGCAACCTGGGGGCTGTTAATCACGAATCTAAACAGAAAATAGCTCAATCTCCTTGTCGCAAACACCCAGGAACTCCTTTGGTTGCATAACATCCTTTAATATGTCAATTTTGTAGTTAGCAAACGACAGAAAATGGAAGGTTTTTATATTTATGTGGTAATAAATACAGGGTGTCTGTGAATTTTGACTGGAAACTTAAGTGTTACACACTGTATTTACTTAGAAGTTTATTTCCATGCAAAACCTCCTTGGAGAGGTCTTTCTGGGCAAATTCTTTGCTGATGTAATGTTTACTTTGCCACAAAAATCTCGCTGTTGCATTCTCTAATGACTGCAACAAGATCACATATTAATTCAGTGGATGGAAACTATCTGAACCACAGTCCATGGACAATGCTGGGTATCTGACGAAATCATGTGTACGTCCTTGTGGAGCAGTTGGCCCGTTATGCAAAGGAATACAGCCTTTGAAATGATGACGGCGGTCTGGAATGGACAGCTTCAAAAAGTTGGGGGATTCCATCAGATGCGTTAAACATGTTGGCAGGAGTAATGCTGGGAAAGAAACAAAGAGCGGGGTAGGGGGGATGCAACATCTTAACAGCCAATCGGATTGATTAGGATGACAGTGTAATGGCAGAGGATACAATGGATATCAAGGATTGCTGTGTGTGTTCCTACACTTCCTCCCTGTTCTCCAGATTTGTCCAAATGAAGCAAATAAATCAGAGTCATGTCAGCATGTCTTTTCTCTGTCTATAAGCCCAGAGCATAAACATGGATTTTCTTTGACTGACCTCATGCAGGCATTTCAAGCCTTTTCCCTTTTGGATCTCAATCTGTTGCATTCAGTTCTACTTTACTTTGATGTGTCTGCTGAAAACTGTAAAGCATAAATGCATTCTTTATTTTGTTAGTGCCACATGACTCTTATCTTTGATTAACTGCTCACATAGACCTCCAGTATCTTCTCATGCTTATAAAACACAACACTCTTTCAGTGGCACCTCTAAGGGGAGCCCTGATCCCCCTGGTGCAATCGCTGCCCCCCCCCGCTGCCCCCTCCACTGGTGTAAACAATTGGAGGCCAATATAACTGTCTTAAAGAGGCTGTGGTGTACTCAGTTTTAAAAGTAATGGCATCTCAATTCAAATCTGAGGCCACGATTCTCTGCTGGAAACTGGTAGACTGCCCCATCTGGGTTGGGAGAAAGTTACTGCCTCAAGCGAGGGCCTTCAAGTATCTCAGGGTCTCGTTCACATGTGAGCGTAGAATGGAGTGTGAGATGGATCGATGGTTTGGTGCGGCTTCTGCAGTGATGCGGGTGCTGCGCTGGACCCTCGTGGTAAGGAGGGAGCTGAGACGTAAGGCGAAGCTTTCGATTTACTGGTCCATCAACATTACAACCTTCACCTATGGTCATAAGCTCTGGGTAGTGACCGAAAGAATGAGATCGTGGATACAAGCAGACGAAATTAGTTTGCTCTGTGGGGTGGCTGGGGTCAGCCTTGGACATAGGGTAAGGAGCTCGGACATCTGGAGGGAGCTCGGAGTAAAGCCTCTGCTCCATTTGCATCGAAAGGGGTCAGTTGAGGTGGTTCGGGCATCTGATCAGGATGCGGTGGAGGTGTGTTCCAAGCACGTCCCACAGGTAGGAGGCCCTGGGGCAGACCCAGAACATGCTGGAGGGATTACATATCTCATCTGGCCTGGGAACGCCTTGGCGTCCCCCAGGAGGAGCTGGAAAGCATTGCTGGGACATTTGGGGTGCTTTGCTTGGCCTGCTGCCCCCATGACCTGGCCCCAGAGAAATGGATGAAAATAGATGGATGGATGGATTTTTTCTTGTGAAACTAGACAACCTCAGGTATCTACTGGTATGAACCACGTTGGCATAGCTTTTTGGCAGGCATGCTAAATAATGATTCACATTTAGGCTACATTTTGGCAAGGGAACAACAGGCATGGCCATTTTCAAAGGGGTCCCTTGATCTCTCACATCAAGATATCGGAATGAAAATGGGTTTTATGGGTACCAACCAGCCTTCCCTAAACTTTAGAAGCCTTGTTCCCAGTAAATGTTTTGTTCCTTAGTCAGGTCAGTGTAGTCCCTCAAAATAAAGCCGTATGCTTGGTTTTTTAAGGAAGATGTAAACAAACCAGCCTATTTAAAGAACAATGAATCACCTAACATGTACAGATATGTAACACATTAAAACAGGATTGTTGTAGAACTCAAAATGTTAACTGTATTTGAATGAATCTATGCATATCAGATAATTAGAAATATTAACTGTAAAATCCGAAATGTGATTCCTTGACTGTCCATATTGACTCTGTTTTCAAATAGCCTACATACTACAAGAGCATCAATGAATTCCTAAATTCAGTTATGGTTTTTGGTTTTGGTGTACCACTCCAAGCTATTTAGTGGCTCCATCTGGCCCCCACTATGAAACAGTTTCCTGGGGTGCCACTGCACACTTTTCTTTGAAATTACTCAAAGAGAATGAGTCATGTTTCTCATCATGTAAACAAACGTGTGAAGTCATGTGTTCCGAAAATGAGAAGAAGCAAAAGGTCTTTAAACTCACATGCCTTAAAGAACAGTTAAAAAATACATGTTCCTCAGTGATATTCTTGGTGTAGCAGTGTGATGACCCTTGATGGGGGGTTCCTCTACGGAGCCTTGTTTCAACCGGTCTCCATTAAAAGAAAAATATACAGGCAGATCCTCGCATAGCTCACACCCGGAGCAAAGCAAACACTTTCTGCCATGTCCATGGCCTCTCTCATGTCCTCACTTGTCTCTGGCCTTTAATGTCCTCCCCAGAGTGTCCTGGATGGTATCCTCATCATCCCGTTGGGTTGCTGACACCCTTTAAACAGGAAGGGACTCCTGCCATGACCCACAGTGCTAACACAGAAAGCAGAGGGGAGCCTGGATGAGTTACATCATGTCCTCTTCAGGCTGTGTTGCACCTGGAACCTGATAACTTAGAAGAGGGGACTTGCAGGATAAATTATTTGTGAGGAATACTGTGTTGTGTAGCTTATTCCTCATGATTATATGAATCCAACTTTGACTATCCAGAGGAGTCATGTGAATCTGCTGTTCATGAGAACATAGCTGAGATGAAATCAGGCTGAAAACACGCAGTCTATTTTTCAAAGGGTTTAGGAGGCAGCCTGCCATTATCTAAACTGAGAGCTGGGCACGTTCTGGAAGCAGTGGCTGATAGGATGCAGTCAATCTTTCTGTCAGTCCGAACACAGCCTCACCCTGTTCCCGTCTCTCACCGGGGTGGTCCCTACTGTGCCGACCATCTCTGTTCGGGATGACTTGGCAGAGATGGATGCAGCAGACAGGAACACGCTTCCCCTCAATCAGCAGTTTCCAGCAGGTGTGGCACACCTCTCGCTTCTTTCATCCACATCTCCAACTCACTGGTTCCTGGCAGCTCCTCTTGAGTAAATTCAACAGTATGTAGTGCGGCCTGTGGTGCCAGCTTAGACTCTCACACACCAGCATCTCTGAGCCAAACTAAACGTGTGCGAATGCAAAATCCTATTAACATCCTGTCTTTGATGCTGCTGTCAAACTGTTTTTCTCTCAACGGATTGGACTTCACAGCACAGTGAAGGTGGAGGTGATGTGTGGCTCTGCTCTGTAAACACACTGTAAGCTGGCCATTACTGATTTGTACACAAAAGGAGATGGCAAATGTGCTGGCCAGATGTGGCTACTATTGTTGTGGTTGCATGGCTGTGGTCAGTGAAACTCATTTAAAACCTCATCCTCTAAGTGGAGAAAGTATGAATGAATGAATCCCCCTCTGAGTTGACAAACTCTTTGATGACTTGTGGCCAAAAGATGACTAAAAGCTGTAGAACATCCACATTGTTGTGGTGGAGCCCAAACCACAGACCAACACAGCGGTTCATTCTGAGCCTTAGGCCTTGTGGTGTGGAGGTGTGAGATGATCCAGGTCCAGCTACTTTCTTAGGTTCAGGTGCAGCAAGAAGTTAACTTAGAAACAACAGGCCTATGGAAAAACTCTAAAACAAACACAAAGCATTTTTAATCTATAGCTACACGTATTGAATCTCCATAACTTTTACATGAGGCTGGACAAACACATGCCTCAGTCCATGTAGATGTATGGCCGATTGTGACCACTCTGTTGAGCAAGATCTGCTTGGAGACGAAGCCTGGCCTGGTGGGGACTCACAGTGCTCAGGATCAAACCAGTGGCTTGGAGCTCTTTAATAGCTTGCAATAGTTGTGGTCGGAAAGAAAGCCAATGCCAGGCTCATGACTGCCCAGTGCCAACAAGGAGTTTGGCACATTTCAAACCCTCATGGTGGCAAATGTCCCATCACATCTTGCTTATTTTTCTATTGGTGTAACTGCGGGAGTCAGGATTAATGACTTTGGTGTTCACCTTGTGACCCTGAGCCATAGCTATGCAGCTTTTCATCACATTGGATGGATGTGCTGTAAACCACCCTGTTCTCTTTCACGGTTCAGAGACTGTATGGAGCATTTTACATGCATGTACAGTTAAAGGGATGATTTGACATGGTGAAGTTTATGAGGAGACAGGCAGACAAGACGGAGAGTCTACAGTCAGGGTAGCAGCTCTGTGAGGCTGCACTTTGGCACAGCAGTGCAAGTATAATGTTTACCATGGTCACCATCTTAGTTAAGCATGTATGCATGCTAACATTTGCTAATTAGCACTAAACAAATAGCCTTGTGTTGACTACAAAGCTCAGTTCAGTTCAGTTCAGTTCATTACACATTAGAACAGCTATTTATGCGTTTCTATTGTCAAGAAATGTGGATGGCAGCGCTCCTTACTGTGCCATTTATTCATCACCCCTCTGTTGAGGTACCTAGCACACTGATCCAGTACTAAAAGGTGAAGCTAGAAACACTGCAGTCCGTCGATTGGTCAATAGAGAATCAACTCTCTTGGTTGGACCACAATGGACTGTAACCAGTGTTCCAACAGTCAAGTTCACATATATTAGTCAACTATAACTACAGAATCAAAAATTGTTTTCTTGCCTTTTCATCTCAACAGTTAACAGTTAGCAGCTGTAGACTGAGAAAAACAAATGTAATTCAAGGTGCTGCTCAAGGCCCTACTGGCAGCTATCGGCAGTGTTTAAGATGGTATGTTTTCTTACATGTTACTCAGTGCACTTTTTTTTATTGTCTAGCATAACATACACTTTAGTGAGGATTGGATCTTCAAGCACTTGTTAACTGTGAACATTCTATTTCGTCCCTGTGTGCTCTGACAGCACTACGCCCTGCTCTAAACTCTCCAGCCTGTTCTTTGTTGTTCTTAAAATGCTACACAACTCTGTTTTGTGGGTGATCAGGGAGGTGCAGACATCACTGACGAAGAGAAGCAGTGACACAGCTATTACCATTTGGTGACAGCCCCACCTTCATTAAGAGTACTGTCTGCAGTGGAAATGCAAAACAGATCCCCAGTTTAGGCACATGTCCGTACGGGCTAAATACAGTTCTAAGAGTATGATTCTGATAGTACATCTGAGACCAATGGGACTAGTTTGCAGGTATTTGCTCACAAACCTCAATATCTGACTAATTTAAATGCTGACCCGATGACGGCATTAGAACAAATGTTAAGGGTCATTAATGTCTGTACCAAATTTCAAGGCAATCTATCAACAGTTGCTGGCACATTTTACCCAAAAAATGTCACGGTGGCGCCATTCACCAAAGTGAATAAACTTTATTCTCTGGGGATATTGAATGTTTGTACAAAACGTTGTGCCAGTCACTCTGTTAGGCCCTGTTTAGACTAGGCATTGACACGCATCTTTGATGATCACAAGTGGACAGTCCTAAGTACATCAGTTCACACCTGGCATTAGAAATATGTTGAGATATTTCAGAGGAGAACTGAAAACCTTGACCTGCTGGAAGTGCCACAGGAAAGGTGAGGAGATCAACAAGTACTCAGGAATTATCCTCTGGGGACACGAAATATCTGTAGAAAATGTCAGGGCAATCTTTCCGACATCTGTCAAGACATTTCACTAAAAACCAGTGTCACATTATGAAAAATCAGAGGATCACCGAAGTCAGAAGGGTTCATCTTCTGGGGACCATGTCTGTAATTTTGTAGGAATTCATGAAATAGTTGATGAGATATTACAGTATGGATCAAAGCGGTGCTGCTTGGCTGAAAACATTTAATCTGCACTTGCACTCCCCGTTTACAGACATTGGGATGAATCTCACTTTGCAGCCTATTCATACCTGCTCTTGTGACAACCATACTGACAACAAGGGCAGAGTGGCACAGAGGTGTTTGTCAAACAGTGGGACAGTCTACATTAGAGGCCCTGTCTTTACAGAGGAAATATAAGCACTGAAATGTTTCTCGACACAACGAATATAAAACAGCTGTGCATCCCAGCAGGACAACTAACCCCATGAATCAATAGCCTCTCTCCAGCATCATATAAAACGCAGACAGCCATCAGCATGGGGACACTTAATCTCCATGTTTGCAGTTTTTCAAGACCGCTCGCGGCGGTAAGCTTCTGCAGGTCTCTGACCCCAGCTGTACGCACAGACATTTATATCATTTTCAAAACAAAATATGTGTTGGCAATCCTGGTCCTGATAGAGGAATGTATTCTAATGAGGCCTTTTCATCCATGTGTGGCTGCTTGTACTTGTTGCTCAGGGTAGACGCGCAGCATCCCGGCTCGGGTGTTGAGAGCCAAGGCTCAGCGCTTAAATCACAGAGGATTGATAGGAGCAACAGAGAATCTGTGAAATATCAAGAGAAGGGGGAAGATTCTCTTTAATCAGCAACAGCATCCCATCCATACATTCCTTTGCTGCACTTAGTTGCCAGACCATTGTCATCACTGTGATGAGCATTTCTTGCAGCCTTTTTCTACCCATAATCCTCAACAATGTCAACTGTAGAACCACACTGTCACCAGTTTTTAAGGAAGCCACTGAAGACCCTGATAGAGGCAACTGCATGCGACATGGCTTAAGCCGAAATTCCCCTAAAATGCAAAACAGTCAGAGTCATTTCCATGAAAGGAGCAAGAGAACTCTTCTTTTGTACCCTGAGGATGCTCACACACAGATACCTGATGTTTGCCAGTGTTTGGACCGAGGCCTGAAGGACCTTTTGCATGTAACATGAAGTCAAAACACTACGCAATGAAGGGTAAACTTCCTGGGGAGAACTTCAGTCCAGACCTGCTGCTGGAGCAATGCTCTCCTGTCCTTCAACAACCCTGATTAAGATTGGCCTCTAAATCGGCCCCATCATCGCAGATGATGAATACCTGCAGCCAATCCAGTTGGCAGTTAATCAGTGGCGTCCAATCAGGTAATGAGGACCTGCATGTTGGAATGGGAAGCAGACAACCCCACGGCTGTTTAACAGGAAAGAGGGAGAGCGGTCAAGATCTAAAGATACTTAAGGCGTGCCACATTTGTGTTGTCTGCCCTGTGAAGATCACTGTCTGCGGACAATTATCTTTGATCAGAGACACTGATGGACATCTCCTCAGAGGCAGGGTGTCTGACTCAGAGATGGGAAATGAGGCACTGTATTTTCGATCAAGTAAATTCTTTGGTTGAGGAGAACCACCCATAAATTGGCTCCCCCAGGAACTTGGCAACCCCCGAACCCCAAAACCGAGCTGCAGTCAGGTCTGGAGATGTTTATGGAATAGTACATGGAAAATTTGTCAGAGAAACATGTTTTCCCTGGGAATTAGTATCATCAGATGAATTTACAAAAATGCACAGTATTGTTGTTGAGTGATCTCCCACAGGTTCTCTGGGGATGGACAAGCGTTCCAACATGGTACATTACTCTTAGTGAGCGCCAGAGGATGACTTTCTGATTTGTGGTCCCTCTTTAGCAAGCATTCCTGGGGGAAATTTGAGAGAGACCATTATGCAAATCCACAGGTGCATGCCAAGACCAAATAACTGGACTCCTGCCTCCAAGTACTTCAAGATGCCTTTCAGCCTGCTCCTGATAGTGTTCAGACCACAGTGTGAGGAGACAGGCCAGGAACATGTGGGTGTAGCGTGGAGGGCTTTGGGGCCTGCATGTCCACAGCCGTCAAGCGAAGCAATTAAAAAAAGTCCAATATCAGACACTATATGAGTCAGGGAGCAACTATTCCGTCAATGCAAGAGTGTATTCCTATCACATCTTGGGCAGATACAGCTGTCAGTTATGCCACCATCTCCCCATATAGTGAAAGGAGAGGGAGTCCTTGTTTTCCATTTAGGTGTTATCACATTTCATACACAGTACAGCTCTCCAAGGACTGATTCCATTAAGCCTTCAGCCGACGTGAAACCAGCAGGTTTGAATGAACTGTGTTTATTTTCATGTGTGCGTGAGGTATGTGTTGTACGTGTATGAGGGAAATGACAAATGTCTAATGGAAGGGGTACTCAGAGTGTTGATGACTGAAAGTGTGGAGGGTCAGCTGAAGACAGGAAAGCTCCTCATCATTTACTGCTGCTGAGCTGTCCCGAGGGATGACAGCAGAAGAGGCATGTATCCTTTGTTGATGTCACATGTAGAGCCACTGCCCCCTTGTGTCTGAAACATGCACTCTGCTGGCCAAGACATGAAGTTCAACTTACACAAACAAGTTTTGTTGACATCTTTATATGTCTTCATGTGGTTATAAAATAGTCACATAAAAAAACGCAAGCCCTCTTTTAATTAAAGATTTAGTCCCATGTATTGAATAAATAGTGCTGACTGCATGTGATGAAATGTTACAAGTCATACATCTTGCTCTTAACCTCGAGTAAAGGCAAAACTATTGTTAACTTAATCTTCATTATATTAAGAACATATTTGGACACCTTTCGTAATACTCCTATTTTTTCCATTAACTTTCTAAAGCCTACATCAACAAGAAACACCTGGACATAGTTTTATATTTCTGCCAGTTCTGAACTTATTCTCTCAGTCAGTATCAAGTGTTATACATCACATGATACAGGGGAATCTACCCTTTCTTTCTGGAGCAGTGTAAAGTCACCCTGATGCATTGCCTTTGTTTGTCCATATTTGACTTAAAAAAAACACCTAGAGGGAAAGAAAAGTCCCTAGTCAACCAGGGGATTTTGTTTTGTCTATGTGAAACGTTGTATTGGGGGGTTTTGGAGCTCTATGTGAAGTTCGGTACAAATACACCTTATCCTCGGTGAGTTACAGCCTTTTATTGGATATTGTACTGAGCACTTTTTTTAGTAGACGTGATGTTAATACATTTTGGTGCTTCTGGGGTCACATAGGCGACACGGTAGTGCAGTGGTTAGCATTGTCGCTTCACAGCAAGAGAGTTCCTGGTTTGAATTGAGAGTGGGGGTTCGAACCAGAGTTTGCATGTTCTCCCTGTGTCAGTGTGGGTTTTCTCTGGGTACTCCGGCTTCCTCCCACAGTCCAAAGACAGGCAGGTTAGGTTACTTGGTGACTCTAAATTGGCCGTAGGTGTGAATGTGAGTGTGAATGGTTGACTCTATGTGTTAAACCTGCAATAGTTTGGAGACCTGTCCATGGTGTACCCCGCCTCTCGCCCAGTGTCAGCTGGGATAGGATCCAGCCCCCTGCGACCCCCAGTAAGATAAGCATTTATGGAAAATGAATGAATAAATGGGGTCAGATGGGCGTCGAGGATAGTGGGGAAGATGGGGCAGTCTCATCATGTAAGCTTTAAACAAAAACCATCTTACCATCTTAGAATGAGATCACTCCAGCCACGACACAGCGATCCATGTCTTTAAATGCATGTGGATCTGGGGCATTAAGTGGTGTGGCCAATGGCCTCTTCCTATGTCCTACCCCTAAGCACCATGAATTAGCTCTGATTGTTGTAAAAGCACCATTCAAACTGTGTCAGTTTAAAGCGCGTTTCTATTATAGGCGGTTCCGAAGTTATTTGAAGTTTCTTTGTGGAATATGTCAAGTGTAGCATTGATGCTATGCTTGTCTTTTAAGGGTTAAAGAGGTATTTGGGGGATTTTTTTCCTCATCTGATAAGGATCTAAGGAAAGAGGGTGTTGTCTGCTGAACAGACTGTAAAACCACTTGAGGCAAAGTGTGATTTGTCATATTGGGCTTAATAAATAAATTTGACTTGAGCACGTTCAATTTTTGGACCCCAGTTTAGGAACCACTCGTGTGTATATTCAGACCCACAAGCCATCTTCCAAGTCCAAGTCCAGTTTTGAAACTGTAAAAAGGGTGTGTAATAATCACAGCGCTTAACACAATCCAAATATGATGCACACAAAGTGAGATATGGTGATAAGAATTTAGTCCATCATTTTTTATTCCCATAAACAAAGGACCTGCAGTGCAGAGAATCTCAAACATTCGTCAGTAGAGGCTTGCCATTAAAAAAACGAAAAGAAAAAAAGTTTCCCAGCTTCAAAGTCATAGGCGAATATTTCACAATATCTACATTGCTAAAAGTCACACTCAGGCCATCTAACCCAGAAACAATCCGAACATAAAACAGAGTAGATGCTTGTGAAAAGCAAAAACATTTACCAAAAACATAAAACTACAGGACAGACCTCCTTCTTATTTTAATAATGGTCATATCTAATGGAACAACTAACACGTTATGCTTCAACTACTTTTACATCTGGTAAATATATCAGCCATTGGTACTGGTGCTGAGAACACACCCTTAATGAAACATTTTCATAAGCACTTTTTTTCTTCCAGTGTTGTCAGTACATCAGATCAACATTGCACAACCCAAACAAACACAAACCCTCTTATAAACCTCTTAACACTGTAAAAGGCCAACTAAAGCACAAGCAAATGCTCATCGAATCCCGAGCGGACGCTGTAATTGAATCTGGTGAGCCAGCACAGTTAATCCTAACCTGCTGCAACTTTCAGTCAAAACGTGACATCTTTGCCAATAACAAAGTTAAATCTCTTAGTGGCCGAGTCGGACTGTGAGAATGATGTGAGAAGTGAAACTGCATCCAGAGTGCTTTGTAGGGGAACGTATTCAAATCAAAATACTATTGAGAAGAATCGTCCATTGACGCTTTCTTTTTGCTTCCGAGTCTGAACAAGAGTTTCCTAAATGCTCTACAACACCCTGACTTGCAGCACACACTAGTATAAAATGGCTAATGAACATGTAAACTGGAACAGCAAAGGAACTGCTACACGATTCTGAACAGAAAAGAGAAAACAACTCTGTTGGCTCAGGATATAACGAAACTAACAGCATTAAAAATAAATAGTTTTACAACAACGTACAGAAAAACAAACAGGGACATAATCTGCATTGATATAATGCTTCGGTTTGCTGAGATTGTGGGATCATATGGCTAAAGTTTGGAGGACTGGAAGGAGGTGACTATGAACAAACTTTAACATACATGTGCTTGAGCACATATATACCTGTGTCAGAGGGTGAACAGGTGGCATAGGAGATTTTGAGGTAAACCCATAAAAGGCTGTGAATGTAAAAGTAAAAACCAGACAGCATATATAACAAAAAGTTATATATGGGCTCTCCCCAACATCCTCAGTGACCCCTGCATGTACAAGTAGAAATGTCATAATATACCTATTACTGTGTGCCAACTACGCTTCTCTCACTTACGCACCTCTCTGGATACACTCCGAGGCAAAGGGCATGAATAAGGCAGGTTATAACACATAACAAAAACATTTACCGCTCTGGACAAACAGAATTTCAACAGTATGGGTCAACACAAATATTTTTTCCAACACATAATAAGTTAAAAACATGTATACACAATAGAAATTACTTGGCTTCTTTTTAAAACCTATTCTTTCTGAGAGAGAAAAAAAAAGCTTATAGAAATTATATAAACTCTCCTCCCACCAAACGTGTAACAATAAAGAAAATCCCTTCTCCTTTAACGTCAAACCAAAAAAGGTAACAAGATGAAAACCTATTTATACACACTACTATGTACAAGTATTGAAATAAAAGAGTGATATTATATATTTACAAACACACGTCAGTCCCTGATCGATTAAGGCCAAAGTGCTGTAGATGCACGCGTCACCCACGTCACATGTAGGCCGCTGTTGCACTTAAGTGTTCCTCAGTTTGCAAAATGCAAAAGAAGCGGTTATAAAGTAATACTCAAGGCCTTTGCTCTAACATCGTTTGTCTTTCAAACATATAAAACTAAGCAAACTTTAGCATTAAGAAATACAACTAGCCCAAACCTCACCTTTTTCAGCAGTTTCTGGTTTCTGTTTTTTTTATACAAAAGCGAGATATTTTATATACATACAGTAGCACTAGAGTTCATATTTGAGTTCCAGTTTCAGGACAGCCATTACTGTAATGCCCTCTCATCCTGAGAGAGGATTTATAGGGAGTCTGGGTGATACTCTGCCAAGAAGTCCACTGGTAAACACAGATGAACGCAGGAAACTGGTGCACTGGAGCGGACAGTGTTGATCTCCTCTTGTACGAGTGGAACCACAGTGCCAGTGACGGGGGAGTCAGAGCATGCCGAAGCCCTCGCTGCCCTCACTGATGGCCAGCTTCAACATCTTGTGCAGCTCCTCATAGGAGTCGTACGTAGGGAGGCACAGCTGGTTAAAACTAGACGGAAAATTGGATTGAGTCAGCTAATGATTATGTCCTGATAGAGCATTTATATAAAATTCATACATCATGCTATGTGTAATGGAAAGATCTGCGGAACTCAACATTAAAACTATGGCAATATTCCACATTTTTCCTATTAACAAAACCGACAATTACTTTTTTGTAAGTATTTCCTAGCTTGATATAGCCTATTCTTCTGTGCCTTAAAGATCCATTGTTGTCCAAGAACTATTTACAATACATCAATGAGCCACTTCACTCCCTAAATTACCATTTGAATATCAATTATTCACATCGTGTTACACTGAATTTGTAAAGACACTTTTCTCACATGCCTTTGGTGAATGAAGAATCCAACAGCGAACACTGCTTAATGAATTCAAGTAAAGGGGGTCTGCATTTAACAACAGCAAAACTATATCAAAACATATGTTTACAAACGCTATAATTCAAGTCTCATTTATCCAGTCGAGCGGTCAGTGCTTCCTTAACACGTGAAATTGTGCTAAAACTGTGACCATTTAAAACACTTTCACATAAACAGTGTTGTCTGAATTTGAACTCTACTCAATGAAATGCATGAGCAGAGTACAAATGCACACGCTTGCCAAGGTGCGCTTCTCCTATGCAGGAGTGTTATTGGTTTTGGGAAGTACTGAGCATGACTGGATAAATGAGACTTGGATTCAATAGTTAACCCAATGTCCAACTGGAAAGGTCATTAGTCACAAAGATTTCATTGGTCGCTTTGTCGCAGAAAAAAACAAAATAAATCCAAGCCCATATGACTGGACCATGTGGGAATTTAATTTGAAAGGACAGACACAGGAAGTGACAACAACAAGCACAATCATTACTGCTTTGCCGACAGCGTCATTAACAGGCGGCTCGCTCAGTGTGTGACGTGCACTTGTAGATAAAATATAGGCCTATATTAATTAAGGTTCATCAGTACAGTTTTGTATTTCTCTGTAATGTAGCACAGTGTTAACAATGTTACTGATACTATTCTTTCTCAGACTTTGAACTCAAGCCATTGTGTTGCCCCACCCAAAATATATAATTTAATAATTACATTAGCATCGTAAACATGCGGGCTACTAGTCGGCTACTGGCCCTAAATGACGACTATTGGTTGACTAGGAAAATTCTTGGTCGGAGGGCAGCCCTATGTATGTGTTGTGTAACAGTTTTGGAATGGATGTTCTGATATAGTTTTGCTACATTTTACTTAAATTCATCAAGACTGTCAGCTGTTTTTGGATTCTTCGTTCACTGCGGAGGCATGGTGCTAAAGAAAAGTCAGGGGTTCACCAAAGCCAACAGGATACCTTATCCTGGAACCATGAATGTCTATGCAAAATGTTTTATGCCAATCCACCTAGTAGATGTGGAGATATTCCACCAGAAAAATTTAAACTTAGACCTGCTATTGAGGCTAGAAAAAAGTCAGCCATCATCAAAACAGTATGAGTCATCATCTGGGGATCATAGACGTCTGCACACAAAATCTGGGTGGACCAGTCGACCCATAAACAAGCAGACGTAATGACACTGCAAAGCCTCAAGTCTCGATCTGCCTGCGCTTTCATACTCACCACGTGTGTGCAGTGGGCAAGGTGCTGTGTGTGGGGGCAGCGATGATCTGGAAGGAGGGGCAAAGGGTGTTGAATCCCCCAGGGGGAAGCTGAGAGGAGCCAGTGGTGAACTGAAGCAGACGGGCCAGCTCCTCCTGCGTGAAGCTGGAAACCACAGCCCAGAACCACTTCATCACCTGTGGCAAGAGACAATCAACATGCTCAGACATTTTGATCAGTGACCTGCTGTTGACTGAAAACTGAAAATTTCCATGACATACTTTCTCTCTGAAGTGCCACGATCCTCCAACAATCACAGCGTGGGCCTTGAAGTCCTGTACGTTTATATCACCGGTGCCACACATCAACAGCTGGAGAGATTAAAAGGAGAGCATATTATAATTACCCAGCGGTGTTTTGGAGATTAATAGGATTTTTATTATAAACATAACACATACCTCCAACTCGTTCTCATCGAATATGGCTAGCAGGTTTTCTGGAACCAGTTCATTCAAACCTGCAATTGATCAGGAAATTACACTAATTATGTGCACATTACCGGAGATCTCAAATGAGAGGAATTACCGACAGAAAGAAAATTGGCAGACTGCAGCTGTGCTAGTTCGCTCACCTTTCAGGAAGTGTTCCACCTCATCTCTTACCTGGCTGGCTAGTCTATACTGGGCCAGCAGGTTGAGATAATGCATCTTGTTTTCATTGGTAACAGCGATCTGAGCTCCCCCTGATATCAGCTCCACCACCTGCACGAGAACATGTGGATATAAATGTTAGACCACATGCATAAAGGAGCAAAACAGTACAAGATATTAAACAGTTTAAAATTCTATTATTGTGTGGGTGAAAGAAGAAATGGACAGTAAAGGTAAAATGGCAGACATATGTAAGTTATATGTAAGAGTAGGGTTGGGGCATATCAAATTTTTTCACACCGGTTTCATTTTCAGCCAGAAACCGGACCGGACTGGACCAAATTTTACCAATAGGTGTCGCACTTGGCTTAACAACTGCTCCTGAGTGGAACATAATGACACCTTGTCCTGATGTCTGACTATCACGTCAGAGTGCGCAACATCTGAGCATTGTCCACATTGAATCCTTTACATATGCACTTCTGTTATGTTCCACAAAACGAAAAACCACGTAGCTTTAAGCGCTGTGCTTGAGATCAGACTGGAGATGTACCCACTTAGAAGACGGGTGAGTAGCCTACTTAAAGTCTTCCTACATTTGTACTTTTTAAACAGAAAACACACGTTATATATTGTTACATTTACTGGAAACAATAATAATAATAATATAGCCAACAGCAAGTACCCTATGTTGTTATTAGTGATGGTCATTTACCTTACAAAATACTTTCAGCTCCCTGGCAATCTCCCTCCAGCCAGCTGCCATTTTTAGGTTTTTGTAGTGAAGCAAGAAGAATTAGTCCTTTCTTGTCCATTGTGACGCTTTCATAGCAAGCAATGAGTAAATCGAGACAGTGCGTCCAACAAAAGTTCAGCTCAGCACGGTGCATCACGTCCTTCATGGCCAGTTAGGACACCCCTTTTGTCGCTTTCAAATCCAAAATGTTGCCATATTGGCACAGTTGTAGCTTTCACGGAGCTGTCACCCCAAAAAACACTCTCTAGTGTCTAGTAAATATTAATCACATTGTCATGTTGCTTATTACTGATGCATTACCAGCAGGATTTAGCGCCTTGACACCGTCAGTACAGGCTGTTGATGTACGCTTTTTTAAAATTTGCCAGAACATGTCACAGTGACAAGTGTCGGTTCAGCTGGTTTGCATAAAATTAAACTGGTTTAAGCTCGAACACCAGACCAAAACTTGACCAAACTCTGTAAGAGGTCAGAAACTGTCTTGACTGGTAAAATCTATTTATACAGGTTTTACACTTGTTTGGCTGTCACACACTTTTTATCATTATAATAAGTGGGCAATTAATCTGACAGTACAGACATGCGTGTCTAATCAAAAAGAAGTAGGCTGAAGTCACCACAGGGAGTTACACAGCCAGTTATTGTCAAGTATTTCATAACTGAGCAACAAAGTTTAAAAAAGGACACGGATGCTAAACTCCACTTGTCCACCTTCATGTAAACTCACCACTCCCCCTCTTTAAGAAAAGGGCTTGCCAAACGAGCAATATGGTTTCTTTTGTTTGGTTTATTGCTCCTATCTCCTGTGAAATTACATCAGGGCTAAAAGGGGAGGTTCCTTTCCAAAGTGTTGCCTCACCTTCTCCAGCTGTCCTGACTTGCTGTACTTCTCCTCGGCAAACACCAAGTCCATTTCACTCACGTCATTGTTTAGGATGAAGCAGACTTTAGTTTTGTAGAACTCCTGGTCGTCCGTCTCGAAGTACTGTGTGTGGAAAATAAAACGAAAACACACAGGAAAATGATGTTTTTTAAATAAACATGGCACTTCATCTTCTCTGTGGAAGGATAAAAACATGATTGGGTCGGCTTTAGCTCTCGGCTTTGAAATCTTAGGAAGTTGGATAAACAGCAAAACACGCTGGCTTGTTCTCCATGAAATAAACCGTGCCAAGAAACAAATCAGGTTTCTTGGCTTTGTGAGGAATGTTAAAGGGATGAGACAGACCAGCTGACACTGGAGGGTAAACAATGAAAACATGACCTTCCAACGTCCAAGGAAAACGTCCTTTCTGTGGGAATGTACCGCGCTCCATACCTTGTAGTTCATCCTGAGGCCAATGATCTGGGCCAAGAAAGACCGTGTAAAGCGAGCTCGGACCAGCTGTTTGTAGGCTCCACCCAGAGCAGACTCGTACAGGCACTTCCCTACGACGCGACCTGCAAACTCATACATCTTCAGACGCAGGTGGGGTGGCCGGTCAGCGTTTGGGTGCACCTGGAATATGAAGATGAATGTGCTCTTATTCTTTTTAACTGCGTGAAGTTCAACAGAACACCAAGCATTTGTAAGTGGTTAAAAAGACTGACTTACCAGGCCCTGGTTGTTGTCGCTGAAGCGGGTGAACAGCTGGTTGGAGGTGTCAAAGAGGGTCTTACACACCAGCTCAAACCACTCCCTACGAGGCCCTCCCCAGTCCAGAGCTGCAGACAAATGTCAAAGGTATCAGGAGTATGGTCACCTTAATAAATTATTGTATAACTTTTGATTTCTGGCATTTTTGGTTTAATGATATACTATGCAGGGTTTTCCTAAAAAGAATGTACAGACTCGCACAGTAGTAATCCTTCTCAATCATCAATTATGACCCACTAGAGGTGTGTGGTGGTGTATTTTTCTGCAAAGACTCTGCCCTCTGCCTGTATTTTTTTTAATTTTCTGTGTTTGGGACATTTATGAGCATGTCCCCCCACAGCACTCAGGTGAGGTCGGGCTTTATAAAAAGGTAGCAACAAGGTGCCAGACCATAAGCAGCAAAGAGAAACCCACAGAATCAATGCAAAAACAGCAAGGCGAAACACCATATGAGAGTTAATATGGGACTGGCTTTTACTTTCAATTTTCCTGGCGAGCGTGTTAACAAATAGTAACCGGCAATCCTGCATAGCACAGCTTTAACTGTTTGCTGCAACAATACTTAACTATAACTCATAAACCTAAACACACACTAAAGACACCATAAAGCTCACGCCAATATATTCAAATGTTTTGTTTACCTTCCTCATCCTGAAACACGACCTCAAAGTTCTTACTCCATTCTGACACAGAGAAGTTCCTTGTAGCCTTCACGGACTGAGCAACGGAAAGAGAGAAAGATAAGTAAGAGTGTTACCACATTAGTGTTATGATTACATTACACACAGAAGGGCTCCACGACATGAGGAAAATATGTGATAACATTGTTGAATATTGCGATAAAAATATTACTTGCGATAAATATACAGATATTTAAGTGAACTCAGTTCTGCCTCTCTGCTGATTTCGGTATACTGCTAGAACACAACAAATTGCTTGTTGAATTAAAAAAAAAAAAACAAAGAAAATGATTTCCTTCTATTGAACAAATTGAACATTGCACTGAACACAGAAGGCACCAATAAAAAATAACAATATTAAGATTTTAAAGAGCAGTTTTCTATTTATACTCTCCTTCAATTAACTAAGGGTTGGGCAACCTGTGGCCCCAGAGCCATATAAAGCAGTAGTTCCCAATTCGTCCAGCCCCAGGATCCAGATTTCTCTTTTGTCGTTAGTACAAGGTCCACACAGTTTAATACATTCAGCGTCATACATGCATTTTGCCATGTTGTTGAGCTAGTTTGCTGTCTCTGTCAAGTAGGCCTCCATTAGTCACTCACTCTACAGCAGGAAACAGCACTTTAAAATAAAAGCTCTGCGCCAGAAATTCACTCTACTTAAAAATAAAGTGTGTTTTTTACAAACTTGACCCACTTTTGGACTGCGACACACCAATTGGGAAAAAATTCAGCTATCCGAAAACATAATGCCTCCGCCTACGGCTATCACCGGCATGGAGGCATAAAAAGGAAAAGTCTCTGAGGAATTAGCAAATGTAATAACGTATGGATATAGATGTGTTTGTTTTCACTGCCACCACGGCACAGATAAAGTACCAAATAATCATAAATGGCCGACTGCAGAGTAGCTACCTTATGGTAAAACATATATAGTAGTAAAAGTTGCTGACTCCTCATTTAAGTAAAGAGAAATCCCTTATGCAACATTGCAGCCCTTTGCGATGTGTGTTTCTTGCCAAGTTGACATCACTATGACAATAAAAAAACAATATGTGGTGCAGCCCTGATGCTCGGCTTATGAAACAGCTTTATAATGCAGCAAAGCAGCACTCACTGAGTCCAGAATGGAGTGTCGGGTGATTTTTAGGCAGGTCTTGGTGCGAGGTCTCTTAGAGTGGATGTGCCTGAGTTCACGTTGAAAGAAGTTCACCTTGTCTTGGAACGTTTCAGAGCCACCTGCGAACAATACCGTCAAATTACTGCTACGATCTCCATAAAAACATCATCCACTAAGTGCAGCTAGAGGCAACAGTAATTACGTTAGAGCGAAACAAACCAATGTTCTTGTGCAGGAAGCGAATGAAGGTGGCGGCCATGATGTTCCTGTCTTTGCAGCTGAGCTCCACAGGTGGCTGTATCCCATCATCCACCACTAGAGTTAGGTACTTGTGAACTGGGTCAGGACCGTAATAGGTAAACTGAACAGAGAGCAGAAGGTTGCTGTAAGATTGTCACACTAAATCAAAGTGGCTTGCTCTTTAGGGTTTTCTGACATCACTTCTGCTTACCTTCGTTCCTGGACATACTCGAAAGGTGAAAAGGCGCCACGGAATTATTTTCAGGTAGAACTCCTTCACGGATAGTTGCTGTTTGACATAGAAGTCTGAGTCAGTCATCTTACATTAACACATGTTGAGTTCTACCCTCTCAAATACAAGATCTCATACTTCCTTATATTCAGAAACGCTTACATGCTAGCAACGTACCTTTGGCGATATGTAACAGTAGACCTTTTTTGGTTTCTTGACCTTCTCAGGTTGTCCCTCCACAGGAGAGTCGTGCTCGTCCTCCTCTTCTCCCATGGAGGGCCTCCTCTGGGGAGCCAGCAAAGAGGAGGCTGGTAACTGCCATGAGGAACTGTAGTTCCCATTGCTGTAAAGGTACGCCTCAAAGTAGATACTGATGCCTGGAGTGGACACATTCTTCTCCACACAGGCCTTCTCATTCTCTGTGAAATGCAATGAGAACATGAGTATCAGGTTTTGAAAACACAGGCTAACATGCCAAAAATGTATCATGCATTTCATGGGCAATTTCTGCTTTAGTGGTGTGTTTTTCTTCAGCGTGTAAAGGCAGCTCACCACTGAGAACAATAATGTCAAATTCCCCGTTGCTGAGCGGTTGATCCTTGTAGGAGATTCGGCCCCTGAAACAGCCCGTCTTCCTCAGAGTCAGTCTCAGCAGAACCTGGCACTGCTGCTTGTTGAGTGACACTGACTTACTGTAATACTCCTCCAGACTGTCATCATCCACTGTGCCCAGCTGCAGAATAGAAGACTTAAAATGAATCCCAGCTCAGAACCTGTTCTGCTACGATGTAAAACTAGTGGACTGTGCAATTGGGAACAGAAGGGTGAAAAGAAACGCTGGCTTCCACTTTTGCAGACATAATCAAGAAGCAAATCTTCAAATTACAGCATAATGGATAATAGAAAGGGGGTTTGTTCCCTTACAGAGTGCACATGGACGCTGTAGTTGGCTTCGTCTGTGAGGGATGTGGAGTTACTGGTGGGGTTTCCGTACTCGTCCCTGGGCTCGATCTGCAAAGTGTGCTGCTGGCCGTTTGTTAGCACCAGGGTGGAGAAATGGTAGGCTATCTTGGTTTTGGATGGGACGACTGTACCTGAAGTGAAGAAAAGAACAGAAAAATAAACAATCAGCAACAGAAATGTATCAAATTAAAAATTACACAATACTAAAATTATGGGTTGGATCAAAAACACACACAGAAATAATACCTGGCTGAAATATCTTGTAATAAGGGCTGTAGGCCACGTTGAGGCCACCCAGCTTGACAGCAACTTCATAGCGTCCAGCCTTACGCACTGTGAAGGCCACTTTGACTACATTGGACTCTGGTTCTTGCAGAACTTCCTGTGTAACAGGGATGTCCAGAGCCAATTCAATGTGGGTGATGTTGACCCTCAGCCCAACAGGCCGGTGGGCCGGGAAAGGCTGGCCATTCTTGTAGAACAGCTGAGGAGACAGGAACACAAAAGGTGCATAATTTAATACAGAGACCACACAAGTAAATGTAACCTTTCTTAAAGGCATATTACACACTGCAAATGAACATTTGTGAATCAGCTACTCACTTCTTGTTACACTGAATTCATGAAGAAAGCCTTGTTCTTCTTGCATGATGAACAGAGAATCCAAAAACTGAGAAAATTCTTGATGAATTGAAGTAAATGGGGTCCACATTTAAAAGCAGCAAAACAATATCAAACCATCCATTTACTCTCATACAATTCATGCAGAATACCCAAGTCTCATTTATCTAGTCATGTACTCAGTACTTAAGAAGCAGCCCTTTGCATGGGGAACTGAACAAGAAGTGAAACTTCTCTATGCTCTCTTTAAAGCCAGACTCTATTAACAAAAGATATTTCTACCTTACTGAGCAGCACAGCCGCTGATCTACTGCTGCGTTGATCAGTTAGTGTGTTTGTGTTATTGTGTGGCTTTGTTGAATCTTAACTAACCCTTTAAAACACCAAAGTCACACAATTTGACAGACAAACGACCAATCAAGGCAACATTGCGGTAGACCAGCTTCTCCAGTGTTCAGCGAGGTAAAATTACAGCTTTTGTCAAAGCAGTGTGGCTGTTACGAGAGCGTAGATAAGTTTCACTTTTTGTCCAGTCCCCGTCAGAGAGCTTATGAGCTTATACTGAGCATATGACTTCATGACTGATACTTGGATTATAGTTCATGAGCTGCGTTAGAGGTTGTAGACAGATGTTTTGATATAATTTTGCTGTTGTTTAAGGCAAAACCCCTTTACTTCAAGTTATTAAGAATCTTCTTTGTTTTTCTCGCATACTTCTGGTAAGGTTTTTTTTTTTTTTTCATAAATTCAGTGTAACATGGTGTGAGTGATATGCTTGACACTTCTGCATGCATAAGCCACTTGTTAAAAGTCATTTAGACAAGAAACAAGAGGTACAGTGCATCTTTAGCTCACATAAGGAATAAATTATCACCTGGACTCTGAAGCTCATAGTCTGCCCCACTTCCTGCGGTTCCTTCCAATCCCAAGACACCTTGCAGGAACGTGGGTCCAGGTAGTTTCCCCGGACATAGTCATAGATGCTGCGGTCGCCGCGTCGCCCTGGATCCTCATTCTGCAGGAAGCTGACCACCCGCGCTGCAAGCTCACAGAGGAACTTGATGGTGAAGACAAACGCTATGATGGAAACAGTAATTCCACCTGCCGCGAGAAAGGAAGCAGCACAGGAGTTATTGGAACATGTGGTTGTAATAAATGTATTTATTTAGTTTTCAAAAAAATTGGTTTACCACTAAAACAGAGCTTAAAGTTTGACAAAGGTTTTATAGGACCAAGACTTTAAAACAAATTCCTTAGGCTATACGAAAACTACAAAGCAACTAGTAAAACCAGTAGTGCCACTTCACAGTGCCTGAAGGAAGACAAAGAATGAGTCACATAGCAGCAAAGCCAGGACCTGCCTGTAAGGCCAAACCCCAATCCCAAACAGCTGACACAGGACTCACCAATCACGTAAAACATGAGGTCCCTTATCAAGAAGCACAGCGCCACAGTACAGCCAAATATGAGAGCTCCCGCTGAAAGACAATTCGACATTGTACCAGTGAATAAATAAAATGAAGACAATGCACACTTCCTGCTCTGAGCCTGCAGGTTTCAACTGTTTCATGAATACATAACCACAGGCTTGATGACACTTTATTCTACATGTTCCTCTGTGAAATGAAGCAACAACAAATGCCAAGAAATGGCGTGATCCAAGTCGCCAGTTTAAAACTTTGGTATGGATTATTAAATCCATACCAAGGGCAAGAATACAAATGTAACAAGTGCTGATGGTTGTGTATTAGAAATGCTTTACAGTGAATTGTATATTTATTTTTACATCATTCTATATTTATTTTAAACAGGAAGGAATGGGGTGTCTTTATCAGAGAGATAAAGAAAAACAAACAGATGTTGGGCTGTACACAGAGATGAAGCAACACTCAACTTCTCCATTACAACACTTGAGCTCCACTCAAATGATATGTTGCTCGTGTAGCAACACTTGTGAAAACACTTAGCAACTCCTACAAACAGTACAATCCATCTTATGTTTACGTCTTCTATGTAAATGCCTCTTAATACTCTGCAGCTGTGGACAGCAAGCCAAAGCAAAACCAGTCAAAGGCAGAGAATGAGGATGAGCTCACCAACTGTCCACTTTTCATTCAGACGCCTCACTGTAAGGCTGTGCACCAGCCGGATCTCGTAGTCCTGGTCACGACTCCCCCTGGAGTTCTGGAGGATCTTGATGCCTGTGGACAACTTAATGTAGTCTTCGTAGTAGTAACCCCAGGCAGCTAGAGACAGCTGCAGCTGACTGTCAAACTGAGACAGATCATCCAGATTCATACAACCCAAGGTCTTCAGTCTGCAGCGGAGAAACAAAAGTGAAAGTATATGAAGTAGATCACTGACATGAATGGTAGGGATGCTTATTACTTTGAAAGTACAGCCTTTAGAAATACAACTCTACCATGACTGCTACACGTGTCTATTGACGAAGACCGCTGACTGCACACAACAGGTTGTCCCGCACACAAAGCAAACAATAGTTTTTGTGAAACTCTGTACAAGGGCAAGGTCAATCTTATCTGTTAGACTTGTTAGTTATATCAACAGGGAGGGGTAAGGCGGTGCGGCATGTTGCATGTTGCCTTACCAAAAGACAACATATTACAGCCCTAAAGTTTATTGCATGGGAAGGTCTCGATAAACACAGCAGAGGTGAATGCTTGGCAGACAAACGGTCGTAAAACTGAACCATAAACTCCGATTGAAAAGCTACTACCACTACAACATAGTATACTAGCAGTATTAACACATACTTGAATGGCTAAAAAAAGGCAAACGTTTTTTAATTTGAAAACACATATTCCATTCAAGGTGTCAAACTCATAACGTTGTACAAAAAACTTAAGTTCCTCTGGCAACAAGACATTTGAGTTGCTTTCTTCATCTAATAGCAGTTCTGTGGATGTTTATCTACCTAATCTTACAGTGATAATGAAAAAAGTAATCCCCTTTTTTTGTCTTTTATTCTAGTATATAACGACTCTGACTCCTAATTACACAATTTCTCTGAGAAGCAATGAAAGGCTTATGTGAGCAACTTCAACTTCCCTGTTTACAAATTATTATTTTTAGACAACAACAGAATTCAAAAATGATCTTCTGCTACTACACAGTTAGTCACTGAATAAAAGCTTTGCTGTAATTATGTCGTCAATAAAGGTTTAAAGGGTGGCAGCAACAGCATGACAGTCATGACCTTCAGAAATGTGACACTGTGTCCATTTATAAAGATCAAAGAGTTTTCCTCATGACTATGACATGACTATAATGCATTTGAGAGACACAGCCAGCCAGCATCAAGAAACACTTCAACTGACTTTCAAAAGCCTGAGGCAACATTTTGATAAAGCAGTAACTAGCCTAGTTATCATAGCCGGTTTTGACTGCATCAACAGAGTGCGCCCGACACACATACACAAACACCTGCATTGCTGCAGGGTCTCACACAATCAGTCTCTAAAGAATACTTTTTACTGCAGTGACCCTCTGAAACACTGCAGCTTCCACAGCTCAGTGTCAGCAAACTCAGCCGGCCATGAATGGAGAGGCTGCCCTCAAGTGGACATACATCAACACAGCCTGTGTTAACCAGCACAAAACATAACTATAACCACTTCAAGACATTATAAACTATGCTGGGAAGAATCTACATATCTGACATGCCAACAAGGAATTGTTTCTGAAAAAGGAAAGCTGCTTTTGACTATTTGCCAGGTTGGTGCTAATGTTAACATTAAGGCCATTCATTGCTTACGTATGGTAATAGTGCTCCAGGTTCTGGGAGCAAAGCCACTCCTGGAAGGCAAAGTCTCGGAGCAGCTGGATGTGGGCCTCTGCAATTTCCCTCCAGCGCTGCTGTTCCTTCACCACCTCTTCCAGACGACTCAATACACTCAGACTCAGTTCCTCCAGTGTCTGTACATCTGGATGACACATGAACAGCACATGAAAATCCCCAATCACACACTGGCCAACAAATCAGCACCAGTAATGCCTCAGCACGGGCTTAAATACTCATTAAAGTCTAGTATAATGAGTATTTAAGCCTGTGCTGATTGGCCGTGCATGCCATGTGCATCTCATAAGCCTGAATATTCAGTGTTCGAAACAAAAAAAAATGACTAAGGGTCATAACAATAAGCAACACAGTCTCCTTGCATTAAAGCCCTCTAAGTCCAGTTAAACATGACACTTATCCTTGGTATTTCTGCAAAAGCTCTGAGAGGTGCTGGATAAGCTTATGGTTAGCAAAAACATCCTACATGATAAAGTTTCAAGTAATATTAACCAGTCTTGCAGAGGTGTCCTCTTTGTGCAGGTCACTGAAGATACACATGCTTACCTCAGCTTGAATTAGACCATCAACCTAAGTTCTCAGATATAATGGTCATGTAAATCTCACATGAAGATGACTGTAAGCCACTGACCTTCAAACAAGTGCCTGTATTGAGAGAGGCTATGTCCTTGGAGCCATTCCTCAATCTGACTCTCTTTTCCTTTCTTCCAGCGCACTTCCCAGAAGAAGATCCACGACACTGAGCAGAAGAGGAAGGTCAGGAAGAAGCGGCGGTCCATCAGACCATCTTTCAGCCTTCACTCAGACCCCTCCGTGCTCAAAGAGAAACTGCCACAGGCCAGGGGGGCTAGACAAGTTTCCTACAATTGGAGAGAGACTGCTTAGGCTCATAACAGCTGTACCAAAATACAGAACAAAAAGCTTTAGTTTCCCACAAATGAATTCTAACGAGGGGCACTGGTCAAACAGATGCCTAAGAGCTTTACAATAAACAGCACTGCCAAGAAAGCATGAATATTTAAGTGTCACCTTGGAGAAGTGTTGGCTGATGGGAGAATAACATTACATGTAATCCACAGCACTGAAATATGCATGAACATCTTGGCAAAAGAATGCTCATAACACTCTCACCATCCTTTGTTTAGCCAGGACAATCAATAAACATCAACAAAACAGGGCAATTACAGTGTTAAGAAACTCCAAATCCAATCCAACAACAACAGTCCAGATGATGGTGATGGCACAGATAATGATGAGCTGTGTAGACGTGCTAGCTCAGGTGTCAAAGCGTTTCCAAATGTCACCCGCTGCCAGTTATAAACAGATAGCTAATATAACCTTTACAAACAGTCAGCTTTGGTTAACTTTGCTGGGCAGTTGTCTGAATGGAGTTTCGAAAACAAGTAAACACCAGCAGCGGGACACAAACAGGCTAAACGCAATATCATCAATTCTCTCCGCTCTATTGTCACCTGGAGCGCTAGGTAAAGCTGGAGGCTAACAACTGTTAGCATCGTGTCGATAAACTGCTATAGTAGCGTTTAGTTGACAAGCGAACGACAGCACAAAGCTAACGGCTAGCCAAGTTAGCCAACAATGTCAGCGTATTATCAGAGAGCTCGTCGCCGTCCGGTGGCGGTTATCAAGATGCACGACACAACACGTTCATAACACACCGTTTGCAATTGCGCAGCTACACAAAGCAAAGCTGCAAATGTAGAAATGTTGTTAATCTATGCTGCATCTACCTTCGTCTGTTGGGCATTAGCTTAGCAACCGGAAAATGCGCAGAAATTGTGTCGCTTATTGATTACGTCACCAGCAATCGCGTCCATACACGAGGGGAAGGGGAGCGAATTTTACACAGCTACTCAGCTCTGTGGTCTCAAATTTAAACCATGGTATGTAATTTTTAACTGTTACGACTGTCTCTCTTATTGCTATCCGTTAAAGTATGCTATTGTGTGTAACTGTTATTAATAATTTGGCGTTGAAGCTTTTTGACAGGCAAGTGACTGAGCTACATTAGCTAACGTTAGCCTAGCATCTAAAATGAAGTAAGCTCACAACTTCAGCTGTTGATAGGAAAGCTGTAAGTTAGATATATACATTGACATCTATCAATCTAAAGATCTTGGTCACAACATTATTGAACTTCAGTTGGCAATGACTCCATAAAAAGTTGCAATGTATGTAGCTTGTGTTCAGTGTTATGCTAATGAATTCAGTGGTTGTTTTGTAATCACTGTAGCTATACATGCTAACTCAACTGCCTGTCTTAAGAACTGCTTCAAAAATAACAATAACAACAACGTTCAGATTGTTTTTATGATTTAACGTTAGTTGCTATTTTGTTTAATGAAAAGAGAGGTTTTGTTGTTAGCCTAGACTCAAACCTTCCACTAGTAATATTCCAATAACCAATATTTGTGTGTTTTAATTTGTTAAATCAAGGGGAAGCAGAAAACAAGGAAGTTTGCTGCAATGAAGAGAATGATCAATCTGAAAGACAACAGACTGTGAGTTTTCTTATGTCTTCTGTTTTCTAGACAAAGTCACCCTGGCTTTAGCCATCTTGTTCATAAACTCTGTCCATCTCATTAATCCAGCTAAGTCTCATACAAATTCCAGAAAAAGAAAAGGAAAACAATAATATTTATGCGTGGATCATAAAGGTAACGCCTTGTTTGTTTTGTAGAAAAGAGAAAGACCGTGCCAAAGCAAAAGAGAAAAAGAAGAAAGATCCCTCAGCGCTTAAGGAGAGAGAAGTGTAAGTCTGACACACAAAAATTTGAAGAAGTTGATGAAGTACCTGTGGTAGATGGCTCCTTAACTTGATTTCTTTTAAATTTTTGTGCAGGACAAAGTACCCATCATGCCTCTTCTTCCAGTACAACACTCAGCTGGGTCCACCATACCACATTCTTGTCGACACCAATTTCATCAACTTCTCCATCAAGGCCAAACTAGACATCGTTCAGTCTATGATGGATTGTCTGTACGCAAAATGTAAGTAGACCTCTGTTGCAAAGTGGTTAATAACAATGAGATAGTAATTTTTTTCACATTCAATTAGGATATATAATGATGCATTTTTTTTTTCCTCTGCTATTTTGTCCAATCCAGGCATCCCGTGTATCACAGACTGTGTGATGGCTGAGATAGAAAAGCTTGGAATGAAGTACAGAGTCGCACTCAGGTACAAGCTGCTGAATATAATGTGGCACTTAGGACCTGAACTCATTCTGTTTATTCTTACGTTATTTGTCTAATCACTTTTTTTTTTGCTTGTCTTGTTTTTGCAGGATAGCCAAGGACCCAAGGTTTGATCGCCTGCCTTGCACACACAAGGGAACATATGCCGATGACTGTTTGGTCCAAAGGGTGACACAGGTAGTATGCCTTAATGTTCAGTTGCACTTACACATACATGTATTAAGATTTCAGTGTTGACTTCATGATGAACACCACAGCATGTTTGATAACAGGCCTTTTTCCACAGTAGAAATTTTGGCTTGTCACAGCAGAGGGCGCATGGGTGTAATTGATACATTTAAATTGTCAATTCATTTTAGTGGGTAAATGTATGTCATGTTTTGGTACTTAAGGTTTGATATCAATAACACAAATATATTTCCACAGCACAAGTGTTACATTGTGGCCACAGTGGACAGAGATCTTAAGAGAAGAATCAGGAAGATCCCCGGAGTACCCATCATGTACATCTCAAACCACAGGTAACAGAGCATTCCAACATTTGCTTTAAATATATGGCAGCTTTTTATGTGTGTGCTTTTGTAAAACTTTATCCTGGGCTTAATATCAGATTATTCGTCTTTCTTTTTTTTCATGCAGGTACAATATTGAACGGATGCCTGACGACTATGGTGCTCCAAGGTTTTAATATATCTACAACTGAGCTGGACCTGTAAATACACAAAGTTTCCTGTTTAATATTATTTTCCTTTTATGCATATAAAAAACATTGTGAGATTTTGTAGTTTGGTTTGGTGAGGGTGGGTGTGTTGATTTAACTGCAAATTACTTTAAGTTTTGTTCTTATTAAAGAAATTTGTTACAAGAATAAATGAGTTGTTGCAATGCTAATGTCTTCAGTCTCCAGTTTTTCCAAGAGCCCAAACACGTAGAGGCTTTTCTTTTTTGAGCAAGATGCAGATTTGCTATTGGAAAGATGTCTTAGAGCAATTTCAGGTTCATATTTTTACACAGTTGTGGCTCTCTTCTTAATGACCTTGTTTTAAGATCTTTAATTTAAGTACAGTGGAAATCTGATTATTGCTTTTTTCCTAACAATGCAGGTAAGATGAGATGTACAATGGAAAACATAAGCAGGGGTTAACAGGGTGTCTGCAGGTCATTAAAAAGTCTTTAATTCTACTTCATAAATATAAGGCCTTAGAAGTAATCAAATGATCTTAAATTTGAATTTGTGAGGTCTTGGCACACATTTCATTCATCCATCTTGTAATTTCTTTTTGTAAAAATGAGTTACTCTAAGCTCTTCTGTGTAAATTTCCACATTTCTGATGTTCCTAATCTGTAACATCACAAACCCACCACTGACCCTACTGTCTTTTTACTTTATACTTGAACTTAACCCAGGGGTGTCAAACTAATTTTAGTTCAGGGGCCACATACAGCCCAATATGATCTCAAGTGAGCTGGACCAGCGAAACCACTGCATAATAATCTATAAATAACAACCCTTTCAAATGTTTCCTTTTTTAGTGTAAAGAAGTACATTCTGAAAACGTTCATCCATTTACAAAACAAATAATAAATAGCCCACAATATCCTGAAAAAGTGCAAATTCAACCGTATGTCTCAGTTTTTCCACATTCAATCAGTCTACTACTCATTTTTATAACATGACTTTTCATAATTTTCCATTAAACCAGGTGAAATCATCCCCTGCCTTAGAGTCTGAAGTTTTGTCAGTGCCTCCTCAGCAGCAGGGTTCCTTCCATATTGTTTTAAGACAGAAATCTGATACAGATTCTTTTTTACTGAAGCTGCTGGTTGACAATATTTTACACAATGTTCAGTATCTTTAAATAGGAGTACAGAAAGTATTCATTGTCATTTCAGAGTGCTGTATTCTAGTCAGGGTGGAAAAGCCTCTGAGGCAGTATTTTACGTGCAGTATCACTGTTTAAACCTCTCAGCCTTCACAAGTGCATCAACATTAGGTGTGCAAACTCATCTAGATGGCTGGGTTGGACAGTTATGGCACCAGGGCAGTTTGTTTGACACCCCTGACTCAACCTGTCAGCAAAATTTAGATTAACTTAACTCACTCTAATAACCATATTCTTACATAAGGCCTACCTCTGCATAGTTACCTGCAATGTTTGCATAAAAAATATATGATTTGTCTTCAAAATTGTCATGAAAAGGTATTTTAAGCATTAAAATTAAGTGTCCTATACCTGTAGACATCCTGATTAAATATTACACCAGTATAATTTAGCCAGTTAATGACTAATTAAGTAACCTGTGACATGATTAGAAGCTGCTGGACTTTAAACTGATAGTAAAAACAATACACTCTCTGGCATCTACTGTAAATAAGATCAATTGTAACATGTCTATTTCCATTACAGTTTTATTTTTTCATTTTGTCTGAAATAAATTACTCTTTTCCCTGCCACCACAGAGCCAAGTACTACATTATTAGATTAGTAAATTTAAATGTAACTCAAAAATGGTGCGTTTTGAGACTGTTAATAACCAAAAGCACTTAAATGTGGCAGACGGATCTCAGATTAACGCATTACGGAGAGCACCTGAATGCAGCATTTGTCACGCCTGAGATCATCCGCTGTGTACGGAGCATGCGCAGTACACGGAGGTCTGGGAGTGTCTGAGCGGCTCGTTGGACGTGAATCCAACCCGCAGTCGCTGAACCCAGGAGCATCTGCTGCATGAACAATGAACCGGCTCCTCTAGAAGGAGGTGATTCGGTGAAACGGAGATGAAATGGACGTTTGAGGAGAGTCGAGGTGATGGGATTGTACAGCAGCAGTGATTTCTGCGGGATATCTGTGGTGTGAATGACCTCTAACGGTGCAGAGAATTAGTAATTTCTAAGACTTTGTTGTCTGCAGAGTCAATCCTCTTAACGTGCTGTGATAGCGGCACATAGGCGGGCTGCTGTTGCCTTGTTGATGAACTTTCACTGTATGGACATTAAAATAGGCTCCACATGTAAAGGCTACATTGGCTTAGTGTCTTAATTTATTTATTTACATGTGTATGTGATAAGTGAATGGCCTATAGTCTGCTAGGTTTGACCAAAGAGCTGGATTGTCACAGCAAAGTCATCCTTTATCCCAAAAAGGATTTTCTTTTCATACTTCACTGGTGAAATCACTGATGCTCCAACTCCAGGGGTGAGTTTGACCACAGCTGATCACCTTTAGATTTAAGGCTCTACTGCATTGACATTTTCTTGAGATATTTGTGGCACAAGCTGCTTGATGTCATGAGTCGGCCATCTGTTGTGGAAACCTATTTAAACCTGCAAGCAGATTAAACAGTGAAAGGTCCAAGGCATCACTCTGGACGTTTCTAGTCGGCTTCCTGCTGGTGGAGGAAGAGGAGGAGGGATGCTGAGGGCCACCGTGGGCTCACTGGAGCAGAGAGATGAGGAGCAGGAGGACGAAGGGGAGGAAGAGCTGAGGGATGGAGGGGTGCCTTTCTATGTGAACAGAGGAGGCCTTCCGGTGGATGAGGAGACTTGGGAGAGGATGTGGCGCCATGTGGCTCGAATACACCCCAACGGTGAAGCTTTGGGGAAGGAGATCCGGGGTGTCACTGACCTGCCCAAGGTAAAGCATCTGATAATGTAAAGCTGCAGCTGGTTACACATGGCAGGAGTAACAGGTGCACGTCACACTATGCTGGAGACACTTACACATGGTGGAGGAACAATTAGCACCCATGTGTTGTGGGAAAATGTTGAGTTACAGTGTTACTATGCAGTCACACATGACTTACAGATGTGCCACGAAATCAGCTTGAAAAATAAATGACCATACTTTTTGACTGGTGGTTAAAGAGGAAATAAGATGCTCTTGCCAGTTGGCTGAATAGAGAAGAGCACAAAGAGGTCACACACATTCTCCAGCCGCCATGAATATTGGGATTGTACACTTGTAATGCAGTTGTTTGGATGCTCTGTCCCACAGATTCCAATACCGAGTGTGCCTACATACCAACCTACCACCACTATCCCACAGCGCCTGGAAGCCATACAGAAATACATCAGGGAATTGCAGTATCCTTTGACTAAGTTTGTACGACTAACTGGTTAGTACGGCAATAACTAATGAGTGTATTTAAATGCTTTTGCCAACATGCCATTTATAGTCAGACAGATATATTTTGATCCTACGTAAAGAGGAACATCACCCACATTAAGTATTCCAGTATGTTATTTCTGTGACTCAGGAAAGTTGAATCAATATCTGTGAACATGAGCTGCTCTCTCTCAGAGCCAGGAACCAGAGAAGTTACTCTCAAACTTGAGATGTCATAGAGCAGGAGTCAGCAACCTTTACCATCAGAAGAGCTAGTTTTGGAGCTGCAATACATATTTGTACCTCAAAGTGACGGCAGCACAGCCCATTTTAATCTAAATTAGCCTATAAGCATTTCTAATAGGTGTAAATGAGCATTTTTTAATATGTTTTACCGCAAAGTAGCTAGATTATTTATGATTATTTGGTACTTAAACTTTTTAAATATGATTTCTTTTTTGGGATTTGGAATCAATAGGTATTCTCACTAAGGAGACACATTGCCATTGCTACTGACATTTGGCAATTTGGAGAAGGCGCCAGGCTGTAGATGTGTGACGCACATAGTTGTCGAGATGTTAAAACATTTTGTGTATCAGCTACTCCTTTATACAATTGGAAAATGCAAGAATTGTTTTAGGGCTACAGCAATGATAAATCAAAATAATTAAAATGTTAAAAAATAACTGCTATTCATTTCCATATAATTTTGTCAAAGCCACAGGGAGCCACTGGAGAAGGCCTGCGTGTGGCCCCTGAGCCCACAGCTTGCCCACTCCTGTCATAGAGTATAAAGTCTGGAGGTGGAGTCTCATTTCTAAACATTGCATACGCACAAACTGAGGCCTGGAAGACGAGCACGCCACCTCCAACGCAACAGTTGTGATGCATTAAAACAGACTTGACGGGAGAAACTTTGACCCATGCTTACGAACATTTTGGAGCCGGGAAACTGGCGATGCAGATGGTGAGGTGGAAGCCTGATTGTAGAAATTGTTGAATATTTTTTGGTGCCGTGAAAATGTTGAAACAAAATGTACCCATATACTCAGAACCATTGGTGTAGTTGTAGTTGGGGAAGTGGGTGTACTACTGGGTAGATGGGTGGGTTACCAAGGAGACTGTGGGTAAGCTCTCCTATATATTCCAGTGGCTTTTTGGCTGATGGTTATGTTTACTATAAACAGGCAGAAAAAGAGGTGGGTATCACCCCTATACCTGCATCTATAATATCTTTCCTAATTCATTGTCTATGGAGCAGCTCCAGACTTTACACCGTATGACATCACAAACTTGAGATTTAGCGCTCTAGTTTTTGAGTTTGGAAGAGAGTTGTTTATGTTTACTAATATTTTTGGTCCCTCTTAAACCATAGAAATAAAATGTATGAATTTTGAAAATGTGCGTAGTTCCCCTTTAAGTGGGTGAACACAGTGTACAATCTACCTTTCATTAATCCCACTGACCCACTGTTTTGTCACACTTTTACAAATTAGGGCCAAACCTTAGAAGTAGGCCACCGTAGATACTCTGCTCTTTGCTAAGCTTGATTCCATTCCAAGACAAAATTCATCCATAATTAACCAACAACCTATGAATATCACAAAGTGCTACAAATGCTCGTCTCCTCTCCCTCACTGCATGCAGCAGAGTGTTCTCCCAAAGCAGTTTGCTCTGTGCTGGTGTGACCTTAACTGTGTCCTACAGGTACAATCACACGGGAACACAGTTTTTCGAAATCAAGAAGACCCGGCCTCTTACTGCGTAAGCGAAAATTTTGCCTTTCATCCAAGACATAGAGGTTTGTAGCAGCAGCTGATTTTTGTGTTGCTCATGCTCGATGTGTGTGGATCAGCTGTGTCTCCTCAGGGTTTTGTGAGTACAAACTAACGTCAGGCAGCAGCAGGAGGTCTGGAACACAATTTTCCTGACCTCGCTTTATTAGATTTAGTCGTGCAAATTTTATTTCCCCGGCCCATGGAAAATGTTTTTGTCAAAGAGCAGTGTGTGCATGTCATTTATAGTGCACACAGCTGTGTGTTATATCAAAGATGACCATTAAAAGTGTCTTGTTTCATTGTTGTGCACAGGTTGATGGACATTGCTAAAGAGATGACTCGGGAGGCCCTGCCAATCAAATGCCTGGAGGCGGTGATCTTGGGGATGTATCTTTATATGAGTAGATCATATTGTATAACATTATATATGCAGTGATGTCTTACAAATGTTGTGTATGTTTCATTGCAAACGTCCATTCCCTTGACCCACCGTCCTGCAGTTACCTCACCAACAGCATGCCAGGTGTGGAGCGCTTCCCGCTCAGCTTTCAGTCTCACTTCTCAGGGAACCACTTCCACCACATCGTGCTGGGAGTTCACAGTGGGGGGCGCTTCGGAGCGCTGGGCATCAGCCGAAGGGAGGACCTCATGTTCAAGCCCCTGGAGTTCCGGACACTGATGGACTTGGTGCAAGAATACGACGGAGCCTACAGGGGCTACTGGCACACCCTGCGCAAGGTCAGGATCGGCCAGTACGTGTCCCACGACCCTCACAGCGTTGAGCAGATAGAGTGGAAACATTCGATAATAGACGTGGACAAGCTGACCAAGGAGGAGCTGCGGAAGGAGCTGGAGAGGCACACTCGAGACATGAGGCTGAAGGTACGACACAGTGGTACAAGCTGATGGAACTGTTGCAGCATTAAACACAATGATGATAAATGTAATTTGTCCCGAGCAGAGCAGCTGCCCTGCTTAACTGCTTATTAGATTTCTTTTGACGTGCTGCATCTTCATGCACAGTGACACCGAGATGACCCGCTGTTTGAAGAGTGATTTCTCTCAAATGATGCTCTCTCATCACCTCTCATGCTAACATAATGAAGGCCGCCTTGATGCTGAGCTGTGTGTATAATAAAACTAATGTGATGGCTTGACTCTGCCCGCTGTGCTTCATGCATGGCTGGCTCAATCCATCAATAGCTGATCTTTTACAGCGAGTGCTCTGCACAAGCGCGTTAAAAATACAGATTTAAGCCACTGATACTGGACCTCGCCTTGTACAGCGAGGAAGCACAGCTGACTCACCTGTGTCTGGTGATTCTTAGGAGGATGTTCCTGTGTGTGTTTGCAGATAGGAAAGCCTGCACCACCCTCTCCCACCAAAGACAGGAGAAACAGCATGGGTTCACCCCTCAGAGGGCCGAGCAGCCCCATACGCAGGATCAGCCGTGTCGAGAGACGGTATGATTAATCATGTGTTCTTCCCTAAAAAATACAGCCACGTTAGTCATTAGCGTGAAATGTTTTAGTCAAAATATTTAGACTACAGGTGTCTTGTGATTTACAGCAAAGGAGAAGTAGTTTATGAGTTAGTCACAGTTTCCCTGTCATGTGAATAAAGCTCTTTTATGTTTGTGTTTTGTTGCAGTCCCTCCGGAGAGAAGAAGGTTTTGGATCAAAAGGCTGCTGCAGACATGAGCGGTTACCAGATCAGAGTCTGAAGGAGAATTTTTAGCTCGCTTGTAAAGTCACAAGGTACCACGCACTTGTTTCACGCGACCGCTGATTTACTGCAAGGCTATTCTTTGTACACTTTGGCCTATTCACGGGGATGCAATGTTGAATAGGTCACCAGCAACTTTTCCTTTACAAACAAACGCCTCATTCAGCTTCCCTCCATCTATGTTGTCAGAGGCTTTTTCTGGAGCAGTTACTGTGCATAGTAATTGGTGCTGGCAGCGTTCCCAAATGATAAAACGGGGACAGAAGTGTAGTACTTTGTAAACATTTTTAAATAACTGCGGAGTTTTGCGAACTCAACACAAGAAATATGACTTTCCCCTGACGCTGGGTGAGACTTCCACTCAGTGTAGATGTGCTACTGGACATATCATAGGTTTCTGTGGTTTTATTATGTTCAACAAAAGCTCTTAAGGCTTGTCTGCAATCTGTATCGTCGTACTGTAAGTGTGCAAATACATGTAATGTGATTTTAAATCCACTTAAGCTCTGCTGGGCAGCAACTTGCTTGTGTAGTAACTAGTTTGCAGACCACTACCCTTGTGCCTTGTATGAAAACTCAAAGAGAAGACTTTTTATATCCACTCCATTATTCTCATTGTCTAACTCAACACACAGCAGCGTAATCTCTGCTCTTCCAAAACACTGAAAGTGAGTGAAGTCAGATGTGTGAGGCAGTTTTTTGACATTTAATATCCTGATGCTAGCATGTTTAGCATGCTATTGAGACTGAATATGGACGGACGTTATTCTGGCTGCTGAATCTAAAGCAAGACAATTATCAAGGTGGCTCACAGCAACGCATCCGCATTTAATGTGGATGCAAAGTAACGACAAGTCGGTTTAAATGTACTGTATAACTGCTTTATGTGTACATCGTTCCTAACTTTTGTTTGTAGCAACTTTATCCAATGTTGAACTTGCCTTAAGTGGTCATGACTCCCGCTTAAGATAAGGTGTAAAGAGGTTTGTTTACAGCACTTTTATCTGCATTTTGTATTTTATTTTTTATCAGAAATTCTGTCATTTTATACTTCCGTCAGTGTTGGTGATCACCAGTCAGCCAATATTTACCACACACTGTTTTGAACATGTTGCCACAGCCAGCATTTTAATGTGTACAGTGGGTGTTGTCCATTTTTGTTTCAGTGCTCTGTAACACGATTGTTTTTGTACCAAGACTGTTGATTTACAGGATCACAATAAAAGGTCAAAGTGGCAACACAGTTTTGTTTTCGGATTCGACTTTGTGATAACTCATAATTGTGTATTTTATTACCTTGTCCTGATTTAAGCAGGCCTGGTCGAAAAATTCAGCGATTAATCAGTAAGCACGCTGCTATTAGTTGTCAGGCGGGCTGGGTGTCAGGCAGGGAATGGCGCCAGTTTTCTGTCCAATAGTTCAAACTGAGCACAGGGTGTCCTCAGCTGAAGGGCAGCTTCTGGCAACAAGGCAAATAACGATGAGGGCAGACTCGGGAGATCTCTTAACACTTCCTGTCAGGTTTACACAGAGGAAACTTAATGCCAATAAATCCATAAAATGGAAGCATAAGCCTCTGTGTGCAGCAAAACAGTAGATTAAAAAACACTCAGTAAAGCCAAGTGGGATGGTTTGTTCACCTTCTACATCTCAGAATATCTGGGAGGTAAAACTCTGCAAACAAAAGACTGAGACTGTTTGCCATTAGCAATCCGTTCGTCATATTGTTTAGGTGCAGCCAGCGTTTGCTGCAGTCATATAAATAATAGCTGTAGTGTGCTGGCACCATGTGTGGTCATGTTCCGTTTAATGGATCCCCAAGTGGGTGGATGTAAGTCCAGCACAGTAATCAGCTAATATGTCTTAATGGCAGCTGCATTCAGTAAAACCCAGTCAGCAAGGAACCACTTCTATGCATAGGCCAATAATGTAGCTCTAAAAGGCAGGTAAAATACTGTCATGTTACAAAGTACTACTGTAAAACCACATACAGGATTCTCACATTTTCATGGACAAAACTTAAAAACCCGTTTAGATCCTGCATCCATTCCACTGGACATAACTTTTCTAGGATATCTAGATCTATGATTACTGTTGTCTGACTCCACCCAAATGCAGACTTACTAGATAGGATGTCCATACGCCAATCACAGTGTTCCATATCATCCCAAGTGGACTGCAATAGAACATCACCTTTTTCAACAAGCATGATCGACTGTGGGGCAAGGAGGAAGCGCAAGGCACATTTTAATCTATTAATCATATTGTTGAAGTACATAATTTGTACTTAAACAATTTTTAAAGTAAACATGAGATGTTATTTTAGCTTTTACGCAGTATTTTTTCAAAGATGTCTGCTCATTGGAGGGGACAGGGGATCTAAATGTCACCGGGCAAAGAATAGGCAAGGCAGCTTTATTTATAGGGCACATTTCACTACAAAGGAACCTAATGTGCTTGACATGAAAGAAACATGAAAAAAACATCAAGCATATGCCACAAAAGGGCATTACGATGATCATGAATACATACCCTTAATACGTAAACACACTCACGCTGCCATTGATAGGTCTGAGAAGAGACGTGTTGAGATTCTTTGCCCATTGGCATGGACAGAAAAAATGGAACACATAAAGTATCCAAATCAAAAAAAAAAAAATGCTAATGACTTATGAATGCATTTTAAGTAGAAATCCACCATTACAATATTTGTTTGTGTGTTTGGAACATGTTTAGTTCTTATGTCCTTTAATACTTTTTGGACAAAACATGGAGGCCCAGCTGGCTGCACAGAGGGATGCGCTTCATCACGCTGTGGAAACACATAGCACAGATGACAGACAGATCAGTTGATTTTCGCCTTTTGGTCTTGTCATGGCACTTGTTATGTGCAGGAAAATGACAGATTACCATTTGCCATCCACCCCTGGTGGAGTTTTACCATCTATAAATAGTGTGTATGCATGGTCTTCAATCACTTATGGCCATACCACCCTGAATATGCCCGATCTTGGAAGCTAAGCAGGTAGGCCGGGTAGGCCGGGTCAGTACTTGGATGGGAGACCACCTGGGAACACCCTGGCTGCCTATGTCAACTGCTCAATCTCAAAAATGCAGCACAATTTAAAAGAATTGTTGGGGCAACACATTAAATCACACCGTCACATTATTACTCTTGTTCCCTTGCCCTGTATTATTCAAAAATATCAGACTTTACCTCTATTCAAACGTAATTCCAACAATCTGGCATACATGGAGGGAGAGACGGGATGCGAGAGAAAATAAACGTACAGGATGGTAAACAAAATGTCACACATCAACGCATATCAGAGCTATGTTAAGTGAACAGCTACAGTTATATTATGTTATGTTAAAGGTTATCCACAGATTATTCTAACAATGAATTTCATTACACACAACAAAGGCCCAAGACTTTCACAAGTTATGGATTTTACGAATTCCATGATTTTTCCAGGCCTGTAAAACAAGACTGTAGAATATGACCTGCCCAGGTTTTCCATGACTTTGAGAGCCCTGCACATATGAGAGTGGTGAGATTTCTGCAAGTGTTTTCTCTTTAAAACAAGTTTGTTAATGTTGAGGCAGTTGCCTTGGTGAATTATGAGGACACAGAAGTTGTGATGAAGATAAACAAATCCCTCTCCTCCCTCCCAGTAGATTCCAGATCTAGATTCCAGATGTCAAACACCATGTCCACCAGTGTTTGTAAAACACAGAAGCAGAAGGCATAATGACCTATTTAAGAAAAAATCCTACTGACCTACTTCGTTTACTTACATGCATCTGATACTGCTGGGGGAGAAACACATAATCTGATTCATCAAAACATTTAACTTTTTAACTCAGGGATGACTGCGTTATGGTAAATATATTCACAAAGTGCACTGACTAGAATGTGAGTGCAAGACATCCCGCTGATGGTAATCACCTCTGCAGACATTTTATAGCCCACACATAACACAAAGCTCTCTTACTGAGCCCCATCATGCATGAACACTCAACTATCTGAATGAATTATTCATTCATGCATCAGCCAGACACACACATGCACACACAGAGACATCTTTGCCCTGACAAACTGAGTGCCTCAGCGTAGTGGGATGGGAGGGGCAAAGCCAACATTCAGGTCACAATCTCAGCACCACACCAGGCAGGATGCACAAAGAGCCAGACACCCAACTGGAGGATTTAATGCTGATGGTGCTACATTATACATCTAGGAAAGAGCTGCACATGCCTGGAGGCGGCAGACTTTGTGCTTTCTGTAATGGATAAAAGAGTAAAAATCACGAAGGAGACGCAAATTAATGGAAAATATTTATTCAGTATTTTACCATCTGAAAAAATAGAACTGATTCATAAATCAGAGAGATCTAATTGTCATTTGGAAATTTGGTTTAAAATAAATTAAAAAGCACAGATGAACAGATTGGTGCGTTATCACACCAAGAAGAACTGCAGCAATCGTTGCCTTTGTTATATTATATTTCCCGGCTCTTTCAAACAAAAACATTAACTTATCTTCAGTTACAAACCTATAATCCTTTGATGCCAGGGAACCACAAGTAATGGTGTTCATACTGACGAAGAAAACGTGTACAGAGCGAGACCTGAACCATCTGAACGGAAATATGCTCATCCTGTGACATCACTGTGAGTCATCCAGTCTTTTCCATCATGCAGCATTCAGGTCCAGCTGGAATTTAGCCAGAAGACTGAGATGGTCAGAGGGGAATATGTGATTGGGCAGGCCACTCATTGACATTATGACATCCTCTGATAGGAGGGACAGAGAACCAATCAGCTTCAGACCCCTACTCGCAACGTCACCACCAGCTGAGGAAATAAAGACAACAACAAATAAGTTATCTACAGTAGCAAATTCATTCAGAGCTGCAACACTGGCCTTTGTGTCATGTTGACTCGTACCGTTTTGATTGCAAGGTAAGCTGCGTCTTGGGGTGTAGAAGATGTAGTCGACAGTAGCTCCCGCTTCAAACTGCAGGGTTGTCACTTCTGGTTTGCCAAAGCCTGGAAGAATGTGTTTGTAGACCGACTCCAGGTCTAAACGATGGCTGATGGTGGGTCTGAACCTGTGACTCAAAGCGTATGACTAAAATCACATCTCAGTTCCACTTAACTGAGCCTTTACTCCCCTTTTATACAGTTTCCTGTTGTTATACACAACACACATTGACTTTATGTGAAAGGTGACATGCAAAATGGCTGAATGATTAAACAGGGATGAAGGCAATATGACAAAGACCCTGTTTACATTTGGTTTTAAACAGCATCTTGGACAATCCGATCATAAGTGGACAGCACAAAATGCAAGTGTATATGCCGCCAAGAAGTCTTTTGATCTGATCACTCAAACCATTTGCATAGGTGGTCTGGGGGTGCATTTTAACACATAACTTGTGTGGTACAAACACTAATGTATCCTGATGAATACCTGACAAGGACATAACAGGAAAATTTGTCATCAGTGTAGGACGTGGTTGTTGTTTTGTTGAGGGTCCATCAATGCTCTACAACAACTACAATGATGAGTTGCCGCAGTGTCACGTGATCGTCTACTGTTTTGCCCTATAGAAGGAGACGTGTTGGATTCTGCTTACAGCGATATACCCAACTGTACCGACATTAACATGACTGGAAAGAGGGTGGACACTGTAACCATTTGCTGCGCTCTTTGACCTTCTAGTGTAAGTGAAGCATGACATCTCAACACAAGCTGGGAATGCATTATAGACACAGGTGTGAGGCGATGTGTCCCGGCTGTCCACTTGTGTGTGGATCACTACAACACACTTTAAAACCAACTGAAACAGGGTCAAACACCAGGTAAACTGACCTTTTATCATAAGGCTGAGTTCCCCTTGAAGCATCTGTACATAAAGAGAGGAGACCCAGATAATCACACTATGACGGTAAGAAAGTCAGGTTATGAAAATGGTGGAACAACTGTAAGTGATGTTGTGGTTTCTGTATTCTACCTGGTGTGTTGTCAGTCACGCCTGGGATCTGCTCTAAGTCCAGAGGACGGACACATGCAGCTGGACAGAAGCGCAGCTGCAGCATGAACTCGTGGCTGTACTGACCTTTACCTACACAAGAATATATAGGATAGGAAGTGATGTGAGTGAAGAAAAGAAACATGGAAAAAATAGCACGCTATAACTTCAAACACTGACCTGATCTCTCACTCTCGGTCTTTGGTATCTCCTTGACAGAAGAAGTGTACTGGCAGCTGTCAGAGATTCCCAGATTGCTGGGCCACAGGGGAGCAAACAGTCTGTGACTGTAGACTTTGTGTGACAGGTCCTCTTGACCGGATATCTGTTGGACAGGGTGAATAAATACATAATTACAGAGGTAATTCCTGCAAGCATCATGGCAGAAAACCTCAAGAGCCTGATAGAACTGTTGGAAACAAGTCCACAGGCAGTCATGTGGGAGAGGGCTCAACAGTAAGGACTGCCCAGGGGAAGCAAGAACAAGCAGCTCACTTGGTAACAAAGAAATAATACATTGTTTTTTTCCAAAGCTGCTGATGAAAGTAGCTCAGGAGTGAGCCATCTCGCTTGCTTCTCACCCCTGTTGAGAGCCGCACATGCTCTTGTGAGGAAATGGTGGCAAATAGAGATAAAGTTTATGAGCTGAAGCACAAATGAGGATTTTAATTATCCTGGAAACAGGAGTTTAGTTGCAGGGCGTTAAAGGATGTGGGTGAAACTCAAACTCTGCACTGCACAATTTGAGTACACATTAACGTTGAAACCTGGAGAAGCTAGATACTTTGCAGGCATTTACACTCAGTTATTCTTTGCAGTGTTTTAGCCTCACCATCCATGCTGGTAGACCCTGGAATTCGAGCTCGCCGGTGGTGATCAGCTGGTACAGAGGCATGTGGGGGACAGAGTTAAAGTCCCCACACATAATAAGGTTACAGTGTTCACCTTTGGCCTTACAGGTCTTAACCACGCTGTCCATCTCTGCAAGCATTATAGCTAGCTGAGCCAGCTTCACATCCCCCCTCCTTGGGTTGAAGAGCAGGTGAGTGTTGGCCACGCAGAGGGGTGGGCCCTTCGCCTTGATCTCCAAACCCTGGATGACCACTGGCTGGAGCAACAAGACAAGGCCCACATTGTGGCGGTCCAGCAGCTGTGTCTCAGGCCTGAAGAACTCCAGCATGGTGACTGACAGCTCAGAGAAGCGACTGCTACGGTAGCACGTGGCGCAGCCGTCTGTCTTGGTCCCTGTACGCTGCTTGTACACACAGGTGTAGCCTGGAGCGCCAACATGAGGAGACAACATACAGTATGTCATGTCTTTGTCATAACATCATCCATATTTATTTTCTCAGATGACTTACCCATCTGAGACAGGACTGGATACAGCTGTTCGTGGTAGTGGTTCTCCTGAACTTCTTGGAGACACAGAATCTACACACATGGACACGCACGACTCATTAGTGGACACCTCAAGACTGCATTTAAAATGTGTCTAGTTTCTAGTCTATTTTAAATCAGATGGCACTTGACTTACATCTGGTTCCCATTTCTGTATTTCCTGTAGTAGCAGGCTGCAGCGGTAGCTCCAGTCCAGCACCTCTGGGGGGCAGTGTGTGTACAGCTCCCAGTTCACCTCTAGTAGGTCCTGAGCAAGGATGTTGTAGGACATAACAGTGAAGTCCATCGAGGCCTTTGTGAACGGCTCTGCTGCAGTGGCACTCTCATCCATCTCCTCCCACACCCTCCACATTACTGGGTGGAAAACAAACATACGAGTCTGTGCAAAGTAACAGCTGGATATTAAACTACTGGTGAGTTTAGACAAAGTTGACCGCAGTGGAAATATACAAATGGGAGAGCCAAAAATTAAACTGCTCCAGCAAAGGGAGGTGTCACATTCTCACCTTCAAATGGCACCATCGGTTCTACTGCAGGGTAATAGCTCACGGATGGAAATTGCCACAGTGGGCACTGCATCTCTTCTGCCAGGCCAGGTCCTGCAGGAAAGTGCCAGCCAGTCTGTGTGTCATGCTGCCCGCTGAGATTAAGGTGGGATTGAGTGTTGGAAAGAAGGGAGGAAAACACCAGCTCAGAACTGCTCTCCCCACTTTGCAGTTCATCAGCAGCTGGAGCCACATATTCATCCCAGCACTCAGTTTCTTGAGCCGGAGTCACTGACTCCTCAAAGCTTTGGATCTGTGTTTGTTCTTGTGCTGTATGGGGAGTTTCTTGTATGCTTGGCTCAGCCAGAGTTGCTGGCTCTTCCAGGCTTGGTATCTTTAATATTTCCTGCACTGGGCAGGTGGTTTCTTGATTGTTGTCCTCCGTTTGTAGGCACTCTAACTGTGCCCCAAGAGCTGCCTCTGGACTAATGTCCTCGGCAGGAGAAATACCTCCATCTTCTGTGTTTTCATTCACATGCAACACATCTTGGTGAGCAGTTATTTCCCCGTTGTCTTGCTCGGGAGCTTCCACTTTGTCTTGTTGCCGTCCATTTATTATCTCTGCTTCTTTCTCCTTCACTGCAGACTGCACCTCACTCATCTTTGAAGCTGCCTCACTGTTTGCTTCTTCACACAGGACAGCCATCAGCTGTTCTTTGTCTGTATCAGGGCTTGTATTGTCTTCCTTTTCTTGGCTTGGTTCTTTCATCCTTTCTTTCGTTTCTCCCTTCGTCCCACTGCCTGGGCTGAGCCACTGGTCCAGCATGGTATTCTGAGACTGGATGAAGCTTCTGGTTGTGACAGCACTACCATCCCACACTGCCTTGCCATTAACTTCTGCAGGAGGGAGACCCTTCTTCAAGGCCTCTGTAAGACAAGATCAGCGTTAGAAAACACTTATACATTCATACCAAGATGAAACACGCTGTGCTCTTAAGCTTGTATCATTAAAAAAAAATACTTGTTGTGTCATCTTGAATTACTGAAGAAAACTTGCTCTTGCATGCCTCCACATAAAACAGCGAGTATGATTAATTTACTGATTGGGGTCCAAGTTACATAACAGCAAAAATATATACACAACTCATGCAGTATAATCCAAGACTCATTTATCCAGTTGTTTGCTCAGAACTTCACAAACACATGCATTTTTGCTAAAACCTTACTATTTAAAACTGAACTGAAAGTGAAACTTAGCTACATTCTCCAAAGCCAGACTCCAATACTACATTTTTTTTAGTGAACATGCATGTTTTTGGGAAGCACTGAGCATTACGACTGGATAAATGAGACTTGCATTATACTGCACGTGTTGTTTGAGAGTATGTTAAATGGATGTTTTGATATAGTTTTGCTGTTGTTTTTTTGTTGATCCCCAATCCATAAATTAATGTTTGCTGTACTCCGTGGAGGCATGCCAGAAAGTTTTTTTTTTTTTTAATGAATTCATGATAACACAGCATCACCAATTGATTCACAAATGGTCATTTTGGGGGTATTCCTTAAATTTTTGCCCAAATAATGACAGACACTGTTAAATGTGACATATAAATCTGTCTTTTTTTTATTTTTATTTTTTTTAACTCTTAACATATAATGTGAGCAGACCCACAATGTGAACAGAATCACACACATGTATCTGAAGCATAAAAACAGTACCAAACAGAAAAAGCACACAAAAGCAAAACAAAGTAAAGTAAAAAAAAATAGACCCGAGTGACTTGTGACATAAGGTTCATTTAGAGATTTTAAAGATAGTGCATATATTTATCATTTTGATAGCCTTTTAGTTTTGTCAGAAAGAAATCACTGACAATTATTGTGCCATTTCCTTCATAAATACGAAGAACGTATTTGTTTTGTTTGTAAGGTTTCATTTGCGAATGTGAGATTTGGCAAGAAGTAAAAATAGATTAATAAGGAAAAGGGCATTAATATCTTTGCAACAGTAATCATAGCACCCAATCATATTTCTACAGTGAAAATTAAAATCTGAGAAGATTTTGTTAACTAGTTAAGTCTTTCCAAAGCACATATATAAAATTAGGAGACCAAAATAAGCAGGAGCAAGTTTTCAGGATGCAACTAACAAAAAGCATCACTCTTAAACCTTTTTAAAGAAGGATAAATTTAAATGACACTTATTTTACCTTATTGGGGAACTTTCTTCCAGTTAATATCACTAATAAAATTACTCCAATAAATGTTGCTGCAGGAACAGAGACCATGTTGTCCTGAAACAAAGCTCTTGTTCATGCTTCTATTACAGGAAAAACAAACTTTAATGGAGATTGCGTTGGATCAGGAAGTGACACTGTCAAAGGCAGTGTGGTTGACACTCCTAAATAACGTGCATACCAGATGGGTTAGTGTCAAAACTACAGAAAACTGTTTTAGTGTTGATAAATCTGTCTCCCTGAACATAAACTGCACAGCAAAACAGACACACGTGGCGACGCTGTGACGTCATTGGGGTCGTCTCGAAAGTGCAAGCTAAAAAAAAAAAAAAAAAAAAAAACAAACAGGTGCAAGCTAACACACGCTTCCACGAGCTAAAGTTAAAGTTAGCTGCATAGCAAGTACAAAATGTGCCATAAGTTAGCGTTAGTTAGCTCACACTGGGGAACCACAAAAAGCGCCACACCGAGTTTTAGTTAAAAACACCATCTTGACGCTCGCGCCAACAAATGTCGAGACAAAGTGCTCCGTCAGCAACGACCTACATTTACCAACCGTTAGCTTCCGACAGCTACTCGACTGATATACACAGAGACAGTGAATCTTTACACACAGACACACAGACACTTTAAAACCGTGAAGACAGATTTACCTGAGGGTCGACAGGAAAGGAACCGTGACAGTGGGTAGAGCGCATAATATAACAGGCTGCCAATCATGTTTCTGTGCTGGGATCAGCGCATGCGCAGTGTGGAGTCGTTGGTAGTGCAAAAGGTTAGGGGCCGCAAGTAAATGTCAGAGGTGTGGTTTACTCGTGGATGTGTTTGTCTTGTTTCCTTTCTTTTTAAAATTGTCTTAACATCAGGAAAATACATATACAGCATTCTATAAAAGCAGATAATATTAAAATGTACAACATTCTATAAAATGCCATCTGTGTCATTGCTGCCTTCAGGGACAGTTCTTTACATATGAGCGGAGGGGGTGGTTTTGTTGTTGGTGGTGTTTTTTTTTTTTGTTTTTTTTTTTTACCTTCCCCTAAGCTACAGATATTTTTCCTTCAGCCTCTGGGAGTGACAGAGGGAAATACACAGCCTTCCCTCCACCATACATCAGTTATTAGATTTTAAAAACTTAATCTCTGGTGTTTGAAAGTTACAATTTGAAGACGAAATCCTGGCTTAAAAGTTTTTTTTTTAGTGAGATGTAGAATAAAGTCATTTTCATGAAATATTACTTTGTTAAGCTTATTGTTGTTTTTTTTCATTTTTTTGAGTGTTTGTCACACACGATGTGCCCAAGGACCATCAGAATTTAAAAATCCAGCGATACTTTCTGTGTTTACAATTTATGGCTATGATAACTCTACAAAAAATGTGTGATTTTGACAATATTTAAGGAACACAGGCATGTTTTCTTTAAAAATCGTCTGTAAAAAAAAAATTACAATATACATTCATTCATTTTCTGCAACCGCTTTTCCTGTTAGGGGTCATGGGGCGCTGGAGCCTATCCCAGCTGACATTGAGCAAGAGGCAGGGTACACCCTGGACAGGTCACCAGACTATCACAGGGCTAACAAGAGACAGACAACACACACACATTCACACCTACGGTCAATTTAGAGTCACAAATTAACCTGCATGTCTTTGGACTGTGGGAGGAAGCTGGAGCACCCGGAGAAAACCCACGCTGACCCAGGGAGAACATGCAAACTCCGTACAGAAGGGCTCCCCCACCCTGGGTTCTAACCCCCCCACCCTGGGGTTGAAACCAGGAACCCTCTTTCTTGCTGTGGGGCAACAGTCCTGACCAATGCACCATAAACAAAATACACCAATTTAAATTTGTATGCCCCTGCTAAGCCAAATTAAAAAACACAAGTCTCTCCCCAGTGTTTCAAAAATTATTTGACCTGTCTCCCCCTTTTGCACCACCTTTCCCCCATCAACGAACAGTCCCTTGCATGGTTACTACAAAACAGAGCATTATAACCACACTGAGGCATAAATTGTTGATGTCACCACACATGAAATGTTACCCGAGGGGTAGAATTACCTGCTAAACAGCACAGGCCTATTTCATTTCACAGTGGTTGCTAGCCCATCAGAACACACAGGAATAAATGAACAAATAACCTAAAAACTGAAGCTATTCCCTTTGTTTCTGGGAAACTGTTTCAAACCAAGCATAGGCTCTGGCGGCATACAGCAATGTCGACATTGTCTTTTGAGTCTCTCTGCTTAAAAGATGATGACTTTCCATCCCCGACTCAACCCCACGGCATGGAGGATGAGTTTGACACAGACTTGGAGTCAGATGGTAAGTACAGAAAATTCATTCTTGGAGTTTTTGGATAAATTGTTTTGGAAGCCTTTTTGTTTCTCTTGCTGTGTAACTGTAAATTTGTACTGTTAATTCATAACCTTGTGGTAAAAAGCACTCCAAAGACAAGGCAAATAAATGGCTTGTTTTGACAAAGTGCTGCAGTGACATGCATTCACTGCTGTATGTATAGACAAGGGCCCATACAGTGCACAGAGTTAACATTGCAGAGATGTTTCCTCTGTGGCACTCATATAATGTGGGCTTATTCATTTGTAGAAACAGAGGAGGGCAACAAGGAGACGTCTATATCTGAGGTGTACCTCCAGGCCTGCAGAGTAGTGGGTGTGGTGCCAGTCTCCTACTTTATACGAAACCTTGACTCTACAACCATGACCCTCAGCCACCACGGGCTGGGACCTTTGGGGTGCAAGGCACTTGCTATTGCTTTAGTGGTAAGTTTAAAACAAATGTTACAGAGTACGGCTTTTTTTAAATTAGAAAATTTCTTATAAGCTCCTTGTGTTTAGGCTGACATGCATATTGACACTCTGGAACTGGCAGACAATCACATACAAGCTGAGGGAGCCAAATACCTTGTGGAGATGCTGAGGGCGAACTTCACCCTGCAGCACCTGGTATGTTGGACTGCAAAGCTACCACTAGAGGTCACAAGTGCTTTTAACTTGACTTTTACATTGGAGTGTTCTGCTTTCAGGATTTGTCCAACAACTGTCTGCAGTCTGCAGGAGCTGAGCATGTGGCTAAAGTGTTGCTGGACAACATTTCAATAAAATCTATGAAACTTTCAGGTAATTTCAGGTTAATTAACAGCTTTCAACTGAACTGAAGGGTGACGTACTGAGACCACGCTAATGGAAAGATAAAGAGTGAACAATATCCTACAAGACCAGTAAATTTGATCAGTTTAGATCATTATTTATATTCATTAGTATACTTATTTTGTATATTTAAACACTAAATAGGCCTATTTTGTCCCAACAGGAAATGGATTTACTGATGATGACGCTAAATATTTTGCAGATGCCTTGACAGTAAGTGATTATTTATCAGTTATCCAAACACTGACTTTTAAGGCTTTTGTGACAGATGACACTTAAGGTTGTAGGTAAGGCATTTCCTTAGCACATTATGATGCTCATATTTTCATGTAGATCAATTCCAGAATAAAGGAACTCGACCTGAGCCACAATGAGTTTAGGGGAAAAGGAGGAGAACATTTGGGACAGCTGTTGGGTACGGTAAAATTCACCAATATTAATGTCTTTGTTGATGTGACCGAATGCATTGCTTTACTTTACATGGGCGGGTTATGAGACAATCGGCCCCTGGGCACATATATGCAAAAGGCCCCACCACCTCTCCTTTTATTTACAGGAGCAAGACATACAGACTTTGTGGTGGTTTTGCATCTCTTTGTGGTTTTGTGTCTCCTTGTGGTTGATTTCTGTCTTTTTGTTATTGTCTCAGTAAGGTAATTTTATGTCTTAATGAGGTAATTTTCTGTGTCTTTGTAGTCATTTTGTGTCTCCTGGTGGTTGTTTTGCCCATTTTTGTAGTTCCTTTGCATCTCTTCTTTTTGTGTCTTTTTGTGGTCATTTTAAGTTTCCTCCTGGTCCATATGTGTTAATTGGAGTGACATTTTGCATGTGAAGGGCCCCTTGGTCTTTACCCTGTAGGCCCGCTCAGTAATCCATCCATTTATTAATGTCATGCCAAACAAGAGAAATTACCACAAAAGACTTCTCTCAGATTTTACTTTCTATTTCTGCAGCAAACAACGAGGGTCTTGAGGTGCTCGATCTCAGCTGGAACCATCTCAGAATGAAAGGGGCTGTGGCTTTCTGTGCTGGACTCAAGGTATGGCTGTGTAAGAAATCAGTTTGATCACTGATTTGATATACATCTGACTGCACTCTCCATATTTAGGTGAATATGATGTTAAAACACCTCGACTTATCATGGAACGGTTTTGGGAATGAGGGCGCCCTGGCGATGGGAGAGGCCCTAAAATTCAACAACACACTGGTGCACCTCAACCTGAACAACAACCGCCTCACCAACGAGGGTGTCGGCATGCTGTGCAGGGGCCTCGAGTTTAATGACACACTCCGAGTCCTACTGGTGGGTGGGTGAGACAGTGTTTAACATGCATCATCATTATTCAGATACACTGTAAGGGGATGATTTGTTCTTACATCCTTGTAGCTGGCCTACAACTCTTTAACAGTAGAGGGAGCACTGGCCCTAGTTCATGTGGTGAAGAACACACCTAGAACTGCCTTGGAGGAGATCAACATATGTGTGAGTAACTGTCTCACCACTGTCTGTCTTTCTGTTTTGTCACTTTATTTGATCACATTTAAACAAATTAAACCTTTCATTATTACCCGAGCACAATGAACACCCTGCATCCTGTGTATACCATCCTGTTTTGCTTTTTTACTGAGCAGAACGTGCTGGTAAATGAGACCTTTGTGCATTTGTTGGAGGTGACATGTCAGGAGCATCCCGGTCTGGATGTACAGTACGGAGGAGTCGGTGGCTTCATTGCTAAAAAGCCACCAAAACGTGTTGATCCAATGAAAGTCATCCAGGTCTGTTCTGGTCACATAATGAGAATAAGTATAAATAATAAATACTATAGCCTACTCTCATATTATTTTAGTAAAGCTGTCAAATGATGACAACTCAGTTTGGTTTTGCATGTGTTTCATAAATAACAAAATGTCTTCTCCAATGTTTTTGAAGGATTATTTGGATCAGCGCAAGCTACGCCTGTGGGATTTCTTTCGGAACATCGACAAAGATGGCACCATGCGAGTCCCTGTTGCTGACTTCAGGAAGGCTGTGCAGGTGTCCAGAAAAAAAAAAAAATTGATAAACTGAGCTGAGCAGAGTTAGTGACATTTGCAGGACAGGATACCATGAAATATTCCTCTGAAATCATGTGTGATGAGCTCTCTTCCAGTCCTCTTCACAAATCTGATGCCGATCAGTGACCAGCACACAGTGACAGCTCACACTGAATCAATACTGTGAGGCAGGGATACTGAAATTGCTTTGCTCAGGGGCCACTTTTGTAAAATGACAGGAGGCCAGGGGCCAGGTAATAACCATTAATTAAATTACCTTTAAATTATTTATCAGATAAAAGACCCATAACTCATCTGTCTTTGAAACTCTTCAATTTAAATGAACTGACTATAAAATTCACTTATTAACTAAATTAGGCAACAGGATTGACACTAGGCCTATATGACAAATAAATCAGATATTTTACAGCCAGTTGCAGCAGCCAAACACAGGTCAGGTGTATGCAGGGACATTTCTAGGATTTTAGGACATTCTGAGCTTAGCCCTGACTTCTGTCCGGGGGTCCAGGATTCCTTCTCTGGCACTTTTTTCATTAAAAAAAACTCTATTTTTATGATTTTTTTATGAGCTCTGATACCTCATTAACAAAGTACAAAAAAATCCCAGTATCAATCAGTTTAAATGGTAGAAAATGGTCGGCGGGTACCCTATCGCCAGCCAAATTTGGTCTGTCAGTTCATTTTTATTTATATAGACCAATATCACAAATCACAATTTGCCTCAAAGGGCTTTACAACATAGGACACCCTCTGTCCTTGGATCCTTACAGAGGATAAGGAAAAACTCCCCCCAACAAAGGTTGCATGAGGAACAACTGAGAAGGGATCCCTCTCCCAGGATGGACAGATGCAATAAATGTCATGTGTACAGAACAGATCAACTTAATGAAATACAGTACAGGCAATCCATGTGACAAAATGATGCAGAAAAAAGCAACCATGTTTCTGACTCTGACTTTTCCTTCTGTTCTATGAAACCATGACAGCAATCAAGTATTCCTTTGGATCGATACCAGATTGAGGAGCTGATTCAGAGACTTGATCGTGACAGGACAGGAATGGTGGACTACAGGTGAGCATGTCTCCTGATGTTTGATCCCACTCACAGGTGGGCCTCCTAAATTGTTTCACACAGTAGTCCTGTGATATGTTAAAGTTTATTGTTGCTAAACTATGAGTAGTGACGTTAATGTCAGTTTGTACAGTTTCATCATTGTTTGAATGATGGTGCAGTTCAACACAGTGTTTTCTGGTTGTGAGCTGGGAATTCATCCAGATCTCCACCTTGAATGAGGTCGTAAAAGAGTGATGCAAGTGTATTATTTGATGTGACTGTGCAGGGGACTGGCAGATACAAGGAAACAGATGATGAGGGATCATCGCCGCCAGCTGAGGAAGGTTGAGTCCCGTCAGAAGAAAGAGAAGCAGAAGAGTGATCGTATCCTCAAGACCTTCCAGAGTGCTGTTGAGGCGGTAACACCACGCAGCTCCATGGTCATATCTCCAGGAGGTGCCAAAGAAGATTCAAGTGGTCCTCAGCACTTCTCTGCCACCCCTCTAAGTTCTTGGCACCACATCATCATGTCCAACAGCAGTCGCTATTCCGTCACCAATATGAGCAATGAGCATGTCCACCTGCCCATGTTAGGCGGCACCACGCCTTACCGTCCCACCAGCTCCCCAGCTATGCGCTCGTATTCCCAGCCAAACCTGCTGGATGACTCCCCTCGCTCTTCTCCAGGCAAGTCCATCTCTGCTCAGGGCGTACGCTCCGATCCAGAGATGAGCAACAGCAAGCTTAGCCCCACTGCTAACCACCTGACCAGGTCCAGGCCTGCTCTTAATGCCAAGCAGCCGGTGGTTAAAGCCAAAACCAAGAAAGTGAAGAAAAAGAAAACCATGAAACGTTTGAATAAAGACTCAAAAAATTGAACCATCATGTGACTGTATTGTTCTATCAAACATTACAATTCTGATTCCCCGACATTGTTGGCTCCTTTGTTACAGCTACAACTATCAAATAAAGATTTATTCATCTTGTTTCTAGTCTCTAAAAATGACAAATGTGCCCAGTATATTCAGCGCTCAGACCATCTGGGGAAACAAACACTTCATAACACTTGGGAACTGTGTCAGATGGTACACCTACGCATCTGCGATTCTTTGAATTCTGATGCACACCCAAACATTGGATCATTTCAGACCAACATCAGTGTATTTAATTTCTGTTTGCTGAAGATAACATTAAGTGTTACATCTTGGCATGCGCCTTGGCTAATGGCGCTGTGAACTAGGACAGGTGCAGCAACCTGCAAGATGTTGAGACAGGCTATATAAGCCCCGAGGATCCAGCTATCTCAATCATAACAACTCTGACTGCACCAAGAATGATCGGCTCACTGTATTTCTTAGCTCTGCTGAGCTCCACGTTGGCCTGGGGGGTATGTATGGCATTACTTTGACCAACTGATTCTATTTTACTCTTTGACGCTTTCACATTCGAGGTAAGCTAATCTACTATGTTCATGTGTTTCAGCGTGTAGGCCTGTGGAGCGAAGGGAATGCGAGGAATGGGACAGGAGGTGAAAGCGGGGACAGGTGCACTTGTGATGCCTTCTTGCCCAGTACTACCTTTCCTGTTAGAGACCTGGTGGTTGTGGAGCAGACGGCAGGGGAGATCACACACAAACTGGAGCTGGAGATGGGCAAGGTGCTCAGGCATATTTGAGGCACGTGCAAAAGATGATAACATATTTGAGACAGGCAAGAATGTGTATAATCCTCTTTGTAATGACTTTATTTCAGCTGGAGGACTACGAGACCAAACTGACAGCATACTCAGAAAAGATAATAAGGCTGACGGCAGAAATAGAAATAATGGAGAAGAAACCCGATGCCTACAACGATGCCGACATGGATGAGATGAAGGTGAAGATCAAACAAGTGGAGGCTCTGATCAAAGAGCTGCAGCTCTCCATCAAAGGCTCCACCACTGTCTTCGAGTCTTTGCGCGTAGAGGTAAGTCCTGATGATGGCGGTCACAGCATTAACAAGACATAATGTGAATCCACTGGCAAACCATGTGTTTATTCACAGATCACAGTCATGGTGGAGACCCTGAACAAGCTGGAGAAGGTCTATGACAAGAATCTGGTTCTGGCGACACGTCGGGAGTACATCAAGGTGCAGCTGCAGCTAGAGGAGTGCGAGAGACGCCACCAGGAGCTTTTCAACCCCAACATTGGTAAGCTCATTCACACTGATATGCAGAGCTGGCTGACTCATTAAGAGATACAAGCAGCTGCTAAGGGCCCAGGCTCTAGATGATAGATGATAATGATGATAATGAAATGAAAATTTAACTTTCTAAACATAAACTGACAACATTTCATATCATTTTTGCCAATAAATGGTGATAAAACAAAAAGCTCAGAGACAGGAGCAAGGGACAATTTAGGTAGGTAGGTTAAGTGAGTATTTCTAAGTCTAATTGAAAAATTTGAGGTAAAAAAACATATTCACAGGGTAAATAGGTAATGCCAATACCATATTTACTGTAGTCTATTCAAAGAAAGTGTTGCTGCTAATAAATCTCACTTCAGTCTTTACATGCTTGTTTGTATTATGTGTGCTTGAACTAATATTTCCAATGCACAAGTTCTAGTTTAGTTCTATGTGAACACAATACAATGAAAGGACCCCCCAGACCAAATCCGTCTTAGGGCCAGCCCTGCTGATATCCCCATCTAATCTAAACCCTCCTTGGACTCTAATTTCTCCTTTCTCTTTGCAGGTTCTTGTGCACACACAGGCATCATCAAGGTCAGCAAGCCCATTGTGAGCCAGCTGAACGCCCATCTCAACGCTGAATACAAATATGGAGCCTGGGGAAAAGATTCGAAGCCTGTCCCTGACAGAGAGTCCATGTACTGGTACTCCGGGTACACCAGTGGCTCCATTGTTGACGTTAAGTTCTACACTAACTATAAGAACCTCATTTTGAGAAACCACTTCCAGCATCACAACTTACACAGCAGCTGGTATGGCACAGGGAACAATTTTGTAATCCGCGATAACACACTGTATTATCAGATCAACAGCCCGTTCGGGTTGGCCAAACTGAATTTCACCACCATGAAATATGAGTCCAGGGTGATTCCTAGGGCTAGCACCAGGTTCTCTTACACCAACTCCCCCAATCAGAACTTTGACTTTGCTGCTGATGAGAGCGGCCTGTGGGTGACCTACGCCACAGAGGAGTCCAGTGGCCGGATGGTAATTGCTAAAATAAACGAGCCATCTTTTGGGGTTGAGGAGGAATGGCAGACTAGTGTCTATAAGCCAGGGGTGAGCAATGCCTTCATGGTGTGTGGCGTTCTGTATGCAGTCAGAACAATTGATATCCAAACTGAAGAGATCTTTTACAAGTATGACACCAACACCAAAAAAGAGAGCTACATCAACATTCCCTTTGAGAGGTTCCAGGATAAGTTTTCCAACCTGGACTACAATCCCACTGACCAGAAGCTCTACATGTACAATGATGGCTACTATGTTAACTACCATCTGTGGTTCAACCACACAGTTACAGCCACGGTGGAACCACCATTTCTCCTTTCCTAAAATGTCATCTGTGATTTAATGAAGTATCACACACATTTATGAATGAAACAATGATTGTATCTCTCTTTTTCCCTTGTAGTTCATGTAGCGCATCCTTATTCTTGATCGCCAATAAATTATCTCAAGCATCGAAAAAGTGTCATGTGTGTCCTTGTGCAAGTGTTCATGAAGAGTGCATTATTTTCTAACGATTATTAATTCACCTCACTCCCTTCACACACTCATTCTAGTGCCTCACACACATTCAAATTGAAGTATTGTTTATGGTGGTAGGATCATGCTACTACTCATGACTCAGTTGGCATTTGTACATATCTGACATTTTGAAATGCAGAACTGGATTCTGATCTATATTTAAAAAAATGTTTAAAGACTTGATCTTGATCTTACATTATAAGTAACTTCCATAAACATCCACACAAAAGGAGGAATTCATTCCCACAATTAGATAAGCATTTTGAAACATGTGCAACACTTGATTTTGAAATGCTGGATTGCAGGATCAATAAATCAATTTACTATATTGATTTTTGCATTCTTCATTTTTCTGATGTGCCTACAAACTACCCATTTTCAGCCTGCAGCCATAGTCCAAAGTGGCTAGATTGCTGTTGCAACAGTTTTGGACTAGGCCTTGTTCACAAGACATCTTTACATGTCAAAATAGTAAAAGCACTGATGAAAATAATGACATTATTACAGGCTGAATTATTCATCTGCTTCACTTTGAGGGACCTGATATTGTACATGCTGGCTCACTGTCACATTGTAATGATTTACTGGGACACTTGAATATAACAGAGCCATTGTTAATGTTGTTACTGAGACCTGTGCATTTCCTACAATGACAAGTCAAAATGTCTGCTGTGAAAATACTTGTTTTAGACAGGTAAAAGACTACCTACAAGGTAGATAAGAAAAAGAAAATAATAAAACCCAACCTACTATGATACTCACCTAATGCTTATGTTTCTTTGGCACTTCACTACCTGTATCTTTATAGGACACATTTTCTAAAATCAGTGTGACATGACAATCCAATAGGAGAGAGAGAAAAGAGCAGTGAACTATCAGCAACAATATATTAACGGATATTGTGAATTTAGGTGATGTGCTGTGCATTGATTTACTTAACTTTCTAAAGGATTAGAAGACTTACTTCCATTGTAGTCCGGAATTAACTTTGCGCAAGTGATACTAATGACATTAATCATGGCTCTGTTACATGTAAGTGTCCCCATAAGATATTCCAGTGAGCCAGCATGCACAACAACAGGGACACGCACACCTAAATGTAATTCACTTATAATCAATAATTACGCCTTTGATTTTCCTACTAACATGTCAAAATGCCTGCTGTGAAAAAGGCATGTGAGGTTCATAAAATATTTAGTGACCTCTCATGTCCTGTACGGACGAATCTGCAGTCATCGTGTGGCTGAACTCATTTTTTATGTTTTTCCCCATTAATTTTTCACGTGTGTGTGTAGACAACCCATACGCCGGAGAAAATGCGGGCACTGTACAGTTCAACAAACCACGCATACATTTGTACATTACTATGTAGTGGATACACTGAAACTGTGACTTACATGTGATTAAGTGTAGGCGCTAAAAACACTTGACTTTGATTAGGAAAATATTGTGTTTTGACTTGAAATGCCCAGTTTTGGGGGCACATTACTGCCTGGAAATGTAGCAATATTTCAGCAAAACTGTCTTAGTCAAAAACAAAGAAGCTTTTTGTTACTATCCCAGCAGGGAATACAGAGATGCCTTGGTCAAATCTAGTTGAAAACAGTAACGGGTCGCTAAAAAACACCCACATTTGGTGCCTAAAAAGGTGCTGGAAAAACAGCGTTAGATTTACTATAACACAGTTTTCTGCAGCTAGGCAGGTGTCTCACCTAGGTGACACACCATCCACCATCCCTTCCACCTCCTGATGACACAGCCAGCTCATAAACAACAACAACTCTAATAATAGTAGTAGTAATAATAATAATGATAATAATAATGCATTCTATTTATGGGCACCTTTCCAAGCACACAAAGACACCTTACAAGACACAGTAAAAAAAAATCCAAATCCAAATCATAATTATAAATATTAGGTATAAAAACATCATAATAAAATCATCATCATCAATATGTGTCACCATTAAATCATACTGAATATGCCAGCTTGAAAAGGTGTCTTTTCAAGTGGGATTTGAAAGTAGAAAGGGAGTCAGTATTGCGAATGTCATTGGGGGAGAGAGTTCCAGAGGCGGGGGCAGAATGGCTGAAGGCTCTAGAAAACATGGTAGTCAAACAGGCAGATGGTGATGTGAGTTGGATTGCAGAAGAGGATCTAAGAGTACTTGTGTAGATGTCAAGGAGTTCAGACAGGTAGAAAGGGGTTTGATCATGAAGGGCCTTTAAGGTGAGAGGCAGAATCTTGAAGTCGATACGATATTTCACAGGAAGCCAGAGAAATATCATAAATATTATTTTACTTTAGAAATGTTGATATGATATGTGTGAAATGCGCAGATGTTACATATTTGTGGTTTGCAGTGATGTACCATGCTAACATTTCCCTCTGGCAGCTGGACTGATGTAGAGGCAGATTTACTGTCCCATGCAGGTATGTGCAATATTTGGAGAAGGACTCATTTTTGCTTAAAGCAAACACTACATTTTCCACTACTTTCTGTTTAGATGGTAACTACACTCCTGCTGATTTGAATGCAAACCTTTAAAATATTTTGATTCCGGATTAAAATACATAATGTTTTCTTTTCATTACAGACGCTCACTTTTAGACTTTTATGTTTATCATGGCCATAACTTCAAACTTCCCTCTGTACAACTGAATTGTTTTTTCAAAGTTGCCACTCAAGTGAAAAAAACTTGCTTGTGCATAGTGATTTCCTGGGGTGTGAGTCAGGATTTCACAAGTTGTTCCCTTGTGGCACAGTATCTCCGACTCATGAACCGCACTGTTCAAAGGCACCACCCAAGTCACATGCATTAGATTACACAATTAACCATGCGGATGAGGAAACAATACAAGGAGGATATATGACTCTTTCATTCATGATACAGTGAGACTTGACCACTACAGATGATGGTAGCAAGATAAATCATTGATAAAAGTGGTCTAGTTGGATTAGATCAAGCCTGAGACATTGTCCACCTGTGGATATGATGACCTCTTTTAACACTTAGCTAACAGGCCATAAATATTACAAGATGACGCCACAATTTACTACATATGGCACTTTTCTCATTCGCATCCCAAGTTCAGAGCAAAAGTTATTGTGAGCAAACAAGGATGAAGCCATAACTCATGCGGTACTTGAGAATAAACATCTGTTCTTGCGTTGAAGTTCCAGACAGCTCAGATAACAACTATGGCAGAAGAGAAGGTGTTTGAGATGACGTGATAAGAGCTGTCTTTAAAAACCCAACGATGAGGCCACCAAGGAGACATTTGAGAGGTAAACTGAGACAAGATGATTCCAGTTGTGCTGCCGCTGCTGCTGCTCAGTCCTGCTTTGGCATGGATTGTAAGTGACGCTTATTTTCTGTTGAAACATAGAGGTGCATCTGTCATTCATCATAATCAGTCTTAATGGTTTTTTGTCTTTTCAGCCATTAAATGAATGGGAGTCTGGCAATGTGACTGTGTCAGTGGGTGAGGCAGGTCAGTGTGTTTGTCATGTGTACGTGCCTGAAACCACCTTCCCTGCCGACCGGGTTCAGCACATGCAGCAGGTCAGCAAGGATCTGATCCTGGAGGTGGATATTCAAGTGAAAAAGGTGCAGTAAGACTGAAGGGTTCCACAGCGTTTACTCATTTAAACATTTTGCTGAGACATCACCATATTGATTTGTGTTTATTCACTCCCTCAGATGGTGAGCTACAAGGGCAACTTGGAGGTCTACTTGAAGGAGCTGATGGATCTGACTGTGAGAGTGGCCATGTTGGAGAGCAGTCCCGACAAATACATCAAACTGGACTTTGAGATACTCAGGGTTGAGCTCCGAGAGTTCGAGGCTCTGGTGTCTCAGCTCAAAGACTCCCTCAACTCCACCTCGCCCATGTTTGACAGCCTGCATACTGAGGTAACAGAACCATTTTCAACCTACTTGCAAATAACGCAGCTTTCTTCTTTATTGGAATATTGCATTTGATTCATGTGTTTATTCCCAGATCCGCAACATGACCCTCATTGTGAACCAACTGGAGACGTTCGACAAGAGCAACCTGGAGGTGATCCGCATTGAGTTTGCTAAGCTGCAGAAGAAGCTGCAGGAGTGCCAGAAGGAGCAGGAGTTCATCAAGCCAGATATTGGTGAGACAGCTAGTCAGATGATTGTGGAGAACAGTTTAAAAATCAGATATTCTCACCAAATATTAACATTTTTCTTGTCTTCCCAGGCAACTGCAATCACACAGGAATCATGGCGGTCAGCAAGCCTACCGTCATCCAACTGAATGCTCATCTGAGTGCAGGTTACCAGTATGGGGGCTGGGGAAAAGACTCCAAACCTGTTAGAGGCTATGAATCAATGTACTTCTACGGTGCATACACCAGTCCCTATGTGTATGACTTCTATTTGTACTCCGACTATGAAAAGCTGATTCTGAGGTCCGCATTCAAACACCATGACTTACCAAGCGGGTGGGAGGGTACTGGTAACAACTACATTGTTCACAGTAACACCATATATTACCAGCACAACACACCTTTCAGTATGAGCAAACTGAATCTGACCAGTTCCAAATATGAGTACAGAGTAATCGCAGATGCCAGTCAAAGGTTCTCGTACAGTTACTCAGACCATCAGAACATTGACTTTGCTGCTGATGAGAATGGCTTGTGGGTAATGTATGCCTCAGAGGAGAGCAAAGGTAAAATCATCCTCGCTAAAATAGATGAGAAATCGTTTGGCATTGAGGACCAGTGGAACACCGGTGTGTTCAAGCAGTTGGCCGGCAACGCTTTCATGGCCTGTGGAGTCATGTACGCCACCAGGTCGGTGGATCTGAACACAGAGGAGATCTACTACGCGTTCGACACGAAGACCAAGCAGGAGAAACACCTCAACGTCCGCTTCCAGAAGTTCCAGGAGAAATACACCAACCTGGACTACAATCCCACCGATCAGAAGCTCTACATGTACAACAACGGCTACTATGTGACCTACAATGTCAAGTTTAACAGAGAATGATCCCTCTGCTTTGTAATCTGTCGTATTGTGATTGATACGATTGATCTGTATTTACTCACTTTTTCACTAGAGCTCTATAAAGCTATGTATTGTCACACATAGATTTTCTACTGTCTTTTCCTGAATAAAATCAGACCGAAGCATTGAAACTGTGTGAAATTCTTTTAACTTTCTGTTCATAAAATAAAACTATCACAAATTAACTGATACACACAATAAGAGGAAAAGATCATGATTAAAAACCAGCTGTATCTTCATTAGATTTAAAATTGGCACATAAGCCAAATACACATCAGTCAATCTATTATATAAATGTTGTAATTAGGATCATATGATATTTAAATTGAAGTTGGAAAATTACTTATAATAAGCTGTGATCAAATTTTATTAAGAGTTTTGGCTTGGGCACAGTGCACCAACATACTTATTTGGGGTTTTCATGGGTACACATTTCTTTTCTATATGCATTTGTAATTGACATGTGATAACCTTTATGTATAGAAGTAGATGTGTGATGCATTGCCAACACAATATTTCAGTTACTTGATTCTAAGTCTTCTCCATGATTAATTGAAAAGGGGGAAAAAGGTCAACCAACAGAAATATGATTACCAAAAACAAAAGTCAGTTTACATCGGAGGTTGAACAGGATTTACAATCAAATTGAATAATGGATCCAAGGGTAAAGTTGCCAGAGCTGATGTCCAAATGTCACACAAATATAATATAAGGACAACAGTATCAAAAGAACAGAGATACACAACATGTTAAAGATATAAAGTCAAGTAGAGAAGGTGCAGGTACTGGAGCAGAGAAGTGTAATCAGTCATTGTATCTTTTAATGATCACACAACAGTGTCAAAGTCAACATGCAGTTATTGCTCTCTTCTGCTTGCACAGAGGAGAAACAATGCTCATGGTAGTGTCTGCTTTTCCAATCCAGAGGGACAGCATGAATCAAGAATAAGTTGCTTTGCTACACTTATATAGCATTTTAAGTTTTTCTCCAGGGTGTAATGAAAGCTTAAGATTAATTTTAAAGCAATTAGCTCCAGCTAATCAAAATACCAACTGAGTGAAAAGAGAAATTGACAATCAAATATCACAAGTCTAGGCAAAAAATTGTGTATTTTGCTCCTGATTTAAGTATAAACTCTGAATGCAAAACAGCTCTGTTGTATAGTGAGCTCGTAATCATCGTGCCACTTCAGGCCACATGTTGGCTCTTAGCATCATAAAAGTGGGTGAGACCTTCCCCCTATTTATTTGTCACACTGTAGCGTGAGATAACAGATAATCATTGCTTCACATAAAAACACTTTTTTACATATGTGGTGCCTCTGTCAAATGAAACACTTAATTGTGTTTCATTTTTCAATATTTAGTGCACTTTGTTTTCACCAGCAAAGTATTGTCTTACATAAAAACAAAACTAAAATGTTCCAGAGTTTTTCAGCAGTTAATATTTCCATCCTTATGTCTTTTTCAGTCACTAAATAAACTAAAATTTCTCAGAGGAAAAAACCCAATTACATATCATTATGTAGCAATCCCAGGACAGTGTGTTTAACATGCACACCTGCACTGATCTCAAGGATGCTAGTAAAATAGCTATTACTGTGGGATGACGTCACACGCTCTCTGTTGGCTGAATAGAGGTGTAAAACCCTTCGATCAGAATAGCAAGCAGACATCCTGCCAGCAGACACACAATGCCTCTGACTCTGCTGCTTCTCCTTCCCATACTGAGCCCTGCGCTGGCTTGGCTCGTAAGTTTCAAAGATGACTGCTAGTCCTTATTAAAATGTGTTCTGTGTAGTATCTTAATAAGATAACTGAGTTTCCTTGCAGCCGGTGGAAGACTGGGAGTCAGGGAACGTGACCACATCTGGTGGAAGAGATGAGTGTGTTTGCAGTGTGTTCCTGCCCGACAGCAACTTCCCCGCTGACCGAGTGGAACACATGCAGCAGGTTACCACTGACCTGAGGCTGGAGGTGGAGATCCACATGAATAAAGTAAGTATGACACACCATAGCCAGTGTTTTTCATGATGTTTAGAAGTTTTGAGCAAGTGTGTCAGATGACTAAGCCATATTTTGGTTAGATTTTTTTCAAGAAGAATCTTAAATCCAAATATATCATAAGTAAAAGAAAAAATGAAAATTGAACCACAAAAGTAGATACATCATGAAAGGGAATTACATGTGTAGTTTTATCTGTATATAGATACTATATATGATACTTTGACACTATATATATATATATATATATATGTTGTCTTTGTTTGGTTTTCGTGTCTTATTTGATTTGTATTTCTACACTGTATTTGCCTGTGCATTTGCTCTCTATCTTTAGTAAAAGCCATGGGCAATCAGAGTCAGAAACCTTGTATGTGCCAACATATTTGGCATACAAAATGCATTCTGATATTCTTTTTTATTTGCTGTCAGACCAAGTAATCTGATATTAGGTATATTTTTTCTAAAATATACAATGTGCTGTTGCAATAATCAACCATTCAAAATGTTACTGAGAACCATAATCAGCCACAGACTGTTTAGAGTAAAAATTAATACAGAATAACGTTTACATCATTCCTGTTTTGTGGTTAAGTTGTTGAAGATAAAATATTATGTTGACCATACTGTAGGATGAAGTTGGACACTGGTGATTACTATAGCTGTAAATCACAAGTGAAGTCATGACACAATATTATGCTGATTCTTTCAGGGACAATACAATATTTGATGATTCTACAAGCTGATTCAATTTTGATTCGATTCAGTTCAGGGGTCTGCAATCAATATAGGATATCAGTAAATATCCTCATTGTCTGCCTGGTGCTATAGGACACTAGCACTGATTCAGTGTTAAGAAAAGAGGTACACTTGGACAGAAATGGTGTTACATTTCAAAATAAAGGTGTAACTTAAAGATGACAATATGTTTTTATGTTTTTACTTTGCACTGATTATATTGGATTGTATATCAATAAATTGATATATACTATATATCCAGATTGTTACATCCCTAGTGATAACTACCTACAGGAAAAACATTTTTTGATAGATTATTATTTTTATCTATATTTAAAGATATTTTTTAAATTTGATTTTAATGAATTTTTATTTTATCTTATTTTATTTTATTCTATTTTAGTTTAGTTTATTTTGGTTTATTTTTGTCTTGTGTATGTTTCTATATTGAAGCAATTATGTGTAATAAAAATTAAGTAAGGAAGTGTTACAACTATATGACAGCAGTTGCTTCACAGTGTACAAACTGCTGGATGTGTGTCTTCCAGCTCACCCATGACGGAGGCAAACTGGATATCTTCTTGGCAGAACTGATGGACCTGACTGTGAGAGTGGCCATGCTGGAGAGCAGCCCCGACAACTACATCAAACTGGACTTTGAGCTGCTCAGGATTGAGCTCCAAGAGTTCGAGGCTCTGGTGTCTCAGCTCAAAGACTCCCTCAACTCCACCTCGCCCATGCTCGACAGTCTGTACACTGAGGTGAGAGGTCAAGCTCAAGACTTTACTGCTCCTGTCATCTTACCGGTTATAATGGTAACTGTGTTTGTTTGTGCCAGATCCACAACATGACCCTCATCGTGAACCAACTGGAGACGTTCGACAAGAGCAACCTGGAGGTGATCCGCATTGAGTTTGCTAAGCTGCAGAAGAAGCTGCAGGAGTGCCAGAAGGAGCAGGAGTTCATCAAGCCAGATATTGGTGAGACCATCAGCCAGCTCTTTTTTTTTTGCAGTAGCTGGTCAGCAAGGTGAATGTGATAGTGAATGTTTTCTTTTCTTCCCAGGCAACTGCAATCACACAGGAATAATGAGCATCAGCAAGCCTATTGTCACCCAACTGAATGCTCATCTGAACCCAGGGTACCTGTATGGGGGCTGGGGTAAAGACTCCAAACCAGTTCGAAGCTATGAGTCAATGTACTGGTACGGTGCGTACAGCAGCCCCTCTGTGTATGAGTTCTACTTGTATTCTAATTACGACAAACTCATTCAGAGATCCTCCTTCACACACCACACTCTGCCACAAGGTTACCAAGGCAGTGGTAATAACTACATTGTCCATGGTAACACTGTGTATTACCAGGCTGCCAACCCATTCAGAATGTCCAAACTAAACCTGACGTCCTCTGTGTATAGTCACAGACAAATCACAAAAGCAAGCGAAAGATTCACCTACACGTATTCACCAAACCAGTACCTGGACTTCTCAGCTGATGAGAAAGGATTGTGGGTAATGTATGCCACAGAGGAGGCCAAGGGTAAAATTGTCATTGCTAAGATAGATGAGAAATCATTCGGTATTGAGGATGAATGGACCACTGGTGCCTATAAGCCTCAGGTAGGGAATGCTTTCATGGTGTGTGGAGTTATGTATGCCACCAGGCCTGGAGATCTGAACACAGAGGAGATCTATTACTCATATGACACCAAGACTGGAGAGGAGAAATACATGAGTATTCCCTTTCAGAAGTTCCAGGAGAACTTTGTCAACCTGCACTACAATCCCACCGATCAGAGGCTTTACATGTACAACAACGGCTATTATGCGTCCTACCATGTGAGGTTTAACAAAGGATGATGCCTCTTGTTTTTGATCTGCCGTATTGTGATTGATACAAATGATCTTCTTTACTGACTTTCTTAGCTATCTGTGTACTTTTGAACTGTACTTTTCATTTCTGAAATAAAATCAAAATTGAGCATTCAAATTTTTGTCCTGTTTTGTTTCAATTTTAGTAAAAGTCTACAAAATAAAGCATGACTGCACAAACATTTGAGAAGAAAAAGCATGGTTGCCTCACAGCAAAAGGGTTCCTGGTTTGAACCTGAGGTGAAAGGTTTGCATGCTCGGGTACTCCGGCTTCCTCCCACAGTCCAAAGACGTGCAGGTTAGGTTAATTGGTGATTCTAACATTCTCAACGTAACACAGGGTGGGTAATTGATGTAAAAATGATCACTTTTTGGTTGGAGTATTCCTTTAAACTAAACCCGACCCCTCCCTTTCTGCTTTTTGGGTAAGGCTGCAGCATCTGATACATCTCAAGCCCCCCTCCTCTTCTGCCATCCTGCTCCATGCTGGAGCCTCCACCCCCTTTTGTAAGCTGGCCCTCCCTTGGGGTGGGGGGGTAACGACTCTCCTTTGTGCTGTGGCTGGAGCCTGGCTCCATCTGGTACTGAGCACCAAGACCCAGCAGATTATGGCTTCTGGGCAGGGTGATCCCTCCATTCACTGTGGATGGGAGACTTCAAAGCAATACTGCAATTCATAATCACTCTATAGATTGAGGACCTTTCATGTGGAATTTGTCAACACTAAAAGCTGAACACAATCCATCATGGAAGTAGAAGTCAGGGTTGAAGAAGGCCTTCAGTCAGTGTACACAAAAACAATACTGTCTCTTTAAAGCGGCCAGCATCTGTCAGGATGAGAGAGGGGGAAGTGAGGGCCTTGTGTGAAATGGTACCCTGAAGTGACATCATGCTCAGCCAATCAGCAGCCTCGCCTGAGCTCTTTCCTCCTCCCCTGCTCCTGAGATGAGTGTGTTGAGGCTGCTGTAGTCACGGGCTGCTGCTGCTGCTGCTCCCGCTGCTGATGCTGCTGCTGGGGTGGAGGGTCCAGGGCATGCTCGCCTCACATCAGGTACTGTGTCTGTGTGTATCTGTGCTCTGCACTATTTGTTCATCTATGTATCATGGTGGGTTGCTACCTCCTTGGCAATGGAAGGGCATGTTGAGAAGATGATGATGCAGGAGACTGAAGATGGCTTTGTGTGTTTCATAACACTCCTTAGAGAGGATGTCGCCTCCATGACTGTAGTCAGGATGGGGTGTGTATGTGTGTGATGTTTGTGTTTTAGTCTGTAGCAAAGAAATATTATATTTTACACCAGTGGGAGGTTTTCTAGTCAACATTAGCCCTCCCATTGTACATGTGTGTAATGTAAAAGAAGACCAATTTCATAATATTTGATGTTTTTTTTTTCATCTATGTCAGCAAATAATTTAATTGCCCCTTGGAAATAATCCACTTAATGTGATTGTGTAAGTGTGTCTGTAGATCACATGAGCGTGTCCACAGTGTGGCATATATTATTGGGATGATATACTAAGATTTAGGTGTCGACACTTTCCCCACTGTAATCTTTGGGTTCCCATGATCCTGTAGGGATACACGACTTCATCATTTACCTGAGACACACCACAGTGTGCCTCAGGGCTGTGAGTCATCTCACTGTCATCTTGCAAATCTGCTTCTTTCCATTCATCAGAAATAGTAGGCACAAGCCTGTGCTCACTTCCTGTACTGGTCCGGGGGTTAACTCTTTGTTTCCGCTGTCTCAGATAATCATGCTGTGCCGCAAAGACCTGAGCCTTGGAGTCACTGGGGGCAGACACACACCCAGCCCAGTGACAACAGACAGAGATGTGTGCTGCTGTTGATAAGACAAGGGAGCAAAGGTGAGAACACTCTTTAAGAGCAGCCGCGTGGATCACTCACAACAGCTTTAGTTTCAGTTCTGTTTAAAGAGACAGCTTGCTCATACCTCTTCTCTCTGTCATGTCTAAATTAAGCCCCACTGAATCAACAGTGATGTCTAACTTTTTATGCTGTGCTCAGGCCCATCTGGTCCTCGACAGGTCCAAAACAAGGCAGCGATGGCAAAGAGAGATTACCTGGTGGAGGCGGCCAAGCAGATCCGCATGGCACTGGACAGCGAGGTCAATGAGGACTATGAGGCAGCTTTCAGTTACTACAAGAACGGGGTGGACTTGCTGCTTAACGGGGTTCAGTGTAAGTCAACGACATTTGGGCTTTTACACAAGTATACAAGGCTGTGTGATAATGAGGAATTCAAAGAAGCGTGTTTGCACGAGACATGTGATGGGAGCATGTGGACCAGAATAAAAACAGGAAGTCACAAACCAAAGGTTAAACACAGATTTCCTTACTGGTCAGACATTTCCCCCACAGTGTGAGTAGATAACCGTCTGGAGGCAAACCTTTGATAAAGGCTAAGGTTTAATAAGATCAGGGTCTTCATTCACACAGCTACAGTATTTTCCTTTGTTTTTACTGGTGCCTCACAGAGTTCTACTGTTTTACAGTGGACCCAAATAAGGATCGTAGGGAGGCTGTGAAGAGGAAGACGACTCAGTATCTAAAGAGAGCTGAAGAAATCTTCATAACACATCTACAGGACAACCTAGGGAAGGGAAGCTCTCATTTGGGGGTAAGACAATCATCCTTTACTGTTACTTACGGAAAGCAAATCTTATTGTCACTCATTTGCTCTAAACAAGGGCGTACGTTTCATCCAACACTGGGGAGACACATACGAAATGGAGCGTTTGGGGTCCTCTCCCAGGAAATTTAAGCATCCAACACTTCATTTGCTGACTTCTGCTGAATATTTCTGCATCAATTTAAGGTGGAAATGTCTTTCAAAGTCCTGTGCAAGTTTCAGGTTTGTATTAGGGAGACAAATGCACACATTCTAAATATTGAGGAGGACATGTCCCCTGCGTCCGTCTGCAATCTATGCCTATGGCTCTGAATGTACAGTGTATATAATTCCAGTACGGGCTTGAGGCATTTTTAGTTTTCATGTCAGTCTAATATTGGATAAGAACATAGGGGAGCACGTCCTTTATTGCTTCTTACATTAGATGAAACACCCAGTGCCTGTCTGTCTCATACAAAGGCAAGGCAGGTTTATTTATAAAGCACATTTCAGCAACAAGGCAGTCCAAAGTTCTCTACAAAAAAACACCAGAAACATCCACACAAAATGCAAAAAACTCAACTCAAACTCATTGAAGCAAAAGACAATAGAAAATAAAAACAAGGTCAAAATAGAATAAGACAGGCATGGAATTCACAAATCAAAGTAGCTCTCCAGTAGTGAAATGCATACATTTTTGATTCAATAAAAGGCAGCAGGAAACAAAAAGGCATTTAGCCTTGAGTTGCAGCAGACCTGCACTTCTCTGGGAGCCTTATAAATCTCAAATACTGTGTGAAAATGTCTTGCTTGCAATTTGCTGTGTTGCTCTGTCGCTGACAGCCTCTGTGGCTTTCATCATCAGGGTTACAGCAGTCTGAGATTCCGTCCAATCAGACATTTGAGTTCGCCTGTGGAGGATCTGGAGATGTGTAAGGTGGTGGGAGTGACTGATAAGGTAAGACTGTAACACTTAACTGCTTTTGTGTCTCCATATCAGTGTCTGCTTTGTGTATTGACACCACTTGATGTTATTTTTTCTTTATTCCAAAGGTCCTGATTGTCCAGAGTATGGTCAATAAGGAGACATTTGTTGTAAAGGTGAGTATTTGGTTTCTTCTACAAGTATCGCGCTACACTGAAGGAAAGCAGAGATGCAGTCCAGAGTATATGCTCTATCCTATAATACATTTAAATTAAAGACAGGTCCATTGATAGTAGAGATGTTGTGGGGGCTGTCATCTGGCAGTGAGCCAGTCCTTGTATTGTGTGGCAGGCCAGTCGATGGGAGCTCTCTCCAGCCTGTCTTCCTGAGTATCATCCAGCATTGATCTGCCTGAAAGCTCTCACCCTTTTAGCCAGTGCAAGTGCACCTCAAATTTCAGTGACCAGAGAGACATGGTAATTTCTAAAGGGGCAATCCAAGCAGACCATGCTTTATTTAATACTAATACCAAAGGGAAAGTTTGGATCTTTTAAAGTGGGGTTGTATGAGGTATTTATCCATAGTCAGTGTATTGCCTAGAGTTGATGTCAGACAGCACACCCCCAGTTTGGAGAAGCAGGCAGGAGTCTGTCACAGAAACTAAGTAGTGTACTGCTGTGGACAGGGGCAGCAGCAAAACATATGTTAGCCACCTAAAATAAGTTTCTCCTAAAACATCAATAGTATTTTAACTATCTGCTGTATTTACAATATTTTCTGACGGGGAACTGAAGCCGTTATATCGCTCTCATCAAAGCCAGACTCTATTGAGAAAAGAGTGATTTAACATCTCTGAACACAGGAGCTGCTGGTGTACTGCTGCCTTTGATCAGTTATTTTGTTTGTGTAACTGTGTGACTTTGGCGTGTGAAAAAGTTTGAAAGGATTCACCAAAGTCACACAGTTAGGGCTCATTTATGCTCAACGTTAGATACAGAGACAAACAGAGCCTCCTGTCTATACTCGTTTACGCGTTTATTTCATCTGTATTTGTGCACATTTTCTGAGAGCTTACAGATACGGATGAAATGGAGCAGCTCCCCAGGAGGCAATGGAGATCATGGGGGCAGTGTGGTGTATTTCAAGCGAGATACAACCATAGGAGGTGATAATGAAATTAAAATAATGGCAGAACCGTAATATAATTGATTATAAAAGAATTCTCCGTGCACATCAGCATGTATATAATGGCATACAGACTGCCATCTACAGTGCTGTCTCCGTTTAAAGGCACTATATTATGTCCTCCTTCACCGTCACCTCGTTTGCTGTTGTGTGAAAATTTTGACTCTGTCTTCTAGTGCCATTTATTGGCGGTATCTATGCCAGCATAAAGGACACATGGAGGTATGAGGGCAGTGATGTTTACAATGTTTAAAACAGACAAATTTATTTTCGTACCTAAAGGGAGTATAAATAAACTGTAGCACTGACTGATTGAGGCAGTGGTAGACGAGCAACACTCATGTTCAGCAAGCCAAAATTTCTGGTCTTGTCAGTGGAGTCTGGTGGCTTTGACTAGAGAACAGATGAGGAACTGAAGCCGTTAACAGCCTTCCTGTGGGAACAGGCTGCCTTAGAGCGGTAAAGCGCATAATAAAACAGATGACTTGGTGTGGCTGATGATCCGGGGAGCTGAGTTCTGAATGATTTGAAGCCAGTTGATGAGTTTGGTGGGAAGGCCAGAGAGAAATACATTGCAGTAGTCAATACGAGATGTAACAAATGCGTGGCCCAAGACTCCAGTGCTAGACTGGAGCAGCGATGGATGAGTCTGGAAATGTTGCAAAGGTGGAAGAAAGCTGTCCGGGTAATGTTTTTTATGTTTGGTTCGAGAAAGTGTGCAGTCCAGAATGACACCAAGACTCTTGACGTGGCTAGAGAAGCGTGCAGGGAAGTTGTCAGTGATGATGTGTGGGACTTGGGTGATATTGATTTTAGATAGGGTGTTTTTGGAGCCAGTGAGCAGGGCCTCAAAGTGGTGAAAATATTCTCAATATAGCGTACACTTAAACATATATCTATTTTTAAGGTAGCTAAAATACATTTAGCAGCTGCCCCTTCCACAGCAGTACATTGCTTATCCTGTGTCGGTATTCCTGCTGCTTCTCCAAACTGGCGATAGGCTGACAGATATCTACTGCATGTAATACAATGACTATGGAGAAGTACCCTATACTACCTCACTCAAAAAAAATCAGAATTATCCCTTTAATAAGTGTATTTTCTAAATAGATGAATTGTGTGTGTGTGTGTGTGTGTGTGTGTGTCTTTGCAGAGTCTGGTCAAGTCAAGCTGGGAGAGCAGGGACCAGCCAACCATCATTCCTCAGGGGGTGCCATACATGGTTAAGTTGCTAAGATATTACGTCAGTGAGGATGCTGTGTACCTACATCTTGAGCATATCAAAGGTGAGCTGTCACTGCTCTGTCCTGGATATTGAAGCTTGCACTTGCACCTTTGTCTGATCCAGTGTTTCTTCCTCTGTTGTCCCAGGTGGGAGGCTCTTCTCGAAGCTGCACAAGCTGAGGAACGAGAAGGCCAAGGAACACCCAGAATGCTTCACATCTGGCCAGCACAGCGTCAAGCTGAAGACCAGCCACACCTCACCCACAATCAGCACAGACTACCAGCACAACAGCAGAGAGAGCGCAGGAGTGATTCCACAGAAGTTAAGTGATGAGAGCCCGGACACTGACTTCTCCACCTCATGGAATGAGACTCAGCAGCGACTCGAGAGCTGCGGGACTCACTCCTACATCGAGGAGACGGGCTGTCTGCAGAACACACGCTCCGCAGCGTCATTTTATACCAAGCTCGATCGACTAACTCTGAATTCAGGCCCGACGAGGACACAGGTCAACGCCCGCATCCATCCACCAGCTCCTAGTTTGTGTTTGCACTCCAGTGAAACTCAGGAACAGCCTGCTCTCCCTCTCGCTTGCGCTCGTGTCAGTCAGGCTCTTGACGTCATGTCAGGACTCCATAAAAATAAAGCTGGAATGGGACTCACAGAGTGCAGCTCTGAGTTTGAAGTGGCTTGGAAAGCTGCCGATCCAGCATGTAACTGTGAGCAAGTGAACCCCTATGCAGTGACTGACAGTCATTTAAATAGCACACTAGGACAAACACCACCTCATACAAATCAGACCTCATCTATAAAAGCGGGATTGCCAAACAGTGAAAATAATGGTTTGAGCTCATCCCCTGCCATTTTGCATCTTCCTCTCCATTGCCAAACCCAGATCCGTGGCAGGGCATCATGGGATACCAATGGCTCTCACCAAGGATCTGTTTTAAGTGTTAACTCTTCAGATCTGGATACAGACTCAAAGCAGGACAGCAGCCCCACCACAGAGGAGAGAAATGGAATGGTAGTCATCAGGAGCACAGACAGAGCAGTATTTTCTGACTACACAGACACAAGGATCACCTCAGAAAGCTCCTGGCCTTCCCCTGCTTCCCTCTGCCACAGCATTGCAGCAAAACAGGGGGCACTTCCAGGGGTCCCCCTTGCCCTCTCAGGGGTGAAGCACAAAGGGGAAACATATTCCAGTAAGACGAGAGAGGCTGTAGAGGAGGCCTGCGAATTGCGGAGCCCTGGAGAGAAGGTGGCATCTGGAAAAGAGCGATCATTTGGGAGCTGGTTCTCCTCAGGCCATCATGCAGCCACTCCCCACAAGAGCGGAGAGGATGCAGATGCTCTCGTTAAATCAGAAGGCTCTGAGGGGCAGGGGGAAGACCAGATTATAGAGGTGGACGGCTGGTGCCACCTGCCTCGGATACCTGTGAAGCCCTCCAATACAACAGATAAGTCCATGCAGACGTGCTGGGGGCTTCCAGAGGCAGAGGTGCGTGTGTGGGGGGCTCAGATTCTGCTGGCTCTGGAGAGTCTGCATCAGCAAGGCATCCTGTGTCGGGACCTCAACCCTAGAAACGTTCTGCTAACGAGCAACGGTGAGTTCATGGAATACCTGTAAAGGACTGCATGTGGAAAACCACTATACTTTTTAATTTTGATCAAAAACAATGTTTTCACAGGGAAGGTGTGTTTGACTTTTTTCGGACAGTGGAGCGAGGTTCAGTCAGAGATCAGCACCAATGCCATGGAACAGATGTACTGTGCTCCAGGTAAACATTTGCATTACTGTTCAGCGGGGTCAAACGGTACAGATAACCGTGGTCAGAGGCCTAGGTGGGGTGGATGCAAAGGTCTATGGTTCCCCCCTAAATGGGATCAAGTACAATACTTTACTTTGCTTTATACATTTACACCAATTTATTATCATTAAAACACATTTTAATTGTCATCCAACACCCCACCCCCCCACAGTTACTGTGAAAATGGTGTAGTCGAGTTTCAGCCACACCAGGTATGGTCATACATATCATATACAGTAGATACCTCGTTGACGGCTTTGGCCCGCTTCAGCGATGCGTCAACGTCGCCGCCATCTTGGGGAGGTCACTGCCGGCTGGCTAGTACTGTTATGTATGGAGATAAGTCTTCAGCAAACTTGGCGTGCTCACTCAAAAGTCTCAAAGTGTAATTGGGTGCCGGTCCAAAATATTACAGCAAAGCAGAAAAACCCGACAGCACTCACTAATAAGTGTAATACTTTTTAATATAGTGGATTGCACAGCAGCAGTCGAATGGACGCGTTTCAGCTCCTAGCCGCCCCCCCAATTACACTTTGAGACTTTTGAGTGAGCACGCCAAGTTTGCTTAAGACTTATCTCCATACACAACAGTACTAGCCAGCTGGCAGTGACCTCCCCAAGATGGCGGCGACGGTGAGGCACAGTCGCCACAGGAATGAGTCATCTATGATTATATATATCTATGGGTATGGCAGGCTGAAGCTGAACATGGTAAAAATCAAGCTAGGCAGACTAGCAAAAGTAAACAATCAAAACACTGTAGCAGCTCAGTTTTAAGCAAGGGGGCTAAATAATGCTCCAAAGTTAGGCTAAATTGTGGTGAGTGGTTTCCAATTGGATCAGCCACAGGGTCCAGATTTCTCCTTAGTCATTAGTCCAAGGTACAGTTTAAAAATACTCAGCATCATACTTGCGTTTGGCCATGTGGTCGAGCTAGTCTGCTGTCTCTGTTAAGTAGCTGTCTGTTATTCACTCATTCTACAGCAGGAAACGGCACTTCAAAATAAAAGCTGTGTTCTGGATATTCACTGTATGTCAAAATAAAGTGTGTGTGTTTTTTTTTTTTTTAGAAACTTGACACATTCACGAATCACTTGCAGTCCATCCAGAATGGACCTGTGACCCACCAGTTGGGAACCACTGTTCTAAATGGTGTATTTAAACATTTCTGCATACCTGGGTCTCTAAACTGTCTTGGAAATGAATAAATTAACACATTATAAACACTGGATTTTGACATGGTGATAAATGAAGAGTGCATTTATTTGTTCACTCATGTTTTGATCTTGTGATTTAATGCCTTGCAATAAGACATTTGTTTTCTCCTCGTTTTGTTATTAGCTAAAAGGGGGAATATAACTGTGACAGAAAGAAAAAAGTTCTCTGTGTTTTCTCTGACCTTTATGCTTTGCCTTTATGCAAAACAGAGCATGGCCTGGATGGGTTTATAACACTGTATTTGGAAATGCTTGTTAAAGATTTAATCTCTGTCACTACAAGACTAATGGCCAAGAGCTTATTCAAAATTACCCATGTTTGTATTAGGACTAAGGGTGTGGATGAGGGGCCCAATTTGGAAGATTTTGCTCCCTATTCTTAGTTCTTGTTAGTTCTTAGTTCTTGCCTGTTTCTGTAAACTGAAACCAGTGGTTGTTCCTTTGTGTAAACTGCCACCTAGTGGTAAGATTAAGCTGGTTCAACTTACTCTGAAAAAAAGGTCAAGTACTGCACATTTTATGGGAATATAAAGACACCGAAACAAATGTGTTTGCAAAATGTTGTGCATGAATACAACTAAACTCACCTCATTGTATGTTGGCAGAAATTGGAGGAGTGTCCAGGGTTACAGAGGCGTGTGACTGGTGGAGTCTCGGGTCTTTGTTGTTTGAGCTCCTAACAGGAATGGTAAGCATAAGGCCCTACGAACATGTTGAGTCTTACAGAGTAACATCTGCATGTTTGTCATTATGCATCACTCCTGCCAAGTATGATTCTCGATCATGGCTTTCTCTCATACTCTGCTCACTGTGCCTCCAGCCACTGTGGCAGCTCCATCCTGCAGGAATCCACTCCCACACCCAGCTGCTCATCCCCAACCACCTGAGCGCTGCAGCTGCGTCTCTGCTCACTGAGGTCAGTTTGAAGGCTTGAAACACCCTCAGGGCCTGAATTCTAAATATTGTGCTCAGTGTCATTAACTTGTAGCTCTCTCTCACACACACACACACACACACACACACACACACACACACACAGAGGATGTGATTAAATCTTACAGTATCCCCACTCTCCATTATGCTGCTCCACAGCTACTTCAGTTTGATGCCGGCTACCGCCTGGGCTCTGGAGGTGGAGGCGTGAGTGACATCAAGTGTCATCCCTTCTTCAGCGGTGTCTCGTGGAAAGCTCTGAGCTGCTAGCAGGTGCAGCTGCTTCCACTCTGATCCCTCGGTCCTGCACTGGAATTGAAGTTGAACACTGAATCCTGGTGTGGCCAAAAGGGATGCAGCACCAGATCCCTGGTTTTCTTTGAGTTTTGTGCTTCCCAAAGAAAAATGACAATAAAAACTGAAACTTGAACAAAAGTGGTGACCCATGACCCTTCAAAACATGAAACAAATGGATTTATTTTGACTTCTGAGACTCAGATATGATGGGAATTTTAGCTTTGATGCAATTTTGGTATATTTAAATTTTATATGATCACCACGCATGTAACCTGACACCACATTAGACTAAATTCTGACAATTACAAATGTTAAGGTTGTCTGCCGTTAAAAAACTGAAAAAAAATTAGGCAATAAATTATAAAAAAAATTTCTAGCCCTGACATTTTACTCACTGTTTTGTGGCCTTTGTGTGTCATAATTGCTCACTAGGCTATGCATTGCCCCAAAGAGGAAATCCAAAGCCATTCCAAATTGATCACTGTGGGGTGGGGCTTTTTATTTTGAGGTTCTAAGACTTTTTCATCTTAACCAATATACAGACAGGTGACACATTAAAGGAAAAACCTGAATAAATGACACCTCAGTGAGAGTTGCTACTGCGCACTACATGTGGATGAACTGCTAACTATGCCCCAGATGTTTTAAATTTAGCCACCCAGACTGTCTATGTAATAGGACAAAAAAAATCCCAAACAAAAACTACAGTTGAGTAATGTAGCTTTTATTGTTTAAAACTTTCTTTTTTTTCTTAAATAGTCTTTCTTACACAGCATAAAGAGAATTTTCCTCATTTGTGTGAAACAGATGGCATAAATTCTCAGTTTGGACATTTCAGAACATAGTGTTTCTTGGTTTCTGGCCCAATATGTTCATTCATTGTTCTTCTCTCAACCAAAATCATGAAATGACACTACGCACTTTATCTATGTTTGTCATTCATCTCTCAACAGGTTGAAAGTGTTTTCAGTTGCATGTAGAAAATGACATATGGCGCATATGAGTAATAGAATATCCTTTTTTTGATCTAGACCAGCACCACAGAAACCCCAGACCCTAACACTTCTTTGTAACGTCACCAAACCTTTTATCACTGCCATCCTTAAAAATGTCCATCGCACAACTCAACTGTTCCCCAAAAGTCCTCTTTCCTCTCTAGTTAACCAATACAACAATACATCAACTGCAGTTACGATAATGTTCATCAGGTGAGTACAGCCACTGTTTGTGTAGGGTGGTTTGTTTGGTTGGGCCTGGAGTTCACAAGGATTTACATGTCAAGAAGCAGCACCCTGGGGTCCTCCACCACCGACTTGATCTTGCGCAGGAAGGTGACGGCCTCTCTTCCATCGATCAAACGATGGTCGTACGTCAGGGCAACATACATCATGGGACGGATCTCAACCTAAACAAGGGAAAAGGAGTCAGTGCATGTAAGAATAGAAACCACTGATTTAACAAACCAAACCCATTTTTTAAACTAGAAACAACTAAAATCGCTTTTCATTTTATAAACTAAACCTTTGCTAAGTCCCACCCATTGAACGCAGACTGGCTAATCATAGCATAATATCGGCCAGGGTCAAGGGTCTGACAACTACACCACTGTGCTCCATTTAGTCTCATGCATCATTTCAGATTTTCTTCATCTTCATCTGGATTTCGAGCTGAACGCTATGCCTGGGGAACATCGTGTAATAGTGATACTCATAAACAACCTGCTCCAAAACCAAGAACAAACCTTGAAAAGTGTAGGGTTGGCTTGCTAGCTACTGAGGGTATAGCCTACTCAATGTACACATGCAGCTTTAGTTTTTTAATGGCTATAGCAGTGAATAAAAACCCACCCTGCTTTACAGGAACCAGTGGAAGGAAGCAGGGAAACTGCTGATATTCAACCAGCTGTGTGTCATTACAGTGTGGGCAGATGAACATTGTTTTGCTTCCCCGGGAGCTCCCCACATTTCCACCAGTAGAGGTCCAGCGGCTGGGGGGATAGGGGGAAGCCAAACACCGTTCATCTGCACACACTGCGATGCCACACAGCTATTTCAATATGGGCAAAGTTTCCCCTTTTTTTTATTGTCTTCTGTGGCGATCAGCAGTGATGTGGTGGTTCACTTTTACACTGTAAGCTGTAGCCTATAGCTCGGCTTTAGCCTCTAACTATCTTTGTCTTTTTAACCTGTTGCTGCTGCTGAGTCAGTTTGACATCCTGGATATATCCTTCAATCACAGACTGTAGACCCCTCTGTCTGCTTCTCTCTGGAATCACTTTAATTTTTACAAAAATATGAAAATATTTCTTCAGGGAGTGCAGTTAGTTACAGTGTGAGCTCCATGCTTACTCCCACAGCTTGACTGTCCACCACAAAGGGGTGGGGCTTAGTGAAGAGTCAATTCATTTTCCATATGTGACCATTATAATGCTAAATATGTTGTCTTATTTTGTGTACTTTATGTACTTGAATATTCAATATTGAGGAAACAAACCTTGCCACTGACTGCCACAGGCCTGTCGAAGATGCCATGCATGCCTAAAATAGCAGACTGTGGTGGATTGATTATAGGTGTGCCGAACATGGACCCAAACACACCACCGTTGCTGATGGTGAAGGTTCCTCCATCCATGTCCTCAACAGCCAGCTCATTCTTACGGGCCTACGAACACACATCCACAATTATGAACCTTTCACAACAAGTAAGAATCAAAAACTATAACAAAGACATTATTTCAAATGTGTATTAATATGCAATGTAAAATATTACCTTTTCTCCCAACGCATTGATGGCCTTCTCAATATCAGCAAAATTCATTCCCTCTACGCTTCGGATTACAGGAACCACCAGACCCTGAGAGAGAAGAGACATGACTGAATTTTCTGCCCTTCACATTACAGAGGAGTGGCTATCAAGTACTTACACTAACCATTACATTATAATGCACTTGTCTCACCTTTGGTGTGGCCACAGCCACACTGATGTCAACGTAGTCCCTGTACACAATCTCTTTGGTTGTGTCATCAATTACTAAAAACATAAAGAAAGCAAGAAGACTTTACACAGGAGAAATATGCATGCAAGTTAAAACTGTAAATAACACCAACATTTCCACCAAAACTAATTTCCTTTTCACTTGTTCCATTTTCTCTTACCCGCGAAAGGTGATACCCACAGACTATTTATTCAGACCCCCCGCTTCACTATGGTCTATCTAAATAGGTCAGGGTGGTTTTAAGGCAGTAAATAAGTCAGTGTTGGTTTTGAGGTCTGGCAGTGAAGTGTACTGAAACTTAAATCGTTTCTTCACCACACAAATGTGCAGTGACTTGTACCCGTACGTGCAAAGGCATAGTCACCCTGAGACCACAAAGTGAGGTTTCTCAGTCTTTTAGGTTAAATCTATACCGGCATTGACAGCAGGTTGGTCAGTCAGAGCGTAGGCAGCAGCCTTCACAAATGCAGACATGAAGCCCAACTTGATGTTGTGCTTTTTCAGGAAGATGTCTTTGTAAGTCTTCCTCATCTCTGTGATGTTGCTGCGGGGAAACAGAAAAATAATGCATACATCAACCGACAATTTAGCCTGAAAGTTGACACAGAATTGAATACACATTAATCTTAAAAAAAATGGAGGGCACTGAGGTGCTTATTGTAGAAATTACTTAAGACTTACTTTAAGGAAATGGACTTTATCATAAAAATTCATAGATATCTGTGACTCTGAATCCGAAATTCAATGTGCGCTTACTAGATTATAGCTTTGGACAGATGAACTGAGCTGGTTACCGCATTGTCGTACAGCAACACAACAAATTCGTATGAGTTCATTCATATATGACGTTCATCAAAACTGGGCATGTATTAGGTAGAATAAGACAATATGGTTTTTGCTTGAAACAGGTCATCACGCATTTAAATGTAAACTTTAACATCTGTATTGTGTAGGATTTTCTTATCTCTCTCAATCATCACTTGTGACCCACTAGAAGCAGGGTTCCCACTCATTTTTAACAATTCATTTTCAAAGCTTTTCCATTACTTTTTCACAATAGTTTTCACCATTTCCATGACTTTATTTAAGTAGTTTAAAATGGGTAGGCCTGTTTAGCTACATTTAATGGGCGCTTCTCAGGCATTTGCAGAGAAGTAAACAGCTATCACTCATCATTCCTACTGCCAACCAGCTGCATATGCCAGTCGACCAGACTGGCAAATACAGGTACTTCACAAAACATCAAGGCCACGCCCCTTTCGGGCAGATAGAAAAGTGAAGATGTTTTAGATGTCAATGCATATTAGCATGTGTTTGGATTATAATTTTGACAAGTCTGCATGCATTTATTTCTTGTTAAACGCGTTTGTTTTATGGACATGTCTAATAATTGTTCTGAGACTTTGCCTGAACTTAAACTTAGACAACACCTTAATAAATTAAGGTTGATTGCTGCATGTCTCTTTAGTCCTCCCCCATGCAAGTGGATCATTGACCCAACACACTGGTCTTGCTTATCGGGACATCAACCTCCATGTATAGCTTGTCTATACGTATCATGTGATACTAGTGATGTTTCAACTGTCACACAGCTCAACATTAGATTTTAAATTAATACTACAAGGAACATATTTCACTTAACATTAGATATGTTTCAGGATTTTTAATAAACATATTATACATATTAGCCAGAACAATGTGTATTCAAAACTTTTCCAAAACATTCTGTTAATTCGAAAAAGTTTCCAGGACTGGAAAACAGTTTTCAGATTTCATAACTTTGCAGGAATTTCACAAGCATGGGAAGCCTGTAGAAGTGACTAACAGTGTATTTTGCAGCAGAGATTCTGCTCTCTGCCTGTTTTTTTTTCCTTCTAATTTTGCTGTGTTCAGGAAGTTCCTGGGCAAAGAGGAAGCTATGACAATTGTGGACACAGCATTGAAAAAGACACAAATACAGTGAGGCGAAATGTCAAGCAGAAAAAGCTGGAGTTGGCTATCACGTTTGCTGGCAAGACCATTTACAAACAGCAGCCGACAATTCCTGCATAGTATACTTTTACTAAAGATAAACAGGAACAGATACTAGAAACTCATTGAAAACAGTTTTCAAATATTGTTGACCATGTTATGAAAGACACAGGTCATAACTCTAACATCATTTTCAAAGGAAAACAAACTATGCCTTTATATCGAATGCTGTCACAGATTGTGGTGAATTCAGGCTATTGAAATTGGCCCGCTAATCGTTTCATCATTGCTCATTTTTCTCATGTATCTCTCTTTTTAATTGTTTGTTTTCCTGTCTCTAACCCTGTTGAAGCTCTAGGGTTTCTCCCCTAACATAATTAGCCCCTCCCAAGACACAGACTCTCCGAGAAAGGAGAGAAGAAGCGATAAAAATCTTCACTTTCTAGAGCCTGTAAATCTTATTGGGCTGTCATAAAAGCCCATATCGGTTGAGGCTGCTCTTCCACTCAGAGCGCAGGTCTCTGTGGGCCCCTACAGATGCTCCAGCCTCCTGCTCTGACTAGCTCCTTCGGCTCCAGATGAGCCCTAGCATGGGAAGTCTTCCTCCAGACCGTCAATGTCAATCTAATTAGGATACATAGAAAACCCTGAATAGCCGAAAGCTGACACCACACATTTGCGGGGAAAAGAAATCCTCAAAGTGTCCTCTTCAGCACAGGGGGCAAGTGCAGACAATAACATTTCCTTGTAAATTAATAAAACCTGTTTTAACAATTCTTATCTTCGTTTTAGATAGCATTACGACCAAATATTTACATTCCAGTGTTTAAGAGGATATCAGGTTTCAAAAAGCTTTTCCTATTGGGCAGATTCCAATCTATAACCATTTGTGCAAGTGTTTTTCTGGCTTTTAACACGGATATACATACAGTATGTATACTGTATACATACTGCCTACACTCTATAAGGAAGTGCTGTTACGATACTGGAATTTCTAACTTAAATACAAGACTTATAAAAAAGTTAAAATTTTTATTAAAAGGCAAATATACCAAGGGCATAACACAACAACAATGGCTTTTCTTTTCTTGCTTAGTAGCAGAGAACAGCAGAATGACTGTAGCAATCATTAACAATAAGAGACAGACAGGAAGTACGGCAGGCACCAGTGTCTGAATATTGAAACAGTTTCAAATATTCAGAATAAATATGTATCAATGAATTCATATTTTTGACAAATGCAGCTATAAGGTCTGATGTTTCCTTCAAAGTCTTCTGTTTGTATGTGGTAATGCAGCAGGGCACATTTCACGTTTAATATCAAAAATAGGACTGACGGCTCAACGATATAGGTCAACTAATTTAGAGTTTCCTACCTCATGTCGACCTCATTAAACGTAGTCAACATAGCGCAGGTGTTTTGGGCTTCCTTCAGTCTCTGGGCAATTCTCAGTCTCATGCGGTTCATCTTAACCTAAAACAAAAAATGAGAATAAGCAGAATTAGCAGATTCAGTAAAGAGTTCCCAACCCTTACCCCGCTCTACTAGACCATTAAGCAAATCTAAAAGCCATCAGATACTCCCAAATGTGATTTAGGTGTTTCGGTGATTTCTGCACTTTACCCTGCTCTCTGTCCTGGCTGCCTTTGTCCCTCCCTCAGCTTGAGCCGCTGGTGCAGCTGGAGCAGCGCTGGGCTTGATGGCTGAAACTATGAGAAAGACACGATGAAGCAGTTAGTATCTCTAGACATCAGTTTAGTGGGACTGGTGAAAGCCACTGCCTTCAATGATTAATCATGTAAGCTAGAGGTCAAGAGCACAGATGTCAAGCAAAACAGTTCTCACATGACACAGACCGTCTGTCTCATGACATCTAACCTGGTTTGGTGTCCATAGCATGTGCTGGCACAGGTGGCACAGGGGGCATAGTGGTGGGAATGGGGCCCACAGCTGAGGGAGGAGGGGGAGGGGGAGGAGGAGCAGCAGCAGAAGGTTGCGGAGGGGCTGCAGCGGCCGGCGCCTCGGCTTTTGGAGCTTCTGCAGCTTTGGGAGCACCAGCTAAAAGACGCAGAGGTGAACAGTTAGGATAAGACAGCCTTTGAATATTATCTTGAAGGGACAGCTCACCCTAAATAAAAAATACATATTTTACCACTTACCTGTAGAACTAATTATCATTCTAGATTGTTTAGGTGTGAGTTGCAGAGTATTGGAGATATTGGCTGTAGAGATGTCTGCCTGAGCAGTTTCATGCTGAAATTAATTTCTTTCGACTGCACTACACCTGCCAACTGTATCCCAGCAAAGAAGAAAGCATGCATCTACTGCCAGCTCACCTAGCATCACTGAGCTAGCTAATGTTAGCACTCAGCGGAGGAGGACGCCATTATGTTTTCATAATGCACTGTCACAGCACAAGCCTCTCCTCTATGAGTCTATGCATGCTTCATTCTGCATGGTGATACAGTTGTCGGGTGTAGTTCAGTAGAACAAAGTAGTTGCTAGGTCATGTAACCAGTGAGTAACCAGGTCATGACTTTCGGAAACAGATATTGCTGTTGAGTTTTTCAAATGTAATTTTTTGCCCTTTAGGGGCACACAGTGTTTTTCTTCACCATATAAGCAGTGGCAGGGCGCTGGGGAACACTTCATAAAAATGAGCACTCCAAGCACTTTTTTGAATGACATGCTATGTGTGGGTTTTGTTTCTTTGACAACAACAACAACAACTGAAAAAAAGAGGTTGGCCCTCAGAGTAAAATGTTATGTGGACACAGACCCTAATGCACCAAAAGCTGGGTGCCATCTAGTTCCATTATATGTAAGAGAAGGCAGACATCTTTATCGCCGATATCTCCAACACTCAGCAGCTCACACCAAAACTATCTAGATTAATAAATAGCATTACAGGTAGGAGGAAAAAATATAGTTTTTAAATCCTGGGGTTAACTGGCACTTAAATACTATTTTATTTCAATATTGCAACATTTTCAATGAAAATAAAATACTTCAGACCTCCTTTTCGAAGCTTAAAGAGTGGAGTTCCTCCCTCAACCTTCCCTCCATCAGGAACCAAAAGTTCCTCAATCACCCCAGCAGCAGGAGAGGGAACCTGCACTGATGTCTAATGGCAAGGAACAAAGGATAAAAGAGTCAAAATAATGCAAGTTTCAAAACTGTATGTGAATAGTTCTAGGATATTTTCTAAATTGCATATATGTTGAGATTTCAAAGTAATCACTGCAGGCATTTATATAAGTGTAAACTTAAATATCAGCACAGGGTCAATGTCTTTGTTACAGTTTTATGAGATATTACTGAAAAATATTCACAGTCTGGGGAAAATGTTCTTGTCTTTCACACCACAACCAACAAATATGAAGTTTTAAAGGGTAAAGTGGAAAGATATTTTGGGAAAAGGACAACATGCACAAATACTTTGATTTGTTACGCCACAAACTTTGAGGGCTTTCACTTTTGTGAGCAAAGCCTCTGAACTACCAGCAATCACAAGCATGGTGAATTTGTATGACTTAGTTTTACCTTGTCAGTCTCAATTTCGCACACCACCTCATCTTCTGAGACGGTGTCTCCAACAGCTGTAGGGGGAAAGCTTTATTTTAGCATTTCACTGCAAACTGGTAATCATTTGTTTAGTCTGGTTGTGATTTGGCTGATATCTGTAGCAGAAGCGCATTATGTTTGTTACATAATAAACGGAGTTACCTTTCTCCCACCTCACGTCCCCCTCTGTGACAGATTCTGCAAACGCAGGGGTCTTAACTGTGACAACTTCATCTCCTGGAGAGCAAAGACAATTCAAAGGAGATGCATTTACTCCATCAAATAGTGGTTGTGCTTCATATTGAGATAAGTGTAGAAATAAATGGCATGAAGGCTCAAACATACTGTAGGCTGCAGACGTCCTAAAGTACTGGATTTGGAAGACGCTGGACCGGGGATTGGATTTTCTGAAGAAAAAACAACCCAGAAATTTGTTTTAAAAAAAATCAGACAAGTAATAAAAATCTCCCAAAGTACTTCAATTTATCATCCAAGAGTGCAAAAAAAAAAAAATGCTGATTTAGATTTGGCTTGAGTGTATGGAACAGCACATGTTATATACTGATAATTGGCAACTAGGTTCATGACTGTGCATGGATGGAAAAGCTATGACACTTTTACCCATTTTCCACAAAATTAGTGCTATCTAGACAACCACTCCACATTTCCACCAGTTTTGCCTGGAGCCCTTATAATCAAGGACGTGTCATCAACAGAGTGTGTTGCAGGGAAATAACACAGTACACTGTTTACCTGCAAACTTTTGTTCTGTCATTATAAATACTTGTTTTATGCATGCATGCACCAACTATTAATGAGGCCACTGCACTTTCTTTTTTGTGTGACAATCTCTCACTTGACTTCTTCATCCCTTCTTTCCAACCTGTAGGATATGACACGCCCACTGATGTCATCACAGTTTACACTACAGGTCAAGAAAAACCTGCTATTGTCTGGTTCCAGCTGAGAACAAACTTTTTGGGTTCTGAACCAAATTATATTTGGTGGAAAAGCTCTGAGCAGTTCAAAATTAGGTGTAAATACTGGAACTGAACCAGTTTGATTTAAGTGGAAGAGGGGTATTAGTGTGCCAGCCTTGACAACTGAGAGGGTGTACTTAAATTTTGACAGTAAAGTGGCTTGTGTTTTCAAATAGTTCAGTGTTTTTAGGAGTTCATGGACTTACACACTGTTGTTCAAAGTAATAGAGTGGCTAGTCGACAGAGCTGTAACAAAATAGACAAGGGCAAAGTGTTAATAAGTTCTTGCTGCAGGACAGTCCTAAAGCAATGACAGGGATTTTACGCTTCATGCTTGAAATATGAGCACACATACCTGCCGTGGCCCGACGAGCTAATGCATTATTCCCCTGTGACAAGATACAGTTAAGCATTACAAAATGTCTGCAACTTTGTACATGTTAAATACTGTGAAGACAAAAAACTCTAAGGTTTCACAAGCATAACATGTCTGCGAAATATGGACTCATTAGTTGGATAACAATGTCATCGAGGTCAATAACTTGTGTTGTGTCTAGCTGTGATAATATACAACAGTTGGGGTCGTAAATAAACAGCCGTGTAACCAACAACAGGAAGACATGTCAGTGCTGCCGGTCAAAGGTCACTTCTATGCGCTTGAAGATGACCTTTGACATAATCAATAAATGAATCTGGCAAACGGGTGGCTTGAGTTTTCGCATTGGAATAGCACCAGCAAATGTTTAAAATACATTTTATCTGAGCAGCTACTCAAGCAGCTGCACAACAGCTCAATGATCTACTGCTAATCTCACTGACATACTTATATAGACACTAACCAGGACTTTACTGACATTTGACTTTTCCTGTGAGCTTCAAATGCAGCGACTGGAAGTTGCACTCTAAATGTAAAAAACATTTACGTAATACTTTTGTTAAGTTTGCTAAACTGGGCGTTTTCGCACATAAACCACAGTTTGACCTCAGCTTGACAGCTAAAAGCACAAGCTAGCCAACCCGTTCATTTAGCTTAACTTAGTACAGCTAGCTTGCTAGCTACCATAATATTGGACAAGTTTGTGCTAACTGAATATGGACAAGCTACTTCCTGTTGGGGTAAAACACCTTAAATGTTCATTTAAAGACGTGAGACCGACTAAACACAGAGGGAGCTGCTTCAAGCTTTACTACTGACAGCAGCAAAGCTCTGTGGAGTGAAGTGTCATACTGTCCTTGGCTTACAATGTTACGGCCTGACCGTGGCCTAGAGCTAATGCTAATGCTGGCTCTGTTAGCGCCGGACACACACAGAAGCTGCGCCTTCGCCTGCAGCCAAAGACAGCGAGGAGACCTGTCGCGAGTGGCAACCGTGACGGTTTATTTGCTTGTCGCCTACCTGGCGGATGGCAGAGAGGGAACGGCCGAAATTCCTGGTGAGACACCGGGAATGGGATAGCATGGTGGCTGTGTGACAGCAGCCTGTCAGCGGAAGGGAACTCCGGTCACACCGACGAGCAAGAAGCGAGGAAGTAGTGTGGGATAAACCAAGTGCTCCGAGTGGGGGGGGGGGGGGCGGGGGGAGTCCTCACAGTGGTCCCCTCTGACCTTTACACCGCTGAGAAATAATCTACAAATACCATGTCAACAACCACACTTACAAATAGCCTACAGGTAACAATGTAATAACGGAGAATGTAATAGAATATAAATAAGATAAGATGATAAGATTAGATTAGATAACTTTGAGTATGTCATTGCTGTTAAAGTTACTGTTAAATATACTGCAGACTCATAAAATATGGAGAAAATATTTGTTTTAATAAATTAAATAGCTTATATAATTTGTGCAGGCTACTTAAGTGTCACACCTGCCTTCATTGTGTTTAATCCTCCACTGCTGGGCCGCCAATTGGCCCTTGGATACAAATAAAATCATATGCTGATTACAGATTGGCAACAGAGCATTTCATATTACTTTATGTAGGTCTACATCCAAGGGCTCAGGTGTTAAGGGGCTCTGACTGAAAATGATGAGCATCAAACACTTAATTTTCTCCATTCTAGTGATTTTTATACCCCAATTTGTGGCTTTTCTGCATCAATTTAGGGTGTAAATCTTTAATTATGTCAAAGTCCTTTGCTACTTTAAGGTTTTTATTGGGAGAAGCACCTAATGCACCTGTTCTGTTGTCCTTTGACGACATCAAAATCTACACCTATGCATACATTTAACAGTTATAGGTGAAACTGAATTATGGAGTGTGAATATTGGTGCCACGCATGTTTTCAATTTGCCTCCGCCATTGCTATTTTGGTAACTAAGTAGTCTTGAAACCCACATATTAACCAGTATAAATATCCCTTCTGCACCTTACAAATATTTTCCTCCTCTTGACATTATGTGGGTGATGCAGCACCTCATTGCATTCACATGGCCACGCCCCAGCTCCGTCTGTCTGATGCCTCGACTCTCCTGCTGTCCAACTCACAGTCTGCGCAGGCCATCAGCACGGCAGCACGTCCCAGCGCAACAGGTAAGGTCCCATCACTGCCGCTCACCGTGTCTCTGTGTGAACCGTGGTTAAACTGCAGCCCCGTGAGAGTGTGACAAAGTGCATGCCTGCAGCTCACACCGCTTCATAACTCATCACTTCAGTTTAGTGGTTTCTCATGAGAAGTGCTTTTGACACGTTTGCTTTCACAGGACAGCTGAGAACTGTAATCACGTTTGGTGAGTTTTTAATTGAGTCAAAGTGTTTATTGAGTGTTAAATGAATGTTTCAGTTTTTATAACTAAAAAATACTTGGTTTGCTTGTTATGATTATGTATAGTTTATAAAGTTTCATGTACAAATTAGTTCAAAATTGTGGTAAATGTTGTGGTCGTCAGGCAGTCATACTTTCACCTGCCTGTGAAGAGTAAATGAAACATAAATGAAACATTGAAATGACTCCTTCTGTTCACAAATCATAGGAGAATTAAATTGTCTCAAACTTTGCTTTGTGGTATAAGTGAATCTGCTTGTTTACATTTTCTCCTTAAAGTCTTTCTGATAGAATTTTTAATTATATCAAAAGTAAGAAATCAGAATATATGTGGGACTGATACAGAAATAAAAAGTGGAATCTGTTCATCTGTTCCATTTGTACATACACAGGTATTTTTAATTAGTTTAACAACAGCACTTGCAGTCGGTTGTGTGAGTTAACGTGTTACAGCACAAAAAATAATATAAAATAAATACTTAAAGGGAATGAAGTCAGTGTCCGTAGAATCAGGTTATTGAGCGTTTTACTTTTTACCACTGAAGACCGTCTCTTGATCATTCCTTAAGATGAAAAACAAGAAAAAATAAAGAGGTTTTCATGATATTTTCTTTTGTAAATAATGTATAAACAGAGCCGTTTCTTGTGCGTGGTCTCTGGCTTTCAGAAGCTGGGCATGCAATGTTACAATTGCTCTTTTTATCCTCTGTGATATCTATTATTACAACCCCTAAGATGAAATGACACAAAAGAGCGCACTCCCTTATTGCTTAAGATCAAGGATTTCTTCTTCTTCTTCTCTTTTTTCTTTTCTTTTCTTTTTTTACAGAACTGAGGATCTTGAAAATTATGTAGGGTGCTTTGATTTTTTATCATATGTAACAGTAATTGTACATTTGCTTGTTAATGTAGATATTTTACAATCACTATTGTAATTTCAGCTTCTTTTTTTTCACAAAATGACAGAATTACCTCTGAAGGTTATATCTGTTAGATCAGTCTGATCATTTTAAATATGAGTACACCTTATCTTTGCTGTGTACCGTGCAACTGTTTATCTGAAATTAAAAAAAACACTAGTCTTTTTTTATTTTAAAATATAAAATACACAATAAGCAGTATAAAAATGACATGTATAGGATTTTTAAACAATAAATAATAACAATATTTTAAAATGTTTTTTCTCATTATTTATTGTCTTAACTGTGTCTCTTTTTTTCTGTCTTTCAGATTTCTTGCATTTCACATAACTCTGATTGTGCAACGTGTGCAGCCGAAACCCTCAGCCAGTTCTCTCATTGAGCATGAACCTCAGTCTTCCCGACCAGAACATGCACAACTCAAGTGAAGGCTGCCTAGAGGATGAAAAACCTGACGTCATGTTGCCTTGCTTCCGCAGAAACATGTATGACGAGCCTCTGGCCTCGTACTCCAGCGGATCCATCATCTCCCAACTCCTCCGCAAGACGATCCACAACAAGAGGGCACTAGATGAAAGCCATTTCTACCTTTCCAGCACAACTGCAGCTGACTCCAGCCAGGAGGACCAGTGCAGCGTCTCCTCAAAGGACAGCACGGTGGAGGCTGCCTCTCCCAGTGGACATGTTTCCACAGGAGCCAGCCCGGAGGGGGAGCATCCCATGACTGACCACCTGCAGGCCAAAAGAGCCAGAGTAGAGAACATTATCAGGGTCATGGCGGGCTCTCCCAACAGCAGGCAGCATGGAGACAGTGAGAGGTCTGACACAGATGGGAGAGACACCAGGGAGGCCAGAGAAGCGTACAGGGAGAACAAACGTAAGCAGCGACTGCCTCAGCATCAGGAACACAGTGTTGGAGGACCTGCAAGCAGACGACCCGGAAGCAGCAGTAGTGATAACTGCAACAGCAAGGATGAGGAGTGTCACAAACTGAAAGAGCAGCTCCACAGCATGCAAAGGCTCCTGCGTCAGCTCCAGGAAAAGTTCCTTCAAGTTTACAACCAGGAAGACCCCGAACACAACAACAGAGATGAGGCCGAAGTCGCCGTTGAGCACCACACCCTGGGAGAAAGCACAGAGTCTCTCTACGTAAGCACTGAAGATGATTTTGAGAGGAAGAATAGCAGAGTGACTGCAGACTGTAAGGACCAAATGAAAGTCGTTGGTTATCTGTTACACCAGAGAGAAAGTCAGAACCTGCAGGAAACCCTGAAGCAGGAGCTCTCGAGGGCTGTGAATGACTGTGTGGACAGGGTGTTCAAGAAGGCGTCCTCCACAGGGCTGGACCTGTCCCCCCAGCAGCGCATGTGCTCATCTCCAGAGATGCAGATCAGCATGAGTGCAGACAGGAAAAGCCAGCAGGCCGGCTCCAACCAGGAAGAGCCCCAGGCTGAGGAGGCCACAGTGAAACCCCGCTCTTTGGAGTATTATGAAAGCTCCGAGGCTCAAAGCCCACAGGACCAGACGGAGGCGCTGTCACTGGTGGTCCGCAAGCCGGCAGTAGCCCCTCTGAGCTCCGTCACCCCGACAGTGAAGAGGCCCTACCCTGTGCACCAGACACCATTTCAGTTCAATTACAGTACCCCTCTGCATGACAGTCAGATCCTCGAGCATCTCCTTAAGTACGGGCCCCATTCCAACTTCGGGGGTCTCCCTTGCATGCCCCCATCAATGGACAGGACCTCCCCAGACTCAGTGGACCTACCCTGGGACACCATCGCCATGAGGTCCAAGGTGACATCCAGCCACCTCGGCCACCACCCTCGTCCCTCCACCCTGGGAGCAGTGACGGTTGACAATCTGTGCCTCCCTCATGTCAAGATCGAGTGTGGTGAACTGCAGAGCATGGCTGAACGAAACCCCTACATGTCACTCAACATATCCTTTCACTTATAGAAATATTCTGAGCCAGAGCTGCTTTGCTTTTTGCCTTTTCTTGATGCAGGATTGAGAACTTTATTGTTTAATAATGATGATAAAAAATAGAGGCAAGATGTCAGATGTTTGTTCTTATTATATGTAGGCTGAAAGTGCAGTGTAAAATGAAAATCAGCTCTTATAGAATGACATCTTATTATAAATTTATTTTATTTTCTCAAGACAAATTTACAGATAAAACTTTGATGTCACATCATATTATTCTGTACTATTCCATTACTATTCCATACTAGCGTATGTTTGATAATATCTTATACTGTATTTACCTTTTTATTTTATACAAACTCTCTGTATTTCAGCTCTTCCATTTGAACAATGGCTGGTTGAGCTTCATTGCAGCATGGACAGTTCCAGTAACAAACTTCAAGGAGAATTTTTTCTTTGATCTTGCTAACCCCATAGAAAATTATAGCGTCTTCTTTAATCTGAGCAGAGTAATGACTTTAAGTTTAGAAAAAGACAAATAAAAAGGAATACAAGGCTTTGATAAGAATTGCCAGGAACAAAAGCCAATTTTTCAAAGGCAGAGAAAGCATCGGTTTCTGTTTCAGGAAGCGTCGTTTTTTCAGACTTGAAAAGGTGCAGGATCTATTTCTCCATCATCAGAGTGATAGGGGTGCATCTAAAAGGTCACATCTGAGTGCTGGTGGAAACCAAAAGTGCCTCCCAACCATAATACTTGAGCTCTTGTCTTGAGCATTTGTTGTTGGGTACCTTTGTCAGAATGTACACGATGGAAATACAGTGTAAGATAGCATTTTTTTAAGCCTCATAGGAACTCCCTCTGTGATAAGTTGTTGCATGGAAAAAACGTGTTATTTGTTTTTAAAAATGACGTGTTTGCTGACACCCACAATCAATATAATCCCATTAATATCTACATTTCATCTTTGCCTCTGTTAATTGAAATAAATCTTTACAATCGCTCCCATTATAAAGTAAATGGTCTTAAAACAGGTCCCAAAATTGTCACAGAGGTGTTCAGTTTTGTTCATCCTCTTGTCGCAGAAGCATTAGAGAGGCATATTATGTGGTGCCTCTCAGGGTTCGCTTTATCTTTACAGAGCAAAGAGCTCTGCTTCTCTTTGAACAATACCACATAAATCTTTCATCCAAACTTCCATATTTCAAAGGTAGGGGTCCCTAATAAATGTATGGCATGGTGACCTGATAAGGAAATATTATGACCTAAGGCAGGGTGGTGGACTACAGAGGAAAATGCTCCTGAGCATCTTCATTGCCACAGGGGGAAAACTTGAGAAGGTGTTGAATTTATTAATGTTGTCAACGAAGGAAATATATGTGTAATATGTGATGAGCGACACTATTTCAATTATTTTATACCACATTTCTTAGAAAAAAAACTTTTTAGGATTACATTTTACCATTTTGCTTTTTTCTCCAATTTCTTCTGTATATTTTTCCGCAACATATGTCGTCTTTAAATCAACTTAATTATATGCAAAAGTCAGCTCCTTTTTTCCAAACATTTCACAACAAGCTGTCTTAACTGCCAGGCATGAAGTGCTTTGCTCTCTAATTAAAAATCCCTAATCTAATTCGTAATTCTGTTTTGCCAATAAGCACATGTTAGGGTCATTATTGACTCCCTGGTTAATGCCGAGCTGTTCTTTAGGGAAATTCAATTTAGCTGAAGATTGAGGCAACACAATACTCTGGCCTGCTATCGCTTTGCATGGGACTGTATGCTGTGTGTTGTGTTTAATTGTCAGGTTATGTTGTTTTTTTTTTTCTTTTGCCTTAACGTAAATGTGAACATCCAGGAGGGTCTCACCCCGAGCCATCTGAAGAAGGCAAAGCTAATGTTCTTCTACACCCGCTACCCCAGCTCCAACGTGCTGAAAACCTTCTTCCCTGATGTCAAGGTAATTTTTTTTCTTGAATATGTTAAAAAAAAAGCTCACTTTTTATTTTTATTCAATGTGTCAAACAACCTGCAGTATTGTTTGTCCTGCGTTTGACTCCACGGTATCTACTTGTCACTGTGTGTTCGGGACAGAAAAATCAGCAGTGTGTCGGAGGAGAGAAACAAAAACGCAGAGGGTTTAAATAACAAAGCCACTGAGCTGCTAGTATGTCCTGGGGGCAGAGGGAGATACAGGGGCATTCTCTCTTTAAAAAAGCCACTCCAGTCAGCAAATGGAGTGACAAAGGACTCTGTAGGCAAGGCATTGCTATTGAGTGTCAACAGAGAGTTGGTATTAGAGACTTGCGCGGCAGCACAAGCGGTGATGAGCCGGCCCTAAACACAACATCCTGTGTATTTTGGCCTTGGGCTCGTGTCATGCCTCCTCTTCTGTGTCCTCTTTTTGTCCTCTCTCTTGTCTCCTTATCTGTCTCCTGTTGTGGGTTCTTCTCATTCATCCTATTATCTCTTCTTTTTAGTGTTCTCTAATACGAACAACACATCCTTCCTGGTTATATTATCACCTCCTGCTCATACCTCCTCTCCCGCCTGCCCTCACATTTTCTCTACTTTTTCCTCCATCTATCCTATCCTATCCTATCCTATCCTATCCTATCCTATCCTATCTTCTCTCCTTCCACTTCTCTCCGAGCCAGTGCGGGCCCCTGCCTCACAATCTGCTCTGACCCCTGGGGTCAGGGGGGAGGATGCTGTTGCTGCAGCCCTGCGAACGTCTCCTCCTTGCTTACAATCCTGTGGTGGGAAGTGGCACTGGACAAAAGAGCACCTAATCCCAGTGTCTGATTCCATCCTATCAGCCCGAGTCAATGAGAGGGAAGCTTCCTTCTGTCCTTACGCTGCCGCTTTCTCACCCACCACACCAGAGAGAAGAAGCGTCTTTGATGCCTGCCCAGCCCTTAGGCATTTTTTTCTGTCTTTCTGGATGAGGAGATAGAATAACAAGACTAATGTCAAGACTGAGTTTAGAAATACAGAGCCCTGACAGATGTTTTTTCACCCCGGACATTGGTGGGAAAAGCTCAGAGCAATTAATGTCGCGTAGAGTGACAGACCATTTGGTGGCATTTTGCCCTACAGGTACCAAACGCAGGTTTTCAGTCAATTATGGAGAGGGAGGCTAATGCCAAAGCTTCAGACGGCCATTTGATTTTTAATTGAAAAGCATGGAAGATTAATATTTTTTTTTAATTTCGGTATGTTCTCATTAAAGTCTAAAATTGAATCCTGAAATTACAGTTTTCATTTATCCTGAAAGGGATGATCTGTGCTTTCATTTGCCTTCTTCACAGAGAGATCAAAGGTCAGAAAAGCACTTCTGGAGCTTGTAGGGATTCTTTGTTTTGCTCAAGGACGCTTCAGATGGACAGAGTTTTCTCTCAATGCAGGGGCTACAGTTGTCAATCTGCTGTGAACTTATGAATGGCATAAAGTCAAATACAAAATAAAGTCTTTCTCTTCATTTCCAGTTCAACCGCTGCATCACCTCTCAGCTGATCAAGTGGTTCAGTAACTTCAGGGAGTTCTACTACATCCAGATGGAGAAGTTTGCCCGCCAGGCCATTGCTGACGGCATCAAGGATGTCAAAGACATTACAGTTAGCAGGGACTCAGAGCTGTTCCGGGCACTGAACATGCACTACAATAAAGCCAATGACTTCCACGTAAGTGCCACTCATGAGTCATTCCTCTTTTATGTTGCGGTTTGTGTTGGTTGCATCGAGATAATTCCAGCTGATTTTTGCTCATGAGGTTGTGTCAAAAGGAAACTGCTGTACATATACTGTGGGGCAGATGAGCAATATTTTCTTAAATTAGAACATATTTTCAGTACTGTTTTCCATTCCTGCTTCACAGGGTAATCCACTAATAACTTTTTTTTTTTTTTTAGCTAATGAGAGGAAATACATTAGAAAAACTATATCTTAAAGCAAAACGTTTATTTCAGGGAAATGCATTTTTTTGTTTTCTGGCAGACAGTTGGATTAGAAGATTGACAGCACTTTCCTTTCTGTCAGTTCAGTATGAAGCTGCAGCCGGCAGCTGGTTAGCTTAGCTTAGCATAAAGACTGAAAACAGGGGGAGACAGCTAGCCTGGCTCTGTCCGAAGGTAATAAGGTCCAGCGCCTCAAGAGCCCCCTAATAAACATATAATATGTTTTTGTTTTGTTTGTTTTTTAAATTTGTTTTTATTATCACGAGCCAGGGCCGGCCGTAAAGTCTTGGGGGCACTACGCTGGATTTGCTTTGGGGGCCCCCTCATTGTAGGGTGTTAACATGGCACTGAACCAACTCATGTATTGTAAATATTATTTTTAAACACACATAATTGCAGCAACACTTTCTCTTAATAGACCACAGTAAATATAGCATTGTCTATTACCCCCAACACCATGAATATTTATAAAAGTCTATCTATCATATACATATATAACCACATATGTTTATTTTTTCTATGTAAATTCAATTATGGGCTGCAGTACTGGCAAACTGTCAAAGAATAGCTTGTGAAGATACATATTCCAGTTTATGTTGACTTTTGTCCTAGTTTTGTTCATTCATTTTGTTTAATTTATCATATCTAATTAAACCACAAAATTGCATTTTTTAAAACTACAAAATCCAGAGAGTGCTAGTTTCCAACATGTTTGTCAAATTACTGACTTATTCTGCCTAAATGATCCTTTTGCTTGCCTCTGAGCTTATTGTTTTGACACTATTTGTTGGCAAAAATGGCACAAAATATTGTCAGTTCTTGTTTTATTTCATTATTGTTTGTCTTTGCTAGACCAGAGGGCCCTAACTGCTGATATTGCTTAATTGGTAGAACCAGCTCTGTTGCACGGACTTAACAAATGAGATGCTGGTTGGCAGATTTTGTTACCTTCAGACAGAGCCAGGCTAGCTTTTCCCCCTGTTTCCAGTCTTTATGCTAAGCTAAGCTACCGGCTGCAGTTTGATACTGAACTGACGCACATAAGAGTGGTATCAGTCTTTTCATCTAACTCTGTCAGATAGTGAGTAAGTGTATTTTTCCCCAAAATGTCCAATTATTCTTTAAAAGCATTGGCGTTGACGCATTCTTTACAGCAGTTACTAACCTGCTGAAGTATGCCCTCCTGTCAGCTGACCTGTGTGTCACACTGCACCTGTGGCTGGCCAGCCTTTACAGCTATTATCTAAACTCCAGAGTGATGCTTTATCAAACTGTGGGAAGAGGAAGCCGCAAAATCCCACTAAAACAACTCAGGATTAGAGGACCAGTACGCCTGAGCGAGACCGAGATTGCTACTGATGCGGAATGCTGAGAAAGACGCTGTGGATTCCGAGGGAGAAGGCCGTTTGGTGGGAAAGGGATGGGACCGTTTTCTTTACCTTGGGACCAAGACATTCCTTTCCCAGGGATGCTTTTGTGTCAGGAGATGAAGGGAAAGAAAAATAACTTATGCCAACAACTGTTGTGTTAACTGGCCAGTGGATGGGAAACAAGGGCTGCAGGGCGGTTCTCTCCCAGCATCCCTTGCATCTGATGCATTTTAATGGGTCCTGCTGTAGTCATGGGTCGCTCCCAGAGTCTTACCCCAACTTTATCAACACTAAATCCTTAACCACGTTTATGCCAAAACCGAAGCATCTCAATCTGAAGTCAAATCATTTAAATCTTCAGCCTCTGCCATATTCCTGGTGGGATTCATAATCACGCTTTGTTGACTGGCCCTGACAGCGCTGGGTAGACTCCCTGTAGTTAGTTTAGGTTCAAGAAAACAAGACTAGCTAATCAAAGAGGCCTCTAAATGAAAGCTAATGATTGCAGCGTTGCATTTATTGTGTGTGTGTGCAGAGAACAAAGAGATGCGCTCCCTTTCATCAGTTTGAGTGTTTGAAGAATTGCGCTACAGGTCTTCGTTTCATATGTTTTTGACTTTGAGAAATCTGAAGATAGATTGTTCAGTATGCTTGTAACACAACATTACATGAAGACTAATATGGTTCTTACTTGACTGATTTCACTTACAGGTATCCACTTTTCTCCTCTGTTACAGGTTCCAGACAGATTCCTGGAGGTTGCTGAGATCACCTTGCACGAGTTTTACAGTGCCATTTCTGCAACCAAAGATTCAGACCCCTCTTGGAAAAAGGCCATATACAAGGTGATCTGTAAACTGGACAGCGACGTCCCCGATGAGTTCAAGACATCCTCCTATTTATAGGCTGAAGTGGAGGATTGTAACAGTGAAGGAGCTGGAGTTAGTCACTTGACAGTATTATTTCATCCTTTCTTGTAGTGCATTTTAGTGAGGTGAAATGTAGATGTTGGATAATTAATCATTTTGTAGACCTGTAAAAACACACACAGTCACATCATTTGAAATATTGATAAGCTATCTATAGTCTAAAATGCTGTATGTTCTACTTTTACCGACAAGCAATCATCGATAAATATTAATGCTGTTGTGGTTTATTCTATTGTTTAGTGTTTTCTCGTATTATCTGCCTCAACATTTAGAGTTACTGAGTTTGTAGGTGTGTAAAAACTGTTTACAATGTGTTATCAATCTTTTTTGATTTCATGAAACTGTAGTGTAGCTTGATTTAGCTTAACTGAAATAGTTTTTTGGCATTACTGTCAGTATTAGTTGCTTTTAATTCCATTTTGTGTGTGTGTGTGTGTGTTTGTGTGTGTGTGTGTGTGTGTGTGTGTGTTGTGTAAATGTACATGAGCTGCTGTTGTTTGTTGCAAAATGTTCCATGATTATGTTGTATACTTTTAGCTTGACAGAATGTGCATGTGGAAATAATGCAAGTGGCTGTTATGGGTTTTATTATCATGTATAAAGATCATGTAAAGTACAATCATTTTCAGATATTTCATTCACAGACATTGTACTGGATGATTATTGAAATTAAAGATGCACTAAATTATAATATAGAACTTGTGTGATGTGGGTTTCTTTGGCAGTAATAATGAAATTAACATGTTTTAAAGAAGACACACCAGGTAAATGCTTTGTTTTTAATGTTTAACTCCCTCCCCGTGAAAATACTGTGAGCCCGTGCCGAGCCCCTAAGGTGCCTCTAATCCACGTCCAGCAGCCAGCTGTTAAATGCCCCCCAAACTATGCTGTTCACATTGTTCACCGAAGCCAATTCAAGTCAACTTTCTAAGGCCTGCATTCATTGTGTGGCCTGTGCGGATGCGGACAACCGCCATGTCTTAAAAACAGCCACAATGCATTCCCTCCTAATGACTAACGCCCGAGGTGACCTCATATCGCAGTTGTGCCACCGAAGCAAAATTCCACAAACCCGTTGACTCTTTCTTCCAGGCACCCACTCAAAGCACGCCAGTCGCAAACACACAAGCACCCAAACACACAAGCACATGCACACACAAGTATGGTGATGTCACAAAAATCACAGATGAGCTACTTTGGATGCCTTGGGCTTAGTGTAAACCGGACGAATCCCGGCAGTGAATTAAACGTGATGAATTAAAATCACAACATCATTTTAAAGTATTTAGCACATCAGTAAAATTTGCATGTTTTGGGGTAATTTTATCCCTTAAACTTGAACAAAAAGGCGACAAGGTGCCTTTAAAATAAAAAGACATGACTGCACAACAGCATGGACCACTTTTATAAACAGTTTCTTGTCACTGTGTGAGATTACATTTGTCACTGTGCAAAAACCAAACATTTAATAGGAAAACCAATTAGGCACCCAAGCACCAATTACATCAGAAATGATAACATTAAGGAAATTAAAACATTAGTTGAATTGGCTGATGACAAAGACTGGAGACAATAAACCTCACTAATCTTTTAATAGATATTTCTTTTCAATTAGATCTGTCTTCTTCAGTAAATGGATTTACATTCTCAACTCAATTAAAATGCCTCTGGTTGAACCAAAGTGCTTCGCTCAAATTAATTTGTTGTGTAACATTTTCTGAACAAGACTTGGTCACCTCTGATATAATGAAAGAAAACAAAGAAAAATACCTCCAGTTTGTTAGCGACTGCCTCTGGCTGACAAGGCTTCAACTTAAACAGCGCGATATGAAATTATGTTCTGTGTTGGAGGGTCTCAGATAAAGCGCAGCGTGCTTTGTAATGAAGATGAAATGAAAAGCGAAAGGCGACAGGACGTCATAAAATTCAAACAAGAACACAGAGTTTAAACAGATGCTTTGTTATGCTTTTACCCTCATTGAGAGGCACATTTATTAAAAAAGGAATACAGGTTTTAATAAAGCTGTTGTGCTGAGCTCTTGTAGAGGAACAGAAAAGGGTAACAGCATCATCTAGTGAATCTCTGCTGTAATACACACAGCTCAGCTCACCTCAAACTCAAACTGATTCATCTGTAACAGTGTAAGTTTGATATTCTTTGCTGAATATAAATAGCTTTTCACAGTTAAGACAATCACCAGCATTCTTTTGAAATTAAATCTACTCTATAAATGACTGTTTAAAGCCATTGAATATGCAGCAACTGATTCTGTTGTGTACTAAAGTCTCCACACAGGGGTGCTCTTGTCACTGTGTAGAAACTGAACCTCTGCTCTGGGATTCTTCAACACAGCTCAGTTTTCTCTTCAGGGATGTGGACACTGTGAAATTATTTATAATTGTCAACATCCTATTTTATACATTTGTGGTTTAAAAAAGCACGGCCCATGTGTGTGTGATATTAATGGGAAAATGAGCAAATGTCTCCTTAGCAGGGTCCTGGAAAGACAAAGGCAGGATCAAACACCACTGATCTGGAGACAAAAGCAGCTGGGGGACTGGGAGCACTGGGACAGTCCCTCTGTTTAATCTCCTGCTCATAGATACGGGCTTTTTGGCAGGCTCACTCCGGGAGGGCGCAGGGAGCAATAGGGAGTGCAACTTGAGAACGGAGGCCGCTGACTTTAGGCTGCCCTTCAGACAACCACTTCTTGGTGTAGTTTGGTGTGATCACCAGTAAATCTTTATTAATTTTAATTGGAGCCCCCATTTAAAAGAGCAATTAAAGCGGATTAATCGAGCCCATCCCGTATAATGTCTTCTGTTAATTAGTTTGTCAGCACTGTTTTAATATCGCTTAATGACTTCATATTTCAGGGATGACATTAAAGGGATGCTGAAGGAAAAGAAATGGCCTTATCACAATGCACTGCTTTAATGGGAGATGTCCCCCGCCAGCGGGCAAGGTCAGGCCTGGGGCCGCTGGGGAGGAAGAGGCTTCAGGGTGGCACCGAGGCAGCCACCTCCAGGGATGCACTGCCTCACACATGCTGGCACACAGTCAGTGTTGTACATGCACTCCATCATTTACTCCAGCACAAATAATTATGGGAAAGGAATCAATGGTGAAGATTTTGTTTTCTGTTTTTTGCCTTGTCTGTTTTGGATGAAAATAGGAAAGTTTAGGGGTCACAGCTGATGGTGATTTTATACAAATTTCTCAGGTCTTTGACACAACTTAAACTGAAGACAACCAAGCCAACAGGATGCTGTATGACATACAAAATCATAGTGTTGTCACATCAACACTGATAGACATCTATGGTTCCTGAAGTGGGTGCCATGGCACTTTGGGGTACCCTAAGGATGGACCAAGAGTGCTAAAAGATTTCTTTTTTATTTACTGGACATAATTTGATTAAACAAATTGCCCCTTGTGGGACACATATCCATATTTAACTTCACAGTCTGTGGCTGTTACTTTCTCTAACATCATATCTGTGTACATAGGTTTTGTCTGAACACTGGGGAGGAGACACATATGAAGGAGGGGGTTCAGGGGTCCTTTACCAGGAAATCTAAACATCAAACACTTTCTGCACCAATTTGTACTCTTTCAGCATCAAGTTATGGTGGAAATGTCTTAAATTTTGTCAAAATAAAAATCCATTTTTGCACATATTCTAAATATTGAGGAGAACACGTCCCGTGCATTCGCCAAAAAATCAACACCTATGTCTGTGCGAGCTTGTTTTCTTATCACTGGCATGAAAAACAAGTCATGGAAACAACTGTCAGTGTCAATAATTCACTCTTTATCTGTTGTTTTAAATTAATTTTGTTTAAATAGGATAAAACTGCCTCCTTTTTTCCCGATTGCTTCAGAATGTCCTTACGTTATTGTACTTGATCTTGATGTTAGTTCATATATGTTGCATATTAGTGTCATTTGTTTTATAAGTTTGTTGAAATGAAGCAAACAGATAACAGTGGTGTCATTTTAGGTGTAAAGGGTGCACATGTTGGGCGGGATGGGGCGGGAAAGAGGAGGTGCCATGACATAAAAATCCATATGAAGGCTTCCCATGGTAGGTAAATGATCAGGAGCCAGTAAGGAAAGAAACCAAAGCTGAACATCCACAAATAGAAGATACTTCCAATGTGTCTGCTCTTCTCAGAGGATTTTAGTCATTCTGATGTTCTACCTTTATTCCTTTTTTGGTCAAATACCAGAAACTGAAAATGTTCCTCTGGTGGATGTAAACACAAAGTTTAACTCCTTTTTTACAGAGATTTGATGTACTGTAACAGTGCCGTACACAGTGCCTGTACATTAGCCTGTGATGCTCTCTTCACAGTGACACCAAGCCAAAGGTGGCCAGGCAGCAAGAAGTTGATAAAAACCAACAGCACATCCTCCTTATTGCAGCCCTGGCTGGCGTGCATCCCTGCTAATTTGAGTGTGCCCTCGCACCTCCACTCTCCTCAGCAGATTCATAAATCTCATTCCCATTATCCCGCTAATTAGCCGGGATTACAGGAGCATGTAATGCCCCCGCTTCCCAATAGATTGATTGGAGGACGGTCTCTTTGTTTTGAAATCACTTCCTGATTGATGTACAGAGCCCTAGTTTGCAATTGTAATGGCCCAGATGTTAACAATCAAATGCGTTTCCGCTCCAGGAAGTAACAGTCTGTCATGGAAGAGGAGCCAGCCGAGCGTGTAACGACACATCACAGGAGTGTGGGGAAGGAGGGACTGCGGAGGAGGGGATGGAGGGATGAAGGGGGGGTTAGGTACTGGAGCCCTGGCTTGGATTGTTACTGAGAGAGGGCACAGTGTCCATGCCCATACTTCAATCTGAACTGTACTTGAGCTCTGTGTGTTTGGTGGCTTTTGTAGAGGATTGTATTGGGTTTTCTGATGCTTTATGTGGGATCTGGATCTGTTTATTTATTGCATGAATTGTCCCTTTAATTCTTTTCAGCTGCAGGTGTCTTCAAGCTTCAGTGTGGTCATTGTAATTCAAGATGACCACATTTAAAGGCTCATACAAAGTGGTTTTAGGTCAGAAGACAAAACTTTATCAGCACATTAGTATTGAAGATGTTATCAGTGCCAGTTCCCACAGTGGCTCCCTCTGTCAGAGCGATCCACCTTACAAACAGTAGAGGGCACTATTGTCTAACCAAACCAACTCCTTCGCCTTCCTCCTCATTCCTTTTTTCTTACCCTTCACCAATAAATCACTTTCCCGGATAGTTAATGGATATAGAAGCAGATCATGAGTGAGCTATCTGTGGGGCGATAATTTAAGTGAAGATCCCCACACTGATTGCAGTGAAAGGTTATTTATTTCAACAATAATGCAGGACACAAAGGGGGAATCTGGGCAAGATTACCAGCTAGGGTACGCTAGAGTGCTCATCTCCAATGGAGCAGCGTGTAAATTGGGTTCACTTTCCCCAATGAAAATACAGACTGCAGTTTATTTCAACTTTATGCACATGGAAGGCTGTGCTTCCCTCTCAAGGGTGGCTGGGGACTTAGAGATGGCTGTGCATATGAGGGGAGGGTGGGTTTAGACCTTGAAAAATGCCCCTTTTGTCCCTGAGTCTCTGGAAGGCTGAACTATTGAGGTATGGTCCCCCATTTACCAGTTCCCACTCCGCTCTAATTAAAAAGCATGATGACAATAAGGAAATGGTCTAAAGCATGTTGGCCTGAATAATGGACAGAATAGGCACAGGCTCCTAAATGGGACTGAGGTAAACTCTTTGTGTGCATGTGTGTTGTGTACACAGTGGTGCTGGGCACTATTGATTGACTGTGTTGGTGGAGAACCGCAGGGCACAGAAGCCAGCTCGGCACAGATACTCCAGTTCTCCCCTCATGCAGAAAAATGCATGATTAAGGCCCAACTGACATGTCTAAAAAGTCCTGGAGAGAGAAGAGGAAATAGCTCCATATGCTGCCCCATGTGGTCACAGCATCCTGAAAGTATGGCACCGCTCACTGTCTGGTTCTGCATCACTTCCAATAGCCTCTAATCACCGGGCTCTACAAACAAAGCACTGGTAAACACATGCCACAGCAGAGTATAGGAACTTAAAAGCTGCAGCGTACAATGCTCAACGCACTTGGGTATACAATGTATACTTTTACATGTCTGTCATGCTCCAGGCTTTCAACTATGCTGTCAGCCAAGATATGCATCGGACATGGATCCAATGCTGTGTGAGATATAACCATTGGGTAAAGGATGAGAGCCCTTGAGCTGCATGATAAGCACTGTCACAGAGACATAACATATGTATCTATGCTATGCTTTGCTTAACGCTCCAGCGGGCTTTGGTTGACTTTACCTGGGGTGGCAGGTGAATTCCCCCGCTCAGTGCCATAGCTCAGGAGTGAGAGGATCAAAGCAACAGTGTTTGAAATATATGAGCACGCATGAAAGGCCAAGAGAGGTACGGAGAGGGAGCGTCTTCGGACTCTCCAGGGGGGATCTCTATCCCCAGATGGGCCTCCTGATCATCAGACTCCTTCCTCAGGGTGATGGAAGCTAAGCAGCCATCACAATGCAGCCTTCCATCCAGATGGGTGGATCACAGGTCAAATCGTCCCAGACAAACTGACTGGGGACATTTGGGTGGCTGGTCCCAGGGGTACAGCATGGGACAAGAGGGAACCTGCCTGAGACTGGCAGCTGCAGCACTCCCTCCTGGCCTAACACACCCGAGGGTGTGCCTGCTGCTCAGCTTGTGCCCCAGTGGCATGTGACAAATGGTGACATGCTTCTGCTCCCCTGCTTTGTTAGATCGGTGGCCCTGATTGAAAGCAACGCAGCAGGCATCTCTCAGATCCATATGTCTGCAGAGATGCAGAGGGAAAGGAACGAGAGAGGGGGCAGACTCATCCGCAGTCTTAGCGAACGCTCAGACAAATGAAAATAAAGTGACATCATTCCACCGCATAAACGTATGCAATTTTCTGCAATAATGGGGTGGTGGAGATGAGCATGTGCACTGCCATCATTTTATTTACATATGGATGAGTCCATTTTTGTTTTTATGCACACCACTCTCTTCATTAAAATGTGCAGCTCAAGTCATTCAAAGCAGGATCATATTTCATGGAGGAATAAGGAGAGTTCCAAAGAATTTTGAAGAAATAAAACAAGAAAGAAGACAACTGAGCCAGGCCTTCCACTGAAGTTCCAGCAGCGTTTATTAAAAGTGCAGCATGATTGATAACCTGTCAGTCATCGGAATAATCACGACCAATCCCGTCTCTCGCAGCCAGCTCTGCTTCCCGCCCTCATCCTTTATGCCCCTATCACCCCCAACACATCCACTTGCCATTGAAAACCTGTAATTGAATGAGTTTTTGCCATTATTGTGATTAATCATATTAATTTGAACTAATTAAGAGATGGTTCGAAGTTATGACAATTAGATTAATGAAATTAGTTTTAACTTTTTTTTTCATCCAACCTAATAAAAAAGGGAAAATCAGACCAGGACTGTTATGAAACAGTTGGCAATCTGGATTTTGGGACTAATTGAATGTCTGATTTTATTAATGATGAAATTTATAAAAGTCCTTGAGGGGGAAATTAACGCAGATTCAGCTGCTAAGAGTGGAAAATTAATTAAAATTCCTGGAGATATTCCTGTCATTAAAGGCACAGGCCCTGTTAACCCTGGTCTTACTGTGAATGGCTAGTGTGTACACACAGGGGCTCTCCTCAGTGACTGGAGGGAGATATATGGGTTTTTTAGGGATGACAAATAAGCCTTAAGAATCCCTCCCATTAACTGAGGTTATTAGGGGTTCAGAGCTGGAACTCTTTGCATTTGTTCAGGTTTTTCCTCCAGCCTACATGGTTTCTTTACACTGTAGATCCCAATCAAATTCAGAATACAATTCAACATTTTTGCAGTCATTTTTAGGGGTCTGCATGGTCAAGCACCTGCATGCATTAGAAAGCCTTGTATCATATTGTATCGTATCGTGTCATGCTGTGTTGTGCCATGTCGTGTCATATGGTATGGTATGGTATGGTATGGTATCTTGTGAAGAGAGGGGAGGAGCGCACACCAGGGTTGGAGAGGTGCTGACCATTGACGAAAAAATACAAATTTGAAAAAAGATGTCAGACGCATACTCTAAGACTCGATGCAAAAATATTTTCTTTTATTCAAGTACCAATGTTTCAACTAGACCGTCTTCATCAGGGTTTTACAAGACATTGAGCTACCAAACATTTTATAGGACACACAGGTGAGCTCTATGATGAGAGGGAGTGTCTTCAATTACAGGCACATGCCATGGGAGGAGCCGACAATCGACACAAAATGGTATGGTATCTTATCATATCGTATCACATTGAATCGCATCAATAGGCACTTTTACATTAGTCATTTTAGTTTTACTTTCTGTCATAAGTATTGTACTTCTCTACATTTGAGATTACACAGTAAAAACTAAGTAACATTAAAAATTCCTGAAAAACGTGAAAATTGAACAGATGAAATGCAGCTGCTCAGCAGAGATGCACTGATGGTATATCTGTGGCCACAGGAGGGCAGAGTCCCTGTAACACTCTGGAAAAGACACATATTCTTGTATACGCAGTAGACTGAGTGTCGGGGCTAGCAGTTTGTTTACAGTACAAAAATGCAATGTAATAAATAATAACATCATTATAGGTTAGAGTGAGCACTAGACTTATTTTACCTCTGTATAGAATAAAAAAAATCACCCATTTAATTCGTAACTGCTAACTACTAAAATGCTCACTGTGGCTCCTCCAGTGGTGACTTCTGACATTAGCACATTAGCAACATTCTGTTTTGCTGTCTGTATCAGTCTGGGCTCACGGGTGCACTTAACACTTTCCAGAAATTAAAATCCAATTGGGGCCAATCAGGGATCCGCACCGTAGTTGACAACATAAGCAGCCACGCAGGGACTGCGTTGCCGTTGATGATGTAAAATACAGGCTGCATCTAGCAGAACAGTAATGGTGTCTCTCGCTTCCTAGTAGAGTAAACACAGCAATAAGTTATAAGTTATTGCAGAAACAGCATTGAAAACATTGAAAATATAACTTAGTAATGTTTACTCTTATTTGGGTACTTTTTTTTATGGAATTACACATTACTTTTACTTGAGTAAAGTATTTTAATGCTCTTTCCATTCCTGTCAATAGATCCCTGTAGGTTTTCTAATCATTGCTTTGTGGTTGTTAGCCTTTGTTAAGTTAAATCCATATTTAGCCATTTTTTTGACTATGCTAGCAGCATTGTGCAAGGATGGCCCTTTCGGCCTGATGGTTAGTCGGTCCAACTGCTTTGGTTCTGACTGAATACCTCAAAAACAGATGGAATACTATGATATTTTGTTCAGACATTCATGGTGCCCAGAGGGTGAATCTACTGACATCCCCTTAATTTTCCTTTGTACCACCATGTGGTTTGGGGTGAAATTTCTCAACAACTATTAGATGGATTAGATGGCATTTATCTTAAAGCACCACTGTGCCTAGGGTGTTATATAGGCCTAAATAAACTTTGCTTACTTTATTTTGTGATTAACTGTGGACCCAAGTCATCTTAGATGCTTGGACCATGATTACCCTGCCTGCAAATAGTGATAAATGTGACTGGCAGCTATATATAAAGCCTCTAAATTCCTTTAAAAATGTTATTTAAGACATTGGAGATTATATTGTGCTTCCTATTTTGCCTGCTAACCCTTGAGCCTGTACTTGCATTGTCCCAATATTTATCAGGAATATATACTTAACTTTTATTGTGCTACCATCAAATAAAAAAGTTAATTTCCACGTGAGTCAAACTGCAGTTTTTTGGGTCATTTCCAAGCAATCCCAGTCCTGTTGCTTGGCCGGTGCTAGTGATTGACACCCAGGTCAACCCCTGCCACTCTGGGTGCAGTGGGGGTCTGACACTTGTGTTGCATGGGCTCTGCGCGCTCCTTCAGCTCTGCATATTCACCAGCCTGTCTCCCTCTCTGCAGGCCAATTCATAATTAACAGCTGTTGGCTTGTCAAGAGTGGCCCTGGCCATGGCACACACACATATATTTATATTCACTGTGAAGACCCTCTTGCCATGGATGGATTTCAGAGGCCATGAACCCATCCTCTTTCCCTGAATGATGGACACTCACCTGAAAGCTCAAATACATACTTAGTCAACCTGCTCTCACCATCCCACCACCTTCCCCTTCTCTCTCTCTCTCTCTCCATCTCCCTTTTTTCCTCCCTCACTCAGTTTCTCTGCTTCTCCCTTTTTCTCTCCTCCCTCCCGCTCAGCACCTTCTGCCACCATGTCAGGAACTTTTGCATTAAGTCCACTCCGTCTGGCCTGCGAGGAGGCAATATGAAAATGAAGTGTGGCCGCGGCTGGCCCTTTGCTATGTGTGTTTGTCATGCCTGTTTAGCTGAAGTTGAAATGTAAATATAGACCACGGGAGATCTCGGCTGCGATAGGCTGCTTGAAATTCTAATAAACAAGTAGCTGTCCACCTGTAATAAATGATGCCCATAAAAAGGGGTGATTCCTTGAGCAGATAAAGATGAAAAGTAATTGTTTGTGCTCACACAAAATTAATCAGATCAAAACAGGGGCAATCATTTTAAAGAGACACCAGACCCATAAAAAAGGCAAAGCTGTGATAAAGTATTGGCTATCAGGCATGCAGTCTGGAGGTTAGCATTACAATAATATGGAGGGCTAGTATTCATGTGGCTGGAGATAGGATTATTGCATATATTCAAAGAGGGGGAAATGTTTATGGTACATACGTATACAAGCAGAGGTTCACAAAGACATTCAAGGCACAAGGTCATAAGCAATGGAGAGTTTTAGTACAGGGAGGGTGTGAAGAGATGCAAATAGACTTACAATACTCATATTTTATTCCCTGTAAAAAGTGATTATAAATGACTATCCATTTACAAATTAAGTGGTATCAGTGAAGAAGGATCAATGCATTACATAAATTATCTTAATATTTAATAGAAATAGTAATTAATCTGGTGTATTAATAATTTATGAAATCATAATTACAAGGGCACGCTCAGCACTGTACCTGATGGCATACGTCTATCACCATTTTCACATTTGTGTAAAAAGAAGCCCAATTTGAACGTGGTTTGCGCCTTGTTTGCTCTGTCATGGCTGCCATCACTTGTATTGAAATGAACACACTTGCGGTGCCAGCCAGGGGTGTTCCCCTTACCCAGATGCCATCGTGATCAACACACATAGCGCGTGCCATCCGGTCTGAGGGCCCAGATATGATAGACCACCTGGAAAGAGAAGAGGCAACGCAAACATGGTTATTTTCACAGCTTTGATATGCTAAACACACAAAACCCACTCCAGCAAAGGGGCCAATTTCTGTCGCTCAGTGTTTAGTCGTACACATGGTGAGGACATAGAGGAGCTCTGTTCAGCTCTTATGCACTGGCTGTGGTCCTATGCAATGTGTTTACCAGAGCAGTGGAGAGAGACCCTGATACACACAAACAAAAGTGAAGCACAGTGCCCATTTGCCACCTTGGAGACTGTCCATACTCTATTTCTAGCACAAGCACTGTTCATTTTGTACAATACTGTCTGTTTGAATACTTAAATTCTTCCTTCTGCCTTTTCCGAACTTACTGTGATAACTAAATCATCTTTCTTATGCCAGTGCTCCCTTCTTGTAGTGTTTTATATGATAAAAGATCAGTGCTAGAGGCCATTTCAAGAGACAGATGAAGCTCAAAATGAGTCGCAGCTCGCTGGAACAATTTAGTCCTGTCAACTGACGATGACCTGCTTTTCTATGCAAAGTGCAAAGCTGCCAAACTAAAAGTACAATGAACTCCGAGGGTGTCAAATAGAAGAGATCAACAAGTCTTCCATTTAGCAGCTGTCCTAATTGAGTGGGTGATGAGGCTACGGCTTCTCTGGAGGGTATTGTATGCTTTGGCAAGTGTCTCATCTAGTTACAGGCAAAAGATTGCATTTGAAAGTGAGGGAGAGCCGGCAGCCGAAGGCAGCACTTGTGCGAAACTCTTAACACCGACCAAATTCCCTGCTCTCTTTATTCTTGTCTGGCAGGTTGTAATGGAGTTAATTGTACAATAAAAGCTATTCTCTAAATCATTTCCTCTCTGTCCATACAAGATTGATCACGGAACCAATCTTTTCTACTGCTGTAATTTTCATATTTAATGAGCGTGACTCCAAAACTATTACACTAATTAGTCAAATCTCACATATCGGTAATGATGCTCGCAGTAATTAATATTGTATTTAATTAAAAAATGACCCATTTCAATGGCTTGCATGCAGGCGTTGCTGGTTGGTTTGCCTGCGGGTAGGAGGGGATGTTAGAGAGGGGGGAGGATGGGGGTTGGGCTCTTGGACAGCACAGTGGAGATGGATAGAGAGCTAGAAGAGATGGGGAGAAGTGGGTGTAGGGGGGGGGGGGGGGGGGGGTTAGACAGGTGTAGGTGCTGTGAGTGGCTCTCTCTCTAGCTGTGCCACTGCAGATTTCCAGTTTCCTGCAGCATATGTCTGTGTGGTTAGCATGTGCTCGAAACCCCCTCTTTCTTTCACTGGAGGCAGCCAGCCTGTGTGATTTATGTGGGGCCCCTGTTCCACTGTGCATACACTGGAAAATCTCCAGTTTACACAAGAATTGCCTGAAAAATGAGATCTGTGACTACATTCTTTTCATTAGCGGCTTACGCTAGCGTGGAGCCTGGGAGCCTCTGAGCTCCTAATGATGCGCACGCAGGCCCGTAGCCTCCCAGCTGCTCTCAGGCTCTCATTACCTACAACACTCATGTCACAAACACTCTTATTTAATTTCCACAACAATTAAAAAAGGAAAACAATTGCTAAACTTGTGCTGCTGGAGGCAGCTGAGTGCTGTGTGTTCAATGGCTCAAACAAAATGTTTGTGCAACAAATACACACACACATTTTGATGTTCAGCTATAAAGAGACGCTATAAACAACAGCTATATTTTGATATTGTATTCCATGCAATACACAACCAAAGAGCTCCGAGATAGGAAACGACATTAGGATGGATATACTACGATGAGATTTTATTACCAGGGGACTCAGTTCACAAATGCACACTTAGAAAACACAAACCATCCCTGTCTATCTGTATAGTGACAGATATTCTCTGCATGTGGTCTGTACGCCTGCGCTCCTGCAAATGCACAAACAACATTCAATCTCTCTTATAGCATAAGAACATGCAAAGACCAGCCACTCTCCCTGAGTCCCCCCCTCCTCCTCCTTCTCCTCCTCCACCTCTCCAGCCATCAGTAACAAACAATGATGCTCTCGTTCCCGGGCAGCAGTTCAGTTCTCTTATCTAAATAAGATTTACCCTTCATTTAAACGGGGCCTCCATCAGTTTGGAGAGATGGCAGAGGAGTAGTCAGCGGGATAGAAGACCTAGGGCACCTCATTTTATCTTTATTTATGTCTCTCTGCCTCGCTCTTTACCCAGCAGCAGGACTGGGTGTGCACATGCCACCGCCGAGACGCACTCAACAATGTAATTGGGGTGATGAAAAATTATCGTGATTGGGGGCATTGCCTCTCTCCCTCTCATCCACCTCGCCGCCCTGTGCTCCCCAGCCCGCACCCGCTCCTCCCCAACACCCTCTCCCCTCTGCCTCCCCCGACCAGTAATAACATCTCCGGGCCCATCTGTCACCATCTAATGTGACAAAGTTTTTATCGCATGTATTAAGGCGGCCAGATTAAAAAGTAAATACGGCAATCTCACCAGGCCCCTGCGCTGGCAGGTTATGGCGCATTTCACGGTGGCCTGAGCACCTCATCAGTGTTCCGCCGCCTGTGCCCCTGGCAGGGAAACAAACAGGCCCCCAGGGAGCAGAGCCTGAGGGGGGTGGAGGTAGAGGGGACCGTGGTGGGGTTGTGAGTGGGTTGCGGTTGGCTGCAGGGGGAAAAGAAGGGGATGGGAGGTGCTCGGCAAGCAAGGGGGATTGGGGTTAAGGAGATGTTAACGGATACCATTAATGTTATATGTCTTCTTCCCCAAGAGGTAGGCGGCAGCCCATATTGCCCCTTTGTTCCCTCCACGTTTTCACTTCTTGCTCTCCATGGGTTAAGAGTGTGGAAGAAACCGAGGAAGTGCATGGAGAGGGGAGAGGCGGAGGGCCACAGCCGAGCAGATACAGTACCTGTTTCTGCTTCTGAAAAAGGATTTTCCATAACAACTAAAGTGCTGAATTGGATGTTGATTCTCTCAAACTTTATGCTCTCACCAGGTGATTCATCCGTGGTGTGACTATGCTCTCAGTCGTCCTCTTCCTCCCCGCATCTCTCTGCATCCATGGTCAGTGGCTTGCTTCTAAAGTAGGGTGTTTTCCATCTGGCCCATCCATCCCAGCTCTGCACTCAGGAGGAACACACTGTGGCTCTCAGCACCGCGGCTGGCAGATGGGGAACTGAATGCAGTATGCCTGTCAGATTAGCTCCTGTAATGGCTCATTTGGGCTCCTATGAGGAGATATTAGCACATGTGTTCCATACGTCTGTGCTGAGCTCCATTACACTACAAGGAGAATCCTTCATAAACACAAAACGCACACCTCAGGAGTCATCTTAACAAGGGAGCCCAAGTGGAACAGGGTAGTGAGAGTTTTTCTGGAAATTTAACACCCGAGTACAAGATGACTGAACAACATCGACTCTGGAAGACTCTGGACAGCAATTCAAAGCATGAAAAGTGCTGTTTATTTGTGTCCCACACACTCTTAGGTGTGTTCATAATGAAGTGGCCAAGGCCGCTTTGAATAAAGCCTTAATGAATCTTCGCGGCAGCAGGCTTGGCAGAGCAGCCGACAGAACAGGGTGTGGAGATTGTCAGCCGAGCACCTGGGATAGCTGGGCTGCGTGCTGGGCTGCATGGCTGACAGGCTGGCTGCTGACAGCTTTGTGACAGGTCAGTGTCTGTGCCGGAGCGCTATCTGTAGCCTCCTCCAGAGGGAGAGCCAGCGAACATGTGTAGCTGTCTCTCTGCCTGTCATTAGGGGCTGCTTAGCGAGAGGGCCCCAACGCGCCACTCCAGTTCACAATTAACTTTGCAGGGCGCCGGGTGTGACAGACAGTGGATAGTGCAGGATGGTGTCGGGCCAACAGCGAGGACAGGGCGGCCGCTGTGCTGCTCCCGTCTGCAACAGATGCTAGTTCAGATGCCCGGGACCTCGGTGTCACTGACCAGTCTCATTGCCACCACACTCCCTGGACCTGAGATGGCACTTGGACAAAGACCAGGAAATTCAATGGCAGCAAATACTCCATACACGTGTCCCGCTGCATAATGTAGTGGAATGAATCACTGACAGGCTAGTATGCTGTGTAGAACTATACCTGCACTACAGTTTAATAGGCTACATGCATGCTGTAGGTCAGCTACGTAAAATGTCACATGGTGCAACATGTTTTCCATCTGCCTACGCCGCACGTCCAAACAAAATGCAACGGCATGCATTGTCAGAGCCTCAGATGGACACAGTGTTCTGCATTGAGGCCTTCTGTGTCATGTCTCAGCAATTCAGCGCACTTGTATTTGAGACAGAGTGCCTTTGCATTTGTACGGTGAGCGTGATGTGTTGACAGGCTGCTGATGTCTGCCAGTCGGGCCACACTGCAGACGGAGGACACCCATGGTGCTGAAAAGGCCAGGGCCAAACACTTAGAAGTCAATTCACCAGAAAGGAGCCCACCAAGAAAGGTCAAGTGGACACATTACTGCATTCAGCAAGGAAGACATGGGCTTTATAGGGCGGAAGAAATCAATTCATAATCTCCTCTAACTGAAGGTTTTTCTGTGTGCGTGCCCACCCGCCACATCTCTCTCTTTTCTAGATGTGTGTATCACGATGCCATATTATCGAATGACCTATTGTGTGTCTTGTCTTAACACACACAAACACACAATTCAGTCACAACACTCACCTTATCCAACTCCGAGGTGCTGAACTGGGAATCTAAATAGCACAGTTGAGTTGCAGGCATCGACTATAATACCGCATAAATGAAAAGAAGCAATCTCAGAGCCTTTAAAAGGTCGGAAAAGGATATTTTACACACAGTAATACAACACACTCAGGTACACAGTGCAGAGGAGGAATATCTAATAAAGCCTTAACAGATTCAGTTGGTTTTTTTCAGCACCTCAGTATTTCTGCCAAGTGGCCATCTATCATTGATTCCTGTAGCCATTGTGATCAGATATGTGAATGACCTCTCATTAAGTCAAATGCAGCAGATTAATCAGGGCCAATGGGTCCTGTTCAGGAGCAGGATGGGAGAAGGGGGAGAGACATAATGACTGGGGTATGAAATGAGATTGAGAGGAGGAGGAAAGGAACGTAAAGACAGAGGAGAGAAATGGATCATCCTACAGAGGCAGAGAAAGGTGAGGGCAGAGAATGAGTATGCAAACGGGGCGACGGATGTAGCGCCAACACTTATGAAATTACTCTGTTCATGTGAAACATATTACCTATTCATTTCATTCCATTTCATTTTCTTTTCTTTTTGTGCAGCAGCAAGAAAAACATTAATGTAGATACATTTATTTGCTGTAAAAAAAACAAAGACATATAAAAGAGGGAGAATTAGCTGAAGTGTAAGTTAATAACCAATGGAAAATTAAGAGTTTGTGAAAAATACAGAGTTTTAAATTAACTTTGAAATGTTTGAGATATTTTTTTCAAAAAAAAAGGCCAGCACACATAATCTCAGTAAGAGTAAACCTGGCCTTAAATGTGAGGTTTATTCAGATAGGTTTCCTTTGCAATTTGACTTATCTTTTCAATCATGCCTATTTATAGCAACATTTCAGATGTGTTTAGGTCATTTTAGTTTGGTCATTTAGTTCCAAAAAGTGGAAATATAATTTACTATTGTATGCATAGATGCAGCTCAGATTCTGCCCCCTTAGTATAGAAAATACCAACACTTGATTTGTGAATATGCATGATATCAGGAAGCTACAGAACCAGGAGTATATGTAATATGAAGGTTAATGCATAGGTATACATTGTGGGGGGATGCAGAGGACATGCCCCTCTCAATATTTGGAGCATGTGCAGTTGTTTCCATAAGTAAAAACCTGAAAATAGTAGAGGACTTTGATTTTGAAAGAATTAGAGCTATTTACACTATAAACTGATGCAGAAAGGGCACAAACTGGTGCATAAAACCTTACCAGGATGCAGCAAATTAAGTGTTTAATGCCCAAAATTTTCTTGCAGAGGACCACCAAACATCCAGTTTTATATCCCCCCCTCAATATTGAAACAAAACATGTGTCCTGGGGCTACCGCCTATACAATATGGACTTCTCTTCTACATCTGGGTCCCTGAAGCTTGCTCTTTTTGCATGTTTACAACCCTTTTCTCCAAAAACACAAGGAATTGTTTGTTGAGTGCAACTCAAGATTATACTCGCTGAGCAAACCCATCTAAGTGCCAACATCCATTGAATATCAGCTGATATGACAGTGTTCATTTTGACTTGGATTTTTGAAAACAGAAGTAATATTTACATACAGTAGTTTTAAGTCAGTTTACATTTTCTTCAATCTTAGAGTGAGCCGTTACTTTAACAGATAAAAAAACAAAATATGGTTGGTCTTTTGCTCTGTAAATATGTTTTTTAACAAACACAAAATCTGTATTTGCAAAGTGACTTCTGTGTTTGTGTGCTCATACTACCATACATTCAGCTGATAATAGCCTTTTTGCAATCACTGCAGTCCCTCTACTCACACTGTTTCTCTCAAGCTGCTAACAAATAAATTCTTCCTTTGGACGCCGGTTGCAAATCCACCAGTCAGTATCTTAAAAACACAGTTTACTTTATCTTCAGCCGCTATTTAGTAAGAAAAAGCCTTTTACAGTGACTAATAATATTTATAATATGATAATACATCATATAAATTCATAACCCATAATGTGCCTCACTCTGACTTCAGCAATTATTTGAAAGAAGCAGGCATTGGTGTTCTCAAGTGAGGATCTCACACTGAAAATAAAGTGAGAGTCAAGTTTCTGCTCAGCTCACAGAAACAAGTGTGTCAAGCTTCTTCCAGAGCAAGTAAGTCATAATATATCATAATACAATTGATATTATCCAATAAACGATTTAAAGCTGTCAGTCTTCACCTACACACATAGTAGATGTCTTATAATGGGCTGTGCCTCGCTATCTGCTGACTACTGATAATTTCTTTTGTCCTGTGTGTATCTGGTCACCTGAGATCACCCTCGTCCAGAGTTGCGTGAATATTGATGGGTGGACAAGGTCAAGAGGCAGCGCCCTCCCACCTTCTTGTGCATGGCAATTAACACTGAAGCAGTGGGAGGGAGGGGCCTGATTTCACTTGCCAGTCAAAGTGCCAATCAACTCTGATTGGCTCTTCTTCCTCTGGTGTGGATGCTGCTGCCGTGGGGGGGTGGGGCAGGTGGGGTGAAGCGAGTTGTGGTTTGAAGGGTACCTACAGTGACGGTTGGCAGGGAAGGGGGTGTTCAAGCTTTTATCACAACTCCCACTACTTAGCGTCTTTGTTTAGCAAAATGGTATTCCTGATTTAATTAACACTTCAATTAGATGTGATTGCATAAACACTCGGCTAATAACGGCAGAAACCCGCTTGTAAGCGGTGCAACATTTGAAGGAGTTTTTTCTCATTATGGCAATGAGAGCAATCTTGTTACACAAATGATAATTAGGTGTCATTAGCACATACAAACTGGGTTAATTAGGGAGCAGGAGCACAAACACTTGAGATGGACTGATCAAAGTTCCAGTCTGACATCGTTAAGCCCAAATCCAGCTGAGGGTAGGGCCACAGAATAATCACTCATATCAGCTATGGAGCCAGACCAAAAACAAAATATGAATACACAGAGAACCATCCATTATGGTATGTTTTTTTTATCATACTCTCAGGCTCCCCCTTATCGTCCCAAGTTTTTCCTCTTTATTCATGGAATATTCCTGTGGTAATCTGTAGCTGCTCAGAGCATCCCCCCACTGCTACAACAAGATGGTAGACTCACACCTGAACTTTGATACTCTTTAGAATAATTGCATATCAGCATACAGCATCACTGTGGTGCACACCAAACAAGCTCTTATGCATGGCAAAAACCCCAGTGTTTGCATAAGCCCATTTATTATGAGTGATAGCGCTGCCTTCACTGACATTTCGTAAACTGGAAGCGCCTAATCTTGTTTGGGCTTGATACTTATTAAAATACCAGAATAGTCAGGCAGCCGATGTCCAAAGCAGCGCTGGCCATGTCCTGATAGGCAGCGTGTTTTTGGTTACAAATATAAATACATTTGTCTTGTGGCGGGGGCTGGCTGGCTGGGTGCGTCTGTGTCCGACGCGCTGTCCGAGGTGAGAGGAGCCCTGTGGCTGCTTGCCTCAGTCACATGATTTATGATCTTAAGGCAGCAAGCAGGAAGACATGGGTGAATATGAAAAAGTTCACCACGGCTGGTGAGAGAGGAAGCTGGTCCTCCCTCCACAGCAGGCCAGAAGAAATGCTGTCAATATCCCATGAAGACAATCAGATGTGCGCTTCTTTGCAATAAAGGCAGGTGGAGGGGGTCTGTGACGGTGGTGTGGAGGTTAGTAGCTGAAGACAGGTGGGGGAAGTGTTGCCGAAATAATTGAATTCTACAATGGCTGGCAGATATCTGAATGTGACTTTGTGCAGCTCCAATCCTTTATCCCTTCCCAGTCCGAGTATTGACAGCTAAAAACAACAGCCATTATCTGTTAATTACATTAACATTTTATCAGCGGTGGGTTGGTGGGGTGCATGTCCCGCAGCTGGAAGATAGCTGTCAGTCAGCAGCATGAGCATGGAGGGGAGTGGAGAGGGGGCTGGAGGAGCAGCGGCCCCTGAGATGCAGCCCTGCAGGAAAAAGGGCCTTCTCCGAGTTGCCCTGCTGCCCCCATGCCCTTGCCCCCTCCAGGCTTAACAGGGAGGGGGCTGACAGGGGCTCGGCACCACCTCCTCAGTTGCCCTGTCCACAGAAGACAGGCCAAGATAACCGCTGACACCTGCCAAGCTATCCAACCCCAGGGCCAGAGACCACCGATTCAAACAAACTACTCAGGACAATGGACTTGAGACACATGCAGACGTGGGATCAATGTCACACTGCAGCTCTCCATGAGAACTAAGGGTGGAGCTGTTGGCACTGCAGCCCTCTGTTAGAACTGCAGTCGTACTGGACTCCTTTTGGAGCTGTCTATCTGTGTATATCAATGGCCACTGCTCTCTGGCTCTGTTGGCCCTGCAGCTCTTTTCTCATTACAGCTCTCATATGTTTTATTTATGCCGTCTGTAGAGTGTCCAGCTCTGCCTGGGCGCTGGCATGGGTGGCAGTGCCAAACAGAGGACAATAAGAGCGGGTGCCAGCAAGCGCTGCAGGACTTGGCAGTGGAATCGGTGTGATGGCCCCAGTCAGGGATCGGAGGGATGGTTTCGGCTCTGCCTGCAGGTCTTTGGGGTGATCCACAGACCTCAATCGCATTACCCCCCGGCTAGTGGGGCTCCCGCTGTGGGGACTTGGCCCTGCCCCTTCCCGCTCCTGGCTCTGTTTATTGATTGGAAGCTGACTTATAACTTAATATTTCACCTGCTTATTTCCCCCACTGAGGCTGCTTCCTGTCAGAGGGGCGACGCAGGGATCAATGGGAACCTTGTCTGAGCAGGGGAAGGTCCCGGCAGGGGTCGGCCGCTGATTGACAGGAGCCCTGCATCCAGCTGGCAGCAGGACAGCTCACGGTCAATGAGAAAAGCCGTGTCACTCCGGCCATACTGGGTCTCTTCACAATTAACAACGTTACCTTGTTTTTACATGGGAGGGTGCTGCGGCGTCCAGTCACGTAGGGGTTAAGGCCGGACCAGCAGCTGGGCTGAACGCACACAAACACATATACCAAACCATACACAAAAAATGCTAAGAACCATTGCTGACAAATAGAGAGTAAGAAAGAAAGAGATATCAAGTGTAGTAATCAAAATGAAAAATGGGTCTCCGGCTGCTTTAAACAAGAGCTAATTTATCACCAGAAAGTACGGATAAGTAGCCGAGTTGTTGCCGTTCAGTAAGTACCCGTTCTGCACCAAATTATTCCACCCCTGCCTGCGTGCAACCATAAATCATACACTTCCACACATCTTTTCCTATTAGCAGCCGTGTTAGGCATGGGCGCGTGCTCAGCTACCAAACACAGACTAATAGGCTACAACTTTTAATTTTGAGAATGCAACTCCCCCTTCAACACTCCCCTCCTCCAATCCCTCATTTTCCAATCCCCCCTCCCCCCCTCACCAGCCCCACCGGCGCCCTCACAGCACAATATTCACATTATCACATACAGGAGCATTACACAATCATGTTTATCACCCAGTGCCAGCCATTCAAGAGCCTGATTGTAAATGCTGTCCTCCTCCTTAGTCCTCCTTTTGTGTACTGTGACTGGGGGGCTTCACGTTACAGACAGGAGAACAGCCCACCTCTATAGATAGAGCTGATCTTTTAGCTCTGGACACAGGGGAAACACCTGCTAGCACTGCACTCCCTGGATGTAGACTACAGACATCAAAGGACTCACACAACAAATAAAGTAAGAAGTACTGAGAAAAAAGTGAGGGGCTACATTTTTAACAGTTTTGATGCAAATAAAAGAAAACTCCCTACGTGTCTATTGTGTCTATTGAGTATACTTTTAATTTTAAGGATCAATACAATAGTATTAAAGAAGATTAAATGTGCAACATCTTGACATTTGATACAAGCTTTAAAGGAATAATTTGACATTTTGAGTCAAATATGTTCATTCTCTTTGTGGTGGAGATACAGGTGAGAGGATCGAACTATTCCTGCTCTCCTGAGCAGCCTATTAGCTTAGCATTAAGACTGGACGCAGGCGGAAACAGTTAACCTGGCTCTGTCTGATGAAAGCTCACCAATTGCAACATAAAATTTGTTTTGTTTTCTCCATGGATGTATTAGAGAACTGGATAGGGCACCGCTGCTCAGTTTTGCTTCCAATTTTTTCCAGCGGTCACTCGCGATATTGCAGTGAATGATCTTCTGTGACCCAGAAAGCATTTTCCCCATAGACCACCATAGACCACTGACATCACCTGTGTGCGAGCATGACGCTATGTGCATTTGTGTGTTGTGTCTTGGGAGTGGGTATGCTTGCTAGATTAAAGCAAATGCTGTACAGATGTGCAAAAATGAAATGTAACACTGGATAAATGATACAAAGGCAAGATTCTTTCTCACATCAAGATATTTTGATTTCGTGGTTTTTGCATTTATTGGCCACTTATTAACCTTTGTTCTCAAATGTCATTTTTTTAATCATTAATTTTTATTATATATTATTAATGTAAAAACTGTCACCAGACAGGAGGAGCTACTTTTGAATTACCTCATGCAAGCTATGCAAGTCACTGAATCCTCCACAACGAGTTCCTGCGAATGTTTCACAATAAAACCCTCTTAAATAAATGAAGGGATTCTCTCAACCAAAATTATAATATAAAAATAAAGGAGTAGAGACAGTGTTGACTTTGAAATGATGGTGCTACACATTAAAAAGCAAAAACAGATTAAACAGAGCAGATTAAAAAGCAAAAACAGAAAAATACAGAGGGAATAATGAATAAAGGCCTGTTTCTAATGTAGTCTGTTTCAAATGAAGCTGGTACCCTCTGCATGCCATCACTTTTCCTTTTTTACTCTATGATGGTAACATCCCTAAAGGAAATGTCTAAACATACAGTGTGCATGGCAGCAGATCGCTCTGTGTTCCTATCGGTCAAAGTGATAGCTGTGATGAGAGAAGTCGTGAACAACAAAAAGAAAATCAAATATGCTAGACTTTCTGTTGGAACGTCATGAGGCGTCCCAGACGTGGCATTGGTTGTCATCTACTATGACACACTACACAGGATCAGAGTTGGGTGTAACGCGTTACAAAGTAACTCTGTTAGAGTACTTTGATTACTTTTTGCAGTAACGAGTAATCTAACGTGTTAGTTTGTTGTTTGAGTAATCAAATACTTAAGTACATTTTCAAACAAGACATCAGTTATTTCCGTTACTTTTAGAATGCTGGTCCTTCAGCTCCGAAACAGCAACGACTGTCTCTTGGTTCTAATAACAGAGATAACGTTAAACCTATCAGTCCGAACGAGGCCATGAGGCTTGTGGCTCGCTACGTGGTAGAAGAAATGCTGCCGTTGTCTACGGTGGAGTCTAAACATTCCACAGGGTTGTCAGTAAAATCCCCACAACTCAAAAGGTGGAGGAGGACTCGCTGACAGGACTCAGGACTCTCAGGACTTGCATTATGCCTGGTACACACTACACGACTTTTCTGCCCGTTCTGAAAATCACTATGTCACATTACACGATTGTGGAGTCATAAAATCGTGCCGTGACACAGACATGACACACTACACGCTGGTACTCACCAATTATCCCCGGTCGTCTTTCACGGCGTATGTGATGTCATCAGGTTATTCTTGTTGTATTTTTATTACTTTGACTATTATTTGAGTCACTGTGTGTGTTCATGTGCCAGCCGACATGTTGTTGTAGTCACCTAAAAGCGCCAGCAGATGGCAGGAGCTACATTTGAAGCACCGTACGCAAACATTCAAGCTGTATCCTCCACAAGTTCCTACAAATGTTTCACAATAAAAGCCTATTTAGAAAATGGGATTCTCTCAGCCGAGGTTATAAGGGGCTTTTAATCTGAAAGAATTTCAGGAAGTGTTGAGTTTGAGATGTTGAGATGTGTTAACTTTATAAAGACAACGGGAGCAGATAAAAGGTAAAAATATGAAGACACAGAGGGATTAATAAATAACGGACCGTCTATAATGTAGTCTGTTTCACATGAAGCTGGGAGCCTCTGCAGTTGTGGTGAGTAAAAGCCCCGCCGCTATTTGTTAATGTTATTACTATATATTATTATATATATCCGTCTCCATTATGAGGATGTAAAATTGTTTGCTAGCTTGATGCTAATGACAGTAAGGTTAACTCAGCGGGTTGACAAAGTGCCTCTGCTGTTTCACACCATCATTTCCCCCTTTTACTCTGTGTGGTAACATCCCTAGAGGAAATATTAAAAACACTGGGGTGTTGTTGTCATACAGTTGTCTATGGCAGCAGATCGTTCTGTGTTTCTACTGGTCAGAGTGACGGCTGTGATGGGAGAATTGGATCTCAGTGAAGGACAAGTGGTCCATAACTTTAATTTTGGAGACAAAAAAATGTAGGCTTAGCGCCCTGTGGTCCATTGCCCAATAGGAAATGTAGAATACTCAAAAGTACTTTAAAAGTGCTTAAGTTACTTTACTCAGAGAGTAACGTTGGAAGTACTTTAAAAAAAGTAACACAGTAAAGTACTTTGATTACTTTTAAAGTAACCCTTACCCAACTCTGCACAGGATAAAACAATGGATTATCGCGACACCAATAGTCGTTCACGATCCGAGCCGACACTGTATGACATTGCGTCGGGCTATAATTGAGCTGATATCGTGTAATGTGAACCGGACAGTAGGTGATTTAACTTACATGATTGTTTATGTGATCTGTGTGTGCCAGCAGTGTCTGATGGCAGAAGTTCATCCATTCGCAACAATGACATTCATTTATTGTATGAATAAAATTGTCTTGGTGTGGCAAAGTTGTAGCCCATCACAAAAGCTAATTCCACTCTTGTTCACAAATCAGCACTATCGGAAAGGTTGATACAAGCATGACCGTTAAAATGTAATTATATTAACTTCTCATGTATTTAAACACCCTTTTTGCAAGGCTGAGCAGCGGCTACTGCCGTATGCTCACAGTTGGGCCACTGAAATTTAATAGGATTAAGACTACTGCGCATGGTCAGTGAGCCATATAACCTGGAAGTAAACTGGAAGCTAGAAACTTTTTTGGCGTATGCACCAAACAAGCACTTCTCACTGGACTGAATAGGCACTCCATCTTGGGGTGCGGTATCTAGCTCTTATAATACGTCAGTGGTTTATCTGTACAAAAACGGAGTGTCAGAATGACAATTTTTTCCTCTGAGCCACATAAACAGCAAAGGCTCCAGGAAGTCACTGATCACAGGCAAAAAACAGCAAAAAATAGCAAAAAGATACAGACAAGATACAGCATGTTACTTTATGAGCTTTAGAGGATGTTGATAGGTTTGTTTTTTTTCATATACTTTTGGACAGAGCCAGGCTAACTGTTTCCCCTGTTTCCAGTCTTGATGATAAGCTAAGCTAACTGACTGCAGCTTCATGGTGAACCTACAGAAATGAGAGTGGTATCTTCTCTTCTGATTCTCAGCCAGACAGTGATGAGTACATTTCTGCATTTATTTAAAACCTCCTCAAGGAAATAACCAAATATGCTTTCTTTCCAAATACATGCATGATATTAAATGCTCCACACCCCCACTCACAACCCACTCCTCAACGGAATAACAACAACAGCAAAACAATGGCCAGCGCAATAAATTCATCACACAGACTCGTGTTAGAGCGGGAAGTCCCAGGGAAGACAGCCGCACCAGCCCCAGTCAAATGCTAAAGGGACGTTATACGTGATGGATGGAGTCTTTGACTTCCAGTAGAAGTGGCATGATGGCCTGGCATCTCTCTGAAGTGCTCCGCTCGCATTGTGACCAAATCCTGTTATGTCCCTGTTTCATTGTGGTGACAGCATGAGGAATGCTTGGTTTTGTTCTCCCCACTGTTGCTATCCATCATGTGTGGAGAAAGAGAAAGAGAGCGCAGTGGCACTTTGCTTTCCACCTCCACCACCAACCCCCCACTCACACACACACACACACATACATACACACGTTTCCCCACACTCCTCTCTTTTTCCCTCTGTTGAGACATCCTGTCTTTGCCACAGTGCACCCGCCGCCCCCTCCTTTTCATCTACACGTGTGTTGTTAAATTATCCCTCCTGTTTTTCACATACTCCACACTCCATTCCAGGGGAGCTCTCTTTATGGGGCACGTGAAAGGACAGAAGAGGAGGTATGTGCCGCAGCTCTATTCAGAAACACTTAGCTCGTAAAGTCAGCCTCCCCTTCCCCAATCAATCCGCTACTTAAAGGCGGATGTAATTTGAGCTCAGTCAATGTGCTTGGTGTTGAAAGCATCCTGCCTGGTTTTCCTAACCTGAAAAAAAAGCCCACTAATGTCCAAGCATCTAATTAAAGCTTGAGTCTCACTTGATCACATTCTGGAGCGGTCAATGGGTGGGGGGGGGGGGGGGTGTAATAGTTTAATTATCTCCCCCCCAAAGTGGTTAAAGCTAATATTTAATTAGAAAATAAACAGAAAACGGAGGCCTCGGTATCAAATCATGATCAATGAAGCAGAGCGAGGACCTATATCGTAATAAGGGGGGAAACTCCCAGCTTATATTGCCACATAAAAGAATCATAATTAGTCAAACGTAATTAGCAGAACATTACAGAATTACTAGGCTGCACAGCAATGCCTTTCATGCTTGTGTGAAGAGAAAGCAAGGAGACGGCAAATCAATGAGCCTAAAATTTGACGGATATGGATAGTGTTTATATACGGCAAACCCTCCAGTTCTTCACAGTGCTTATGGCATTTCATTTTCCTTAATACACATTTAGATTTGAAGGTTTGCACTCAGTAATACCCCATCTGAGTACTGTTATCGCTGTCAATAAGGATAAAAAATTATAACCTGTATGTGGATATTTATTGAGGAACATCCCACCTCGGGCAAAGTATACAGACATGTTGTTATTCTGTTGCTTAATAAGCATCCAGGACCTGGCTCTCTGCATGTAAGTGTGTGTGTCAGTGTGTATGACGCAAGCTCAAGTGTTGAGATCTTATCTCATAAAGAGGCTTATAAATGTACAACTATCTCATGTCACATAAAGGAGCCCACTGATTTATTCCTATTGATCAACTGCCGGGGGCCGCGACAGCCTTGTAACGGAAATCAACACTCCCTCACAGCCAAGGCAGTCTGGCTGCACTGAGACATATGCACACAAGTCGTCTGCCGGACTCTACGGATTAAAATGGAAATTATGCATGATTTATCACGCTTCACTTGAAAGTAACTCTGTGAGAAAGAAATACAGCGTGCATTGTGGAAAGACTGGCGGACAGGTGGACACACAGAAACACATGAATATTGCAGGAGGGGAAAACTGCACAGGCGCTCCATCCCCAACTTTGGCGAGCTTTTAAAAAACAAGTGGAGTAAACTGACACCCAAGTTTACTAAGTGTTTATGTGACATCACAGCTGACCAGTGCTAGACAATGACCCTCAACCTGTCTCTGTATGGTGCCCCCAGAGGTGTCATAAAACCTGGGCAGGGAGCTTTGCTTGGGATGACAGAGTGCCAGGCGCTCTCCCACCAGGACCTAATTTCCCCCTGTGAAAATGGATAGCACGTCCATAGCGTAGCTTAGTTTAAAATGCAAAATGTGGACATTATCTGGCATGGAGATTCAGCGGCATCCATCACGCTATGCTAATGCAGCCCAGTGGTTAAGATATTCTAATGTAAGCCACCCTGGAGATGTAGAGGAATTAACACAAACAGAGCAGGGCGGCGGGAACACAGAGGGGTCAGGAGATAGGACAGGGGAGCTACTCCTGAGACAGGCGCTGCCACACACACACACACACACACACACACTCACACACATACACGGGCTCAAATAAAAAGAAACACACAACGATGTTTTTGAGCATGTGCACACGCTGACATACTCAAATATACTTTGTAACTTATTCACAACCCATCCATACACACATCCACAATCTGACAGCAGGAATATTCACAAAGACAAATAGTTTGATGTTTTTTGTCACTTTAAAAGCAGTTATGACTCAGTTTTTGAACCCATCACCAATTTTCAAAATCCAGCCATGGAATCAACACTGGGGGGATCAAATCTGCCTGCTGAATCAGGTTTTGTTTTTCATTTGGCAAAATATTATTTATTTCCATAATTACAGTTCCTGCACAAATGATGTATGAATGTTAACATTACCTTTTCATGCATGTCCTAACTGAAGAGACCTGTTACTATTGGTACGGTGTTAGTGTTACATCAACAACTGATGGGAACATTAACAGATCCTGATGTTGCCCAGAGCGAGGGGAATATTCTCCACATGTTCATTAGCTAAGGCACAGAATATATGCTAGCTAGCTAGCATTCTGACGGGAATTTAGCATAAGGAACAGAGAAGATAACCATTCATAAAATTATAATTTTCATAACACTTTGCAAACCTACCACAGTCGGCAGTAGCCTAGTAGCCAAAATGACCTGGCTCTGCATTAACCCAAACTCAGCACAGCTTGGTTGAGACTCGTGATGAATGAAGCCCAGCGGTGTCTCAGCCGGGATAGGCCCACATCTGCAACGACCAATCACACCCAGATTTGGCAACCATCAATGAATGGGCCAGAGCACTTTTTGGTGCTGGCTGCGGTTTCATCTGGCAACCATGTCTCAGCTGGGATATGCCCGTGTCTATAACTCCTGATAACAAATTTTGGTGCTGGCCACCATTTAATCCACCTATGACATCTAAATCTGGGCCAGGTTTGGCAAAATGCAACGGGCTGACTGACATTTGGCACTATGAAGCTAGAACTTAGATGAGTCAGCTGACACCTTGGCTCAACTGGACCGAGTCCGATGGCTACCTGGGATGTATCCTAACACTTACATTCTAGTTTTCCACGTTTTAATATATCTGTAAGTACTGAATGCTGATGTATGGCAACAGCACTTGGACAAACCACACACAGAACTGCAGTACACCATAAAACTAGAACTGGTAGTCTTAATAATGGCAGTTTGTTCAGTTTATGTATTTGGGGGGGGGGGGGGGGGGGGGCATTTTGAGCATATTTGAATACTGGAGTGATGTGTCCCCTCAATGTATATTATAATTACTGCCTTGCCAGATGCACACACATTAGTTGTCTGACATCATCGACTACTTGCTCCCATATCTGATTCATTCTCCGTTCAGACTGTCTCTTCCTGGCTGGAGTAATGTTTTCATTCACATTACAGCTGCACGAGCAGTGAGCTTGTTTTCCCCATCCTGCAGGCTGTTTGGGGGCCTGTGCAGAGTCCCAGCAGAGTTCGTCTCCTCAGCTTAGCGACGCTTATGAAAGCCCTGTCCCAGTCCCCTGCTCTGCCTGCCAGAGCTGTAAGGGAAGGCATTATTATCATTATATTAATGTGACATTAATTGCTTTTACTTTTTCACTCCATTAAGTGTGCTCTATCTCTTTGGGAGCCTGGCCAGATGGTTTATCACTTCCCGTGCTGTTGGTAGCACCATTAATGGGCTAAGACACTGGGCTATAAAATAATTGCGCCGCAGTGTTGGAAATGTTCATCGCGCTAATTGAAAAGTAATTGTGGAGGTATAGTGCAACTGTCACGCCATAAAAGCCTGTCATAGGAGAGGAGGAGGGCTTTCTAGTAAAAGGCTATTGTTTGCAGTCACACAGTACAGCAAGTGGTCAAAGCAACGGTGGAACAGCCTTTATGCTAAATGTTAACAGGGGCAATGAGCCATTGAAAACACGACTCTTTTATTTTCTACCACCTCACATATTAATGTAATAAATATATCACAGCAATTCTTTTTATACTGTAGTGATTTACATTATCATAGTGTTTTGTTATGTCTGTAAACCCTATCTACATATTGTAAAATTAACACTGTGAGCAGGAGTATATGAGTCAATTAAAGGTGTAAAATGACAATGCAGGTCCTATGATATGACATTGGAGTGCTGGTAATGATTATTTTGATCAAACCAGGTGCATTATAGCAGAGCTCTTACACCGACTAACCTGTAAACCATCTGTTAAAAACAAGTAAGCATGCAGAGCAGTGAGAAATGGACTATTTTCGTTGTTTTTGCTGACCGAACAAACACACAGTTACGCCTGCCTGCAGCAGTGGGGACGAGGGAGCAGACACAAAACAAACACTGAATCTGAATCAATGACTCTGGAGACCGAAACCTCAGATAAAACCTCTGGTGCATCCTTATTATTCCACTACCCTACATATCTTGTTGAGACATAAATCAGAATTACAATTTCAATAACCACAGCGCTATCAGTAATGAGATATGATTTACTTCTAATGAACTTTGGATATTACATTGCAAGAGTATTAAATCGTTAAAGTGTTAATGTAACATTATAAAATGCCATTAAGCTGGCAATTAATCAGCTTGAAAAATAAAAGGGACGTTTTACTGCTCTAAATCCTATAGATTTCTAATTTTTTCCACAATACTGAGTGTTGAGAATTAAAACCCTGCAACCCCCTAAGTTGTTGACTTTCAAAGTGCATGAGACATATATTTGAGGTGACAAATATTCAACAAGAAGTAGTTTTCCTGAAACGCCGAGCTGTGGAATGTGTGCGGATGCTGCTAAGTGAGGGTCCACAGTTTGTGTCTGTCCCTTTATTGATGAGAGCTTGTTGTTTGAGGTGACGCTGTGGGTTAACGGAAGGGCCAGTGGGCGTTCGTTTAAGCCGTCATTACTAAAACAAAGCAGCCTCTCGCTGCTTATCAGCCCCTCATCGACTCCTCTTCTAGCCCCTGTCGTCCAACGTATTGACACCCATTGACTGGGACTTGAGGAAGAACAGGATGGTGAACTTGTCTAACGCAGATCAGGGTCAGGGCAGGGGACAGAGGATGGGGATGTTTGTTTGTGTGCGTGAGAGAGAGAGAGACCCCTGCTTTCTTCCTCATGGATCCAATAGTGCTGTGTGTGCTCCAAATCAATGACATGGGGTGAAAATGGGGCCTGAAATTGGAATGATTGATTCCAGCAGTTATGATGCCACGTTCATTGATGCCTTTTGATTTGCGCTACTCTCCTTTCGATCCTTCTTACTTCCAAAATGGCCACATGCAGCATATAGACTGTATATTGTGCACGTGGGGGCCGCTTTGAGGAAGGAATACATTCTCTATAGGTCAAACAAGCAGCGTGAACTGTGAGCCGCCTCCACCCCTCACCCAATTTCCCCTCCCTCCCTCGTTCTCTGCTCCTTCCCAAGGTCAATATCCTGAACAATTAGTCCGAAGAGGAGGAGGAGGATTTGAAGCATGGTCGCACCCTCTCCAAATGCCCCCTCAAGGGCTTCAGGGGGCAGCAACGGTATGTCAGACTAAAGTGAAAAGTGTACCCATTCCCTCTTTATGTCTCCATTTTCTACTCTCATTAGGGCCATTCATGAGCACTTAGAGGCCCCCTGCACATCTACACATCACCCCGGTCAGGTCTGCCCTCTCCTCGATGTACCTTTCCCAATCAAATAACTATCATTAAGAGCCAATGTGTCTGTGTGTGTGGCAGAGACGCAGACAGCAAGCTAGTTGTATCCATATAGCGCGATCATACTAATGTAATATTGATTGGTCCCAGTCACCATGGCACCAGGACAATAGTCCAGTCCTCCCGGCCACTGGTCAGTCCCTTCAGCAGCCTCTGTTGCCTCTCTCCTCCCCCACTTGGCTGGCTGGATGATCCATACTGCAGCACATTAAAAGGCATGGTTTTCTGTGTCTTTGCCTGGTAACATAAAGCGCGTAGGACGGCAGCGTCAGAGGACAAAATCTAAATGTATTCATAAACTTCACCCGCAAAGTGGCAGGTCCATATAGTCGTAAATCTCATCCTACCTCTCCTCTCTTTTTCCTCTCTCTGCCAACGCCCGCTGGCCTGTCAAGCCTCGGAGGAAGGGAAAACAAAAACGGGCCAGTCGTCAGGGAGGAAGAGGAGTGTGAAAATACAGCGAGGTGAAGCAAGTACAAATGTTGAGCTCAGAGGAAACTAGTCCCCTGTGAGTACATGTGCAGCACTACACACACACACACACACACACACACCAACTCACACAAAAAAATAGACAGAATCATTACATTCAGCTCAGGATTTGCTGTTTGTTCTCACAGTAGACTCACCCACTTTCTAACATACGTGGAGAAACTTCCTCTGTTCTGAATATTTTCGGTGCGAGACAAAGTGGTGAGTTGACGTCATTTTGAATTCCAAATATCTGAGAGTGTTCCTTCAGTTGTTTTGTCTGGACAGCTGTGCCCTTCCATCCATTGGACCACACATGCACACGCACTGAGAGACAAGCAACTGAAGGTTTGCAGTAGCAGAATTCAGACTGAAGAGAGTGTTTGATGGCAAGAACTGCAGAAGAAGGAAGCTGATTCTCTTGACGTCTCAGCTGCCCGAAAACAAAGAGCACAGGACACCATTTTTGATTCAAGTGAGTGATTTGCATAGAAAAGTTCATAAGCACGGGACATAAGGATATGGTCATAAAAGAGAGCAATAAAATTTTTAACTATGACAGAATATTAAAAGTGGCAGTAAATTGAAGGCAGGCTGCAGAATGACCCTTGTGGAGTGACTTCCTCGGTTGGGACTTCTAATCTCGGCGTATGAGAGGGGCACTCACTGTACACAGAGAATAAAACATCTCCTGCCGACCCCTGACAGATATGGTTGTCTCTCACACTTTCATCCTGCTGGATAGTTAAGATTTAAGATAATGACACAACGACTTTCACATTGATGCCGACATTGAATCTTTTTAAGAGGCCTCCTGCTGCCGTGCCGGGACGGGCCTGTCAGCCACTGGCAGTGAAAGAGTTGAATGTCTTGTGCATACTCGTTTCCCCCCGATGTCGGGAAGAAATTGTTCGTAACATCGGCCCCCTCACACTTGTCTCAACTCATTTATTTCAGCCAAGGTCTGCGGATATAAATAAAAGGAAATGTTACTGGAGCATTCAAACTCGGCACCAGCCTTGAGACCAGTAATGTAACCACATATCATCAAAAGTGCTGAATCTCCCTTTGTCACCACACATGACACGCAATTCCTCCAAACATATTCACGTTTTGTTGCCATTCATACAAATAAATAATCACAGGGAGCCAGGACAGCGCTTTAAAGCTGACCTCTACAGTAATACTGAGTGTCCATCAGATTTATCCTGAGGCTACTAAAAATAGTTATTATTTACCACCCTCAAGCATTTTTCTTTTAACATGCCGGAGCTTCTTCTAAAGCTGGATTTAAAGCTTTTCTCCCATGAATGCAGTTCAACAGGTGGTCCATAGATGGAGCTCTTCTCATTAGAATATACATTACATTACATTACAAAGCTGTCCTCGGGTAACTGCACGCTGTCCTTCATTCTTCAACAGCAGCAGAGCTGAGCTGCAGTGTGAGCTCTACCTCTACCTGCCCTCTTTGTGAGCAGGGGAAAAAGGCAGCAGGAAAACAAACATGCCGTGATGTTGAGGGGGAAATGTTGAGCAATATCTAACTTTGTCTCAAAATGATATAGTGACCATTTTTATCGTTGTGTTTCTCTGCCTTACTTAACACACCGGACCCCTTGTGAGAGAGTGTCAAACCACAAACCACCGGGTCCCCGGAGCAGTATGACTTAATTGAGCTATCCTGGGAAATCTAATTACAATAATGCACAGAGGATTGTGTAATATTCCCTCTGCTTCTGCTCTAACACCTATCCCTCACACACACGCACATGCACTCTAACTCACACGCACACACCTACACACACACACACACACACACACACACACACACACACACACACACAGATGAAATGAGCAGGGAGGGTGAGAGTAGACATAGAGATACGGATGTGTTAGAGGGTTCGGGGATAGGCACAAACTGCAACAACCGTAAAACATTTTCACGGGAGATGTTTTAATCACGATTCATGGGCCAGTAAACCTTTAAACAGCAGTCAGTCAGACCCACTGGGCAGCGAGGACAAAACAATGACATTGTTATATGATCAAAGAGTGCAGCACGGGGACGAAATAAAGTTGCTTCTTCTTTGCTTTTTTAAAAAAATATATATAACCATTTTTTTAAATAGTTCCTCAAAGTTTGCGAGAAGGGTCTGCATAAACAGTTCAGCTGAAGGTGGGCGGGTGACACAGGAGAACAATATTAGAACAAAAGCGCACTTAATTTGCTCGTTTGATATTACACCGTACAGCTGGGCAATGATCATAGCCATATCACTGTAGAGAGTTATTGAGCAAATCACAGCAATTCAAACGCGGCCATATGCAGTGTAACTCTGTGCTGCTGGGGCCAGGAGACAAGCTATAGAACACACACGCACATACACACACACTGGGAGTCCTTATTGGGATTTCTAAAATAATCCATCCTCTGGCTGTGCTCATTGACAGTGTTAATTCCACTAAAAGTGCCCTAAAATGCCTGCCGATATGTGAGCTTTTTCTGCACAAAGACAATAGGAAGAGTCCTGCAGCTGTACACTGGAGGTATTGATGCTTGTCAGGCATCAACAGAGGCTACCTTTGTGTCTGGCGAGGACTGACAGTGTGAGAGGCACTTTGGGTGGCTGCATTTTGCATGAGTGACACTACAAAGGGAGATGACTGGACACTGAAATGAATAAATTTGATTGTGTAACATCAAATTTATTTGAGAGTTCTCGTGCGTGTGTTGTGTTGAAACATATCGAGGGCTGGGAAGCAGATGTGATTTGTGTACAGTTTCTTATGGAGTCAATATGTGTGTATGTGTTTGTGATGGAGTGCAAGGTCAAAGGGACACAGGGGAGGGATGAGGAGGGGGGCGGTGGTGGTGAACTAAGAGGGGGGTTGCTACCATGCCCAAGGCCATACCCACACAGACGGACACCATATTGAAATTAGCAAATGGACTGCATAGTGTCGCTTGCTGCCCCATTTGCGGTCCCCTCTTCTCAGAGTGATATACAGATGCACCCAGTGATGGGACATCACTGCTTCAAAGGGGCAGCAGGGTGGGGTATTCGAGAGGGGGGTCTGGCTAACCTCCCCCCCGTCCTAAAATGAAATGGGTTGACTCTTATTTATTTACAGCATGTTTTGCACTCATCCCATAACACTGTAAATTACTTGCATGGTCAAGGCTCCTTTCTTAGGCAAGGAGAGAGGGGAGAGAAAAGGACATAAAACATGTGATCTGTATGATATTTAATTCAGGAATCACATATGATCTGTCAATTTCCATATATCACGCTTTATGAGTCATATTTTAAATACAAAATCACGTTTATGAATATAAATGTGTGAATTACGAGCGGTCATATGTGTTATATGATGTACAATATGACTATAGGCCCCAGACAGAGTGTCTTGCCAATATTTATGAGATTTCTACAGTATATCTCGTAAGAGGATAAGGGATGGGTGATTTCCTGGCTGGGGTCTTAGGTGGTTGATCACGGATCTATTTCTCACATGGCGCACATTCTCATCACGCTGTTGACTGTTTGACTCCCTGTTCATCTCTTTCTGAAATGCAAATGGCATGGAAATGGAAACAAGGATGATCAAAATAAAGAAGATGATGCAGTGTGTTTTACGACCTGAAATACGTCATGTAATTTACTGTTATAAAAGGATGCTGAAGTTTGGTTTGTTTGATACAAGAAAGCTTGACACTTAGTTGAACTTAATTATACGGCAAAGCAGGCAGCAATGGAAACAGTACTCTGTGTGTGTGTATGTGTGCGTGTGTGTGTGTGTGTGTGTGTGTGTGTGTGCGCAAAGAGAATTCCATCAGAGGGAGCTCTCTTGGGACCAGACCTGGTCTCTAGCTGAAAAAAGGCAGGGGCCTCCTCCATTATGGCAAACAAGTGCATTTGCTTTAAGGCCAGTGGAGATTTCTAACCTTTGCTTGACATGCCGAAAAGGTCAGGCCCCATCCGTGGCTTCCCTCTGGAGTTGAGCCTGACCATTTCCTCGCTGCTCCTGTGGACCCTGGGAAATCCCTGGATCCACGGTACCAACAAGCTATTGTGCAGGTAGTCTGCAAATAACATATGACAAAATTTGTCTTTCTGTGTTAAGGAGGAGTTAGTGGCATTTGGCGATGAGGATTGCAGCTTGCAACTAGCTGAAACTTCTCCCAGTAAGAATTCCTCTAGTGTTTATTATTCAGGAGGTTTTTACCAGGAGCCAAATTATCTGCAGAAGTCTCTTCTTCTCCAAAACAAAAGGATGCAGTGATTTAAAACGGTAAAAACACTGAATAAAGCAGTTCCATGTTAAAAAATAAGTGTTTTCCCGACATTTTTAAAAAGTGTGACTGGCCCTAAAGCCAATGCTTGGTTTGTCTGTTCTGGGCTACTGTAACAATGTAGTGGTGCAACACGCCGATTGAAAACACAATTCTTATTTTCAAGTGATTATACATTAAAGAAAACATACTTATTATATTATCTATTACATATCAGTTTCTGCCTATATATCCCCCTAAATCCAACACACTGGACCTTTTAATCACAGCTCACTATTTTTTGTCTTTGTCACACAGGAATGGCACATCACATATAAAACGGAAGGTTCAGGGGTCCTCTGCAAGGAAATTTTGAGACTCAAACATTTACTTTATTACAATCTGGTAAATTTTTGTGCAGCAATGTGACTTTTCTGCATCAATTTATGGTGTAAAAGTCCTTTGCTATTTTAATTATTTCGTTGTGGCAGACAAATACACACTCTAAATATTGAGGGGAACATATCCTCTGTGTTCCCCCCAAAATCTACACTTATGACTGGTCAAAATATTTTGCAACTTTAAAAAAAAAAAAAAAAAGAAAATTCATGGTGTGAAATGACAAATATACTGTAGAAATATAAGCAATTGTTTTGCCTGTTTCAAGTTCCAGACATGCCCAGACCAATCACAGCTGCACACTCAGACGAAGCAAATGTCTTAATATGTTTCAAAACACAGACCCGACCCTCAGTAATAACAGGGTAATTGTGTTAAACGCCTATGAAGTGAGCACACACAGCACCCAGTGTGAGTTTTTCGCCATTTGATGGACGTATCCATGCTTATCAATGTTCCTTATCTCCCTTCATTATTTCCAAACCAGTGGTTAAATTGGAAAAGCCCATAAGAACACATGAATACATGGCAGAGGCAATAAAACAGTAGGGGAGAAGAGCCCCCCCACCGCATCCCACACCAGTGTTTTCCTTGGGTGGAGTGAGATACATTCAGCAGATAGTTGGAAATATTTCTGCTCCCCCCCCCAACAGCTTCATATCAGTGAGCAGCACAGATAAAGATACAGTTGGGCAAATAAATCTCAAATGAAGGAAGAAAAGCCTTCACATGCAGTTATCTTGTGTGTGAGTGTGTATGTGTGCAGTTTATTACCTGCCCCACTCTCTCGCAGCGCTTTGTGTTCCTACAATGTTCAAGTGTTGGGGAACAACTGATTTTAGCTAAAAGCAGTATTTTCTCTGCAGCGCCAGAGGGTCAGTGTGGTCTCATCCTAACAGGCATCCTGTGCGGTGGCGGCGGCGGCCCCCCAGTGGTGCGCTTGTCTTTGTATCTCATGGGACTTTTTCTCAGGGGATTTCGTGGGTTCGCTTTAATTTCTTATCAGCTGAAACACTGAAGCTTGTTCATGCAGATTCCTTCTGAAGGACCAGAACCACAGTTTGGTCCAGAAACTACAAGACCTGATTATTTAATTTCCTTTTTTTTTTGCTCTAGATTTTTATTTGGAGATTGATATTAGATCAACAAATGGGTGCTTAAACTGCACTTATGGTGAAAGTCTCGCCTTTCACTGCATGGTTGCATGATGGTCTGATGAAAAAATGTAACCAGAGTAATTTGACAAACTGGGACAAAGGTCCGCTGATGGCCACTAGGTTTTTTAGGACAGCAACTCAGCCATGCATTAAGTGGTGAGCAGAGCAGGCGTGTAACCTGATAAATGCACTTAAAACAGTGAAGATGGACAATGAGAGGGCGAAATCTCAGATGGCCCCAGCCTGTGTGCCTGCTAGGCACTTTGACAGCCTATTGATCAGCCAACGAGAGTCTTGGGCAGGGTCAGAGGTGTGAGGATGCATGGCTCAGATACTGCTAGTGGGACAGGTACAGGACAGCAGTAACCAGGATCTATTAGGAAATAGATCTACTCCTGCAGAGCTGGTTACGTTGTCCTTTTTGTTGAAGATCAGACGTGTTGTTGACTGCTGGCGCTGGCAGTTTCCTCAGTGGAGATGGGTGAAATTTCTCCTCCAATATAATACACAACAACAATATAGCAATCTGTCTGTTGTTTGAAATTGATGTGACGTAACGTTTTCTGTCTGGGACATTGATAGCCCACGGTTGTGAAAATGCCCAGCTCCTGTTATTGAATAGTAATAGGCTTGTCGGCCGGTGCCTCCAATTTCACAAATGGAGCAATAAATACACATAACAGAATCAGTGGAACAATAAGAATGCCTATAATGGATGGTTGTGCCTCAAAAACAAGGAGGAGCGTGTGGGGAAGGGGAAGGGAGAGGGAGTGGGGGGTCAAAAGAAAATTTGACAAAGGAAAGAGATGAAAACTGTCTGTATGTGTGTGTGTGAGAGGGGAACAGAGAGAGAGAGAGCGAGATGGTGGCCCACTCTTCATTTCTGTGCCACAAGCTCTCCTGGGCATTTGCGTGCTCCGTTTTCAACCTAAGTGTAATTTGAGCCCTGGGTTGATACAAAGTGTATGCAGCAGCTCTGTTCAAACCCAATCACTCACCCTGACGTGTAATCCTTTCCCTCACCATCATCAACGTTGCTTTGGGAATAATGAAACACACTTAAGCAATACACAGCAGTCATACAGCTGCGAGCGGGGCCGCATCTTGATGAGATGCCTCGTAACTCTAATGAAAGGTGTTTTGACCTGTCAATGGAGGTAAATGATTGCCTTGCTACTGTATCTGTGGGAAACTTATTGATGGCAATATCTGGTCCAACCGGATGATTTGCATGAGAAACGAGGAGCACATTGCTTTTAAAAATACAGCACCTGGCAACCGTGCTCCACATTTTATTTGCGCGGGGCCTCCAGATCTCCTTTTTCATTCCTTTCATCCCCAAGTCATCTCGTCTTGTGATGCCATTGTTTCCACAAAGAGGATTATTACAATTAATTGGTTAGCAAGACATTATTTCAAAAAGGGAAATTGGCTCTTATAATTATATAGAGAAGGGAATACTTTAACTCCCTGGAATATCAGCTTCCTGAAATAATGGAGCTATAGCCCCTCGCTTCCCCCACCTCCATCAGCCTTAGTGTGTCTGTCTGCCTGTTTCCTGTGACGGATCCATTTTCAACAGCTCCTGGCCCTGCAGTGGCTGCGGTTGATGGCTGGATGGATGGTTGGGTGGCCTGCGTGAATCTCTGACTGGCTCGACTCACGCACTGCCACCCATCTGTGGTCTGCTGGGAGCTTCGGTCTGCTCTTTGTTCTGTCTCAATGCTGAACTCTCAGTCAGTTCAGTGTGTGTGTGTGTGTGTGTGTGTGTGTGTGTGTGTGTGTGTGTGTGACTGGCCAGTAGAATGGGTAAATACACTGAGCAGAGGGCAGGGTTAGTGTAAGGGTTGCTCTACCGGGTGAATGACTAAGTAGACACACTACACTGATGGTAAACACAGAACAGAGCAAATGGGTATTTGAAATGTGATTTTTCTTTCTTTCTTTTTCTTTCTTTCTTTCTTTCTTTCTTTCTTTCTTTCTTTCTTCTTTTTACAACTAGTAGAATAAATATTGTTTTTTTTAGCCATGCTAACAGCATGGCTAGCCACTGATATCGCAAGCATGCTGCATTGAGTATAGATTGGGAAAAAAAGGGTGTAGCCACCGTGACATCACCTATTGGTTTTTGGACTCCCATACTGAAGCTTGGAGTTTGGCACCATCTTGAATTTTTGGAGCCAAAAGTGAGTTTATATGGATGAGAGGGTGGAGCTGTGAAGGAGCGAGGGGTGGATCAGACAGCCTGTCACTCAAAGCTGCCAAGCCCTTTATTATGCATAACCCTAAACCTTAATAAATGTTAAATGGGCAAGTTCTATAATAATTTACCCCCTGTACAGTCACCATGACCGGAGAAAGCTGTAGCTAAAGAGTGTAAACCATTTTTTGTACCAGGGCGTAATCATGTTTACTTCTGCAGTAAAGTCGGGGGAATTTTAACATGGAGGTCTATGGGGATTGACTCGTTTTTTGGAGCCAGCCTCAAGTGGCTATTAAAGGAACTGCAGCTCTTGGCACTTCCACTATGGCTTCATTTTTCAGCCCCAGATGTTGTCATTTGGGGACTGACTGACTGTTGATCTGATGGTTGGTCCATCAGTTTTGTTCAGACCAAAATATCTCAAAAACCATTGGATGGATTGGCATGAAATGTTGTTCAGTTATTCATTGTGCCCAAGAGATGAATCCTACTGACTTCAGTAATCCTCTGACTTTTCTTGTCACACCACCACCGCGGGAAAAAGCCCCCTCATGCAAAGAATTTCAATATCCAGCCTACTGGATATATTGGTGCAAAATTTTGAACAGACCATAGACTGTATATAAAGATCGATGTCATGACAGCATCGTAAAAGTGAAGCCAGAGCATCTTGATTGTCCTCAGTAGCTGGCTGCAGTAAAGGTAGAAAACCCCACCCTTTTCATATTAGCCCATGGTACATGTGCCAAACTAAAAAACCAAAGTTCATGTCAATTCCTTTTTTTTTTTTTTTTTTTTTCCAAAAGATGATCTCTGTCATTTTTGGTAGTTCTTATCATCCTGATGTATGTTCAAATGTTTATGTTTTTTTTTATAAGTTTGGTTTTGGGAGGAAGTGGAGATGCGTTGTCCATCTATATATACAGTTCCCAGATGATATATCCACATAACTTTAGTAATTCCTTGACTTTTTCCTCTAAGACCACTAGAGGCTAATATTTTTTTGTCTTTAGTTTAGTAGGCTTGATGGCTATTGCATGGATTGCTAGGAAATTTGGTAGGTTACAGACATCCATAAACCCCTGAGGATGAATTATAAAAACTTTGTTGTTACCTTAGACGTTTCCTCTGAATTTAGTTTTGGTTGATGACCAAATATGTGGAACACGAATGGCGCTCCCATCAGCCTTAGCAGTATTTTGTGCTGATTAGTAAGTGTTAGCATGCTAACATGCTAAAACAAGATAGTAAACACGGTAAATGTCCCAACTAAATGTCAACATGTTAGCATTGTCTTTGTGTTAGCATGCTGATGTTAGCAGCCTCACAGAGCCTCTAGCATCTTGTTTAAAGGCTGTAACTTTAAACATACTGAATATGATTTATAATTTTTTTTTTATCTTAATACTTTGCTTAAGAACAGATTTTAAGTTCCAGCACAAAAGAATCACAGAGTTCAGGTAGTATTTAATTCATTGATCCTTTACCTTTTTGAAAATCAAAACGTAAAAGTTACACAGATATTGGTGATTCAATGATCAGAGATATCAATGTACACCATTGCCAAATGATATATTTCACACCATAAATACTCATAGCACAGAAGCAGGAAATCAGTAACCTGCCTCTGTCTGCAATTTATCATCAAGGGACCAATTCTGACACACTGATGTTCATAAAAACACATACCCGCTTAGTAACCAAAATGGGGGTCACACCCACTGATGGCCAAGTCATGTGGTCAACGTGAAGCATGCTTTACCTTTACAACAGATCTATGAAGAATGAGCGGGAAGAGAAGATCAGTAACTACAATTACAAATATTTTGGCAGGAGCACTGAGGGAGAGAAACGGTTCTTGATAAAAACATGGATGGCTCAGTTTGTCACAGATGTGAGGATGATAAAGAGCAGAACGCGTTGAATCAGAGAAATATTGACAATATGATAATGAGGTAGTAGTCAGCAGGGCGCTGCATACTTTATTTTCAATGGTATTTCGGCAACCTACTGTATTGACGCTGATATATTTACACACTTAGACACAGCTTGTAACGTAAGACATGTTTTCTTTTACTTAACACAGTGCCATATTGCAAGGTAAAAAGAAAAACAGGGAGATGAGAGGACTCCCGTTATTATGATTCTTATGGCTGATCATCTTGGGCCACTACAAAATTCTAGTTGTAAAGATTTTATGCAAAAGTTTTCATTTATACTGCACTTTTATTGAAACAAAAGTCTTTTATCAGTGGAGCAAATCAAATATAGTTCTTCTGCTATACAGGATACATGTTTCTGATTAGAGGGATTTAGAATATGTCACTCAGTAGCATACAAATTCTCCCAAATCTAAGTAAAAGCATGCTTTGTTTAGCATGGTTCCAGTCAGAATTGGTCCCTGTTGCATTGCACAACAGTTAAATAACTCAAGTTATATTGTCACCCTCTAGAGTGGAGCTTGTTTATTGGACAGCGGCTAGTTCAAGTTGGGGTGATTGGGTGCTGGAGTGGGGTAGTTGTCCTCCATCACGTGACCAATCACGCTGCTGTATAAAAGGCATGCCGGCCGCTGGATCAGTGCTAGCCACTGATATCGCAAGCATGGCGGCAACTCTACCCTACTGCAATGTCAGGGATTCCTTTGATCACAGTATCATATTATTGTGACAGCGCCACAATTTATCACATCACATAAAATCCTTCAGTAGTATAAGCATTCACCTCCAACACGTTCTCTCTCACATGGAGAGGAGCGGCATGGCTCGGCTGGACTGGACTACAGTATTACTCACACCCAGCGTTAATGGACATGGAGTTAAACACAGGGAGAAGGGAACTCAAGGCCTCTCTCTCCCACCACGGATCACACCTTGTACTGACACGCTGTTGGGCTGCTGTTACCCTTAGGAGCATGGTGACACTTTGTTTCTTGCATAGCTATTCACATGTGCACGCGTGGGCATCCCGAGGTCTCCTTGCAGACGCCTGCCTGCCTCCTGGCCGGTGGCAAGGGTGTTACTCTGCACTGGCCACTGTGTCAACATGAGGTCAAGAAGAAGTGTTCCACGTGTCTACTGTACTCCTGGAGGGAGGCCGCGCAGACAACAACCTCCTGCTGGGTTAAAAATAAACCCAGTGTGAAGTGCCGCCACTCCCGCTCTGCACCTGCCATTTACCTCTGTTTGGTTGAAGCTCTATAAATGCAGGCACGGCTATTAAAAGACGAGAGGTGTCTAAAATGGTGAGAGCAGATGCTGGGCACCTTGCTCCCTGTGTGTGGGATGACTCTGCCACAGGCTTAAAGGGGCCCGAAATAGAGTGGTTGACATATGGGCCTCTGATTGTTTGAACAAGGAATCTCCTGGACTTCTGCCACTCGGCATAAATCCTTTGATACTGCCACACCAAACACGCTGATCATCTTTCACCTAGCCCGAATCAGGTCATCTATTTGCATGCCAAGTGGCAATTTCCACGGGCTTAAACAATGACCAAATTTGGGGTTCAATGGGTTACATGAGCAGCACAGACACAAACCACTACGAGGAAAGGAGAGACGAGAGTGGTGTGTCCCGCTGGTGGGACTGAGATACACAGGCATGGTCTTCTAGCAACAGCAGCATTGAAAAGCACATGAACGATAGGAGGTTAAGCCCGGCTTCCCCACAGCTCCCTTTATTGCTGAGTTACTACAGAGTAAGACGACTGACTACTTGTACCTGTCTATGCTAGTTTGGTTAAACATGGGACCAGCCAGTCTTCCAGTCTGAGACGGATCCACAAAGATCACACGGCTTACTGCTCTGGAGAGGTATATCCAAGGACATTTAAACTGATAAGAGTTCACATTTAGGTAACAATTTTAGTTCTTTTTTTTTCCCAGGAGGAGAACGAGAAAATGGCCACCAAGTTCACCAGACTTTGAACTGTACACTCAGTCTTCCATTAATAAATATATACATGTCCTGGTCAAGTCCAGGTAAAAAAAAAAAAGAAAACACAAATGCAAGACAAGTGAGTCTGTTTATGGTTGTTGACACCTCGGCTGCCTTCAGAACAAATTTAAGGAACTTTTAGTTCTCTGAAAAAAAAAAAACCTCTTTATCTTGTTATCAAGAACTGGCAACTACTTATTCTGAAGATGCTGAGGGGTCCGTCTTCATATACAGCATGACCACTGACAATTAACAAAAACCAAAAAAATTATTACTGTACATAGTATTTCTTATATATTTTAAATTAATCTGCATCATTTTTATATTTATACTAATAACCAAGTTTTGCATTTTTTTCTTTAGTGTCCCAGGGTTCCAGGAGGAGGAGTGAGAGAGGTCAGTCTCTCTCCTGCCTAGCACAGTCAGTGGGGGTCTCCTTCTCCTGAGTACCCTCAGCCTTGGTTCAAGTCACTTTCTGTATCGCTAATGCAGCCCTCCACCTTTGCCGTCGCCTTGGCCAGTCTGCCGCCCTCCGATCAGACCTTGGCCTCCAGCATCTCTAGGAAGAGTTTGTGCATGGGCACCTTTCCCTGCACTTTGATGCTGTAAAAGTGCTGCACAGCCTTGGTGGCCGTCTGCCGAAGCAGAGGCAGGGTCATGAGCAGCTTGCCCGCCCGCCGCGGGTCCTCCTGGTGCTGGCTGCTCTCGTAGTCCTGCAGGGCCTCGTGGAGAGCGTCCTGAAGCTTCTGGACCGCCTCCATGTCCTCTATGTGCATGGAGTCTGATGGGACGAGAGCAGAGGAAGCAGCGTGAGGATTGATGGATTTTCAAATTTGACAAGAGGAGAAAAGTAACTTGTAAGAAATGTAGTTTGCACTTTGAGACACTGGTAATATAACAGGAGTGATGGGAAATGGATTTTTCTAAAACTAAATTAAATCTCATGATTGATCTTTACTGCTCTGTCTGTAGCAGTAAGGTAGGGGAGCACATTATCAGTATAACTCACGCCCTGACAAGATAAAGAATAGATCATAAAAAGGAAAAAACAACATCTGCTTTATTTCATTTATTTATTTATTTATTTATTTAGTCTTTGGTGGACTAGGAGGGATATTCATATGGCCCTTGACCAGCGAGACTGAAAATCAATGTTATCCTGCGGTAACAATGGCATGAATAGCACCCAATCTCTTCTGAGCAAGTACACATTAAACACCTCACTGTTCCAAAGGACAGATTGTTTACGAACAAAAAAACAAGGAAAAGAAAGGGGCTCCATTAGAGAATTGGACGCCATAAACAAGCCTGAGATGAATGCAACACTTCCTTTCAATTAATTTCCTTCCTTCTCCCTCAAAGGAGTTTCTGACCATCAGAGTGGAGGGAAAACAAACACTAAGAGGTTCAATTTACAGCAAGATGCTGCAGCAAAACCAGCTCTCTAAATATAGCAGTTAAAACCAGCAAATAGATATTTCCCTGTAAATGTTTTGTGTTATTTAAAAAAAGTCTTTCTTTTTATGTTGTGCTAAATAAAATCTGACTCTCTCAGCTTCAGTCAGCCCAGATCTCTCCCACCTCCTGGCCAGTTTTAGAGCAGTCTACAATTTCAGTCTGGCTTCTCTCCGGTGTTCTTTGCTCCTATAACGTTTCGCTACACTGCCACCATTTTTTACTGATCCTACTGTACATCATGTTACAGCACTCCCCTCTCATTCTCGCCTTTTCCTGCCCCTGTTTCTACCTCCCAGCCTCTCTCAGGGACAGTCCCGGGTCGCGGTTTCTCTCACTGGTTAACCGGTGTCTGGCACTCCGGTGGCGGCACGTCATTGGCTGCCTGACTTGTCTCACCTTGGCGGTGCATATTTTACCACACGGGACAATAAAAGGCAAAACAGATTTCAGACTTCGCCCCAAATTCATTGACTGGAACAACTGTATTCCCAAGACCTTGAGACATTTCTCACCCTGACGGTTTTCAAATCCACAGTGGTAAAATGAAGTAGGTCGTTTTGTAAAGTGAATGTGGGAGGGGAGGGCGGTGAGGGGGGGTGGAAGAACAAAAGGCAAAAAAGAAAAAAAGAATCACAGATGAGGATGTGGTGTGACATAATTATCTCTTGTTCTTTTCACAGAGGCTGGATTCACAACCTAACAAGCTGCATTCTTTTTTTTTTTTGTACAAATCAAACTCGTATTTTCTTCTATTTTTCACACTCGCAAACACGTTTTGGCAATAAACCTGATCTGAACCTGCTATAATTGAATGTTTTGCAGGGAGGGGATAAAAAGGAGGAGAAAATAAAAAGAGAGATGGAGACATCTCAACAGATGGGCAGGAAAAGAGGGCAGGAGACAGCAAGCATGCAGCTTGTAGTCCTTGGAGGAGGGGTAGACTTAAAAAAAACAACTTTGAAGAAACAATTTCCTTGCAATCCATCAGTGAGCCCACGTCGATCCGATTGATAAACTGCTAATTACAAAATCAATCGCTATGAATTTTCACAGCTGTCAGACAGAGGGGCTCCCGGGAGAGCGATCTCCCAGAGACCTTGTTCTAACATTCCGGACACCCTCCTCCTCCTCCTCCTCCTCCTCTTCTCTCCTCGACCCCCATCTCTCCTCTCTCCCACACACACTCCACCTCCCTTCCAAAGCTCTGTTGTCTGAAAGCAAAGGCCCACCATCAGCATTTTCATTTTTCAGCCCCGGACAAAACAAGGGAGAGCGGCCCAGTGACCCAGGCATGCATTGATCAGAGCGGGACAGGTCCTGCCTCCTCAAAAGGAGCCTGTCAATAGCGGCGTGCCGTCTCCGCATTGGAACAAACGAGGCCCATCACTCCCTGATACTCATTCCATTCGACTTAACACATTTTATTGACAGCCCCTGTGCTCCTAATGAAATGCTAAATTTATCTCCCGTGGCTGCTGTGCCCTGCAGCTACTGTTATGGAGATAGAGAAAGGGAGGGGAGAAGGGAGTGCTGGAGAGAAATACCACAACATGGAAGGTGTTCAATTAAAAAAGCTCAGTCCCTCCATCCCTCTTTCCCCATACACTGCCCTTATCTTCCCTCCATCTCTCCATCTCACGCTCCAAACTAAAGGTTACACCGAGAAACTCCTGAAAAACTAAGAAATGTCATTTCTGAAACTGTGTCAAACAATACCTCACTGTTTCTGGATATTACACTGGCTAGTGTGCATTACTCAGAGGTCCAGTCAGGAAAACGTGAAATATTCTAAGTGAGTATAACACTGTTATTTCCATGTGAAGATTTTTTTTTTTTAAAGCACAACTGTAGTGTATTCTTCATATATTGTGTGCATATTAATCTGTTATGTCAGTTGATAGGGAAAGCTAAAGTTTTCACTTATTCGTTAAAAAGTGAATTTTATTTTTGTGTTTTTATTGCAAAAAAAGCAGTTTGTTAATATATATATTTCACCTAATGCAATAATGCTTTTACAACATTAAAAAGAAAAATTGAGTGGTAATATCAAGATGTTTTTAAAACAAAATCCAATTACATTGTTGAATGAAAGAATAGGGGTAAAATTTAGCAAACCAATGACTGCTTTGGGACATATTTGTTCCTCTGAAAGTAACTCTAAATTCTAAATAGTATTATAAATATTTCAAGAAATTTTTAACATATTTGATTAACAAGAGGACAGATAAATTATGGTAAAAGTGATATTTCTGTTGCTTTAATATTATTAGCACAATTGTAATGTGATTATTATGAAATACTATGATATCAAATACTTAAAAATAACAATGAAAGTGATTTTTATTTTTTTTTGTATTGAAGTTATTCTCAAATTCTTCTGATACCAATGGAAAACATACCGTAGTTTCCATTAAAATGCATGTAAAATTCGCATCAGTGCAAAGTCACGACAACTGAATGCTATTTACGATGCGCCAGTGTGCTGAAGACACCCCACCTGAGTTGGCGAGAGCGATGGCCTTGAGGGTGACAAACTCCTCCTTCTCCACTTTGAGCTTCTTGTATTTGCGGACCAGCTGCAGGATGGAGACGTAGAGGTCGAGCAGGCCTGTCAGCCGTGAGTGCTCCTCGTCCATAATGTAGTCCTCGGCGTACACCAGCTCGTCCTCGTATGGCAGCGAGCGGAACACGATGCTGAGGATGAGGATCTCCATCCAGGCACTCTGCAGTAAACTCATCTGGTCTCCCAGAGAGAGAGAGGAGAAGCCTGGAGGGACAGAGAAGGGGAAACTGTGTGAGGATAGGAGGATATAAAATGGCGCAGAGTCTGTGTGTGTGTGTGTGTGTGTGTGTGTGTGTGTGTGTGTGTGTGTGTGTGTGTGTGTGTTTATGCATTTCTGTTCAAACGTACATAACTGTGCCTCCACCATGATTCAGACAGAAGTCTTCTTTCATCGTAAAGTTCTACTAAGTAAAAGGACAGATGGCACTTTGACTTGATCAGTAAACCAAACACGACTTGTCAAGCCCTGGTAGCCTGGAGTACATGCCGAGGCACATGTTAGCGAGCGGTGTTTAATTTTAAATGCACAGTGGAAGGTCCTCTTTGAAGCCAGTGTCAGAGCACTTGAGTGGGCTTTACTGTAAGTGAGGACAGTAAATCGGTGCAAAGGTCCGGGATACACAAAGCCATGTGGTTACCCCTTGTATCCTGTCACACCTCTGTTGGTGTGAGGGGGGATTAGCACCGAGACACATTCGCATTGGAGAGGTTGAGGACATGACATGCACCGTGTTGCGACAGGATGTGATCAGGGGATGCGGCAGCACACACAGATACACAAACGTGTGTCAACCAGGGAAACAAAACGCGTGTGCACATGCGGATCATGACACTTATACGTATGCACATAAATCCATACACATAAAAGAACGCACAGACACACACACAGCACAGGGGTCACGTGGTTCAAGCCCAGCCTGAAGACCCGCTTAAACCCGGGGCCTCATTCTCCAACAGCAGCTGGATGAGCTGAAATTGGCTCGGGCGCATCAAACCGCTGTCATTCTCCCTTCAACACCTCTACATATGCTCAGAATAGAACATTAAATAAAACAAACTGATAGATCCCTGAAAGATGAGCTGTGAGAAACTCAAACAAATTAAAATGGGTAAAGGTAAAAAGAGAGAGGAAGAGAGAGTGAGGAGCAGATAACCAGATAGCCATCTCATCCCTTTTCCCTTCGTGCTACCCTTCAGCTGTCAATAAACTGCATGAACCCCCTCCACTCTTTCCCCTCCATCTCCCACCTCCCCTCCTCCTGCACAGCGTGCCTGCAGGCGCCCCATTCTGACAGCATATTAGGCTCTTCAGCTCCGCCCCTGATTAATATGATTGCTTTTACAAGTTTGCCGTTGCCACGCGACCTGCCGCCGCGTGATTAAGTGGCGATAGATTACAGTATTGACCAGGGTGTTCACACCGCACCTATTCCCCACATTTTCTCTTAAATATAAATGATCTCACTGGGGTGCAGCCACCAGCCTGATGTTTATCTACTCCTGCCAGGACGCCATGAACACACACACATATATACACACGTGCAGGTTGAGAAGAACAAGAGACATGATGAGGAAGTGTGAGAGAAAGTGAAAAAGAAAGAGGATGGACAGAGAGACAGGCAGAGAGAAAAGAAGAGCCAGAGCGAGTAGTACCTGAGTGTTCAATTTCCCTTATCGTGGTGATGACCACTGCAGGGGAAGAGCTGGAGGATACATTAATTAACAGATTGTGATCAGAATGTGAGGGCCTTCACATTTTGAAGGGGAATCAATAGTCAGTAGAATAGAGTGCTAACAGAAAGGTGCCGGTGCCCGGCTGGACTGGTCAGAGGTCTGAAGAGCCCAAATTAGACCCAACAAAGGAAACTGCCGAAAGCACTCAAAACACTTGGCTATTATCAGTGGAGGCAATAAACCATATTTTGTAAAGGCCTGTGCCATTACACATATCCAGACTGCATCTTAAAATCTTTTGTTGTGTTATTTCCTTGTCTGCATACGTGGCCATTAAGTTGTACAGACTGTGGACTGGCCGGAGGGAAATTGTCATGCAAGCGTGGACGTGGTCTTGATTGCCGCATCAGGTTGGCATCACAATCACAGGCAAGGCTTTGTCTAGCCTTTTAATGCCAAGGAGGAGTGAAGCGGAACTAAAGCGCTGCTCCCAATGTGACAGCCCGTGTGAAGGCCTTGTTCAGGGTTTGTTGGAGAGGCTTTAGAGTTGTTCTGATACAGCCGACACCTCTCAGCCATATGCACACATGCAGCCCAGCAGCCTACAATTACCTTTGATGCTAAAAGTCCTTGAATTTAATACAGTGTTGTGAGATGGAGAGGTGGTGTTTTTCCCCTGCACCATCCCCTCTCTTCAGGGCCTAAATTATCGCTCCAAATGGGATCTCGTGTCGTTGCCTCGCCTTTTTCCACTCAATTTAATCGAGTAATGAAGTGACTTCCCGACTCCGCAGGTCACACGGCGCTCCGGCCGCCGCACTCTGAAGGTGGCCCGGTTAAGTGCCGTCGGAGTGGGTGATTTCCTCTAATGAAATATCAATATTTACATCTTCATTTCCAGCCCACTGCCTTGGCAGGGTTTGACCAAACATGACACAATATTGACCAAATCAGAGAGGCCTGTCTGCGCGCTTGAAGGGCCTTTTCCACTCCACTGCTGAGTGCACCGGCACATTTCTGTCTGGGAGTCTTTGTGGCAGATATACAGAGATAATAACAATGCAGCGTTTGTCTTTGTTCGCTTTGACTTAAGCACCCTGCTCATATAGCGATCAGATGCCTCAAAGGGATTTTCACTTTCAAAATGACCAGATGTGACATATTTTATCCTGCCTGGGTATGACTGAAATTCAGATCAATCTACAAAAAGGACAAAAATAAATACAGGTGACAGAGAGACGACACTACAGAGCAGCCCGACTGACCGCTAACTGCATCAGCACACCATCATCCATAGCTCAAAGGGTGAAAACAAGACCACTAAAGACCAACAACAGAAGCCAAAACCATCACCTCTCCCTTTATCTCCCCAAAAGCACTCGGCTGCGGGCAGGAGGGGGCAGCCCAAACCCACAGACGGCTGCTTCAAACCCCTCGCAGAGATTAATCAGAGCACCGTTTCATCTGCCAGAGCGCAGGACGGTCCAAAATGAAATGCTGGAGATTTCTGTTGAGCTGGAGTTCATATTCTATTAATTTATTATTGTTTCCCTCTCCCCGAGGGCCATTAGCGCGGGTAATAAAAAGAGATGTAATTACGAGGCACGGTGGCCCCCTCCAGCTGCAGCCCCCTCGTAACTCACCCTCAATCAGACAACAGAGCAGACAGAGGGAGGGAGAGAAAGGGAAGGGAAAAAAATGGCAAGAGGGAGAGAGAGAGAGGGAGAGAAATGGAGGATAAAAGAGGAAAAGATATGGGCCAGAGAGGAGGGAGATAAGGAAGAGAGAAAGGGAGCAGCAGCAGGCAGCGAAAAGGCGACCGCAGCATGAGGGGAAAAAGGAAGAGGGAGATAGAGAGAGGAAAGAGAGTAATTCTGGCTGGACAGCAGCTGATCTATCATGGCGAGCTATCAGAAGGACAAGCAGGCCCTGAAGACTTCTGCCCAGCGGCAATCTCACCTCAGCCAAGTCAAGTGCTCTCCGGGCTCCAGTTGGAGTAAAACTGCCCCTAACAGGACCCCAGAGGTTCAGCACGTCTTTTTTTTCCCTAACCTCAAACTGAGCTGAATGATCATGCTGCTATAAGCTTATTTTATATCAAAGCTTTTTTTATTTTAGATGGCAGTTTAAAAAAAGGAGGACAAGGTGAAAATGTATGCACCTCTGATTCATATAGATTTCTCTGATCTGGCAGAGTGACACACACCATGGTGCAAGATGTATAACCAATACAGGAATGAAGGGCAATTTTTAGCAGCTTTATAATGCTGTGTGTGTGTGTGTGTGTGTGTGTGTGTGTGTGCAGGCTTGTTTGTGTGCAGCTGCCGACCATGATTCTTCTTGAATTTACATGACAGCATCAGGAGGACCCAATCAATAGCAGCTTGGTAATAAATTGCTGCGCTTGACATAAATAATTTGACCTGAAGTCCAGCCACATGTACAACACAAGCAGCTCAGTTTGCTGTGTGCTCTCCCTGGACGCTGATTTGATGACACAAAGGCTGTTCTTATATTGGACAAAATCATGTCAATACAAACTAAATTGACTCGGTGAAAAAGAGGGTGATGACTGAAAATTAATCTTGTTTTTTTTTTTTTTCCCAGCTCTGGCGCTGACTTTCAGGAAAGTCCGCTATCAGCCTTCTTTCAACGCGATAACCAGCCCATTATCTCATTGTAAGTAGCTGGGGAATGGGTGATTTGACCAGTAGCCTGTGAACATTATGAGGTTCGAGAACGTTAAATACAGTAATCCCCTTGTTTTAATCTGCACCCTATGACCTCCTGACCCTAACCAAGAAATCTTTAGCCCTCCCCAGGGTCCCACTGCCCAATACTGACGTTACATATCTCTGTTAAGCCCCAAAGACCAGGACGAATCAGGCTTTAATCACTGCCATAATTACACATAATTTATCTCCTCTGCCATCAAGCAACATTGCTTAATGAGGGATGGCGCTCTGCTGACGATCACTTAAAGGCACATCAGCATATGAGATTTCCTTCAAAGCATTTTATATAAAATTTTACACAGGACGCGACAATTTCAGATTCACAGATTGAACTTGGTGACAATATGATCAGTGCACACACATAATTGTGATGCTGGATGTACCTGCTCATGTGTCACAGTAACTAAACAAAGCCCTCCCCCACCCTGCCTGGCAGATGTCCCTTTCCTGGCCCTGCATACTCCTGACTGCCTGTCTGCCTCCAATACGCCCCCATCTCAATCTCCCTGCAGCTTTTCCGCCTTCCTCCCGCTCTCCTGCCTGGGTTCAGGCCTCAGCATCCACCTGATTGCTCAATCTATCTTTATCTCCTGTGTTGAAGCCTACGTCAGAGGGTAAATTGAATATACTAAGAGCTGTCTGTTGGTGTCTATATTTAATAAAGTGCACTGATGAGGTGCTGATTTATTGCCGGGCAGTATTCACACACTATTACAAGGAGATTACGCAGCTTGAGTGGGATCAGGCTGGCAACACAGTAAGTAGATTTCACAATTTAATGGCAAAGAGAAAACAGGAGCCCGGAGGGGGCTGGAGGAGGGTGGGCTGATGGGTGGGTGATTATGGTGGAGGGTTGAGCTGACACAAACACGACAACATACAAGAGGCGCGATCTCTTTTTTAACATCGCTGCCTCCATTGCTAACAACTAACCCGCCAGGCGGTTGTCTGTCAAACGCGGAGCTGATGAGCTGGAATCCAATAAAGCACAGATGATGAATATTCCCAAAACACCAGTAATGAATCGAACAATGCCAACAAGACTGTTTCATTAGATTAATCTGGTCTGAATTTAATACCGAAAAATGCAACGACACATGAGAAGGCTGTTCATTTTTTTAAAAGTAACATTTAAAAAAAATAATTTGAGACATTAATACGTTTTTTTTTTTTTACATTCTACATTCTCAGGGTGACACGCCAGAGCAAAAATATGTTTTATTGTTTAGCAGCAAAGCAGCAGCAGCAGCAGAGAGTCAATGTTTGCTTGGCCCTTTAGCCTTCCAAGAATTCCCAGCTGAAAACACTCAGGCCTGGAAAGATGTGAGCGGGCAAACACCAAACAACGAGTGCCTCTTGTATAAGCAGCATGCATGGCAGTTTTTACATATAAACACATGACATTCCCACCACGGGTGGGAAGCAATGTGGGGTGGCACAAGGCCACAAGGTCACATTGGTGTCCTGCCACTCGTGAAGAAGACAGCAATGTCAAGGTGGTAAACAGGTTCTGGTGTACTGAAGCTGTCAGTAGTATACATCCCTAAACCTCCGGGATGGAGTGAAATGCAGCTTTATGGGATGGAAGGGGGCCAGAGGGGTGGACAGTGGACTGCTATGTGTGTCAAAGGTTGTTAGCACCTTAGGAGCAACAAGCCATCTGTCAGCATCCCCCTAACACTGCTCCTAATGACCCTACCCCCCTCAGGCAACAGCCGTGTTAGACTCTGCTTCATGGTGCTATTTGGAGCAGTGACACAAGTGTCCAAAAGCTCCGCAGTGATTATCAATTAATCAAAGGCAGATTCAGAATGAGGGCAAGGCTGCGGTCTGGCGATGGCAAACCTGTGAAAAGGCTCTTGATATGTGACACCAGCCTTCAATATCACCTCATTAAACCAAGATAACACCTGATCTGATTAATTGCGTTTTTATTTCGTCTGAAATCTTAGAAACCTGAAAAGTACTTCATGTATGGAAACTGACCTTTCATGCTATGCTAAATAGAGCCGTGATGACAAAGTTGACATTGGACCCTGTAAGGCAAAGATACCATCTGCATTAATGACAGAGCTTTGATATCCTCCAATCGCCCTCCAATTAAAACTCAATAGGGCCACTCTACTCCACATTATGCCACTTTTGAAACGCATTTTCAAATGTTAGCTGAGAATAGGGGAAATTAAAAATCAATCGGGAGAAGGTAAGTGCCAATTTTCACGACATTTAAATTGTTACATTTGGACTTTGGTTATTGGCCCATCTGTCAATGGCCTAATCAATGTGGTCTACTTCATAATGAACTGTTAATCTTTTTAATTCCATTGCCTAAGGCTGCAAAAATCTATCAGAATGCAATCAGCAGTTTTTTTTCCCCTGTTCCTTTCTTGTCCCGGAGCGGATGGAGGGAGAAATATGGTAGGAAGCAAACATGGTAGGCTGCCCAGGGGTACCGTTGTTGCATGGAGTGTTAGTGCATGGAGTCTCGCTCAACCAGTGAACCGTCTCTGATCAGGTTCAGCCATGTACAACTCAATTATGCAGCCATTTCATGGCCAGAGGACACCCACTGTCCTAATACAGACACCACCAAAGGGACGGACACAGACCAAGCACTCAGCTGAAGTGGAAGTCTTTTTTATCCAAGAAGAATATGTATGATTTAATGATAGGAATTTAAAAAATGATCAAATATTAAACAAAAGCACAAGTGTGACTGTGTGTATTCATACAGCAGCAGATCAGAATAATCTACTTAAACTCTTTCATCTCGTGGGTGCTGCACATTGTTTAGCGCAGTTCCAGGTACTCGCTCACGGCTGGAACAGACACCCGGGCTTACTGCGTCAGGTTTTGGGTTAAATCATAATCGACGCAGTTGGAATGACAAGTCCTCTGCAACAATCTGCGCAGCAAATCCCATTAACATTATGAATCTATCCAGTGTACAATACGTGTTAGTATAATCTGATTAACAGAGCTTCAACACTATGACACACAAAATCCGAGATAGAGTGTACACATAATAATATGATGTCGCACTTCAGGGTACAAGTTAATGCCTCTAACACTGACTGTACATTTAATTGTGTGTTAAAGTATTGTTCATGGAGGAAAAAACACAAGTCATAAACAATACACATGAGTGTGGTGGCTGCTTCAAGGCTTCAGGTTACACAGTGGCCTCAGATGACCTGTCAAATATTCTGGATTTTTTGCCACAGTAAAACATAAAAAGATGACACACTCCTTTCTATATGCACAGTATGTGTGTTGTAGTGAGTGCCATGTTCACACAGCCTATACTCAGCAGCCAGCACAGGAATGTCGTTTTTTGTGCCCGTCTGCGACGCCAGTGTAATTTTTGGGTCACAACGATGAGAGTGTGTTATCGGGTCAGTTGTGATCCGGTCCTGACTAAGCTCCTTGTTAAACTCTCAGTGTGCTGACCATGCAGGGCCCGTGGGGAGTGATCCAAACAGTTTAGACGCGTAAGGGGCCGGGGCTGAGGCCATGGGCTGGGAGCATATCCATCTCTAATCTCCTTACTATCAGATCTGTACCTGATTAATACCCCTCCTTCTGAGAAGTACTCTAATACCTTTTCAGTACAAAATGCACCTGCTTGAGGTCAGCTGGAGTCCACTTTACTTTACTGAAAATTAATGAACCTTCCTAATATAGGAATTGGGATTGAAATTTATCTTCTGAGTTAACTAATGCAATCCCAAAGCATGCACACACTTGTATGTATGTGTGCATGTGTGTGTGTGAGAGAGGCAGACAGTGTATGTGTGTGTGCATCAGTGCTGTAGTGGTGTCGCACATTTCCCGCATGCTGACAGCTCTGTCCCTGTCCAAGTTATGCTGATGAGAAGAAGAGGTTATGGAGGTGCCGCTGAGGGACACATTCATTTAGTTTGTTACCCCTCCATGCCTACAGCACCGTAATGTTATAGAGTTATGGGGGTCAAGCTCAAGATCAAGGAGAATCTGCCTCGGTTGCAGAAAAAAAAACCAGCGGCTAAACAATGTGTTCTCTGTCAAAATCAGAGGAAAACTCTTGAAGGAAGCAAAATCTCTGCTGACGTGAGGCGCTGTATCCTTAATTCAACAGCCTCTTATAACCTAACACCTCGTCTATCAGAACGTCTATGGGGCGAGGAAGAAACATGATTATGCCCATCAATAATTCAATGTGTGTGTGCTTGTGTGTGTTCCCGTGTGCATGTGTGTGAGTGATATGATGTCTTGTTTGGTTGGGCAGGTCCCCAACTTTGTTCTAAATCTCCCTGGTGATTACAACATACATTTGGCACTGGGTCTGTGTCCCCCTCTGCACTCAATGCAGGGGTTTTAGATGCACTCTACTGATTTGTGTCTTGCACAGCTATGTCCATTTTGCATGCCCTCCGTCCTCCACACACCCCAAGGCTGTATGAGCTGCTATCATTAATTATCTATGTGTGTGACTGCACATGATTATTCATAAAGTGTGTGTGGGGGGGGGGGGGGGGCAGAAAAAAATAAAAGTGGGGGATTTTAGAAACAGCAGAAAAGGAAGCAAAAATCATTTGTTGTGTACCTGGGATGTGCTTGGCCCAGCCGATGATGACCACCAGCTCGCGGTCAGCCAGGTCGCACAGCGTGGTCAGAGCCTTTATGTCGCTCTCCGGCATGGTGGGGTCAGGCATGGCATAGATCTTCTCTGGCTCGGCTACCAACAGGTGAGACACTATCTTTGTGACTGAGGATAGAGGAGGAAGGAGGAAGATGTCAAAGCAAAGCAAAGGTCAGAGGTCAGATCACTGCAAAGCTCAGCGAGGCACAAAGATGCACCGCACCGATAAACACTGGGGAAACTGTAACACATGACATAATGGTGGTCTCACTTTCACATCTTCTTTCTCTGGATCATTATGCAAACTAATGGATGGAGTGAAAGGCACTGAAAGCTCTTATCCCTACAGAATGCATGCAAGTGGAAAAACGTATGTGTGGAAAATGCGAGACACTAGTGTCCTCGAGCACACTGTTTAATATCGGTCATCTGCTCGTGGACTTATAATTCAGCTCTGACCGGAACAATACCTGGCCTATTTTTTTTCTGACCAATGAGCTCTCAACTGCCCAAACATGGCAGAGACAGGACGAACATGAGGCTGGCCTGAAACCTTGCCTCAGTTTTACCTGCATGCTGGCCTGGCAGAGGAGGGGCCTCGGAGGAGGGAGACAGTGGGCTAGTGACGGAGCAGTACTCACGAGGCTTTTTGGTGGGAGGGGGGAGCGTCAAGCCCAGGTACGGATTGTTTTCCGTGTCCAACCTCCGCTTATACTTCTGTCGGCCCCCTCGCACGCGGTCCAGACGAACCCCTGGGTGAGAAACGACAAGAGGGATTTGAGATTAAGAGAGTGTATTTTTGCTCAAAATAGATGTTTTTAGGGATAGCAAAAACATGAAACTTAAATAAATCCAAAAAAGTTAATATATATTTTAGTCAGCGTGTGTTCATCTATTACACAAGAACAAACATGCAGGTTTGTGATAAGAGATGACACCCTAACATATTCTGTATCAGATCATGTGTAAAAGCAGTAATGTTAAAGGACTGCATTGTGGCATAAGTGTGTGTGTTTGCGTGGATGAGCTTGCACCCCAGTGTGTGTGCGTGTGTGTGTGTGTGTGAATGTGTCAGAGGCAGGCTGCCTTCCCATATGTGGTCCATGCCTGGCTGGTCTACTGTGACACAGCTGAGCCCAGAGCAGGTCTAAACATATGAATATTTAACGCAGGGTCAATGATCTCACAGACTGGCCCTCTAATTATTTAGCTTTTGGGGTGAGGCAGACTGCATACTAATTAGCTGCCAGCTACATGCCTTCTTTGCTCGTGTGTTTAGGGTGGGGGCGGGTGTGCGAGCTCAGGTGTGTGTTCTTCGCTATATCCAGCAAAAAGAAACTTGACCAGCCTACGAGCAAAGACACAGTCCCACACATACTGTACAAAAACATCCGCTGTCATAGCGCAGATAGATAACTAGGTATTGCTTTCCCATAAAAGACCCTTATTTCACCCCTCTTTCACTGGAGTAGCACTGAGGCCTTATCACCCCCAGCCACACCTAGGGGCCCAGGTTCCACACTGATACTGTAAATGTCAAGCCAGCCTCATCATAACATAAGTTATTTATTATCTCATTATTTGATAAGAATGTTTCCATTTGGATGTCTTTTCTATTCTATTAATTTTCAACATAGTTAAAATATTTCATCTACGCTGTTCTATTTATTTGATACCACCGGGCAGGTGTTTGGTTATTAAATGCAAGTGTATGCAAACATTTATATCCCGCATCCCCATATTTGGACCAGTGTGTCACTGCAGCCTAAATATCCCTGATATCTTAATCCTGTCAAGAGAGAGAATCCCTTCAATTTACGTTGTATACATAATGTAACCCCCCACCCCCCCCGCTCCCCAAACAAATTTAATACTAAAGGGTGGAGGAGAAAAGGCTCAATGAAATGCTTGCGGTGGAGGAGGAGTTAATTTGTCAGCTGCCCGCGTCCTTTGAGCGAACAACACCCGCAGCCAGAGCACTTCCTTGATGATTTCATCACTTTATAACAGGGAGGACGGTGTCAAACCTGGGCATTGTGTGGCCACTGCAAATGAGCCTAATACAATTTGCCCATCAGCAAGTGCTCTTGGAGGGGATGAGTTTGGATGTGTCCCATGCACGGTGATTGGAGGTCGCTCGGTGAATGGGAGGAGGGGAGGAAGGAAAATCAGATGATGTAAGATAGAAGGTGGCCTTCATTTAACAAAGAGGAATTCAACGGTGGATTTATGCAAAATATCTTCTTGATTTTCGCCACTTATCTTACGTGGCCATCGGCCCCTCTCCCACACACTCCACGCATGGGGAGGGGGGTCCGGTAAACTGTATTATCATGTAACTGTAGAATAGAGATTTCTTCTACTTATATAAATTATTTGATTCCCTAGAAACACAAATCTGATTAGGATTGTCTTTCAATTTCCTGACACTGACAACCCACTAACCTAATTACCCCCAATTCCCAACAGAGCCTCATCCTTCCCAGTAAGCACCAGGGAATCATCTGATGGCAACTACCTGTGCTTTACACACACACCATGACAATTTCGTTTTTATGTGTAACATATAAAGAAGGATTTTTTTTTCTGTGAAGGCGTCTTGAGAATACTCTTCAAACACCCTCCACTTGCTGCTTGGATTTAAGCGCTTAAAAAAGTTTCAGATTCAGCTGTGATGGTGCCGTCACTACTGTAGGGATGGAAAATTCCTCTCATTGTCAAACGTGATGTCACCACTTTCTACGGTTTCTTCCGGCTCTCCCGATGAGCCCGGCCGCTGCCAGTTGGCTGCGCCTCTGCTCTCCATGATCCTCTCTGCCGGTTGAGTCATGTGGCTGTGTCAGCCAGTGTAAAGCCAGTGATGAAGGTAGATGGGTGCCTCTTTTAATTAGAACAGTCCTGGCCATAATTAACAGATGCTGACAGGAATTAAAGCTTGGCACTAACCTGTCTCATTTTACTGTCCAACAGGGCCAGATACAGGCAGAGAGGAAGAGGGAGTGATTAAGAGCAGCTAGACGGTTTCAGTCACTTGTGCTGTTGGGCGCTATTGGCGGGGACTTTATGGGCGCCTTTGTGAGGTTCATATGTCCCTTTGGTGGCACCCGAAGCTGACTCTGTTGTGCTCCCTCCAAAGTAAACAGTAGGAGTGTTATAAATGTGTAAAGAGAGTTGAGTACTACCTCATCCAAAGTCATCTCACTGTTTTATGGCCCACTACACAGTGCAGTGAGAGTAGCAGCGGGTGAGCTCGGGTATCATCTCTTCAAAGCAGGGTGCAGGGGGAGAGGGCTTTGGGCCAAGGCGGCTGGCATTTGTGCACGGATTAGCGCAGGCCTCGGGGTGGGGGCTGGGGCCAGCTGACCTAGGGCTCTTCTTTCTCTCCAAAAACAATAATAATCCCCTCCCGAGTACACTCCTACAAAAGGGCCTGTCTTCACTCACTTTGTGTGGCCGGCCGTGGTGGTAGGGGCCCTTATTTTGAGTCTCTCACCTGTTCTGGGTGTCTCTCCATGGGGGAAAGTGTCAGGATGTCTGGGATGGTTGGCAATGCCAAGGGGGGCTTAGGCGGACCCTATTTTAGCTGGGAAAATCAGAAGGCCACATGGCAAGGCATAGTGAACCTTGCCTTTCAAGGAAGCCGCCCCGCTAAACTGCCGTCAGCACTATTTCAAAGGGCTCCTGTTGCCAGCTTTGCATGCTTGTAAGTGTGTCGCAGCATTTTTAATCACGAGTGGTGATGAGCGAGGGTAGCGGAAAAATTGTCACGCATTGCCCTCCTCCCCTTCTGCTGACCCCAGGGGCTGCCATACTGACACCCTCGTCACATAGTCCATTTACAGGTTAGCTACAATATCCCCAGTGAGCTCACATCCCTGCCCCTACTGCTAATTGAAACGACTAAACGGTATTTAAACTACACTTTACATTGCTCTAAATTACACTATTGTAAATGTACTGTATTGTGGATGCAGACTGTATATGCCTTACTGGTACAGACAGCCTGCAACACATGTGGACATTTAGGTGTCTAGTATTTCAGGCACTATACATGTGAGCGTAGTGTGGTTTATGTCCTGTATGTTGCGTATGTGGCTATGACATGGCTATTGTGGGATGTGGTTGTCCTTTGCATGCCAGCCTGCCGAACAATGAGAGGTGTATTGTATATCAGCAGAGACACACTTTGCTCCTTTGTTCAGCAAATGTTCACGACTGTCACACTCTTACTCTACAATAAGACAAGATACTTTGTACCGTTACAAAGAGCACTATTACACCGTGAGGACAATGGAGCCAGAAGCTATTGTATTTGCTCCATGCTGAAGATGTGTGGATAAAAATATGTATATGTAACTTTACAGAAATAAAACATACATGTCTGCACTGGTGTATGTGTGCAACCATGTGTGGAGGGATCTGTGTGTTAGTGAGCGATGGAGAAAGGAAGTCAGTGCAAAGAGCAACCGCCACTGAATGATGTCAATGCAATCTCTCAATAGTATCTTGTCTTCTCTCTTGCTCTAAGCTCTGATCCGTTTTCTTCTATTGATCACTTCCTCCTTTATACAGTCGAGGGAAAGTGCAGCGACTCAACACAGAGTTCACGCCGGTCTCCTGTAATCAGACTGCCGATCTTCAAAGACCACTCTTCTTATACCTGTTACTGCACTTTGAGATATGAATGTTATGATTGCAGCTTTTGTGCCATAGATACGGATAGGATATAAATTTTACTAGTGGGACTATAAACAAAAATATCTTAACTTCCTCAGAAGATGTCTGATGTTATTATTTCAGGGACAGTGATGGATTTAAACTTCTGTTTCATTGGGGGGCAGCACTGTACTTTGTTGGAGCTGTAAAGTTATAATTAGGTGATTTTCCATTGAGACACAATGTGACCTTTCTGCAGTAATGAAAGTAAGTGGCAACCTCAGTCACATGAGTGGTGGCCATCTCCACACCCTGGGCCTGAGCATGGCGTTGAGCCGACGGCTTCATAGAGCTTACAGTGGACAGGGACCATGTGCCTCTCTTTCCATTTCGTCTTGGTGACACTTTAAAAGTGCCGGGCCTCGGGGCAGAAATGCACCTCTCATTTCTCCATTAATCATGACAAATGTGTGATTTTAATAATAATCATTTCTATTGTGACAGAAATCAGTTATTTTAGAGGAATCTGTGACAACATCTGCGCAGGACTTCAATCAGCCTGTGATAATAGCTGCTGTGTGGTGATGACAGACGCTGTGTAAAAGAGTAGGGTCATTCTTATTCTGGGAATGTGCTGAATACACAGAAGTGTGCAGCATTAGAACCTCGGGCTTAGCCGAAGTCTGCATATTTGAGCTTTACACTCTTTTTACTCTGACCTGACACTGGTCATTCATTTATAGCCACAGCTACATATTTTTGTAGTCTCTTATTCTCCAAGATGATATATTGGCATAAATTTTTCATCAGATAGTAATGCGATTACTCTGTCTTTCTGGCACTGAGGCTTTATCTGGCTGCATGCAGTCCAGGGGATTCTGTTACTGTGTGGAGATCCATATGGGCTATGACTCTGGCTTCAGGTGGCGACTGGATATATATGCATCTATAAATCCTGCTCTCCAATGAATAATGGGAGGAATAATGGCGGGATATACTATATATACTGCACAGAGCTTGACAGAGAACTTAAAAGAGGAAGTTTGTGCAGAAATTCATTTATCAGAGCTTCTACCCGGCAGTATTTATACCACTGTATAAACACGAGGGACAATCATACTTTGCACAACATAAGTGCTACCTGACCCACACTCATCAGCACTCGAGGAAAACACGTTTCCTTACAGAGTCCCTGAGCTACTCCCAGAGGAGGCTTGAATAAATATAACACCGCCACTTCACCCCCTAGCCATATATCTTTCATTATTCATTTGTCTGGCTCTTTTGGAGCAACCAACAAGTGAGGAGGAGACAGAGAGAGGCAGGTGAGAATGCATCCACTGATGCAGCAGACTATGAGAGAATGGATAGGTGCCCCCCCCGGAAGAGCAGCCAAGCCTCGGGGTCTCAGGGGGCTCAGTCAGGGCAGCAGAGGGGGGAGAAACCCAGCCAGACAAATCCATCGGAAGCATGTTTAATTGTCACTGAATTCCCTGCTGGCGTGACTTTAAAAAACCATCCACAGGAAGAGAGCCGAGATGTTCGGAAAACATTTAGTGGATCAATATGCCGAGGAGAGCTGAGACTGTGCCCGGTGTGTGCTCAGGGACCCGGCCTGAGCCTTTCCAGGCGGAATATGGTTACATTTCTATTACTCAGACGGCAGGATCAACCTATTCAGCATATTTCCGTCCCCAGCTCAACTGCACATTTATTTACTGCTGTGTAGGTAGGGGGAGGACAGGGGGGCTGGGAACCGGTGTCGAGGCCAGCCAGTTGCATGCATCTCTCACTCTGACTCATTGAGGAAGCAGTGTGGGACTGAACCAAACAACTATGAGTCTGTAATGCTGTAATGTTGCTTCCTTATCAGATCAGTGGGAGTTTCTCTAAATGTGTAAATGTTATATGAAAGTCATAAACAATAAAAAAAAAAAATACGTACAGTATATTTATCTGTGGGTGTAGGAATAATAAAAAATGCTCTTACTCTTCTTACCTTCTTTGAGCATCCCCACTTTGAGGCATTTCATGAAGCGACAAGCCTGACATGATTTGCGTCTTCGTTTTGTGATCTCACACTCATTTGTGGCAGGACAGCTGTATTCTATGTTACCTGAGGAGGAAGAGAAGAAGAGCACATGGTCACCATCGACAAATCAGTTGATAAAGATCCAAAAAAATTGAATTTAAAACAAAATGTGTGTGGAAATATTGACATTTTTAGTAGAATATGAGGTGGAAGCATTTCAGCAGGCACTAAAGGGAACCTAATGGTAATTAAGGTGCTGCTACTGATGAAATAAATACCGGTGTGTACCCTCAAATGGACTATAATAAATCATCTTTTGCCAACCACACTTGTTAAGCACATAGATTCCTATAGAAACCATTTCTGCAGGTGGCTCAGGTGTTCTCCAGCGAGCACAGAGCCTTCCAGCACTGAGGGCCATGGCAGGAGGAGAAGCTGGGGGTAAGAGGTAAAGGGTGGGGGTGCGGGGTGGAGGTAAAGCTACAATAGTCCTTCAGGACCCATCAGTAGACGCCACCCAGGTCCAACACTAAATTGGCCTCATTAATTCTGTGCGTGTCCCCTCCGGGCCCTGGGCGCAGGCCATGTCCCCCTGCGCTCAGAGGGGCCTGCCACTGCCTCAATAGCGGGCTAGAGAGCCAGACACGCTGCCCCTGACCACTTTACATAATACTCCAGCAGACCCAAACCTGTTGTTACCACTGTTGCCATTGTTGACTATTTACATAGTGTACAGGCAAGAGGCCTTATGCATTATTCAGCTGCAGCGTCTGATTCCAGGACGGAGCAATGAAAAAGAGTTTCATTGCTACACAATAAAAGAGCCGGTTCTGCTCTACTCTAGCATTAGCAGCAGAAAGGGCAGGAGATGTGAGGCAATGCCTTCGCTTCTGTCTGATTCCCTACATTTTACTGTATTCAGGGGTTTTCAATAAAGGGTTTCAATATAATGGTTGCTTCAGCCTCAGAATCTGAATTATCCTTCCTTTTGAATGGGCTTTCAGTTTTAAAGCTTTTGACATTGGGATTTTTCCTAAACTTTTCTTTTAACCCAGGGTTTACGTCTTTGTTAGTACAGTGAAATAAGCTGTTGAGTAATGTAAAAATCTAATTTAATCATGATGATTACTTCTATATTTTTTCCTTCACTAAAATGCAGGTAAGTAGCAGGACGAATTTCACCCATCCTGTTGTGTCTACACTTTCTCGTCGGCCTGCATTGGGTCATCTCTGCACTTTTTGGATAAGCTAACTATGATCTACAAAGTTGTGTATTAACATCTTTGCCTCAACTCCAAGATTAAACCTCATCAACTTACGATACACGTAGATATTTGCTCTTTGTACAGCTGATTTTCAAAAGGCTGCTGATATATTCTCAAATTGACCATTACAACATTATACTGGAAAATATGTACAACTAATCACTGCTAAATTATGCTGACATTTAGATGGACTAAATTCTTTTCAACAAGGAAAATCTCTTCAGGTGGGGGACGTATGTATTCTGATAACAACGTAGTATCTTGTATCAATAGATGCCAAAATGGACTCACAAGGCAGACTATCAATTTCCATGTACATAGGCTTGAGACCAAATATACAAATTATAGAAAAACATGAATAGTATAAATTCTGTGTGCCTTGATACTTGTGTATTATTCAGTCTAGCTTGCCTAATTTCCAGGCTTTAGAAATAAATCTAGCCCGTACTTTGCCACTAAGTCCAACTTCTTATTTTCATCAAACCAAAATAATTCAGGATTTTTATTCTGCATTCTGATAAAGGTGCACACAGGTAATCGTGTAAGGTATCATGGGCTGAGACAGCCAAATCGTGCCCTGCTACATCCTGCAAAATCACACTTATCTGGGTGAAATACTAAGTTTTTAGGGAGTCTCATAAGTAAATAATATGTAAACAAATATGCTTTCTGTTTAACCTACTAAATACACACACACAGTACAGAACCCCTGTGACAGATGCAGCAAGTTCACATTTACAGTGTTTAAAAAATGCTCAAACACATCAGGATTGTGTCCCAACATCCTGCAACTGCTCTACAGCTCTGCCCCGCGCTCCATATTTTCTGTACAGAGCAACAGAAAGCTGTGTAATATTCCGCCGGCGTTCCTCCACTAGCCCTCCAACATCCTTTGACAACTTATGCAATTATGTTAACATTATTGGACAGATCAAGTGGAGGGTCCCAAGATGTTATAAATAATTAGAAATTCCTCCTTATATCTGGGTTAGAAATCATTATGCTAATTCTCCTCATCTCTTTGGGATTGGGGTAAATAAAGGTGTGAGGGAAGCGGCTGATGAGCTCTGATTGTCTTTCCTCTGTCTGTTTTCTCTGTTGTCATAGCAGAACCAGACCATAATAATCCTATCCGTCTCCCATATGCTGGGAGGAGGCAATCAGTGCCACCCTGCGCTGGAATCAATTCAGGTCTTTTTGGTTTGCGTTCCTATTACAGACTAACCAATCAACAATTTGCTGGGATGTAAAGAACTTAATACATGAAAGAAACATTGATTTTGATTTTCAAATCTGAAAAATCTTTACTTATCACTTCATTCACTTCATGTTATGTTGCAGGTTTGTTTGCGCAACTCAACCAGGCACAGTTGACCCTGTGTGTCCCCTGAGGACGCTGTGTTTATGGGGGTATTTTTCTCTCCACCTCCCCTCCCTTCCCATTCTCAGGGGTGCTGGGGACACGTGCACCAACCCACACCTGGTGGCTAACTAAGAGAGTTAGCCCTTTGATATCGCACACTCCAGAAACAAAAACAAACGCACACTCACATGCTGCTGTGCTACTGTGTCCACCTGTCCTGTCAAGTCCTCTGTGTGTCTGATGTTCTGTCAGAGGGGGCTTCTCATAGCTCAATGCAGAGAGAGGGGTGGATTAACCAATTTTTCATCTCTATATTTGGTTTATATTTAGGAGAGCGAGTGTTTCGGTATCAGTGTCCATACAGTAAGTCCCACTTCAAAACATGCCTAACGCCCCTTAGCTGATCTAAATGACCCCTCTTGGCCTGTTGTTTTTATTAACATAAATTCATAGTGATGAAAGACGAAAAATATCCAAGCAATGTTGATATTAAAGGCACAATCTAAACAAAACTGTAGCCCCACTGACCAACTGTAACTTGTTTTGACTCCCAGTTTGTTTTCAGGTATTTTAATACACATGCAAACACTAAAGGTTGGTTTTATCAGTTACCTTTTTGACCACACTTGTAAGAGACCTGTAATTCAATTGTGTTAAGTCATCATTAGGGCAAATACTTAATTTATACTATATGCAAAATATACCTGTAATTTAGGTTGTCAATTTGATTTGGTTTCAAATGCAACTGTTAAATGAAAAACGACATTATAGGTATTTATGTTTATGCATTTACCTTTTTACTTTGAACAGAATAGGCTTTATTACTGTGAGATACTTTTATTGTCTTTATGTGAATGAATGATCCCAGCTGGCCACCAGCGTCGTTAGATGTTTATATTTGGTTAGATTTAGGTTGCGATGTCGGGTGTCCAGCATTTAATGTCATTTAATGCCAACGACAATTTGACGTAGAACACTGATAACAGATGATGTTGATATTTTGTTGATTTTAAGTTGTGTTGTTAAGTAACCAAAATCCAACGTCTTCTAAACATCTCATACCAATGTCATCTTGACGTAGAATGACAAGATTCAGTTGTAACGTATGGGGAAGAAGACCCACCGTCAAACACAATTCATTCACATTCACACAACATGAAAATCGAACATTATTAGACATTTAAATAACGTAAACCTAAATTTAACGTTTGTCCGATGTAAGAGTCCAACATCTTTTTGACGTATATGGACGTTCGGTGCCAGCTGGGATATTGTTTGTAGCTGTCTTTAGGTGTTTCTTGTCTCACTGATCACAATGCCCACCCAAGGGATGATTACACTATTTCTACCTGAAGATAACTAAACAGAAGTATGTAAAATAAACTGAAACAAATGCTTTGTGACTCTGAATAAGACTGTGTGATGTTTTTAGATCTACTTTAGCACTACAGTCCCCTGAACAGTAGTTACAAAGTGTCACATAAGCACTGATTTAATTTGTATTTTTTAGTTAAATTAAATAAAAACACTGACTTAAAAGGGACACACCTTTTACTGTAAATGTTTTACAAAACCTTGTCATTCAGAAATAATGGCTGGAAATGCTGCCTTGTAGAGTAATACAACAGCCAGTTTCACTTTCAGAAATGAAGCATACTGGCGGGAACCCCTTTAACCTGAAGGCCATGCTCGGGTTTATCTGTCTTTAGAGAGGTTATGGTATGGTTACCAATAACATTACAGAGTGAAGGGAGAAGAAAAAGATTTCCCTCCTTCTTCTCTTGATAAGTATCTGTCTCAATCTATTTTATGGCTTTTCAGGACCCATGCCAGGGCACAGAGGGGAAAGTCAGGTCTTGTAAGTAAATTACAGTAAAATAGCAGGTATTTCTCATCAAAATCTAAACCGACTTTTACAGGCTTACTGTCAAGGTCTATTACTTCATATAAAAAGAGGGGCACCGAGTTCAGTTGGTTTTCAAGCAATTTTTGCACTCGGGTTCAAAATGGGAAGAAAACAGGGTTCAATAAGAGATTTATGTTTTTGATTGGTGGAGCACGTGAAGCGCAGGAATGGCGGGATGATTAGGGAGCAATGAGAACAGAGGTATTTCTGGGATGGATGGAGATCCAGGTTGACATTAATTTCGGCCTGGCCTTGACTAATGTAACTATCTCCACGTAGGAGTTCAAGGGGCTTTTCACTGGATGAATAGGTGACGGAAGATGGATTTTCCATCCGCTTTTGTTGAAAAGGTAAGGGCATCAGCTGAGGAAGTGGAGGCCGGAGCAGGAAATGGAACAAAGATGTGAAGTTGCTCAGTGAATAAATGCTGGTACTCATAGTCTAAACATCTCAAATACAACTAAATTGAAAAATTATATATTAATATTTTTTAAAAAAACAACTACAAATCTCCAATCGAGAATTAGCCACTGTATTACGAGAAAATACACACAAGGTGAGCGCAAGGTGATAAAGAAACTGTCATGTACGTGGTTAACATTAACTTAGCATGTTGTTTGCCCTAAGTGCTATAGAACAATGTGATAAAGGGCTGGCAAAGACAGCTCCTTTGTTTTCCTCTCATTAGAGAGGGCCGTCTCACACTCCACCCTTGACTGCCTCGTTATTCCTTTAATTAATCAGTTCTCATCAACGGCACCCTCTTATTCTTTCAAGGGCTCTACATCCCACTATTTACTGCCTCCATTTTCCTCCAGCAATCCTGCATGTGTTTCTTTTATCATTTCGGAAAAGGCTTTCACCTCCCCCAAAAAGTCCCTGCGTCCTCCTGCCTTCTCTGCCTGGGACCCCTGTCTGATTATTATGCCATTAAGCCTCTCCTCCTCTCCTCTGAAAGAGCAGCAGGGTCCCTCTCCAATCTAAAGAAGTCCTGGGTTTTTTTCCCCTCCTTTCCCTGAAATTACCCGGCGACGCGTGCCTGAGTTTCTAATTGGCATGCCCGTCCCTGGAGACGGCCCCCTCCCTTCTTCCTAATGAAAAGCCTCGGCCTTAATTACACTTTCCAAACGCTGATTGTTATTGACAAAACTCCTGTGGCTCGGACAAACGACGGCAGATTAGCTCCATTACAGGCAGCCCTCCAAGAAGAGAAAGAGAGGGATTTCAAATCGACAATGCAAAGTGAGGGGGGGAAAAAAGAGGAGCTTTCAATTTTTTTCCATGTACCTTCCTCTTAATTGTTTGGGCCATTGCTCCACTTAAGATGTCTCTTTCTTCCCCAATGCCTTTTTTCTGTTCCATTGTGTTGCCGTCAGTGTACTTTTAGTGAGGGGACAAAAGCCCAGTTATGTTACTTGAGAAAAAATGTTCATCTTTTGTCAATAGACAGGATTGCTGATGGCAGCATGGGTAAACAGGAGGATTTGGCCTAATGCTTTTGTTTGCCTGCAAAAGGTACATAGACTGTCTAAAGCTGATAGGGCTGTAAGGTCCAAAATCAACACCTAACAAGCAGACAGACAGCCTCATCTCCATATAATGCCTGCAATCATTTGTTGATGAAAATTTACAGAAAGCAATGGATAAAACATGTCAGATTCTTTAGTTTAAATATCAAATTCTTCCACTCTCAATCATCTAATCTCACCATACCTCAACCCTTTGGCTCGTTTTACCTGTTTTATCTAGTTTTTCCACTGTATTTATTGCACTGCTAAGCCGGCAGAGCTTAGACCTGGGCAGCTGTGCCTGTTGTGCGGATTTTTTTTTTTCCAGGCTCAACAATATCTCCGTCTTCCTGATTAATCTGGAGCAGAGCGCACAGTTTCACAGTGGGGGGCCTTTCATTGCCTCTCTAATGAGAAGCTGTGATACATTATGCCTTGCAGATAGCCAATCGCACCCTAGTCTCAAGTCACACACTCATGCACACAAACACAAAACAGGACAGGGATAATAAAGCACATTCTCTGAGCCCCCCAAGGCATCTGGGCAAACAGCCCCTACACTCCGCCAAATCTGACCTCTGAGCGATGATGTCATGGCCACCGTACAACACCAACCATGACAGATGATGTGATCATACCTACATTTGTGAGCTGTCCCATGTCAAAATATCCTTCTGGTTTCTGTTTATTTTTTTAAAACCAGTGCAGTGGATGTTTTTAAAATGCAGTTATTTGATAATCACTAAATAAGTTTGTAATGTCATCCTGTCGTAGTTAGGTATTGTAGATTCTAATGGAACCAAAAACAAACATCTTTATGGAGGCTGCTGGTCTCAGGAGGCAGAGAAGACATGTTTCACACTCCAGTGATTTTTTTTACATAGCAAATTGCTTGGACTGAGTATGTTTCAGTGTTGTTGTAAGGCCAAAGGTGTCTTGTATGGAGGGTGTTTTTATGTCTGGTGATGCAGCAACATGGGATGAAGTAACTCGTATTGAGTGTTTGTACGGGGGGGGGGGGGGGGGGGGGGGGGGGGCGAGAGGAGAAAAATACCTTGTATTGTCCTTTTAAAAAAGGCTTTGCAGGCCTCACATGAGGCCACCCCATAGTGATACCCTGAGGCTATATCTCCACAGACCAGGCACAGCCTCTTGGGGAGGGAGTTCAACATGTATTCGCACTTTATGGACGAGTCCTCCATGATGGTGCTGGAGCAGTCGTCATAGCGCTTGCGGCAGGTGCCGGCCCCGAGCCCGCTGGGGGTGAACATAGGAGGAGAGTCCAGGCCGTTTGAGTGGCTGTTCATGGCGCTGACATAGCCACCACTGGCGTCTGAGTTGCCGCTGGGGCTATGGTGGCTGACCGTGTCAATGACCGAGGAGGGACTGGATGGCTCTGTCTTGATGTAGGACCCACAACTGGAGGGTAGGTGCCGGTCATCAGCGGCCATTCTATTCAGCAGCCTGAGGGATGGGGTGAGAGACGGAGGGGGAGGGTTGATGGGAGAGGGAGGAGGAGAAGAGGAAGATGATTAGCAGAGGTCTTTGGAGATTACAAATGAATCTCATCAACCAGTGGAGTGACATACATGCCTAAACAGCAAAATACTCAACAGACATTAGGTACAAATTATTATGATTCTGTGGCGATTTGTGACAATTACAACATAAATGCTCTTTACATTTAAATATACTTCGCAGGAGTTATCAGTTACTGTTTGTAAACAGTATCACCAGCAAAAGTGAAGCCAACCCCAGATTCTTTTTTGCTATATTAGCGTTTCTTGGTCGCTGCGCCCACGATTTTTGTAGCTTGCTTGCTGCCTATGGTCTGGCACTTGGTCGCACTTGCTACCTTTACATAAAGTTCCAACCTCACCTGGTGCTTTGCCCGTAAGATCTAAAATTACAAACACTTGTATCCACTGATGAATTTAAGGGCATCATAAAGAATGTGATGATATGCTTTTTTTCTTGTTTCATTGTGGATTTTTGTATTATATGTTATATTTGTTGCATTTTAAATGTGTTTCAACTGGTTGCTACCTTGGGCAGGTCTCTCTTGTAAAAGTGATGGGACTTCCTGATTAATTAAATAAATAAACGTCCCGAACACAGCAAAGAAAGAGGAAAATGCAGCCAGAAGACAGAGTCTCTGCAGATTAATACACCGCCACACACTTCTAAGGGGGTCATATGTGATGATTGAGAGGAAATACTTCTGTCTATACCTTATTTATTAGGAAAATCCTGCATAGTATCATGGTAGGTAGGATTTTTGTGGTCAGACAGTTTTTATTAGCTAAATCCCAATTAAATGTTTTGCATATAGGGTTGCAGCGGTATAAAATGAAAATTGACTGTTATGATACCATGAACATTTGCTTATTTACAATGTTGTATTGGAGGGAAAAAAAGCAAGCGGATGGAGAATCTCACCTGCGCATCATCTTTTCTCCTTGACTGCCTGTCAGACTTTTAAAGCTTTTGTTCAACCAAAAAAAAACTTCTGTTATCATTCCTTTAAGGGTCATTGTAACTGATAATAATAACCGTGTAATACCGTGATATTTTCTGATACATTTACCATACCATAAAAATCTTACACCGTTGCAACCCTTGATTGCGTATCTACGTTTGTCATGTGTCTGTTTTTTTAGTCTTTCCAATGTTCTGTTCTTTACACCTCTATGTGTCCTAACCTTCCCTATAAACCAGTGAACCAGAGGGAGGATCCTAAGTGCTTCATTAGCCACACACCACGACAGCTGAAAAAGCGCTCCAGTGTACAACTACACACAACTACAACACGCACGTCCACACACACCGCTGCACACATGCCCAAACACAGTACAAACACACAGACAGAGAGAAAGGAAAGTGGAAGAGAGAGACGGGGAGAGATAGAGAGAGGAGAGAGCACTCAAATAACTTAACACGCAAGTGCACACACACAAACACACACAGAGCGCATCAAGTCTGGGGCATCTCCATAGTTTAGAGCACAGAGTGGACCTTGGCTTGTCTCCTTGAGTCAGCAGTCAACCAAAAGGAAACATGATGGCAAGATATTGACTTTTTCACTGTCTGCCTAATAACTGTATTTTGGAGTACATGGAATATGATGCTGTAACGTGTGCAGACTAAAGTGCAGCCTTTTGGCTGTGGCCACAAAATGCACTCTGAAGCCTTCCTTGCCCATATAAATCTATTTCAGTCTCACTCTATAACCTTTAACTTGAAATTGCACTGGGAGGACAATGGGGGGGAAAAACTTAGCCTGGACATGTTGAGCTCATTGTTTCCGTCCGCTAAGAGAGTGAACTAAAGGGGTGGACTGCTGGAGGAGATGGATAACTCAATGTATTGGGGATGCCGTGTAGACACAGTGACCTCTTCGGGTCAAGGCGAGGTCGCACACTTACATACACACACACCCCTTTGCATTAGGTACCACGGAAGGGGTGAAAGGTCACCTGCACTTGCTTGCATTAACAAAATTGAGCCTTGCATGGCTTATGCAAATTCAGACACAGGGGCTCCTAGTGAGTGGCAGCTAGACAGCCCGAAGTTGTGCCTTAGCACATTAGTTCCATTAGCATATTGCCAACTAATGGTAATGTTTACATATTTGACATGTCAGTTTACCATCAGCACAGGGAGAGGGGGCCGTTCCCTGCTGGGCTCTCTCTGCCTGATTGGACAGTAGCTGTCTGTCTAAGAGTGCTTCAGAGGAAACAGGAAACGAGAGGCCTCCGCCGTGTCCCCTATCGGTCGGCCGGACTGCCTCTTGCTCTCTGAGGCTGATTTAATTGTGAGGGTGGGTGACAGAAGGGTTCAGGCCCAGGGGTCAGTGGGTCAACCTTATTTTCTCACCCTGGCTTCCTAGGCCCGTGGAGATGGGGGTCAGCGTGTCAAATTAAATCTCATTCCCAGGTTTCCCTCCCTGCTGTCATGTATATTCATCGGAGCTCCAGGTGCCTACCACTTCTGGAAATTCACAAAAAGGTTAACTGCTAAAATAAATAATAAAAAATGCCCCCTGTTAAAACCGTTGACCTTGTGGAATAAGCCCTTTGCCTGAGCACTCCTGGAATTCTTCTTGTAATATAAAGCCTTCACTGTATAAAACTGATACACAACTACCACTGTGCTGGAGAACATGCTGTCCAATTTAGTCTTCCTTTCAGCTGCCTTTAATTTAAACAATGCAAGAAAAAAATTATTTTTACTGGTGGCATCGGGGGCGGTTATTCAGATTTGCTGTTTTAAAAATGGTCCACTTGTACTCTTAAATGTCCTTGCAGACAGAAATTGAAAAAGTGACTCCATTTCATGCCTTTCTAAAATAGAACTTGCCGCTCTTGATAATGAATGCAGATTGCATCCCCATAAATTAATGCACGGCTCTGTGTTCATCTGCTTTATGTTCTCTGTTTCAGATGGATATGTGCACCTGTGCGATAGGGCACCTGCACTTGGCTTATTAAAGGCTATATATTAAAACGCGGGAGCACAAGATGGCTCCATTTAGCTTTTATTTCACAAATTCAGAGTAAGCTTAACCCCGGTTCAAAGGCCATCTTCAGGGTGACACTTAGCATAATTGCATAAGTGTCTTAACTGTTTCCCCTCCAGCTCAATGTGGTCATTTATAATAAATGTGCTGGCTAGAATCCCCTTAACTCATGCTCGCTATGACACATTATACCACTGCTATGCTTATGTTTTTAACAAGCCTGCATATATTGATTAATGATACTGAGGGAATACTAACCACTTGAACCTGGCGTATTAATCAAATAGTCTAAAATATTTCTATAAATATTCGTAATCTCTAATGGGACAGGTCCAATTTAAATCTATAAATACCATTGTATGGGAAAATGAATTATGAGCATTAAATAGTTTGACAGCAGCAATAGTTGTAATAAATAATTCAATATGTGGGGCAGGTGCTAATTACTTTTGGGTGCTACACAGACAGAGCAGACAGGAAAGGGTCTGCTGAACTAACTGAGACTTGATGCTGTAAAATCTATAGTTCTAACTTCCTTCCTTCTTTCCTCAAGGTAAGAGCATTTCAAATTCTGCTGCCTGGCTGCCCAAAGGAGCAGCGCTCGTCTAAGATACAGTATCTCTCCCTCTCGCCTTTTCTCTCTCTGTTCCTCCTCCTTTTGTTCCCTTTGTACTGATCAAAATTCATGCTGAGTAGTGGGTTATGGGCCCACAAACGCACACTGCGCAGTTTGGTTTTAATCTGATTCCACCTGGCCCTCCTAACAGCATTTCAGATCCCTAATATCATTCCACTGGTGCTGCTGTGACCAGGATTAGCTGGCCTAATGATCTGGCAGCTCGTCTCGCACTCTCTGTTCCTCCACTTCCGAGAGGAGAACCGAGGAGCGCTCATTCTCTCACGTCTCTCTCGCCTGCGAGCGAAAACTCTGAACGTTGGATGACACCGTCGTAAGAACGCAGAACATTCAGGATGTAATTGAGCCAATTTGTAAGTATTCCTGCTGAGAGCTTCCTGCTCACTACAGGAGGATACTGACATCCTCCGCTGTTCTCTGGGTAACTACAGCTCTCGCTCCGTTTCATGTGTAAATCACAAGCACACACACAAACCCGTGCTAGAGGCTCAACTCAAAGAGTGAGCAAATTCCTGATGTCCTTTTCACTCTCAAGGCCACCAGATGCCAAAAACACCATTTTATAACATTTGCTAACCTCATCCCGGAGTGTCACATCCTTGCTACCTGATCAGACTGGGCAAGTGGAGGGGAAGGGGCGGGTGGTGGAGGTGGGGGTTGACATCTGCAGGCAGGGTGATCGTGATATCAGATGCCCCAGTAGGGGCAGATCTGTCTGGAGGGCCCCAGGCGATGTGGCCTGATAAGCCACTGGCCCCAGAGTCAGCGCTGGTAGGACGAACTCAATTAGCTCCTGACAGACCTCCTCTCAGTCGGGCTCAGCCTCCCCGCCACAGCAAGAACCCACTGGCAGCTGCCACACTGACCTCTCCTCCAGGGGCCACTGCCACCTTTTACCGCTCCAACACACAGCCGGGGATTCATTTTTAGGAGAGCAGACGCCACGCTGAAATTCTGCACAGCCCGACTAAAGTCCCAGAAATATGTTCGGTAGTGTGTGTGCCACCAAGGGTGCCTAGTGTGTGTTCTCACAGGGGAAAATGGAGATGAAAAGGGACTCAGACAGGGGGTGGGGTGGGGTGGCTCTTGGGAGAAATGAGGGGAATGGAAATTCCAAAACACACTTAGCTGAAATATGGAGGACGCCTCTCTGTCTAACTGGTCCCAGGTTAATGACCATCAGGGGAATAAAGGGCCAAAAGACTCTTGGGGTGCATGTGTAATGCATGTGTATCTGTATCAATGTTGCATTGGCTTATGTGCTCATTGGTCAGAGTGTGTGTTTGTGTTGCAGACAGAATATGAAAGATGGAAATATAGCAGGGAGGAGAGTAGGGGTGGGTGGGTGTGGGGTTTGATGGCTGTGGTTTGGTTGGAGGCAAGCCCGGCACTCCATAGGGACCCATTCTAATCTATGAGGGAGAGGCCCCTAATTTTGGAGTTTCTCATTCATTAGTCCTGCTCTGGCAGAGAGAGGAGGGAGCGGAGGAGGTGGACCTGAAGGGAGGGGAGGGGCCTCTTTATTAACGGATATGCCAGACACTCAGGAGAAGCTGACAGAGATTTATGATGTGCAGATCTATGGAGGCAAACAAAAGGGAAGTGGAGGAGACAGAAAAACAGGAAAAGAGGGGAAGAGAAAGTAAGCGATACATGAGGGGGAGAGAGAGAAGAGATAGAGAGAGAGAGAGCGGTGTTTATGGTACCAATGGAGAGCGAGGGCCCTGGATCAATAGTCCGTAGGCTGGGGGCTCGTGCAGGGTTACCACTGGGGGGGACCATGCTGCTCTGTGGCCTGGGCAATTAAGTTTTTCAGTCTCCAGCAGAGGATTATATTTAGCCGCTCCACAGCGATGTCACTGTAGTCTTTATAAAGCTATGAGCTCACTCCACTACGACAACATGAGCCCCATGCTCCAGCGGCACCACAAGATAGCGCTGGCCAAGAAGCAGATCACATCTATTGATCCCCCCCCTCTTGCTCCTTCCTGCTGCTGGCAGGAAAGAGAGAGCCTCTTGTGATACAGGCGCTGCTGTTTGTCTGACGTAAACTGTCTGGGCCGCACTGGGCAGATCTAGTTCTTATAAGAGGGCTGAGTTCAGGATGTTGAGAGAAGCAAATGGCTAATGACAGAGCTACTGTCAGTGGGGGATGTGAGAGAGTTGTCTAAACTTCCCGCTGTGGAGAGCAAAGAGTTAACAGTCTGTGCAGACCCTGCGGGGAAGCTCCCCGCAGAATTAGACGGCTCATCACACTGAATGTAAAAAAGAAGTTCAGTGATAAGTCTAGCCTGCCATGCAGTACATTTGGGATCAAATTTCTAATTCGGCCTTTTCATTAGAAAAGATTAGTTTCCATTACACCCATTATGTGGCATGGCCATGGTATAATTTAACAACACACATTTACAATGGCCCATGATAACTAGAAAAAGTAATTATAGTCCGCTACTGGCAAAAATCACCCTTAAAAACAGTCTCTAATTATCAGCGTTTTGTATATTAAGACTCCTCCAGGGCTGGTGGAGGTAAAGACATCAGAGACAACCTGGTGTTGTGTGATATGTCACTGATACACTGATGCAAATATCCCAATACACTCTTGCAGTGCTGAGGCACAGGTGGATCCTTCCTTTGCAACAATACATGTTTTAACTATTCTAGTTTATGACAGTTCAACTATTTTTCACTTTATGACTGATTAACATTTGAATGAGGGAACATGTTACTGAAAAGACCATTTTTACACTTGTTTGGCTATAATAATACGTGGAGCTGAGTGTTTTCCTCGTGTTACACACACGGTATTGTGCAAGATATTGTTTTGTCACAGAATCTCCTGCATCATGACGCCATCATCAACACTGTCTAGACAAAATATCATAAGTAGTGTCGTCAAAATATTGATTTATTGAAACATTTTTTTCTCTTATTATTAAACTCTTATCAATGTAACTAACACTATTGTATGCCATCAATGTCAGTGTTTCACTATAGTATTGAATATGGTATCAAATATCAGTATTTTTCAAGGTATCATATCAAAGTTATAAATTCCAGTATCGTGACACTAATCATTAGTTACCTCAGCCACTCATGAAAATTGTGATTTTCCTTCATTTACGTATGTAATATGATAATATCATGAATGGATAAAGTAAAAGATCCAAAGTAGGGATGCCCCGATCCAATACTGATAATGGATATCGGGCCGATACTGATTCATACAGCTGGATCAGGCATTAGTTAGTATGTTTAAGGCTGATTACACATGGCTATACTATGCCATGCATCAGAAGTGCGTTATTAGACTGCACAGCTGACGGAGCTAACAACAGACATATCAGCTGTTTGGAGGCATTTCAATTTTTTTTTTTTATATCTACAAGTGTTGTCACGATACTGGAATTTATAACTTTAATACAATACCTTGAAAAATATCAATATTCAATACGATTTTGGATACAACATATTGAGAAAACTGACACTGAGGGCATAACATTTAAAATGAAAATAAAAAAAAATAGTAAACATTAACAATAATTAAAACTTCATAAACTAACATTTCATACATTAACATTAAAGGAAACAATATTCTTGTGGAAGTGAACATCTTAGAAAGCCTCTGAGATTTTCATGTGTTTAAAATGCAGTCAAGTGCAAGTAAAAAACAAAACTGTGCTACAAAATCCTCTATATAATCAGAGCGAATGACACGAGTGACTAGAAGACAGCACTGTGAGTGAGTGAGAGGAGGCGAAGCTATGGGGGCGCTATAACTGTGTGTGTGTGTCAACTCTGTTTGAGAGAAGAGAGATCGAGATAAAGTCCTATCAATAGCAACGATACTTTGGACAATGAGCATACGAACGATATGTATCAATAAATCGTTATTTTTGACAGCTGTAATATCTATGTATTAGTTATATTTTGTTTTACAAAGTTAGGAACGCAATGTTTCAGTCATGTCTGATGTTGCCTCACACATAATAGAAAGGTCCCAGTCACTTTCACACAGTGAAGAGATCAGTGAACCTCTAATTCAAAGAACACCAAAGTGTCATCTCTGTTGTTAAAGAAGTAAAAAGAAGAAAAGAAACAACAAGAATTTGGTGATATGCACCCAAATAACTGACCAGGCTGATGTCGCAGGGATAAGACTTAAAATTCTGTTTTATGCTACAAAAGCCTTTTAAGACGAGGTTTTGTTTAACTGCCATAAATTATGTGGAAAGCCAGCAGATATCAACCACAGCACACCTCTCACGTACTCTCCGTAGGGTTCCTTATGTAAAATAAAGAGGGGGGATTATAAAATATGAATGATGGAAACTTGAGCAAAAGAGCCAGACTGGTTAATTTTATCAGAGAGGTGAAGGATATTCCTGATTATGTTGCATGTCTTTTGCATCGTGTGTGTGTGTGTGTGTGTGTGTGTGTGTGTGCATGTGTGTGTGTCACAAACAGAAAGAAATATTATTGTAAAGGGTTAAGGCTATTTAACACAGTCCAGTGTAAATCACAGGTTTAGACACAGTGACTGTGCGTACAGGAGGACGGAGGCATAGAGCCATGCATGAAATTACTTCATTAATCTTCTTCTGATAGGCCGTCCTTGTTTAGGGGGGAACTCTACCTGCTTAAAACAAAGAGCCCACCATGCCTCCATCATAAATTGTCCTCTTCATATGAAGAGGGGCCAAATACAAACAGACAAACACACATGCACACACGTACACTGCAAAATTAACAGGCCAAAATTAGCAGGTTTATCAGGTGTCCAGGATCATTTTAAAGGCAATCAGATGCGTAAATGTTTGTACAGGTTCACGGTCAGTGTGTCAGCACGCCACATAAGTTAGATTAAAATAACATGCATGATAACACATGATCATCAAATTTAACTTGATTTCTCACATTTATAAAATGTTGTTTTGTAGCACACATTTCAAACAATTCCAACATGAATTGATGCTGCTCACAACACTACTGCTGTGACTGTCTGCCACAGCAGCAGACACAGTCATAGCAATAGCCTCTAGCTTTTTACAGGCTCATCTCTACCAGCTGCCACACATTCCCCATAAATAGTGCTGGTAATAAAAAGACGGGTGGGCCTAACTGATTTATACGGTAGTGTCCACCACCATACCATTCAGGAATAATTAAACTTTGGGGATATTTCCTGAATTAATGTCTCCTTCAGGGGGCAATCTAAACATACATTTCAGCGTTCGCCACGTCTGGTGTCACCGGATGTACTGGGAGGGAGGGACTCTCCAAGTGGCAGGTTCAACAGCCAGACACTCAATGTGACCATTCGATCGCACTTAGCGCTGTAGGGATGGTCTTATAAGGAGGCATTTTAATGTGAACGTGTTTTGTGAGCGACAAAAAATACACACAGATGCACACAAGCAGGCAGGAGTACATACTGAGAAGCAAACACACACACATACACACTTTTACACTAACAAAACTGTCAGTTATCAGATGAAATGATTGTGTAAGTGAAGTTGTAAACAAGAGATTTTATGAGACATGAGACAAACAAAGTTACCTGTAATGAATAACATTTTGTGCAACAGAGAGTTATAGCCTAGCCTCATAATCAGATTGAAACTGAGATGAAAGCACCATCAGTTTAAACAAATAAGTCAAATGACAGGCCATCGTTCAAAAAAGCAAAGGGAAAAAATTAGTTTATAAAGTAAGAATACATTTGGGTTTATGTTGCATCAAAAATATAATGAAGACCATTTAGTTCTGATGTCTAGGAACAGGATTTTACAGCTGTGTTTTGAGCCACTTGCAGATTACCTGTAATATGAGCAATGCATATTTGAAATGGGTCGAGAGACTAGAATACGCAGTGGCAATCCTAAACTCTTGGGGGCCCTGGGCATCGAGCCCCCCATGCCCACAGAAAATCTAAGTAAAAAATGCATACGGTCAATTTTGCTTGATCAAAAGTCACAATAATTTATCAAAAAATAATAAATAACACCATGAGCACACATACACATCTCCGTATTTGAACATTTAGCTATAATACGCAAGCTAGAAGAGGATTTTCGGGGCAGCAGCAGTGCACTGTAGAGCCTTCATGGAAGGTATAATGGGGTTTATATATGTCACTGCAAATGTGCCAATATCAGTGGCCATCGGGGGCCCCTTTTCCCAAATTTCTTTGGGTGGCCCCCAAACATTTGCCTGACAGCGTGCCACTGCAAATTCGTCAATACAGATTTGCTCAGCAGAGAGAAACTAGGCCCACAGTGGCTGGCTTTTTGCACACTGCCATGTTAATGGATGGTTATTGGTCACATCTACTTCCCTTGGGCAAATCAGGGATGACTGATAGTAGTACTCTCTCTCTGTTTCAAAGACCCACTCATAACATAGCTACTGTAAGTGTGTACACTGCATTAGTCTTTTTAAATGAACAGTCTTAAACAGCTGATGATGCCACGCTATTCAGATTACATAAACACACTGGGATGTGTGTTTTAAAATGAGCGTAAAACATTTAAATCACAGCTTTTCTGAGAGTGATGAGGAAAAAAAAGTACTTGGTCTAAAAGCTGTAATGGGTGCAAGGCTCGTCCCGGCTTTGTAGAGGAGACTTGGTGAAGCTGTCAGTGGGAATCAGAGCTGCTACTGTGACGGACGGTTTCAATATTGATTTCATAAATAAACAAAGCTAACCATCGATCCTAATGTTATTTTGCATTTCAATTACTGCTCCGAAACATAACCTTCAAACAACTGGCCGTTCAATACCAATAGCCTTCACTGATAAACACCCATATAGTTACCCACCTTACATCACATTTTCTTACCAAGTGTGAATTAGTGCGCCTAGAATTTTCACTCCGCTACATTCAGAGTGGTTGAAAAGCTGCAGCATTGCGGTGAGCATTCATATATTTCACACTACTAATGGAGCGAAGTGAAGGACACATGGCAAACACAGAAAACTTTACTTTAATGTTTTAAGTTTCTTGTATTGTGTTATTATAATATCTCTTTTCTTGACTCAGTTGTTTTTCTCAACTTCTGTGTTTTAGAGTGTGTGTGTGTGTGTGTGCAGACATGCATGTGTGTGTAAATGAAGAGGAGCCCTTCAATGTTGGAGCAACAGGAAGAAGTGCTGACGCACCGTGTCAGTGATAGCACTCTGCTGCCACAAGGGCATGAGAGCCCACGTAGGCTAGCATTATCCTTCTAGACTAATGGACCTAGTTATTTTTAAACAGATTCTCACACTGTGGTGGAGGTGTCCAAGGTTACCATGGATGAGAAATCAGGAGGGACGCGTGCGGTGACGGCTGGCGGTTTTCTGTGTGGGTGGATGTTGTGAGATAGCCAAAGAGGCATGGTAGCTAATCACTGAGAGGTGTAAAGGCCGAACATCAGATGGGGTCTCAAGAGACAGCATGTTATAATGACAGGAACTTCCAAAAATGTCCAATATCCAAAAATAAATGTCATACTTTCTGCAAACTTTCTGTTACATACGTGATGTTAGAAATAAACTTGCATTTTTACACAGATTTTTATGCACAATATTAAATATGGTGCTCTGGAATCCACATGAAGAATTATGAAAAAAAAAACAAGTCTGGATATTGCATGCTTTTCTTATGCTTATTTCTAATTAATTACCAATGAAATAGAGCACCCAAAGGTGGGGTAGAACTACCACAAATGAATGGTGAGTTTGATGCTGAAGCGACTTAATAAAAGCCAGCCTAAGCACTAACAAGTATGATCCTGAAAACATCTGAAGCTACAGAACAGTGCACATCCACAGAGTGTCAATATACTCTGCATCCCCATTTGGCCTGGAGAGGGACAACATGCTCTACCCTCCCCCCGCTCAGCCTGAGCTGAGTGACATATTTACAGTGAAAGTAATGATACTAGATACCAGAAATGAGAGGGCTCCAGCGTGGCCAGTGGACTCAGGAATCTCTCTAATGAATTGGACAACAAAGCCCTGTTGGTACAAGGAAGAAGTATTTAGAATTGAGTGACAGACTGAATTTTAAAACATTAGGTTTTCTTTTAAAAACAGCCCCTATAAGCTCGGGGAGATGAGGAGGGTGGGAGTGGGACAGGTGGACTGGCTGGTCAGCTGGGCTGGACGCTGCAGCTACAGAGGCCACCAGCTCCTGGCTCGTAGCGGGGCGGCCATTCTCGGCCAGGAGCCTCTTCTGGTAATGTATTCTGAAACCAAATTACCGTAAGCTGATCCCATCTGGATAGTGTCTGTGCACGGCTGCTTTGGTTACCCACCACTGCCTCTAGCCTGCGATAGCATCTCCATGAAGACAGCAAAAATCTGATTAACCCAATAACAATGAAACACTTGGTCAAAGAGCAAAGAGCTTTTAACTTAAGATACACTAATGCAATTCCCTCGCCTTGTTTTCTGAAACCTAATAAGAATCAAGCAGACGGACTGCTAGGGATGGGTGTTTGCAGGCTCTAATGCAGCAAGCTGGGAATGAAGTCAAATAAATTGAAATCTAATTCATCATTGTGTGCTAACTTCTTTCTGCTTCTCTAAAAAATACATTAAAAAGCTCTTATTTCACGAAGGGAAATTGGATAGCCTAGTTAGTTTACAGCAGTGGCGGTGCCAGGGCTTAAGGAAAGTGAGGGTGTTGATGGAGCATTTAGAAGCAGAAAGAAGTCACATCTCAATTCACTGCCGCTCAGACCGCGTGTGTTTTCTAGCGAGTACAGAGGAACTCAAACTGACAATCCTCAGCATTGGCTGACTTCTGAGTGGCGCGAACTGCCACTGCAATACAAGATCAACAATAAGCCTGTCAGACTCATACAGTAAATGGCTCGTCTCGCTGCATGAGCCAAGAGGTATTTAGACTCGAACATGTCGAGCAAAAGTAAATAACAGGTGGAGTATAATGGGCTGCATACCAGCGGCAATGTAAGGAAACAATTTTGAGAAAATACATATGTCAGAGAATTAAACGTGTCATCAGAATACTTGGTGAAAACTTGCATGCGCTCACGTTTCTAAATCTCGCCAGTGTGCAAAGAGACAAGAGGAGCGTGTCTGTCTACTCTGAAGGCAAAACTCTGTTTCCATCTAATTCCCAGGCAGTGGCGATGCCCCCGGGTCAATCTATAGAGAGTATACTACAGTGATTCCACCACAGTGCTGTGCTAATTACATGGAGCACATACGTCCCACTAATCCTCTCAGCCAAGCATCACGGACACATCCAGCCCACAGTGAGGGGCTGCAAATACCGCTGTACAATTAGCAGAAGAGAGCCACTGCTGAACCAAAATTAACAGCACACTCAGGCCAGTGCTGGAGAGATCCCACAAATAACTAACTGTTGGTGGGCAGACACATAATCAGGAAAATGTTTATTTACTATTTTCAATTCTAGATAAGTTATTGTGATGGATTTTTAGCTGAGGAGTGAGAAAAAAATACATGACATCCACATTTTACCACAAACAATTTCTACACACATCTACAGTGAGTCTCTGAAGTTTTTTATATATCAAATACCTGTTCACAGCTCAGCTTTAAAAGAGTAAATACCTTGTTCATCCTTATTTTAAATGTTACGTGCATCCAAATTAATCAAATAGTATGAAAATGAGACGCAATTTTTTTTTCTTGTGTGGAGTGTTGTTAAATATTAATCAGTATTTTCTTTTACTAAATACACAATGCAATTCAGTGCACACCATCACTTAATTTTTAATATGTAACTGGAAGAAATACCTTGCAAATCAACAAACATAAACATATATTACTAAAACATATTTTTGCATTTACAAATTTAGTAACTTTTTATTTCGTACTCAATAAATTCACTGTAACATTCGAGAGTAAAGTAAAAATTTAAAAAGTAAAAAAAACAATTCTGAATTTCGTCAGATTATCTGAAAGGAGATAAAGTCAAATAAAGTCGACTGAGACTGAAAACATTTTAAACTGATTATTTTCAACATCATCGAACATGTTTTCATGACTAATAATGTTTCTGCTTGTTGGAATGACTATGATTCAAAATGTGTTGGAAAGTGCATTTGCAGGCAAAATAATTTAAAAAAGGAAAAATATCAATGTCTCCTCACACTTCAGGATTATCCTGTATTAAAATTTTAAATATACATGTATAGTGTTGTGGTGTGAAGATCTGTTTTAAAACTAGACATTTATTTTAATAGTGCTTTACAATTTAGGGAATACTTTCAGGGAATACCACAATGTAAAATATAAATACACTTGTACATATAACAACTGACATGTTACAGAAATACACACTTTGTTACTGCTGTTTGTGAAAATGTGTATTTAGGTGTATCAGAGAGAGAGAAGTGAACTTATATAATCAATTTTGGAGAAAAAATTAAGGTGATTACTAAATGAATGTCTAAGATATTAATATGTTTTATAGAATGACTTTCTCAATTTGTAGGGATTAAAGCCCAAAGTAAGGAATATGTGTAAACACATGGGATGAGTAAAGCAATACACACTTACAACATCCAGTTGTCTAACTTGACACTAAATTATTTTCTGTTAGGTATTTTTACTGCATGTATTGCTTTAACATTTGATGAAATAAAAAATAATCTCTTCAATTATGGTGCCATTAAAAAATGCTCAGTGCATGAAAAGTTAAGTTACAAGAACAGTCAGTTTGGGCTGATAATAAGAATGCACAATCTAAACTGGAATGATGTGGACATTTCACAAGAAACAGATTAAAATTTAATTTTTCTAAACGCACTGAGTTATCAGGCAACTTTAACAGGTTATTGAAATATCTTTAAACATCTGATAGGTCCTCCACAAATCCCAACTTTTGCATTTTATCAATATTATCTATGGCATTTTATAAAATATATAATAAAGGATGATATAAAAATAATCTGTTAATTGAAACAGATAATCTTTACACAAGCCCAATGTTTTAGTGTGTTGTTCAAACATTAACAGGAATATGTTGAAGTAAGTATATAGAACTGTTTCCAATAAAAAATAAAATTAAAAAATATATTTTTCACAACTTAAGGTTTATTTTGTATTAACTGTAAGTTACTGATGGATTTACAGAGTTAAAGTGTGGCAGGTGCTGTGAGCTCGGACTGTCCCAGCAGCCAGGAACTGTTGAGACAGCAGCTTGCCTCGTGTGCCGCTGGCTGGGACAGACCTGCCGGCTCACTGAGGTTACAGGGTGCTTTCATTCGTCTTTCTCGGGCTACAAATATTACAGTGTGTAATTTATCCTCTCCAATTCCACGGATTCACGTTAATCTCATCTCCTTAAAATATTATTCTCTGCGGGCGGCCCGATCTAGGAACAAAGCCATCAGCGAGTAACCTCCTAACCCAACTGGACAGGTACCCCAAATTCTTTAAGGAACAAAAAAAAAATACACACTTTTTGCAGAGGGGCGAGCTTAATCAATCAGCCATGCTCTGAGTAAAATTTATAAAGACTGGCATACGTGATATGCTCACACAATAAATCTACACACTCGTGCACACACACATACACAGTTGCACCTGCCCTGTTGCTCTATACTGTCAAGTCCTTACATGATTTAAGAGCCCTTAAAACAATGAACAAGAGAAAGTGCATTTTTAAGAGTGTGAGTAGGTGTGAGAGGGAATATAAAGATAGAAGCCGAGGAAAGTACATCACTGCTAAAACAAGAAAAAGTTCAGTGCCTAGACTAGTTCAGGAAACTAGAGCAGGCACTGTTAAAAGAGGAGATGAGGAAAAAAAGAATGAAAGAAAAGACAGTGAAGAAACAAAACTGCATCACAACAGAGGGGTTAAAAGTGGCAGAAGAAACAGAAAGAAACAAGGTACACCTACTGGTTATGATAGCTGAGAGGGTCTGGAAGACAAAGTTCTGAAATGTCCATCAGTCCAGTTTTAGCATTCCAGGAATGAGAGGAAGAGGAAAGAGAAAACAATTGAGACCCGCTTCTTCCCCAAATGATGGCACAGCACCCTCAGAGACAACGCTGCCGAAAGCCCCCTCCAGCACCGCTCCCCCCAGCCTGCACAGGTATGTTGGACTCGCGTGTGTGTGCGTGAGCATGTGTGTTGTGTATGTGTGTGTTTATGTATATATGTGTGGGGGAGAGAGAGTGTGTGTCTGAGTGTATGTAAGTGAAAGTGTGTGTGTGTATGTCAGAGAGAGAGGAAGAGGAAGAGAGGGAGAGAGAGTGAAGGGGGGAGGGACAGATAGACGGAGAGGTAAAGGGGGGTGAGACAGAGAGAGACGCGCAGGCAGCAGCGGGATGAGCGCTAAGATGGAGAGAGCATGAGAGCGCGAGCGAGAGGAATGACTCTTTCCATGGTCGGGATAGGGCTCTTTAAGACTCAAGGGCTTGATGAATATGGAACAGCTGCTGTTGGCTGGCTCCGAGGGGCAGGACTTAAAGCGACAGAGGGGCCGGCGGAGCACCAGGGAGGAGGGATCCAAACGCTCGCTCACACACTCCACTATGCACAGATACAACATACACACACACATGGCTCACACACACATAGACAAAACAACCTATCACATGAACAACAGAGATGCAACTCGGAGAGCAGTCAAAGTTTCCATCTCAGTTAAGTAAAAAGAGTTGTGAGTTTCTGGATGCTCAAAACTCACATAAAAACATAAGTATAGATAATAAATTTGTGGAATATATGAAAAAAAATTACTGAATTATTTATTTCTGTATTGACTTGTAGAAAACACAACATTTACTGTATTTAATAGCAAAGTATTTTAACATTTTTATAACATTTTGTAATTTATAATTTAAGAATTTGCAAAAAGAAAAAAAACATTTTGTCTGCATTTCTATATCATGTTTGTCTGCTTACATCAATAAGCATTGCAATGATATCAAGCAAAGCCAAAGCAATACCACTTCACATGACAACACCTGAGAACTTCACCAAGCAGCTGACATTTCAGAACTCGACCCTGACAACATAAAAACTTGCCATAATCAACTCTATGCATTTTAAGATATCAAAATGAACCCTGCGCTGTTATATAACACATAATAAAGTCAAATCTGACACCAGCCTAAGCCACACTATAGAAGCTCCAGCAAGCAGTCGAGTGCATCCGCAGCACTTCACTCTCAAAAAGCAATAGCTTTCAAACCACTAAGGACAGTAAATGTATTTATTGAGCTGTGTCGCTAGCTCCATTTGCGGGTGTTACATGTGAGGTACCATTGTGAACCTTTCACCGCCTGTGAGAGATGATCTCAAGCCATAACTCATATTCTGGAAGCCCATCAGCTTCTAAAGCAGCGGAAAATCCAGCTCTGTCTTCTCTAACCCCAGCTTTAGAACCGCCTGTGTTTCACTGTTGATCAAGCTCAGTAAGAATGCCGAGAATGCAGATACCATTTCACAGTCAGTGAGGGTCTCCATGTTACTGTATCCCCACATTATAAGAGCAGAGCTTACCATGGCATCTTATTGGAGAAATGAGCTGTCCGACAATGGCCGACACTTGGCCGAGTCAAGAAGGGAAATCGCAGCAGCTTGCCCACTTCTCGAAAACTCACAAGGTGTCTGACAACGGTCTTCAGCTACTTCAGTGAAAATAGGAGTGAGTGAGGAGGAGTCGAGATCTACCAGCAGATTCATGCGAAAAAAAGGTGTGTTAGGTCGCCCCTGCTGCTCTCTGGGTTTTTCTTTGCTGAACAGGAACAGTGTAACCCTTGGAGAGGAATCCGGTTCCATTCATCGGCTCACGTTTCTATAATCAATGCAAAAACATCACGCAATCCCTATTGATCATCACAGGCCTATTGATGTGCAGCAAGAGTGCCTCCACAGTGGCACAGATCACACAGCATCTGCTCTCTTTTTGTGACAAAAACAAATGACAAAATAAATGAAAATCCAATTAAGATTGATGCCAAATCAAACACCTGTCAGTTTAATTCCTTACAGAGGAGTAAAATCACTATCAAACACCATTCTCACACTTCAATAGGACACTGCGCAAAACACAGGAGAAAGAACGAAATAAAACACATCTGTACACCTCACAAGGCACAAACTATTATGTGTATTGTTCTTCCTTATTCCTTTGAATTGTAATAATTTAAAACCATAATTTTCAGCTGTTTCTCCTCATTTAGGGTGGGAAAATATTTTAAAACATTTCAAGAACAATAGCTTCAATAAAGGAACCAAAACTTACAACACACCCCTAATTCTGAGTCAAATCACTGCACAAATCACAACATAATTCTACAAACAGCTGACCCAGCATGATTTAAGTCAAGAGACTTAGTAACTACTCGCCAGAGACTCACAAGAGGGGGTCCTTTCTCAGGACAGACTGCAGCATTTTCCTGGTTATCTAGCCTTTGTGATGTCTGTCCTGTTGATAAACGTCTTCACTTGATAAATCACATTTCTGCATATTTTCCCTTTGGCCTCCCAAGGTTTTTGACTGACACCACACAGACTTTTGTCACGCAGCGTGAGCTATGAAAGCCCTGCTGCTGCTGCTGCTGCTGCTGCTATCATTGCTTCTTATCAGCTCTGTTATGAAAAAAAAATCACGGCATGTGACAGTTGATTTGACAGGAAGGGATCTGATACAAATAAAGAATAGAGGTGCACTGTGCAAACGCTCGATCACACATGGCGTGACAAAGTTAGTGGAGTATGACAACCAGGAGCAGGGCTGATTATCTAACATTATTTTTTTAATTGATATATCTTTTATTGATATCTCTATCCTATGGCATCATATATATCTGCATTAATACACTCTGTGCAGCTTGTGTGTGTGTGTATGTCTCTTTACATGTCATGTATGTAGTCACTTTTTGAAATTAAGTTACTTTAATCAGTCACTTGAAAACTTAAGTAGCTTAAAGCAGTTTGGTCACCTTAAGTGAATTAAATTAGTGTCATAAAATGATAATGCCTTCATTTTGTTTTTCACACAGCAGAACTTAAACACAACACCAGCTAATTTTCCAGTTTACACAGTGCTTAAGTTAAACTACAACATGCTTAACTTTCCAAAGCAAAAAGATTATGGTCTTATAATGTTGCTTTAATCAACTTTTCTCATTTACATGTCAATTTTACACACTATAAATTGTCATTTAAGTCTGCTGCTGTAAAAAAGTTTGGCTCTTAAACAACCCAGCATCCTTAAAACTTAATTTTTTTGCGAAGAATAAGCAAATAAATCCGCACTGTCAAGTGATTTCCATTTAACAATTTTACCTCTGTGAATAAACAGACAGCCAGGCCTTGTAAAGTCGCCATATTTAACCTCTTCATGCATACAGTAATGGCCAAATCGATAACGTAATTCAGTCACCATTCCCAGAGGAAAAGGTACAGTGCAGCAGGTCCGCGCGCACTGTACATGCCTCAATTAGAGCTACGTCGCGTGCACACTGATGTCATTTACAGTAGCTACAGGTGCGTCGAAGCTACATTTTTAAAAAAAAACATTTAAAACTCTTTAAATTAAAAATAAAGACAAGTAAATGAAACTGAGAAAAACTAAACAAGCAGACGAACTTTAGGTTGATGAAGGTACCTTACTCGGACAAGTCATGCCACATCCCCGCGTGAGCACAGCGCGCAGTAGACGTCTCCAGGTTGCAGTGGTGGTGGTAGTGGTGGTGGTGGTGGTGGTGGAGGAGGAGGTGGTGTGGCTCTGTGTGTCTGAGCGCGCCGTTTAACTGTCACACACGGCAGCCACACTATCAACTCCTCCTCCGGCGCGCGCCCTGTGGCTAAACCAAACACCTCCACCGGCAGCAGGACCCTAGCGCGCGGGGTCAAATGTGATTCAAGGAACGAGGAAATGCCTGTTTGTCTCGTGACTCTAACACCGCACTATTCTCTGCGTATTATTCCACCGTTATTATTTTCTCTGCTTCTTAAGAGCTCAAACCCGGTAAGGAAACTCACTCAGTCTCATTTCGAAGTCTGTTGAGCTCTGTCAGAGGCTCGAATTTGGTTTGTTGTGCCTCTCTGCTCATCACCACCACCGAGGTGTTGTGGGTAAACATGTTCACCTGAGAAACAGGTGACAGCAGAAATGAAAAGGTTCAACGGGAGTCGGCTGGTTTCCACTATTGATGAATAAATAACAGGATGATAGCAGTGGCGCGTCTGCTGCAGAGATCACAGTATCACATCACCAAGGTGCTCACAAAATCCATTTGATATGATTTTCAGGGGTGATCTAAATATGCATTTCAGTGTAGTTTGTTATGCAGTTTTCTGTGAAATTAAACTTACTACTAGTTCCTGAGGTACCCCTCTGCATGACCCCTGGTAGTCTTCTTGGGCCCTATTTTAGGATCTACTGTCTTATTATGGCAAAACACTGCATATACCAGAAACATCAGCATGTCAAACAATTTAAAAATACATTTCCCAGCAGTACACTTGACTTTACAACTTCTGGAGTCCCTTTTTAATTAAGAAAAGTGATTAAAAAGATTTGTAATTGTTGATATAATTTCTGTTTTATCCTGTCTCATGAAAGGTTTTCCTCCACACGTCTCACATTCTCCATCATTGACTGACTGCCTCAGCTGTGGAGCAGAGCATGAAGCCAGCTGACAGCAGTAACCGACTTTATCATCTCCACTAGAGGGAGGGCTATCTCACAACAAGGCCACCAAGGAGCTGCAGCAGAGGTACCTTTTATTTATTTATTTTCCCAGGGTGATAGTGTAATTCATAAACTGAATGAATGACAGTCAGGACAGTGCCAACAACCAGGCGCACAATGGAGACTCGGCTGCATTTACTCGTGAGCACAAAAACCTATCCATTACAAACGTGTAATTATTGTCCTTAATAGATTAATTCATGCTGAAAGATAGAAATGGGTTCCAGGCTATTGATGTAATCATTTCACTGAGGAAATTAAGTGACATTAAAAGAATGATATTGTCACCGTGAAAGTATCATTGATTCTTTTCGAATGCAATTAACTGTATTTGAAAATGGGACCTGCACATTGAGCTGTGCAAGGAGCACTGAGGATCACTTCATTTGTGAGAGATATAAAGACCAAATTATCCCATCAAAGAGAAAATCTATAAATGTAATGGCACAGCGCTTCAGCACTAAGGAATGACAACAGCGGTCCTGTTCAGTTCCCTCTGTTAGGCGTATTAACTACCAGTGAGCGGCTCTCAACAACCCACAGAGAGATTATTCAGAGTGTGAAGGAGAATATTGCCTAAATTTATGAATTCACATGTGATTTTTTTTTTTTTTTTATTGGCTAACATAAACAATCCTCTCTTAAAAGTAGGAGCCATGAGATGGATGGCTGTAATATGTAATGTCATGTGAGATATTGCTTGGAGCCATCATTGCTAATAAATAGAAGAGTGATTTTATGGAGTTGTAGAATCTTTATTTCAGTTTCAACTCTTTGAGGTTTTTGCTTAATGTACTTCAAAGTAGAGCTGAAACCATGAGTCGATCAGTCGATTAGTTGATCACCTGAAAATTTATCTTTATATTTGATTCCTAATTAATCAAAAAAGTCAATTATTACCTCCTCCCAGCCTCCCACATGTGAGGATTTGCAGCCTTCCTTTGCTTTAAGTTTCTCTAAACTGGATTTCTTTGGGGTTTTGGACGATTGGTCAGGCAAAACAAGCAATTTAAAGCTGTCACTGTGGACTTCAGGAAATTGTGGTGAACATTTAAAACCATTTTCTTCCATTTTGTTGATCAAAATAGTCAATTAATCAAGGAAGTAAGTGGCCCATTACTTGATAGTATAGGTCAGCATTTGTGGCAGCTCTACTTCAAACACATGTGAGTCAGTGCTGGTTTAGATAAAGAGTTGAACTCTAATTTGATATCTGATAACTGATTAATCGGTTTGAGGATTTTTTTTTTTTTTTTAAGATTATTTTTATTGGCTTTTTGCCTTTATTGACAGGACAGAGGGTGAAATGGAGAGACAGAGAGAGACAGAGAGTGGGGACTGACATGCAGCAAAGGGCCGTGAGCCAGATTCGAACCCGCAGCCGCTGCAGCGAGGCAATGCCTCTATACATGGGGCGCCGGCACTATCCACTACGCTACCGACGCCCCAGTTTGAGGAATTTTTTAAGAAAAATGTCAAAGTTCTTCGTTTCCAGCTTCTTGAATTTGAATATTTTCTGGTTTGTTTACTCGTCTATGACAGAAAAAAACAGAAAAAATTTTGTGTTTAGGGCAAAACAAGACATTGGATGATGCCATCTTGAACTTTGGGAAACACCGATTGTCATTTTTACCATTGTCTGACACTGTATAGACCAAACAACTAGGGCAGGGCAATATATCAGCATTATCTCGATATCGTGATATGAGACTAGATATCATCTTTTGGGGAGCGAAATGTTGTAAGTGTTGACTTTTCCTGGTTTTATCCCCATTACTCATTTGATTATTCATCAAAAATCTTTTGTAATTTTTTTGTGAAAGCACCAATAGCAATATAATTGAAATATTAAGGTATCTGGTGAAAAATATTGTGGTATTTTATTTTCTACATATCGCCAAACTCCATATCTGCACACTGTATTAAAATCTCACAGCAATTTTTATAGTGCAACATTTCGATCAAAGAGAGAACTTGATGAAGATCTTGACAAAACGTTGCACAATTAAAATTGTTGGGAGCATTTAATGCAATGTGCGGATCTTTTGACAGATTCTTGTCTTAGCGTGATTTCTTTAATCCAGCACTTATAAAGTCCTCCACCCTGCTTGTATTAAATGGTTATTCCCATCAAATGTGATTTCAAGGGGTTTTCTCATGGTTTTCTGAAAGTCACCATCCAATACATTATGAAATTGGCTACCATCACTGTGACATATAACAGTATATTTCACCTGCCTTCTGTCCTGCCTGCTACTGTACTTAAATGGTTAAACTGGAATGCACTGGAATAGCACCTATACATGAGAAAAAATGTAAGCTGATATGCAGATTTACATTTTTGTTTGTTGCTTTTATCTTTAGAGTCAATGTCACCATGTACATAGGGGTATACATGCTGCCTACATTTCTGTAATACCAGTTTTGCGTGTGTCGTTTTGTTGACTTCCCCTAGTTCTGCAGTGACTTTTGATGTATTCCAACAAAAGCATGCTCATGTTGTGGTTACTGGTCCACACAGCTCCCTAACCCAATTACAGTGTTGGTAATCCAGTGAACAGAAATTCAGTGAAGAGGCGGAGAGGCGGGCAGAGATGGAAAAACATGAAACATAGCAGCTTGTGACTTGATGTCCGAGCAGCAGATGAATCACGCATCAATCTCCAGCCCTGGTCAAAAATGCTGCATAATTCAAACCCAAACATTTTTCTTTGCGCGATTCAAACCAAATCAGAGGGTCCTGAGCCTCTCTCCCTCCACCTGCTGTCAGCCACACTCCATCCAACCCTCGCCTAAATTTCATTTAGGAGACATCTTTCTCCCTTTCCCCCTCTCTCTCATGCTCTCTACATCGCTGTCTCTTCTCTCTCTTTGAATTCAGTGCGCCGTGGCCCTTAGATTTACTTGCTTAACAAATATGGACAGGGGGCCTAAGTGGTTTTTGAAATCTTCGAATGGACTTTGGAGTGCCTGTGCTGTGCTGGGTGACAACAGTCTCTCTGTCTCTCTCTCTCCCATCTAACCCATATGTGTGTGTGACTGTGTCTGGATGTCTGTTTATGTTTATGTCCACATGTGTGCGTGCATGCACGACTACGGCTTCCCCATGCTCTCCCAGACTCCCTGGCTGGGAGATGGCAGTGCTGGGGTGGAGCGGCAGTCTGGAAATGAGATAAGGATGTCTGATTCATAGGATCTGACAGGAAATCTATACTCTGCAATGTTTATAATCCAGCCATTACTACACAGCCAAATGAAAGAACAATAATCCAATCATTTACTCCATATTTACCTGAGGCAGATTCTCGGCTTTAAAGGCAAAGTGCATTGCGCGGTGACGGAGGCTGTAAAACGACTGATAGGGGCGAGGGTGCGGGAGGTGCTGGGGGCAGACTCTAGCCCGGAGAGAGGAGGACATCGAGGAGGGCGAGGATGGACTCAGTCCTCAGGCGAGATGTGTGTCTACAGGAGATGCGATGGTTCACCTGTGTGCACTTGGCAGGGTTAAGGGTCACTCATTACTCATCATTAAGACCCCATTGATTTATGAGTAACTTACAAAAACGGGAGACACTGTAGTTTGTGAAACAAGAGGTTAAAGGTTACAGAGATGAGAGTGAAAAAAAAAGAAATCCAGAGCACACATGTATTAGCAAAAAGCGTCTACTATTACAAAGCTTATGCAGTTTAAAGGAGAGGTGTAATTTGGCTCCCTCACACTGATCCTGTGTCATCTATAACAGAGAAGTCCATAGAGGTGCCGTCTCTCCATAAGCATAGTTCTCTGGTGGGGGTTTACTTATCATAGAGTCTTTCATGGACAGTATGAGCTGCTCTTCATTGTGTACGAGGGGGGAGGTTTATCTTATTTGGAAAAGTGAAGGGGGCCTGCCCTTATCTGTCAATAAACAGTAATTAGATTTTGTGGCCGATAGCGTCGATTGGTTTCTAATCTAGCTGTCGCCCTAGACGTGTGTAATTAAAATCCTGATTGATAAAGGGGCACAAGCCCGCCCACGCCACCACTTTACCAGACCCTACCCCCGACCCCTTCAAAACACAAACAAGAAAGAGATATGGAAGAAGGCCTGGGGAGAAAACTGCACTACTTATTGATCAGCTGTATCTGCCTTCCTATCAATGCCCTTTTCCCACAATGGAGGGGCTAGCGCAAAGGTTTCCTACGTAACACTTCATAGCTAATCTTCATCAGGCAGATTTTATCCTCCCTGAAAAATAAAAACAAAGCAACCAACATTTTAAGCAGGAAAACAAAAATTTGGCTGCTTGTGCTCACACAAATAAGAAACAAAAATGTGCATGTGTTTGTGTGAAATTACCTGTCTAAATTAAGATATTAAAACATGCTTACCACTAATGAGGGAACGCTTACTATGATTGTAATGCAATCAAGGAAAAACACCCCTCAGGCCATACAGAGATGAAAAAGGAATGCATTTTATCTATCTAACTAATGGGCCTGTGAACACAAGAATAAGGTCCAGACAAACACACACACAACACGCACGCACACACACACAACACGCACGCACAGGTGAATGTCAAATGTGCATCACGCATTACACAAATAAGGTAGTGCCTTCAAGTCAGAGGACTCCCACAGAGAGTAGCCAGGCTGAAAGATGTTCAAAAACACTGCCTCCAGACTTCACTGTCATCAGGGTCCATGCAGACAGACGAGGCAGGAAGAAAGGCTACGTGCTGTCTAAGTTTTGTAGAAAAAGGGACAGTGAAGAAAGTGAAATAGTGAGAGAGGAGAGTGGGACAGAGGAAACACAGCAGGCAAAGAGGCATCTAGCTAAGTGAGCTTGCACGATTCGCTGCTCCAGCCACTGAATATCTCACCACAAACCAAACTTCAGAACAGCACCATGACTGCGTGAGAGGCAGATAATCTGTTTCACAGAGTCAGATTTTGCCTGGTTGTCTGCAGGATTTTTTAAGCCGTGTAAACTGTGCGAGAGTGCAGACTGCAGGCCTGTGACCTTTCCTGTCTGACACTGGTCACCTGCTGTCACGTGCGAGGGCTGACCCACAGCAGTGAATGATGGCTGCATACTCTGCTTCACCCCCCTCTGTGACACATATGCACTGGCTAACACACATAAAATGCTTGCACACACACACACACACACACACACACACACACACACGCATATACTGTACCCACCGTGGAGTGGACAAACCGCCTCTCACTCAACAGCAATGCTCCTAACACCTCAAGAACATAATAAATCACAAATTAGAAGTGTGTGTATTTTGACAGGGGTGAACTTTCTAGAAAGCACTGGTCCAGTGCTTAATTTTATTCTTAATGGAAGGCAAAATTTCTAAAGGAAAACTTTTATTGGGCACAAAATGACTTTCCTCAGTTTTTACTTTCTTACACTGGGAGAGATTGAGATTGATACATGCTGGCAGTGCAGTGCCAGCCCATGCATGGTGCACCCCATTTAACCAATTTCTGTAATTTCCTCACTAAACAGTGATTAATAAATGGTTACCTAAATAAATGGGACATAGGCCAAAAAAGAATTGCTAAGATTTTCATATTCTTAAAGTTGCTAAAGTGAGCTTTGACTGGTTAAGAAAAAGGTTCAGTTTAATACTGATGCCTTGATATTACCTACATGAGCTTATAGACCATCAGTGACAGGATTTCTTTTCTGTTTCTTTATTTATTCTTAATGCATGTTCCTGGGTCTGATTCCTCACAAAATCAGGCAAAATGATTTACAGCACACAGACTGGAAGAGCCTGTGCTTCTATGTTCCCAGGTAGTTACACAGTCAGTAGTACACTAGCTAGTCAGAAGAAAGCAGCAAGAGATTTTCCTTAAGTGAGTTTTATTTTGATGTTACACTCTGTGGTTATGGTTGATACTGAGGCCAGATCAACAAAGAGAAGAAGAAAAGATTTGACCGAAGAACAAAAAGAAACAAGCTAAAAGGGACACTGAGTCAACCTCGGTCGATCATTCAACAAATGGAGAGAATTAAGGGATATTAAAGAATTTGTTACTGATCCTGAATTGGCCCTATTGTAATATGTTTATTCTATTTTATGTATGAAGCACATTGCTAGATGTGGTTTTACATCTGTATATGATGTCACATTGGTAGCTAAAACAAAGTTTGCTTTGTTACACCATCATCACAATACAGTTATGAATCATACATAGCCATAAATAGATACATAACCTCATTGCTGTGCGTCCTGCAAACCGCTGTTCTAAAAAAAATTGAATAAATTGCATCTTTCACCATATAACAAATGCACGCATTAGCCAGCTCAAAATTTTGCTGCCATATTGGTGATTTGAAGCCAGAGGTGACCATATTTGGATTAGAGGGGTGGATCTGACTGTAGCGACGCCTAGCAGACAGTCACTCAAGCGGCCCACCCTTAAATATGCGGAACTGTAAGCCTTAATGTAAGTGGGTGAGTTACACTAAAATTCACCCCCGTATGGTTGTCATGAATGTTGAAATCAGCTATAGAGACCAAAACCTTTTTTTGTACCAGGCTGAAAACATTTTTATTTCTGCTGTAGAGTTGGGCATTTTAATGTGGGTGTCTACGGGGTTTGACTCACTTCTGGAGCCAGCCTCAAGTGGTCATTTCGAGAACTGCAGCTTGTGGCACTTCTGCATTTCCTCATTTTTCAGCCGCTCAATTTCAACATACATTTTTATTTCGCAAGAAAGTAATATAACTATTTTCATTGAAGCCCACCTTACGTAAAGAAGAGCAAACACAGAACTATTTCAAAATGAAAGTCTTATTTGGTACACAACGAGCTGATGCGCTTGTAGTCGGTTTGTATATTTATATGTTGAAGTCCAGAACTTTGTCACTTTATCACCTACCCTTTCCTTGCCATCTAAGTTGTATGCTACAATACTACAAGGAGTGAACAATATCAGCAACACTTGTACAATATATTGTTCTATAATGCAGTATTCCTGCCATTAATATTATTTAAATGAAGCAAAAATATTAATTTTTCGTTAGATGTTTCAGAGATGTGCTGATGCAGCTCTTATGTGTTGTATTTCAGTGCAAAAAAAAAGGGATATATTTATGTATAGGCAGTGGACACCTTAAATGCATGCCAATACAACATTTTAAGGTCTTGAATTTTAAAATTACCATTATGTTTACTCCATACAACTCTGACACTGTCTCAGAAGTCTCTGGACATTTTAAGTTACATACAGTTTTGTGCTATCTTGTGGGTATTGCTGTTAATATGTCCCCCTGTATGCAATCTCTGATAAAGTATAAGTATATTTTTAAGAAAATTATCCATTATGATATTTCTTCATATCAAGATCTGAAATAAACTTGTTACCATGATGATATTCTATAATTTCAAGTATTTTCTTAACCTTGAAAAACTTATTAAGAAAGCTCCTGGATATAAAAAACCTTGTCTTGCGTGAATAAATGTGATTGGAGATCAGATTCTCCTTTAGATTCTTCTTAAGAATGTCTTCTCTCCTGATAATAAGGCCAGCTCCCCCTGTGGTGCCACAACAGTGGAGTGACCTTGTCACCAGGGTGCCATGTGTCACAGTGGGGGGACCCAGAGGGAGAGGGTGGGGTGAACAGATCATCTCCCTGCATGCCTGGTACCCGTGCCCTACCCTTCCTGCTCCCACCACAGGCCCAGCACCAGAGAGGCCGGTGCAGGGAGAGGAGCAGCTCCAGGCTCTGGAGAACATGACTCCAATTAAGCTGTGGAAGCCTGGCTCACGCTCCACTGCCTCAGCCCAGTTGTCCTACGCAGGAAGACACACAGTAAACCCAGGGAAATGAACTCTGTCAGCACAGTCGCGATAGTGACAGAGAGAGTTAGATTCTGCTTTACAAACAATTTGGACTTGGTAAGGACTCACTCAGATCCATTAAGAAACGGCAGAATGAAACAGCATAAAATCATGATTGCAGCAGTTTGGATAAAATGTTTAACAATATCAATTTAAGGCAATAACTGCAAGGAAAAGCACCAACAATGACAGCTTGTTTCCTGTTTTGAGAGCCCCGGAGAAAAAATGCGGAGAGTTAAGCACACAGTAACGGATGAGAGCGATTGAGAGGCCTCGTTTTCCCCTGTGATTAAAAATGTATGTTGCCACACGCAGCCTTTGGTGTGGAACTCTCCTGGAAAAGGAGCTGGTTAATATTCAGGCCCATGTCTGGCTAATGTCTTAAAGTGATAAATAGGAGGGGGTTGCTGCCGTTTGATTGTTCTTCACAGGCAGTCTGGGAGCAGCAGCACAGGGGGATTTAAGGTGGAGGAATCCTCTCAAAGCTCCTCATTCATTCACTCTCAGACGCCCCATCATTAATTGGGCCTGTCGACATGACTCCTCTGTACCCAGGGCCACTGGCAGCTACCATGGTGGATGAGCTTTTTAAGACAGTTCAAAAGAGTCCTTGCCTCATGAAAGGCATTCAAATTACATGAAATTGCATTCATGTCAAGCCTCGCAGGCATATTCATACAGTACACTGGCATAATGTCTTGTTTCGTGCCCTGCATATCTGTGTGACTATATAATCGTCCTCTTGGGAGCAAATCGCACTATAAAGAGTATGCTTTAGAAACTGTTAATACATAATGTTTCATTTTTCAAACGACTAACATATATACAGTAAATACAGCACTGTGTGGTGTCAAGGAAATGCGATGCTCCTCACTGTAATGTAAATATAGCAGTCTTTTCTAATTAAAATTAGCGGCATAATATACCCAAGAGTAGCTGACATTATGGAAGATAATATTTCCATAACAAACAATTTTGTTTCCTGCAAGATGGCATGCAGTATTCCTCATGAAAACATAAGAATCCATAGGGAGTCAAACAGCAATAATCACTGCAAAGAAAGCTGCTTGGAGGAAAAGTTAACAAGCTGGTCGAAGCATTCACATGTAGACCAGCTGCATCTGGTTAATCTTTACCCATATTGTGAATAAAGAGACTCCTGATCAAGGCTCTTTCACACAGGCTTTGGAACTGAAATGCATAAGAGAACATCTAAATGTGTGGCTGAACTACAGTACAATATGTGTAGCAGTTATCCCTTTGGCACTGTTTCTACTTTGACAGTTATCTCCCTGCTCTGTGTAAGTATAGCTATGCAGGACAAGGTGAGTCCAGCCTTCAAAACTTTGTGATTTCTACCGATGTCGAGTTGGAAGGTGATAGCAGAAGGGTGGCCAGATTTGGTTCATGATGTCAACCATGTGATACTTTAGTATTTATAACCATTAGGGGCTGTATATATGTCATGAAGTACAGCGAGCTCTTTTTCAGGGTGGCCATTGGCCTACTTCCATCCTTGTCCGACTGTTTCTTCACGCCAGGACTGATAATCCCTACTTCAGGAGAGACACTTTAACTCCTCCTTTAAGGGAACAGTAAGTTGCTGTAGGTGGTCTTCAGTAGTTTATACACTTGTTTGTTGTTGGACCAAGAATTGCTGTTGTGTAAAGCTTGTCTAATTCGCAGATTCAGGTACTGCAATAAAGCCATAAGCGTAGATTTCGAGGGGGACATAGTGGACTCAGTATTTAAAACGTGCATGTGTCCCCCCAAAAGTAGCAGAGAACTTTTGTTTTAAGAAAATAAAATACATCTACACTATAAATTGGTGCAAAATAAATCACCAAAATGCAGGAGATGCAGTATTTGACACTCAAAATTTTCTGCCGGAGGACCCCAAACCCCTCATTTCAAGTGCTCCTTCCCCAAAGTTTAAATGAAACCTGTGCCTCTGCATAAAGCCATCAAATGTTCAGAGAACACAGCACTGGGCAGAGGTTGAATGCTGTTTCTACAGATGCCTCACACACAGTTTTCAGTCCAGGCCACCAACGATTCCTGCTGTCTCTCCATCACTCAGATCTCAAACTAGCCCTTGCGTTGTCATTCTATGCATTTTTTCATGCTACTGAAACTATTCGCAGTCTCACTTTTCCTCACTCTTTATTTCACTGTCTTTTGCAATCATTCTGTATCCTCCCATTATTTTGTTCCCCTCCTCCTCTGCCTGTCGTGGAAGTGGTTTCTGTTATGGCAGTGGGAAGGCTACCCGCAGCGGGAGAGATCCTAATTAACAGCCTATTCATTTGTGTGGAGCGGAGGGCTCCTGCTTTCTGAGCACTTGTTTTATGGTGGCGCTAGGGAGCCCTGTCCAGGGATTTGGAGGGGGATAATTGCCTTTGCCGCAGGCTGCAGTAATCTGGTCGGCTAATTCATTATTTTAATAAGTTAGCTTCTCCTCGGGGGTGTGCTAGCTGCGCTGCGCCTCAAACCTTGGTGGTGCACCTCGTTATTGTGGCGCTCTTTTACACTGCCGCCCGCACGGGGTTAATAACTGTTATTAGCCTCTCTCCTCAGCCTGCAATTTCTCGTTTAACTGGGGCGATTCAAACGAAACCTTTGCGAGCGTCTAATAATCAACCTCTCTGGAACCAGGGGGTAATCCCTATGAAGGGGTCCATATAGAGGAGAGGGGTAATGGATGCAATCGCCTGAGTGCCTTTGCCTCCTCTCCTTTCATTACGGCTCCTGATGTTGTTTTTGTTGTTGACGCTGCGGTTGTTTTTACTTAGTTCCTCCAGAATCATTTGAGGGAGGCAATATTTGACTTAAGCAGGGGGAATGGATCAGATTTATACATACAAATAAGATGATCATTAGGTTTGCGTAACTAATGGCTTCATTTAGGCCATAATCTTCCATCTCTCTAATAGGCTGCAGTCAGTGGGATGTGTGCATGTCTCTGTGTAGAGGCAGGTTTAATGACTCCAGTGTAGTCAGACTTTTTTTTTTGCATTGGCTGATTAAAAACCATGTCATTTCAACAGGAAGGGAATAAAGAGAGGGCTTCATGAATGGAAGTATTCTGAAAATCTAATACTGGAGATGGTGACGGCTCGATGTTTGAGGAAACCTGCAGTTAAAATCCAATTATGAATACAGCACAAAGTGGTTAAATGGTTTTGAATGCACCCATTGGATACATTATTTTACTACGAGATGAAAAAGAGATATCCTAATTCACTTTTGAGAGAAAATACAATGTAGACAAGGCAATCCTATTATGTGTCCCTAGATATCCCTGCTTTGCATCTGCCAATGACAGAGTCTGTCACTGTGGCTGAGGAAGAGGAAACATTCAGACTGTCCTTATGAGTGAAGATGGATGCATCGTCATTGAGAAATGTTTGCCATGCATGTACGCTTTCACCATTAACTGTATCTTAAAGGAGCAGTGTGAAAGATTTAGGGGGATTTAGGGGCATGTAGCCATGAGGATTGCAGATTGCAACCAGCTAAAACTTCTCCCAGTTAGGATTCCTTCAGTGTTTATTGTTCAGGAGGTTTTAGGGAGTCAAATTATCCGCAGAGGTCTCGTCTTCTCAAAAACAAACGGTAAAAACACTGAATGAAGTAGCTTCACATTTTAAATCAATGTTTCTCTGACCCTGTTTTGCTCTTCAGAGACGGGACGCTCAACCAGCACCTGCTAATAATGCGCCGATAACTTAGTTTGCGCTCACCTTTTTTCTGATCCAGACATTCAAGAGATTTTTCTTGCGGGTCGAATAATCAGCAGAGGTCTCTTTCTCTCTAAAACAAAAGGACCCAGCGATTTAAAATGGTAAAACTACTAAATAAAGCAGTTTCATATTACAAATAAGTGTTTCTGTGACGCAGTTCAGCTCGTCTGAAACGGGCTGTTCGCCCAGGACCCACCACTGTGCGCTCACCTTTTTTCTTTGATAACTTAAGATCTAGATGTTCAAGAGGTTTTTATCAGGAGCTGAGTTATCTTCAGAGATCTCTTCCTTTCCAAAGCAAATGAACCTGGTGATTTAAACCGGTAAAAACACTGAATAAGCCGTTTCAAGTTAAAAAAAATAGTGTTTTTCCAACACTGCTTGTTGCAGAGGGGCTGGCCAACACAAAAATGCCAAAACGCAAATGACCCTATCTGGAGCCAGTGTTTGGTTTGGAGAGGAGAAAGGAGAACATGGTGGTGCAACATGGTGATCTCCTGGAGGAGGACCTGCTCCCTATGCAGATATAAACCGCTCATTCTAATTCTAACACAACAAATTTTATTGTCAGGTGATAACACATCGAAGAAAACATATTTATTATCCCCCTAAATCCTCCACACTAGGCCCTTAACAACAAACCATAATCCACTTTGAGAGTTTGGTATCCACTGTACACTCAGGAGAGCGCCAGGCCTCAGTCGACGTGCTCTGTGTTCCATCCTGTAGTCTGGCTTGTTTAGCTGTCATCATGCTGTGACCTGCCAGCCACTGTGAAATGAGCTCCTGGATATTAAAGAGGCTATCTCTTCATCTATACTTAACCATAGTGGAATGACACATCACATGGCCCTGGGCCCTGTTAAGAAGGGGGGCAATAACATCTAGTTCGGAAAATGTTGAAATGAGTAGGGCCATATCCTGTGGTCAGTCATATGACTAAAGGAACATGTCCGCTAATATGCTTTCTCATCAACCCAACAACAAGCTATTAAATGACCTGAAGTATTGCACAATGTTTATCCAGGAATGTGACAGTGTGCAAATGGCCCTGCATGATCATTTAGCACTTTTATCTGCATCTAAAAGTTAAACCTTCTCCTAGCCAAACCCCCTTCTGCACACACACGGCCGTTGTGCTCCATAAAGTACGCACATGATAGTAAATGACCTGGTTCACTATTAACTATTATCCACTTAATGTCCTTCCTGGCTTGCCACATGTGGAGCTTTGGCTGAGCGCTGGCCTCTGGGGCTGCCTGAGGCTCGTTCAGGGCCATGGCTTTTCAAAGCCCACACTGCCATCTGCTAGACCAGCGGCCCTGCTCCCCTTCCCCGGCTGATGTGGTGTGCAGCTGGGACAGCGGAGGCCTGTGACTGTCCCACACCCAGGTGTGTAGCACAGCTTCATGCATATGGATTCAGAGATTGCTATAGATCTCTGATAACATATGTGGAAGCTGACACACAGCTAATAAATGCTCTGCTATGTGGACAGTATTGCTAAATGCTATTTGTGCACAGGGAGGAGTTTGCTTATTGATTTTTTTCCTCTTATGGATATATCTCATTTGACACTCTTCTGTGTCAGGCAGTATTGATCAATGATATCAGCTGACGTTTTTTTTTTTTTTAAGAACTGCTGGAGTGGCATTGCTCAGCCCAGCAGTCCTGCCCACCTTAAAGCCGCTCAGTTTAGCATGACTGGCTCCTAATGAGTGGTTCCTCCTCTCATCACACAATCCTGAGTCCCTCCCTCCCGCATTCATCAATTCTCATTAGGGAAAATCATCATGTGGAATACCAACTTTTGGCCAATATTCATCACTGTCAGCCCTCATCCATAGCAGCACAATGACAGACGCAGGATCTGGGAGTGCCTAAGTAGCACTGACTTAGCTCTTTTATTCCCTAATCTCACCCTCTGTGCTTGTGGAGCCCAAGCAACTCTCTGCAGTGCACACTCCCTGACAGCAATTACTTTATGCAAAAAGAGTGGAGGAGTTCAGTGAGTGGCGTGAGTGAGAATAAGCCTCCTCTGAACTCTGGCTGTTGGCAGGCTGCAGCATTCCAATAGGACCAGCTCACTTCCCAGTGGGAGCTAAAGGGCAGCGAGGAGGGAGGGGAGATGGCAGAGGACAGCCTTGTTGCACCATGACAGGGATCTTGTTGTGACATTGCCCATCTAAGCATCATTCATAAAATTCTGCTGTAAAAATATTACATAATTGCAGGGGTTCGTTGTTATTGTGCTCATGCTGAATGGTGCCACCACCCCCCAAAATCCAACTCAAACTGTGCATTACAACACTCTTATTTGGATGTTTGCCACAAGTTAGATGAGAAGATCGGAACCACAATCAGTTTTTCTGTACAGTAAATATGAAGCTACCACCAGCAGCAGACTAGCTTTGCTTAGCACAAAGACCTGGGTAAACAGCTAGCATGGCTCTGTATAAAATTTAAAACAAAATCCAGCTTCTAACTCTTCTAAAACAAGCAACACATTGTGGTTTTATGGGAGTTGATGTGCCATACTATCTCTTTTTCTTGCAAGAATCCAAAAAAGGCAACCATTCTTCATGAATTGAAGTAAACAAAAGTACTGAGTATACGACTGGATAAATGAGATTTGGTTTATACTGCATAAGTTTTATGGGCCCTTGTAAATGGATGCTTTGATTAGGACTGGGCAGTATATCCATATTATATAGATAGCATGATACAAGACTAGACATCCTCTTAGATTTTGGATATTGTAGCTGTTGCCTTTTCTTGGTTTCAAAGGCTGCATTACAGTAAAGTGATGTCATTTTTTAACCATACCAGACTGTTAAAGCTGTTCTATTACTTACCTTTACACACTATAACTGTCATTATATCCACATTACTGAAGATTATTCTTCAAATATCTGATTGTGTAAATATTTTGTGAAAGAAAAAAGCCAATCCAACTATATCGTCACAATGTTATTAGTCTCGCTCACCAGACCTTTCTCAAGAAAAGAAAGGTCTGGCTGGGCCGACTCTCACTTTAAGATTGGAGAAAAAAAAACACCCCGGCTGCTTGTATTTCTTTCAACCAATCACACTTCTGGGCGGTGCCACAGCAACGGTGCGCTTGCAAAAATATTGCTGGGGGGAAACAGGTTTTGGTGTAACACGCCCACAAAAATATCGCCTACAGGACACGAACCATGGCAGAAAAATTGCTACATCCCCGCAAGATCAAACACCGCAAAAGTTAGTAAAGGACATGTTGAAAATGGTTGAAAACTGCTACATAACCGGAGGTGATAGGGCGGGACTTCAGCGGGTGGCTTGTTCCGCCCAATGAGAGGCTGATCTATGCAGCGAACTTCCGCCCACTCAGACTACAAAGTTATTAGAGAAATATTTGGTCAGAAATATTGTGATATCCCTAAACTTGATATACTGTAGTATTGCTGTTGTTAAAAGCAGACCATGTTTACTTTAATTCATGAAAGCTTTTTGGATTTTCCGTTCAAAGTAGCGGCATGCCAGGAAACAAAGTTTTCTTCATGAATTGAAGGTGGTGAGTAATTGATGTGCAAATGGTCATTATGAGTGTGAAGTACTCCTTTAAAGATACTGGTCCTGGTGTTGTAAGTTTTTAAACAACATTTCATCGCCCTATTTTGGCCCGAAACGAGAAATAGTACGGCACATAACCCCCCGTGCAACCACAACTTTTTATTTTTATTCTTGAGTATTTGAATGGAAACAACGACATATAATGTGTTAATCTGTGAGTTTAAAAGATACTGGTAGGTGGATTTTGTTTCCTTTGGACTTTCCGGTCTTTATGCTAAGCTAAGCTAAATGGCTCCTGACTCTAGCTACATGTTTAGAGAGAGTGAAATTGATCTTTGCCTCTTTAACTCTTGATAAGAACGCAAATAAGTGTGTTTTCCCAAAAGGCAAACTATTCCTTTAAGTCAAGCCTGCATCTTTCTTCCATCTATCCTTTATAGGAGCTTATCTACGTCACAGACAGATTGCCTTCGCCAGCAAAGTGTTCCCCCTCCTGTAAAAATAGCTTGTGCGTGTCATTCTCATAACGGCAGCAGGATCAATACATTCATTCCCATTTTAGCTGCTCTGCCCCTTTGCCCACCCACGCCCGAGAATAGGACAGCTTGCAAAACCCAGCCGCCATGTCAGCTAATCACAGCCCTATTGCTTCAGTCATTCGTGCCCCATCGTTGGCCCACACCGGCTGCCTGCCCAGCGCAGCTAGAGATTTTACCCAGAGGTCAGTGGGCTGGCCAGCCTGTCTCAGTCCAAGCTCCCCTCCTGCCAGGTGGATCAGAGGGAGGCAAGCGGTTTGCTTCATCGCTGAGAAAATTAGATCACACCGCCACAATAGGGGGGCTGCCTTTGGAAGACCTTCATTCCAGGCTACAAGATAACAGCGGAAAACCATTTGCATCAACCAAGGGGACATTATAATAAATCAGACACCGTGATAAATTCTCTCAATGCTTAGCACTAACAGGTGTTAATTGACTCTAAATTATTGTCGTTTACCAGCAGCTACAGAGCTGAGGAAGGCCTCTGTGATTTGTTATGAAAATCTAAATTAGTGGACGCTCTCAGCTGCTCCAGAGATACACCATCTTTGAACTCAGGCACTTTTTCAAACACTAAATTATAGACAGGATCTTCAGATATAATCATCTTACAATACAGTACAGAAGACCTGCAATAAATACTAATGTAATGAAATAGAGTTTGTTTGTTTTGAGGGGGGACTGCCAGGGTTGTTAATTCAGCGAGGCTGCAGATTGGCAAGATGTTAAGTCAATATACAGTTATGCATTTTTCAGCCCATGTAGGGTCCATGTTTGACCATTGTGCCTTTCAACACAGCATAATGGCTGCCGCATCAATATGTTATGCAGCAATATGCAGCCTCTGTGTACCTTTGCAAGTTTTCTAAAAATGTCATTGCCACATCTGTGCAGATGGATAGATAGAAAAACCTGAATACTCACATATATGTGCATATACACACACACTAGCGGATGAAGATTGCATCGGGGAACCTTGGAGGGCAACATATGATGGCCTGAGGCAGTGTTTCATAGGTTGAGGCGTGAGTCACTTCCCTCAGGGCTGCCAGTGAAAACATAAACAAACAGCATTCCCTCTCTCCGGGGAAGCATTCAAGAAAACTCTTTCAATATAAAACGTTTACTATGATAAAAAAGGGAATTAATGCAGGTATTGCTGACAGTAATACGGTGGTTATCAAACTGTGGGCTGGGGTGGGATGTGGAAGTATGGCAGGGGGCTTAATTACATAAAACTTGTAGTGAAGTTAAATGGATGTAACTTAGAGATAAACAAAAACAGGTGATGCTGATCTTGTAAACATGTCAGACAGAAACGAAATGAATGATGAAGCTTATCTTGCTATCAGGTCACTGTGGGAATCAGACTTTATGTCTTTAAAAGGAGATAAGACACATAGGGTTCTGCTGGCTCTAGGAAGCTGGGCAGCTGCTTATCTTAGCCATGAGTCATATCCTCACTCGCCTATGTACAGTGTGGGCTCTGCTTAGACGCATACCCTCGCTTGACATGCACCTCCCCAGAAATGTAAAAACGCAGCGTTGTAGACCTCCTGTTTATTTTTGAAAAATGATAACCATTCCCTTTGGTGAAAACAAATCTTTTATTTACTTTAATTTCACTGATAAGAATCAATTAATTGTAAAGACAATAAAGCCCCCACAAAATATCATTTTAAGTCTTGTGTGTGATTTATCCTGGCTTCTTATGAGTAGAGGAAAGGTTGAGAGCCACTAGGCTTACTTATGCAATGTAAAATGTCATAGGCTGATGCTAATAACTTTAGCATGCAGACACATCCCCACACAATGTAGATGCTCGTAACAGGATAGGCCAATTAAGTAGACTACGGTGCAGGCCCTGTGTAAAGCCTGCACACAACTATAAGCAAGCCTTTAGTTGAATCAGTCAACTTTACAGAACTTCACAGAAACTCAACACAGTGGCCAGGAACCCCACTGCCAACTAGTGTTTTTTGGAGGTGTAATTGCAGGGCGACACAGACGCACCGCCACGCAGGTAATGCTCACAACGGTGTAGACCACTTCCGAAGGCTACAGCACAGTCTCTGTGTAGAACCTACACACAACTGTAAAACAGCTTTTAAGTTGTCAGACAGCCAGCGTAGACCCCACTGACCCATGCCAAGAAATAATCTGGAGCATAACACCACCCCTTGTAAATCTGCAGCTACTTTTTACTGTGTTTTTTACACGTGTGGTGGTTTTGTACCGATGAAAAAGAACAGGCTGTAGTGAGAGTATGTCTCAATGGGATATCTAAAAATAGTGGGTTTGTGCATTGAGTCCTTATAGAGGAAGAGCCGACGTTTAGTATCTCTTTCTCCGTCTTAAACTGCTGCTCAAGTAAGTAAACATCTGTCATTTTATCGTCATGGTTTATGAATGTATGAAAAACTTGCCACGGTATAAACAATGGTTATATAAGCTTCAAAACCTGACACAACTCAGCCCTGAGCAGAGTGACAGTTCTCTATTGAACAGTCAAGGTATTGCAGTGTTTCTAGCTTCACTTGTAGTACCAGATCAGTGTGCAAGGTGCCCCGATAGAGGGGTGACAAAAAATGGGGACCATTCTGTTGGTACCGTCCACAATTTTACACCATGGAAACAAAAAAATAACCTTTCTGATGCGTACCAAACTGAATGGGACTCAACTACACTGTTCGGTGGACATGAGGCTTTAATGATGCCAGAGTGAGGGGACATCTTGGGATAATAGCTGCAAGCTCACAAAGGGACGTTTCCACCACAATCACCACCATTCATTCACCATACCCAGTAAATCTGGTCCACCACGTGTACAGAACTACAGAGAAGTGCACACACCTATACTAATGCCTTTTCACTATCTCATATGCATCTCAGAGAAACCAGTGTATGCAAGCCCTTCATCCCTCCACAGTATAGAGCACCTGAACTTTTTCTTGGTGTGATAGATGGATGGCAGAAAATCCCTGAGGGAGCGGTGATTAAACAGGAAGTAGAGAGAGTCACTGAGCAGACCAGGAGCTGGCTGACCCCCCCTTCTCGGGCCGCTCACTGATCTGCTGCTACAAAGACTAGAGCAGAGGAGGGAAAGAATGAAAGGGAGCCATAGATTATCAATAAAGTCAATGTGGCATTGTGTTACACGTGCCCTCTGACCTCAGCAGGGTTACTAGGTCTGATATCTTTATTGTGACAGGAGTATTTTAGGACACAGTCATCATTTATCTGGAGTCGACATTTAGATGTGTGCTTATCAGAGTTTGTCTTTTTTTTTTTTCCTTCTTTTTTAAACAGTGTTCTGATTGAATTATCATGGTGACTAGTTTACCAGTTCTCCATATCACATAGTGATCATCTGATATGTTCTTCTTGTGGAATTTTTTTTTTTTCCCCACACAAACAGATTATGAAATGGCAAAGTACAAATACATGTAAATTTTTAGTTTTTAAGGTCTTTATATTGTTTTATTTTCTAACATATTTCACATGATGTCTCATTTATATGAAATTGTCACATTAGTATGCAGATTATTCAAAAATGATCTTGCAGTCACTTTATCAAAGCATTATCTCTTCATACCTAATTAGAATTCTAGTCACAGTCAATGAAAAGCTTGTTTCAACATATACCGTATCACCACTGCTTCCATACAGTAATGCCACCGAGCTGAGATCTGTCTTAGAGCGGCTACTTTAATTCATCTCCAGCATTCCATGTTTAATTTTTAGCCTTGGCTGCCCACGGGGACTTTAACCCTTTCTGCTGTCTCATTTTAATCGGATGCTTTTTTGTTAAATGTTTAACTTAAATTGGGAGCCTCATAAATATTCCAAATCACTCGTCCTGTGTTTGATGAGGAAATGAGCCTCGTACCCGCCGTGATTCCCCAGGCAGGCGGGCAGGGAGGGGGGAAAAAAGCCCTACAACTTAACTCTTGGAAGTAGACCTGTGCGCTGCTCTGACAGCCTACATTAGCAAGCAGCAAATTGTTTTAACAATGTGAGGGCCGCCTTTGTGTCGAGATAATGATGATATCTCTTTTCTGTGGCGCTACATGCTACTGAGGTAATCATAAAGGTCTCTACTGTCATCACTGCCTGAGAGCACCTTTTATGGTCTAAAGGGACAACAGCTTGTGCTGAATATGAATCTAACTGCTCTATCATAGACTCTGTATGCAGCACGATGATCCCAGGTGATGCTGTAGCATGTTCTCAGGCTAGTTTTGATATCCGTTGAAGTGAATTATACCTATATCATTTTCTAACACTAGTGACAGTGGTGGTGCACGGACGTAGTTAATATCGCAGCTCCCTAGCAAAGGTCAGGCAGGTCCGACCTTTGAGTTCGCCAGATAGGCCGGGGCCTGTTTTAGAGTTTCTCTCTTTTCCTGTCTGTCTTTCCCTCCCGTGGCTCTGTGGTCATTAATCTTCCACACAGGTGCTGAGGACTCCTGACCCTCTGCTCCACTTCCTCCATTAGCACCATGACAGCTCCACTGTAAGGTTCATATACCCAGCCGTATTTTCCATCCCTCTTCTCACAAACCACTCCAACTGGTCTGGGAACTGAAATGCACTGCGTCCGCTTCACTCCTCACAAGTTCAATTACACTTGTTTGAGTGCTGCTTTATCATCCAGTCTCAGCGTTAAGACATTCACATTTTAAAATTTGTGTCTTTTTCATGCTCTTGTTCTGCACAGTGGTCTACATGTTATAGTATAGCAATGTAAATACCAGTAATTGAAATATAGATTTGGGAAAAAAGAGGGAATAAAAATATAATCATACTGCATTTGACTTTTGCCTCTGTATCTTTAACTATAGAAGACTATCTACCCATGCTGAGGCCTAATACAGTGATTTTTGACCTTAAGAACTAGATTTTTTTTTTTTCTTTTTAATGTGACGATTATAACCATAGCCTTTTATCATTACATTCATTTGGCAGATGCTTTTGTCCAAAGCAACTTAAAATAAGTGCATTCAACCTCCCTAAGAATACGATTGAGATGCCTTCAAAATTTGTAAGGGCTTCCAGGGGTGCTAGAGTAATTTAGGGCCTTTACGTAAGTAAAAGCAACATGAAAATACTCCACAACAAGAAAAATTCCTGCTTTCAAAATGTAAAACTTACAGGGATACTTAATATCATAACAATCTGGATAGTATGTGTAAATGAACTGTGGTAAACTTTCCTCCATCTAGCACTCACATCTCCCTGTTACTCTCTCAGGGTAAGTCCACTGGATGACATGTTTTCACTGGCTCTAGGGCTGTTGCTTGAACTACAGATTGTACTTCCCCATTTTTGTACACCCACCACCATGGATTCAAAGAGTGTAAAAGATCGATGGTCCAGTTTGGCACAGTGTGGTTTATTTTAGTAGTTTTCTACCTCTTGAGCAAAAGCAAATGCCAAAGCCCTTTTCTTTGTTTTCTCTGGTCATGTAGCACCAATATCAAAAGTATTTGCACCTTTCTACTGCAAAGACAGCCTAGTTTTATGAAACCATCATCTCTCCAGCAATGAAATACTTCCTTAACTAAAGTACAGAAGTACTGTCAGTAAAATCTACTGAAAGAATCAAAATAAAAGTACTCATTATGCAGCAGATTGCCCCTGCTGGAGTAATATTATTACAGGATATTATATCATTTGGTTATAATGCTGATGCATAAATGTAAAAGATGCATTTTAATGTCATGGCTGGTTGAGGCTGAGCTAATTTAAACTGTATAATATGTGATTTACTTAAAGCTCTACAGCAGAGCATTCTATTTTATTAGATGGTCCTGTTTAGTGTGTAAAATATTTATCTTCATATTTAATAGTAACTACCTGTCAAACAAATGTAGTGGAGTAGTTGTAATAGTAGTAGTATAAAGTAGGAAGTAGGAAATGGATGTAGTCAAGCAAGGATGCAGCTCTGAAACTGAACTTAAGGAAAGCAACAGAGTAAATGTACTTAGTTACACCACTGGGCATAGTAGAATATTATGGAGTGTGTTTTATATGCATTATAAAAGATTTGAGTGTGCTTTTCATGAACACTATAATCCACAAAGCAATGCAGAAGGAAACAAAGGAGCCACTGACAGCTGCAGGAAATTCTAATGAATTTGGTGGCGCGACGACTAAAGCAAGATCTTGGAAAACAAACCAAAAATTATTCATAGGAAAACATTTTGCTTTCTTTGTGAACTTTTTGCAGTGTGACTAAGGTCCAGCAGTGCATGTACTGTCCTGTTTATATAGTGTGTTGTTTATTAAATGCACAACACAAGGGAGATTAGTGTATAGTATGAAGTATAAAAATGGACCTCTAATTTCAGATTGGCCACCGCATGGTGACAGCTTGTCACCTTTAACCATCACTGCCACAGTAGAAACAACTTGGCAGGAAGAGCGTGGGAGGCCACTATGACACACTGGTGCAGATTCAGTGAGTGGCACCAAGATTAACTTTGTTTGTCATACCAACAGCTCACATCTCGTTCATAAATCAGAACATCGCTTATCAGTTATCAGTGCACAGGTTAACACAATCTCATCACATGTCAAGGTCAGTACAGTAGTTATGTTTAATTGTTTGTCTGTTTCATTTTCCTTGTGTTTTAAATGTGTTTAGTTTTATTGTACAGCACTTTGTACCTGTGTTCTGAAAGATCTATATAAATAAAGTTAAGGTTATTATCACTATTGAACTTCACTTCCATCTACTTGATTTTAAGATGTACAGCCAAGGCCAAATGCGCTCTCTCGCAATGTTCATGAAGATGAAAATGATCTACCTCGTGGTTCGGATCCACTCCAAAATATACTTGGTTCTTTTTTGACTCGTGCTGCACCCTTCATGAAATCAGGCTGATAGTTTTTCCTGCAAGGTAAACGAACAAACCACAACCTCATTGTCAAAAATACCCGCAACTTTTGCTGCAGAAATCTATCTAAAGGATCATCAGCTGTGTCACACTAGATAAACATTTTAAAACTTAAGATAATCTCATTGTGTTCTTTTCTGGCTGTTAACATCTGTCATTCCCTGTTTCCTCATTTGTCTCTCTGTCAGCAGGTAGTGAATCAGTAAATGAGTGAGCATCTGATCGCCTAACATACAGTCCTGACACACACAATTAACTGTTGTGTATTATGGAAGTGTTACGATAACGTGACCATGACAAGATTTCGCAGCCTGAGAACAACATACCAGCTCTCCTTGGAGGCTTTTGTTTTCATCAGTGTTTCTCTGGTTGCATCCCAGTCCAAGTTGTGAATCTGTGCCATGTTCTGAGGTCGTGACCCCTTCACTGAAGCTAGAGTCTCAGTTTCACAGCAGTAGAAACCCCCCCCACACACACACACACACAAACACACAACAGCTGGACTGGCTTGCAGACAAACACACACACATTTACACATTCTCACATCACACACAACCCTACAGCAACGCATGCATGCAGTTGTTTAACATATGCAGCATCTCCATGCATCCTCTCACAGGCCGCCATACGCCCAGGCCCAAGGCAAAGGAAAACACAAATGTCAGTCAGGATGGGGAAAGGTTACAGGGAAGCCAAGAGCTCAATACTGTTAATTTGCTCCCCGGGGTCCAAGGAGTCAACCAGCAGAGTGATCTGGCTCCGCTAACTCATGAGAACTATCCAAAATACCAACTTCTCCGGCAGCCTGCAGCCATCTATGATAAAGAAATCTGACAAAGAGCATCTCCATGACATAAATAGTCAGACTGTGGCAGGTGAATTATCAGCAACAAGGGGAGTCATGATATACCAGTATTGGTGATTACCATATTTTAAAAAATAATATTGATATGGTGTTAATAATACACATATGATAATGTCTTGTAAATAACCCAGTGCCTCTTAAGTCATTTCCGTTTCCTTACATTCTCCTTTTGTCTCCCTGTCTGGCTGCCTTTTCACTATCCGTTAATGTAATTGCTCCTTTTGAATGCTTTTGTACAGTAATCATTAATGACTCTTTCTCCACCTCCCTACGCTCATATTTTCTCGTCATTTGTTTTCCAAAAAAGAGACAAAATGCACAACGAACAAAGTTAAAGATGAATTCGACTGATAGCATTGTATTTTACATATATACAGTTAGTATACATATATTTAAAATTTTCTATAGATATGATAATATCGTTATCGTAAATTCTGTTGTCAGCAATAATTGTATTGTGAAAATCTGAAAATCTGGCATAATGCCAGCCCTATTTTCCTTTGGATTCAGGGTCGGAGAGGAACTCATTTTTAGCCCAGGAGTTTCAGGCCTCAGATTAGCCCATTTTAGTTCACAACCTATAATATGAAATACAAAGCAATTAAAACATCAATAGCCTCATTGTCATCTGTTTTTTTTATGCCTCCGCGCTAGCGATCGCAGTGGCTTGAGGCATTATGTTTTCGAATAGTCCGTACATCTGTGGTATGTCCCATTCTTCTAAATGTGCTATCAAATTGGGCACAAATGTTCGCTTTGACTCAACGATAAACTGATAACATTTTGGTGGTCAAAGGTCACTTTGACCTTGCATCTGTCTCATTCTAGTGAATGCAATATCTCAGGAACACACAAAGAGAATGTCTTTATATTTAGCACTAACATTCATTTAGATTCAGCAATGAACTGTGTAATAGTATAAAATGATGAAGTGATGACATTTTGTATCCAAAAGGTCAAAGGTCAACTTCACTATGGCTTCATAATGTTTTGCGAAAACTGGATATTACTCAACATCATAACTCAGAAACAGAGGGGGAGACATTTTGTCAGATGTTGAACTGGTGACTCTAATCTGTATGATATCTGTCTATTTGTTTCCCACCTTGAAACTGTGCTGATTGCATATATCTTCAGTGCTGCTGTGGGGAAGATGTATGTGAAGCATCCATGTTTTCACAGACATGGATGTAAACTGTCAAGTGCAACTTGACTGGTTTGCGAAGGTGTACAGCAGTTTTTCCTAGCTTACAGGTCTGCTGCTGAGCTGTTGTTGCCTCTGTGATCCATCCCTGAGTAGACGTCTCTCTCTCTTTTACACTTCCTTCAGTAGGCCTATGACACTCATCTTGACCTGCTCCTAAAACACAGTAAAAAGCAAGCCGTGTGGCTATAACAAATTTAACATGCTAATATGTTTTGACTGAAACAACATTTTTTTTTCCATTCCAAAACACATCATTTTGCATTTCACAAAGCACTTATTTGTATTGTTATACTAGGTCATCACCCTACCAGCCACCGATAGCAAACAATGATTAGTTATATTCTGATTGTGTCTGACATGTCCTCTTCTGCACTGTTGGAGATATGTCCATCTCACACATGCAGGTTTTGTTATCTGAGTTAATCTTGCCAAACTGGATCTTGCCAAGCTTTTGGTTGCATGCCAGTACTGTGTGCTAGTTTATTGTTTAGGTCAGTTTACTTCAGTTCAGTTTAGATTGTTATTGTCCCACAGGAGGAAATTCTTTTTGCAGCAAGGTAACATAATAGCACCTGAAACATAAACACAGTACTGTGTGCACAGTTCAGGACAAAATAAAGGCTGTATGATGCTGAGGCTGTAACTTAAAGATTAAAGATTAGAGAGTATAATGCAAAGCCATGTGGGAAACCAAGAGGGTGGTTAAAGTATATCAGCACTAAGAGTAGATATTGCATGTGGCTAAACGAGGGAAGGATGTCAAATTACTTAAGAAGCTAAATCCGTCTAACCATCCTGGTTCGGAACTGATATGATGGATTGAATTGATGTAAATGTCAGACAGAGAAGGCTGCCGCTCACCTTGACAATATTTCCCAGTTTATTCCTGTTGTGTACATTTAGATTTCCATACCAAGTGCCAGTTAAAAACATGCTTGCTTGGAACGGGACGATGCCTGATCCAAACAGTTTCAACACTGCACTTCTCTGGGCGCTGAGCATACACCTGTCATGACAGTGTTGTGTCATAAATAAATATGACGTCACGTGTCAATCATGTTTGCACACTGAGTCCAAAACTTTTATCCATCATCAAAATTTTCAACAGTTTCTATTTTTTGCATTTTTCGCACCCATCAGAAGCCTTTAGAGACGCTTGACCGAGAATCAGTGAAGAAAATTCGGCACACATCTGCAACAAGACAGAGAAACTTGGATAGCTTATGTTCAACTGGTCAGATAATGATATTCAGGTGGATGATGATGAAGATGAAGGAGAAGGATGTGGACCACACACAGAATGTAGAGACTGAGAGGGAGGACAGCTCCAACCTGTCATGCAGCTGCGGTGCCAAATGTAAGACAGGGAGGGAGTGGTGTGACAGCCAGATAGGTGGCAAAGGAGGAAAAATGTCTTTTCATTTTGTCACGCATTGTGAATTTTCACAATGAAAAGAACAATAATACACATTGGAATCAGTGTGTAGGGTTTCTGTATGTAGCAATTTTTTTTGGATGAAAGATTAAAAAAACACATCTGAAAAAAAACCAGACTCAGTGTGTCTGAGTCTCTCCACCTCGGGGCAGCTGACTCTGTGTCTGCAGCAGCCTATAGCGAAAAGCAGAGTGAAAGCGAAAAGTGCTCACTCTGCGGCAAGATCTACTGGACAACTGCTGGACTTGAAGTAATCTCTGTCGACTAACCCTGACTTTAAGGGGTGCCCTACCAGCAATGATAGAGTATACACATCATTTGGATACAAAACCTCGCACAAACTTTTATAGCCTAAATTAGGTCAAAGCCAGGATATTTTCAGGAACAAAAAGTTACATCACTGATGTGTAAAATAACTGAATTTGCCACAAAGTAACATCCCCAGTCTCTCTGGTCTTTCTTTCTCTGTCATCTTTTCTTGAATGCATTCTAGTGAAAGACGAAGAGCAAGCAGAATGCTCCTGCAATGACTGTGTGTAATGGCGCATGTTCCTCGCACTTCCTCCCACTGTGCAAAAATTAAGACAAAAAAATCCCAGATACAGCTGCTGCCATTTTGCACTTGTGACATCATTTGGAGCCAAAGTCTGCACAGTAGTTCTGGCTACACAGGCACATATAGCTGTTGATCATGATGTCACACTCCTATTTATAGCATCAAATATCTAACTTAAAAGATAAAGGAAAACTTGAACATGCATCAGCATTTGAAGAACTACTTACAATAACAGAAAACAACCTTAGGAAGAATTTGACAAGGGCTCTGACCTTTTAGTTTGGCCTATGCCCCATCTGCTAAAATGGAGGGGCCGGGGTTTATGACCTATACTGCAGCCAGCCACTATGGGACAATTGAGATGTTTTAGCTTCACTTTTGGGGGGCTGTCATGTCATCCATCTTCCACTCTCAATACAGTGTCGGAATACCAATAAATATCTAACACAGATTTTAAGGACGGACATATAGACGGACAGAGAGAGTCCATTTTATTTAGCTTAGACAGCATACAGCGTACAAATACAAAGGTTATGATGTCCCACATACGGTTAACTACGCATATAAAATACTCACCGCGCAAAAGTTTAAAAGATATGCTATCAGTCACATGAATACTTCTACAGTCCATGCCGAGTGTCCTTTTGAGGGTGTATGCGGTGTAAATGTGGTGTGTGAGGTGTGTGTATATTCCTGGTGGTCCCATCCAGACGGTGTGTCTGACTTTCAACATGTCTCTCCTCCCCATCTCACCGAGGTCACCTCGTTGGTATCGCAAGCACAGCAGTCACATTGTGCTTCAATGCAGACAGATTGCTTATAATAACCGTTAGAGACCTTTCATTTTTCCCTGTCAGCGATTTGCAGGATAATTTTGGCACCCTTTAAGGATTCAACTCCCTTAATAAGAGGATAAAAATAAACAAGCTAGTTGTTGAAGCACTATATTGGGATGGCATAATCCCATTTACAAGTCTGAACGCACTCTGGCCAATAAAATCAAACCCCTGCAACATTGTTATATGTGGCAATTTTCACCATTTCTAAAAGAAGAAATGACTGAGTGCTAGGCTTTTAGACTGCCAGGATTTACTAAATGGATGAAACGTCACTTTCCAAATTTCATTACTAAAGACCTACAGCGGAAAATGCTTAGTCAATTCATGTACCATAACAAATATTAGGTACGTTTATTTTTGGAGCAGCTATTGACCACTTTGGCAACAGATTGCATTAGAAGTCTATTTTTAATTTACGATATAACTGTTCAAAACCAAGTTTCCCATTCTGCACAAGTGAAGCATATTGATTCCTCCACTGAGGTGCTGGAGCTTTTACTGTCAGTCCTGCCCATCCGTTGTGTCACAGCTGATCTGACGACAGCCTGACAACCACATCACATACCTATACCTATACTTCATTTGTTCTGCTCTTTTCTGTCTTTCATTAAAAATGGAACAGAAATATGGTTTGGCTATGAAACGTGGATACTCAAAGACATTAAGCAGAGCTAAGAGATTAGGTAAATTAATCAAGTGATGAAAGTTTGATAAGAGAATGGTACAAAAAGGTGATGTATGAAAACAGAATACAAAGTATTGTAGGGTGAGATAGAAAGAGTCGGGCAAATTAATCAACAGAGGCTGAAGGACAGAGGTTGGAGGAGTAAACTAATGTCGGTTCTGCCTTGAGTGAGATGGACATTTAAAAACATAGCCAGAGATCAATACACACAAGGCTATCTCTGTTGATAACATCTATCCATTACTGTCTTCAAAGTTCAACACGTTTAATTCTGCTTTCTGATTAAAACAACTGCTCAATCAAACATATCTACGTCGTTTTATTAGTATTATCAACAGAATATATAACCTAAAGTGTGTGTCAATAATTTGTGAAGATAATCTATAAAATGCAAAGGCAAATATGCAGTTCACTCAGGGGCACCCACACTGGCAAATAAAAATAAAAAATAAAATGGAAATGCATGACATTAATTCCAGGCCTCTATTTATCCCATTTCCTATACTCTCTTTATGTATCTAATATTTCTAATTTACCACCGTCCAGGAAAAGTGACACAAGAAGCCATAAATTCCCTTCTAATTCCAAATAATTCCGATTACATGGACGAGTAGTTTTCAATCAGAAAGATAATCTGGATGATAGATGGTGGGATAATTGGCTGTCTCTGCCACGTAAATATTGTGTCGTTCTATTAATCTTGCCGAATGAAGTGTCAAGCTGTCACTCATTCGTCAAACTGAATTAGGAAATATAACGAATAAATAAATGCATGCGGGTGGCAGTGGCTGTGTGTGTGTTTTTGCGTATGTGAGTGTGTAGTGTGAGAAGAAGAGAAAGAGAGAGGGAGAGGAGGAAGAGATAAGATGAGATGAGAGCAGGCAGCTGCAGTGGCCCTGAGTCGGGAGTGGGAGACTCAGAGAGATGAGAGTGGTGGTGGACTTGTGTTTTAGTGTTTAAAAGTAAGTGAAAGAGGGGGGAAAGAGAGTAAAACAGAAATGTGATGTACGTATCGACTGAGAATAGAGGAAGCACAGTACTCTCAGTTCCACGTCTGAAAATCATCTGGAGTATTACACGTCTTCAAACGTTACTGTATAACAATACACTGCGCGTAATCTTGCCAAAGGCGTTTTTATCAGGATGGATACCCTTCGAGTTACATTGTTTTTCCTGTCCTAGGCTCCATATCTGTCACATGTCAAAGGCAGCTGCAGCCGCTGAATATTTCACCCGACTATCAGGTGAATAGCGGAGATTGTTTTTAGCCTCACAGGAAGAAAGGCCATTTGTTCAAATAAACGCATAAGGATTCTCACCAGTGGTGGATCCTCCGATAGGTCACATAGGCGGGTGTCTAGGGTGCCACCAACCCAAATCTACATTTTGAAAAAATCAAACATAAGGGAAACATGTTCACCTCATGTACCTCTATTCCTGTCAGTGAGGCATTGATGGGTATGGTGGAGCTGAGGTGCCAGGGCACAGCACAAAAAGAAAAATAAAGACGAAATTTGCACGTATTATTTTATTGTTTGTTGGTTATAACTGTTTGTTAGCTCTGTCGTTTACTTCCTTGTTTGTAATATATACAATTTTTTTTGGTAGGGGGGCTTAGCTTGCCCAGGGTACTGGATCTGCAAGGTGCGGCACTGATCCTCACAGTGTATTCTGGTAATATGTAATAAATGTTTACGTGATAACTGACAGACTGTAACAGAAAGCCAATCGGGGATTTGCTCTGTTTTATAATTAATATGTAGGAGATGAGTCAAGGGGTGATAAATATCTTATCTACTCTTTAACCTGTAGGACAGGAAGATAAAAAAAAAAATCAAGCAGTGACATCCTCTTAATTTAATTTATAAAGATCATAATTAACGACCTGCAGGCTGCGGGAGACCCCATTTCAGAATGGAGACAGAAAGGGCCTCAGCCATAAGAATAAAGATGAAGTTTTCATTGAATTCTGAATTAAATCTCAAATATCAGTAATTTCACAGAAAAGGTCAGCTCTAATGGAGTTCCTCCCTGCTTTTTAATATCTCATATTTCTCTTGAAGGAGTCCACCTGGTGTGACGTGGGCCGCTAATTGTGGCCGGTTAATTAATGAAACCATCAGGTGTTTGCAAAGGCAAACAAAGAGCCAGGCTCTCCTAAATCATCTGTGCCCTTCGACATGGTTATTATCCGGCGGCAGGTGAACCCTAGCCTTGACGCATGACAGATTAGATCTTCTCAGAGGATGGTCCGTCCATTTATCTGCCTGATAAACTCAGAGCCTCTCTCCATTTTCAATCATCAGAAAGGAAATGAGATTAACAATCTAATGATGCCAGCAACCCCCCACACGCACACACACGCACATGCACACACACAAAACAATACTCATAAGCAAATGTCTATTTATCGTAGCTTTGATTATGAGCACGGGAAAAGGCATCTTCAGTGATGTATGATCAAATTATTATTTATGATATATCAGAAAACAGGGAGCTCTTTTTATTTGATGCGAGGATCCCATTCTCTCAGTTTCAATTCTGCCTGCTCTGCTGTGTCCCTGTTAAATCACACGGTGCGGCGTGGGTTCACACTGTTCCACAAAGGTCCGGGCCTGTTGTTTCACAGCTCCCATACCTCAGACCTAAATTTACAGTGCGGGGCTTGTGTACTCCCCTTGTGGGTCAGCCCCTCCCCTGCTGTCCCTGACACGCATAGCAAGCATCCCGGTCCTCGTAAAGCTGACATCTTCACTAAACTATGCTAACAAGGCCGTAGTGATTTGTATATGCACAGCCCGGTGGCACGTGGCGTTGGGGGTTGGGGGCAACGTAGAAGAAGGTGGGTGGAGGGGGGGATTTACTCATGTGGCGAGGGCAGCTAATCAAAGCGCCGCCACATGCAAAGGTTCCAGTGTGCACCACACAGACAAACACACATGCACCAGCAAAAACACATATCTGAGGGTCCACATAGCGTAAGGTGACAGAGGAGGCAAAGCCGGGGTCCAGGGAGCAGGCCGTGAAACATTTCAGCTCGCAGCACCGTAGGATTTATAGACTTCAGGCTGAATGGCTGGTGCAGGTGCAGAGCACAGACAACTGCTCCGCGCTGCCGATGCAATATATTACTGAGCAACAAACATCAGCCACGAACACCTCTTATTATTTAAGGCTGTGTCTTTCAAAGGTGATGAGCTTGAATGGTGAGAATGGTGCAATCAAGTTGGGGGTTTGAATGTTGTTTGTGTTATTTACGAGAACTGGAGGGATGATAAATTGAATTCATTTGTTTTATTTACCTCAAGTTGATCAAGATTAAGTAGAAAGCAAACAACTGATATATTCCGAAATATTATATACTACCAGTGTTGTAGTTGAGACCACCTAAACCGAGACCAAGTCATGACCAAGAACAGAGTGTATCGAGACTGAGACAAGACCAAGGCTTTGAGGGGTTGAGAGCGAGTCAAGACCGAGACCAGACCAGTACGAGTCCGACCCTGCAAGCAGTGTTGGGACAGTTACTGTGTGTATGTATACAGTAAGTATACCATGAGAAACTCCTGGATAAAATAATCAAAAGGTGTTGCAGAGGTAAATTTTATATGTGGGGATTTTTTTCCTTTGTTTTCTATGAGCAAACAAACACTAAGGAGCTGAAATCAACTTAACTATCTTTATTCAATGCTTTTTGCACAGACAACTTAGTGATATCCCCACAGTTGTGGTCTTGACCTGTCTTTAAATAAAATCTCAAGTCTCTCAAGAGACCCAAACAAGACCCAGCAAAAATGCGGTCGAGTCCGAGACCCTCTTGAGTGCTACAACACCTCATTCTACTATACATATACTGTACAAAGCTGATATAAAAAGGACAGAATGAACACATACAGGTGCCTGCATTAGATCATCAGTATACGTGTCTGTTTGTCATGCCTCTGCTTGTGTCTATTAATACCTGTAGTTGCAGGCTGGGGGGACACGGACCTGTCTGCTGCTCACTCGCTGGTGATTGAAGGTCCTGTGTGCTCTTTTACTGCCCGACAGGTGAGACTTATTTGAGGGCATCGATGAGAGCAGTAGCCCAGTCGTGACCCAGCCGCCGCTAATTCGAGAGACTCACAGTTAAAATTATATTACACTTCATTAAAACACACTTCTTTTTTTTTATCTGTGTAGGAATGACATTCAGGAAGTGCTTTGTTAATAAGATCATTCTGCTTAAAGATCCTCAACTTTGAAGTGGTGCTGTGTGCATGGTGCGTTAGAGGCAAACGTCAGTTGGGCAAAGGCGTCTGAAAGGCTCTAGGTGATGTTCTCACAGTGCTGTTCTTCTGTTTTAGCCACTGCGCATATTTTAGGACAGAGCAAATGTGTTGCTTTTTAGCCATGCTAGAGGTTCTGGGTATGGCATTGTCAGTGTGCTGGGTCGTCTTCATATCTCTGAGAGACCTAAAACTAATTTGCAAATGTTAGGATGCTAACGGGCTACACTAAGATGGACAATTCCAGGACACACACCATTTCTGAGCATGTTTTTATGCACTGTATGCTGTGAAAAAGTGTAGTACATTTGTGGAGGAAGTGCTCAGATCTTTAACTTGAGTAAAAATAGCAACACCACAGTGGAAAAATACTCTGTTACAAGTAAAAGTCTTGCATTCAGAACGGTGTTGACATCAAAAGATACTCAGAATACCAAAAGTTAAAGTACTTATCATGCAGAATAGATAACATTGGATTATACATGATGATGATGCATTTGAGTGTAAGCATCACCAGTGTTGTAGCTTGTAAAGTTGGGGGTAATTTCAACTTATTTATTCGCGGCTCTGTTGAATATTTAATAGTAATTGGTCTGTTACGTCATACACTGGTTTATTTCTGAATAGTAGACCGCTGCTGTTATTGACAGAGTGTTGCTATGGACACAGTTTTGATCATAGATGCTTATGACAGATGCTAATAAAATCATTCTTAAATCCATATTTGGGTCAATTTATCAAGTAGATGTGACTGTAATAAGATGGATTATGTGCAGTGAAGGGGTCATTGTAAGAGCCATTTGAGCACATGTTAATATTTGGTCAGAATTTCTGTGTTGATATGACATGTAATATAGGTTATGACGAGAAGCAAGAAATGTAGTTGAGTTTAAGTGCAAAGTAGCATATAATGGAAAAAAGTCAAGTACAAGTACCTCAGGACTGAATTTAAATGCAATACAGTGTTTACACAGGAAGAATGACTCAATGAAGTCAGTATGCATACCACATTTTTTGAGAGCACTTTTCATGGACACTTTCATTCACAATGTGATTGAGGTCCAGCAGCACATGTATTCACCTGTTAGTGTAAAATTGTTACGTACATTAATTGTTGATTAACTGAACAACAGTAAGAAGAATAGTACATACTGTGTGCCGGGAGACTGTAGTTTGAAACAGGAACTATGTCCACTGTCCCTCTGATTCAGATCAGCAACCATGTGGTTACAGTACGCTCCCTTCAACCATGAACTACTACAGTATTTACAGTCTTGGCAGGACAAGAGTGGGAGGTCACTATGACATGCAGATTCAGTGAGCGGCTCCAAGATAAACTTTGTTTGTCTCACACACATACCTACAACTTACATATCATAGTTAATCAGAACATTGCTTATCAGATAACCTTGTGGGTCAAAAAGTCATGTCCCATGTCAAGGTAAAGACACTGCAGAAATAAATGTTCGTCCTAATTGTCATTTCATAAAATATTCCTGTCTTAATTCTAAAATAAAAAAACGCCCAGAAGCTTTGCTGAAAATATCTATCTGGATCATCAGCTGTTTCAGGAAAGATAAACATTTTAAAACTTAAGATAATCTTTGTCACCATGTTTGTTCAGCTCAATCTCTCTGACTGTAAACATCTCTCTCCCTGTCTCTCTAACTGTCTCTCTGCCCGGGGTCAGCAGGTAGCGAGCAGGCAGAAGTGAATGAGAGCGCGCCTGATCTCCTGCTAGCGATGTTGTCAGCGTGGCCCTGAGTGGGCTGTATGGAACTTCTGTCAGAGGGTGTCAAATTTCCACAGCCCACACTGTGGCCCTCTGTCCTGCTCGTGGCTGCATCTCAATGGGCCCTTTGATGGGCCACCCGAGGCCTTTCATCATGCACCTCACCACGGAGCACGGGGCCCCAGGGGGGGGCTCGCACCGCACAACACCTGGCAGGTATGCAAAACCACGTGCCTGAGACAAAACAAAAGCCACTCTGTCAAACGTTTATTGAAAATTAATTTCCTCTCCCCTGTCTTTTTGCATTCATAAAACAGGACGGAAAGGAACAGGATGATGTGGGGCAGCACTCAAATATGTGTAGTCACAGGAGATACGACTGAGCACGGGCAATAGGTCATTAAGATAATCATAAAACTCACTGGTTGTATAATGAAGTTAAATTTAGATTAAGATCTGACACAATTTAGTTTCTGATCATTTTTCATATGGAAAATCTGTTGGTGTTTGTTAAGCTTGTACACCATGTGATCATTAAATGTTTGCACAGGTGGGACGATGATGTAATAACTGAATGCTATATAAAAAGGAAAGTATTAACACTGAAGTTAGGAGGTTATCATGTGAGAGCACAAACATCTACATTCATTTTAAACCACATAAAACTAAGAGCACACTGTAAATTGGACAGTTGCATCTGCCTCAGGTCTTATCTTTCTTGGCCCTCTCCAGTTCCCATACACCTGCCCCTGCTTCCCCCTGCCTGCGCTGCCCTTCTACTCCTTTACCCCTGCCTCATATACAGCAGGCCCATCCCTGGGATCATCCTCTTCCTCTCTTATCTACAGTTCAAAGCCCGTTGACTGAATTATCTCCGGATGGTAAGAGAGAAAGGAAACAACTGTCGGCAGCCCTCAGTCAGCCGGAGAGAAACTCTCCTCCAACAGCTGCTTGGTTAACTGGTCTTTACTGCCTAATCCCGAAGGTGGAGGGACGGGAGCACAGAGAGAGAAAGCGCAGTGTAAGGACACATCAGCGTCTGCACACGGAGCTCTCCACAGACAAACGGGTTCAGTGTTTCCTCTCGGAGAGAGCAGTGTCATGAGATAGTGGATGTTGGTAGCGAGAGCGGAAGCTGAGGTCTCAGGTTTGAGTGGCCACAGAGAGCGCTTGACTGAGGTGTTGAGAGGAAAGGTGTGGAGGACGGGCCCACAGGAGGACGGAGGGTAGATTTAACTGCAGCACTGAGGGGAAGAAAGAACAAGCGCTGCACTACAGGATGAGTGGAGCCTATTGAACACAGGACACCTGTGGTCACTGATCAAAGGCAATGTCTCTGTGTGTGTGAGGGTACAGAGCTGTATCAGCCATATTGTTCACATAATCAGGTACTCAAGAGAATCTAACCTCAACTAAGTAAAAGTTTACAGGAAGGTTTACACGTCAGTTGTGTCTCTACTGAAGTTTACAGTCAGCCAGTATGAAAATACAAGAGGTCAACACACAGAATTTCTGGTGTTACAAACAATTATTTTCTCAAATAATCGATTAGTTGTTTGGTCAAAACATGTGAAAAATGAAAAATGAAAGTGAAAAATGTTGATCAGTATTTCCCAAGATGACGTCCTCGAAGGTCTTTTTTATCCACAACTCAAAGATATTCAGTTTATTGTCACAGAGTGGTAAAGAAACCAAAAAATATTCACATAAATGAAACTGGAATCAAAGAATTTTCACTTGTTTTTCCTTAGAAATAACTTATTAATTGATTATCAGATTAGTTGGCAATTCATCGATTAATGGTTGCAGCCCTAGTTACCAAGTGTAACCAAGTCCTTTAACTTGAACACAAAAGGTGCAGTGAGCCACCAGTGTAAGTGGTATTTAGTTTACTGCAGTATGAGATTTTCACTGTATTCATAGTTGAAAATGAGGATTTTGTCATGTTTGACTACAGTTATTATGCTGGTAGCCATGATGATTTCAGCTTGTTACGTTTTAGTTTTCCCATATGTGCTTTGGGAATAGTTTTGTTCAAAATAGGCATGTATGGTGTCGTACTGACATTTTATGCTGTCGTTCTTCATTGCCAACCACTGTGGTACGCGTGAACCTGAGGTATCTGACTGTTGCTCTATTCTAGCATTCAAATTTTTTATAACTTTGTCAATCTATTTGTTACTTATTGAGGTCTTCAAGCACCCCAGTGAAAAGCGCCAAATTCTGCCTATGCAGTTTTAAAAGATGGAAGTTTTCTAGTTGAGCTGAGTTGAGTTGAGTTCATGCTTGCCATGGGCCCTCAGCTAAAGTATCACATACAATAAGGGACCCTCTGTCAGTCATTTTGAAGGAGACAGACACAGTCTTCATGTGCTTTGTCAATGACTCCTCAGACTGCTCTTTCTACGGTAAAATGATGTTCAGAGTCAACTAACTATAACTGTAGCTTCACTTAAACTATCCTAAATAGGATAATACTAATAAAGGGACCCCAGTAGATGGTCCTTGTGTGTTAAATATCTTGGTAGGATGAGGGTTAAGCACACTGGTTTTCTGCTAGGTAAAATATTTATCAGTCCACTGATTTGGGTTTTACTGGCAACCCTTACCTCTCCAACAATAAGTTTACACACTGATGCTACTATTGGCTGAAAGACAAGTGAGTTGAGTTGATACTAAGGTGTTGCTCAGGAGTGGGTTATAAGCTAAATTAGGTACATGTTGACCTTTTGGAACCAGAAACACTTGGAAGAAGAAACACCGCTCTTTGACAGCCGCTCTAACATTGCTTTATCAGCTTGATATAACTTCAGCTTTTCGAACAAACATCAATAAGTTTCAATTACCATTTCCCTTGCCTCACTGTCCCTTTAAGTTCTACCTATTACCAGCGGGTGTCCTGAAGCATATTCATATGCATTTAAAAACCCTACACATTTACACTGACGACATCAACACGACCAGTCAGCATAAACGTTTTACCGCCATATGGCCCGACCCTTAACTACAGTATGGCCTGTTAGATACAGTTGATTTAAAGAAGCCCAAGTCCTCCACATCCACATAGATCTCCCCCCTGGCCCCCTCGTCTGTCTTGGCTCTCTGGCACACAAGGTCATCCCCTAGCCAGTCACGACACTCCAATTAAGGCGACTGATGGACGCAGCTAATTGGTAGGATTTATAACCTCCTTTTATTATGCTTTATGAGGAAGGCAAGTGGAGGGCATTACCATTTATAGGCCCCAGGCTCCATGCTGGATCACTGTCATCCGCTACTGTCCAGCCTGACTGCTGAATACCGCAGCAGCCTGAGTAGCCTGAGCTGAGACTTCCAAGTGTCCCCTCACCTGGTCCTGTTTCAGCTTTTCATATATTTTGGGAGAAAAACACTCCTGTGCGAACTCCAAAGTGATACATGGAGGAAAAAGAGGAAGACTCCAAACACAGGATGACTGAAATAGAGAGTGAAATGGGGAGTTAAAGATAGGGTGAAGCATGGAGGGAGGCTCCACGGGGCAGGAAGGCAGGAGAAGGCAGGCAGGGATCCCATAATGAGTGTGTGGTTATTGATTGTATTGTCAGGGTGGCTGACCAGGGTCCCGTGTGCTATGGGCCCCAGTCCATCTGTGGACAATGCAGTCAGTTACACCTCACTGCTCCGTCTAATAAAGAGCAGGCAGATTGATGTCACCAGTATGGTTGAACTCTACCTAACACTCACCAGCACCACTCAGCACACACACGGTGGCACACATGTACAGCGGGACAGCCGTGAAGCAGGGAAATTATTTTCATTTCCTCTCCTGGCAGAGAAAAAAGCACAGGAGTATAAAAATCCTCACAATTATAATATATATATATATTTTTTTGATAAATTTATTAAATAATATAGCTATCAGGTGTGTTTCAACCATAACAGGTCAACTTTGTATATTTATATATATTTGATTTATAAAGTCCCTGCGATAGTCTGGCGACCTGTCCAGGGTGTACCCCGCCTCTCGCCCGATGTCAGCTGGGATAGGCTCCAGCCCCCCCGCGACCCTCATGAGGATGAAGCGGTTAGAAGATGAATGAATGAATGATTTATAAAGTATTTTGATCTGCTTTCTTTGTTTTTTTACACTTCTAAACTTGCAACTTCATAGCCCTTCTAAATCAGAATTAAATAAGAATTATTGTTTTAAATTAAATGTGTATTTTGCAACAGTAGACCTCTTTGCAACTTTGAAAAATAAATTTCTACTTACAATGAGTGCTTTGAAATGAATAAAAATATGACTTTTTGTTAGCTTCATAAGATGTCAACTACATCAGATCTTACCTCTGACACACATTATGTATGTATCTATTTTAAAAAATTAAATAAATCACTGGAAGGTTGGCCCATTACAAGATTTAACTGTCAAGACTTTGATTTAAAAAATATATTTTAATAATCATCTTCAAATATATTTTCCCGGCTCAATTGAAGAGGAAAAAAAAAAGGTTTTGCTCCATTTTTTAAGAATGACTTTAAATGTATGTGTTAATTATTTGACACCAAATTGTTGCCTAGTTTATAAACTGTCATAAAATAGTGAAAATGGCCCAAAGTGATATTTTATTGTTCATGTCTTTATAGCAGTAAAGATTGACATATGATACAAAAAAGGCACGAAAATGTGAAATATAATGTATGTTTCAGAGCTAATATATTATCAAACGGCATTGGGCAAAAAAAATGCATGCTTTACAATTGATTTAGGCTATAAAAAAAACTCCAAATGTAACACTCCCATAAACATGTTACTTGCAACTACTTCGCATTAACAAAAACAGGAAAGTGCAGTCTGCCAAGAGATCTCTACATCTCATGAGAACACTATGACACTGTATCCATCAAGTACTCTCAGAACAACCTACTTTTTCCACCTGCTAATATATCAGCAATACACATCAGGAATCATTACACGTGACAGTAGTGGCACTCTCAGCTAAATGACTGAAAGCGTATCAGGTCAGGACCCTTCTTTAAATGATGAAACAACTGCAGTGGTAATGAAGGGTCTGTGTTCTGCTGGTTAAAGTTGCCTCCTTTAGGAGGAAGTCAGCGCCTCCACCTGAACATTTGGCTGCACTCAAGCCCCCGTAGCCTCCGTGTGGCAGCAGCACGAGCGATTACTCCTGCGCAGCCAGCCAAAACACAAAAATCAATAAACAATCTCAACGTTTCTGAGGGCCTTTCGTCTGACTTAATAAATGTCTCAATCCACTGTTATGACTTCATTTTGCTTTAACGTCTTCTTCATGTGCATCTTTTGCTGATCAATTAGAGAATGGAGTGCCCCTTCTGTCACGACACCTGCCCTCCATCCGCTGCTGCTGCACACACACACACACACACACACACAAACACACACACATCACATGCCCAAGCACAAGGTGAACTGCTATTTTAATCCTTGAAATGAGATACCTTTTGAAAGCACTCACTTAAATGGCTCATTAGAGGCACTGCCATCCACTCCTTTCAGGTTATTCTACATCTCGTGTTCTTGTGTGGGGTCATTTTATCTTGTCTCGATTTGACGTATGATTTTTTTCATCTGTGGGTAAAATTTTAGCCACTTTCTCTGATAGAACTCCCATGGAGCAGTGTGGGGCTCGCGTGCAGCCAGGTAACAAGACGTATATGTAGTCTAAGTGTGCAGGAGAGGCACCATTTCCTGGCTGTCAGTGGCGATGACGACCGCTGCATCTTCCTCTTCAGGCTGCTCCTGCTGTCACAGGCCCTAATCCTGGTGCCGCGGGGATGACAGGTGAGTGGTGCCAGAGCCCGTGGTCTGTGACTGGAAGCTCCGGGAGAATTTCACGTGCACCCCTCTCGTCTCCCATCGATTCTGCCACTTCCCATTATTGTCAATCAGAGCGGCACAGTCTCCACGGGAGGAGCTGTGCATCGGGCGATTGCCAGGGCAGCAGGGTTCGGAGAGCAGCAGGCAGCACGCCTGCCAGCCACTCCACCAGCACGGGGGCCACCAGGGGCCCCCTCTCAAGAGGCTGCCTGGGCAGGATGCCACAGCTAAAACTGAAACCTTTCGCTTTACAACACATAATGCACATGGCTGAGAAGCGCGGAGGGGTGAAACCTCTGGAGCAGCTTTGTGTCGACAAAAGGGCCTCGCTGCAAACACAGTTTCACAGGGCTGTCAGCAGGAAAGCATTGCTGCTCTCTCAGACGTGACTGCCTTGTTAGAAAAATTACATAATAACAATGACAGGAATAATGGAACACAAGTGAAGCACTGTTCTGCAGGTGAAGGAAGGTTTGGGAGGTGGCTGCTCCATGAGTGAGCTTCCAGTGTGGCCACGTCCCCTGGTGGCTCCTGACCCTGAGTGGGCCACCGGCGTGGTGCCGTGCAGGCGTTCTGGTCAGGTAAGGCAACCATGCGGCGGCTATAAGCCCTGGAGATTGATGGGAGTGGTGCCCTCCCTCCCTGCGCTGTAAAAGATTATCCGCTCACCCGCTGGAAACAAAGCTGTGATGGAAATTCGTCTCGCATCATCAGCAACAAAATATCTACACGGCGAAGCGGGAGTCTCTCATTTTTCATGGGCTATATATTAAATAAAAAAAGGCATTAAAGAAAAAGGGAAGGGGGTGGTCTGAGTGATAGCACTAGTTAGTATTTTTTTTTAAATGGGCCATTTGAATCAGGGAGATTATACGGTTTTTATTGGCTGTCAGGAAACACAACTTTCTGCGTACTTCACCCGCTGAAGCTCGTAACGCTCTGATTAGAATGCCAGCAGAAATGAAAAGGGATGGTGCTGGTGTAAAGACACGGGAGAGGCAGCAGGACAAGCACAGATGCCCTGGAATCTGCTCTCCCTCAAATACACAAGAGGACCAACACATGCACGCCAATAAAGCACACTGAACGAATGAACGGGCCGCACACACGAGCTTCAGACAGAATTTATACACCAAGTTTCACAGTCAGATCTGGTGTCAGAGCCTGAGCTGTGCCTATTCTGAACCGGATACATGAGACACATCAAGCAGAGTGTTATCTCTTGCTAAGTGAATATTGCATTCAGCTGATATGTGATATTTGAATTTCCCATTAGGGGGGGAATGTGTGTCGGAGTGAAAAAGCTCAGTGATGCTTGCTCATTTCAGAGCAGGCACTGAATGGAAACCTTGCTTCACAGTTGCAGTGTGTCATGGTGGTGATAAGGATGAAGTGATGGAAGGGGACTCCTGAGAGGCTGACTAGTAAGAAAACTGACTGCTGTTACTCACAGGGTCACCTACACAGGAGCTCCCAAGTCAGTTTGAAGACTAACTATTATTTACTAGAAACTCAACCTGATCACAGTGATCTTCTCCAGCAGATTGAAATCGGTCATTATATCGACTCGAGACACTCCAGTCTATTCACGTCTGTCAATTTGTTCAAACTCGGCTTTCAATTTCCCATCGCCTAGAGAGAGTAAGAAGGGGTAACGTCAAACTCCCAAACATGACAGAGCTGGCACTTTCTGACGAGAGGAAGCCATTGATTTTTCCTCCATTTCACCATCAATCTGGTGGAGAAGAGGTGGCTGTGGGTGCTCAGACAGCTGATGATGTGATTTGTAACCGTTGGACCACCGGTGAGCGGAGAGAATTGCTCCCACTCTCAACACGTGGCAAAGTGACTACCACCATCTTCAGCATTCAGCCGCAAGATTAACAGTGGGGGATCTACTGATAATCTCCATCAGCCGATGGAGTATTTTCACTGTCAGCCACACTGACATTTGTATTCAACAGGACCGCTGTCAAATCTTGTGGGGCCAGTGTCACTCCATTGTGAGAAGTATTCCAGAGCAGCAAGAAACAATTAGTTTCATTATCGGATAATCTGTTCATTATTTTCTCAATTAATAATTTAGTCTATAAAATAGTGAAAAAATGCCCATCACAGGTTCCCAGAAGCCAAGGTGGGATTGCTTGTTTTGTTCTACCAGAAGTCCAAAACCAACAGATACTCAAGCTATGATGATATTAAACAGAGAGGCGCAGCAAATAATTTCATTTTATGTTATCCATGCTGGCAGCAGCTCAGTGGATAGCAATGTCGGATTGTTGGTCATTCTGTCCACCTCTTTAGTCAGACAGAAATATCTCGACAACTAGAGAATGGATTGCTGTGAAATTTTGTACAGACATTCATGGTTCTCAGAGGATGAATCCTAATGACTTTTCTTGTTGTTCCATCGTCTAACTAAAGAGTCCCTGTCTGCCTCTGCATCCTAAATTTCACTTGACAGCCATTAATTTGATCTACTTTGCAGATGAATGGCTGAGGACCCAAGGAAGTGCAGTGTCAAGTGCGCTCTCTTGAGATCTATGGGACATAATTAGTAGTAGTACTGTTACACCCACCGCTAAACAGCTTGCTGAGTACGCTCTCCGTCACTTGCTATAGGACATGCAAGAACAGATGAACAAAGAAAGACCACAGAGACCAGAAATATTAAACTGTAGCAAACTCAAACATTGTTAGCATCTGCATCATATTCAAAATGAACGCTGTTGTTCCTGAAAATAGCCTGGTCCCAAATAGCTAGCTGTTAGTAAATGACAAGAGCACTCTCAAGGAAGCGCAGTGTTGAGTGTGAAGTTGTTTGACTGAGCCGTTCTCGAGAAATCTGCAAGCGGCAATACAGCAGACCAAGCAATATGCCCATTCTGAACAGGCACATTTTGAACGGGCACTGCACAACTGTTTTTAAATTTGTATTTCTGAGTGACATTTTCTAGTACACATATTCGTGTCTCCTCAGTATAAATTAAAATCACTCTGGTGAAACTTTACCTTTTCAACTAGTTCCAACCTAATGACATTCCTATCAGCTGTAGGCTACTTTTTTGTTTAGTGATGATTAGCAAACATGCTAACACACCAATCTTAGATGGTGAACATGATGAACAATACACCTGATTACAAAAAACATGTTGGCGTTGTTGTTCATATGTTAGCATGCTGATGTTAGCATTTAGCTCTGTAGACTGTAAAAATAATAGACGAAGCTATCGTGGTGTAACCCATTGTTTTGTGGACTCCCGTTTAGAGGCCTTGAGTTTGGCACCTTGGCTGTCGCCATCTTGTTTTGTTTTTTTGCCAGAGGTGACCATATATGGACGAGAGGGCTGTGGAGGAGCGAGGGGTGGATCTGGCTCACAGAGTGCAGCAAGGCCTTGCAGACAGCCTGTCACTCAAGCACCCACCCAAAAATAATTCACCCCTTGTACAGTTGTCATGAAGGTTGAAATTAGCTACAGAACCAATCATTATTTGTATCAGGCTGTAAACATGTTTATTTCTGCTGTTAAGTTTCGGCATTTTAATATGAGGGTTTATGGGAATATACTCTGTTTTGGAGCCTGCTTCTAGTGGTCATTTTATGAACTGCAGCTTTTGGCACTTCAGCATTGGCTTCATTTCTTTCTTTCTTTTTTTTTGCCTTGCAGGTTGCTGCTTGGCATGGACCTAGACTTGTTTCTTGGTATATTACTTAAAGGGATAGTGCACCCAAAAATGAAAATTCAGCCATTATCTATTCACCCTCATGCCGAGGAAGGCTCTGGTGAAGTTATAGAGTCCTCACATCCCTTGCAGAGATCGGCGGGGGGAGCAACTAGCACACCTTATGGCTGACGGCGCCCCAGACTAACATCCAAGAACACAAAATTGAAACCACAAAATATCTCCAACACGCTCATCCGTAGTGATCCAAGTGTCCTGAAGCCCCAACATAAAAAGTTGTTTCGAAAAACGTCATATGAACTGTTTTTAGCCTCACTGTAGCCTGTAGCTCTGACTGCTTCTCTGTGCTCCGCGCTCATGTGTGCGTGCTTGCGCGAGACCAGCGAAAGCATGAGCTTTGCTTACCCGTGTTTACATCACATGACACGTGCACCGCAGGGGGAGACAACAGTAACCACAGTAGCTAAAAGATAATTTGCACTACGGTCTTTTAGCAAAGGACAGCCCAACATGTCTGAAGACTTTGAAATTGAGGAGGAACAGCATTTCTTTTTTGAGCTGTATTTGTTTGAGCCCGAGTAAACGGACGCGGAACTCAGGCTACTGGACAAAGCAGCCGCCGCAGCTCATGAGCCTAACCCTCAGCCAGCCGCAGAATACCAGAGTCGACCACTGGAAACCTGGTGGTGTAATTGTTTCAAATGCAAAGCATAGTCAACGGATGAGGAAAGTCTTTGCTGCTCAGACTGGGAATTGGTGATGCCTTCACTTGGGAATCTGGACATCAGTACTGACGAGACTGCTGCTCTTCAGAGACCGTGCATCACCGATCACCCTGAGCGTGCACACGTGAGTGCGGAGCACAGAGAAGCAGTCAGAGCTACAGGCTACAGTGAGGCTAAAAACAGAGTTCATATGACGTTTTTCGAAACAACTTTTTATGTCGGGGCTTCAGGACACTTGGATCACTACGGATGAGCATGTTGCGAGATATTTTGTGGTTTCAATTTTGTGTTCTTGGACGTTAGTCTGGGGCGCCGTCAGCCATTAGGTATGCTAGCCGCTCCCCCTGCCAATCTCCGCATGGGATGTGAGGACTTCACCAAAGCCTTCCTCGGCATGAGGGTGAGTAGATAATGTTGTTAGTTGATTAATAGATTAATCAGCTAGGCCTATTGTTTCAACACAAATGCATTTGATATCTATGTCAGGGCAATAGCTTGTCTAAAAAATGGTTTTAGAAGAAAAATACTTTGAGGTGTCCTGTTGCTGGAGTGGTTACAATGCTTACAATAAACCCTAACTATGACATTCCCATTTCAATACACCGTCTCTATCAGTGTTTCCTTTCTATACTGTAATACTGCTAAATTAAGAACAGTTTGTACAACTTTATAACCTTAATCTCAAGTCACATCTACACGTTTCTCACAATCATTATCACTCATTTATTGGACACAAATTCAGCATTGGAAATAAACACATACTGCAGTTTTTCCATGAATACTTATAACATGGAGGAATGATTATAACATCACCGATGACATGAAGGCATGACCTTACATCATCCTTTTAAAAAATCCCATTTATACCATTTTGAAAATACACAAATGACATAAATAGAATTACAACATCTTAAAACAGCTTCTTACTCATAACAGTACATAATTATGTGCATACAGTTTGTTTAAAAGCAGAGTATCCACCTCATACTGATAATTATTTTGACACACCACCATCATAGAAAACAGCTGCTGCATAAACTCTGCACTGCAGGTTTGATTGAATTTTACCATTGTAACGTCTAACATCTAGTGACATCGTGCAGGCTTTCTAAGGGAGGAGTAATCCTCTTTAGATCATTTGCAAAGCAATTAGGCATGCCTCCACTGCTATTAAATATAAAGATAACAGCCTATGAGATAAGATGCTATTTGTACTACATATCAAATGTGGATAGCTGCCTAAGAGCCCTGATATCAGGAAGATATATTTAAATCCTTGTAAATGAAATTAAAAAATACGACAGTAAAAAATTAGAAAGACATATCTACTGGACTATCTATCATGAAATTGAATTTATGAATTTAATGTCCTTAGACCTAAATCCTCAATTAATGGACCTATTATTATGCATCACATTATAAATACTACACGTTTTATACAGTGCAATCACTTTAAAATGCATGGCTTCATGGATAATATCAAGTCTGACATTCCATTGAACAAGGCAAATATATAAATACTTTTAGCTGCCAAAAAAACACAAGGTAATGTAAAATACATCGATCATTGCTAGTGCAGAATCGCCACACTGACAGTCACAGGAAACCCTGACCACACAAGGTTGGATTTCATCGTGAGAAGGGTGACGGGATCAAACGGGATCACTTTTGAAACCCAAAGTGAGTTGAACTACAGTGACTCGCAACATGCATTTGTCAGCAGGAACCAGAGAGCCTCTTTTGCATGTGTTTCTATCATCACTACACACTACACACCAAGAACAAACGCAACTGACAAGAAAGTAGCCAAAAAAAAAAAAAAGGCAAATTCCCCACTGACCTGTGACCCATGGGAATCGAGGGGCTGCCCTGCATGCATACAGAGGAGGTTCAAACAGAGTTTATGACTGCATTATCTCTCCTCTTCCTCATCACCTCTCCACCCATCAGTGGACACTAGAAGCCACTATGCTGGAGCAGACAGACCAGGCATCACTCATTCACTCGCCTCCTAGGTGCCTTTGTCAGGTGATTGCTGGCGGAAAAAGGAAAACAGATCAATACATCTCCCATGGGCCTGACAGGTAATCTTTACCTGGGATGAAATATGAGTGGTACCAACCTGCTGGATTCCTTAACTGTAACAGGGCAATTGACTGGCTGCACGGAAGCCATTCCCCCACTTCCTGGCCATTGGAAATACATTTTGGGGCATACAGTCTGGCTGAGATGTCATTATGGTGACTGCTAATTACCAGAGAGGCAGGCGAGGTGATCCCCCTCCTCCTGGTAATGGAACTGTATCCGAACTGATACGTCTTCCTGCCCTGTCAATGCCTTGGCACCAAAACACAGACTGACGGATAGGGCAGCGGCGAGAAGCTCTCCTTAAAACACTACACAGTCAATACTTGTCATCGTGTCCAGGGGCATATGTCTTGAAGATGCCACCATTGTATTTATCAAAAGCTTCTTTTTTCTAATTATGAATGTATTCAGTCTGGACCATGTATTACTGGTGTGGGAAGAGCCCACGGTGACTCCCTGGCCATGCTGTAGCAGCGGTAGCAAGGGATGGGTGGAGGTGGGGGGGTACTCTCTGCCTCAACACTTTGACTGATACCCGTGGCAGGATGTCTTGTGTGAGGCATCCATTTAGACGAGTGTGCACACACAGCATTTATAAATGTCATCCCTGGCCAACATGATCACATAAAGCCTTCTCAGACGGATTATTGCAGACATATAACTCACATTAATTGGCAAATCTCATTCTACTAAATGCGATTCTTCTCTTAAATAAGGCTTTAACGTGTCTGAAAAAGACATGCAGAGTGTAGCTGATGATAATGCAGTCCATTTCACTAAAAAAGGTATCTTGCAATCATTAGAGAAAGTGCATACCTCTGACTTTTAGTGCTGGGAAGATTTCAGGTAAGCTTTCTTTAAAAGCATGAAACTTCAGCACATTACTAAATTTACTCTGCTTTTTTGACTGTAAAAGACACCAGCAGAATTTACATACAGGAGTATGTGTCTCTGTTTTTACAGACCGTTATCACCTGTGTGGTTTGGGTCAAGCAAAATTGTATTTCACTTGACTCCTATATGAAAATGCATTTTTCTGCGTGTTTACCAGCTCGGAGAGAAGTGTTGTGTTTGATCTCACTGTATGCTGCCATTGATCTTTTAATGCATCTGATGCCGAGGGAGCCGGGGAAATGTATACCCCAAGGGTAGGTGAAAATACAGTGTACGACTCTCCTCTCCTGTCTCAGACTGCTCCTCCAACTCCCTTTCTGCTGGCTCTCTGCACAGCCCCAAAAGCAAGTAATCCTCCACTGCTGAAAAACAGGCTGTTCAAACAGATTTGCAGCTGGCCTTGAACTTAAATACATTTGGGGGAATTTGAATATGGAAGGTAAGCTAAAGAGAACAGAGGCGGCCCTCTGAGGACGGCGACTACACTCCCTCTGTGTTGTGCTAATGAGCACCTTTGTACAAACTGTAGCTTTTCAAATCCATGCTAATAGGAGGCCTGTACTTTGTGTGGCTCTCTACCGGTGGTCGCCTCTCTGAACCCAGTAGCAGCATGTGGTAGCTAAACATTCTGATGCTCTCCTGTCTCGGCGGTAGCTACGTGCCGCCAGCACAGCCACTGTCGGCTGCCGTAAAGCAGAGCAGGCTCCCCACCCCCGGCCATCCGGCTTCACCTGACCATCCTCCCAGTGCTCCCGCTGACAAACGCTGCGCTACTAGAGTGGACATAATTGTTGGGATTGTGTGGTAGCAGGTGGCCTGGAGACTGTGTGTGGAAACAGGAGGAGCCGTTCCAGTCTTGAGTCAAACGAGGAGCCTCTTGAAGCTGCTTTGAGGAGATGGCAAAGGGCTTAACAAGGCTTGATTGCATTAACATTTGTCATGCTTAATACACTACCTGGAAAGACTGGATCTAGCAGTAACATGCTGATTTGAGGAATAATGATGTGCTTTGTATTTTTTTTCTTTGTCATAAAGTTTGTGCAGCAAGAGGAGTTTTGGCCTGTTCGTTCTCTGGCACAATAGCTTTTTCTTTGTCACTTAGGTGTGCATGTCGAGTCCCCAGTCCCGCTCAGGTCTCCTCATGGTCCCCCTGGAGGAAAGATAAACTCTGTGAACCTGGTGCACTTGGTCCCACAGCCTCAGGGGTTGAGGTGTTACTGGCTCCCTGTGCCTCTTCTCGCTGGTGATCCTTATGAAATGGGTTGCTAGCTGCAGAGAGGAGAGAAAAAAAACACATATCATATTCTGGACATGTAACACAACACTGAGGACAAACAGTAAAAGATACTCGCATAAATCACATTTTCCTTCACTGTTTCAATGGACAGCCTCTCGAATAAAAATTAAATTTAGCCCACGACTCATGGATCGCTCGCTGTTTTAGGTATATTAAAATAAAACTTTGAAGCAATCCTCTTCTAATAGGTTAAATATTAATGAGCTTTTGGTCAAGTGAGCCAAATCCAATTTGGCCCCATATGACTTGTGGACATGGTTATTAAAAGGCCAATCTGTGCTGCTCCTATGGCTTAACTTCCCCCTCTCTCCGGTTATGCAGTGTAAGGAGCTGTATGTTTTCAACTCCATTCATCACACGTTCACATCTCACTGACTTCCTTCCTTTTTAAAGATCCTCTTTCTCTTGATCTTGCTCACCTTAAAAGCTTTTTGTTTGTGAGAATGAGGGGAAATATCTGAAAGAGAAAAGGGGCCAATTTTTGCAGAAGACAGAAGAACTCTGAAACAATTGCGCTCCCTAACATGCTTGATAAATAAATCTTTCCCGATCTCGCCCAAAAAAAAGTTAGCGGCGGTCACACAAGACATTTGCAAGGCAGTCCCAGAGCAGAGGACAAGGGAACTAGAAGTGACATTGTGGCTCTGGGCTGTCTCAAAGGATTAGGCATTACAGCATTCACTGGCATGTGCTTTTGCTCCTTCCCATTATATCTGCTTGTGCCTCTTTCCAGATGACTTCTTCCCCAAACTGATCCAGCGGGCAAGATAATTGATTAATATTTCTTGAGGGAACGATGACTAACCGTTGCTGAGTTTCAACCCAAACACTCAGGTTAAACATGGTCAAAAGCTTGGATCAAAATTCAGAGGTTTCCATATTTGACAGATACACAGAAATGGCTGGGAACATTTAGTTTGTGAGTGTGTTAACATGCACAGGGCATACCAGATACAAGCCTCTATTCTAGGTCAAGGTCACAATCACAATAAGCAGTTTATACACAATTTTACATTGTGATCAAGGCAGCAGATATAAGTAAACATTTGACAACACAAACCAAAGCTTTACTAATGTAAGGAAAGTGACATTATTTCAGTTTATCGCTGCACCAGTACTCAGGTTTCTCATCTTTAGCTTATTGTATGGTGGAAGAAGTACTTTACTTACAGTATGTAAAAGTAACGATGCAATAATTAAAAAGACAAGACAAGACAAAATTCTGCAAACAAAATTACATTTCAGTAAAAATGTGTAAAAATGTGTTAAATGTATTTATTGAAGCTTTACACGACATTCAGAGCATATCTATGCTTCAGTCTGATTCACATTGTCTGCCCATGGTTTGTAGCATAGAGATGAGCTGGCGGCTAGCAGCTAATGGTGCTGACAGAGCTAATGGAGTTAACTTGGGAGGAAGTTGAGTGTGGTGACACACTTAACCGACAACGACGTCCCAATATCATTAGTAACCAACTCACATGCATTAACATGCATGAGCAGCGGGACCGTCTACCACAACAAAGAACAGAGAAGCTCAGATTGAAACGCACAGAGGTAGCCTGACTTCATTCTCTGCCCAGGACAATGACTCCACTATGTCTTTACATAACAAATACCTGCTTGCTGCTAAATTAATGCTCTAGATGTCATATACAAAACCTTTAAGCCCAGTTCAGATCAATGATTTGCTATGAGACTAAACCGTTCAAGAATTCAGAGAACAGTTGCAGCCGTGTGAACTGGCTGGTCTGAGCTTGACTCGAGCCAGCTGATGGTACAACCTGCGACTCAGCTGGTCAAATTGCTGGCGGCTGGTTTTCAAACGTGAAGCACGTCACCTGTTTGAATAGCAAATCGGCTTGTAGTAAAGTCCGCTGGTCAAGTCAAAATGACCGCATGTTTGCCTGCCGTGCGGCAGGTGCTCCATCCTCACCGAGGGGAAATCTAACACTGGTTCTATATAAGAGATCACAAGCCGAGAAGTATCTAACAATACATTATATTTTATAAGAGTAATAAAGTTGCAGAAAATTGAAATACTCAAGTAATGTGCAAATACCTCAAAATTGTACTGAAACACAGCATTAAACACAGCACTTGGGTAAATGTACTTTGTTACTTTCCACCACTGTTTGTAAATAACATAAAGCATTCACAGACAACAACTCATTAAAGTTACAATATATCTATACATTAATGTGTACAATACAAGATCATTTAAAAATGATAAATGTGAATTATCAACAGCTTAAATTAAACATAGTTTAATTTGGTCAGAACACCTACACTGGTGTTACATCAAGGTCGATAAAGACATTACAACGTAAAGGTTTTCTGTCAATGGGAGAATTACAGTACACGCATTTATTGTGGGTGATAATGGGAGGTTGAATGGAACCATCTTACCATCTTAATAAGCTCTCATGTGATGCTCTCTAAAAACAATCATTACAGGGCTTCCTGGAGCACTCCCCTTCCCCGTGTTTATTAATCAGCTAATTACACATTGACAGTAATGGGCCTGCTGATTCCCACACTTAAATGAACAGGGCTGAATAGCTCTTTAATGATTAGCCTTTGTGTTTCTCTCTCCTGCTCGCTCTCCTTCTCTCTCTCGTACACACACACACACACACACACACACACACAGACACATCATTCTTTTCACAATTGAAAAAATAGGACATTCAAGTCAGACCTCCTGCTGAGAGGGTTTGCACACAGGCGAGTCAAGAAGCCCCTGACAGACTGAGCTGCTAAAAACAAATCTGTCTCCACAAACAGAAAACAATTAGAGTGGTTACAAAGGCAGTGAGTTCATGGTTACACTATGTCAACTTGTGTGGGTTTCAGTGTTAAGCTCAGCCTCCAGCAACAGCGAAAAACCACCGTGAAAGTTTGGTGGAGCAGCGCAGGCAGGTGCAGGTGGAGATGGAGGAGATGTGGTGGGGGGGGATTTGAAGGACGCGAGCAGGGTGCGGAGTGGAGCCGGAGAGGGCGAAATAGTGCGGTGGGCTGCATTTCTGTCAGCAGAAGTGATGGCTGAGTGGTAGCGTTATTTGTCTTGTGCTGCCATACGGCCCTCGCACCAGCCTGGGCATTAATGAGAGGGGGCCGGACCGCCGGGCAGGAACACGGCGGGCCTCAGACGCAGGTGATCTGTCACACAGCCGTCTTGCTTGGGCAAGGAGACACATGAAGACAGAGGGGAGAGGAGAGGAGGCAGGGCTGACCGAGGGGCTGGCCTCCACATGGGCACCCACATATGGCACTTTGCAACATATAGAGATAACACACTCACAGTCTGACGGGGTTAAACTAACTGCCTATTTACTCCAAACTCTAAGTCTTACTGAAATGTAGCACGCCGAATAAGTTTAAGTTTGGGTTTATTACCATCGTCCCTTTATAGAGATAAAGATGAAGGGCATTATACAGGAGGAGACAGCAGGGGAGGAGTAAAATTGCAATAATTAATTAGTCTGTGTGTGAGACCAGCCAAGGCTATTAAAATCCATCAGGATCTTTACACATACTGATTCATCTTTGCCTTACGAATAATTCTCCCAAAACTGTGGAGTGTGAAGAATGTATTAAATTCCACTTCCTGTGATTTTCAAAAATGTACTAGAAATACAAATATTTCTAGAAAATATCAATATTTGTAGAAATAGGACAAAGCCCAAATAAATCCAGTTTAAAGGGACAGTTCACCCTCAAATCAAAAATATATATGTTTCCTGTTACCTGTGGTGCTATTTATCAATGTAGATTGTTTGGTTGTGAGGTGCCTAATGTTGGAGATATCAGCCATAGTGATGTCTACGTTCTCTCCAATATAATGGAACAAGATGGCACTCGGCTTGTGGTGCTCAAAGCGTCAGAAAAGTACATTTGAAAAACTTAAAGGCAATGTCTCTTTCCAGAAATTATGACCTGGTTACTCAGGATAATCCACAGACCTTGTTGTGAGCAGTTTCATCTAGGAACTACTTTCTTTCTACCAAACTACACCCGCCCAATGTATCACCGAGCAAGAGGAAGCAAGCATCCACTGCTAGCTCACCTTGCACCACTGAGCTAACTAATATTATAGCCCTGGATGCCGTTAATGTTTACAACTAATGCTGTCACGTGCCTCTCATCCATGAGTAGATGCACGCTTCCTTCTGTGTTGTGATGCTGTTGGCAAGTATAGTTCGGTAGAAAAAAACAATAGTTCCTACATGGAACAGGTCTGTGGATTATCTTGAGTATACAGGTCATGATTTCTGGAGGGAGAGAGACATTGCTGTTGAGTTTTTTGCTTTTTTTTATTTTATTTTATTTTTTTTGTGCTTTAAGCTTGAGTTACATTATATTCAAGAGAAGGCGGCCACCCTTATGGTCGATATCTCCAACACTCAGCAACTCACACCAAAACAATCTCGATTGATAAATAGCACTACAGAAAAAAAGGGAAAATGTGTTTTTTTAATTAGTGAAATAGTCCTTTAAGTCTCAATTTTAATCTGTATTTTTAATAATAACCAATAACATATAATAGAAAACAGCATCTCTTGCTTTGTATCTAGAAAAGACTTGTTGGATTGAGTTGGCTTGTTGAATTGATGTTGGTGAGAAAAGTAGAAAATGGCCAATTTAAGGCTGAGAAATGGAGTGGTCATCTAATCCAAACAGATAGTTGGATAGATAGAAGTTGTTGTGGCCTTTTTTTTTCCCTTCACAACCAGCTTCAGCACTTCTACGGCAGTGCTAAAAGGGTAAAGAAAGAAGACAAAGCAACAGCTGGGTACCGCCTCAGTAATTCCCCATGGAGCCCTGGAAGACACCTCTAGCCGCAGACCATTTTCACTCCTGATTACAGAGTTTCAAATCAACCACTAACACATACAACAATCCACTTCCTCCAGCCAACTCAAACAAAGACTTGGCTGTCGTGTTCACTAAGAGCAACACGCTGCTCCTTCTGCTAAATGCAGCAAACAATCTTTCCATGCAAACAAGATGTTTACCAGAAAACAAGTCCACTCGACAAATCACTGAATCTGATTTTGTCTCTGAACAAATTTATGTCAGAGTGGCAACAAACCAAAATTTGTACACAGGGAGTGTGAAAGCTTGTCAGAGTGAATGTGCATCTCCTGGCAGTGGTGAGATTACTGAGGAGAGACATGGTGCAGCAGGCTGCCAAAGTAAAGATTTATACAGAGCAGTTGCAGCTGCAGAAACTGACATTGGACGACATGGGATGCATGATAAATCATGGTGGACAGGGGGCACTAGACTCCAGAAGCAGGAAAACACTGTGAACGGGGCTGAGGGGGGATGTGCCAATCAGGGACTCTTCTATTCAATTTAGGAAACAGATCATGTTTTAGTCGCTTAATCCAAAACACATACAATAAAATATCCCAGAGCACCTTACCGCATCTCCATTAGAAAAAAAACATGTTAGAAAATACGGTACTTGTTTAAGTAATATACGGTAACTGCCCTATTTTATAATTTGCACAGATGACACTCGTATATTTTTTTAATTTGTGGAAAAAGAATAAAGCAGTTATCATGTTTGTGTAAGATTTAACACATGTATTTTCCCCCTCTTCCACCTTTTAAAACAGACTGTGGGTCTGTTAACTGTCGGGAAACTGAGGGATGCCCCTCGCTCCGCGTGTTGAATATGAGGGGTCCTTAAGGGCCAGGGGTGAATCCTTTTTTACTTTTATGGGAAGTGGTTCAGCGCAGGGGAGGTGAAGGACAGAGTTGCTGGCCGTTCCATCACTCAGTGCAATAAATGGATGCAATCTGTATCCAAGTAAAGCATTGGCTGTTTTTAAATTCCACCTCTTTTATCCAAATGAATGATGGACCCTGGTACAGTGCACTGTGCGACAATATTAATATACATCAGAGGCCTGCACCCCTCACTAAATCAGGGAACCACCAGCATTTGTTATTTAAATGACAAACAGCAGCTGCAGGAGTGGAGCACAGAGAGGGGACGCAGAAGAAAAGGTGGACAAACCAATTCAGATTTCAATCCGGCAAAGACACAAGGCCCCGAGCCATGACTTTAATGAAAAAAGGCAGCTCCACTGGTCCAAACAGACACAACGGCTGCTGCTCAGAGGCCACCTCCAATGGGGTGAACTCCACATCACACTTCTCTTCTTTCGCTATTAACTGGAAGCTCTGACCTTAACACGGCTAACTACACTTCCCTCTGCCGTTAACTCACCAAATATCTCACATTTTGTTAATTTGGTAGAATTATAAAGAAGACTAAGAGTCTACAGAGGAGATACTTAACTTGCTTTGCTTAGGGGCCACGTTTGCAAAATGACAGGAAACAAACATCAATGATATTTAGCAATATATACAGTATAATTAATGAATTACCAGTTTTTACCCTTTCCTGTCCTCAGTTATTTTTGCCAAGAGGCACATCCAGTCGCAGCAGCCCCGAACATGTCAGGTATATGCAGGAGTGTTTTGGAACATATTCTGAGCTTAACCAGGGTAGGATCCCCTGGACATCCCTGACAGAGGTCTGGGGTATCTTCCCCTGCCACTTTTTTCATGATAAACAAGTTTATTTTTATGCTTTTTTTATGCTAACATCAGCACGCTAACATGCTCAGTGGTGATGCTCACATGCTGATTTTAGGCAGGTTTAACTTTCATCATGTTCGCCATCTTAGTCCAGTGATTCTCTGATTTTTTTTCTGTCATGCTCCCACCACCCCAGCAAAAACAGATTTCATTTCATCAATCACAATACTAAAACACGGTGGCACTGAATTTAATTGTAATCACCAAAATGATTGCAATTCATGTTGAGAGGGACATGAATGTCTGTACCAAATTTCATTACATTCTTTTAACAGTTGTTGAGATGTTTAATTACAAACCACATGCCGACTTCATGTTGTTGCTAAAGAAATAGTGGGGGGATCACCAAAGTCATTAGGAGTCATCCTCCGGGCATGATGATAGTCTGTACAAAATTTCATGGCATTGCATCAAATAATTGCAATGTAGGATTTTACTACAAAAAAAACCCCAAAAACAATGCATAGTCTCATAAAATAATCCCTCTCAATTATAATCTATGGCCCTCGATAAGTGTGTGGTGGTGTATTTATCTGCAGAGACTCTGCCCTCTGCCTGTATTTTCTTGTTTTGTCTTCCTTTACTATGTTCAAGACACTCCTGGACATAGCGCACAGGTGAGATTGGGATTTTAAAAAAAAGGAAGCAGCCTGGTGCCAGACCGTAAGCAGCACGCATCCAAGAGGAAGCTACAAAAGCTTGCATAGTTTACCTTTAAGATATTTCAGTCTGAGCTTAAGTGGTGAACCAAACGACTGACACTGTCATCCCTAGCTGCTAACATGGCTATAAACACAAAGCTACAACAACAAATATGACACCTGAAGATCTTTCTTTGGGACATGTAAAATTCTCAGTCTGCAGCTCTAGTTTTGTATGTAACAACATTACACCTCCAATAATATTTTAAATGGGTGAGAAGGCCAGAGATTCATTAGTATGTGTGGAGGGTGATACCTGATGTTGTGACAGACACAGCTTCTGTTTCCCTTCTCCTCCTGATGTCACTCCAGGACTGGTATGCACAGGAGACATTAGTCCGCCTGGGGGGGGGGGGGGGGGGGGCACACACAGAGAAAAAAACAAATGTTACCCAAAATATGATAATGCAGCTCCCACCCACAACACACACACTTGAACATGTAGAAATTAAATAATTTCACAAAAGTCGATAAACGCAAGCGCTGCACATTTGCCAACACTGCAACTTACAGTTAGCCTTGTATTTTGCTACATCTTAATTTTTCTTCATTAATATATGTTTTCAGCTGAGAGAATATTCGATGAGGAGAGGTGCTGGGGTGCATGGGGCTGAGTCACTGCAGAGTTCACATAAACAAATTACACCTGCTCTATGCCTCTTGTGTCATATGTCAGGAGCCCTGAAATAGGAAAAGCCCCCCCACCAGCTTAATAGCCCTGACTTCAGGAGATGTAAAGTTAAGGTCAAGGTCCGTTCCATCTCTGGGGGGGGGGGGGGGGGGGGGGTGGGGGGGGGGGGGGGGGGGAGCAGCTGATGTGGTGTGCGTGTTTGTGCATGGGAGGAGGGGGGCAGATTGAGTGAAAGAGAGGAGTGTGTGAGGGAGCTACAGCATGATATAATGACAGATACAAAGAATTTAGTTAAAATCTTTCACATTCGCAGCTGGACTGCATCTCAGAGGATTTAAAGAATAATATGACCTGCTGTTTGAAAATGCCAATAAACACAACCTGTAAAAATGAATTCATGACAGACTGCAAAACAACAGAGGTTCATTCAGAGGAGAGCTCCTTGTTAACCAGCGCGGCTCATCTCCAACTGCAGGCTACATAAAGCTCACAACCCTAACAGGCACATGCTACAATAAGGCCCCGTCAGGGCAGCCTTTTAACAGGCAGCGTGTTCCATGACCTCAACACCCATAAATCACATGACGGGTGTGCAGGCTCGGGGTGTCGAGAGCTGTGCGGGGCATGCTTTGAGCGAAGTCTCTATGTTGTATAATCAATAGATATAAAAATAAATGGCCTGACCGTTATTCTCTCCCTGCTACCCCTCTCTAATAAAATCCCAGTAATGCATATTTCATTTACTTTTATACTTATTGATTACCTGTACTCCAGTTAGTAAATCACGCGCCTATCGATCCCTCAATCGCACCTCTGTCGGACAGCACATAACCAGCCATTTGCGCCCCTGATAAAGAGCTCAGGCATTGAACTCCCCACAGTAAATCTTTGCAAACTAACTTTTTAATTCCAAAATCGATCCCTGTTTAAACGTCGCATTATTTCACGAGGCACGCCTGCGGTATTAAAAGTAATACCCTGATGCATTTGGTCTTAATGTGTGGAGGTCCATCCCTCCATCTCTTCCCTCATTACATCGAGGCCGAGGCACTCCGGGGCCCCTGCAGCCTGGAGGGAGGCGAGGGCCCTCCCCTGCTGCTGAGAGCCGAGAGGCAGAGCCGCTGCGGGGCCGCCAGGAGCCCACTGAGACACTCAGCACAATGCTAATCAAACATGAGAATACCATCAGCTGGCTCATTAACCAAGGCAAAACACCACCATTCATCTCGGAGCCGAACCCAAAGGCTTTTTATAAGTACGTTACGTGGCTCAGTGTAAAACTGAGAGAAGCGTTAAAAAATGCACAACACTGTTTTTATTATTTAACATCTGTTACTTCATCAGTTTTAACAGCGTGACAGATGTCGGCCAGTTGTTTTGTCCCTAAATATACAGAAACTGTGATGAGAAAACAAAGATTGACTTAGAGGCAATGAGCAATGAAAAAACAAGTGATATGTGATGAAGACGACCAACAACAACTCAATTCTATCAAAGACACAAGGACACTGAGGAAAAAGTCTCCAAGATGGATTTTTCAGGTCATATGAGACACTTTTAAATGCAGTGCGGTCCCTTAGGGTACAGAGTAAAACAGCACTGACACAGGGTCAATTGTAATTTTGGCGCCCACATCCAAAAGCAAATATATCAATTAAAAATAATAAATCAAAAGAGGAGTGAGGAGCTGCAGTTACAAAATGGCCATCTATTTTCATTAGGGTACACGGTGCTTCAGGTGTGAGCAGGATCTCAAGATTAATAGAGGTATTCAAATGAATCAGAAAGGATTAGGGTCTCCAGGGAACATAATCAATAGCTCCAAATCAATAATCAATAGGCCACTCACACCAATATACTAACTGCTGACACCGAGAGCTCACAATTAAAATGAAAACTGGGAAGGGACTGGCGTAAGACTATGATTTATCTCACAGCGCAAGTGTCATTTAGAAATAAATAAGTCAATGGATAAAAGCTGCTGCTGCCCGGCTCAGGTGGGAGGCAGTTATGCATTTTAACGTGGCCACCGGCCCCGAGCATTACAGCCAAATCCCACAAAGCATGGCGCCTGTTCGCGCGCCCGATACGAGGATAAACAGCATGCAACCTCATACAGCCTTTATCACTTAACATCAAATCTCTGATTGTCGCCGTCAACACTCGGCAAACAGGAGATGACAGCTTTTATTAATACAGTATCATTTCAACCTGGCCGCGGTACAAGATTAATGCTTACACTCTGCCCACAGAGAAAACACTTTTCTCTCAAGGGTGTTTGGAAACAAAGAAAAGTCAGATGTATGGGAGCTCGGCACTAGAAATCGATCACGCGGGTGAGGTGCTCAAAAGAAATGAAAATATAGTGAAGTGAAATCAGGATTGGACGTTTTTAAGTTTGTTAACAGCAGGCACCAGCAATTATAGCGTTCCTTATTGTCATGCAAAACAATAACTGTAGCTAGTGTTGTGTTTGCATGTGAATTTTGGAGGAAGTTAAGGGAAGTAAATGGGTGTCATGTGTGCAGAGCTGGGTCGTAAGGACGGAGCAGCCATCTCACTGGAGAGTGGATTTGAGCAGCTTGGGGAGATAGATTCAGCTCGTGCCGTCCAACGGGACACATCAGAAGCCCCTCTCGTCAATCCCCCCTCTCTCCCTCATTCATTTGGGAGTATGATTTATACTTTTTGAAGTGAAGGGTCTTGAATCCCACTATAAAGGAATTAAGAGGTCTCCCCTGAGTCTGCCATTCAAATGAGAGCATGGCAGGGATATGAGGGCTTTTTAATAGAGAGAAATTAGTATTCACAATGCCTCAAACTGGAATCTGAAGGAACCTTTCAGGTGGAGAAGAAAGGGCCAGTTTAGAAAAGAAAGCCCTAAGAAGTCGGGGGCTTTTCATAGCAGTCGTGTTTTTGCCCCTCATCAAGGAGTGCTGGAGCGCTCTGTGAAATAGCCCAAGAGAGAGGGAGGAGAAAGAGTGTGTGTGAAACAAAATTAAGAATGCACCATAAATAGGCAGAGTGGAAACAATACAATGAGGAGTCCCACAGTCTCGAGGCCAAGGGGGCTAAGCGGCTTCTCAACAGTCCCCCATGCAGATCCAACAGTTCCAGGGATGACTGGGAGCGATGCAATGCTTTGACAAACATCTTTTGGATAAACCTTTTTTTTGTGTGCAGTCCCAGAAATGCAGGGATTTGAATCTGCATTACAACTATGTCAACACATAGTATTTCTCTATTTGGGAACGCTGACCTTGAAAACTATTGAACTGAAATAGAGCTGCGTCCAACTGGAGCTGTCTAATGTCAGGTTAGCCCAGGTTTGAGGCCAGGATTTATATCAATGCTAATCTGTTGCTTGTTCTCTTTAAAACCTCGACAAACACACGTAACATTGTTTTATCACCTTGATACTTCATTACTTAAAGGGACAGTTCACCCCCAAATCAAAATTACATATTTCATCTTTTACCTGTGGTGCTATTTACCAGTCTTGATTGTCTTGGTGTGAGTATCACTGTGCAGAAGGACACCTGCATCTGCTCATGAACGAGAGACTGAGGCTCATGACAGTAATGGTGTCCTCTTTAGCTGAGCTGTAACGTTAGCTAGCTCAGTGGAGCTAGGTGATCTAGCAGTAGATGCACCCTTCCTTCTGCACTGTGATGCAGTTGGCAGGTGTAGTTCAGTAGTAACAGGGTCATGATTTGTTGAATGAGATGTTGCTGTTGAGTTTTTAAATGTATTTTTTTGACACTTTGAGCACCACAAGCCGAGTGCCATCTAGTTCCATTATATCCGAGACAAGGCAGACATTTCTACAGCCGATATCTCCAACCTTCAGCAACTCACAGCAAAACAATCCAGACTGATAAATAGCACTACGGGTAAGAGGAAAAATATGTATTTTTGATTTCTGGGAGAACTGTCCCTTTAACTTATAATATTAAAAATGCTTATAACATGATTTTTGACTGATACAAGTTTAGGATTGCTGTTGACAATGCTTTTTAAGCCCAAATTGCAAGTTAATCCTCTTATTAAGAGTTTTAGAAATTTGTTCAGAAGACATTTAACAGGGACCTGACACTCTGACCCCAAACATAAATAAAGTCACTGTGTAGGAGAGCATACTGTAGATTTTTTTTTTGTCTGTGGATGACTTTTTGACATCAACAAAATGAATTTGTTCATGCATAGCACATGTAACACATGAAACATTACCTTATTAGATGTAATAATTATGGTTTGTAAATTCTGTATTTTGCCACCTTTGTCAAATTTGCATGCTCAAAGGGAAGGGGTCACTAATACAATACTTTTCTACTAACTGGGTTTTAATAAGGTCAAGAGAAAAGCAAAACATTTATAATTACAGGGAGAAAAAGGTTGATTTAGCAATTATTATTATTTTTACACATACAGCATTTGATTCTGTGAAAGCAAAAGAAATCAGGATGAAAAACCAATGTCAACAAAATGGGTTAAGATTATATGTGCATCTGTGTATAAGTATAAGTTTAAGATTGAATTCACCCATAGTGTGTTTGCAACATGAAACATGAAGTTGTGCAGCAAAACAGTTCTAACAACTACCTCCTGTAAAGTCTCTGAGGCATTACCTTAACACAGATTACTCTAGTTAACAGTGACCTGTGCTCTGTAACTGGTTCATTTAAATGGCCATAGACTTGTCTATCAATATATTGAGCTTTAATTGGAAACACTGACTGGTGTCTCCAATAGACCCTTGAGAAGCTGCTTTATTTAACTAACATGTAGCATCAACTACCTGTTTCTGCAGACTGAGGCGGAACATCTGAGACGGGAGCTCTCTGACACCATGTCAATAGGACACACTGGTAATGGGCACAAAGGGTTCAACTGGAAATTGAAAGTATCAATAACATTTAGATTTTGCAACGTCACCATTAAAGTCTAAACAAAGTGGGGCCAAAAAGATAATAAAGCTTGGAAAAGACTTGTATTGCATCATACCTGGCTTCGGTCTCGTTTTCCAACAGGAGGCAGCCAAAAGCTAAAAGGAGATAAAGTATAATCACGAGATGCAAAATGATGATGGAAACAGATGAACTTTAAACTATAAGAGTTCTATATAAATTTAAAAGAGTTTAAAACAGTATAACTTACTCTCTCTGGTAAGGATCTTGGGAGAAGTGTCTCAGTCTCTCTACAAACACTGGCATGCCGTTGCCCTGTAAAACACAAATCAAATATACACAGTGAGAAACCAAGACCATAAAAACAGTGTAGCTGTTTTCTAGTGAAGAGGAAGATGCCAGTTAGCTTTAACCTTGCTGGGAAGCCGCCTCCTGTCCTTCCTGATGCAGCAGGCAGCAGAGCCAGGCACTCGCTTCAGACGTGAATGATACCGATACCCTGTGATAGTAACGAAGCACATTTATCTTCTTGTGTTGCCAAACGGTCAAAATAGATCATTAATGTTAACAGGAATTTGAGTCTATAGCACAAAATCATCCACATCTACTACCTCTCTGAGAGGGCCGTGCAGGTTGCAGGAAGGTGGGTGGGGGACGGCTGTCCTCAAGGGAAAGCTGCGTGTCTGAGTCCCAGCTGGGGAGCAGGCCGGCCACACTTGTCCCCACTCCACAGTCCCCCTCGAAGAACCAGTCACTCTGCTCGTCATCGCCTGCACACAGGGACAGGGAAGATGCGGCATCAGTTAGCATGTTACTGCATATTCCTACCAATGTAGTATCACTAAATTAAAATGCTGAGATGTTACGTATGTATGCAACTAACATTTTGGTTTCACATGGGACACAGATCCCAGTCTCCTGGGTCAAAGTCCTGTGTTTGTTTGACCTGCCCACCACCCTCACCACCTCCCTTTACGGACTTTGTCGCTGTTTATATTACATCACCTGACTTCCTCCTTTGCTCCAGACATATGAGGGATGACAGCCTGCACCGCATAGGTCATATGATCGCAGCCTCCTTACTCACGATTACGTGGGTTATACACAAATTATACTGCATCACATTTTGTAGGTATAAGTACGAACGGTGAATGAAAACAGCCTGAACCACACACTACCAGACAACCAGACAACACCAGTCTCGTCCCCTGACGGCGAACTCTTTTCAGACCTGTCAGTCAGCAAAGAACACGCAGGAACCATGCCTCTCACAGTCAAGGTGTAGTGACAACTGTTAAATCAGAGGCCGCCTGGCCCCACCACGGCTAATGAGATTAGCAAAGGCTTCAGCGCTCATTAACACGACATGACAACGTCTTATTAGAGTCGCCTGGATGCCCAGCAACCAGCCCATTGTATCGAAAACCTCCCTCTCTAGCCCCAACATTCCCTCAGAGTCGAGCAGGGTATTGTCCAAATCTGACAACTCGTCATCTTCCTTTCCGTGATTAGGAACACTTCATCTGTGAGCGCCAAATACACAGAATCAAATTACTTACCAGTTTGAACCACATTAACTGATGTAGCTGTTAAATAGTTCTCACCATATGTTTAAGTTATTAATTTTTTGATACCTTGTCGTCCCTCATCATTGGTGAAGAGGCCAGGGTCACTGCTGCATGTGCTGCTGGTTTCCCTGCAAAGAAAAGAAGAAAAACATCACTTGTGAATGATCGCCACTGACGGTTTCTTTAAGATCAATGACATCAGAGGATAAAGAACTCTGTTTTGATTTTTCATCTCAGACCTGTGGGTTTTTTAGGTCAGACAATGTTATAGCATCTGAAAAGTGAACAATGTGAATCAAAAATTTACATGCCGCTGTTATGTCAATATTTAACATGTAACATTCAATAATAAAAATAATGGAGAAGTCCGGAGCTAGAGGTCGACATAAATGGAAATGACACAAAAAGACAGAGCGTGCCATGTTCTCCCTTGTTGCGATAGCAAACACAAAGGCATGAGAAGAGGCTCTGATCGAAGCCACTGAGTGACATGCACAATCTAATTGAATATCCTCCGCTGTCAGCTCCAATCTAATCTGGCCTGCGTTGTGGAGGATGACAGGAGAGCGAAACACACTCCCCTGCCCGCCCCTCCCTCTGGGTGTGCCCCACACACGGAGCGACCCACAGACGTGCCGCTTCCATACAACAACTGGCCAACATCTGCTGTGCGGGCTGCCACTGCCTACTGCCTAGACTGCTCCGTCGCTGCTCCTCTCCACACCCCCAGGGCAACCCCTGGTTATGTTGCCTCCACACCCTCTGCTACCCCAGACCACCCTGGGTTTCTCTGGCTTTCTCACACCTCAGCCACCTTGAACTGGGACCTCCAGACACTCCAAGGTCGTGGAGGGGGGTCAGGGGAGGGGTGGAGGTGACAGAGATGAACACACAAAAAAGGATTTGCTCTCTCTGAAAGTAAACTGTCACAGTGCTGTCATTGCTCACTTATAACAAGCAAAATCAGCAAGCACAGTATAGCTACATATATCTAGAAATATTTTTCTATTTCCTAAAGCCCTTTTCCGAATACAGGTTATCTTAACTTTATTTCGAGTCATTCTCACACAGTATAGGTTGTACTGCTGCCACATAATGCTCACTAATGTGTGCTGATCCACAGATGAAAATAATCCCCAACAAAGGCAATATTTACTCCTGTTTTGTTAATGTTTGCTAAAAACTACAGTGCACAGCTGTTTTAGGAAATTACTTTGCCTTTTTGAAATGAAACAGGATAATTTCACTTTCTTTATTTTGATCAACATTTCTGTGAGTGGCGTACAGTAGTTAGGATGAGCCCCAGTGCACACCATTATGACGGGCCTTAGTGCCAGATTTTGCATCCAAACAGCTACCATATATTTTATAGTATTGTCACATGACCCAAAGAGACTTGACATTGGACATCAATATACATACTACCCAGCAATTACCACTGCAAATCTGTGTATGACAAAAATACAAAATAAAATGAAAAAATATTTATTTTAATGAGTTTTTTTTTTATAGTTTACTTCATAATTTTTCTTTAAAGTGAGTGCTTCCTTGAACACAGGCGTATTTCTGAGTTGGTAAGCTGAATCACTCGCACGACCCCTTCTCTGCTCAAGAAAGAGCAGGCCCTCCAACAACTCTCTCTACAGGCCCCCCACCCCATGGACCCCAGTGCAATTGCACTGCCTGCGCTGTCTATATTTACACCCCTGATTTTTGTATATGGGTCAGTGTTAGCCAGCTAATTCTCAATTTTTTTTTTTAGAAACAAATGGGTTTGGGGCAGAGGGCCTCAGACAGGTTAAGGTTAATGCCATGCAATCATACACGCCAAGACAGGGTTCCTAAGGCAAGTTAGATTTAAGACTTTTTAAGACATTTTAAATGCTAGTCTGAATTAAATGTAAAATTTGGGAATGATTTTTTTTTTTTTTTTTTTTAAATCTGTGCAGAACAGCTAACGCTCAACCCGGCTCAGTCTGGAAAACATCAATGAGTCCACCATTGATCTACCGTTTCTACCATTTTAAAAAAATCTGTAAATTATTTAAAAATATTACTGATGATTTTGAGATTTTATAATGCAGCATCAGAAAACTGATTTATTATGCTGTACTTCCTATGTTTTAGCATTCTGAGGACATTTGAATGATTGATTTCAAACATTTCCATACCAAATAAGACCTTATTTTTAGATCATTGAAATCATTGAGTTCCTTTTAAAACACTTTATCTGGGATTTGTGGTTATCTTGTTTGAAAAGACTTTTAGAAGACTTTGAAAAGAATTAAGTCTGACACCCTCTCACTTCTAAACACAATATTTTTTTAGTCACAGACTATAAGATTTTGCAAAGCCCGGGGATGTTGCAGGCTCAGTATTTGCAAGAGTGCAACTAGATTCCTTTTGAGATGATTTCCCATCCTGCTCCTGGTGCAAAATACTACGGCAAACTCCCTTTAAAATTCCTTGTGTGTTGGCAGAAACACATAACTCTAGAAACACAAGATAAAAGGTGCCATATATGTTGACAGAGAGAGACAGACTAACTCATTGTTGGTTTTGTTTTTTCATGAAATTTGTTGACCATAAGAAAGATATACAATAATGCAAGCTATATCCTTTGCATAAAGCTAATCTTCATCCAAACTACTTTATGAAGGAGGGAGGGCCTGATGCTCTTGATTGCCTTGCATTCTTCTTCCTGTTTTTCATCGCTGACCTTGCTTACAGGAGAAAGCTGGAAGGTCAGATATGCGCTGATACCGTGCTTCACCATATTGCAGAGGCCTGCAAGTGATGGCAGGATCAGAAAAATGTCTGTCCAGCCTGTGTGTCTTCCTGGCCAGATGGTCCTGCATCATCTCCCCTCACATCCATAAGAAGCAGATGTGAGAGGGAGCAGGCCTCTCCGGGGAATATGGAGGATGTCTGGCCTCGCCATGCAGTCCTGGACCGTCCCTCCACCCCCTTCCCACCCCTTCAGCCCTCTCTCCAGACTGATTCCCCGGGCCTCTGCTCAGCTGTACCCCACCTCTGGACACATTGGCTGGCATCTGGAGCACTCAACACTTCAACATCAGTAGAGGACACAGCCACAAGCTCTACAAACACAACCACTTTGGATTTTATGCTTCATTCCACAACCTTTCTTAGAAATTTGGAACCAGTGTTGATTAACAGTTTCTCGCAGTGTGACATCTTCTTTCATTTTATAAGTAAAAAAAATGTGTGTTGCTTCCTATTGGAGGGATTTTGTTCAAAGTTTGAAAAGAATCACGGGTATAAACAATTAATTAGAGACACCCATTAAGTATTTATCCGTATTAAAGGTGTAATGTGATGTCGCTTGGAGCAGCACAGGGCCGATGTGAAACCATTTCCATTAAGTACTGCCTAATTAATGCCATGAATAATTGAGACCCCCATTTTTCTTGGGACCTAAAGAAACACCTCTTCCTTCTCCAGCAGTGACCTTTGCCAAGATAGTTGACAAACATTTTGGCCCAACTTTGGCTCACACACAAAACTGCACTTCCCCCAGTCATAAGATATTCTGTTGTGGATTAGGTGCTACAGAAACAAATAAGTCTTAATTACATAAAATACCATATGTCCATGGTGAAACAAAGGCAAGGGCAAAAACAAAAAAAAAAATGCACTCCAGTGTTTTAAAGCTGAACTTAAGTCCCCACATGGCCCTATTGTCTCTATACAAGCCAAAGAGGTGAAGCAAAACACAGTATCCAGATGAGCACTAATCATTAGGATATAATCCGCAGCTCCTGGGAGAGGCAGACCAGTTTGCACAGAGATTACAGGCTAGCCGCCATTTATTGAGCCCTGGCTCATTCTGCAGAAGAATAAAGAAGAGGCAGAGACGGAGGGGGGCAAAGCGCTGATAACAATGGATCTGTGGGCTCTTCAAACAAGCAGCCCCAACCCAAATCCATGCCCTCTTCCATGGGTGTCTGATTATAAGGTTATCCCACCATCCCTGAGCTGCAGTAATTGGATTAGTCTCAGAGATTTATGAAAATTAACTTCGGCAAATGCTGCACTGCTTTCTCCAAAACTCCTCATAGAGTTTTCAAAATATAAATTACAGCATGATAAAGCCGAGTGTGAGAAAATCACGTGCGGTGGCTTTGTTTTTTCTGGTGGCAAGTCAAAATCACCAGTAGCAGCTCACAGCTGGAGATGGAGGCTGAGCCCAGGACGGCGTCTACCCACAGGTGAGGCCTGCTTGTTGGGCCAGCCTGGGTGCCAGGTGGCCTCACTGCCAGCAGGCTGGGCCAGGTCTAATCAAGGATGTGGAGCCCAACTGGAGCTGCCAACATCTGCTCCCCTTGAACTTGGGTGGCTGAAGGCAAAGCTCTACTCAGTCTGTGCGTAAGAGGAGTGACCTTGAGGAGAGGCACGTTTTAAGAGACCAGACACTCCATATGAAAAAGGTTAATGGAATGAATGGAGACCAAAGAAATCCGAGTGCTTCGAAAGACATTTCAACAATGGCATCTGTGTCTGACATTAAATGGAGCGTACACTCTGAGTATAAATATTGCTGTTGTACCACTGTCAACCTCTCATCACGGCTGCCATTTGTTCGTATCCTTTGCCTCCACCGCAGCTTAACCATTAGATTGTTCAGCCCTCAGTGCAGTGTGGCAGTCTACTGAGCAGCAATCAAGAGCGTTGGCGTTGTGTAAGTGAGAAATGATTGACAGCGTGCCTTGGTGTTCCCATTTATTTCTTCTCCGGAGCTGTTTTCTGTCAGAACGGCTATTGATTTTTCCATAAAGTAAGAAAACAAGTACCGTTTAGGGGCTAGGGAGGTCAGCACAAATTAAACCAGAAGATGTAAAGCCTTCTGTCTGTCCCATTACCGCTTACCTCAAATGTCTTCTTCTCACATGTTTTATATGATCAACAGATAATGAGATTGGCAAATGAAATATATTGAGCAGGAGCGAGGCAAGATACTGAGAACAGGAACTCCAAGGCTCAAAAGACTACTGGGTGTTGTTGAATGTTATCATCACACACAACTGAACTGTGCTGCCCACCTTTTCTGTCTGTATGCATGTGGACCATACGAGGTATTTAATGCCAAAATACCATTTATACAAGTATCTATTTTTTCATACCTTAATACCTTTCTGCCATTTCACATGCGTATATGGTAAATGACAGAATTTGTGTTTAAAGAAACCCACAAAAGCTACGCTACTTGCGGTTTAAGTCATTGTAGCATGAATTTCATTGTCTAGCCTACAATGCTCTGTTACTAATATGAAATAAGCATACTTAGAGGGGGGGGGAATCATCGCCTCCGCCCGCTTGACACAAGCATACTCGGGCATACCATAAGCGGAGCGGACTCCGCGAGGAATGTCCGCAGTCATTCGGGCTTTCATAGTCGAGCGCACTTCCGCGTTGTAGTTTCCTGTAAAAATGTCCGTGAAAAATCCCCGCGATGTGAAAAATACATGCTGAGCAGTCACTGGTGCGCGGTCATAAAATCTGAGCTTTGCGTGCACAGGACTTGCGGACGTCCGCTTTGAGTCCACGCGGACCTCCGCGGAGTCCGTTCCGTGTATGTTACGCCCGAGTATGTTCGGGCCTTAACGCACATGTCGCGGAGCGGTGAACAAAACAAACAACACAATGTCAGGAGAAATTGAAAAGATATGCCGTCTATGTAAAGTCAACTTGCTAATTTGCTAAGAGTTTTATAAAGCTGCTCAAATGACAAACAGAGGCTATAAGTGAACGTTTCAGCGGCGACGCGTAATGCCCCCCCCCCCTCCATTTGGGGGGGGGGGGGGGGGGGGGAGATGATGTGTTGAATCAAATCGTGCAGCTAATGACTGCTTTTATAGTTAGAAGGAGTCATCCCAAGATAAAGATATTTGTGGTGATGCTTTCAGACAGGAGTAGAGACAGTTTTCTTTTTTGATATTTTTTTTATCCCCACCATTCGCATCTGCTGTCTTAGCTACCTGTTCCACAAATAGAGACTGACCTCTGGTGGCGCACACTGCACACTACATCGCCTCAATACAGCATCTCTGTATCAGTTTAATAGAAAATGGAGCATCTGTGTTTTTGATGGTCGTAGCTTTGGAATTTCTAACTAATCCAATATACCACGTTATTTATACATACCAGTGCTGATACCAGTAGAACTGAAATTATTAGTCAATATTTCAGTAAATCGACTGACAGAAATTTAATCTGCAACAATTTTGTCAATTAATTAATAGTTGATGTTTTTTATGCAGAAATGGCAAAACATTTACTAATTTCACCTTCTGTGTTTGTAGGATTGGCAATGTCTATCAGTCAGTCTTTTCACCACATTAGACCAGATTTAACAATTGTTAAATGGATTGTCATGACCTTCTGTACAGACATTCGTTGTCCCCAGTGTTACCAGCCAACCCTTTTTCACCTTTAGGGGTGGTGGCCTTGTGGGTAACCTGTGAGGGTGTGACATGTACTTCATGGTATATATGGAGAAAAGCAGCTCTCTCGGTGTGTCACGGTGAAGACAGCAGGTGGCAAAGAGTGATGATAGTCAGCAGCATTAAGTGTCTAGATAAGCTCAGGGATACTGTTAGACCTCATGAGAAGGCCATTTTGCTGTTTTGTTGTGAAGACTGCAATAAAACTGTTGTTGGTGAACGGCATCCAAACACCTCACCGTCCTTCCTTTTGCAGAGTAGTCCGGACTGCTAGAAGCTAGTTACCAGCTAATTACTGGCCAAGCTAAATTAATGTTAATTAGACAGCGTTCCCAACTACGGAACAGAGCTGGTAACCTGTCAAAGCAGGGCAGGTAACACCAGAGAATGAATCCTAAAAACGAATCTACTGACTTTTCCTCTTGTACCGCCAACTAAGGCCGGACAAAATACCGATATTATATTGATATCGCGATATGAGACTAGATATCGTTTTGGATTCTGGATATTGTAATATCAAAAGACTTGTCTTTTCCTGGTATAAAGGCTACATCACACTGAAGTCATGTAATTTTCAGAACTTACCAGACAGTTGTAGCTGTTCTACTATTTGCCATTACCCACTTAGTCCTTATATCCACATAATTTATCACAATATCGATATCAAGGTAATCCCTCAAAAATATTGTGACATTTGATTTTCTCCTTATAAACCAGCCCTACCACCGACAGGTTATACTTTCACTTTTCCAGTGAAATATCTCAACATTTACTGCATGGATTGACACAACATTTGTATTTTGGTATTTTATCATTGTAGCCTTTTTATGTCTTGTACCTGTAAAGCACTGTAGAAGAGAATTACTGTACCTTGTTGTTGAAAGGTGCAACACAAATAAACTTGCCTATCTTGTAAATTTTTGGGTTTTGGACTGCTGCTTTGACAAAACAAATGAAAGTATTGACATTTGAAGACACTGACTTTAACTTTATGATTTCCTCATGTTAAAAAGATCAAATGATTAATAAAAAATATTCATCAGATTAATCAAAACAGAAATACTCATTAGTTGCAGCTCTTTATGCCAGAAAACACTGGGACAAGATGACAGCTTACAATTATCAGTCATTTTGGAACAAAATCTGTCACATTTAGTAATTTTGGTTCCACAGTATATTGTAATCTTTGCTTTGCTGTGATAATATAATGCCCCCCTGCTGCCAGTTACAGCCACATTTAGTTTTGCTAAATAAAATGCACACAAGAGGCTGCACTCAGGGACACTGGGACAGGCCGGGCTTTAATTACCCAGCCCAAGAAAGGAATTCATTTCAAAACAAATCAATACCACACCAAGTCACTTATTTATTTGTGACAATATTTCTCGAAAGGAAATAATGAGCTGGCGGATGCCCGGAGGCATAACTATCAAAGATCCTTCCCTGGTGATCATTTCAGCTATAGGAGATGAGGATGAAGAGACTCTATCATTCATTTTTAATGTCAACTCAATACTTTAAAGTGGAGCGGTATGATTGTGATACTTTTTTTTTTGGTTTAGTTGAGGACACGCTGAATATTGACAAGTGGCTCGATGAAGACAGGCAGTATAGATCATCTTAAATGTCGCCTTGTTTAATTGCTCCTGTCTGATAGTAGTTATGCCCATGACTTTTATGTTATGGGTTTAACTGCCTTGGTAACTTTCCATTTAAAGGGTAAAAAGGGCTTTTAGAGTTTTGTGCTCCTTTTTCAGTATGGTTTTAATCCTGACTTTTTAAACGATGACAAGCTTAACATTTGGCTTATTGCAATGCTGTCAATTAAACGTAGGCTTTTGAAAACTGGGACAAATAATGAACCTAAAAGCTTTTTGAATACTCCCAAATACGGGCTGGATCTTTTTTTCTTTAAGGTCTAACTGTGTGATTAAATTGTAATAAATGAAGAGTTAGTTCTGACTCTGACATAAAAACAAAAAGAGGAAGAAAGTATAAATATCCTTTCTTGAATTTAACATTACCCCTCAGACATGTTCTCATCCGCAGCCTCTCTGTGTTCCTTGGCCATCTTCCTCTTCCAGCACTCTTTTCCCATCAGCCGGGCTCCTTCGGTTTGTTGGTCTGCTCCCACCCAACCGCCAGACCTCTTCTTTGATCCTGACAGATGCTGCATCCTGGACGGCCTGTGTCTCCGTCTCCTATCTACACCGGAAACTTTTAACTTCTGCTGCAGCCTAACTGTGACATCTGAGGTCATACGTTTGACCTTCCTCCGCCTCCTGAGTTGCCTTCCTGGATTATTCTCAGTGAAGGAGTCAGATTCTGGCCAGGAGGGCTGCCTAGTCCTGACCGGGCCTCTCATGACAGAGCGCCATCGGTTGGTTGGAGTCATGTCGTCAGAGTCACTGCAGTTGGCCATGGAGGTGGTGATGGTTGAGGAGGAGTTCTTCCTGTATCCTTTAGTCTCGTCCAAACTAGACTCAGAAGCCTCAATCCAACATTGTCTGTGCTCTAGCGGATAGAGGGAAGATTCGCGATATCGCTTGCGGCCTCTGCGGCGGCGGATCTGCCTGCGCTGGTGCAGTGGACTCAGGACCATTTCCTCCCACAGCTCCCCAAGCTTGCTTTGCTCCGAGGTCTGCTCCAGAGCAGACACCAGGTCCTGCACCAGCTCATCCATCATGGTGCTGGAAACAAAGGTACAACAGAGTAAACTCAGGTGATGTCAAGACAAAAAGTTTAACATCATGGATGATGCTACATGAAAACAAATAGTCGGACATACAACAGCTATTACAATAAACAGAGGCAGAATGTGAAGCTAATGCTGAAGTGCCTAAAGAGACAGCTCCTCTGATGACCACTATATTCTGGTGTTGGCAAAATACATATGTTAATACGTATCAATGCATATCGATTCAGAATATTTGAGATGGTTTCAATCCTCATTTTCCGCAGGACTGATACACCGTCACAGCAGCTAATTTCACTTCATATAAACTGGGACTTTGTGGCTGCTTTGCTTGGGGCCATGTTCACTGGATAAAAAGGTGTAGGCATATTAAATAGTGTCAAGATGGTTGAGGCAATTCTGGGATTCTAGCTCCAAAATGGCTATGTGGCAAAACCCTTTAAGCCATTTCAATGCATTTAGGAACCCAAGAGTGACATCACACTTAATGACCTTGATTATGAATGGTTAAGTGCAGGTGAACCAGTAATTGTGGTAGCAGGGGTTGAAAAAATCAATATATTTGACAGGGTGACATTATATACCATGAGATGATATACATTTGTCTATCGTTTCTGTTGTGATTGTTGTCACTTACGATTTCTAGGTGTATGATGCCATTGTGAGCAAAGTTGCAAGTCAATGAGCAAGACTGTTTTATGGCAGCATTTGATTTTGTTCAGTATTGTATTTTCATATGGTTTTTGCATCAATGTGATGATGTATCTTGTATCTTGTTAGGTATTTCATATGCTGAATTATCCAAAACTCATATTGTTGTCTTGGTTATTTAGTCCTAAACTGTTTCTCAGGGGATTTTACAGAACATTTCAATATCCCATCATTATCAATATCTCAACAAACATAACATTACATACACCCATTTCTACCCAAAGTTGTCTGTAACTGTGGTTTTTACCAATGGAAACATGTTTTCTGCTTTTTCCAGAGAGGATTTCTCTCTGTATATGAATGAATGAAGGAAGGAAGGAATTTTATTATTGTGCCATGCATGCAGTAATGCCCAGCCTGCATGGGCTTCCAAGACACCATGAAATCAAAATAAGCCAGGACCAGAGTCCAGTGTACATATTTTCAGGCAACATTAAACGGAGGGAAAATGTAGCAAAGCAATAAAAGCCTCCTACATAATCAGATTGTCACTGTCTAAGATCAAGTTCATGGATCACTCATGAAGGCATTTACCATGTAGCACTGATGAAAATCAAAATAAGTACTAATTAAACAATCATCTGAGCACCAGAAAATGTTAGGGTCTAGACCAGGGGTGTCAAACTCATTTTAGTTCACAGGCATACTGTCTGATTTGATCGCAGGTGGGCCGGAGCAGTAAAACCACTGCATAATATCCTAGATATAACAAACACCTCCAAATTTGTCCCTTTTTTTGTTTAAAGACGTACATTTCAAAAATGCTAATCCATTTACAAAACAGATGACAAATAAATAAATGCAATTTCAACAATATTTCTCAGTTTTTCCACATTAAGTCGACTACTCACTGGTATTACATGTGTATTTTTCTGTACATTTCTACTCCTGTGTAGTAATCCTTACATCACCACACCAAACTGAAGTTAAAGAAAAGATCTGTATTCTGGTGGAAAAGCATTTGAAGCAACATTTTTACTTAAAGAATACTACTCACTGTTTAACTTCACACGTGCATCACTATTATGTGTGCAAGGCCATCCAGTGGGCTCAAATGCACCCTTTGGCGGGCCAGTTGTGGCCCCTGGGCCATATGTTTGACACCCCTGGTTTAGACAAACCATTTCATGGAACATTTACTCTCTTAAGTCATCATAGTTTGTACAATATAAAAGAAAATGGGACTCACTTTCGACTTCACCCAATCACATAACTCACATAATCTGTTTTCCTCCTGAATACTGTTGAATGGCCCAACCCCAACGGCCAGTGGAAGAGTACAAATTCTCAGCTGTGCATCTAAAGATTTTTGGCTTCTAGATAAGCGAGATATTACATATGGTTCAGGGTCAAACTTCTGTTTCATTTGCACAGATGTCCTTTATTTAGGCACTGACAGAATAGACCCATATAAGCTAATTGTTGAGCACTGATATTAAATGACACATCTTACAAGGAGCTCTTGCAATTGAAATCTAATCTGACCACTGGAAGTGATGTCATCTCCATCTTTGGTTGTAATCTCTCTGCTAAAAATGGACCCAGAAATGCCAAGGTAGATCTGATCAAATATACCCAGGCTAATGCCTATCTAGCAGCATATAACTGTGAAACTTTCAGGCTCCCCTTGTTTGATTGAAACGGTTGTCTGATCGCCTGCACACCACCAGCAGCTAACAAACACTCACCGCATCTCCATTACTAGCTAAGAAAGCTGCAACATCAGTGCAGCAACACAATGGCAGAGGCAGGCTGGTCTGCCTGCATGCTCTGTGTTACATAACATCTAACACGTGAGCTGAGCACAAGGACAGCCTCAACAGCCAGTCCAGCCACACATCCTCCTTCTGTTAACTATCAGCGAAACACACCGTTTAACAGCGTTTAGTTTAGCACAGTAACCGTGTCACAATACGACTCAGAGCAGCTATCGTGATGTTATGTAACAATAGGCAGCACACAGTCCTCTGTGTTTGAGCACTCACCAGTCGCAGCTTGTCTTGTTTTGTTTTCAGCAGCACAGCTGGGACACCACCAGACGCACTTCCGCCCTGCTGTCCAGCCAATCAGGTGTCTCCGTCTCGCTGACAGATCGCCACACCACCACAGTGCGCCTGCAGATAAAAACCAAAAAGTCAGTCTGCTGTGCTGCAGATAATGCGTTTAATATTACCACAAGATCACCATAACAACTCTATGGCAAGCTGACAAACTATGGGTTTAGACTTTATTTATTTAATTATTTCATTGCAGTTTTCCTGTACTATGTCTGTGTTAGCCAATAGAAATCCTGCAGTGTAGTATTTATTTTATTTCCTATAGTGGGCTCTTGGATGAAAAAATCAAAATGTCCCTGTATATTTAAACCATCAGGGCCGTAGCTAGGATTGTTGAAATACTAGGGTCATGAGTCAACGCCCCCCACCCCACCCCCCCAGAAAGTCTCAGATTTCTTTATATGTATTTCTCATACTGAGGTGTTCCACCATATTTTCTTATTTTATAATAATCTTTATTCATAAAGCACTTTACAAAACAGAGTTACAAAGTGCTTTACATGTCAATAACTAAAACAGGCAAACGACAACTTCTAAAAGAACTAATAAAAGCACTTAAGTGTGTAAAAACCAAGGAAAAAAATACAGTCTAAATGAATCTTAAGTGCAATATCGTAGGCAAATGGACTTGTTTGAGGACATCATCCAAGAGGCATCTTTAGTTCTGAACTGAAGCCTCTTGGACGAGAGGCTAAACGTTTTCAAGAAACTCAAGCAAGTCCAGCTGCCCACGATATAGCACCTATGATTACCATGACCTGGATGACTGAGAATCTTTACCGACAACACAAGTAAAATCAGGAAAGGCTCTTCTACAAAAGTATGTTTTAAGAAGGGACTTAAAGAGATCACTGACACAGCCGACCTGATTTCCTCGGGTAGATTGTCCCAGAGCCTCGGGGCCCTGACAGCAAGCGCTCTGTCCCCCTTATTTTAAGTCTGACGATTCAAAACAAAAAAAAAAGACAAACAAATTCCACACAACTTAATAACCCTGAACTTAATATGACAATATCACCAAATTAAAAGGGTCTTTCCAGGAACTACTTAAGAAATTATTGGGAAATTACAGACCCCCAAAACAAAACAACCAGTCCCTGTCACAAAAAGCTAAGTTGTGTTTCAAAGCATCTTCACATACTTTTTTACTAAATATAAACTTACTTTAAGTCTTAAAATTAAGTCCAGTTTTTGTTGTGACTGTCTCACAAAGGTGATTTTTAAAAGCGCTGTGTATGGTGTCACCACTGAATTGCATTATATTGTCAGGTGATGTACCAGCAATGGCCTACTCACAATGTAATGCAATGCAAGACAATATAAATCACACACAAAGACCTCAAAACAAGAGACAGCAGGTCACCCATTAATCACACAGTTGGTGGTTTGATCCCCAGCTACCCCTGTTCACATGTCAAAGTGTGAGACACTAAACCCCAACTACTCCTTAAGTCAGTGGTGTTGTACGGTACCTCCGTTGCCATCTACAGCAGGTGTGAGTCTGTGAGTGTGCATTGGTGTTGTATAAATGCAGTTCATTAACCATTTACCTCAGTAATTGTTATATAGTTGAGTCAAACCTTCTGTGACAGAGTTTCAATGGAACTCAAACAGATTTAAGATTTACATCATCTTAATAAATCTACATGTATGTAACATATTGTAATTTCCTCAAACACATTCCTAACCCATGTTACATTTGAGATTAGCTGTAGATTACCGTAATTCTATTACTTCTGCACCTTTTAAAACAATAGCGCACTAACAAGTGTTTCATGATGTGTGACAACTCTCAGTAATGAAGAATTGTCTCTCAAAGCCAGTGTGTTGCTGAATGACGCACAAAAAAGAAGGAAAAAAAAGTCATTTACCACTTCTTTCATCTCTCAGATGAAGGCAGCCCAAATAATAAAAAAAATAAAAGCCTGTGAAAATGAGTACAAAAGCCATTTAATCTCTCTCATCTTCCTCTTAATAACTGCAAATTTCCCCTTGGGCCCATGGGAGAGGGCCTCTCTGTGCCGCTGCCACCTTATCTGTCGCCTCCATATTTCAGCATGCTGAGCGGCTCCCTCAGTACCCAGCCCCCGGCCTCCTCTCGCCGGGGCCTGTGGGGAAGCTGGGCTCCTGGGCCCGCCATTGTTCTGGGCTGGGAGGAAAGTCCGGAGAGAGCCCTGAAAGCTGGAGAGAGGGAATATTAAAAAAAAAAAAAAAAAATTTGAGCCACTGCTTCATTAAGCGGCAGCCTTTCACAAGCAAACATATCAGAAACAGCCCCCTTTCAGAGGCAGTAATTAGCAATTTGGAAACCTTGCCCCCTCAGGATATACAGTTTCAATTTAGTCAGCAGCTTTAGATTCTTAGGCACTTAATATTCATTGTTTCTGCCATCTTCCCAATTTCTCAACGTACATTGTCTAGTCTTTCACTGGCGATAAAGTGTTTTATCTTTCATGTAATTCTTCTTTTCAATGAGCCCTCTGCAAGAGAAGTTAATTTTTATAAATAATTTTCAAAGGGATTTGCAAAGAATGTGAGGGATATGATAGCAAAGTGCTCTTCAGGAAGTGCTGGGCTGAATATCATGCGGAGCTTGTGCTTGATTGATTAAGTCTGGCTGTAAATAGTGTCCGGGAAAAGTTCCTGTGACTTACTGGGAAGTTATACTGCAGCGAAAACCTCTACGACTAATGACAGAGATCAGAAAGTAAAGAATACTCAAGATTGAATGATAATATTTGATAAAAGGACATCCAGATGTATCAGCACAGATAAAAAACATCTTCAGTTTGCAAGATTTGTAGCTTGATATTGGCTTATTTACTTCTATTTCACAATTACCGACTTATAAGTACTGTTATCATGAATTATGTGCCTGTGTTTATATTGGCATGGCAAACCCTCTGCGTGGATTCATGGCAAATGTTTGCGAACTGCTTATTAAGCCAAACCACATATCTTACCTCAGGGGGGCAAGACTGACACTTATCTTTGCCACCATGGAGCCTTTGTTTCAAAAACGCTACCACTTCCATTCATTTCCAATCAGCATTGTCTAATAGAAATAATTGATTTTTGCCTCTTTCCCACAAATGAAAAACGCTTGTGATTAAACATTTTGTCTCCAAATCTAAATTCCAAGATCCCCATCAACACTTGAGAAAAATAGGCAACTCATTAAAGCAAAAGAGAGAGAGAGAGAGAGAGAGAGAGAGAGAGAAGAAGAAGAAGAAGCAGCAGCTAAGACGTGAAAAGAGGAGGCAGGGAATGAAATAATGAATGGAGTCCGAGTGAGCTATCTTTCCCAGGCAGAGCGCCACTAGGGATGCAAACTCTCAGCCACCAGAAATGAGCTACCTATCTGTGAAAAGAGTGACTGCTCCATCCTATTTGATTTGGCCCTCCTATCATCTCTTAAGAAGATGTCAGCCTTGCTTCTTCTATTGCTCTGAGCCTTTATCAACCCGGAGACGATTTCCCTGCAAAAAAAAAAAAAAAAGAGGAGGGGGGAGACGCATTTCAGTGCCTTTCAGGGAGCAACACTAAAGAATAAGTGTTATGCGATAAAAAGGGGGTTGTTAAATAGATCTGTCTATTTGTATGGTAATAATGATCGCTTAAAGACTCGGGGCTCCGTGACTTGTAGAACAAGGAAACAAATCTGTATTCAGGTGTTGTGTTAACACTACTCTCCAAACGACCTTGTGAAACTTTCATACAGTAAAAAATGAGTTGGATTCTCGAGTTTTTTTTCCGTTCCTCTTTGTTTGTAGCATTCTTTCTCCTGTCCTTTTAGAGTGGAGGAGTCCCTGCACTGAGCAAAGCTGCCCATCTCAAACTACTGGAGCTCTCTGCATTTTAAATGATCTTTGTCACAGTTTTTCTTGACAGATTTGAAACATTAAATTCAATATCAGCCATAAATTTGTAACAGTGTGTCTGGTAGTTTATTATGTTTGGATACTTGTGATGGGGTCTTGAATTCTTTGCTACTTTTAACATGATTTCAGACCATTTAAAATAATATTGGCAGTAGTGGAGAAAGTATTTAGACCTTGTACTTAGGCAAAATTAGCAATACCAGAACTTCAAATACACTCAAGCACAAGAAAAAATCCTGCTTGAACAAAAGTACAGAAGTACTGGCAGCAAAATATACTTAAAGTATCAAAAGCATATATACATGGGTTGTTACTGATTTATTGATGCATTAACATGTAAGCAGCATTTTAGTGCTGTAACAATGATTTTTGTTTTTCCATCTTTAAAGCAAATAATAACCAGAGGTAGGATCAAGTCTTTGTTTTGCAAATTGCAAATAAGTCTCAAGTATTCGTACTCAACTCCCAAGACAAGTTCCAAGTCAAGACAGACAAGTCTCGACTTAAGTCTCAAGTCCTAAACTTTGAGTTTTGAGTCCTAAACAAGTCATACTGCGCTCTTCAACAAATGCCATTTTAACTATAGAGTAATACCATATTAAATTTACAGAAATTGTAAATAGTTTTTAAAATTTGTTTTTATTTGTCAATACAACTTTGTTGGAAGTTGTTACATCTTTATCTGTAATTTTTTACCCACACAGTACTCAATTTGGTTATTGCTGACCATTTGAGTAGTTTTTGTACGTCAACAAAAATATCTTTGGTATTGTTTTTTTCCAACTGGTGCTCAGTAACATAATATCCTTCAGAGAACTCGTATTCCATGCGGAAGGTCCAGGATTCGAATCCTGCTGTGGTTGGCGTCAGCAAAGGCATGGGGTCACAAGAGGTTCCCACCACCGAATCAAAGGGATCAGATTCCTTAAGGAGGCTTCAGAATAAGAGAGTAACTCTGGAATCTGAGCCCAAGTCCTCAACGAGGGCGCATCTCAAGCCTGTTGTAGACGGGAGGTTCCAGACGTAAAAGCAGATTCAGCTCTCTCCTGCAACTTGATTGGATGCTGTCGGATTGGTTCAAACAAAGCGGATCTTGTGAATTATGTGACGACTTGCTGGTAATGAATAGCGTCAATGTCAGCTGATTCAAGAAATGAAGGGAAATAAAGTGATTGAAGGCACACTTTTTACATAACATAATGTATGATCTTTGGACTTGGGGTAAGGTATCAAGCATTTTCAAGTCAAAAGGGTCAAGTCCAAATGAAGTGACCAGGCCAAGTCCAATTGCGAGTCTAAGGTCATCAAATTTGTGACCCAGGTAATGTGACTTCAATCCACAGCTCTAACAGTAACTGTAGCAGTCAGACACTGTATATGTGACTGAAAATGTTCCTTTAGAAATGTAGTAGAAGTATAAAGTAGGATAAAATGGGAATACTTACAAGTAAAGTGCAAGTACCTCAATATTGTACCTATAGTGCTGGGGTACATGACCTAAATGTTACTTTCCACAACTGAATATTGGCTACCCTTTAATATCGATCACCAGTTCCTCAGCATTATAAGTGTGTCCCAGTTTCACCAAAACCATCAAAACCACAGCGATACCTGCTGACTGTCAAAAAGCCAACCCTCAGGTCTCTCATTAGGATTCAAAGGCTCCGGTCCTCTGTCCCCAGGTGAAATACGCCATTAACAAAATTATCTGAAAAGCTGCGCCCATAAACCTCAGGAGCATTGTTTTGTTGTTGTCAAGCAAATCAAATAGTAAATAGGGGGTTTGTTTGTTGTGCTGCGTACCTGGAGACCCTCCTGTACAATGTTTCAGATGCATCACTGTCATGGGTGGCCATGTCAAGCTGCTCCACCAAGGTGCGTTTGACATGTCAATTTAGCAGGTGGCAGGTTGAAAACAGAGCCCGGTCTGATGATCTTTTATCTCCTCTTTTTTTTAAGATATTTTTTTGGGCATTTTTTGCCTTTAATGGACAGGACAGTTAAGTGTGAAAGGGGGAGACAGAGAGGGGATGACATGCAGCAAAGGGCCACAGGCTGGACTCGAACCCAGGCCGCTGCGGCAACAGCCTTGTACATGGGGCACCTGCTCTACCACTAAGCCACTGACGCCCCTTTTATCTCCTCTTTTGATATCTGCGAGGCATGTCTGTGTAAACAGGGCAACTCAAAAATGTCCGATTCTTCAAACAGAGCAGCAGAGGGCTTTACGTTTATGTGACTGAAAAGTCTCCATGTCACTGCTGGTGTAATTCTCTCTGTGTTATTCATGTGTAAACCTTTGACCTTTGTTTCTTGTCATGTTCTCTCCTCATGTTTCCAGTCTTAAGAAATGGGTTTACACTTCTTGTCTTGTATATTTTGCCAGATATTACTTACTCTATTGTTTCTAAAACTGGGCCCAGTGTGTGACCCTGACCCAGGGAACCCACTGGTTGTTGTGGTTGTAAATGTTAAATTGTGATTACTGCACTTAGTGTTATGAAAAAGCAAGATTTTGCCCCAAAAACACTTTTAAAAAATTATATCTCAGTTAGAAATATTGTGTCTTTGTTGAAACTAAGTGTTCTTTTGTCATTTCTTTCTTCAGTATTTCAGTGCTTTGTTATGCTTTGAAGGTCTGTCTGTGCTACAGAATGTTAGACACATGAGCAGTATTCAAGGTGTACAAAAAGCATTCTTAAGCGTCTCACCACTTATAAAATTACAATTGTGTGTGTTTTGTGTTGTACTGTATTGCTGCCTGATCAGAGGAGGACACAGACAACACAAAGCTCTCCAGGCCCGGCGCTGAAGCACTAGAGTAGATTGATTAGCCTGCTCAGTTTGGCTGATTAATCAGAGCCTGTTAGGTGGAAACGAGCACCATTTACAGCTGATTATCTTTCCAGAAGGCAAAATCTTAAGGTACAGTGTAATCCACAGTGGAACTTTTTAACCTCTGTTTAAATCCAGCACTTTCCAGCTCCTGACTTCAGTGATAAAAATGCTGCTTAAGTTTCACATTACTGCTGTAGGACTATTGGGCTCAGTGTTTTTCCACTTGAATTTGATAATGGCCATCAAGTCAAAGCAGAAGGGAAAAATATTTCCCTCAATCAGTTCATGCATTAAATTCAGCAAAAAAAATTACCAGACATGCTAATTACAATGGCAGCTAAATTACCTATAGGTAAAGGCTGTAGCCTGAACCCTCAGGTAGGGACCTCCTGATCATCCAAAGATTTAGGCTGAAGAGGACAAGACATAAAGATGAAAATCCTGCTTGAGTGGCTACAAATTCATTAGGAAGACAGGTGGTAATATCATTGATTTTTACTCATTTAATTCATGTTTTCTCTTGTTCCCATAATTCAAACTTTCAGCTCTTTTTTTAACCAATTTCTTTTTTATAAATACTTAACCCTTAACCCTGTATCACTGTTTTCTGTATAACAGACTTAAAGGAGCTCTGACTTAATCCTGATGTAGAAAAGGTATTTAACTGTTCTAGCTAAAAATACTTTTATATTAAGGTCATTCTAAGCCTTCCAGAAAGGATAACATGTGACAACCCACATGTCAATGTCTTTGTTCGGCACTGTCAACATGAAATTTCAGATATTTTCTTTTTTTCTCTAATTGTTCTCAGGGAAAATGACATACTCAAATGTCAAAAACAAACATTATAATATTGTTCAAATGTAGGAGAAAATATACTCCTATTTTGACTATTATTTTGCATTGATATGTGAAATCTTAACTTCCATATATAGTCAGAATAAAACAAACATTATTTTCACGTTTCTACACCTTGACCTCTTTGTTCTGTGTTTATCTTTCTTATTTCTTTAAAAATATTTTTTTTAATAATAATTTTTTCTATTTGTGTTTAAATGTTTAAACAGTGTTTCCCATTGAGTGTTACATTACAATATGTAAAGCACTTTGAATTAGCTTTGCGTCTCCTTAGGCAGTAGGAGATTGTGACATCTAATCAATAAATCAAGGAAATAATCTACAGATGAATTGATAATAAAGAGAATCTTTAGGTTCAGCCCTAGTGCTAAATAAACTTCCCATAACTGGTTTTACAAAGTTTCATGTGTAGCTCTACGACAAGCAAGAACAGCTTTCATCTTGTGCTACAATGAAGAACCAAAACTATCTAAATAAACTAACTATGGGCTCTGCTCCAGTAGCAGTGAAAGAAAGACTTTATGCAAAGTGTCTGTGACCTTTTACATTGAAATGAGCTTTATATTTTAGTAATGCTGACACTTCCAAATTGGAGAGTGAACACCTATCACCCTGAGGACAGCTGCAATCACCCTTTTTATCTTGTACAGTTCATTCTCAATGGAGCTAGACCACAGTGTGACACAGGACTTTAACTTTCCTCTCTATCACTACCACTCAACCACCAGCTATGGGGGACAGAAACAAAGATTTAGTAACATAAACCAAACTGTGTTGCAAGGTGTTGGAAACTGTGTTTATCTGTGTGAGAGCTGTGTTTTCATAGTAGGCACAATTGCTCACAGGTTTCTCTCTGAGCAGTAGAAAAGGAGATCTCTGGTGGTGCCGGTGAGCTCGTCTCTGTGGTCGACCCTTTAATGTCCACACCACATCTCAAGCTATTGTCCAGCCCTGCAGCCAGTGCTCGGCTCCAGAGTGGCCTTCCCCAGCCTGGTCACCCGTTTCCATTTATCTGCTGGGATAACTATAAAAATCTGTCAGGAGGAGGGTGGGCTTTTTTTTTTTTTTTTTCCTCCCGCTCAGCTCAGCCCAGCTGGCAGATTGAGAGCCCCCTGTAATGCACAAGTCTGTTTTTATTATTCTTGCTGGGGGAACACTATTTCATCAAGTGCATGATTCCACAGAAGAGAGGAGATAGCCCCAGCCCGGCTATATTTCTTCCAATCAAACATTCCAAGGGGAAAAAATGAGTGGGTGCCATCAAATTCCAGAATAATGCTGCCAGATTTTATGTAAAAAGAAGGACTGATGGACAAATACAGGAAGGCAAGACAAGTTTAATGACGTGTGTTCAGGAGCTGAGATTGGAAAACTGACAGAGAAAAGCAGCCTCTTTGCTGGAATATAAATTGTTGTGCGCTGTAAAAAGGCTTTTATCTGGAGTGAATATGGGACGAAATACACAGGTCAGGGTTAAGTCATTTTCTCCGGCAAGTTAAGCGAATAATGAAGGCGAGCCCGCGCGGAGAGGAGCACTGCTACTGCCAGTTTGTCTTCATTTATTATGCCAAATCTCATGATTTTGGCGTTGGCGCAGTGAGTGCTCTGGCGCGCACCGGTGGACGACATATCGCTTAATTTACACAAGGTAATGAAAGCAGGGAATGGGAGGACAAAACAATTTACCTGCTGACACGGGAAGAAGTGATTTGCGAACATGGGGGGTGAGCGAAAGAGCAGGCAGAGGGCCAGGGCCAAGGGGTGCAAGAGGAGCAGAGATAGGGATGAGGGGAAGAAAGGAGGGAAGGGAGGGGGGGCAAGGAAGAATAAAAGAATGGTAGGTGTAGGAAAAAAACAAACGGATGAGAATGGTTTCAGCCTGTGCTTGTCAGGTGATGATGATGGCTTCGATGAGGCAACAGTAAACTCTCACTCTGTCTCTCCCTCCCCCCACAGACGCACAAAAACACACGCAATCAGGGGGCGAAATTGACCTCAAATCTGGAGAGTCTGTGCTGACAAGGCCCTTGTTTTACTCCTCTTTTCCCCCACCAATTGTAATCACTTCTCAGAGAGCCACTTGTGTGGCAGGAATGGGCGGCTTGAACATCACTCTGGAGCCGCAACAGGTATTTTCACCCAAAGACCAAATCTCTGACTGCTGTCTCACATCGAGTTTCGCTGACCAGTTCAGCGAGCATGTATTATTAATGTATGTTTAGATTTTTCTTGCAGAATTAAGGGTCCAGCATGTAGGATTTAGGGGATATGCACAATTGTAATGAGATATACTAAGTATGTTTAACTGTATATTCACCTGAAAAATAAGAATTTATTGTGCTTTTGTTACCTTAGAATGAGCTGTTTATATCTACGCAGGGAGTCCACCATGTTGCACCACCATGTTTCTACATTTGCCCAGAATGGACAAACCAAACACTGACTCTAGATAGGGTCAGGGACGAGCTGAACAGTGTCAGAAAAAATGAAACTGCTTTATTCAGTGTTTCACCAGGTAAATCACCTTGTCCCTTTGTTTTGGAGAGGAGGAGATCTCTGCAAATAATTCAGCTCCTGGTAAAAACCTACTGAGCACTGAACACTTAAGGAATCCTAACCAGGAGTTCACACTTGGCACACAGGAGAAGTTTCAGCTGGTTGCAATCTGCCATCTTCACTGTTAGATGCCACTAAATCTTACACACTGCTCCTCTAAAACTGACATTTTAAAAATAAGTTTTATCTGCCTTGCAAAAATGTCATGTACCAGCATAACTTGTTCTGTATCCACTTACACTGTAATCAGAGCCAAAGAAATTACCCAAATTAGGAGTACCACACAAATGATCCAGATCTAAATTAGCACCGTCGACAGCCAATCACTCCACAGTATTGATGGATGCGTTAAAAGTGCACGATTGGCCATTCAGCTGAGGGCCTTTCACACAAAGAGAAAAGAGTCTGGCGGAGACTCCCTGACAATATGGCTGGAGCAGCACTGTAATTTTCCAATCACTAGCCCTTCAGGCCAGGCCACTCCTTAGGGCAGTAAGATCAGATGAGCTCCGGCATTTTCTTTTGTAAGAGGCCAAACTCTATTTGTCTGCTCGCAGGAACAAAAACAATCAGGGAGCCGAGAGAGACCGGCTTTTTGGTCTCTCTGGAGAAGGGCCAAAGACAGAGCAGGAGGAGGAGGGGGACAGTGGGGTGACACAGATAACCGAGTCCCCCCCACCCCCCTCCAACCCTCCCACCCGCTGTGGGTGGTTGGTTCTGGTGATGATGAACGGGGACGCGGCTCAGCACCAGGTCCCTGCTGTCAGGGCTCTCCGCAGGACGAGACAGAGAAAGGAAGTGTCACTCTCGGCGGGCCTGCTGGGCCAACCTGGACTCTGCTGAGTCCTGCTGCTCGAGTCTTCACAACAAATCAAACACCATAACACCCACCCCTCCCCGAATACGGCCACACACACAGCCAGGCCTCCGCCACTGTCTGGAAGAATGTGTTAGGAAGCCTAACCAGACTGCTGAGCATGCTGCATCTGAATATCTGCTCCTGTTTGTCAGGTGTTTGATTGGATGAGGACTGATATTTAGGAATATCCAGCTTAGCTCTCGTTGGAAGAGAAAAACTAGTCCTTGGGCTGCGGTTGTAAGAATGGGGGGCTCCCTGCAGCCTCTCCTCTGTCCTCCACCCTCCCCTGGCCGCAGCTCTCTCCACAGGCTTATATCCCCTCACAATGAGAGGTGACAGTGAACAGTGGAACTCGTCAGTGTGAATAACACGCAGTCATGCTTGGTGAGACCCTCTGGTGGAGCACGACACACACGCTCACGCACACAGGCGCACACACCAAGGCTCAAGGGCCCAGCGGTAGGCATGCTGTCAACCTCGGTGCACTGCCTTCTATTACAGTTTAACTGGGGACAAATTGAGCAATCTGATGGGTTAAATTTGACATGTTTGCCCGTCTGACCTGTGTTTGCTGTACAGTACAATCACTTCCCATAGCTCCATGGGGTGAAAACAGCGAGCTGTATGAGTTCTTAATGAATGTAATCAACATAACATTCAGTCCAGGATCATAACGAAGGTCAGAGCGACATTTTTCAAGTTTACAAACTCAGCTGAGCTCACATTACTCTACCATCAGGTCTGTGGTAGTCCCTCGGTCGTGTGCTGTTCTCTTGAGTCTTGCCGTGTCCTTCAGTAGCACCTTATAAGAGCAGTCCATAACACAACCACTGGTCAGGCTTAATTTACCCACTTTCTCTGTCCACTGCCCCATCAGCATATAGTATCACATAACTGCTAATGGGCTAATGGAGGGAGGAGGGAGGGAGCAGGAGTGAGAGGAAGACAGCGGTAGTTAGGGAAATGGAGCTCAGGTTCATCCAAACATTTAATAACTTATCCAATCTGGAGCGTTCACCTCTTACTGGTCTAATTATATCATTTAACTTGCCTGGAAGAAGGGGCCAGCGTGGACACTGCTTCTTACAGTGTCATCACATAATTATGACTTATGCCAGCGCGGCCTAGCAAGCCGGATGAAGTCAGCTTGCCATAAATTTTAATGATCACTTAGACAATACGAACATTCGCAGGGGCCTTCCACAGCATTGGCAGGGAAATATGGACACCGTCGCGCAGAAAAGCTGAAGTGTGGAAACAGATGGAGAGGAGAGAGGTAACGGGAGAGGAGAGGCATGCTACAGGAAGTAGAGGGAGGAGAGATTTGTGTGGCATGTTTTGGGGAAGGTGAGTTTAGACCGGGCAGACACAGCCGCTTGACTGTGTGGGATCAGGTTCTGTGGTCACCGGGCTGCTTAGAGGCCAACGTCAGGCTGTCAGAGGGCTAAACACCCGAGTATAGTCTGTTTCAATGGAAAAACAGCAGCTGACACTCAACGCTTGTGGGCCAACTGCTGACCTCATTCTGCGAGTAAAAGGCGCTGGACGGAGGGGAAGAAAGCCTGGCACGTCTAGTATGGAAAGTCGATACTTTATTCCTCAGTGCAGCAGAAGTTTCTAATAACTTTCAAAAGTTGGAAAAAAAAGAGAAAAGGCCATAATGGTGGGAAAATAGATGGGGCATAATGGAAAGGGCTGAGCGTCTTTTTTTTAATAGCTGTAAAATGGCTAATTAGCGCTCTATGATTGATCATTGTGGGAGAACGCATTGGGAGGTTTGAGTCTCCTGGGCTTTAATAGTTTTCTGGTAAAATAATTTTACATTTCTGGTGTAATTAAGAAATGTTCTGTGACCTCTGTGACCTTTGGTGTGTGGAAATGTATTTTTATGAGGGGCTCATTTAATGTTGTGTCAATAAATATGACATTTATTATGAGAAAATGTATCCTCGCATTAAAAACATGTGTGTAAACCTATACTGCAGAATAAGAGATATTGATTTCAACATGCAGGTGGCCTACACAGATATTCTGCACTTAAGAAAAAAGCAGAAGGGAGAGGAGGCCAAGGAGAAGCTGATCTCTCTTGCACTTAATATTAATGTCTGTTTTGTGGCTATCCCGTTTCAGGAGGACCCAGGTCCTGCGGTGAAGCGATTGAATGACAGAGATTACCTGTTTGGAAAGCCCCACGAGACAGCTGATTGATAATGCATGACACAAAAATGTTTTTGTTTACCCACAGATATGGCTTTGAGCCGGGTTTCAGTTTCTTGTTCTTTCCTCAGAAACCTGATTCATCGGACTGAGGTGGATCGAGGGGAGAGGCACGGGTCAGGGGGTCGCGACTGAGAGTCGACTGCGGCGTCTGACTCCATGGGTACCTTCTCGACCGGGGGTCGTCCACATCATATTCACCCCATTCAGCCCGTGTTGTCCTAGAGGGGATATAACATGAAAACATAATCTCACACCACAATTTCATTCCTTCAGCAGCATTAGATTAGATTGAAACTTCCCTGCACACTTTCCTGGGGCTGTCAAATGAGCTGTCAGTCATGTGTCAGAGCCGGCCCCTGCTCATCTGCTCTAATACATCACACAGCCTTTTATATGGATCAGTATGAGTGGGGCTCTCTACACAAACGCCAGCAGCTCCTCCGCTGGGACGCGGGGTGATTGATAACATTTCCCCAGCTCTTCACACTCATGCCCATTTGTATAGTTGGTTGGAGAAGGGCCCCTGGTGTCCACTGACATCTACAGTGCCCATCATCGCCTCGCCGAGAACATGACATCAGCCTCGGAAACACAGCAACCCTCTCTGATACATGCCAGGAACGGGCAGCTTTCCATTCATAAAGTACAGTGTGACAGCCATTGACAGATCACTTGTACTGGATGCTGATATTTGTATTTCCTGTACATTGAAAGCGATACGGGAAGCTGGCTCAGGTGCCACTTGAAATTAAAGACATCAGCTATTAAATCAACTATTTAACCTCCACATTATCACAGTTGATAAATGTTTATTGCTCATTAGCATGTCCGCACAGCTTTAATGCTTTAGAAATCCTCAGCTGCTGACTCTAGTCTGAGTGTTGAGATCACTGAGGGGAATCCTGAGCCTGTTTTTGTGTACACTTATATTGGCATATTGGCCGGGCTAATGGCCACTTGGCACATAGACAGCTATCCATCCCAATCTCAGCCTCACTAATCCAATTGCAGCAACCTGCTTGGCATGAGAGAGACTCATCTGTCTTTACCGTTCATTAATAGGGCTCCTCCTCGAGCGCAGAGCACATTCACATTCCTTCGGATCGGACCGAAAGCGAACCCACTGATATACTGGATCTGTGCTGGAGGTTCAGCAGGGATGGGGGGGGGGCAGATATATAATCACTTCTGAGATACATAATCACTGCTGTGTGGGGTAAAGTATCAGAAAATATGAAACCTCCCCAGGGGATGAGCTACATATTTTCACAGACAGTATAAGAAACACTTGCCTATGCTATGATTTTTTTGTTTTGTTTTTTCAAGCCTGTCTAACTCTGTCCTGAGTAAAGAGCCTTCTTGAGATTGTTTTTTTTTTTCTTCTTTCCACAGCAGGGTTTTATGTCTAGCGGTGGAATGATAATAATGTTTCTAATCTTGTTACATTGCACACAGAATTGTCTTCTATGTTAATGATGGGCCAGCCCCCTCCCTGCTCCACTGAGATGCTTACTTTCAATTTGTGTACTGTCATCTCCCCGCCATGCGCTTGAAATTGATGCACCCTCTTCCTTTTAATTAAATCAAAAAACAGTCGGGGGTCCATGCAGGTGGTGGACCTGCTCCCATATACAGCCATCGCAGAGACCTGGCTGACTCTGGGATGAATCAGGGTTGCTCCTGTTCGTCTGTCTGTGTGTGACTGTGTGTGGTTTGTACAGCCAAGTACAACTGTATGTATGACATTTATATCAGATTTAAATTACAAACACAAAAAGGACGTAAAATAAGTAAAATTAACTGATTTTTAAATCTTAATAAAACAGTTTTGTCAAGATTTTTTTTTTTGGCGTTCTCTACATTCTAACTTTCTCATAATATTGATTTCAGTCAAAAAGCTGGTGAACATTTTTCCTGGTAAATAAATAAATAATAATCCCAGGAATCTTTCCCAGGTAGGTTTGCCCTCGGGCAGAGCTGGAGCCAAAGTCTAAGAAATGAGAGCGTAAAATTCCCACACATTAGAAGGCGGATAATTGGATTTCCTGTGTCCTGTACGGTGGGCGGTGTGGTTCCTGCAGCTGTGACATTATCAAGGTAACATAACCTGAAGGCTGCGGTGTAGCAGCACAGGCCCCGCAAGGCCTGTCCTCCAGTTCCACATCACTGCCTGCTTGGCTATTCATCCTGTGGACCCTGCAAATGAAATTATGGGAGGAAGAGCAAAGGACATTCTTTGGGAATTAATCCCATTTATGCCTAAACCCACTTCAGATTTTTATAGTGAGGCCCTCTTTAGATGTAAGGCGCATTTACAATTAGACAAGGCCTTGGGAGGATTGAAAGAAATACTGTGTGTTTGTTTGTTTGGGGGGTTATTTGTGGACATGGAAAGGAAATAGGAGAGCGAAGACAGAAAAAACACTTTAACTAAAACCTGAAACTTATTCTCAAAATTGGTTCTCACTGAAACACTACACTGGTGTCATTTGATTTAAAAGTCTAACTGATCCCTTCATTTCAATATCACAGCACTGACGACAACAAACAGCTTAAAAATGTATTAATTATGAGACAAATGAAAAATGTAAATATCTTATATGCTGCTACTGATTATATTAGATATTTATATCTGAATACATGAATGAACAGCAGCAAAAATTAACATACGACTATTTTTTAAAAATTGATTTCCAATTATAAGACAGAGGACATATTGCAGACACTTACTGTGCTCTCTGCAGTCAAATCACATGCAAGCAGCCCTGCACATACGTAGTCCACCAGTTTGTTTTCTGCCATATTAAAAAACATAAAAATAGTTTAAATTACTGCTATAATGTTACAATATTTTCTTGAATATCATGCTGCACACTACAATGCTACATTAACACCACCACCATTGAGAAGGCAAAACTACCTACACTGATATTATAGAAATTTATATAGAAATATGTAGAAATATAATGGCGATTTTTGAGAAAGCAACCACATTTTAAAACTATTATATGAGTGTTTAGGGTATAAAAATGTTTTGTTTTATTCAACATGACTGATATTTGTTTCCTCTGTGGACACTGAGGCTTCAGTCTGACAAGTCTGAGCTATTTTTTCTTTCCAAAAATGTAACATTTAAATATTCTACATGAAAACTATTTTTTGTAGCAGCTTAACATACAACAAGGGCAGCCTTTGTGCTAGCCAGTGTACCAAAGGGGCCTTAAAATGTGTCCTGGAAGTCGGAACAACCCACGTCAAAATACTTAATACGATAAAGTTACAAAGAAATAAAAATACTACTTGTCTTTAAAAGGGATTTTCACATCTTACCTGTAATTCAGAGGCTGTAATTGTATGGCATTCTTGTTGTAATGCTGTGCTTTGTAACTGTGTTTTAAGCACACAGTCAGAGGAAGCACCTGACATCAATTAGCCTCTGTGTGTTTGCTCTCGCGATGCATTGCAGATAAACACTGCCCCCTAGTGACGTCACGGGAATACAACTGTTTCACTACTAATCCCAACATTGTTGTGTAGAAACTGAAGCCTTTGGTTTTATTGGGATTTTTTGAACTTATTTACCTGAGATACTTTATTAGCATGGCTAATATTTAAGGGGATAATATCTTTTATTTTCTTTTTATTAAATAAATGATTAGTAATTTTGTTTTCTGTCATATTCAACCAAAAAGACCAATATATTATTGTTTAGCTTCACTTTTTAAATGATTATAATCAACTGATTATATATAATATTCAAAGTCTTTGCATCTACATTCACATTTTTTAAAGCATATTATTCTGAACTATGTGTACAAAATATTATATAATATTGGATTCTATTACATTTCTCAATTCTGCCTTTAAAAAAAATAAACATATATGGGACTGTGACCTGGAGATACAAAGCTACACACACCCACCCACACACACACACACACAAACACACATACAAGTATTAGCACAAGGGCTGGGCTGATTACAGCTCCTTCACTGTCCTCATCAAGACCAGCGCAGACCACAGTCAGAGATGAGAGGACCCAAATACACTCACAGCCAAACACCCACACACACACACATGATATATAATAATCAATTCTATCCACTGCACATATACATACTGTACTTATAAACACACACACACACACACAAACAAATACACAAACACGTGCACACCATAACAGCCTCCTCAGGCAGCCTCAGAGCTCAGACAGGTCCCTGCCATTATCCCGTCCTCTACCCTAAACACGCAGTTTTAATTTCAAAGCTCTGATTAGCTGATGATTGCATGACAGCCGCCGACCAGGTTCCCTTTTCGCCCGGCTCCCAGACTGCAACTCAATCATGCCCAATTAGTGGGTCCCCAAACACTCTCTCTTATTAGAGGACTCATAATCGACTCATTGTGTCCTGATTTGGCAAATAAATCACTCTGGAGGCTGCTGACTCCCCCACCTTCCCCCCTCTTCCTCTCTCCCCCACTACTCTCACCCTGTTTTTCACTGCCCACTCCCCGTCTTTTCCTTGTCCAGGGGTTCAGTGACAACGTTTTCAGGCGTGCTTTTCATTGGAGCTGACAGTTTGAGCAACGCCGGACTCCTTTTTTTTTTTTTTTTTTTTATTTCCCCTGAAGAATGAAGAATAATTTAGCAGCTAAGGCAAGGCAGGCAGTATGCGGGTGTCCTTGTCCTACAAGGTTAAGAATCCATTCCATCTGAGCAAGAAAGGAGTGAATTAAAATAAATGATGGCCAGATATTTATTGCGAGTTTGTAGATGAAGCCAAGTCACTCCAGTGGACCAGCGGGGCCTGGGCTGCCAGTGGCTCAGTGTAGCCGAGTGACCTCCCTACCTCTCCCTGCCTCTCCCTGCCTAACTGGGGAATAACACTCAATGTCACTTTACTCCGATCCTGCATTTGATATATTTATTTATATCCCTATATACATTTATATCTATAAATGCATGTGTTGGGGACATCAGGGTAAAATGAGATAGCAGGCCGTATATGAAATTATCTGGTTGGGGGATGCTAAAAATAATTGTAATGTGATTGCAGGAGGGGAATTCTTGAGAAAACTGAGCTTTGGAGACACAGACAAGGAGATCCTGAATGAGATGGGACAGGAAACATTGGGACACAAATGTCCTTCAATCTGGAGACACAAAACTCAAGGCCGCACTGACACATGGGCGGATTAGAGACAGTGGACCCCTGGGCACAGATATACAATGGGCCCCACCACCTAGTGGTTGTTTTGTGTCTCTAAGGTAATGTTGTGTATGTTTGTGTCTCTTAGCGGTCTTTTTGCAGTCATTTTGTGCCTGTTTGTTGTCTTTTGATGTCTCCATGAGGTAGATTTTAGTATTTTTTGGTCTTTTTTGTCTCTGAAAGCTCATTTTGTGCCTGTTTGTGGTCTTTCTGTGTCTCTTCAGGGTAAATTGTTGTATTTCTTGGTCTTTTTTGTGCCTGTTTGTGGTCTTTTTATGTTTCTCTGAGTTTTTAAGTCTGTTTGTGTCCCTTTGTGGTTACTGGTCTGTAAATGTTTGAGTGACAATTTGCAGATAGAGCCCTCAGGGCCCCTGATATTTTGGGTCCCGGGGCCTGCACCTGGTGAGCCCACTCAGTAATCCATCCATGCTCTGACATACAGTAAATGTATTATATGGTTTCAGTAAAGGTACAGCCCACTGATGGATGTTAATTATCACATTGCTTTTTGAATTTTTTAGGTAAAAATCTTCACAGTATGCATTAACAGTTGCTAATGTTCCAACAATTGGATTGGATTTCAGCAGAGACCAATGCATTATTCGTTCCCAGAGTTCATCGGTACATACAGTTCCTCAGGACAGAGATCCAACATGAGAGCTTTACCGCCTCAGCAGGTGGACCAGCTTGAGCCTGGGGGCTTGCGGAGCACTGGGAGGCCTGTGATGTTGCGCACATGCAGGAAACCAGTGGGCTGTGATGTAGTGGACTCAGAGTCAGACCCAAAGAGTAGATTTAGTGACATCCCACTGTGACGGTGAGCTTCCTCTCCAGGCTCAAACAGCTTCTCCTACTGCAGCAGATCCTATGAAGTAACCTCAGGATGCTGCTCTCCTTTATCCAAACCAAACCTTTCCCCTAAAATGTCTCCCCTCCTCCACGCCACCAAGGGCTACGTGTTTGGTGTGTGTATGCGTGTTGAGTGGTCATTAGTCTCTGTTTACAGTGGAGAGAGCCTGGCCAGCTGGCATGTGACGTGTGATGTGCCGCGCTGTGGTCTACCACTGTGAGACCCCCGTGGCAGAGTCGTGGAGGCCCAGCAACCCCCTTCTCCAGGCGGGCCGCAGAGACCGCGGCGAGCCCTCGGCAGATGGAGCCTCCAGCGTTACTCGTCTCTCTTCTACAAGCAAAAGAAGAGGTGGAGCGAGCGCTGGAGGTGGGACTGGCCCTGGCCCCCATCACAGATGCCAGGAGAAGGCTGAGGCTCTGGCGAGACCCTGCTGGGAGGGTGCTGGGCCGGAACAGGTGCAATCTCAGCCCCTCGGTCCCCTCTGTCAGCACCTCAGTGGTGGAGCCCGCACTCTCTTCCTGTCCTCGCTCCTTCTCATTCACACACTTGAGAGGTGTTGTGGGGCTCCATCCCGCCCCTCCCTCCACCCAGCGACAAATCCAGACACCAAAAATCAGGAGCAGACACCGTGCTCTTGCTGCCTTGTGTCTTACCCTCAAAAGGAGCAAAAATAAAAAGTTCAAAGTACATTAGCAGAAGTGTGTTTGTGACCCTCAGAGGGCAAACAGTGGAGTTGTGTTGACTCAGGCGTTTTCCTCTGCTGGCTATGATAAGCTCCTCGGCTGACCTCGCCACTGCCGGGGGGCCGGCACAACTGCTCTCCCATCAGCCCTTGCTTTATCGCCAGTGGCTACAAGACAAAGAGGTTCTGCTGTATACCCGGCTGCGGACAGCATCCTGCATGATGGAAAGAGTTTATGACGGGGGGTAGGGGGTGGGGGGGTGGCGAGGCCCAACAGGCCACCTTGACCTGTCCCTGCTCAGAGGACCTTGGTGAACCCCGTCCCATTGCCCCCAGCCCCCCACAAGCGACCTGGCCACTCCAACCGCCACTGAGTTATTATCATAATTTCCCAGAGAGGCATTGCAGGGCCTCCGCGATCAGAGAGGCATCCGTGTTTTACAGAATGTTTTGTGTTTTATTGCCTTTAAGTCACTCATAGGCCAGCGGAGAGGGCCCACAATGATAAGAAAACCAGTCATGTGAAAAATGAAGGACCTCGCGTACAGGACTGAGAGGTGAGGAAGGGAAATAATAAAATACATGACAAATGTGGAGTTCGACTGTATTTCATGTTCAAACCCCTGACTTGCCTTCCAACCCTCAGCTGCACTAAAAACATATGAGGGGGACGCAGGAAATAATAATAATGAATTCAGCCAATCTCACTGTTACAAAAAGAACAGAAGCTTTTTTCCCCCACCTCATGGTTTACACTTGAAAAAACTCTTGGCCTCTCATTTCCCCTCCCGGGTCCTTTGACAACATGACGGCCGTAAGATGCCCAGGGGCATTCAAAGCTGCCACCGTCCCAGCCATTTCATGTCCAAGCCCACCTGGGGTAAACAAAAAAGGACTTGGAGCGATGGAATATTAACTAAAGAAGAGAGGGGAAAAATAGCACTGACAAAACTGAAAATACTTTTCAACCCGTCAAACTTTCGGTCTTAAAAAATACCCGCTTTCATTGTCTCTTTTGTGGAGTAATTCCCCCTCCTCTCCCACAACCCCCTGTGGGTTTTTAAAGGTGCAGTGTATCTAATGAAAAATAAAACATCTGTTTAATCTAGCTATTTCAAAAGCAAATCCCCTTTTGATCAAAAAATGATATTGATCTGACTGCCTTAGTTGTGTGGCGAGGATTTCTCCTTTAAACTTGAAATATCATGGAGTCTTTGTGGCAAATCAATACTGCGGCTGCTTTTTGAGGCTCGTTTCAAAGGGCACAAGATCCATTTGAATATGGTTGATACAGCCGAGCTAGTTATGTTATAAATTAATGTGTAAAACATGATCTCGTCCGGACTTTAAAAGGGGGATGTCTTTATTTTCTTGCCTTTTTAAACTGATAATAATCCTCTCATGACCGCTTCGTGGCACCTGACTGATGCAGTGCCGGCTGGGTCAGCGACAGGGAACCTGTGACAGGCACGCGGCCCCTGGTGGAATCAACTGGTCCTAATATTCCTTGAGCTTTAGCATGTCTGTCCTCACCCCTCACTCTGTGACTGCGGGGCCCCGGCATCGGGCCCCAGCTATCTCCACATCTCCCTATTTTCTTTAATTACAGCACAGCATATTGCTTTTGGGCCATATGGAAGGCAGATATTGAGACCAGATAAGATGTATAAACTTCTGTCAACACCACGGCATATTAGGTAGAGCTGGAAGCATATTATCTCTATTCTATCCTTCCAATTAGCGCCCAATATCAAAATACATTAAGACAAGCCTGTCGACGAGCAGCAGGAAAAAACATTACATTAATGGGGCTTTCGTCTGCTTTTTTTTTTTTCCTTTCCTAATATTAAAACTGTATTACTTCCTTTGCGTTTGTTTTCTTTGCCACAAAATGAAAAGTCATTTCCACCAGGGGACCCAATAAAAACACAGATAAATTACCCATTTAAACTCAGTGGCCTGAGAACTCCCTGAGCTCAGCTGGTCCATACTAGCCTAAAGGTTTTACAGTGTGTCTTCCGTAACAAACTGCTGCTTTAAAAATAAACAGCATAGATTCACACGAGAAAACTTCTTTTCCTATGTAAACTCTGAGATTTGGTGCGCCGTGGTGCTGTATGTGTCCCAGCAAATCAAAGGATGTTAAACATTGTGTCATTACTGGAACATTTTGAATGAAATATTGGATTACAGAAGCATGCATTGGGGCTATGTGGATTTTTACAGCAGTAATGGCTCCATTATTTTAATAGAAAAATGTCAGGGAAAAACAAATTACACCCTCAACCCATGTGAGGCCTGTATCATCTGATCTGATATACACAGCATCAACGTGGTTTTAGACTCAGCTCACCTCCCAGTGACACCATGTTCATCTGAAAGCAACCACCACAACCAGAAAGCTCTCTGAGAACACAACTGTCTTCCTCACTAGAAATAATGTACATATTGTAGCTGTTTTGACGTGATTGAATTCACTGCACCCAGACAGTGAGAGGTCATTCTGAGGATATACTGTATACACGAAGAGACACGGAGAGAATAAAGGAGAAGAGAGTAGCAGGATGAGGGAGTAGAGAGAGGTCACTTTGAGAAGCTGGATGCAAGCATATGCCAAACAGCGTCTCTGGATCTCTCTCTCTTTCTCTAATCCCCTCTCTGATCCACCGATGCTCGGGCCAATCATTTGAGGCCGGCCACAACCCGTGATCACTGGGCCCTAATCTGAGTCCTCGGCCCGTCCGCAGTCCACCTCAGACAGCACCGGCCGGCTGCCAGCAGAGGAGTGGCAGGCTTAGCCTTCTCCAGAGAGACAGCTAGAGGTTGTCTCTACATGGATGGGCACTTCGCAGCTCGGCAGGGGCGGGAGGAAGGGGCAACATAGCAGCTGCTCAGGGCATATGGGCAGAATTCATTAAGTCTGGCTAAATAAGCCAATTGTGGAGGCGGTAAAAAAGAGTGCGTTTGTATGTCTGATAGAGAAACAGAGATCACTCGCGGCATTTGAGCACTAAGCTCAAATATGCTCCCACACACAAATATTCCGAGCACAAATATCCCGTGTGATGGCTTTGTCCTGAGGTATTACACTTGATGAAGTTGATTTAAGGCCCACCAAATGAAAAAATCTGGATCTATTTGTGATGGGCAGTGATTGAGCTGTTAGATGCACAGATTATGTGTCCTTGAGGACTTTGCTGTGCATCTCCAAATGTCATGAGACTGCTCTCTGCCTCAGAAATAAACCTAATCACAATCTGTAAATGTTACAGCTGTTTCTCTAATAGACCTGGCCTGACTTTGGAGGCCTGCATTTATATTCACACACATGAACCAAAGACAAAACTGAATGCTGATACACACAGCCAGCACATGTTAAAGGCACGGTTTACAAGGCTTTTTGTAAATCATATCAAGTTCTGTGTAAATGTGTCAGAGCCAATGTCGATTTAAATTCAGAGCTGAAAACAGACGTATCCTGTGGCCTGTTTTGTGGAATCTGTATTCGGTGTTATCACATTGTTGTGAGGATTTTGTGTTCCTTCACTTTAAAGAGCACACACCTGACACCAGCTGCTGCCTTGTTCCCGACTTACAACCATTCCTCTTTATCCAGTAAAAGGTATAATGTATGCAAATCCCCCAGGTGTCAATAGGAACTCTGTTCAATGCATTTGAGATAATAGTGAAGAAGGGGTTGCTCCTATCGAAGACCTGGAAGATAAAGTCAATGGCACAGTCAATAACAATAAGGTTGTAGGCTTTAATGAGGAATGTTAATTTGAACACAATCAACTGGATTTCAGCTTAGCTGATTATCAACCTTGGACTTGTATGAGGGTGTTGATAATGCTGGCCGAGCAGGGAGGGCATTTTTATCTGTGACAGCTTTTTTCAGAGGAGCTTTTCAAACAAAATCAGTTTGCCTTTTGGCTGTTTAAGTTAGAAACTAACAAACAAAGAGGGTGAAATTCCGCAAACCTAAACAAAGACAGGGTAAGACATCACTGCGCTGTTTGCTGCACGGTGAACTTTATTTATAAAATACACTTTATATACACTTTACAAAATATAACTTCTGGATAACAAACAGTAATTAAAGTTATGATAACCAAAGTCACTGGCCCTTCTGTGTAATGGACATTCACCCGGCTCCCACTGGAGCCATTTAAAGTCCCAGTCCAAACCTCCTCCTCATGTTACAGGCAGCGCGGCCTGCTCCTCACTCTCTCCTTGATCCCATTCCATCAGCAGCTCTGAGGACACCTCTGTAAACAGATGATCCCAGTCCCAGCTCACATCATCCTGCAGAGCACAAGAGAGACAAGAGGGGTAGAAAAAGAAGAATTAGAGAGGCAGAGGGAGACATACCAAGAAAAGAGAGCATGTGGAACAGAGGGAGCAAAGAGAGGAGAATGGGGGGAAGGAGAGTGGAGGGTGTTAATGTACACATCATAAATCTTGATTACCTGGGAGACAGAGTGGCAACCTCCCCTGGTGCTCTAGAAACAGCTGGACGGGCATTCGCTGGGAGCTCACAAGCTATATTTACGAAAAACTCACTCACCTCTTTCACCTCCTGCTCTGGCGCTAAAACCTTGGTGAGGAGCTTCAAGTCAATCTCTCCATCCTGAGGAAAGATCGCAGTAAAATTCACTTAGCTTGCACAAACAGAGGTGATGTTGGTTGCAAAACTAAATGGACCACCTTGATGAGAAGAGAGGTGGGAATATCAAAGAGATATAAAAATAAATGTCCTTGACTTACTAAGGTCTGGAACGCAGAATAATACTTCAGATCATTGTCCAGATCTCTGTAGGTCATTACCCGGTTCACCTGGATGCTAACAGGGTGACAGAAAGTCAGAGAAGGCATCTGATATACTAACAGACATGTATTTCAATCAGGACAACTTGCCACAGAAAAACAGCAGCCATCCTGACTGCAGTGCTTTCACACTACATGCACACAGAGAGTGAGAAGTGGCTTTGCAGAAGTTTGAAGTTTGCGCACAATGAAGCTCCAAGACTTGAAGCAAAGACCACAGAGAGCAGGAGATGGTTGCCAAGTGGTAAACGCTTCAAATTGAAACCCAGCTGCTTATCTGTGGGTTGGAATTAAGTGGGGGGGCTCTCAAAGTGGCCGGGGCCTAGCAGTGCATGCCAGTCCTACTTACTGCACATTACACGCTACATTGCCCCCGCAATGAGTTCAATGTGGATATTATCTCGCACAGAGAGCAAGCCCCAGCCTAATAACCTCCACCGCTGTCATAGCCTTGCTACATATTCGACACATGTCGGCATGTCTCTCACTGCCCTGTAAATCAAAGGGCCCGGTTAGTAGAGACCCTGGTTACAGAGTTGCATAAATCACACCCAACTGTTATTTCTCCATTTCAGCCCAATAAAGCAAGACAGTCCGCAATGGCACGAGTGGAGGACAGGTAACCATCAAAGTCACCAGAGCAGGCTACTGATCTAGTGTCCTGTGCAGGGACAGAGGTTAACTGTCATACATGGGTCTGGGGACACACTGTGTGTGTGTGTGTGTGTGTGTGTGAATCCTGAGTGATTAGGATGAAGTTTAAGGCGACACTAGCATACCTTGGTGGAGCTGCAATTTGCATGGTGAGATCTTCTTCCTGTACTTCTTCGAGGTCTGGAATCACTGGAATATCTGAAAACAGAAAAACAGAGAACACAACATTTTACAGATGATCTGATTACATTTTCAAAAGTGTCCAAATGTGAGAAAATCTGTTTGGAATTTAATTTTATCTAATTTATGAAAAGTACAGTAAATCCCCTGTGTATGGCTGTTAGAAGTGTACAGATCTGTGTGAATATGTGTATGTGTGACCATGTCTGTGTGGCACTTCCTCCCCTCCCTCTCTCTAGCTACATCCTCATAAGAGCTGCCCTGTCACAATAGCCATGCGGCCATGAATATTCAGGAGGCGAGGCGGCAGCTCTTCCTGCTGTGAGAGGGGCGCTGGCCAGGGGCTCCCCAGAAAGCACCCCCTGCTACCTTAGCATTTGGGCCCTGTCAGCGCCGCCCACCCCCAGGACCCACAGTGGCCGGTAGGCCGACCTCCATGTCCACTCTGCCACTCCGACTGGGGCGGCATCCAGCCACGTGCAAGAGTATTTGCTTGCGGGCCCATCTGTGTGGGGTCGGAAGTCACAGTGCGGCCTGGCAGGGGCTGCAGTGCCAGGAGCCACCAACCCGCTGCTCAAACAGTGGGAACCCACTTTAATTGGCAAAACGCAACAGGACGGAGGATGGCTCCACTCCCAAGAAGGACAGGGCAAACTTTCACAGCATTTTTCAGATGGACATTTGTTGGAGCAGGGAAATAAAAGAGGCATAATAAGGGAAATAGAAAGATCGGCGGAAAATAAGCTAAATAGTTAATGAATAAAGAGACTGATTGAAATATGCTCAAATACTTCTATAATAAGTCCCTTATGTGGGATGACATTAATCATCAAAAGGTTGACGTATCGTTAAGGAAGAATGTTTTGCACAAACTGTTTTGCACAAAAAGTTTTATCATGTCACCAGGAGACATTTCTGTGTGCAGACAGTTGCCAAAAACTTTACTGGCTCTCCATCTGCCCTTACAGAAAATGTGTTAACTTTGGGTGTGATGTGGATTTCCTGAACAATATTTTCTGGGGAGTGGGGAGGGGGCAGCAGACTGCACATCCTTATTAGCTCTACAGCTGAGTGTTGACAGTGAGAGAGACACAGAGAGAGAGAGAGGAAGCAACAGAGAGAGAGGAACAGACAGATAGTGGGAGGAAAAGAGAGAGCTGGACTGCATGAAGAGGGTTGTCAGTAATCTCTAACCACAGTACTGCACCCTGAGGGGAAAGTCAATAGAGGAGCTAAATAGAGGTGAGGAGATGGAAGTGTGCATCTGATGTGAGGAAATATCTCGGCATCTATGTCACCATTCCTTCGAAATAACTCCCGAAAATAAACTGCAGTTGAAGAAACATCGATCTTCCGCGGAACACTAAATTTCAGTTCCCCAGAAAAGTTATGGGCTGTTGAGATGAAGAGACATTATTTTGATTCTGAACACATTTCACAGAAGACAACTTGGTCAAAACCTAACCTACCAACTTCCAGGAGATAGCAAAAGCTCACCCTCTGTTGATAACTTATTTCTTTCTCTTTTTTAATTAAACCAAATTAAAAATGCCACGCTCGTTTAGCCGCTGACAAGATTCATCTGTGTTTCTGATATCCAAATAAATGCGGGCGCGGGTATTTCATATTCATGAGGCCCTGGTGACACTTTGTCCTCTCATTTACAAAGCACAGCGTTCAGCAGAATCCGTCCCCCCTGGACCCCCAATCAAATTTAATGGTCTTAGTGCAATGACATCAAAAAGCCTTGCCATCCGGCTCTTTGCAAACAGCTTCCTGGGTTGTCTATCTGTCCACACGCTCGCTTTTTCATCTCAGCCAGTAATGCACTATTAACACACTCCATGAGAGTTCAATGTGAAGCACAGAGGCATATGTTGTCTATATGCAAAGTCTATTATTAAGTGAAAAAAGGAACAACATTTTTAAATGAGCTTCAAATTCAACCCATTACTGGAGGTCAAGCAGGGCATCAAAGCAGCCGCAAACAAGCCAGTGTTTTCTTCTGACGCAAAGGGCAGCTCCATCAGGAGGAGCTGTCTCTCCTCAGCGCCGCAGCACACATTACCTACCCTCACTCCCTTCCCTTCCCTCGACTGGACATGTATCAAGGTGGCTTTTGTCTGGCAGCGAGCAGGCCACGCGTATCCTTATTACACGGTTGCGTCCAGCTTCCTCGCTGAAGCATGTAAATATCAAAAGAGGATAATTTGCTGTGAATGTAGACATACTCCCGGCAGGCACACGCCAGTCAGCGACTTTGGACAGGGCGTCTCTCCCCATCACTTGGCCCTCCTATAATCTACGCAGGGGTCCAGTCAAATGATTACCTAGCCACAGAATCCATTTGAAAGGCTTATGGGATGATATTCAACACATCGCCAGCGTAGAGTAAAACATGAGGCAGATGAGTGTTTTTGCGATACTGGTGCTATTTTAAGTGACCAGCAGGAGGCTGTGGGGGCAGCTGATGGGAAGATGTGAGCAGGGGACGGGGCTAGCCTTCTCTCTCTCTTTTTCTCTCTGTGCTTGTAGCCAGTGGACATAAGGGATAAGGGTAGGGGACATAATCAAGATCGCAGGGGCTATCTCACTAACCCTCAGCACTGTAATTTCCAATGCCCCTGCCTCCGGCTCTGTATTAAGAGGTCTCCCTCCGCAGAGTAATAATCTTTCCGGCGGCATTAACTGCAAGAGAACCAAACCTCTGGACTCTTCATTCAACTGGCTGTTTGAGCCAGTGCATGCTGGGCAGTGACAGACAATATGGGCGTGTGTGCATTAAATGTAATGGAGACATATGGTGTTTTCACTACCTTAAACTCTGCAGTTCATCGGTGCAATTCATTTTGATTTTTCAATACATTTGAATTTCATTTGAGAGTTTTGTACTTTTTTAAATGGTATTTTTCCAATTTCTTAACAAAAAGCACCACTATGTGAGATAGCATGTAGGAAAATATTGCAAAATTTACTTAAGGGCTGAGTGATAATTAAATATTATTGTTTGCTATATATCCGTATTACAATAATTTGACAAATGTTATCATGGTTTACAGCTATCGTGAGAAAATATCAAAGTTTAATATTTGAATAAAACACTAACAAGACATTTGACTCAACAGGATAAACTTTTTTTCCTTGATTTTCTGTAATTTATCACATTTGTAGCTTTGTTTTGTTTTATCATTCTGTATTTGCAACACTAAATTTAAAAACATGATGATGGACATTTTGAAACAGTAATGATTTTTAGTTGATATAGATAAAAGGGTTTCAACAATATGGCATTTGTTTGTTGTTTTTTCTTTGCTCATAAATGACATTACTCAGTACCGCTTGCGATACTGATGTGTTTAAGTCCTTCAGTGTTGTCATCTGAGCGTTTCATGTAGCCAACCTATCTTTACGAAGGCAATTTGACCCTATTTCCCCAGCTGCCTTGTGCCGCAAAATAGAACAATTATTCCAGGCATGGTTTAGCTGAAATTTCCCCCCTCAGTCCTGACATTGTTTGTTGTGCGCAGAGTTGGGCCCTCAGGTGACTCGGTTGCTGCTGGATCTGTATTCAACAGCACCTGCCTGACAGCAGTGTGTGTGTTTCTAACTAACTGTGTCGCTCTGGGCGGTGAGGGGAACACTTAAATCCTGCCACAATATTCTCCATCACCTATAGATCTAACCTCATTAATGAGCATATTCACTTGTCATTTTCATCAAAAGGGCCACGCTGATACGGTGTGACACACCGGTCAAAAGGAGGAACACAGAGGCAGAGTTCTAACACATGAATCCGTGCTGGATTCAAGGAGAAATATGGTGTGAGCATCAGTGAAAAGCGATGATCTGACTGCCTGCTTATCTGCTCTACTTCCAGAGGATGAATGTGCTGGGTGGGGAGGCACTGGAGGGCTCCTCTTTGCCCGTGAGGAGAGACACGGAGTGGGGGGATAGTGAGGGTGCTCTCACCTCCTTCATCATCTGATCCCTGGGGAGTTTGTGGTCGCAGGCGGCGGCTGTAGAAACAGGAAGTGTGAGAGTATGAATTATTTAATGCTTTCAAAATGCAGCCCGACGGTGAGGTCATCACAGGGAATGAGTGTGTTGGCTCCTGGGCTACTTTGCTTTGATGATGGGCCTGTTTCTTGTTCCGTCTTTCTCTCGTAGCAGTCAGGACACTTGCTCGGTCTGCTACAGTCTGACTGGACTTCTGAACAGCAGTCTCTGCCAAAAGACACTGATGGTGCTACAACATGCTGCTTTGCTGTCTGGGTGACCGGCTTGCCAGCCTTAGACAAGATCACCTCAAGGATTTTTTAAAAAACAAACCCAGCTGGAGCAGCAGTATGAATAAGTATTACTGAGACAAGACAGTTGTGACAGAAGTACAACATAAGGGATTTTTCTGCAGGGTAACAACTTTACGCACAGAGCCTCCTTCTCACTACAGCCATTCAGGCACCGGGCTCCAGCTGCGATGATGAGTAAAACATAGACGACTTCGTCCTCTACCTGCCTCTCCTCATGATGTCTATTCTAGTCACAGAGTGATGTGAGGGAGGGTGAGGGGAAAAACTAGAATAACAGAAAAACTTGGCTCCTAACAGCAATAAAAGTGATGACAACTCAGTCACGCTGCTTTTTAATCATGTTAAGTGATTGTTCTTGGAAGGCAAGGATTAGCAACCAAGGACAATCTGAAAGTACAGCACTATTTCCACTTAACCGCAAAGGGAACAAACATTTAAACTGACCTATTTTTATGCACAAAAATGTAACTGGCATTGAAGTCAATCAACAACTGCGGGAGCACAATGAAATATGAATGTGGCGGCTGCATGAACTTACTCTTCCAGGTCTTCAGCTGCAGGTCTTCTTGATGATCTGTATCATAGCAGAGAAAACAAATGTTAGATGAAATAACACAATTGTTAGACTGCTTCTTCTTTCCTCCAAAATAATAGTAAGCACAAAACTCAAATGTACACAGTATGTATTTTCCTTCCTGGCACTGTCCTTAGAGGTATTTTGATGGATGCATCCTCTTCATCTGTATCTGATGACAGTTATTCTGCAATATCAGACACAGCGGGGTCCACAGTAACTGTGTCTTCTCCTCTCCTCTGTTTTCTCAGCCTCGTCTCCTGCTGGATCATGCAGCTATTTTCAGACTTCTCTCCATTTACACAGCTCAGCTTGAACAGAGCATGCCAGATACCAAAACACTGTGTTTTGACACTTCTCTGACTCGACACAGTATTTTTAGCAACCGCTATCTGTTTTTAGAAAGGTAGCAATCACACCGGGCATCAGAGAAAAGCTTGTAATCAATGCAGAATAAGTTTTGGTGTGTTTTAATTAGAAGCTTAAAATATGAGGTTTTGATCTTTTTTCATGATGCAAAATGCTTTTGCTAGGTCTCCTGGTTGAGTAGTGCCCCCTACTGGATTTAGAAGTTATACATCCAGTAAAGCAACAGTCTTTTCCTTACTGTCGTCTTCATTCTTTCATACTGCCAAAAATCAAGATTGCAAACCTGCAGTATTGATATTAATAATATTGATATTGAATAATTAACACTTTAAATTAAATATATAAATATACATTTATCCATAATAATAAAAATAATAATGATAATAATACAAAAAGAGATGCATATTCTAAGTAAAATGTCAGGATCAAAATCACTGCACACTGATGTCAGTGTTCAGGGGCTGCTAGAACAACAGAGCAGTGGAGACATTACTAGAAAGGCAAACCCCCTGTGAACAAGCATGAAAAATAAATTAAAGCTTCTATATCAAAAGTAGCACCTGAACACCAACTCCTACTTTTAGCTATGAGAGGGATTGCTTGTTCTTTCTGAGGCTTCTTCCTGTTTTTTTCTATTAAAGGGTGAGTTTGCTAAATACTCTGTTATACAGACTGTGAAACCTTTGAGGCTAATTTGATTTGGGACTTTGGGTTCTATAAGAAAGAATGTTATTTGACAATCACAGCAGACACATTTCAATTTTGGCAAACAAACTCATAAGCTCAAAGAAAAAGCTTGCACAAAAATCCAGATATCAAGTCTTAGCACAGAGTTCCCTGACATAGACAGGGTAACCTGAATATGATTTTACATCACACATCCCCTGTCATCAATCTGAGTACATACTGTACAGACATTTAAGTTCTGATATATTCATACTGCAGAAGTGGAGTGTTGTTAATAATTTTTTTTTAAGAGGAGAGCCAAAATTAATGGACAGAAAGACATGAAAACACAATTAGCAACCAGTTCTCAGCTAAAAATGTTTACTCCTGTTTTGTCTGTCTCATTAATCCTGTCTGAGTATAGACCATCAGCACATGAAGGTACTAGAGTCCAACCAGGCAGGACAGAGAGGAGCTGAGGGAGCCTACCTGCCTGCCCTTGGACTGTGTCCTGTCTGAGGGGCGGGGGTGGCGACACTTAAGACACATTACAGGCCCCTTGATTAAGACTCATGTAAGGCAAAGCGATAGACATGGTAAAACTGTCTGGAAAAAGTTGTTAGGGATAAAATATATTGTGACAACCTGGTTTCAAAGGTTCATCAATAAACTGACAGATCATTTAGTGTCAATTAGAAGTGATAGATCGACAAATCCCGGGATTTCTGCGCTGGGATTAGTGGGAGGAGGGCGGCGGTGATTGAGCATGAGGGGTGACATTGAAGGGAAAAGTCCTTGCCGGTTCCAGGGGGGACCATTACTTACTTTGTTTCAGAGAGGATCAATGCGCGCGCAAACCCCTTTTACACCTCCTGTATTTCAATCGCTTTGAGACTGGGAATCAAGCTGGGTTACACAAAAGCAGAGAAGCGACACGCTGACCTTCTGTGAGAAAGGAAAGATCTATTGAGTTTGCTGTTTTCCCTGCTTGCACTAACGGTGCAGTAAACTACGCAAATAAGCACAATTGACTCAGTCTGCTCACTTCAATGCATCTCCTATGTTCTCACCTCCGCTGAGACTGAAAAAACAGAAGCACAGTGGCAGGTGGAAGAGAAAACGAGAGAGGTAGTTCCACACTGCAATAAAAAGCCTCATATTGATTTAGTCATGTACAGTATTTAGATTTAGATTTGTTAGTTGTAGACGAAAGCTTTGGGCAAACACTTTCCATCTGTTCCAAATATTTCATGAATTCTCCATGTTGTGCTCCCCATGTAAGGAGCAGACTGCAGTGGTAAGGGGTGATTAAGTGGCTTGAACCCCTGTGATAAAGTGGCTAGCTGACTAACAGTGCCCTCCTGTGGCTGATGCATTAACCATGTCAATTACCGCCTTGCTCACAGATGAAGACGAATGGAGAGTTGCCTGCTCAGACAGGCTCCCTCTAACCTTGTTGATTCACAGCCTGAGTGCCAAATATGCACTGATAAATAAGCTCATTCAACAGCATGAGAGTTCATTAATAACACATAACCCAAGACCACAGCGTGTGGTCTCCGCCTTCAGCGTAGCCACAGGAGATGGAGGAAAAAGGGTGAAGATACGTACTTGGCAGAACCAGAGCCAGAGCTTTCTTCTGCCCAGCCACCCTGCCGCCGGGCCGGTTTAGGAGGAGGGCCCTGGAGGAGAAGAGAACTTTAATAGCAAACAGCTTCATTGAATACTCACTCACGTAGGAGATAAATAATTCATATTTGGAAGCATTCTGACTTTTATTGGGCTTTAATTTTGGAATACTATGTTTGTGTAACATATAGCGTTAATGGTCCAGTGTGTAGGATTTAGCAGGCCATATTGGCAGAAATGGAATATTGCATATGTATATTTTCTGAAAATAATAATTGTTGTGTTTTTGTTACCTTGGAATGAGCCGTATATATCTACACAGGGCGCAAGTATGGTCTACAGAGATCCCACTGTTACACCACCATGTTTCCACAGTAGCCCAGAGCGGACAAACTGAGCACTGGCTCTAGATAGGGTCATTCGAATTTTCTCATCGGCCACAGTAGTTAGAAGCGCCTCTGCAACAAGAGTGCTGGTGAAACACTGATTTTTTAAAGTGAAACTGTTTTATTCAATGTTTTTACTGGTTTAAATCATCAGGTCTGTTTGTTTAAGAGAGGAAGAGACCTCTGCTGATAATTTGGCTCTGGGTAAAAACCCTTCTGAACGTCTTGATCAGAAATAAGGTGAGCACACATTAGCAGGTGCTGGACAAGCGGCTGGTCTGTGATGTGCTAAACAGCATAGGAGAAACACTGATTTGCAACGTGAAACTGCTTTAATATGTGCTTTTATAGGTTTTACTCACCTGGCCCATTTGTTTTGGAGAGGTAGAGACCTCTGCGAATAATTCTTCTACGGGTAAAAACCTCCCCTGAACAATGAACACTCAAGGAATTCTTACTGCAACTAAGTAGCTGCAACCTGACCACTAGATGCCACTAAATCCCCCTAAATTTAACACACTGTTCCTTTAAGTTTTGCCATGATTACAAGGGTTATGTGTTGGATCAATACCTGTTTGACATGGTGGTGAATATTGTCAAAAGTGGAAATGTGCCAGTGGGCGGCTCTCTTGTCTACAACAGGAGAAGCAGACCCCTTAACTTAGCATAAATGTAAAAGAAAATAAAGTGCATGTTTACTGTCCAACTAAAGGTGTGGAGACCATTTAAACCAAAGTTCACTTCTAATCATGTGCTCCAATATTTTAGTTCTAATCAACCAAAAAGCTCATGTGCAGCAAACAATATGTCTGGTATGTGCTACACAGCGTCATCTATATGCGCTCCATTGTTTTGTTTATTATTATAGTTTTCAATACAGTCCATTTCCAGCACAGAACGTATGGAACAGAGTGTGGGAACTGCCCGGGCCCGTAAGTCTGACCCTTAAATAGATCCGCAGGAAAAAATGACCCTCTCCCTCTCATTCTTTGATTCTGAAAATAGTAAACTGAGTATGCATCTCGATCCTGAGACCGGGACCCTGAGACCAGCACTTGAATGAATGAATTCCTCAGAGCACACGAGGGTGGGCACTAGACAAATGAATTAGGCAAAAAAAAAAAGGCACAACATTTCTCATTACTAAATTGGGTCTGCAGAGGACAAAGTGCTCGTGAAGAATTTCTTTCGTTTATGATGAAAGAGGAAATAATCTTTCATGGCTGGTTCCTTCACCAAAGCCATTTATAAATCTGAATGTCACCATTAAGCAGGGCAGAGGGAGGGGGAGCCACTCTGCTCCGCTGTATATTACCATTAATCGAGAGAGCTGAGGCAGAACAAGCTCCCTCAACTTTGTGTAATTAGTAACTGTCTCTTTATTAAGAACAAAAGGGATTACAATAATGACAATTGAGTCATTTTCAGCAACATTAAAAAATTCCTTCAAGTGGTATGAAATCCCTCTGATGTTTAATGTTTGGTATTCTTGACAATGAGCAATCTTCATGAGAGACAAGATAGTAAGGTCAAGTGTCTTAGAGTATAATAAATTCATCCTGTGACAGTTATTTCATTCTACAAAAATGGAGAGGACCATAAGTGTCCTGAGAAACAAAACAAATCTGCGCCTCGAACTCTCCATGACCAAATATGAACCTCACAGTTGTAGTAAAATAGTTATGGCTGTTAAGGCAATTAGCTCAGCTCTCGTAGTTTCTAATTTAGGATTCTCTGATGGTCTCTAGGGCAGGGGACTTGTGGTGGCCAAGCCCTATGAGCCCATAAAAGCAAATGAGTCTTTGTTTAAAAGGATGTCAGGAATGTGACCAATCAGTTGGGTATTTTCGGCAGAAGAGGCCAGGGTTGATAAACGAAGACTGCAAATAAACCCACCCAGTCGCACGACACTCTGGAAAAATGTATTGCATGTGCACAGCAGGTCAGAGAGGGCGCGAGAATACTGGTTCATACATTAGGGAAGTTGGCCTGATTTGGGAAGATTAGCCTAAAGCAAAAGCATTGCTGGAATGTTTTGCTTTGGGAATGTTGGCTTGTTTACAGTTTGCCAATCCAGGAGACGTGACTGATTCCACAAATGCCAGCGATAGCGGAGTGAAATTATTTTCTTATATTTCAACTGTCGCTTCTGATTTGACTTCTCTCATATATGTTTGCCCTATATTTAGTCTAAACTTAGAACTCCAACGTGTTTTATAAGGCAGACTTCACTGAGAGAACTTTACTACATGTCTGCTGAGGCTTAACTGATTCATGTCACATTAGGCAGTATAAGGAGAGGATTTATGAAAACTGTTGGTCGAGTCATGGAGACTTTGCTTATGTAATCTGCTTGTTTTTCAATTAGACCATTTACAAGAGAACAATTACAAAGCTTTGTGACTCTAACGTTTGAAAGGGGTTTTAGAGCTTGTCTGCAGTAACACTTCAAAACACTACATGCAAGCACATCAGATCCAAAACACACAGGGCAATAAATGAAGAGCAGCTACAGTTTTGGAACAGTGACTGCTTTAAAACCTGCTCAAGTAGGAAAATGCCAACTCAAATGTCTCTGTATAAATAAGCACTCCATTAAAACTTTATACCATGTGTGGTCAAGCTGGTGCTACTGTGTATGCCGTAATATGAGAGGTAGTGAATTTTAACAGGCCTGGGTATCAAATCTAACCAGCTGATCTGAAGCAAACAGTTATGGTGACTCATGTTAAAAGACCAGTGTTTATGAAACAGAGACTACTGTAAATGGTATAAAGTTGATGTCTGGAGCAGTAGTAGCAGAAGCCATGCAAAGTCACTGTTTTTTTCATGCTACCTACCTCGTCGTCCTCCTGTGATTCATGTATGAGATAGAATCAAAATGCATAGCCATCAAGATTATTGTGAGGTGAAGTTACAACATGCAACTAACTGTATAATATCAGGTTCACATACTTCGGCCATTGAAGCAGATGTGGAAGACTTCCTCACATAACGAGAATCCTCAAATGATGATTGGTCTGCTGCAAGGCGAGCTCTCCGTCCAGACTTTGCAACCTGGGAAATGTGCAGAATTTTAAAATGGAAAATAGATTTTGATATCATAAAGCCAGAAGCTGGCACTTTCAACAACTACCTAAGACTGTGCGGTTTCGCTTTACTTCGACTGTGCCATCTAATGAGCCAACCAAATGTTGTCTGGATGGACTTCAAAATACAGTACATCAGCTTATTCCTCTTTCATGAACCAACCAAGTTGCTTTTGCTTTGCAATTTTTTACAACTTCCAGTTCTGTGAAGTCACGCTGTTTGGATGTGGTAGTGATTTTTTTATTTTTTGCATACAATAGGGGCATTATTCAAATAGTGAATATTATTTGACCGACTTTTCCTTGAAGAATGGAGGAACAACTCTACTGAGGAACCATGACTGCACTTTCAAAGTAGGCATTATTTTTAAGTGCTTTAAGCAAACAACAAAATGTTTTCAAAATAAAACACTTTTCCTGAAATTGATAGCAGGGTCATGAGCGGAAATTCCGGGAACACCCCCGTCATTTGAAGAAAACTGTTTTCTCAAGTGCTGCAAACTCAAATTTCCCTACCATGTTAAGGTCTGGGAATTAAATATGTCATACCTCGCTGACATATCAGAATTTCCCTTTGTGGTAAGCAGTAGTAGTAGTATCAATATGACATTGTATGTTGGTCAAGGAGAATAAATGAGAAGGGAAGTTGAACAGTTTAACGAAACATCTGACAATGCAGTACAAGATGGAAGAAGCGCATTAATCCTTTGCAGGGTCAGTGGTCAATGGAGGTGTAAAATGAAGATAAAAAAAGGTTGAGAATTCATTCTGAATTGTAGCACTGTACTTTAAAATGTTACTTATGTGACAAAGCCGTTAGGCAATGTTTCTCTGTATTATTTTCATTCATATTGTGAGGGAAATTTTGAAGTTACAAATAGCACTGCAATATTGTCTGCTGTGAACCAAGATAAGTTGAGTGTAATGCAAATAATTTAAAGCAAGGGTTTTAGCACAATAAAAACCAAGAACCAACCCTAAGAACCAACAAACAGGGAGGTCAAAGTACCCACCGAAGTAACTGTTAAGCATCCTATCTGACTGCAGTAAGTCAGAGCAGCAGTAAAGTTCAAACATAACTGAATTGCTTTTAATGAAGAAAGATGGTGATAGTAATTGGTATGCAGTACAAGTACACCAGAATATGTTCGTTTCGTTTTAGTTTTTCTATGGAGTAATTACAGACGTTCAGCAAGAGTTGCAAATGACCAAATGGTTAACTTTGCACAGCATGTGCAAAACATAGAGCTGTGCATGTCGGGAAATTTCGGTTAGCATGGCTAACTACAATGTTAGCTAACGTTATATACTTTCAAACAAACCTTCCTACTGCCGTTGCACAAAGGCGGTAAAAGATAATATCTCTTTGCTAATAAAAGTTAGGTGAAATAGTTATCTCATTCACTGACTAGCTAATACTAATGTTTACATGATCTTAATAGCTATGTAGCTAAGTAGCTAGCAGCTAGCCTCGTAGCTCCTATATAGCATGCTCCCAGCTCCATTTACAGCGCACAAACTTCACCCTATGACTGCCCCCGTTCCCTTACTGCATTCTCGGCGATTTTAATGACTCACTTACATTTTTTACCGCTCCAGCCTCTCCGAGCTGGAAGTTATCCTCCATTTCTCTCCTCCTTGCTAGCACTGTGGCAGCAGCGTCTTCCTGGTTATCAACAAGCGTCACATAGCAACGCTCCCCATGGTAACGCCAATCAGAAGGACGGTTCGAGTCCCAGTCAATCGCCAGGAGGTCGAGTCAGTAAGTAAATAAACAAATAAATAGGCTACATAGAAATAGAGTACATAAAAAGTATTTTTGACAAATAGACTGTTAGAGCTGCTGTTGCTGCGGAGTAAGGTGACTATAAATGTCCCTAAAAATCCCCAGTTTGTTTAACAGGCAGGAGCTCCCCATTATATGTTAATTTATTTTTAACAGTCTTCCCCATTTGTGTCTTTCTTGGTTGTTTTGTGTCTCTTTGTGGTTGTTTTGAGTCTCTATGCAGTTCATTGGGGTGGGGGGGGTGGTGGGGGGGGGGTCCCTGACATGTCTGACCCCTGGGCCTGTGCCTGGTAGTTCCGTTCAGGGGTCATGGAAATTTAAAAATATTTCTATGGGAGGGATAGAAAAATGTTATCTAAACAGTCAGACTTTCTATCCCACAACTACTACGCCTTTGCCATTTTTTTCTCCCTCATCCATAATCAAATAGAGCCCCATCACTTTATCTCATCTACTGCAGTGGCCTGCCAGTTAAGATGGGACCCGAAGTTCCCACAGACGTCCACTAGATGTCGCTGTTCTGCATGTTTTATGTCACTGCAGAGGGAGCAGCTGAACGGTAGCAGCATCCAGCGGGCCACAGCAGCTGGCTGTGCTCCCTGTGCACCTCCAAGATCTACTTTGTTAACTTTGGCCTTCATTCTGCATTTGAGTTTCCTCCAAAACTTTATTTTGGATGTGGTCAATACTGCCTAAGGACTTATAAAAGTCCACTCAATGACCCCTTAGTCAAGCTAAGGGTCCTTAATTGATGGAAATTTATGAGCACACAGCAACACATTTAACGTCAGTCTTATTCCTCCAATACAAATGGCATTTATCTTCTTCATCCACGGGCAGAAAGTAAACATATTACATCGACAAATCAGTGTTTTCTTCTTTACTCGAGAGCCACTCTTGCGAAATCTCACATTGCCCAATATTAGGCACATTTTCTGAACTTCGACAACATGAAAATCGAAGTCTCATTAAATGCATTTCAGAATAGGACAGATCTCATTGTCCGAAACGAGGCTATTACTTGTTGCCCCTCCCTCTGAAACGTCACAGCTTGTGAGTATAAAGTATGAGGGAGAGTGGAGAGTGAAGTGTGTTTGAGGCTGGACAGCAGAGAGTGAGCATAGAGGCGCACTGGCTCCAAAAGCACAAGTGGATGGAAAGAGCTCAATGCAATGGAGAAACTGAACCGCGGCGCAGAGATCGGTGCTCTGTAAAACTCAGGAAGAAGAGAAGAGGTGCTTGCATGAGATAAGAGGGAATGAAGAGTAGAATAAAGAGTTTTAATGAAGAGTTGAGATTGTTTTTCTCCAAAATGGCACGGATTTGCTCCCATGCAAATGCGCATTTTGCAAAGATGACATAGCACTTGAGAAAATGGGATTCCTCCAGGAACAGAACTCACTCACGACCTGAATGAAAAGAGAAAAGGGATTCTATTCAAATCGGAATTTAGTTTGGTTTGTTTTTTCTTCTTGTACTTGACAAGCCTCGGTTGTGAGTGAAAGCAGAGTGAAATATGAATCTGGGAAAGGCAATTCTGTTTTTCCTCCTCTCAAATTGTGTGACAATGACTTTGTCGCTATCCACTTGCACCACTGTGGACATCGACCACATAAAGAAAAAGAGAGTAGAGGCGGTCCGGGGACAGATTCTCAGTAAACTCCGGCTGACCAGTCCGCCTCAAACAACAGGTCCAAGTCAAGTACCGTTTCAGGTCCTGGCCCTTTATAACAGCACCAAGGAGCTCATTGAGGAGCTGGGAAGAGACAGGCACCAGAGTTGTGGACAGGATAACACGGAGACTGAGTACTATGCCAAAGAGATTTACAAGTTCAACATGATCAATGGTCCGCCAGAACACAGTAAGTTTATTGTTTTTGATCAAGGGTTTCTTTCGCAACTCAACCATTAAACTACAGCCCGTGTATGCTCTAGATGTGTGTGGTTGAAAAATAAAGGGTGGAGTAATTATTTTATGATTGGAACGATTTTTTGTTTTGCCAGTGCGCCATGCAGCCAACATTTTTAGACGTAGATGCCCAAGCTTGATCCAAATACCAAACTTGTGCAGATCTACTATAAACCTGTATCTGCTCTCGATACAAAATGATTAGAGGTGAGGCAACAATGTCAAAAACAGGGATCTGATTTTTCCAGCTAGCGTTAAGTCCACTCGTGTCTGTGCAGCCTTTACGCACAGACGCGCCTGTGAGCAGTGGAGCGGCGCGCAAAGGAGAGGGCAAAGTAAACAGTCTAATTGGAATGAGCACCATTCCTCATACATACCTCACACCAAAGCCATGGGAACTCCAGCCTAAGTCTGACACATTCCTAAGCGGGGAAAATTCTCAGGCAGTTAAGTCTAGTATTTATTGCCAACTCCAATACCTCATTTCCATTTTCTGGCCGTGAGTTTCCCAATATTTTTCATCCAGTGTTACGACTCTCTCACTGCTATTTCCCCACTATTCCTTTCTAGTAGCAAGGAGCTGAGCTCTGTGTTATGATCTAATTCCCTTGTTCATCCATATTGGTATTTCCTGTATAAACTATGGTCCATTGATTGTTCCAGAAACTAGAAACAGAAGCTCGCTGAGCAGCAGATTCTGCAGAGAAAGTCACTTTTTAAGTGGAAGAGTTGGACTGGTGCCTGTTCACGGTCAGAGGCCGCTTAGTGCACGGTGTTACCATTTTAAAATCAACAGGTGTTTATGCTGTGCTGTGACACTAAGCAGAGCCTCTGCCGGTTCCAGCATAAGTCCTGAATCAAATCCATTTCACAGGTCCCACAAAGTGCTTCTGACACTCAAAATACACAGCTCGGGGTTTATCCACTGGTCAGAGGTAGCCAGAGCTCCCAAAACAAATAGAGGTCTAAGGAGTGGGATCAGTGATGGCCAGGTGCCCAGGACACATCACGCTGGTCTCATACTGTAGGCCATACTGTAGGTGATAATACAAGATGTGAACTTGACTTGCTGCTGGCAACACTTTCTGCACTTAACAGCCTATCCACGAAGGATATTAGGAAATTAACACAAGGTGCCAACATACATTAATTAGCACTTTTCTCTCCCTTTTCCATTCTGTAATTTTAAAGGGAGCGGGGACATGTTGCAGTGTATAGGAACATAACGTCTGTCACCTTGATAATTTTGCAGTGTAGTTCATTTTCATTCCTGCTGGATATAATGAGTTTTACATTCACCGTTTTCTGGAAGGTGGGAGTGTTTGGGAATAAGGTCAAGTTTTGCTTTTTTTCATGCCCAGTTAAAAAGTTAAACAGAAACTTTTCTGTCATACTTTAATGCGCCACTTGCTCCAGACTACTTTTCCTAGCCACTACTACTAATGCAAATCAAGGTATTTGCCATTTATGACTAGATGAAGCATAATTGAGACTGGGCAGCAGTAGATCTTTCTTTTTCTGGTGCATCAGAAGGCCAGTGTGGCTCATTATATCATCGTAAACCAAATACTGACATAACCGAGCTGAATGACGACCTTTGGCACAATAACATTCTTCGAATCCACTGACTCTTAAATTAGAAAGATCGTGCCTTGCACACTGAAGCATGCAGTTTCTGTGAAATTTCAAGCCAATCATTGACTCAGTGTCGGGTCAGTAAAAAATGAGGACTAGCGCTGAGGACAGCAGGGTATCTGATATATGGGATAGTAGAAAGATGATGTCATCTGAACAAACAGAGACAGAGGTCTTTGGCCTGTTCCCAAAGAAACAGCATCTCCCCCCCAACTCCCACGCCTTTACCATTTTTGCTTCCTCATCCCTAATCAAGTGGAAAAAAAGTTGTTTTTCAACTTCAGAGCTGAGCTGCATCACATTATCTCATCTGCTGTAGTGGCCTGCCACAACAAGACACAGGGAAATGCTTCTCTGATACATAGGAAGCATTTGAAATCTGTTTATTATATCCACAGTCTGTGTCATGGGTAAGTGAAAATCAAACCATAGCAGCATGATGCAAACCTATTCTAATTTCAGATACTGCCATTTCACTAGATAATAGAGCCAATCGACTACATTCCCAAAGAATTTCTGTTGTCCTCCATGAGACCTAGACACCTCAGCAGCTGGCTAGCACCTGCTGCCTTATGCTTCCTATTTCCTTTGTTTACCTCTACAAAGCTCTGGAGAGACTGACATCACGGACAATCCTCCGGGCAAAAGGGCAAAAAGAGGTGATTCCTGAGAGTTTTTTTTTTTCTTCTTTTATCAGGATGCCTCTGTGTCAGGAGAGGATCCCAGACACTGGAGGGTGAGCATGTGTCAGGGTGCGAGGCGTGGATGATAGCGTCTGGGCGAGGCACTTTATGTGGAGCTTTACAACAGAGCTATTCAAACGTCTGTTCCCCAGGCCTTCCTGAATAACTTTGCCACTAAATCCCTCATTTAAAGCCCATTTATTTTCAGATTCATTGAGTGATAATGCAAGCGTGAGATCAACTGCATTATTTTGTTCCCCAGGCTTTTTCATGGGACACTTTTGCAGGCATGTTAATAATAATGTTTTGCAGTAAATCTAAATTCTCTAATTAGAATCTGATTACAGAACAGTGTCTGGTTTAACTGAATCAGTAGTCAGAACAGTAGATCTGATTTGCTTAGTTTCAAAGGGTTGAGAAGATTTAAAATAATATTCAACATCAAAGTTTCCGATAGAAAAACGACCCTGGTGAAGCTTACTGACATAAATCCATGCTGCTTCAGGTTCTTTACAGGTTACACCTATGTCAGCATCCTGACACTCAGTCTTAGTAGCTACCATCTAAAAAATGGTGGGGGTCAGAAAATTGGTGAATGTATTTCATTTTAATTATGCAAGCAATCCCCTCCACTTACCAACATGGAACAAATTACCTTTCAGACCCTTGGCAAAAATAAGCCATAATGTGAAATCCACCTAAAACCATTGCAATGGGAAAAATGAGGTCATCCAAAAGGAAACCAAAGACTTGATTAGAATTTCAAATCTCCCCTCGAAGTGGGGCTTTCCACCTTCTGTGGGGGAGGCAGAGAGGTGGGGGGAGACGGAGCAGTGAGTGAGGGGAGGAAAAGGCTACTGAGGTTTCCTCCTTATAGATTGTGTGGAAACACTGGACAGATATCTGGCTGGGGATGAATGCTGAAAAGGTCACCTATAAATAGGGAAAGTTGAAAAAAAAAACTTTGTGGAAATATCAGATAATGACTGGGAGGACACTGAAATAGGATTATGGGTCAAATGAAGTACAGATACTTGGAGATGTGCAAGTTCCTTTTGCATGACACAGAAACAACTGAACTTCTTAGTTTCCATTCGTCCCGAAACAGCTCGAGGTGCAAATCAGCTAAAGGTGCAATGCCCCTTTCAACCACCAGCAAATCTGAGGCTTGGTAATAAAGTTTAAGCTTGGGGTAATAAATTAGCCATGGCTTGGCTGTAAATGACTGTTTCCATTTGGCCCATAAAAAGTTTGCTATGTGCTTGTTTTGCTCAACACTGCATGTGCTTGGCCTGTTAAAATAATAAACTGTTCAATGGTATTATGGTATAAGAAGGGGAAAGGCTACAATGCAACAGGAAGCTTTTTACATAGAATGACAATAAGGCAATTTATTTAGTGAATTCTGCCAAAGGTCAGTGTACAATAACAGACACCATGCATGTAGCAAGTTATTACTTGTCAAGCATGCACTTACTATCACCAAAGAGTCGCCCTCCTTTATAGTTTCTCAGGTATTGTTCTGCTGCAGCACGTGAGCCCACATGTTCCCAGCTAAACCTCCTGGTTCCAGGGAATACTTGGCTTTTGGCCGAGCCCCTCGGAACACCTGTTGGGCCCATGAGCTGGTGGGAGGAGGAGGAGCACACTGCCGTCCCACTGCAGCCTGCTCCACCACCACATGGGACATTTGGTTTTCATTTCATGACTTCAACTTGTTGCTAACTCGGACCGCACAAAGTATAAGCAGATGGTCCGCGGTAATGGCCCACGTCTCTCTGGAATTGAGTAGAAATAGTTAAAAAAAATAAAAGCTTTGTTTTCATCTGCAAACCATCTAAACGTGTAGAGGGGAATCCTCTGCAAAAAGCTTATCAATAATCAGAAGGTAAACATGTCCACCCCTGTAAGGATGTCAGTGGAAAACAGGCATTGATAACACGTGCACAGTGAGGTAACAGATGGATGGGTGCTTTAAAGGATTCTGATAAAAGAAACAATGAGCTTTCCAATCTGATCTTTTTTAATAGATATTTTGATAACATCTTTAAAGCCACTGTTGAGTCATCATTTCCACTTTTGCTGCAGATGACCTCCCCTACTGCCCTAAGGGTATCACCTCCAAGGTATTCCGCTTCAACGTCTCCACGATGGAGAAGAACTCTACCAACTTATTCCGGGCCGAGTTTAGAGCCCTGCGGACCCCCAACGCCGGCGCCAAGAGAAACGAACAGAGGATTGAGCTCTACCAGGTGTGTGTGTGTGTGTGTGTGTTTGATCTGACCGTTCATTTCCACTGTTAGCAGAGCGCAGGAGGGTAATGTGCTCTACTTCTCTCAGAAGGCCTGTGTAGGTCAGCGAGAAAGATGAAAACATTTATATTAGGGTGTCCAACTCCCTCTCTCCTCTTTTCATGTGCTGATCATTATTCCATGTGCTTACAGTCAAATGGATTCTACGTTAGCACAAATTTAAGAGCTTGCACAGCCATCTTTAAGAAACTCGAGATTACCATTCAACAGTTTCTTCTTTCTTTGCTGTCGATCTCAGAGCAGTTGTGCATCCATGTTAGATCAAGTAAGGTGTTTTGCTTCTAGCAGGGGGTTTATAGCTCTGCACCTGCACTGGTGTGTTTATGAGATTTTTTTTGTGTGTGAAAGCATGGATCTGTTAGATGTCTGTGTGTGGGGTGGCAAGGATGGATTTTTTTTTTTTGTTCGGTTTCCTCATTAATCTCCCGTGAGAGACTAGGAGTAATGATCAGGTTCCAACATTTCCTGCCAGAGAGACAAGCGTCTCCGGACTGCATACCGCCTCTGAGGCAACGCTCTGGCCAGAGCTGAATACAGACTGTCAGGCCCTCAGATTGTTTCCAGGGGCCTAGGAGGAGATAGAGGCAGGGTCACCCACCGGGGGAGTAAATGGAGCTGCTCACTCGCCCCCACACTTTTCAGGCTAGAGTTGATTGGCAGAGGGCTGACGCTGGCCCCTCGTTCCCACAGGAAGACAGATTAGATGCTGACAATGTTCAGGAACCCGGTTATCCATAGCACTGCTGTGGGGCTCGGTGGTCATACCCACCACCCAAACACACACACACATTTCTCACTACAGATAAACACCTTTGTTCAGAGGGTTGCTGATGGAGATAGGAATGTCTGAGCTACACGGCTGCATTTTCCTCCATCGTCAGTTTTGTTCATTTGGGGCCTTGACATGAAAACGCAGTTAGGACATGAATGCCCTTGGAGATACCTGTAGCCCTACTTTTTTTTCCTGCACTGTGTGACATTGCATCTATGAGCCCAGCTTAAATCAAAGTTTGAACTGCTGACGTGAAGGACAGCCAGGTTCTCATTGGCAGGAGGGTAACACGCAGGCATTAACTTGCAAAATGGGGATATCAACACAGGGAGTCACTTTTTCCATGAAGAGTAGACATTTGGCCCAAGGCATCCTGGAGAGTCTGGCTCAGAGAGACAGCTCTGGTTCTGTGTGTGTGTGTGTGTGTGTGTGTGTGTGTGAGAGAGAGAGAAAGAGAGAGTGTGTGTGTGTGTGTGTGTGTGTGAGAAAGAAAAAGAGTTTATGCAGCTGGGTCACATTTTCATCTTTCCTCGCAGATCCTCCAGAAAGACGACCCCAAAGCCAAACAGCGCTACATTGGGGGCAAGAATGTCCTGACCAAGGGAACGCCTGAGTGGGTCTCTTTTGATGTGACAGAGACAGTGAGAGAGTGGCTGATGTACCGACGTGAGTGGGACACCTCAGATTTTCCCTGCACCTTATTACACATCCTGCCAAATAGCGCTGGTTCATTCAAAATGAAGCATAACGGCCTCAGGGGAAAATGTCAGCCCCTTACATCCCCCTGCTCTTGTTTCCCTCAGAGACCAATCTGGGCCTGGAGATTAGCGTGCACTGTCCCTGCCACACTTTCAGGCCTAATGGTGACATCATCGAGAACGCCAATGAGGTGCTAGAGGTCAAGTTCAAAGGTGAGACTGCATTTAATACCTCAGTAATGTGGAAGAAACTCAGATGGTTTGGATTTGTATCAGTGAGCTTTGCTGTTTTTCCTACAGCTTGTTAAGAATTAAATTTAAGGTGGTATCATAAGGTGCTGAAAAGGATATTGCCAAAGTTCAAATTGGCAAACAGCCAAACAAATTTATGCAAACCTCTGTGAGGATGGGAGAAAAAAGGATGTCTAAAGCAAGGATGGCATGTAAGAAAGAAAACGATTTGTAAAAAATGTTGAAAACGGATGTTCGCACCGTCTGTTCCTCAGTTTATGGCATGCAACTACATAATGCAAAAGGAAGTGTTTGACATATTTGTTTTCTTGCTGGTGCACAGGCATGAGAGTGGTATCCCTCTTCTCATCTTACTCACAGTAAGAAAGCAGAAGAACATGTTTCCCAAAATGTCAAACTAATTAGAAATATCTTGCATATCTCTCTCCTAGATTTTTCAAACGTTTTCCGCTTTCATCACGTTCAGCTAAATCGGGAATCAATAACTCCAGCATCTTCAAGTATTCTACTCTGATTAAATTCTTCCCGACCCAGTCTCAGTCTTGCCTGGGGGTGGCTGGGGTGGGGGTGGAAGGGGGTCCTATGGCCAGACTGTGGTCTGTCGCTAAGTCTGTATTTGGTCTGGATTGTTCTCTGCTTTTGATCTCTCACAGCGAAAAAGATGGTCTGCCAGTTTGTATTCACGATCAAAAGCCAGATAACATTCAGGTCTGTTTGATTTGTGTTTGATTCGTCTAATGTTCCAGATAGGCATCTTGTGTTTGTTGAAAATTTTTGTTTCATTGTGATTGCGCTATTGAGGAAGTGCTGGTTTTGGGATGATTTGCATTAGTGGGTCTCAGGACCACTTTATTCTAGGAGTTTGTTTTGGGCTCCAGGTTTAGTTTATAGTGCCTGTTTCAGATATTTCCATTAGCCATACTTATATCTGAGCTATTAGTTATTATTTAAACATATTAACAGAGACTATTGGCACGCACTGGCTGATGTCCTTCTGATAATGTGGTCCAACAAACAGGGCCGCTGTAAGACATCTCAGCTGGTGTTGCTATGTTGGTTGAGTGGACTCTATACTTTACCTCTATGAACTGCAGAGGATTTATCGAAAGTCCAAACATTTTAAATTAAACTCTAATGTGCATGTCTATGTTTTGTTTGTGTACAAAAGGCTTAACAGACCCTTTGTTCCATTGTGCACCGCCAGATGAAAGATACCCAAACTGTTGATTATGTCTCTTATTGTTAGGGTAAGATCTAGTGCAGTGCTTCCTGGGATGAATAAGAATCTGGTTATGATACAATAGCACTTACAATACTCTTCTTATTATGCGAATAGTCTAAAAAAAGTTCCTTTTGATCCAGTCATCAACATGTTTCTCAAACCTATTGAGGTCTTTTTGGTAAGATAATGGGTTTCCTTTCTAAGAGGAAGAGAGAGACACAGAGCATGGGAATACAATTGATCTGGTATCTCACTTAGCACTGGGGCCCCCGGGCCCTTGGCCCTGGGAACACTCCTGACTGGCTTGGCCACAAGGAATGTGCTGCCACGGCGCTCAGACGCTTGGCCCCGAATTAAAGAGGGGCGTACATATCCAACAGCAGCATCTCTCCTGAGATATCCACTGCTTTAGCTATCAGGGGTAGATTGGATGAGCAGACACAGGCCCAGGGGGGAGAACAGAGGAAAGAAGGAAGTTAGGGACCAGTGTTGAATAAGGAGAAGGATGAAAAGTGAGCCAAAACTGAGTGAAGCCCTTCCTGGATATTACAGTATCCTTCTGTAAAAGTTACAGTTGACTACGCTGATCAGAGTTAAAGTTGTGGTTCCTCTGAAGTCAGCTCTTGAAGACATCTTTACAGTTCTCAGAAAACCTGCTGTATTTCTGCTGTGTATAGTTTTCCTTCCAGACTAACTGACTGTCTCCTGCAGGTATGGAAGCAGAGTTTGACGAACTGAGCCGTGTGAAAAAACAAAAGGAGCAGCTCTACCCCCACCTCATCCTCATGATGCTCCCTCCCCACAGGCTGGATGCCCAATCCTCCTCCCGCAGGCGCAAGCGGGCACTTGACACCAATTACTGCTTCAAGTAAGACACACTTCCTCGCTCTGGAAAATGTAATGCACTGCTTGGACTATTGTCTTTCACTGTAAAATAATTTCCGTGGCTGCACCTGTGCTGCCAGTTTTGGAGATCTGAACACTGGGTTAGTTTAAATACTGCAAATAAAGAACGGTAGAAAATAAAGTAGAACGTCAGCAGAGGCAACATGAAATGGAAATATCAGCTGTCAGATCTCAAAAAGATGGCAGAAAAGAAGAGTATGTGGGCACAGAATACACAAAATAAGCTTGTTAATCACCTAGACGAGCATGACAGAGGTATTAGTCGATACAAGTCGGGATCTGTCCCAGTACTAGCAAACGCCACCTCCTCTTACACGCCGTCTCCTCAGCTTTGGATTTCCTCTGACAGGCAGCACCAGAGACACCTGGGCTGACTCCAAGAGGGAAAATAAGGGCACACCTAAGAGTGGAATTTCTGAACCTCACTCTCATCTCTGGCTGTGAGCCTATAGGCAGGAAAATGTATATGTCTCTTTAAAACGACACGTTACCTGTGAGATGAAGTGAGTGTAATCCTCTGTCCTCTCTTGTCTGCAGCAATTATGAGGAGAACTGCTGTGTGCGACCACTATATATTAATTTCCGGCAGGATCTGGGCTGGAGGTGGATCCATCAGCCTGAAGGGTACTATGCTAACTTCTGCTCTGGTCCCTGTCCTTACCTACGCAGCGCAGACACCACCCACAGCTCGGTGAGACAACACATTGAAGGAACACTTTGGGTGTTTTGAAGTAGGGCTGCATGAAGTACTTATCCATAGTCAGTACTGGCGCTGAAGCTAGGCCATGTAATGCTGTGGATGGGGGTAGCAGCAAAATGTATTTTAGCCACCCAAAAAATTAATGTCAGTTTAATTGTACATTATATCTAGAATATTTTCATCATTTTACCTTGCCATCAGACAAAAATTTCTGTCAGGGACCCAAAGCTGTTGTATCGCTCTCTTCAAAGCCAAACTCCACAGAGAAAAACAGTAATTTAACATCTCTGAACACAGGAGCTGCTGGTCTACTGCTGCCTCGATCAGTTATTTTCTTTGTGTTATTGTGTGACTTTGGCGTTTAAAGGATTAGTTCGGATTCACCAAAGTCACACATTAACACAAACAAACTAGCCGATCAAGGGAGCGGTAGTCCAGCAGCTCCCCTGTTCAGCAAGCTAAAATTACTGTTTTTTCCAATGGAGTCTGGTGGCTTTGAACAAAACATAGATAACAGCTTTAGTTCCCCATCAGAAGGGCTGTCTGACAGCGTTAAAACACTGAAAATGTTCTAAATATAGTGTACACCTAAACTGATTCCTTAGGTGGCTAAAATATGTTTTGCTGCTGCCCCTGTCCACAAAAGTGACGGTACTCCTGCATGCTTCTCCAAACTGGGGTCGTGCTGACCACCATCTACTGTAGTTAATAAACTGACTCTGGATAAGTACCTCATACAACCCCACTTCAAAAAATTTGAACTACCCCTTTAAAGTTGTGAATCTGTTTGGGAAAACATGGTTGCTGATCCCCATTGCCTTCTCCTCTTTCTCCCAAAGCTGCTGAGCCTATACAACACCTTGAACCCTGAAGCATCCGCCTCACCCTGCTGTGTTCCTCAGGACTTGGAGCCCCTCACCATCCTCTACTACGTGGGTCGCTCCCCTAAAGTTGAGCAGCTCTCCAACATGGTCGTAAAGTCCTGCAAGTGCAGCTAAACTTCAGGGCTCTGGGGCCCGGCGAGAGACGTGGGGATGTGGCGGCTCCCAGCATTACTCAGGGGCGGGTATGAGGGGTTAGAGGGGGCGCGGTACACTTTGCCCTCCATGAGTACCTCCGACCCCTGCTTCAGCCTTACCCGAGCCCTCTCTCTCACAAAAAGATAAAAGATGCGGTCCACCACTCTGCTCACAATCATCGGCAGCATTTACCAAGAAGACTTGTCAAACACCACTCCACTAATGGCACTCTCAAACCCATCAGACCTCTTCAGCAATCGCCTTTTTTTGACATCAGTGTTTCTCATGTTTTTTTTTTTTTTTCATATTCCAGCATTTTTGAACAGCCTGTACCTCAGTGTTACATAACCGGAGGAACAGAACAATAATTGCCTTTCAATGACCACTGCATTCTTACGGACATTAAATAATTGCAGTCAAACAGAGAAAATGACTGAGAATGCAGACTGAGCTCAGCATAATAGGAATACGTCAAAGAGGGTGAAACTAAAACGATTGTTTGTTGAGAGCAAACACATCCCTCGGCTCTGACGCACAGGACACTTTCAAATGTCCGAGCTGGAAACCAACGCTGTGCACGCCGCAGCTCCCTACACTGTTTGTTTAGGATAAAAATGCTGTTGAATGAAAAATGACATTAGGAAAAAAAAAAAGAAAACATGCTGGAAACCAACGTTTATTTCAAAGTAGTATTTCCATGGTTATGTTTACCTCTGTAATACAACAGGATGGGGATTCCAGGGATCGTTTTGTTTTAAAGTGAAGCCTTTCTGTTGTATGAGACGACGTATGTCACTAAGTGAACACTTAACTAGATCACGAACTGTAAATGTTTTTTTCTTATTACTCTTGGAAACACCTTTTTTTTAATTAAACATGGACAGTTGGATAGAATTGTTCTAATTTCATTATTGTTGGGAGTTCTTCTGTTTGCGTTAAGTACTTTAGAGCACTTTATTCTAAAGGGTAATACGGTAAATTTAGGTGACCAAAGTGAAGAAATCCAGTGAGTGACAACTTCCAGTGTACAGTATGTGTGGTGAACAAATACATTTACTGACGTGATCAGCATGTTTTAATGTTTTCTACGTATTCATTTCAGTGTTGTTGGATACAGACTGCCGAAACGATTCCAAAAATATTACATTTCATGCTTGTGTGTTGTAAACAATCAGCGACAAAACAGATTAAATGATCAGACTGTAAACAACTTTGTATCGCCACAAGAGAATTGGAGTCTACCATTGGATTTTTGTAACACAGCATGCACTGGCATAGTAAAGTAGCAGTAAATCCACAACAACATCAATCACTACAAAAAAATAACATAAAATCCAGTTCTGTTTTACTGCATTGAAACGACAATCTGTGCAAAATCCCTCTGATAATAACCACCATTTGATATGACAAAAACATGCATGACATTCAAGTATTTCTGCCAAAGTCGTCATAAACATATGCTGAATCTATTGATATATAACAGAGATTTTTTTTATTCTGTTAACACGCCCTGAGTGAACTCGCTATAAGGTCCCAAGCAACAGAATATCCACCAGGATATTGGTCTGCTGGTGCAGCATTAACCTCCATTCTAGGCAAGGCTGTGCATAACCATAATTCCTCTTTGTGTTATGCTTTGAGCTACAGAAATGGCCAAACAGGCCTTTTGGTGGACAATGTACAATAAATAAATACTAATGCAATAATTTACTTATTAAACCAAAAACATTACATTTGGTCCATCCAAGGAGAACAACACCAACATCTCAACAGTTTACAGGAATAATCACAAGCCAGCTGTTTTCTTGATATAAAACTTAAACCTCCTGGCAACAGTGTTGCATCATCCTTGCAACAACCAATCATATTTAAGCTCCTTTTTTAAAGCCTACAAGCAAAGGATGCCATAGTTAAACACATCCTTAGGCAATGACCATAGAGTATTATTTGGCAACAACTTGGCTTCCAACAAGGATCAGGAGTTGGAGTGTTTTAATGCCAGAAGCCACTCATGAAAGGCAGCAAGATGAGACGCTGCTCAGGCAACTAATTACCAAACCCCCATCTCACCTGCTTGTATAACTAAGGAAGAGAAAAAAAGCAGTGCACATTCTACCACATGAATAAAATGTTGAATCCTGTAGTTAAAATGCCACCAGGGCATTGAAGAGCCATCTGCTGAAGGCTATCTGTCAGTGAAATCTTTCTGTGGCATCGGTAGCATGGAGAGAATGAGGGCGGACAACTGTTGGGATGTGTGCATGTAGCCAAGTGGGTGGAGGGGAGGGGGGGGGAGGAGCTGAAAAGGCCAACTGATGTTGAGCTGAGCAAACAAAATCCCAACCTGCGTCAAGGCTGGGCATTCCTGGCCTTGCAGACTATCCTCTCGCATGTCTGCGGCTGTATCAGAGAGAAATTAATAGGACCCTGTTCGATGTCTGGCATGCTTTCATCTGTTGCTGTTGTCCTTTCCCAGAATACACCTCTGTGAGGATGTAGTTACATGCAGAGACACCTGTCAGGCCGGCAAAGGGGCAGGACGTGCCTCTGGTCGCTTTCATGTCATCTGTGACCGGGTTCCTGGCCCTGGAGCAGCTTGCGGTACACAGAAAGACCTGGGAAGCAATGGATGAAAGGAAAATAAATAAAAAGAGGTACAAGGGCAGCACAAGGTTTTTCCCCACAGCACCCACGTGTGCACAAACAGAAATATGAAGGTCAAACCTGAAAGAGTTTTACTTCAAGGTTCCTACGGCCAAAGGCAAGTTAGATTTACGACTAAAAGACTTTTTAATGCCACTTGGAATAAAACTCAAGATCAATTTTATAGTACAAAACATGAAAGGACATCAATTACTTAGGGTTAGGGACAATTTTGCCCAAATGTTTATTGTAACATAAAAGATGACCTTTTTGTCTCATGGCGGAGACAAGGGTTGAACAGAACTGGCGTTTGTTGATGACTTTGTTTGCTGATTTTTTTGTTTCTCACTCTGCATGTGAGATTCCACTGCCTTGATTTTGATTTTGGTGAGTTTGGAAAACATTTTGCATAAGGTACGCAGAGTCTCATATGCATTGTCTTGTAATGGGCTCAGCAATGCAACAAAATCTTGGTTAAACAGCCAAATTTCATCAAATTTGCACTTCCACGTGTCATCCAGGGTGCAGTGACAGCCAGAAAGAAAATATGAGTGTTGTTGGTTCCGCTCTCCTGATCTGGGTGATGTTAATCCAAGAGGCATTCTGTAAATTATTTTTTTAAAATGTTACCAGTTATTATGAGATTTTTTTTATATTGAAACATCTAAAAAAAACTATTTATGAAATCATATCTCCCATGCCTTAGCATTTTTTAAACCTTTGAAAGATTGATTTAAGACATTTTGACACTAAAAGCATTCAATGCCTTTTAAGTTTTACTAAAGATCCACAGGAACCCTGTTCAAAAGGGCACACTAAAACTAGGGCTGGGCAATATATAGTGATATTAAATCTATATCGTGATTAGATTAGATTAGATTAGATTAGATTGTGGACATTGTAATATTGTCAGTGCTGCCTTTTCCTGATTTTAAATGCTGCATCACAGTAAAGTGATTTAATTTTCTGAATTTACCAGACTGTTCTACCTGTTCCATTATTTTGCCTTAACCTAATTGACCCTTTGCTAAGTCCCGCCCCTGGACACAGACTGGCCAATCATAACGTAGCATCGGGCTGGCTCAGACCAGGGTCAGATAACAACAACACAGCTGTGCTCCATTGACTCTAATGCAATCGTTTCAGATTTCCTTCATTTTCAGGCTGGTTTTGTGGATTTGGAGCTAAATGTTGTGCCTGGGGCACGTCGTGTATTAATGATACCTGGAAAGGTTGGAAAAAGATATACGTTTCTTCCCTGTTCCGAAACCAAAATCAAACCCTGAAAAGTGTAGGGTTAGCTAGCTAAGCTACAGAAGATATAGTCTACTGAATGTATACACATGCTGCTTTTGCTTTTTAATGATTATAACAGTGACAAAAAGGCCGACCCTGCTGTACAGGAACCAGTGAAGGGAAGCAGGGAAACTTTGCTGATATTGAACCAGCTGTGTGTCATCACATTGTGCGCAGATGAATGTTGTTTGACTTCCTAACACCGTTCATCTGCACATACTGCGATGACACACAGCTGGTTCAGTATCGGCAAAGTATCCCTTTATATTCATTGTCTTCTGTGGCGATCAGCAGTGATGTGGTGGTTCACTTTTTCACTGTGATCTGTAGCCTATAGTTCGGCTTTAGCTTCTAACTATCTTTGTCTTTTTAACCTGTTGTTGCTGCTGAGTCAGTTTGACATCCTGGATATATCCTTCAAACACAGACTGTAGACCCCTCTGTCTGCTTCTCTCTGGAATCACTGTTTCATTTTTACAAAAATGTTGATTCGTTGATCTTTTTAATTTTTGGTCGAGGCGGTTACCATCAGATCTGCTCGGTCACCTCAGCGCTTCGCCTTTCATCTAGCTCTCCCATCTCTCTCAGCCTCCTTCGCTCCTTATGCTATCGGCTGGCTCACAGCCAGGCATCCAGTAGAAAAGGCATTCCAAGTACAGTTAGAGCTGCCGTGTTTGTGCTCCCAAACAGTATTCCCTTTCATTCCCTCTCTGCACACTCTGTTTATTTTGGTGCTCTTTTACACCGTGGGGCCTGACTGAGCTGGAAAACGAAAACATCTCCCCGACTTCCAATCCGATGACATGACCGCTGGAAGTAGCTTCCTCCAGCTCAGCAAAAGAAAGATAAAGGGACAATATTGTCTCTGACATGTCCCACTGCAAATCACACTTAGAGCTACAAATGATAGAAGAAATTATGTCAGCAGTTATATAATGGTGATTTAACCCCAAAGAAGTGAAACAGAATAACAGACTAATCAGTTATCTCCCATATTTATTCAACAGTTTGGATCTTTGTGTATCAATGACTGCTACGAATCAAACATCCAATAACTGACATAATACATCTAAAAGGGGTTGACAGCCAATAACTGCCTTCCTTTCCCAACAGGGCACCGCAGTCTTATTTTGATAGAGAGAGGCCTAAGCTATCCGTCCTGACATGATCAGACGCCCATTAAAATAGCACAAGTGCAGCATTCATTTCCTTAAACTAAAAAGCTATAAATCTCCCCACTCACCAGCTGTGGAGCCCTGAGAACTTCAAGAGAGCTTCAAGGAAAGCATTGTAAAACATGTGGTCGATATAATCTAGGTTTGTAAGCTTTGATAGGTCCTCGTCGAAGCCCTCCCTTCATCTCGTGTCAAAAATGAACGCAGAAGAAGTTGGGAAGGAAAAGGGGGAACGGGGTGAGCGAGCAGGAAAAGTTTTCAGAGGATAAAGGGAGAGTTGTATGAGCAAAGAGAGGAAGAGATTAAGAGAGCGCGCAAGAGAGAGATAAAGGGAGAGTGTGATTAATGATGGCTGACAGCTGATCATAGAGAATGCTCTCCATTTGGACCCGCTCTAACTCCCTGTCAGAGTCAATCAGGGGAGCTCAGTCATCTCGCTACAAAGGTACACTGGGCAGGCAGAAAGACCTGACGCACTCCTAAGCTCCACAAAGGCTGTTCCCCCTCTAATAACATTCCCCCCCTCCCTCCAAAACACAACACTGAGTCTCTGTTTAACTCCCAGTCTGATTCTAAATGCATGGATAACCCTGCCTTACTAACTGGTTTTGGTACTGGGATTTTTTTCCCCTTTGGTTCAGACATTTTTTTAAAAGTCAAGAGTGAAGCACCCGCCCCCCCCCCCACCCCCCCCACCCCCCCCACCCCTTGCGCCCTGAACGACGGAAAAAATGCATTCATGAAATTCAGAAGCTTCTCCCAACGGATCCAGTTACAGTAATTGATGAGTTTATAAGATGTTTGTTAACTTAAGCCAGCCTTCATAGTTTGGGGGGAAGAGGGAGAATGAAAAGAAATGTTCTGGTCACAGACACACGCACTCATTTTAGGGGGAGAGACTGGGTGGTGCAGAGCTACTGTGTTTTTCCGACAAGCTGATTTCTGCTTGACTGTGACACTCACGTGATGTGATGAATGGTGTGATCTGCTAATGCTAATGTATAGTAGGGTCTATGGAAAAAAGCTCTTGATCAGGCAAACAGATGTGTGCATCGGCAGCAAACTGCTTAATATCACCGTTACTGCAGTAAGCTCAACACTTCACTCGGAATGGAAAGAGTTGTGGAAATAGGGCAGGATGACAGGGCACACGTGAGTGCATGCACCCGCAATTGCAGTGCATTACTCATAATAAACTTAGCAAAGGCTGAGCCACAGTTTTCATTCTCTTCGTATGATTTCTGGGGTACAACTGGACGGCCCTTTTGGCAGAGAGACAGTAATTATGACTGCGTAGGAATGACCAACAGATGGGAATGCCCAAACTGTTCCCATCACTGGATCTCATTACAAAAGAAAGATGTCATCACTGTTATGCCTCTTTATCCTTCAGCAGTAATCTGACCTCTAGTCTTGGACACAGACAATATGATCAAATAGCAAATTACAGCACTGCAGAGTGTTTATCTGGCTGCTTCAACTCTACTTGGCATATCCTCTAAAGAGGGCTGTGACACAAGTCATTGTAATATAATAAGCAATAAAACCTTACTTGTATAAGATTGTTAATCAAGTCAGGACACTACTTATCGTTATGACAATGCAGTTATCTTTAACAGTTTGCAAGACATGTACACATCCTGCACACCAACATGCGAGCAGGACCTGGCTAAAAATATCCCGTGGTGTTTATCAGTCCTCCATGGGGAATGTCCACTATGCCTGGCTGTAATCACGGACACTGGCATAGAGAGGGTATAACACCCCCCCCCCCCCCCCCCCCCCCCCCGTGTGTGCAGTACTGAAGCATCAGACCCACCTGCTTTACCACAGATGGCTTCGTAGACCACATGCTGGCCACTGGACACACTTCCACTGGCTGAACTTTCTGCGGACGTCTGCCTGTTGATCAAGATAAGAGTCAGTGATGACCAAAAAGATCATTCGCAAACTGTATCTGAAAAAACAATGCTTATCTCCACAGTCCAGGTCCAAGCTTTTGGTGTATTTCAGTATTTATTCCACTTTGAGCTGAAAACATACATAAATGAACAGCTGTAAAGTGTTTTCTTGTGAATGTTTGAGCTTAAATTATGTCTGAGTCATCTTCTGACAGGACAAAAGTGGAGTGTATTTCAAATAGCCTCTGTGTGTGTGCAGTCAGCGATGGCTAGTGGGGGTTAAGTGTTTGCTGAGTGCCTCTCGTGAGCTATTGTAACAAGAAGGGGGCAAATTCCTGCTCCTTGTCCTGGGTGATGTGATTTTCACATGATTATTATTGTGGTGATTACTGACTATGAGGACCTGCGGGCTATGGCCTCAGACACAGAAGGTGTATACATAGCCTTTCTGAATAGTCAGTAACAGTAGTGTATACTTATCTCGCAGGGCTTCATAAAGGAGTCTGGAGATCATAGACAGAGAATTACAAAGCCCTTTTCACATAATCAGACAGCAAATACAGTGTTTTCAAAGAGTAAACCATTATGAGAGCTGGTGAAGCGTAGAGCAGGAGCAGACACGTCTGTAACCTTATACATTAAGTCTGTTAAGCATTTTTTAGGGGGAACAATAAATAAAGCTTAGCTGGCATTAACCTCTCGCCCCATAACAGCAGCTTGCCAAAGGAGCATTAACAAGGTAATGAGGGTACACACTGCCTCCTTGTAAGGGGCTGCACAGTTGTTCTTTCATACCATTACACAACCACAAATAGAACCGGCCCACTTTAAGCGTGGCATACCTCGACAGGAAGCAACCCCTTTCATATTGAAAAGGGGGAAAAAAAACTTGACCTCTGGGTTCTTCACATCACTTTCTTTGTCAACAGTCTCTCACTCTGTCACTTCAAGAGTCAGGCGGCAGCTAGAAACTAAATTTGAACTCACAGTACGCATGCACGGATGAAATATAATCCTAAAGTTGAATATTTCACACTACTCACAGAGAGCTGAGGTTCTTATGTAAACATAGCTGATGTGTAGCTTTACTTTTTTTGTACATTCAGGTAGCTAGTAATGTTATTCAGATTGACCAAAGGGGATAAAGTTTAACCATAAACACACTTTTGGCAGCTTCTGTGTGTGTACAGTATCCTGTGAAAATAACTACTGTTGTGGCTGATTAATAGGGAGTCAAAGCAGCAGCGAGGCTGACATTAATGGTGCTGCTGTAATTGTCACCCTATTAGTAATGCCACACGACAGCCCGGGTTTCCGTAGTTACAGCTGCGTCGCGCCAAACCTTGCAAACAAAATACCAAACAGGCTCATTTATTTGTGTTACAAATTGCTCCTTTCAAAGCCTTCACTGAAGTCATACCACTTTGAGTCCTTGCAGCCCCTCGAGTTGGCAGCTGTGGTATGTTGATAGACCAGAGAGCCCTGCCCTGCTGAGTAGATACCAACATGAAGCACATTTGCTTCCAGCAAGTGTACTGCGTGTTAGCTGAGCCTAAAAATCAAAGGCACTGCCACCCTTTGCCAAGGTCTATTCAGCGTCTTTTAATCTTCAATTAAAACTGAATGCTGACGGGTCACTCAGTCCAAGTCAGCAGATTCAGACAAAGTCGACTGAATAGCACTCTTGTCGGATTTTGCCTCCAAACAGAGGAAATCATTTGGCTGCATCGACAGAAATCTTCACTCCACTTCCTTTCCTAAACAAGAGCAAAAACCAAATGTCATTCTGATAAATAGATTCAGCTAACAACTGTCAGTGATCATCAGTGGTGTATTACTCATGGGGGAACTAGGCGAGGCCAGTGCTGGTAAATTTGTATCAAACGCAACAGTTTTACAATTCAACAGCTGGCTACAGGAAGGTGTTTGAAGGGCTGGATAACCTTGAACTGTTTGAACATACCCAGCACAGTGATTCTATTATGAGTTGGAGGAGCTCAGGCCTACACTGGGATGCATTTCAGATGTGCCTCAATAACAGAGGTATTGAGTTGCCCCTAAAATGAGCGCTGGAAATAAAGGGAAGCAACTTATTATCCCCCCATTTTCTGCAAACAATCATCTCCTTTCTCCTGGACAGGGTTCACTTTTCTCTGTCATTCTTTCTTTTCCCCTCTCTTTATTCTTTCTTTTCATTGTTTCCATCAGTGCATTTTTGGTCCTGAAGCTTCCGTTTTTCCCACACTCTCCCCTGTCACACTGGTCGACCACAAAAATGCAGGACAGAGGAGAGTGTGAGGGGGCTCTGGAATTCCACATGCAGAGGGTAAACACGGCAACTGCCAGGAAGACACACACACACACACAGGAGCAAACACAGCACCTACCCGGCTGCCCTAACCTATTCTACAACCCCTGTGCTGCACCCCTTCCCTCTTAACTGTTCACTTGCCAGCTACAGTTTGTCCAGTCAAGTAGGATGACTAAATGTAACACGTCAGCAGAGCAAGGGCTCTGCTCAGTGCTACCTGCTACTCTCAACTCTACTGCTTAGAGTGTCAGCAAGCTAGCAACAGTATGGGCTTCAGTCATATAGAACACAAACACTCTTTGTTCCTTCCCTCTTACGCAGTGTGAAGAGTCCTTCAAACTGCAACAGCGTGCTTTAAACAAACAATCAGCCCCGATCACAAAGGTTTGCTGTTGTTGTGTAATTTGGCCAGATGTTGCAGTAATAAAGTCATAAAGTAAGTGAGGGAAATAGCTGGCAGTTCAGCCCTGTTTCACTCCTTTCCTTTTATTTTCCCTTCTGTGCTCTTCAGCTTATCTCCAAACCAAACAGGAATTAAACGACGCTCGGAGCCCGGGGCCCTTCCACTGAACCACGCTTTGTTTACGGTTCAGGCAGAAATCAGGCCTGTGATGAGGTTGTTTACTGAACAGGCAGATACACCCCGCGGCCAAAAGACTGGGAGCACTCCACTACGCACATATTCTAACTCTCGTTAGCATTAGCCATGTCCTCTTGAACTCACCGATCCCAAGGATTTTTTTCTTAATCTCCAAGCAGCGGCCAATCAATGTCATCCCCATTGCTATCCCTTAATGTGCAATAAATAACATTGTGACTCTGGTAAACTCTCAGCTATACTGGATTTAAGTAGCATCAGGAGTTCAAAACAAGTAAATCTGAAGTAAATGCGTCTTACTTGATGAGGCGCTTTGTTGCTGTTTTCCTGGTCTGTCTCTCTCTGGCACTGCTGGGCGGCTTTGGGGCGAGAGCAGGACTAACACAGGTTTGGATGTGGCTGTGGCCATGACCGTGATTGGGCCGAACATGAAAGCTGGATGGAGGGCAGCTGGATGAGTTCGTGGGAGCCTGGGCGTGTGAAGTATGTGTCTGCTCTGGAAATTGAGCCTAAGAAACAAGAAAAAAATGTCAGCATCATTAAGACAATGAAAATACTTTCGACAATTTTGGATATAAAACATTGGAGGCATACAAGGAAGTTACGTTATGTAATTTTTAGTGACCTGTAGCAATAGAAACAAAGATCAAAACAAGATAATAAATGATAAAATAGTGATTAATAATAAAGGGTATTGCATTTATCATCTCAGTTTGATAACCTTGATTTATAGTCAGGCGGTATGAGGCCTGTAAGAGCAGCTATTAACAATGATTACTCATTGATCAAACAATAGTAATCACAATGGGACAAAGCATTGCATAGATCAGATAACGGTTTATGCGTTTTTGCTGTCAGGGTCATTCACATGTGAAAAGCATGTGATCGGGTACATTTGATAATGTTTGGGTCTAGTTTACTTCCAACTTTGTAGAACTGTTCTATTTTAGACAAAATTTGAAATGGAAGCCAAATTAACTGTCTCCAGCTGACCAGTGTACATTACCTTAACTTATCTCAACCCAACAAACTTAAGAGGATTAAAAAATGCTTGTTGATGCTTGAAGAGTGGCAGGTCAGAAAATGACTTTGGACCAAAGCTGGTCGAGCCAGAGGGATTATTGAAGTGATCCCAACATGTGTGCCAGCATTTCTTGGACCCCTGTGGATGTGCGAGATGGTTCAAATTACAACTTTTTCTTACAACAACTGAGATGCCATGAACACCCATTACAAAAATAATAGCAGTGGGGCTCTCAGTACCTTTAGAACTTAGTCCCTAAAAGATTGTTGCAGTGACCCTGTTAAAAACAACTTCTAAATAGATATCTTTTCAATATATCGATGTTGAAAGTAAAGTAAGTATATTAAAGATCGAGGAGCTTGTGGTGTTCCACAAAGATCAATCCTACGACCACTACTCCTTCTAATATATGAAAGTAATATGAAATCTGTGGTTGATTGTAAGCTGATCTGTATGCTCATTATGGATTTGATACTTTGAAATCTACTTGGTAAAGAAATGTTGAAATTCAATACATGATTAGCTGACTTTCATTACATCAAACTGAATCTACTGTATTCTTTTTGCCCTAAGTAGTAATCCTGCTCATAAAAAACATCTTAAAATCGCCTTCAATGAAGTCTTGATTCAAAGGTCAGGAGATTTAATCCAGAATTTAAGTACATATAACTTTAATTACTATGATCTCCCAAAGCATTATCAAGGGCATGTAAAAAACTGGATAAAATCTGGTTCTTTTTTTTTTAACAAAAATGCAATAAAAATATACAAATCACAACAATCAATGTTTAATTTTCTACATTCTTAAAGGTATACTATGCAGGCATTGTCGGTTACTGTTTGCAAACAGTATCTCCAGCAACAGTGGAAATAAAATCCAACCTCATATTGACTTCTGTTTGACGTTTTTCAGCACTGTGCCTTTCAAATGCATGCTGCTAACAGTATGGCACCTGGTCACTACCTTTTTATAAACTTCCGATCTCACCTGTGTGATGTGGGGGTACACACCCATTCACATCTTAAACATCCTTAACATAACAAAATGAGAAGAAAATAAAAAAAATACAGGCAGAGTCTTTACAGATAAATACACCACTACACACATCTATTGGGTCATAACTGATGATTGAGATGGAATTACCTTTGTATGAGTCTATAAATTGTATTTTAGGAAAATCCTGCATAGTATATCTTTACACAAGGTTAAGTGTTCTGCAGCAGGGCATGTGATTAAAATAAAAACAGGATACTTTAATTATTTTAGAATGGTATTGGTTTGGGATCATACATAATCATAATTAGGTGAAAATTCAAATATATGGTTGTTTTGAATCAGGATATTCTCACTGCATAGATGCAGAGATCCTTATGTATATGAATACATGTATAATGTCCATGTATTGCACATATTTTTGAAAGTATGCTACGGTATGTATGTACTGTACTGTTTAAAAAAATCAAACACAATTCCAAAAGAGGAATAAGGAAGTGCAATCACATTTGGAATGGGTTAGTCATGGGACAAAAATATAGTCTCTGGTCATTTACGAAATATCAAAGTGCTTGACATGAAATAGTGCAGATATTAATGAAATGCCATCCAGTATCAAAACAAGAACATTTTTTTGCAGATGGCTGGACTGAAAAGCGAATTCTTCACATTATTTATTTGTTTGTACAAGACCTCTTCAAAGGCTTGGGAAGGGGGGAAAATACCATTTTCTTTCTGACATAATATTTTAGATCCACATTTCACTCTGCCCTTGCAATGCTGGGGAATTCTTTGCATACATTCCTTCCACGTCTCACGTCTATGCTATTTTCTCTGCAGCTTTATACAGCTATCTAACAAGCTAATGGTTTTCCAGCCTCACAGTGCAGCCGTTCAAAAGGGCCGGCAGTGTGACAGGGAATATCTGATGTAATTTGTGTGTTGATAAATGAGAAGCTGAGTTTCCAGGTTGCGAGGCCTATGGCCGCAATTCAGTTTGAGCGGGACCAGGAAGGGCACCTTTCTTTGGCTGCCAGGTGGCTCAGAGCCAAGCCTGTGGAGGAGCCATGCAGTCTGCACCCAGTAACTGGAACGTGGACTGGAGCGCCGGAACAGCCCCCTGTCTCTTTCTCTTCTCAGAGAAGCACACACTCATACACGAGCACTCACACTAGATGAAGCACTTCCTTTTGTGTCTTCAGATTATCCAAAATCATCAATTCATTTTTCCATGAGGCCAGAAAAGCCAGCAAGGTGAGTTGAAGGATGTGAAATGCATTTGTATCCAAAGACTAGAGCTCTGCTCTCATACCATTACAGAGTAGTCAAGTCACTGACTAATTCCTGAACCAATCTTAGATACACACTGCCAGATCAGACTGGCAGAGAAACCCATGTGGGCGGACTGAACGGGGAGGGATGGTGAGGATTTTAGGGAGGGTTGTCTGATTTGATGGTGAGACACCATATCCAGAGTCAGCCTTCCGATGACCTCAGTTTGTGAGTGCTGAACAGCAGGATGGCTCCGTTGTAAAGAGCACATGCAGGAGTATGATGGGACATGTCAGCAATAACGGAAACTTGGTCAACTGTGTTCAAACTATGAGACGAAATGAAAAGGGGAATGGAACAGAGGAAAGGCATGGGATCACTTTCATAAAGTGCCTTGTGTAAGGCTGCCGGACCAAGCCAAGAGAAATATCACCTCAATTGCATTAATTAAGGCCCAACCATGATGATGAAAAAACAATGACGTGAGAGCAACTGCATTACTCAGGACAGATTGGAAAAAAGCGGGTGCATCCAATCATTCCACCCTGAAAGCTGTCCCATGGCACTCTCCTGTCTCCATTTCTCTCCATCCATAGATGGACTCCACAAAATCCTCTGGAAAGTGAATACACTCTTCCTGTTAAGATCGTCTTTCAAAGCAACTGTACAGAAAAACGGGGGGCCTATCTTTGTTCTCTAAACATTTAAATTATGCTGCGCAAAATGACCAAGACCTCTCTCGCTTTCTAATCTCCCCCTAAAAACAGCTAAATCACATCTGTCATGGCTAGTCAGGCATGACTAAAAGGTTTTTTGTCGCTACATTACAACTGCTGAGAAAATCATATCCCAGAATTTTATTTGTGTTGTAATGGGAACCCAAATGGAGCTCAAATCTGATATGAACTGTAAAGACTTCAAACTCATAATGGACTCTGCACCAGGGCCTCTTTGGTGCCCTCATGGGCAGCATTCCTTGATTACTCACCTTCCAATATAAACCTAGCAGAGTCACTCAGCCAAACAATGTAATCTTGGGGTGAGGAGTCATGTTCGGCTCTCCAGGAATGAGCTTCTGTTGAGGAGGATATTCCCACCGAACACCATTTTGTTAAGTGGTTTGGAAAGGGAATCTCAGAATAGCTTTGTAAATGCTAACATGAAAGCTTTCCCCTTGATGTGGGTGTATTTTGTACTATTTTGGACGGCACTGTGCTTAGGTAAGGGAATATTCTGTACAGACACAAATATGAGGGTTTTCCTGAGTTATAGCTCAATAGTTCTCATACACATTGTTCAGTTTTCATCCATGTGGTGTTGATATTAAAGTAAGGCATCAAAGGAAAACAAAAGAAGCCGAGCAACACATTTCTCAACTCTTTTGCTATATCATAATTCATCAAAACCAAAAAGATCTGAGCGTTTTAAAGGAACAAATCATGAGGAGTTAAAACAAATCTACAACAAATTCCAGGTATATGTTGCTGTTGCAGGGAAACCGTTTTTCAACCAAAGTACTTAAATTCATGCCCATGTGTCTGAAAGTAACCACCCAGCTATCATGTACTTGAGGATGAAAGTTGACTGTTACCAGCTCACTGTGCTTTGTGGACAGGACACTTGTGGGGAATTCGCCTTCAACATTAATCAGTGAACCCAGTATCATTTTCACCATGAACATAAAGTACTATATACCTGATGTCTGCATTTGCTCTGGTCCAGAAATTGTTGAGACTGAAGTCTTTGCTGTTGCAGTTTCTGGATAGCAAACTGAAGCTGGTAGCTTCCCTGGGTGGGCTGGTAGCGCTGCAGGGGGTTCACCCCTGTCACCAAGCTGTAGGCACTCTGCATCTGCCCATCCCAAAGACCCTCCTCATCCTTCAGTGGCCTGTGGCTTGGAGAGCAGAAATGAAGAGGTCAGGGAAAAGTTGAGAGAAACACAATCAACAAAAACACACATCAACTTCACTCCTTAATCACACAAACTATGTAGCTTTGCAGTTAATGCCCAAGCCGCAACCTCTGGGGCTGAAGAATGAAGAGCCAAAAACTGCAGCTCCGGGAGTGGCCTCTTGAGGCTGGCTCCAGAAGCTATTCAATACACACCGACACTCATGTTAAAATGGCCAAACGTGTTCACAGCCTGGTACACAAAATGGTTTTGGTCTCTATAGCTAATTTTCCTCTTCATCACAACTGTACCGGAGGTGAATTTTTATATAGCTCACACATTTACATTTTATTGAGGCTTAAAATTACGTGTTATTAAGGCCAGGCCGCTTTGAATGATAGGCTGTCTGCGGATTGTGTCCTCGGCTTCTTAGCCAGATACACCTCTTGCTCCTTCACAGTGCCAGCCTCTTTCCCAAACATGGTCACTTCTAGCTCCAAAACCCAAGATGGCGACGGCCGAAATGCCAGACTGGAGGCTTCAAAACAGGAGTACACAAGCCAGTGGGTGCTGTCGTCTTAGCAACGTCCATTATATTTACAGTTTATGTTAATGCCACCTACGAACGTGTGTCAGTTCAATGTTACTTTTTCACTGGGGCTCTTGAGGAGAGTCAGATGAGAAGATCAATACCACTTCAATGTCTGTCTGTTTTGGAGACTGACGGTGCTGTTAGGTGGATAACTGTTTCCTTTGGACAGAGCCAGTCTAGCTGTTTCCCCATTCCTACTATCTATGCTTAGCTAAGATAACAGGCAGCTGGCTGCAGATTCATATTGAAGTTTTCTTATCTAGCATTCGGCAAGAATGCAAATAAGTGTGTTTCCCAAAATATTAAAAGATTGCTGCAAAGTTATGTGAAGCTAAGATGTGACAATTCTACTACAGCCCGGAAACATTCTTTGTTATTGATCCACTGGTAGTTTAATACATTTGGTAATGGTTAAACCTAATTTAGACATAGAGTGTAGACCAGTAGGAGGTCCCAAAAATCTAATTCACAGAACTGTAGAAGTGAGCCCAGTGTGGGTAAGAGTTATAAGAGTGACTATTCTGATCATAGGTTTCACTTCCTACACAGTTATCTCGTCAAATGTGACAAATATCAAGTGTCAAAATCGTTTCAAATGGAGGTCCCTGAAGTGAAACCTTATCAAATGAGGGTCTGTGACCTAATGTGCATCAATTTAGGGGTCCTGGGCATGAACAATGTTTGAGAGCCACTACAGAAACTCAGAGAGGAGAAAAGGTAGGAAGAGGTGTGACAAAATATAGCATGTACTGAGAGGCAGGAATGCGAGCATGATGTTGAAATAATTACATACGAATGTCTCAAGTGAAGCTGGTACTGAGCTGTCATAATAGCTAATAATTACCTGCAAAACTGCAAGATGGTGCAAGCCTCAGTGGCTTAATAGTAAGCCATTATACTGCAGCACACTATTTGTTACCATCTTTTCCTTGTCAGTTATTTTACCATCCAACCAAGGCAGAGATGTGGCAGCAGCTAATTACTTCCGCCATGCTGAGATGAAACACCACTAGCCAAAAGTAAAAAGGACAAGATTGGTGGCTGTTGGGCCCACAGAAGCCTCAAGTCAAAGTGTGCAAATCAGAGTCAAAGTGGAGGGCAAGCCTGTGGCAAACGCAGGCTGAACTAAAAACCTTTCCTCTTTGCCTCAGTGCTCCCCGAGCTTCACGTTCCATTCACATCACAAAGCCACAACCTGGAAAGCAAACCTTTTGACGAGCTCCACGAGTTTGTAACTGGATTATCTGTCATTAGAACTAAGCCTGTTTCAGCCTCTTTTTTTCCTTCTTTTGGCCTCTGTTAAAGCAATGAGGTGAGCCTCCCCTTCAGACACGCTTAAATTGAGTCTACGTTTAGTCTGGTGTGCCGCTGTATATGAACCACCTTAGCCAAAAATAATGCCACTATTGGGAGCTACAAGGAAAAAAATATGAAAAAAAAAAAAATAAAAAAGAGAGACATACAAGTGCCGGTGAAGAAATCGGATCCCTGGGGGACATAATCACAAAAAAAATTCTTGGAAATTCCTCTCGTTACATGCAATAACATTTGTCCATTGGTCTAGCGTAAGAGGAAACACTGTAGACTTAAAATCACAATAGCTGCTATATTTTTAGAGCCAAACTATGATAAGCTCTAAAATTAGAATTCAATTAATCTTGAACAACAATACACACTGTGGGATAATAATCTTGTGTCGCTCAAGTGAAAACATATTCCTGCCCTGTGTGGCCAAACAAAGACACAAGGGATCTTAAACTCATGTGAACATGCTATCCACCCATGCATTTCTCAGTTCACATAATGGCACATATATTGCAAAAACAACTGGTGTGACCACGGGCCAATTCCATTTTTTTAGCTTCTGGAAACAAAGGCTTGTCTGTGAAGCTCGCAAGGCCAGAGATCCTACAACGCCAGGAGACAAAACAAGAACTCGTTCTTTGTTTACAGCAGTCATTTCCTTTAGCTTGGCTGCAGTTTGCACACTGGACCACAGGGACCTTCAGTGCTACCATTTTATTAGCAAATGGTCTAAAACGGACTTTTTCTCCGGTCAGGCGCATATGCTTTCCATGACTACAATGTCACAGTAGGGCCCCAAGGAGACGTCCTTTCAGACAGGGCTTGTCAACACAACACCACGCAAAAAATACTACCAGATCACCATGAATTTAAAACCAGCAATGATGGGACACGCAGTAGAGAAGAACAGTTTTACATCTGAGTTTCTCATCACTAGCAAAGCACATGTGTGGAGCTCTAACAACCTGGGGACCTCCCTCCCTGTCGGACTACTGCTCGTTGGTGTCAGCTTACTCCCCGCCGCGCCCGCCATCCTTTAATATGCTGATATGACTTACTGTAGAACAACACAGCAGTGCAAGTTGAGCACATGTGCGGCATCAATCTAACTCTGTGTGAATGTGGGAAAATGGACTGTCTGAGATGACATCATGCCACAGTATCTCAAAGCCCTGCCTGGTCAGTGTAAACATCAGACGCCTCAAGAGTGTGAGGGTATTTCCAGCCATTACTCAGTTGTTTGTTTACTCTGTTTTATTGCAACAACATGACACTCAGAAGAGCTGTCCTTAAAATACATTAAAAAAAAGCGGAGTGTCTAGGGATTGGTTGTGGGAGCAGTCTAGACAAAGATGCTGATGCTTTATTAAGTGCAGTGGTGAGCAATGTGGGATCCTGAAACTACAAGAGGTCTGCTCCAATAAACAGATTTACTGAGTTATCTGGATAACTTTGCTGAGTAACACCCAGATTATCCTGAAATCTGCAGCATGGACTGATGACTAGTTCGAGGTCTTAGCCCAGGGGATAACTCTACTTAAAAAACTGAAAGGCAAAGGTACCTTAGTGGTTTGACTTCCAAAGATTACAACAAAGATGAGTGAATATTAACAAAAAAATGAATAATAATGCCGACAAAAATCAATTAGTCGCATAGCTAATCAAAGCAGCTGACAAAACTATCTTGCCAGTAAGACCCACTTAGATTGAAGAGTAAAAGAAGATAATATGGACTATGTTCAGCTGTTTAATAATGATGAAAACTGAGATTTTACTGCATATATGTGCATTTATATGCATATATAAATAAAGCTAAATAAGACCTACATTTAAATATGATGGAAAGTACAATTTAATATACCACTTGGCCCCTAAAAACTGCTCTATTTGGAATGAGGACACAACAAATGATTATTTGCATTGTCAGTTAACCTGTTTATTATTTTCTCAATTAATCAGTTAGTTGTTTGGTTTATAACATTGTTTCCCAACTGGTGGGTTGTGGTCCAAAGGTGGGTCATGGGCCCATTCTGAATGGACTGCACGTGACTCGTGAAAATGTAAAGTTTGTAAAAAAAAAAAACAAAAAAAAACAAAACACACTTCATTTTTAAGCACAGTGAATTTCCAGCACAGAGCTTTTATTTTAAAGTGCCATTTTCTGCTGTAGAGTGAGTGACTAACAGACAGCTCCTTGACATAGACCTGGACCCCAGGGCTGGACCAGTTTGGAACCACTGGTTTATAAAATGTCAGAAAATGGAGGGGAATGTCAACCAGTGCTTCCTAAAGTCCAAAATGACGTGTTCTCAAATGTCTGCTTTTGTCCACAACCCAAAGATATTCAGTTTACTGTCACAGCAGAGTAAAGGAACAGTGCTGCAGTGACTTCCTGTTGTTGGCATCGCTAATTGCTTTTGACTGGCTGGCCCTTCAGACCTACAATTCACACATTACTAAAGTCGTCAAATGTAGAGTCTGTGATTCTGTAGCACAATTATTGATATTAAAACTCAATACACCCCTCTTGTCAGCGTACCTTCGAAAGTTTCAGTAATATCTCTGATGATGTTATTTACGCTTCATTACTATCATGGTGTAGCTCTGTTCCTCAGGGGCAAGGACGTGAAAGATGACATTAAATGGAATAGTGTTGTGTTGCTTAGTCCGAGTCACTTTGAGTGTTTCTCATTTAAAGAGCCAGGGCTGTGTACTTTTACAGTGCACACACAGAACAGACAGGTAGCAGACTGCAAGGAGATATTTGCTGAATTTGACAAAAAATGTGATGGATTAGAATCCCTACTGCACCTGTAAGACATTTATCAAGTTTGATGGTGAACATATAGTTTTAAGAAGCTGGTAGTTTCTGAGAGATTACTTAGAAATTACCTTATACAAAAACATAATTAACGTAATGGTTTGTCCGCTTCAGTCACACATAAGGTGAAATACACATGTTAATACTGCACATGGTGGGATGTGTACTGCTGTAAAGGTGTGTGTATCTGCGGAATAACCTATATGGACTCATTGGAATTTCACTTGTTCTTACCCCAAAGGTTTCTCCCCCCTATTACCACATCTGGCTCCAATCAAAGTAAATAAAAACTTCTTTTTAAAATTCAAAGGCAGAGAGACATCAAACCAATTTTGTGGGGACTTTGTCCTCCATAAAAGAAGTTTTAAATTTTCACCAGAGCTTTTCTGATTAGTTGGGTTGTTGGTTCAGCAAATAGGCTGTCATAAAATCCTTTGGAATTGTATGTCCTTACAAAATTCGACCAAGTCAAACATCAATCTCACAAAGTATTGAACAGAACTAAAAATACCCTGCATAAGCAGCGTTGTGGTATTTCTCAGTTCAAGCTGTGCTGGAGTGAATGCAACACTGCGGAGGAATAGTTTTGCGGTCATTTGTACGGACAGTGAGAAGAAAAAGGGGAGGGCAATTTTTGTGGCCGTGGTGCTAACGCAGCTCAAGACACATTAATGAGTGTTCATATGACTAATATGAGTGTGGAGGACCAGCCATGACCTGCTACTGACTTGATACAAGATAAACTTGGAGCTCCATCACATACTCCAAGTCGAACTAACTCGAAGCAAACCAAACCACCAACAACTAAGATACTACTTTGAAAAAGTACAAAATTATTACAACGATTAGGCCAACTTGTCCGTCTGGAAATGTGTAGCCTAAGTGTTTTTGAGGTTGACTCCTTGACTAATAGTCTGAGTGTCTGACTGTCTGAGCGTCTCAAAAGGCTCACATCATTTCACAGGTACATTGAATGGAAATCATCATAAACGTTTCAGGAGGTCCAACACCGGAAGCTATCCCTCAGCTCACGGCGGACACATGAAGACGTGCAGTACGCTTCAAAGCCCCCTCTGGTTGTCAGCACACTGGAGTGAGGCAGCAGCTCTCAGAGTGCTGATGAGGCATACCTGGTAGATCCTGGCAGCGGCACTTCAAAGAGCCATGCTACTCTTTGAAAACCCATCATACTTCACCCCTGTGGTTGCTTAAAGAGCCAGTGTGCTTAACAGTTTCAGTATGTTTGGCACAAACCGTGGCCCTGTGTGTAGGGGGGAGGGGGGACACAGGAAATTCTGTGTTATAAGAAACAGCGCCGAGGTGAAATCAAGGCAATTTATCCTAATATCTTATTAAAGACATTTCACTGCAATAAGAGGTGAATGCCAAACCAAGGGCTCAGAGTACTGGGGTACAAGAGAGCTTTTTGTATAGCGAGCCAGTGACAAATGGAAAGATAAAGGGAGCTGTGTATTTTCTGGAGAGATTCAGAATAAGATTTCGAACAAAAGCTATTGTATAATCCTCCTTCTATGAATTAATAATCTGTTATGAGCATAGCTGAAATATAAAAGCTGTACTAAAATGCATTTTGTGACGTATGAAGGAAGGAAGGAAACAATATAGGAAAGGCCAAGAAGAAATATATGATCCAATCAAAGCACTAAAGATTTAAACTTAAATGGGAGATCAAAAAGTACAATCTGTTTTTTCAGTTTCGTATATAAAAGCTGCGTGAGGCTATCCATAAAATTATAAATTCTATTAAATCTCTCTTCTTGGTTTGTGGAAATAAAAACATTTTAAAAAGGGAAAAGAAGGCCAGACATTCCTGGAATTCCCTGACAGCTCGATACATAAGAAAGGGCAGGACTGGAAAAACAGAGTCCAAGATCAAGCCCAAGCTGTCTGAAGCACTGTCACTCACAAATCAAGACAAAAATAAAACCGGAGTGACCATTCAATGCTCACCCCTCAATGAATTACACCTTCAAATAGCTGGTTTATTATCCTGGCCTGGTACCATAGAGGCATGGCAGTGTGATCGTATTCTGTCCTGTTTCCTTCCTTCTCTCCTCAGAGCAATGTGAGAGGGGTGAGATATGGGGTGAGGGGGGAGTCAATGGTTGCAGAGGCGAGAGCCTGGAGCAGACAGACTATGTGGGTGTTGACATTGCCCCCCTCGCCACCGCCTCCACCCCCGCCAACGCAATGTTTTAAGCTGCCAGCATGCTTCACACACTGCCGGCACTCAGCAGCCAATTCTAGTGTTACTTAGCTCCACAAAGCACTATTAAAAAGAGAACAAAATGCCCATTTCCAGGCACGTATTGAACTAGCCTGCCCAGAGGAGTGTTGGCACTCCGCAATCCTTTTCCAAAGACTAACAATCTTCAATCTAAAAATTCGTCAGAGATCATTAAAAAAGCATTTAGATTCTATTGAGTGTGACCAAATAGGCTACCACAATCTAAATGTCTACAGTAAAGACTTGTGTAAAGTTGATTACACAGATAATCCTCAGGACATTGATTTGGCCAAAGTGAATAACACTTGATAGGTGAATGGCTTCAATCTCAAGAGTGAAAAAAGGAACTTGACTATAGTATGTGAACTCTTTAGGTCTTATGAAAGATTCTGAAAAACAAGAATGGCTGTTCATACTAACTACAATGTCTGCATTGGTGCACATCAGCTCTGCATCTCAGACTCGAGGCTCTCAGAGGAGAGATATGCTGTTTTCCTTGGCAGTGAACCCCATTGAGACTGTAGTGCACTATTCCTTTTCTGTTGCCTCGGGGGAGGGCGAATAAATAGTGCACTTGAGCACAATGGTGAAATTTGACCATAAGGAGCACAGGAGCACTTACACAGGAGCGGAGGTACAGTGTGGACTAAATGCAAAAACGGGGTAAGAGAGAAGGGACTGTAGCTATTTCCACAAGAAAAAGAAAGTCCACCTGAACTCACATTTAGAATTCTGATGCTACTGCGTAATGCAAAATGTAATCAGCTGTATCTACACAAGTTTTCTACGGATACCCAACGGTATTTCGTGAAATTAATATAAAACTATCATGAGATAAAATATGTATTCATTCCCCCTGACTTGTGATTTCTTCCCTCAAAGGAAAACAGAGCAGCTATGTATGCTTAAGTAGACAAAAAAAGCAATGTAATTTCAGTTGGACCTGAAGGGGAACTACGGCCATTTTCAAAATTCATAAATGTTATTCCTATGGTCTAAGACAGTCCAAAAATATTAGTGGACATGAGCAACTCTCTCCAGAATCCAAAAACTAGAAAGCTCACACTCAAATTTGTGACCAAGTATAAAGTCTAGAGCTGCTCCATAGACAATGAATTGGGAAAAATGTTCTAGATCAGTGGTTTCCAACTGATCTAGCCATGGGGTCCAGATTTCTCCCTCATCATTAGTTCAAGGTTCACACAGTTTAATACATTCAGTGTCAGACTTGAGTTTGGCCATGTCGTCAAGCTAGTTTGTTGTCTCTGTTAAGTGGCCATCTGTTATTCACTCACTCTACAGCAGGAAACGGCACTTAAAAATAAAAGCCCTGTAAAAGCCCGGAAATTCACTGTACTTAAAAATAAACTGTGTTTTTTTACAAATTTGACACGTTTGCAAGTCACTTGCGGTCCATTCAGAATGGACTTGTGACCCACTTTTGGACCACGGCACATCATTTGGGAATTACTGTTCTAGATGACACTGAAAGCACCCAGGGGGATGTTCTGAGTTTATGGGTACATTTTCTGTTTCAGAACTGAGAACATTACAATAGAACAAAGCTTATTTGACTATGAAAAAAGAAAACTCCCAATCTCCCATTTACTGTCTATGGAGCAGCACCAGGCTTCAAACTCTAAGACATCACAAGCTTGAGACTTACTTCTCCAGTTTCTGGCTTTGAGAGAGTCATGTGGTACACCTTGCTGTGTTACCTGGACACATCGTCAGTGATTAGGTCATCAGGTGTTTCGGGTCTTAACATCAGACACCCTCACCTGGGCAGCCCAGATGGGGATGATCAGGCCCTGACTTGTAACCAGGTGGCTCACTTTGCCACTCATTACCCGGGAAGCCTTTTCAGCAGCTTCCAAGATGTTTTTGATGGCTCTTCGTCGCTGCTGTCCGCTCATGTTCACAGACATTAATTGAACTTTTCTAGGTCATGGTAATAACATACTGGACATCTTTAATTCCCTTTAAAATGTTGCAGAAACTATATCTTTATCTGTAAGACCGGTGGAAAATGGTTGAAGGGATGCACCATTCAAACTTCCTCTTTCCCAGTTCCAATTCCAGTACTTCATCGCAGAGTATCTGCTGATTCCAAGTACTCATCAGTTACTAGTGCTCCCGCTTTCCCATCTTAATGATCTGTATACCACAACTTGAAAAAACCTCTGGAATCATTTTTATCTAAGATAACATGAGGAGTGAGCAGCCTTTACCCCTAAACAACTGATGGTGGAAACACTGAATTTTATACTGACTTTTTGAGGATGACATTTTATTTAATGAGGATCAGTCACATCATTTCAGATACTCTATCCGCCTGATAAAAGCAGCATCAGCACAAGTGACGATTCAGTGTATCGATTTGGTGCATCCCTAGTTGTACTAAAGAAAAAGTATACTTGAAATGCTATTTTCTCCCAGAGTTATGTATCACAGATTTGATGTGTTGTTAAAATAAAACCCCAAATTATTGCCTGCATATGCCACGTGTCTTTGGACTCACCTCGTGCTGCTACATAGATCTGTTCCAGAGTGAGCGGCTTTCAGTGGCCCCTGGGTTGCAGCAGGAGTATGCCGCATTTTAGGGTTCAGTGTGGCACTCTCCCTGCTCAGCATCCTGTTTGCCAGGTTCAGGTTGGTCAACTGTGGGCAGAGGAGCAAACTTCAACAGATGATTCAACTCAATTAATTAATTCAAAGTCTTTTTTTTTTTTTTTCACACGTACTGTATTTACAAGATGTAGACATTCATGAACAAAATTAATGTTAAGTCACTTCAAACAAACACCCCACAACTAATCCCAACTTCTACAGCAATGCAAATGCTCAGTAAGCACTCATATTGTGTTTCTCCCTACATTGACCACTTCATCCTCTTGTCTCTGGGGGCTGTGTGAAATGTATACACAGCACATGGCACAGCTAGTCTCCGCTCAGCACTAAATCCAGGTGGTTCCCCCCCCCCCCCCCCCGACCCCTCTTTCCCTTCTCCATCTCTGAAAGAATCAGCCATCATGACTCGCTGGTCAGAATCTGTTTATAACCACATCAGGACTACTGCAGCAACTGCACCTCTGTGCTGCTCTGTACTACCCTGGGAATAATGTCCAGTGAAATTTAATGGGAGAATAAATTATACAGCTGTGGCGTTTTATTTACTTTATTTCCTCCTGTGCACTAAATAGTCCAATGGGAAAATTGTAATGCTGCCAAGGCTTGAACGACGTGAAAAATGTGTCAGCGTGGTGCTACTCAGCCTCAGCTCTAAATTACTCATTAGGGTAGACTGGGTGGATTCTTCCCATCTAATCTAAATGGAGGAAATAAAACCACACATGGGTGCCAATATTTCTGGGCTTTTGGATGAAATGTCATATATCATGTCAAGAGATCAAAACAGGATAACTACAATCGTACACACATAAGGTGCAGCTACCATCGCCCAGTGTTTATAATGCCCAGTCGTCTAAGGTCACATACACTGCCTTGTCTAAGTGAGACACAATGTTACAAGGATGTCTTATAATAACTTATTAGACATAAACATACGCACATGCTTGAAGGATTCATATCCGTGCACTACAGCGTAGGAGTACATTCAATTTATTAAAGGCAACTATGCCTGGCTTTACTCAATTTCAGTTTCTGTTTTGTATACATGTGGTCGAGCATAAGAGTGAGTAATTACTTAAACCTTAGAGGTCAACTAGTGCAACAGGGTGTTGTTCGTGTTTACAACGTTCTCCATTTAGTTCAGTGAGTGATTTAATGACTTCAAATCTGAGCCCAAAGAAAAACACAGAATGCACTCTGAGCCTTTAAGTGCAAAACACTGGACTATTTTACTCAGCAAAATAAACTGCTGCCATGCCCAGGATTAACTATGCATAAGAAATACAGCAAACACCTTTCAGATAGACAGAATAATGAACAGTCGAAAGGAAGCCATAAAATCTGCAGTCTGTGTGGTCTGGTGCCATCACAAAAAACTTTGACAGAAAAAAATCCAGTGAGGCAGAGGAGGTGGTGGAAGAAGGGGAGGAGAAGGGAGGAAAGGTTGAGGGGCTCCCCACGACGCTGAATGACAAACCTTTGGGGAATATAGGAGAAAGTGGTGATGGAGCCAACCGAGCTGCCGCTCCCCTGCTCGGTGCCAATTTGCTACATTCCTCTATTTATAAGCATCAATTACCACAAAAAAGTGGCTGCTTGTTAAGTATCAACAGAAATCACTCCCCCATGGTGCATCTGATAATGAGACCTCACACAGAGCTGAGGCTTGATGCGGCTCACCACTGTTTAGGCCAGCCAGCTTCAAACCCCGGTTCCAGACCCACCCCCGCACCAACCCCAGCCCACAGACTTCAGGCGAGCCATGGACTGAAGGAGGAAGGTGCACGGTGCGAAGCAGCAGACCCTCCGGCTCCAACGGGTCTGCTGAACGAATGAGCAGCTAGATGCCGCCAATCAGCATGGGGTCAGAGCCAGGTTTACGCATCAACAAAGAGAAATATCAGAGACCTCACAGTGAGAGACTACTGCAGCGGGCCCAGATTCTTCTGCCTCCCATGCAACACTACACAGATCAGTTTACAGTTGCTTAATAACCCAACACAGCTTCTTATGCGAGCACAATGGAACTTCCTGCTCCAGGTGGGCACAGCTGTTGGCTCAGTGGGGCACAGAGGTAAGACCGTAATGAACTCACGTGTTGTGTCAGCAGGTTGATGTGACTGGAGCTGGCATAGTGGCGAGCTACCTGCTTGTCGGCCAGCTTTTGGAGGGCTGAGATGAAGGCCTGCTGGTTAGACTGAGCTTGGGCTGACAGGGAGTTTAACTCCTTTAATGTCCCTGCTGAGTTTGACTTCAGCTTACTGGAATTGCTCCTCTTGATCACTGACACACAGAGTAACAAAGGACAACTGTGAGAACATGCCAGTGAAACTAATAAACAACAGCATGTAGAATAGTGACGTTCAGGATTCCCACACATTTTTACCAGTGAATATCCAAACTAACACCCTCTTTTCATTACTTCTTTTAAGTAGTTTAATATGGATACAGCCATACATTACTACACACGCACTTCCCAGGCATTTGCAGATACGCAAACTGCTAGCTCTTGCAAACTCCAACTTCCTCATTAGACATTCCCACCACTGACTACCTGCTTAGCCCACTGCCAATAGACTAGACCGGCACATACTGTACAGTCACTTCGCAAAACATCAAGGCCACGGCCCTTTTTGGGGGATAGAAAAGCAGAGATTTTATAGACAGATGCCGATGCAATTTGACTTGTATTTGGATCATAATTTTGACATGTTTGTACGCATTTATTTCTTGCTTAACAAACATTTGTTTTATAGTCATGTCTAATAATTGTTTTGCAACCTTGTCTGAACATGAGTGTTCGTGATACCTTTATAAATGAAGGTTGATCGCCATCATGTCTCATCAGTCTTTCCTCATCCATTAATACCCAACACACTAGCCAGATATTGCTCAACCAGAATATTTTTTTCCCTTAAATCTCAGTGTGAAAGCCTTCGTTAACCTGCTACACAACAGCTTTTCAGCACTTTCCTGTTTCTCAACAGATGTGACAGTGTGTTTCTTTCCCCCAAAAGGGGGTGTGGCCTTAATGATGACATAATGCCGGTCTGGTCTATGTGCAGCGCAGCACTAGATTTTAAATTAGTAATACTAGGAACATATTTCACGTGATGTTAGACATGTTTTTGGATTTTTATGAACATATTTTAAACAACAGCTAAAACAATGTATAGTCAAAACTTTTCTAAAACATTCTCCTATTTCCAAACCATTTCAAGGCCTGGAAAACTCTAATTTCATAACATTTCCAGGAATTTCATGAGCGTGGGAAGCCTGGTGTTTACCTTGACCTGCAGAGGTAGGTCTAGAGAGCTTCTGGCTATAGATGTGCGTGGCACTTGGGATGGAAGAGGCGGCTCCAGAGCTGGGTGTCGATGATGTAAAGGACTGAATCCTCCTCAGCACCTGGGTCGGCTGCCCCGTGCAGACTGTGTTATAACCAGTGGAAACAGCTGTCCACATTGCCCTTGGTGGCTGTGTGACCACGAGGGCAGGGTTGTACGCAGGCGGGTCGGAAATAGTCTCAGAATGGCAGAACTGAGACTTAGCCAAGGACTGTGCGTAGGATGGTGGCTGAAGAGGCGGCGGCGGTGGCGGACAATGGAGAGGCAGGGACGTAGGGGCGGGGGTACAGTGCTGCAGATGAATATGAGTGCATTCTAAAGTCACAGGAAAGCTGGAGCAGTGCTGTGAGGCCTGGACCTCCGGTTGGATTTTACCAGTTCTAACTGCTGCCTGTTGGTCTTCAGTGCGGACAGAAGGCTGACTCTCAGTGGCCTTGATGTCTGGGTCACTGCTGACTTTCCCCGTGGAGAGCGACGACTCCGAAGCGCTGGAATCCTCTTTGGCCACAGGCAGAGCTGTTCAAAGGGAGAAAGAAGCCAGAGCTTCCTTTATCATCAGTTAGCCATTCCTCGGCTCTGACACACATTTGTTTTCCCCCGATGAGTGCTAATCGTTTGAAGCTGACCTTTTCTTCACCCCAGATGACTCAATCCTTTTTTTTCCCTTTACTTTTTTTTGGGTTTACAAATCTAAACAATTCCTGTTTACTGTGCTTGAATGATAAAATATTAAACATAAACCAGATCTTCAGTAAGAAAAATATGTGGAAAAAAACACTCGGGAGGAACTCACTTTTGGAATTCTCACAGTTGCCTGAATCTCCTGAGGCATTTACTTCATGAACGTCTTTCTTAACGCTGCTGACTTTTGTTCCTAGGAAGACTGTGGCTGATTTATTTTTCTGTGTGTAGAATGTCAGAACTTCCTCAAGATCATTTTCACTGTTGAAAAATAAGAAGATGAATGTGTATAGCAGATTGAGATCACTCTTCAGTCAGTAGCATATATAAGAGGAACAGTAAAGAGCCAAGTGCTGAACAATAGTCAGTGGACTTGCCAATTCACTAACCTCGCCGCAGTGATGTACTCCTGAAACACACTGGGGTTGACACAATGCTCCTCTTTGCTGCTCTCCTGTTTTTTCACCATATGTTCAGTCTCCTGAGGAGATAGGAAAGAATAAGACAGCAGGTTTACTCAACGTGCATAATGTTTCCCATGTTTGCATCATCGCCTAGATTTGTGATTCCGTGGTAAAGTCTGGTCACCTTGTTGTAACAGTGGATAAACTCTCCTAGCTGGTGGGACAGGATGCGTCTGCGGTCTTGGAGTGGAAGCTGTCGGCTGGGCAGGACCACCTTTATGTCTTGTTGAAGGTTACTGGCTGCTCTTCTCAGGAAGCGAATCACCAGCTCCTGTGCAGACAAAAGCAAAACATTTAAGAGAAATATTTTATTATCATTTCCCTGAATCACTGATTCATCATGCTTCACATATTCAAGCTGTCTGTGTGTTCTCAGCCATTCAAAACACTGAGACCTTTAAGTTTACCGGCCTACAGATCGACTTAAATTTACATTGATTTTCCACAAAGGTTTGAGGTCACTGATGATGATGTATGCCATAACAATGCAGACTTTCCAATCAGGCTAACTTTTACAGAGACCACGTTTTCCTCCGATGTGGCCACAAAATGCCTTGTACACATTTCAGCGACGGCCAGGGTACATATGAGTAAGAGAGTAATAATAATAAGGGGAAATCTGGCATGTATATACATACAAGGGAAACAATGCCCCGGGGTATTCCACCCATGTCCATTTATTAGGAAAGGGAGATTAAAAAATGATTTTCGTTATACCATTTGGTCGTTGTCCTTGTCTGGCCAAGCTGGGATGGCGTTGGCCCTGCTTTCTGCCAACAGTCTTTGCTGCACTCGCTGCAGGTATGAGGAAAAGGCAATCCGGGCCTGTACTTTACTGGAGAGGGGAGAGAGGAAAATCAAGAACTGCATAGGTAAAGCAACGGAAAAGGAAAGACGGAACAACAGTTGATAATGAGCATTATCCCCTAAGTCCTCTGCTTGTGGCACTGGAATATGTGATACATCTGTTCGAACAAACAGTTATACTCATTCATGTACTCATCAGCTGACATATCATCCAGAGCAGAGAGGGAGAAAGCAGCAACAGGCATGTATCACTTTCAGCCAAAGGTTGTTGAAACACAGTATATCTTGCCGTGTGCCGGTATCAAAATGATAAACTGGGTGAACCTGGAAAGAGTACTGTCGGAAAACATTGTAGCCGAAAAAAAAAAAAAAAATGTTTTGGAAAAAGCTGTCAAACGCAAACAATGATATGTTGTACTATAATTTCCCTGCTCCATGCACAGTCCTGGCAGGCACTGAGGAATTTCTACAAACTCAGACTTGTTTTTGTAATTCCTCCTCAAATTATAATTTCAGGCACACTTTTAAAATCAACATCAGACCGCAGCCTGTGTTGCAGCAGTATGTAAAGTGTGTAATATGAGTTTGGCACTTCATAGCATATATGGTATCTTTATTTGAATTGAAGAGTATATGAAAAGTGAAGATGTTTTTATACTCAGCCAACTTGGAAGGCTATGCTGAGATCATCTTACCACAACTCCCTTCTCTCCTTGCTCAGTTAAAAGTACACTAAACAGGAAAATCCTGTTTAGTGTACTTTTAACTGAGTAAGGAGAGAAGAAAACAATGTATGGATTATTATGGAAGTGATCTCTGTCAATCATTACTTACGACCCACTAGAAGTGTGTGGTGGGGTATTAATCTGAATCAAACTGATCAAAATATAAGTTATGTAAAGAGGGCTTCAATTTCTTACCATCTTTTTTTGGTAGGTGCATTATTATACTTCATATCCCTTCTTCAGGGAAAGAGGGAAAAGAAATTACAGTAAGGGGGGAGATGAGAGCAGTAGCCCAGAATTCAGACTGACCTGAGCTCCCACCCCTGCTGAAGGATGTTGAGCAGGTTGACTCTGGGCTTGGCATTGTGCGTGGTTGCCTCCGAGCTGGACAAAGTCTCGCCGTGGCAGCGCTCCAGTGGTGTGGCCACTTGTTTTCTTTGCTCTGCTACCAAAGCCCTGTGGGAGACTGGCTCGAGAGCTTGTTTCACCTCCTCTCTTTCCTCCTGAGCGCACTCCTCTCCCTCCTGACTGCTGCTCTCAGTCGGGGAGGCCTTGGATTCTTTCCCTGAGGTATGCAGCGTTGCAAAGGGAAGACAAATGTCAGTTGCATCACTGGCATTTTGAATAAAATACACACATACACTCAAAATAGGCTTTCTATTGTTGCTGCAATGAAATGAAGTCATTCAGAGTCATATTTGGCCAACCTCACCGTGACACGGGGGAGTTATTTATTGGAAACAAACGTGCATTAGCGTGTGATGTTGTCCCACTTAGCTACACTGTCCTCAGTTCTAGGAGAAAAAAAGCTGTTTCCTGAATTGAAGCAGAAAACATCAGGCCTACCCGATTTCTTCTTCCTTTCAGCAGAGCGATGAGTCAGGTGGCCCTGTCTCCTCTTACGTGCCTCCAGAGACAGCAGCTTCCTCTCGTACTGGACAACGTGACAGCCGTGGACGGCGTCCACCTGCAGCTGCACATTCCCATTCACATTCCTGGGAGACAGCACAAGACGTGTCAACACAATGGTAATAACAACAACTGTAATGATTTATACGTGTATCATCAACAATTATAAGGCAGAGCAACAGTTATAAATTTCAACTTTAACTGGAGCCAGTTCTCAGAAAGATTAGTGTGTAGCTTGTCCAGAAGTTGACGTGGGAGACAGTGATGATCCAAAGGAGAGAGGATAAATGGCAAATAATAACAGCAACTGAGGTCTTGTAGCAACAAACGTCTTTCTAATCTGGCTACCTAACGAATACGGAAAAATCATAAATAGACTTAGTTGGGGGCCAAATCTCCAGACAATACTGTGCAATAGTCAGAGCTGTGGTTAAAAGTTGAAAGCCCAAACTGATTCAAATGACATAAATGCATGTTGTATTACAATAACAAAAATGTGGTTCAATAAAAAAAAAAGGCCCAGTTCATCTATAATTGTCTTTCCCCTCCTGCCCCCAAATCGACGCCACAATGCCACATAGACATCGGGCGCGCTGGAAAAGTTGACTGTGCAACGTCTCTTCAGCTGTTCAGCTCTCACCTATCCAATCGAAAGACCAAACAAACGCCACGTTCGAATCCAGCCGTTTCCACAAACTGATGGAGAGATTTATTCCCCAATTCCCAACCACAATGGAAATGCTTACCTTCCATGGAAAAGTCTGTTTGCCAACATGTAGTTCATTGATGTCTTGGACTCCAGATATCCACTGAGAGAAGAAGATAATAAGCAAATTATAATAATCATAAAGGCAGGAGCACCGATGAGCCTCGGCCTCCTTATTTGCGGCAAATGTGTTAAAAACGAGGCTTCTGTGATATAGCGGCTCTGGAAGCAGCCGCTGTTAAATGCACCAATAATTCCCCAGACCGCCCAATAATATGCTTTTAAAAAGGCCACAAAATCCCTGCTGCTGAGAGAGCCATGGATCTAATCAAGCAACAAATCCTCATATAGGAATATGAATTAGAAGCACAAAAACAGATTTCCTCCCTAATAGGGGCTCCAATGCAATTTCAACATAAAGTCGCTGTCTGATATAAGCCTTTCCAGGAACATAATAGACAGAGTTCAACAAATACCGACTGTGTAGCTACACCTTAGTCTGGTGCTTCAATTAGTGACAGTCAAGAGGAGTCGTACGGTCTGGCTTTAAGCACTGATTGCATTAATTTAGCCTAAGTGTCCCCACTTATTTGAAGACAGTATTAATAATGACTAACATTATAGACAAACATCCCTTGGGGGTTACAAGTGATACATCTGTTCCTTCTTGGCTCAGCTTACCCATAGAGCTCCCATGTTTCTGCAGTGGGGAAGATCCTTATGAAGCCTCCTCGTCTCTCGTACTCTTCCTTTATCCTCCTCAGCACTTTGATCTATTAGGGAAAGAAAACAAAAGATGGTTTGGACACAGTTTTAAAGAGTTACTGTACTTTCAGGTTCCCATAAGGTTTTGATTTAAAAAAAAAAAAAAAAATAATAATCACACACATCATGTCACACAATGTTGTTGTTGAGGCCTTACCTCCTCAGCAGTCAAGCTCAGAGTGCTGTCTCCTTGGCCTTGTTTAGGCCCTGGCTTGTCTTTCGACCCCTCTGTTTCTGAGTTACTGGCTGATGTGGGCCTCTGTCGCTACGGGGGAGAAGAGCAGAGACTAATCAATCTAAACTAATCCCATACATGTACTGTCATCCCTCTTTTTAAAAAAGAAATCTAATCCGTAAAGCACTTTGGGTATGAAATGTGCTATATAAATAAAATTTGCCTTTGTCTTTGTTTTTGCCACTAACAGGCTCAGATTGTTATGGTAAGTGTCTGACGTTACGGAAAAGACCCTACACAAAAATTAAACATTACCTTTTGCTGATCAGGTCTGTTTGTTTTTTGTTGTTGTTTTTTTTAAAGATTTTTTGTGGGCTTGTTGCATTTAATGGATAGGACAGTGTGTGAAATGGGGAGACAGAGAGAGAGAGAGAGAGAGAGAGAGAGAGAGAGAGAGTGGGGACTGACATGCAGCAAAGGGTTGCAGGCCAGACTCGAACCCACGACCGCTGCAGCAAGGCAATGCCTCTGTACATGGGGCGCAGGCACTATCCGCTACTCTACCAACGCCCCATCGGGACTGTTTAAGTCCAGTTCAGACCAAAGTTTCGCTACGAGACAAGTTCAATCTTGCAACTACTTGTAATATGCCGTTCTGCAACAATCTAAAAATTTGCCACTTCACACCAATGCAACTAGATGAGACGGTGTATCATCTCTATCCAACAGCTCTTTGTATTTCCATTCTGATTTCCAGCTTTTCAGGCTGATTTTGTGGCTGAATATAATTTGTAGCTTATTATTAAAATATGAATTAGGATAGTGATAGTGAGAGACTGGCTACAGTTGCATTTGTAGTAGTGATGACACGCCGAAAAACATAAACTAAACAAGCATCAGACGGACTGTATTCATGATAAATACACCACAATGACAAAAAAACCCAGCACCAATGAATCAATCAATGAGAATGGGTTGTGGTTGGGGGGGCTATAAGCACACACACACATGCAGCAACAGCAGCAGCGACCCACCATCTGACACGGTACACTGAGGACGGAAACAGAGGGCTCGGCGGGGACGACTGGCTGTTGAAACAGGTGATGTGGTTTCAGTCTAAAACCAGCCGCCAGTAATTTGACCAGCTGAGTTGCAGGTGACACCATCAACCGGCTTGAATCGAGCTCAAAGCGGCCAATTCACACCGCTGCAACTTTTCTCTGCACAGTTTTGTGTCCTCGCGAATCATTGGTCTGAAATGGGCTTTTAACCCTATGGGCCAGATGCCTTTTTGGGGTATTTTTACTGCCTTTACTTTTAAGCTCATATCACAGTCATTATAAAGGCTACATACACATGCTATATCTTGTTTTCTTTTTTTTTTTTTCAGGACAATCTAGGCTAACCAGATTTGCCATCATGCCATGTCCTTCTATGTGCCTGTATTTTATATTAAGTTTTACATCGATGAAAAAAAAAAACAAATCCGTCTGACTACATTCTTACATTTTTACATGTATCTCACCATATCAAGTTGGAAGTTGACATATTCTGCCATATATGAAGAGGGGAGACTCTCTGGAATCTGGCAATATAAGAACCATGATGCTGGGACATTCTGTCACTTCACAGCTGTCCAAAACATGTGGTTTGTGCCAGGCGGACATAATTGCCAGTATTTTTTCATTATTGCAAGAAATTCCATTGACTCGTTCACAAGTCAAAAATGTGTTTTATCTGAAAGAAACATGCAATATTTACATCTAAGATAATAGCAAAATAGTCAACCAAGTGCAATGATGTCCTCCAAGATAATATTTGTTTTTCAGTTTCAGTTATATATTGGGGGGACATTTTGGGCACTGGTGGGGGGGCACGTGTCCCCCTCAATGTATATGGTGACTACTGCCCTGTCAGCATGCATAATTAGGCTGCAGTTGTCTGGGTGCGCAAAGGTGAAGTGCGCTTGTCTTGTCATACAAAGTTTGATGGAGTGTCAACTGGACAATATGGAGATATTTGCATCTTGAAAGCCGGACTACAAATGTGGATAGACAGGGAGAAACACACGCAAGCCTAAGATGTGGTAAGATACGATATTCCTCACTATATGAAGTGACTGATAACAAGATCTGTATCATGGATTGTAAAGAAATTCATCAGGCTTTTATTTTGTAGACAACTGATCTGGATTTATAGCATGATGGGATGACAGCACAATGATGTGTGTGGTATCACTGGAAAACTCTAGTCCTGCGCTTTCATGTGATATGCGTGGCATTTCTGTGCGAGCCTGCGTTCGCGAGTAATGCATCCAAGGGTAATGTGTGCAAAGCTGTATGAAAGCTCTGTTATACATCATTTTATTTATTGTCAGAAAGCTACAGTTCCGCTGTTTCACGTGATATGCGTGGCTTCTCGCTATGACGCACGGTCGCGGAGAAAATCCACAGAGAAGAACGGATGTGAATTTGGATGCACTATGCGTTGTTCGGGCCCATAGGGTTAAAGTGTGTAACCACGTTTCATTCAAAGTGAATGTTGTGAAATCTTGCTGACTTTTCCACATCGTTGACATCACCTAAATATTTGCCCATGACACTGAAAATCTTTTAGATAAAACAAGGCTACACTTTCTGTACTCCAACAAAACAAACTCTTCCCAGCACTCCTCCCTCCAACTCTCACTAAGGTTTCCACCTTTGCTTTTCCTGCAAGAAGTCACCTCTCCCAAGATTTCAGAACACAACTTCTCCTTGAGCAAGACTTAACAATAACAGAATAACAAACTGACCAGTGAAAGGTAAGTAAAAACCTTTCATTTCCCTGCAGGGTCCTTACTATAATATCGTCAGGCACTTCTAATAACAAACTGAGCCTGTCAGTGGCAAAAACAAGCACTTTTAATAGACGTTTATTGACAGTGCACAATTGCCCATAGGGATTACATTGCAGTCTGTTTTGCTGCTGCAGCTGGAGTGATCTCTCTCAGTACTGGACCAACTTCAAAAATTTCTGTCTCTATTAGTCACTGAGACACAATAACAAGGGGAAATAGGGTTCAGGTTGATAAATGTTGAAGTTTCCCTTTAAGTATTTGTAAAGATTGTGAAAATACTTGCAATTCTTACATTTTTGGTAAAGACCCCATCTGTTATTGACAACCTACTAACTTGAAACACAATCCTCATTCATGAATGGTGTGCAAACTACAGCTTGTGTAACAAAAATACCCTGCCTTCTTCTCTCCCTGTCACATAAATGAAGCATTTTTGTTATGCATAGGCATTCCTGGCTGCCTCCCCCGTTGCATGCACTACCAGGCTGTGATTGACAACTTTGGCATGCAGGTTGGAGCTCAGGCCAGACAGAGGGGCACAACCCCACAGGATTGCATACAGAATTTGTCATCTAAATAGCAGGGGGGATTACATTTAATTTGTCTGACGCGGCTGGGGGGATACAAAGGCAGCCAAAAAGTGACAAGGCCTAATCCTTCAGAAAAAGACTCATCTGTTGCCCCTCATCAGAGTAAAGGGAGAGTGAAGGTTCTCTGAAGGCCCCTGGAGTTCTTCTGCAGCCTCTGTGGTTTAGTGTCGGGCTTGTTTTAGGTACATATGAGTAACTCTGTGCAACAAAGTTTTGGGTCAAGTGGTGCATTGCAGCATTTAAAGCAATTGCTTACTAAGGCCACTTTGCTAATGTAATGAGCATTCTATTTAATATAGCATTTAGAATCGATCTGTCTGCCACCATGAAAAATTGTAAAGCCACATAATCAAATAAGCAAAAAGCAGCAAGCAATTTCTTACCGGTAATGTAACAGGCATCAGGGAATTGCAAAGGAACAAGACAACAGAAGATTAATAGTCCGAGTCTGAGGGAAACTCACCATTCTGCTGTGCGCAGTGGCTGTCGGGGCAGAAAGTGGTTTCTAAGAGGCAATGAGTGAAGACAGTGAGTGGTAGGTAAGCATCAGCATTACCGTTAAACCTTTACGAAGCCGCATACAGACGGCATGCATGCCCCGTCGAACGTGCAACAATGAAACCTTGTTACTGTACGTCTAAACAGACCTTTTACACAATATAAGGTGGAGCAGAAATCTGTCTGATTTAGTAATCTCCCTCCAGCAGATTCTGCGCCAAATCTGGGTGCAGTAGTCAAGTGGAGGGAGCCAAGTGCATTAGCTGTTGTGGCATCATTAGGCAACAAGGCCTAGAGAGAGCATTAGTCACTTGATTAGAAATGATAAAACAATAAGCCACAGAGTGTAGCACTTGCAAACTGATGTCACTCAAACAGTGTAATTACATTAGCAGTTGTTTTGCATTACAGTGAATTTTCCATGAGGGTAAGGGAAGAGCTCAATGGCAGTGGCAGGAATGTACTGTAAGCAACAGAGGGATGAGGACAAGAATGGGAATGTTTCACAAGGAAGGGTGAATGAGTGCAACACTTGGCTTGGCTCTTTACTGTGTGCGTGTGTATGTACGTGTGTGTGTGTGTGTGTATCCAGTACCTGTGTACGTTGCTTGGGTCCAGGATCCAAGGTGACTCGGTCAGAGCGTGGGTGTCTCGACAGGGGGTCCTGACACACAAAGCCTGCAGGGACACAGAAGAGCTATAAAGGGGGTATATCAATGACATCAGGTCTTAAACATGTTATTAATTCCCATGACCTTTATAAATTGCATCAGTGCATGAAAACCAAAGAGGAGCAATGGACACTGAGGAAATAAATTACATGTTAACCAACAGTGTATGATGCTGATTCATTGTATTTTCTTTTAATATACTGACACACCTGCTGTACACCACTGAGCTTGTTTAAAGGAATAGTTCAACATTTTGAGAAATACCTATGAGAAATACACATACGCTCACTATTAACGTGTAATATCTAGAGATGTTCCGATCAGGTATTTTTGCCCCACATCCTGATCAGAGTAATTTAATATTGAGTATCTGCTGATACGGAGTCACAATCTGATACTTCTATTTTCCTAGATAATACAACTGCCCAGTGCATACTTCAAGTACACCTTTATATGGATTAAATGTACATGCTTGACAAATGAATAGTTCTCCAGTGTATTACCAAAAGAAAATTAAGAAAAACAAATCCCAGGATCCAAGCTGCTCCTTATTGTTTATTTTATATAAGTAAATAGGTATAAAATAACAAACCCTCTCTTTAATCTTTTTGGCCCTGTCGCTGTCTCAAGGGAATGCCTCTGTCCCTTTAAGAGTCTACTCTCCAGTGTTTATTGCCTTACTGTAGCCTTTGCATGAGTCACCTGTTCCACTGAGTATTTATTTTGATCGTCCGTGCATCTTTTGCATGGAACAGGCTACATTAATGAGTTACTCTCATTGGCTTTTCGCTCCTGCAGCTTTTGTTGCACTTTGCAATGACGTGGTGAGTGTGGTTGTCGTCGGTTCTGTCTGTCTCCTTCCGCCTGCAATGAAACACCATGTGCCATAAATGCGCAAGACTTTCACTCTGAGCTGAAATTAAATGAGTGCTCATAATTATGGTAGAAAACATAAATAAACAGTCTCACACTGGATTTTGCTGTTGTTTATGGTGTATCATATTTTACCACAGGTGGGGCTCAGCCCCTGCATTTACATACATACACAGGAGATCAGTGGAGTGCAGAAGAGAAAGAGAGTAGGAGAGTTGGAGACAGCCGTACGCTGTGTATCCCTGCATGAAAGCTTTGCAAGAATAAAAAAAAGTGTGTGACAGCTGACGTAAAACAGAGGATCGGATTCTCTTTATAACTCAATATAGCCGATCCCCATCAGTTAAGAAATGCCTTGATCTTTGCCTTGAAATCAGATCAGGACATGTCTGGTAGTATCATGTTTGTTTAATTCATACAAAAACCAAGGTGTAAAAGCGTTAATTTGATGTTTCATGTGGGGTTATGTGTCGGGCTATTTAATGTCTCTAAACAGCTGCCAGGCAACCAGCAAAGACTCCAGGAAGTTACAGGTTTTTGTACGGAATAAAAAGGCACATTGGGCAGAGCCAGGCCAGCTGTTTTTCCCTGTCTCTAGCCTTAATGCTGAACAAAGCTAACTGGCTGTTAGCAATAGCCTTACGTACAATGGACAGACATGAGTGTAGTATCAATCAACTCCGCACCAGAAAGCTAATACACATATTTCCCATAGGGCTGCCCCCTGAAAGTCGAAAATTCGAATCATCAGCTGGAGACAACTAGGATTACTTCAAGTCGAGCAGTTTCTTATGTTTGTTTGTTTGTTTTGTGTTATTTTTGTTAGTCAGTGTACTTCGGGGGCCGAGATGTCCCCAGATTTAGCTTCAGAGTGAGGGCTTCTGGCTTTTACGCTGCTCTCTCTACAGGCAGCTGCGGACCGAGACCCAGTTATAGTTGCACATTTCTGATCTGTCCTTAGTGTAGTTAGCCTGTATTAGCTCGGAGGGCTAACTTGGCTTGTTTACTGTATTACGTGAACATCACTGTCACCCTGAATGTCCTGCCAAACCCCATTCAAACTCTCAAACTCTATATGGAAAAAAGAAATGAACAGTTGAATATTCATACTGAACAGCCAAATGTGATTCGACTAACATAATTTCAGTTGGGTACGACCCTAACTTCCCAAAGTGTCAAACTATTCCTTTGACTTTTTAGTCAGGGAAAAGAAGACGCGTTTTCTCATGGTGACACTCTACTTTGGATTCATACAGCTCCACACATTTACATTTTAGTGGTAGTTGATAAGGGTGGGGAAAAATGTTTGTAATTCACATTCCTCACTAAGATGTTCCCACCCAGTCAATAAGATTTAAATCTATGATCTTGTGTTTATTAATTCCCACACTGCCTCAAAGCTATCTAGTGGTAAAAGTGAAATGTTAAAGAAATGTGTTTATGGTGCATCTTGCAGTCACACTCGGGGTGAATTAAGTCTATTGACAGCTTGGAGCCCGAGGCTATTTGTACTACCTCCTCCAAGCCGTCAGGTAAGAATCAGGCCCCTGCCATGCTCTTGCCTAAACACAGCAATTATTACAAACATGGGCGACACGGAGCTGACAGCTTCACACAGGCGGAAAATGAATGCTAATGGAATGCTGTCATTATTTACAGGTCTGGGATGCAGCCCAAGTGTTATCAGCCAACAGCGACTTAGTTTGTTTGGTACATAATAGATGTGCTATGTTTTACATGCCACTGCTCATTTTCCCCAGACCCGCAGTAACGTCGCAGTCCAAAGATAACTGGCAATTTATGATTCTACTCTTTCATTTAATGAGCCGGAGGGGAGGGTTTCAAGCCACAGCATGGCCTAGGCTAAGACGCACGAGCATATGTGCACACACGCACACACACAATAGCCATTCCTTTAATATCATTAGGCTGAGACCACAGACAGACTTAATGGTTCAGTGCCAGTTTAGATGGACGCCTGCTAATCAGTGGGCTCCATGTATCCTGTGAATGGTAATGAGGATAAATCAGAGGATTAAGTGGAGTCAAAAAATCAAGAGATGTTAAACTTTGGTTGATATGGGTCTCTTTTTACTACATATGTACTTTAACTCTCATTTACAAGGATATAGACAAGCTGTCACACCTCTTCATGTGGTCAAGGTATGAGACTTTCCTTGGTTCAAACTTGCAAATCACAAAATATTATAAGCTCGTCTTCTGCATGAGAATTCAATAATTAGGAAAGGAGGAGACATAACAGAGACACATCTCATTCCATGCTACAAACACTGTTGTATAAACAGTGTTTATCTCTGCCTTGGGCCAGGCATTTTTTGCATCTTCATGCAACAGATCACTTCAGTTTGACATGTCGGATCCAGTTTCTCAAGAAAGCTTAATGACTACATAACAGCTAAGGCCTCTGTTGACAATTTTGTCCGCAAGTCATTTAATGTTAATTAATGAAGGCTGCGGTTTATTCTCTCAGCGCTGAAGCCATGCAGCTATTTTCGGCACTTTGCTTTGCCCAAGCTTAACCAGTGGAATGAAGGAAAACATTAAGCATTAAACAATAGACGACTGTCTCCACCTGCTTGAAACCTGCTGGTTACGAGTAAAGCCAACTAGCATTCCAAGAAAGAAGAAAGGACTGGAGCGCGCCGATTAATTTACAGCCTTTAATAGCGCAAACAGACTAATGTTTCAACACCTCCGGGTCTTCATCAGCTAGCAGATATGCCTTTGGGGTGAGGTTAGTGAAGAAAACACAGCATACTTACAACACATCATTTTATACAAGCCTCTCCAAGATTAATATTTTCACACCAATTACAGCGGTGAATAACCTCTGATTTGTACCTTGTGCAAAATATCCTATATTTCACTTATTAAACATGGGCTTTTTGCACTTCCAAGCTAAAACATGAGTAGTAAAGATGTTCTTAGGTGCTAAAAGCTAAACATTTGTGCTTTAAGTATCTAAGAACATCTTGACAGTCAGTGTAAATTTGTTTTTAAGCTCTGAATGTGACTGACGGTGTTACAAAAAATGATTCAGTAATACAATTTTTCTATGACCTTTAATGTGCTGTATTTGCCCTAAGTTTTCCTTCCTCTCTTAGTTATGTGGTGGTTAATGATATGACTTAAACTGTGAAAGTGTTCTTAGATTTTTAGGGTTTCTGCTCGTTTGATGTTCTTCATTTCACCACCATATAATTTAATCATGTAATGGGTTTAAAAATCAAGCAATAAGCAGTGTATTTACATGAACTAAATGTCTGTGAAGTAGTGCAATCACTTGTGCAAACCTTTGGAAACAAATGCAAGTTGTATTTAGTCATTGTTTCAGCATGTACTCACCCACAAGTGAAAACATGTCTGCAATCATGCTGGCCTTTATCTTCAGATCCAAGGGCGCATCACTGTAAATAAGTAGATTTTCAAAATAATAAAATAAAAAAAGGAAACAAAGAGACAAACAAGAAAATTACAACACATACACAGGGCAGAGAAAAATGAGTCAACTGTCATAAGAAGATACAGATCTGTTGCGTGACTTTGACTAAACTGCTAAACTGACTTAACACTTATGTAGGAGATGTTAGCCTCCGGGCATGCTGTGTGAATGCCATTTCCTTTGATGTGGCATTTAACATAATTTTTTTGTTTCATAATCAGAGAAAAAGCCTTGTTTGAGTTGGTGGGGTAAAGGGAACAGTTTCAGTGAGAGATTCTCCTGAAACAACCAAATAAAGAGTCAAATGACTGAGACAACGTCACTCACCAGGCCAGGGAGGGAGAAAGGTTCACTTCTAACAACCACGGTTTGAGGTTGGAGTCAATGAGCACGTCGAAACCGTACAGTTCTACAGAGGGAAACACAAAATGAATCAAAAGGCTTTCACCACAGACTGGGAGGCAGAATTAGAAAACCTCTGAGATCTGCTCACTGAAAATAAAAGATGAAGGCTATCAAAGTCACTCAAGTTTTATCATGGCTCCATAATGTGGCATTTGGCAACATGGCCTGTGCCTTTCTGCTACTGATTACACGCATGTTATATCCCCAATCACTCAAGAGAGAAACGTTCACCAAAGCCTGCTACTGAGGGATTGGCTCAATTACATTAACTAAGTACATACACATTTCATCTGTCATGAAGTTTCTTACGTAAGACGGTAGATCAAAAACACGCTGGGGCTGTGAATATTTTCATACATACAGTCAATAATTTTCTCATGACTGGGAAGGTTAAGCAGTCTACATGTTGTCACTACATATTAACGAGAAGGATGGCGCTCTAATGGGTACCAGAAAAAGCTTCACCCCTATCATAAAGTTAGTATCTTAAAAATATGAACTCCAGAAGTACAAAGCTGGAAATTTGACAGCATATCTCAAGTGGCAGAAACCTGGGGAATTAGAGAGCCTTAGGCTATATATTGTATATATTTCACTCCCATAATAGCTGAGCACTGAGTGACACAATAAAAGCCTTTTACAAAGTGGTCAGGAAGTTCCCTGTGTAAAAATTCATCCATTCTATCCCAATTTTCCCAGTAGTTTCACAGACTGATATATGGCTCACTGCGACAGAGTTGGCCTATGTACCCTTTGAAAGCCCCCACACTGCTCTGGGGAGTGTCACCCTGTAAGCCAACGACCCGCCGGCCCCAGCAGCAGCGTGCAGGGAAACCACAGTATTTTACAGGGATAGGGCAAAACCCAGCCATCGAGCCAGAGGAAAAATCCTTCTAATGGCACTTCAAAAGAATAGACTGTGTTGAGAATAGGCCAGGGGGGTTGGAGGTTTCAAAGCTGCCATAACCAGCTCTGTTTGTTCAAGCATCTCAGGTCAGTGCCAGTGTTAAGCATACAAAAGGCAGCGTGACAGCAGGCAGTGGCTTTATATTGCACTTGGTTGAATAATGTGAGGCTGGGTAATTCTAGTTTAACTGAACGAGTTATTTGGCTGTTTATTACTTAATGTAGTAACCTCCACCTTGGCCATACAGAATGTCGAGGCAATACCTCGGTTTTTCAATGAAAGGAGCTCTGACTTTACACAACAAGATAATTTTAATCATCAAGAGAAGTTCTAAAAAAAAATGGGAGCATGGAGTTGGAAAGACATGGGCATTTACCAGACAGGGAGACTCTAACGAAAGATGCTATCGAATTGCACTATTGGAAATTTAAGATCCAGGGTTTTTCCAGGCTGCTTCCATTTCAACCATTCTTTTTTAATCTGTCTCTTGTGTGTCTTGTGAGTCCCCCAACCTCATAGAAGTATAATAGTGAATTCAAAGAGTACTCTTTGAAGATTTTATCGTTCCCTGAAATAAATTAATTGTATGTTTTTTCTTTACTTTACTAGTTTTCATTATCTGTATTTTAGGGGCAGTGTGTTAGATTTAAGGGGCCGTATTGGCAGAAATGGAATATAATAGGTATGTTTTCTTTAGTGTATTATCAAAAATAAGAATCACTGTGTTTTCGTTACCCTAGAGAGAGCCGTTTACATCTACAGGGGAAGCGGGTCCTTGTCTACAGAGGGCCATGTTGCACTATGTTTCTACAATAGCCCACAATGGACAAATCTAACGATGGCTCTAGATAGGGTCATCTGTGTTTTCATGTTTTCGCATTGGCCACCATAGTCAACAGCCCCTAAGCGATGAGAGCATCGGAAAAACACAGATTGAAACAGGGAGGGAGGTTAGAGAACAGGGTATATGCAAGAATCCTGAGGTTAATTTCAATATCTTTTTAAGACTTTTTTAAGACCTTCCAAAAAAACCTTAAGACCTCATCGCCACTTCAAGCTGTCGTTAGCAGCAACGCATCTTTAACTTACTTAACAGTTGTAGTTTGCAATTAAATCTATGGAGCACAAACATACAACAGAACTCAGATAAGATGAGAAGAAATAAAGCTTGAAAGAATAAATTAAACCAAAGGCAGGTTTATTAAAATACACCTTAGGTCATAACAAGTAACACAGCTCTACAGCTCAACATCAACTATTCAAGGCCAACTTGCTGAAAACAACAACCTTATGGCTAGCCCCTTACATGTGGGATTCAGGGCTGACCCAAAAAATTCGAAGCTTCGTTTGATGGCACGGGATTTGATTGTGGAAAAAAAAAAAAACGAATATTAGGCCTTTTTTTTCTCCCGTTTTTTGGGGGGACCTTGAACCAATACTAATCATGCCGTCCATTTATGGTTGTTTTTTTTCCCCTTTAGCCATATGTAAACTCAAAGAACGAGAAGCAATATCTGTTAGGCATATAAGATTTCATGTTTCATGTAATTGATTGATTGTTTTTGGTTGATTATTAAAAAAGAAAACATCTCCGACAAGGAAATAGAAAGCCCGACGTGCAATGAATGGAGACCTATTATCCTGCTTGAACACAGACAACCAAATTCTTTCAATAGTGTGACTCAAAATAATGATAAAATAGATTTTACTGATGTAAAATAATATGCTGATGGTGACATTTTCCACTGGTCCGCTGCGCTCTGAGTCTGGTGTCAGTGACACATGCTACTCTGAGTCGCGCATCTGTCTGCTTGCGCTGCAGTGTGCAATCAAAAGTTAAACACTACTTATCAGCAACCAGAAGTGCTTTTTTCGTTTGCGAATATTTTTATCTTAATTCTAGGGTTGCAAGAAACTACGCTTTCGCCATAATTTTTAAGTTATTAACTTTTTTGGACTTTTTTTTTTCGCTCAGCCCCCACCCCGAGTGGCAGTCCGAGTGTGTCTACTGACACATTGTTGTTTGTAACAGTCGCAAGGAGGAAAATAAATTATACATCCATGGATACTTTTTGTCAAAGCTTGAATGCCAAGAAAATTTAATACTTAATAAAATCGCGATTAAGACTTTTTAATACTTTTTAAGGGCCTTAATTTTCCAACAATTGATTTATCAACTTTTAATACTTTTTAAAACCCCGCGGACACCCTGGAGAAACATTGATTTGTACAGTGAAAATACTTTTAGTGTTTCTACCAGTTTTACCGAGAGGAAGAGACCTTTGCGGATAATTCAGCTCCTGGTAAAAACCTCCTAACATTGTAGACTGAAGGAATTCTGACAAGAAGTTTCAGCCGATTGCAATCTGCGATCCTCACCACTAGATGCCACTAAATCCCCCTAAATCTTACACACTGTTCCTTTAAGACAAGTTGAAGAAAATGCACACTGGCTTTTGTTCCCTGGGCTATATTACATGGGTCAAGAGGTAAAAATATGGTGGCTTTATGAGGTCCAAATTGGTGAAACTGCAAACTGTATTTTCATGATGGAACTGAACAGAGTTTGCCATACATCCCTGAGCCAAGATCAGCAACCGAAGCTGCCAATGCCATCTTTAACTTCTTTAACTTCTGAGAACAGATGGGACCCCCACTGCTAAAAAAACGTACTTGCTTAAGCAGAGCACTGAGATTTTATTTTCCACTTGCCGGCTTATCCCATCTTAGCCACTTCTGTGTAAAAACGCACACATAAAACATTATGTATTAGTCTTGAGGAACGGAGTACTGGAATAAATGGGTTTGAGCCTGCAGTGCCTCACCAGTGGCACCACAACAACAGGGGAAAATGGGGAGGTGTTACACCACCTCACCAACCCCCGACAACCAGGCTCCATGTGCCGCTCATTTTCCCCCAATTAGGAGCAGACGCCGGTACTGCGCCATGAGCCTGCCGAGCCGCTCGCTGCTAGACACGTTTGTTCTGTGCCTCGACCGCTGCCGGGGGGGAACGCTGTTAAATGCGCCCGCAGAGAGCCCACAACAAGCATCACAGACAAGGAGAGGAGAGGCAGCGAACATGCACATCACACCCATTAAAGAGGGCGGGAGAGAAAAAATGTGACAGAGTAAAAGGATGATGAAGAGCATTTTTTGTTTATTATTGGATGGGCGCTGCTGGAAACTTCACCACAAGAGACAAACGCCCAAAAACAATAATCTCCCCACCCTGGCCGTGCAGCCGGTTGGCCCACAACAACAGCAACATAAAGTATTTCCTTCATGTGTGTTTTCTTCATAGGCAAGGACAATTGGATTACTCTTGCATCATTCTGAGATAAATTATTGCCCCTGAAGTGTTTCACTGCTGTTAGTGGGAACAGTGTGGAGCCATAATCATGAAAACACTCTGAGGACAACAAATTAAAGTAACAGTTAACACTCTATATATCTTACTATGATAGCAGGACCCAATCCATGAATCACTCTTTAAAGGATTTTGAATTATACAGCAGCAACACTGTCATCATAGGCATACCAACACTGTGCTGCAGCGAAGTGTGGGAGTATCTGACAAATGTAAAACAGTGAGAGTGGTTCACAGACGGGAGATCCAACCACACTCAGCACTTAATGAGGGACGTTCAGTGGAACACAGGACCAGTAAGTGGAATGTTTTGTGTGTAATAAAATAGGCCTTTGGCTTGGCTAATCAGATCTTAGTCAAAACATCTCGTAATCAGCATCCCTCAGCAAAAAGCCTGTCCATTAATCACACGGCAGCGGTAAGGAGCTGCATGGGTGGCATTTTCTCCCCACAGACACACACACACTCTCGCACACACACTTCTTACCAATGTAAAACGAAAAATCTGTTGTTTTTATTTCTTCCCACATGAGACATTACGGAGCTATAAAAAGGTTTTGTTACAGTATGCCCATTTAGATACGGATGTGCAATTTGAGCAAAGGGAAGAAATCCCATTTGAAAACTATAAACATAGTATTAAAGCCATTAATAGACATTAAAATGGCAGGGAACAATTTGCAGTAAATTAAGATTATAATGTGCCTTATGATCTTGCATGGCTCCCTTCCAGACAAGCCAGAGACCGTATAAAAACTCTAAACAATGGCTGCTTTTATCGGCACATTCACTGCCTAAACACGCATGTATGTGCTGCCCTGCATTCTGATGCTTTACCTGTTTACAATTACAGGCAGCTGCCGAGGCAGGGGATGAACGCTGAGTGTACTGTAGGTTGCAGGGGGAGTGGGAAAGCGGTGCCGATAAGTGCAGGAGAAAACGAAAAGGGAGCTGAAGCTGACAACAGCTGGCTGAACATGACTCCATGGTGGTTTGGGTGGGTTTTTATTAAAGAGACCAAAAAAAACCCACAAAGACACTCGACTGGACTCCCCGAAGCTAAGGCAGACCTGTGTGTTTGTAAAAGCCATGCTTTACACTGGTTCCTACATGTCTCTGTATTTATGCTGTCCATACATACTCACACACGCAACATGACCACACTGGGAGGAACAGATCAACAGAGAGAGAGGATGAGGGTGGTCCTCTTGGAACCGTCAGTGTCTGTCTTTGGAAACTTAATCCTGTAGACAGACTATGAATGCTGTAATTAACTTGCTTGGGGCCATCTGAAGACAACAAAATTACACTCGATTCAATAGTAAACTGATACCGCTGAAGTAGGGTAATGGGCATGTTCACAGCAGACCACAGCATATTATGTATCTCAGGAAAAGGTGTAGAACCTAATTGCTTTTGTGCCAGACAATGACATGCTGTGGTATCTGTGTCTGTACACGTTTCTATAGGCTTATCCAGGGCTGCACACTGTACAGTACAACACAAAAGATGGCACCATTGTAGTGTCATCAGTGTTTCATTCTGTACTCTCACACTTTCTATCAAGATTTTAACATTTCTGTGCTACAGAACAGGGGTGGGACAAAATATAGATCTGGCAATATATCGTATTACTTCCCCTAGTGATATGTAATCCATACACTGGGGCCAAATATCAATATTTTTAATAAAACATGCAGCCGCTCTAAACGGATTCTTCTGCCAATTTGACTCAACAAAGTCCATGACTCCGATTGTTGATGCTTAACAAAAGAATGAATGAAGTTAACCAACTTGCAGTGAAGAAGAAACTCACAGGGGGAAAATGGCGGACAGAGGGGAAAACAAATCAGAGGCACCATCATATTTCAAGTCAAGTCTGGGCCCACTTTAGCTTTTACAACACAGACAGGACAAACAAAATCGATTAAGACAACATAATGCAATGCAAGAACTGTCTAGTGACAGTAAAGTACACAGAGACACAACGAACACGCACAGCCACTTGATCTGTCATCGTCTTGATCTCAGTGTGAAGAAAATGGCTAATGCTACCACACCTGTAAGTCAACCTACGATGTGTGTGTGTGTGTGTGTGTGTGTGTGTGTGTGTGTTGAAGAGGTATTTAGCTAAGTCTCAGTGTACTATTTTGCACATTGTTTCATCTCAGTTGTCAAAATCTGACAACACAATGATGATTTAAGTGATTAACTAAATAATTCCTATTACTTAGGGGTATTTTTTCCTCTTCAGTTACACAGACATCATTATGTATAGTAGATGCTTGTCTTGCAATGTGTCAAGTATCGCTGTAACATGATACAATCATTATTGCGGGCAACATATCGTGATAGTGTCATATCTTGAGTTACTCTGTGATTACCAACCCTAATACAGAAGCACTATCAGATTATTTTGCTCATGCAGAAGCAGAGTTCTGTTTATATATGCAAAGGAATGTAAATAGTATGGTGCAATGCAGTATGTAAATTTACATGTTATCACTGAACATTCCATGAAGCATTTTTGCGATTAGGACATGGGGATGTGTTCAAAACAATATTTCTGGGTTGCCTGAATGAGGGAATGAATGAGAGCAAACTTGTTTTCCCATCACACCAAAGATATGTGTCATCTGGTTGTTTATTCGTGTCTATCGCACATGTATGAGAGCCAGGTTGAGGCTTGGTAAGCCACATTTCCCTGTAAATACCTGCATGGTCAACATTCACACTCTGGGCTAATGTGGTTTTTCAACCTAGCAGTAATGCTCAGGGTACAGATAGCATCTTCATGCAGGCGACTGTGTGATGGTGTGAGTCCACGCTGCTACGCGCCCCGTACAGCCCAAACAACCACCAATCAGTAGGGCTATTATGTCTACAGAAGCCTGTCACAACTGCAAAGCCCTTTATTTTTCTAACATGTGAGAGGTGAAAGAGAGTGTGAGCGGGAGAGGGAGAATCATAAACAAACAGCGAGAAAAGAGGAAAAAGAGACAGTGGTGCTGAGGGAGGCTTGGCCAGTGCGCTCGCTTTCAAACCCCCAAAATCTCAGAGAGACTGCCAGACACAGAGAGAGAGAGAGAGCAGACAATTAGTGCCAACACTAACACGGGTAATGGCTCCAAAATGGAGTTCACACGAGCCCGCTGCTAGGCAGGAGCAGCCAAGAAAACAGTCAGCCTAAATCAGGCAGACCTGAATGGCAACAGTGAGGAGGAAGCAAATTCCTGCTTCGGTCAATAGGCCCTCCACGACCCGGCAGCCAGTCAGAGGGCAGCAACAGGCAGGAAGGCTCCACACTGAGGAATGACTGTCTACAACCTCAGCTCGGCTCAGTGGAGAAATAGTATAGAGGAACTGCTGGACAATGAATATGAAACTGAAAGGAAATGTGAGGGGTGGAGTAGTGTGTATGACTGAGTATGTGTGAGGCTATCTGCACTGTGAGCAAAAAATCATCTGAAGGAAATTCCTGTGAAGCTGCAAATCTTACCAGTTTCATTTTGCTGTCCTGGACAGCTTGTTTTAATATTAATGCCCTTCACCTTCAAACTAGCCACTAATCTCAAGATCAGTGCAGGTCTAAATGTGTTAAAGGGACAGTTCACCCCCAAAAACAAAAATACACAGTTGTCTTCTTACCTGTAGTGCTGTTTATCTTTCTCGTTTGTTTTGCTGTGAGTTGCAGAGTGTTGGAGATATCAGCCATAGAGATGTCTGCCTTCTCTTGAATATAATGGAACTAGATGGCACTCGGCTTGTGGTGCTAAAAACGCCAAAAAAATACATTTGAAAAACTCAACAGCAGTGTCTGTTTCCAGAAACTATGAACAAGTTGCTCAAGATAATCCACAGACCTTGTTGTGAGCAGTTTCATGTAGGAACTATTTTCTTTTTATTGAGTACACCGACTTATCGAATCACAGCACAGAAGGAAGTATGTAGCTAGCTAACTTAACAGCTCAGCTGAGGAAAATGCCATTAATGTTTACGTCTCGCGCCTTTCATCTATGAGCAGATGTACGCTTACTTCTGTACAGTGATCTGGTTGGCGGGTGTACTTCTACAGAAAGAAAATAGTTCCTAGATGAAACTGCTAACAACAAGGACTGTGAAATATCTTGAGTAACCGGGTCATGATTTCTGTCATGAGACATTGTTGTTGAGTTTTTCAAAAGTTTTTTTTTGGTGCTTCGAGCACCACAAGCCGAGTGCCATCTAATTCCATTATATTCGATAGAAGGCAGACATCTCTGCGGCTGATATCTCCAACACAGCAGCTCACACCAAAACAATCTACATTGATAAATAGCACTACAGGTAAGAGGACAAATATGTATCTTTGATTTGGGGGTGAACTGTGCCTTTAAACTTGACTAGATTGCTGTACGAACTATATGGTCAAAATTGTTTTAAGAAGAATATAAAATGATTACCAAAGCAGTTTGTCTTGTGTGGAACAAACATCTTGCAGGCAGTGGCTATCTGCAGCTCAGCACTTATTACAGCTTTGATGATGAGGTCTTCCACCTGTCTCATCAGCACTGGAAGAAACAAAATGAAGGCATGATTTTGAGTTTTTGTTACTTGCTTAACACTTTTTGTTTGAATCTGAAGGGAAAACATGAGCAGGGGTTCAGATATGCAACTCTCTGAAACAAAAGGAAAAGATAAAAAGAATGAGAAAAGGAAGAAAATGAAGATTTGACTCACATGTGGTGTCCTTCCCTTCCTGTTTCAAATACCTCAACACTGCACTCATACTCCACTTGTTCCCATAATCCTCAACTTCAGGGTCATCGCAACTGAAAAGGAACAAATGCACTTCAAACAGCCAGAGTTCTAATAAATGGATGAGTCAATCAAGCTTCCCATAACAGCTACACATTCACTGAGGAAAAAGGTTACCTGACATAATCGCTGCTCTTTTTGTTCAAGCTGTAGTTAGTGAGATGCATGAACGTGTTCTTAATGTTCTTTGAAGTCCGGTCATACTTGACAGTGGCAAATCTGCAGACAGATGGTGTTTATTTGTGCAAGAAAGGGAAAAAAACTTCTGTCATTCAACAATTTCTCAACATATCTATCTGCCATAATGGCCACATTCATAAGGCTGACACTTGACTGAAGGATGGGGGCACTTTGGAGAGAGATTAGTTTCTGGCAGTGTTTGAGAGGAGTGGATGCCACATGTGCAATAATGAGAATTCCTTGGCACGCACCGTGTACCTGAATAGCAACACAACCCAAAAGAATGTCAAGAGATAAAAGTAGGATTCAGAATTTGGCCATGATTTATTGCTCGCAGTTGATAATCAAGCCAGCATACATGAGGGCGGTGGCACTCTTCACGGACTTCTATCAGACCAAAGCGAAGAGCCAGGCACTCTATAAATCATCTACCCTCTCCTGACCTACCTGAGCCTGACAATAGCCTATTCTTCCATTAATAAATGATTCTTGGTCTAAATGAGAACATCCAATGAATATAACACTATTACACAAAGACATCATAAGATATGATCTTTGAACAATGACACAATCAGCAACATTTGATGTGCACATCCTACAAGTGGAACAATGGAGCGCTTTGTTTCAGAGTCACCACCATGGCATACACCATACAGCTGTTGGTCTGAAAAGTTAAGGCTGCCCTCTTCTGGGCACTGACGATGTACCTGTGGATGTGCCATGAACCAGTCTACACCACTAGTCATTACTCAAAGTGTTTTTCTCAATACTGAATTTACTTCTTTAAAGTGACTGCAGGACTTTTACATAAAATTGAACTTCCATTTCATTCAAGCCTCTGTCAAATGAGTAGACACAATGCTGATTAAGCCTAACATGGTCAGGAAAGGCTCTTTGTGTTTTGCAGGATACTTGAGTTGTGGTGTCTGTGGCGACTTTCCCACGCTGGCGCACTAGAAGCAATATGTTTAAAGGATCATTTATACTCCATTTATGTACGAAAATAGATACATTTATGTCAAACATTGTGGCAGCCATGTGTCCTTTATGTCCATACATCCAATAGATGGCACTAGAGCACAGAGTCAACAGTTTCCGACAAAAACAAACACGGTGAGGCAGGAGGGCGCAATGATGTACCTTTTAGTGGAGGCAGCTTTGTAGACAGCAGTGGTCTGTGAGGCAATAAAATACATGTCGAGGGAGAATTATTTTCACTATATTACTAACTTGTTCCGTTCCCCTATTTTTCCAAATGTCTCTGTCATGTCCTACAGTCGTATTTAGCTTGTTCGTAAAAAAGGAACACAGCATACAGACAGAAGGCTCTGTGTGTGTCCATATACGTCTCTAACGTTGAGCATAAGTGACCCATTACAGGGGCAGAGACCATAGCGACAGAGCAGCAGCTATGGCGAAAGCTAAGGTGGAAAATCCTGAAAAGGGTCTAAGAAACGTTTCTAGAATTGATGCTTCAGATAGGAAAGGAACTCAGCGCTCAGAGGAAGGATTAGAGTCAAAAAGACTTGCAGAGCGCACTCCTGTGGGTGGGGGAGATGCAGCACGCTCACCTGTACTATAGGCATATGTCATGAGCGTGCATCAACAGTGTTTGTGTGATTACTTTCAATGCAAGGGGGGAGATCTTTAAACTCCTCATATTCAGGACTTAAAGGCCCAGTGTGTAAAATGGGTTGAAAACAGTGACATCAGTGGTCAAATTCTAGATTGCAGGGCTCACTCGCTCACCCCTCCCGTCGGGTAAATGACGGTGGCCTCGTAGGGACAAAAAGCCTTGCGCACGACTTTTTCAGGAGTAGGTCTATCTAGCGACGAGGTGAATGTTTATTTAGAAATCTAAGCCATGTTACGATATTGTAATGAATCCCTCACGAGCAGGAGACCAGAGGAGCGTTCGGGAAAAGGGCCCATTTATTTGAGCACTCCAGAAACTCCGGTAACACTCCACTCCGTCCCAAACTCTCACTCTTCTAGCGTAACAGACACACTTCGTAACTTTACACACATACTCGTTTACTATACCAAGTGGGGACCCCCCTCCCCTCTCTGCTCCGCCAATCTCCAGCCCGCACACTGACTGACAGGGTAGCCGGTAAACAGAGCTCAGCTGTTTATTTAGCCTAGCAATATCTCCGGACTATAGCAGCTGCAATGGACGACTTTGAACGCGATTTTGAAGAGTTTCTTGTAGCGGACACAGACCCAGAGCCATACCTGTTTGAGCCGGAGCATACAGATGAGGAACTCCATGTGTTTGATTCTGAGCGGGTGAGAAGAGAGGCTGAATGCACAGAATGGGATTCGGTGCTACTGCTACCATGGTTGGGGAGATATATCATCAGGAGGAAAAGCGCCGCAGAGAGTGCATCACAAGGAGTGAAGTTGTGTCTTCTTTTCCTCGCAGATGACGGTTCGGGTTCATTCTCTCCTGTTGCGTGGTAAGTGTGGTCCATTCGCAAACTTCATAACTAAAAAAACTTTTCACTACTCTCTATCGACAAACTACTAACACTCTCTGCTGTTTCTTCCTCCTTCTTTCTTCCTTCCGCTGTCTTCGTTGGTTCATTTATACACGCGAAACGCGTTCCCTGGCTGGCTGGATTGTCCGCTCGGTCTGCCGTACATACATACATATATATATATATATATATATAAAAGCATAATTATAAGGCTACGAAAACCAAACAAATTTTATTTTATAGCGATTATACACTTGTATAAACATATTAATGGGTAGAATATTCAGATTCAGATTCAGATTGACAATAAACCATGCCAAATATTACACACTGGCCCTTTAAATGTTGTTTATATCTTAATTTGTCAGAAGTCATACCAAGGAGAAACAACTTTGTGTTAAATGTCTTTTTTTTTGCCCCCAATACACTCAGTGATGACTGTAGTGTAAGGTAATCCCAACACACAGCTCACCTCGCCAGGCCCTCCTCATAGACGTAGATGAGGACCGGATCGTACGATGTCACCAACACGTACAACCGCATGTCAAACTTGAACTCTGTAAACAAAACAAAAATTGGAGCACAGATTATTCAGAATGCCAAAAACAATCTTTTAAAAATCAAATGTGTCTGCAGTGATTAAATGCCGAAGAAGAACTCACCATCTATCAGTAGTGGGTTGTTAATGTAGCGAGACACCAAAATGTTCTCATCCATTGAAATCTGATTCGGCTGCAGGGAACACACAGAAACAAATTAAAGATATAATCAACACCATTAGGGCAGTAAATCATAATCATCTTAACATGGGCAGTGTCTTGCTGTGGTTGATTTGGAGGGAAATGATCATGTAACAAGATATTGTAGATTATTTACTACAGAGATGAAGTTTCAGCTGGAAAAGTGTGAGCTAACAAACACAATAGCATTTCCATGGCGAATGTACTGTTTTTTATGTCTCACAGTCCTCCATACTGTATATTCATTCCCATAAGACAGCATTAAACACTAAATTCCAACTAGATGATGTGACACTGCTGTTAACCATTAACATCAAAGAATCATCACATTCAGAAAAGTTGGAGGCTGCAGCGACACTGGCCATAGCGGGTCAACATTCAATAACAGCCTATAAAAACACAATCTGGTGGTGGGAGATGGGTCATTTATGAGGTTGAAATGTGTTGCAGGTGGCGAAGTTGAGAAGAGATGGGACGGAGGAGGAGGAGGAGGGGAGGCGGGGTAACCTCAGCGCTGGCTGCAGTTCAGAGAGAACCTGAAGCAAAAAAAAAATGAACGTATTTCTTTCTTCTCTCCAAATATCGCTCTGACATTCTTTCCACTGTTTCATAAAAATGCCTGAGAAGAATAAGAAGGATCGTGCATATGTTTTCCAAGAGTGAGAACCTTGTTGAGCTCCTCCAAAAGAGCCGGAGCCCTTGGAAGAGTGTGATTTACTCCACAAAGCTTATTAATGTCTGAAACACTGGTTGATACTTATTTCAAAGACAGCTGTATCTGCACACCCCTCCGCACACACAAATAACATCTGGCCAACGGACTGTTTCGGTTCACACAGTATTTTTTAAGTCAGTATGCTTACGGTTAACTCCCACTAGGTTTGTCATCAATCTGAATTTGTGTTGAGATTTTTCACACACAAATAGAAAAGCTGGTGGACACTGACAGGGACATTTGGTTAGCTTAGCTGTTCCTCTCTGTGCTAACCTAAGCTAACCGTCAGCTGGCTTTGGCTTTAGTATTATCCTACAGACATGTGAGTCATATCTTCTTACTTCACTCTTAGCAAGCCAGATGTTGAACTATTCCTTTAACACACTGCTTTACTAATACAGATCTCACATGCAAAGTAGTGCATAGTCTGTGGTCAGAGCTTGGTTTAAACTTCCGTTAAATGTCCTGTGCTGCTTTACATACTGTTTTAAACAAAAAGCATAGAAAAAAACACTATTCCCTGTCCAATTTCTTTATCTATTCAAAGACATGTTGGTCAATTCACTCCAACTTTAAACACAGGTTTATTTTGGGTCACTGCATTAGTCTCAATGAGGTAATGGAGCGGTGGTTCCCAACACGACCCCCAGATTTAACAGATAAGATTTAAGGGATAAAAGAAGAAAAGAAAAAACATATTTCTGTTACACAACAGTGAGTATGACCTTGAGGATAATTTCGTAAGAGAAAAAAAAACTTAAGAGAACTCAGGAATAAAATACACACAATTCATTTTGACTAGAATATCACAAGCTCCATCTGCCTGGTGACTTTTGCAGAGCTTTGTAAAAAAAAATGTTATTCACTTATCATTCAGAACAAAGGAACACGTTGCACATCTATTTCCAAACGGACTTTTAAGAGAGAAGAGCAGAACACAATTCATAGAAAAAGACAGTGTTAGACAGTGTGCAGGAGTTTTTTCTACAAGTTGTATTCACTTATCATTTATCATTTAATATCATTTTTGCAAACAGATGTCCCTAAGTCCCTCACACTGGACCTTTAATTCAATTTTCAAGCAAAAAATGCCAAACATGCTCTGAATGCAGCTTCTCAAATGTGAGGATTTGCTGCTTTCCCATGTTTTGTAAAATTTCCAACTGAATATCTGGGAGTTTTTAGACTGCTGGTGACACGAAACAAAAACGACAACAAATCACTAACTTGAGAAAATAAGGGGCAGATTAATTGATGGTGAAATTAATCAGTTGCAGTCTGTCCGCCCTGCTTTAATCTCTTTGTGTTTTACATCAAGAATTTCCAAGAAGAAAAACAAACACTTATTTTACAAAGCCACAAGCCAAAAATGTGTTAGAGAGTGATAACTCCTGTGGGCAAAATCACTCACATTGCTGACCAAGTAGATGCCGCGCCCTCTGGAAGATGCTACTGGTTTGATAATCCAGGGTCCTTTGTCCTTGGCGAAACAATCTGAGACAAAGGAAAGAAAGACAAGAAATAGCAAAATGTATAATGTATATATTTAGAATGGCGAGGAATGTAACATATAGAGAGGTTTGGTAAGCAGGATCAGATGAAAGGTGTCTTACTGCAGAATTCCTGGTACTCAGAGGGCAGCACAAAGGTCTGAGGAACGATATGGAAGTTTTTGAAGCCGTGAGTCTGCTGCATTCGCTGGATGTTTTTATACAGACGGTCTTTGCGCGTCAATTCATATGACCTGGAAATGAGCAGAGCCTCCAGTTTTTAAAAATTCTCCAGCACTCCGCTCCACAGCTCCAGCATTGACAGAACAAAAATACACTCAATACATAACAGCAATAGATCGCCCTCTGCCTGACAGTGTGATTCATTTCATGTTTCACAGAGGCACCAGTCCAAACTAAATGCGCTTTGCAGTGGAAGCCAACAAACACATCGCCTGAACTCAACGGGCTTAGAGTGGCTCAGTGGTGATATTTATAACACAGAAAACAGTGGCAACACTCACATATATCTGAGTGCTGTATCATACCTGGGGAAATGGTTGACCTTCTGGAAGTCTTGAAGGCTGCGTAGTATGTAAGGCTTGAGGTGAGATCCTGTCCACATGAGGTTAAAGTCATTGCTGTTTGGGTGAACCTGGAAATCAGAGTGATTGACTTTAATCAAATCATTTAGACTCAGTGCTCACAAAGTAAATGACATTTGCAAAGAGATCATTTAAAAAAAAGGCATAAACGCTGTGTAGAGTTTCCAGTCGGCGACAGCAGTATTATATTCTGATGTCCATCACATACGACAGCGCAGTTAAATCTAAGAAGCAGATCAGACACTTCACCAATAACCTGAAGAAATACGGCCGGCTTTTAAGAAATTGTCGCAAAAGGAAGGCCAACTTGCAGATTTTCATCGCCCCAACATTATTCTATCTGTTTTGTTTTGTTTTATTCCAACAATTCGTTAGGAGGCAGAATCCACATGGCTGCTCAGTGTCTAGGGGAGAGCCAGATGTTTGCAATAAAGCTTTATTAAAGTTTGGCTCTGTCGCGGCTGTGGTAGACACTCGTCTGCCTTTGATGATGGGTTAGCGGGAGTCAAGAAGCATTGAAATGAAATAAAAAGGGAATTAATTGTAACTGCTTGGAAAGAGCCATAATGGGGATTGTGTGCCCTCGTGAAACAGGATTAATGCTCTTGAGGTCATTTTGTTTTTTTTCCATGGGTGCATTCCCGGGCTTTGACATCGGCATTATCAGTCAAAGGAAATAAAAACAGCTCCACTATGCCTTATCCTACACAGCAGAGAGGTACATAAATAACATGTGCAGCTTAAATAATGCTTTTTTTTTGCAAGATGTAGGCTAATCTTTTAAATTTGCATGATTTAGTGGAGAACATTACCTCATGGAATCCATGATTGGTGAGTAGTCCTCGTACCAGGCGGCTCTCTGTGCGCACAATCTTAAAGGCCATGTTATATCGCTCTGAGGGTGACAAAATATTCAGAGTATCCAACTTATTTAAGGATCCATATTTTGATTATGGTAGCATTACTTTTCCTAATAGTCATTTGCAGCTTCAACACACATAGTGTACCTCCAGCAGAGCAGATATTCCCATCTTTTGAAACTGCAGCTTCAGGGTAAAACAAGAGAACTGGGATGGTCTTGCTGAGGCCACTCCAGGCAATGCAGGGATGATCTCTAGAGGACAAACAATTACATGATACACACTCACAGTTAGAGGCAGATTTTCTAATTGTTTGCAAACTTGAGACCCACAGAAGAGTCAAGAATCAAATAATCTGGACAAATCAACATTTCACACACAGCAAAACATCCCAGTAACAATACCACGATGATATGAACTCGCCTATACGGGTAGTTTACCTAATGCTGAGGGAATGTATCCTGACATGGTGTTTATTTCACTCAGGCAGATAGAGACAGAACCACACACATTTTCAGGAGGTGCTGGGCAATAACAAACCCATGTACTGTACTGACACCCTTGTAAAGCTGCGGACTATCTGATAGTACCAGACACAGCTCGTTTATCGGGGCTAAAAATAAGATAAGGTAGCATGATGATGGAGTAGAACTCAATCAGGCATGGCCGGTCTTGATAAAGAGGAGAGGCATGTAAACAATTGCTGCCCCTAGCTTAAGTATCTAGGTATGTCAGATAATGCAGCAGATATCTTTTCCGCTACGGTAGCTTTGTTGCACGCCCTTAAACAAGGAGTTTGGATTATTTTTTAGATTATTGTTTATTTTGAACATAAACTGCCATCAAACGATATGAGATTAGATTTGGGCCGTATCAAGGTATTACAGTATACCGGTGTATTAAGAAATCACAAAGGTATGAGGTAAAATATACAGATGCTCCTCTTCCTATGACATTCATACAGAAATGCTGCACTGAGGTAATGTATTGTAGTGCACAGCACGGGCCACCAGAGGTTAGTCTCTACTGGTAGAACAAAAAGGATGGTGACTGCGAGTGGTGGGGATAACGTCGCAGACTAGTAAAAAAAGCCACATTTAACTTTATGATGATTTCTAACAACTACAAAAGCAGTATTTTAGCCACATAATATTATAAACACACCCTCTCCATTCAGCCCATGAAGTGTCGGTATTCTCTGCAGCTACAGATGTCATCAGGTCCAGCAAGAAGAGGACTTATTTCCCATGTATTTATTATTCTTTGGGCCAGAAGTATTTAAATCCATCAAGGCTGGACTAACAAGGCACAAACACAGCATTGTAGGCAAGACATGCTATGTGGTGTGCCATATCATCTCCTGTACGATTATACCAGCACAATGTTTAATATGATATGAAAACTTCATATTGTAATACTTGTGATATTTTGACTAATTAACATATTGACATTATACTGTTACCAACGGCAACAACAAGCATGGCTGAAAGCAAAATTATTACTGACTCTGCGGTGGTTCCAAAAAGAGGAGCAGCTTCAGTAGTGTGGAATAAACTGTGGCATCCTGAATGTTTTATGAACAGCCCCAGACTTCTCAGACTCTTTCAGTGAGTTACCGCTCAGAGGGAACTCATTCAGCAGCTCCTCTGGCAGCAGCACAGCGTCTCTCCCTCTCCTCTCTCACCATGTGCACACTGCAGTTGGTGTCATCAAGTTATTTTGTCATAAACCTTTGGTAATGTAATCCTACAGGATGCTCGCAGCTCGACAAAACACTACATATGTGTGAATGTGCAATAGTTCTGGTATCATAACAGCCTGTCACAGGTTACAGCGTGATGACTAGAGGAGAAATGGCAGAGCATAAAGGTCCAATCATTTACGATTTTGCTAAAAGACATATAAAACTGTATAATTTAATTTGTTGCAATTCTATGTTCTTAAATTAATAATACGTTTTTTCACTAATTTGTCATGTCGTCAAGAATATAACAATTGCAAAAATACCCTGAAATATCATGATATTATTTTAGGGCCATACTGTATTGCCCACCCCTAATCAACAGTAGCTCAGCTATTCATTTGTTAACTCTTCACACGAATACTGTGTACCGTATCTTAAGGCAAGTTGGATTTAAGACTTTTTAAGACTTATTTTAGTGGCACTCGGAATGAAATTTGGGACCAATTTTACAATTAACAAGACCTGAAGAAAAAAAATGAACTGACATCAGTAAGCTACTTAGATTTTACAATGCAATGTCAGAAAAAAAAAATAAAATTCATAAAATCTGGGGCGCCCGGTGGCTTAATGGGTAGAGCAGGCTTCCTATATATGACGGCAATGTCCTCTGCTGCATGTCATCCCCTTCCCTCTCTCCCTTCTTCACACTTAGACTATCCTATGTAAGAAAGGTAAAAAGCCAAAAATAAAATATCTTAAAAAATTAGCATTGATTTAATTGTACTGTAATTTAATTTAGCATCTTAGCATTTTTCAAACTTTTCAAAGACTGACTTAAGAAGTGTTAATACCAATTAAGGCTTTATTTTTTAGATTAATGAATTCAGTGCCTTTTAAGACTTTTTAAGGACTTCCAGGAACCCTGGTAAACTCTGGTGAAATGTCACTACGGTATTGAGGTATGAAAAATAGATACTGTCCAAGCCTAACTGAGATACTACACACACACACACACACAAGATGTGAAGGTCTTAGGCAACTGGCCAAATTGTTGTCACTGCAGTTATATTTCAGTAAAACAATCATTTAAAAGTTGACAATATGTGGTTAAATATGCAGTAATCCCATGTACATGTACATGCACTTACATGTGTTAGTCTTTATGTGTGCTATGTGCCTCCTGTGTTGCCTGTAATACTATACTTTGTTGTCCTTTGCATTATTCAGGGTTGTCTGTCGTCATAAACTTTTACATCATGTTAGTGTCAACTAAAATCAACTGCCCCAGATAAATAAACATTAACATGCTAGTCAGAGCTGATCAGAAGAATTTCACAGGTTGAAATCAAATGTGCAGCTGATGCTTGTTTGGTAATAAGTTGAAATCAGTCAGGGTGCACTCAAAATACTACATTTACACAACTACAGCAGTGTGCATGTAACCTTTTATTTTATAAACTCTCTGGTCTGGAAGCATCTGGTCTCCTAGCACACTGCACTGGTGCCTGGAGGTTAAACCCTAATACTAAGCAATCCAAACTAAATCAGGAGATGGAAATTTGCCTAAAAGCAGGCACAGTGACTCTCAGTATGCTATGACTAAGTATAGCTTAAGAAGGAATTAGTTGGCAGAGACAAGATAACATAGACCAACTGTTGCAGCTATGATCTGGAGCTAGATGCTCTTCTCTCTCACACTGTTAATCTCTCATCAATTATGCAAAATAAACACTACCTGGAGGCTTCATTTTGTCTAAATGTATCTTGGCATTAATTATTAAAAAGGGCCCAGGACATCTTCTGTAATACTAAATAGACTGCATTACACAACAATCAATAAACTATTGTGAGCTGCAAAGCTGAAGACTTCAATGCAGCCAAAGAAAAAGCTTTTGGTTAACATGGTGTCACATTAATACTGCATCTAGAGGGAATCTTTAGGGGAGGTATTACAGGAGGATCAGTAGGCTAAGAGCCTAACTGACACCTAAGGCGACCTGTGTAATTCAGACAGCCATGTCCATAAGGTGCAAGGACTGTGAGCAACATCCTACTCATCTTCATCTCCATTTGCAACTGTCTCACTGCTTTAAAAGCAATGCGAGCATATTAAAGGATGAGCCTGTTTTGCATAAGAGAACACTCTCACAAAGGTGTATGTGATCAGAAATTAAACATGTAAGGCCCAAGAATTAACCTGAATATACTGGTTTAGGAGTTTTTTTTAGAAGTTTGCACAGACACAGCTATTTAAAGGCTGATCACCAGTGATGTGAACCTAAGGTGGTTTTGCATTTGGATGCCATTTGAATGGTTTTAGGGGGAGTTTTCCTAATTTGCATCAAGGGGCTAAGTCATATGTTGTACAGACACTAAAGCCCCCAAAAAAGATAAATGACATTGGGCTGAATAAAACTGACCTGGCCACAGGAAACATAAATACAACAACAGAAAAGGAGCTCAACCTCAAGATGAGGAGGGCAATGATTATATGAAGGCTATTACAGGATGTAGCTTTTTCTTTCCTTAAGTTTAAGCAGGTCATTTCTGATGCTGACTGCTCCACAGTTACTCTTAAGTGATTATAAAGTATGCACACTTACTCATGCTCGTCCTCTGAGGAGGATTCAGAGTCCTCCTTATCGCGGATCACAGCAGGCATCTTCACAGGAACAGGGGACGAGCTGCCAGGTGAAATCTTCCTGGGATCAAGTGTCTAGGCTTTACCATGGCACCTAACGCTACCACCTCCACCTGCAAAAACATCATCTATTGAATAAGCTCAACTCAATTCAAATAAACATCAAAGCATTCATTCAAAACATTATGTTAAGAACCACGTTACAAAGGCTCGCTAACAAACAATGTACAGTCCTGACACACTGCTTCACATTTAGCCGAGAATAACTGCTTTGTAGCTCTGTTTGTAGTGGGGGTATATTTATCTTTCTGTTAACGTTACAGTGGACAGAAGGCGTTAAACCAAGACAGACAGCCAAACAAGCGTTAGCTAAATAAGCTTACTGACATGATACTTTAGGTACGGGAAGCTAACAAGGTGAAGTCCTCTAAGTTTGAGACCGCTTAAGTAGACGTTTTTATGATGCCATGCAAGTACACAACAACGTAAACTTGCCTTTATCTCTGACAGCTTGCTAACTGCTAGCTAGCTGGTTTCGCCAGGGCCAGTTGATCATCGCGGTTAATCTTCCTGGTAACTACAACAACTGAGTAGCAACAGAGCAGGGAACATGCGCAGTAGTGGGCGATATGAATTGTCCAGCGGACCAAATTTTGCACTGCAACCGTCCAATGGCGGGACGTGCGGCGGACGTTACGGTAACTGTCAGACGAAAATATAGCCCATGTCCTCGGTGTAACATAGTAAGTGTTGTAAAAATCGCTGGAATATGTAGGCTATGTATTTTTTGTGTGTTTTTCGACAGCATATAGTGCTTAAAGGGGACGTGTGCGAAAAAGAAATTTAGTTCTTGAAGTAAAAAAGTACAAGGAAAGGATTTACACATGAATGGCACCAGTTTAATAACTTTTGCCATTTCTGCTACCAGTATAATAACTTCTGTCATTTAGTATTGCGTATTTAGCATATGTCATTATGTAGTTCTTCCTCCATTAGAAAAGATTTAACTAAAAGATAAGTCACTACGGAGCACTCTCTCGCTCCACATCTAATCTTTGTTTGAACGCAGCCTAGTTTACAGTCTACAGGTGACGGGATTTCTTTATTCCTGTTGGTTGGCAAAGAGAGTAGGCGGAACCTGAGCGCTCATATGGGCCAATCATATGAATGGTACGATTGATGGAGCCATTTCTTAAACTCTGTGATTGGTCCACCCACAGTCCAAGGTTGAATGACTTACCATTGTGATCATAACACTGTGGTCCGTTGGCTTGAGTCCCAGTTAGTTGTTTAATGTCCAGTCCTGTCTTCTCTCTCAGGAATACGTTCACATGGTAGTTTTATGGAGGCCGCCAGGTAAATATAAGAACAATTTGTGTTATTATTAATCACAACAGGTTAGTTAATTGTATTAACCATGTCACAGCAACGTTAGCCTGCTATGTCACGTTAGTTATTACTCAATATATCTTGCTAGCTAATAGATGGTCTCCTTGTCATGTGTCAGACAAGGCAACATGGAGCTGTTACTCTCTGTGTAATGACACCAGCCAGCTGCAGTTGCATTAGCCTTCAGTTTGAAGCTGTTTATCCTGCACTCACTGACTTCTCTGTGACAGGTGCGTCTCACAGACAGCAAACATGAGTCGCTTTCTAAACGTCCTGAGGAGCTGGTTGGTAATGGTGTCCGTCATCGCGATGGGAAACACCGTGCAGAGTTTCAGAGATCACAGTTTTTTGTCAGAGAAGCTCTACACAGGAACACCAGAGTTTGGTGAGTAAATAGGTTTGATTGGCAAAACTTAAATGGGCATTACAGCGTGTTCAGTGTTCAGGAGTTGGTGGTGTACAAGTTTATAAAATAGCATTGAACAGAAATATGTATTTTAAATGTGTATCAGCAGCTAAGGCAACATCTAAGCTATATATCACACTATTAGGATAACCAAAACCAAATATAGTCAGATATGCAGTGGTGGAGGAAGTATTCACATCCTTTACTTAAGTAGAAGTACTAATATCACACAGTAAAAAATACTTTGTTAATAGTAGAAGTCCTGCTTTGAAAATGTTACTTAAGTAAAATCATGTAAGTACAATCAGAAATATATGTTTAAGTATTAAAAGTAAAAGTAGCCAATGCAGAAAAAACAGTCAGTTTAATCAATTAAAATACTTGATCTTGATTGATATCTGAAAAGCTGCAACCATGCATATTTGATTATTGGAACAGTTGCCAATTAGTTTTCTAATCAATCGACTAATCCTTTCAGCTGAACCTGTTTATTTTCATATGGTGTGTAAAATCTTAATTTGTAAAGTACTTAGTAACTTAAATTATCAGAAAATTATAGTGAAGTAAAAATGTTTGTTAGTTGAGCGCTGCAGTTTTTTTAATTACTTAGCCAACATATACTGATACAAATTGTGTTTGTGACAAGTTAATATTGGCCAAGATGATTTATGGATCAGGCTTGTATCAAATATTTGTAAATAAATTAAGATTAGGCAGACTAAAATATATAAATGACTTTTTTTTCTCTCAATTTTTATAATTTTCTCTTTACTTCCCATTTCCTCAGTAAATGGTCTCCAAGCTCGAACTTTTGGTATTTGGACGTTGCTGTCGTCGATCATTCGCTGTTCCTGTGCCATTGATATCCAGAACAGAACGTAAGACAGCTTCTCACTTCCTGCACCTTGTTTCTGTTGGCAGTCTTCACACTGTGTGTTCTCACTGTGTTCTCATCCATCTCATTCCTGCAGGCTGTATCACATCACCTTATGGACATTCGTGTTAGCGCTGGGTCACTTCCTGTCTGAAGCCTTCATCTACAAAACAGCTCCTCTGACTATCGGGGTCATGGCACCTCTCATTGTGGCAAGTGAGTGTTGGGAAATATATTTATATGATCCCTTAAATAAGTACATGTCATGTTTCAAAGGTATTAAAACATCTTCATGTGTTTTTCCAGGTTTCTCCATCATAGGAATGCTGATTGGATTCCAGTGCATCCCAGAGTCACAAGAGGAAGTCGGCGCACGACAGAAGAAGCGTAACTGAATCCCAGCTGTTTGATTTCCCTCCCACCTCCACAATGATCAGCAGACATTAGTGGACTGGTACTAGTGTGCTGCTTCTTGCTGTGAAGAACATGAGATCTGGTCGTATGTCAGTTTCCTACGCTAACGCTTTATATGGACGATGTTCATCTCTATCTGAGCTGTATTTGATGTTTTTTTAAACTGACAGCTCACAGTGCAATCACAAACAGAGTGACAGAAGGTCATGTTACACTACAGTGAGCAATATGTGCAGTGTTATACTTATGGAGGTTTCATTGAGTTAATTTTGTAGTATCTGAACTGTCAGTGCTGAATGAACCTCGTTCACGTCTCTGCTCATGAATGAATCCAGTGTAGATTTCTTTGGGAATGTTTTATTTCTCCAGACTACCACATGATTTTTTAAAATCATGATCTACCAAAGAACTCAGACGACTATAAAACTATGCTTTTCATTACAAAGTCTCATAAACACAAATTTCAACAATTATCAACAATTATTCTCAATGTTTGTTCTGTGCTGTGAAATGTTTGTACATCATTTGAATTTATGCACAATTATTGTCCTATAAAACATTTTAAAAATGAAATGATAAGCGTTTTTGCTATTTTCTACTAAAGTAATAGGAGTATAATATGTATTTTATAAACTATATATGAAAAATAAGTTGAAAGACATCTTCTTTCCAAGAGTGAGTTTTCTGCATTATTGTTGCGATACCAGCATTTTAGGCAGTATCGGAGGCATTAAAGATACTGGCATTGGTATTGGAACAACTCTATATTTGATGTTTTGTGCTGCTCAGATCTCATATTTAGATTTAAATGAGAAGTTCTTTTCTGCTGATGTGACTTTTTAGCTCTGGATTTTCCAGTTTAGGATAGGAGATGCATTAAACTTAAGCACACTGCTTTGTGAGGTTTTTTAAGGTACAAAAATATAAATTCAAATGTCGTCCTTTTTATATCCAAAGATATATACAGTGACAATTTTTTTCCTTGAGGTTATACAATTCTATATAGAGAACAAAATAAAGTCCTTTGAATCCTCTTATACATCTATTAATTTGTTTTTACTGTAGTTCATATACTTAGTGTCAAACACTCAAAACACTACACCGAGTATCCAGTCTCTAGGGGTGTATTGTTGTTCACAGCACTACAAAATATCCTAGAAATACCACTGTAAAAATAACTAGCATCTCTAAAATTCACATAACATTCATCATAAAATAGGAAAATCACTGGACAAATCTGCACAACACATCAAGTAAAACATGTCGATGACAAACTGTACAAACAGCATGAACTACATTTCTCTGTAACAACTTTACAAGCTAAGTAGTTTAACACGTAAAAACATTTCCTTGTGCAAAATGACAACTGCAGTAGACTGATTTGTCGTGTTTTGTGCTGTGATGACATCCTTCATGCTCCAGGTGCTCTCGCACGTTAATCCGGATACTCATCACCAGTTGTCTTGTTGAGATCACTTACAGTAAAACGAGGACAGAATTGACCTCCCAAAGTGTATGCAGATGCACAGCATCAATCATATTTGTAATCAGCAGTATGCAGGAGTGAGACTGTGTGATCCTGGGGAGTCTGACTGCCATGACAGGAAAACACGACAGTCCAACATCTGCATTTAACACTTAAGTTAATGCCTTCAGCGATGTAAAGACTGAGTTCAGTTACACACAATGTTGGTCCAATATCAGGTGACAGTCACAGTTTAAATATTGCTCATTAGATGCATAGAACACTAAAATAACACAGATCAGAGGGGGACGGTCAGTTAAAGAGTGTAGTCATGTTGGAGTCACTAAGAGGCAGTTGCATTGCACTGACAGGTAAAATACATACATTAGATAAAATTCATGTTCACAAAGATTTTGTCTCGAGGTGTAAAAACCACTGAGGTTCCAAGTGCGTTTCTCTTGTGCATGATGTGATCTGTGTGCAGCGTGGGACAAGCTAAGTTGCACTTTGGATATTAGTGTAAATCTCTGATGTTGGGGCGTTGGATGTAGAGAGTGTGAGGTCCTTACAGTCACAGTACATCAAATGTCTGCTGGTTTTAAAGCCTGTCTGAGGGCTGCTCAGTTTGATCCACTCTCCATGTGCTCACTCTTCACCACAGCTTTTTTTTTTTTTTGTCCGTGGCCATGTGTGCGTGTTTATACACATTGATAGTGTCAGTGTTTGTATTTTTGTCTGTATGCAGTGTCTTTGACAGAGTCTACTCTTATGACTTCCTCTCCTTCAGGAGCTCAGGTGGAGAGACGCCTCCTTCTACATCAGCTTTCCCTTTCTGTAAAGGACGAGGACAGAAAACAATTACGATCGACAAGGGTTCTTTTTTATAAGAAGACACAAATTCTCAACTCATCACTGCTTGAAGAAAGAGAACAGAACGTTAACATAGACCAAAATTATTCCACACATTAGTTTTATATTAAACATCTTAAAACTAATCGTTCACTTCTTATATCAAATCAATATAATCCGTTAATTATATTCTCATTAAAACCTCTTAGTACTGTCAGTTAATCACAAATATCAAATGATTGCTTTAAAATTCAATTAAAAAGTTGATTTGATTAAAGCCAAAAAAAAGAAAAAAGGTTGACACAGTGATAACAAAAAACTCACAACTGCTGAACATCTGTTTTACTTTAAGGTCTAGTATGTAGGATTTTGTGGCATCTAGCCGTGAGGTTGCAAAACTGAAACTTCTCCTGTGTGCCAAGTGTGCAGGAGAACTGCAGAGGCTGCTGTGAAAACGCAAGAGCCAGTGATTGGTTTGTCCATTCTGGGCTACTGTAGAACAACATGATGGACTTGGTGGAAGAGGTCTCGCTCCGTGTGTAGATATAAAAGGCTCATTCTAGAATAATAAAAACACAACTCTTACTTTTAGGTGGTAGGATTTTAGGTAATGGAAACATAGTTATCAATATTATATGCAATTTCTGCCAATAGATGGCCATAAATCCTGCACACTGGACCTTTAAATATGAATTTCATAACACCTTATAGGAGGTTTTATTCCACGGTAACAGCAGGTGAACCTGTTAAATGTGACTGTGAAGTGGAGCAGAATGTACCGCAGTTTTCTTACGATAACCTCAAGTATTATTGACAAAATACCAGTCATGCTTTTGTGAAGAATTAATTAAAAACATATTTTCATACATTGAAACAAAATGTGGTTTGTTACAGTTTTGTTGAATGTTCTGGAAGATTCAGAGGCATTTTGACGTTGTAAATAATGTTTGTTTACTGTCACATGTTCTTGTCCATTATGTGTGTGTGTGTGTCTTTGTGTAGATTATCATGTTACAGGTGTTGGAGCTTCAGCGAGAGTGTGCCCCTACCTTGGCAGGTGTGTGTTTTGGTTTTTAGTGAGGTTGTGGGTTTATGTCAAGACTGCCGTTGCCAGTGGGCCCTGCATGCTGTGGCCCCGTAGTCCTGCGCCGATGCCACTGAGCCTGTAGGCTGGAATGATAGCTTGGGTGTCACACCTCTGAGGGGCCCACAGGGGCCACCTCATCCTCTGACATCTCCTCCATCCCACACCACCACCACCACCACCACCACCAGACTGCCTTCCACCAAACCCTGCACACCCAACTAACACTGCCTGATAGATACTCTCTAGTACACTTGCACTGCTTTTAGTGAGGAGAAGATGGTGTGCAGTATTTGTTTGCCATTTATATCTTACATTTATCAACCTATTACAGCTTATTAATGCATTTATTGTTATTTATCTCACTGCTGGTCTTCTCAGTTTTAACAATTTAGCAGAGGTGGCTCATGGTGGTTCAGTGTGTCATATTATTATTACTGTTAGCGTGCAGGATTATTAGACCTTTCCATTTTAGCTGCATTTGTATTGTTAGATTAGGAATATTAGGAAAAGAGAAAGGACAAGGAATAAAGAGGTCCCAGCTTGTTTTAAACAAAGCCACGAGTGAGCAGCAGAAGACACGATGCAAGATTTTGCAAAAATTGCATTCATTTTTAAAAAGTCAAAGGTGATTGTGAGCAGCTGGAGGACACTGGGTTTTTTCCAGTTGGAGAAAATTTGAATCTGTGATGCGTTACGTACATATGGACTATTGAACAAAAGGATGTCTTAATTTCAGATTAGCTCAATAAATTAAACCTGCTTTTATTTATTGAAAGCGGACTGTGGTGTGTGATTATCACAGTGTGACAGTGATTTATGAGCTGATCTGTTTGACAGCTGTCTACCGCACCCACATTAAGGGAGCAACAAAGTTTGCAAAAGTTCAAACAAGATGAGGTTTTTATAGCAGCAGATGGTAAACATGCTGTTGGAGAGCTGTCAGACAAAGCAGAACTGTGCTTTGTGCAAACAGCTTTAAGAGTAGAGGATGTTTTTAGTGAGTTAGGAGGGAAAGATTTCAACAGTGCAACAGTGCAACCCCCCCTGCATTCACTCATGTGCATGCCCGCAGCGGTGTGAGGACTGCAGAGAAGCAGTGCGTTCAGTGCAGAGCCAGGGCGGCATCTCGCACATTCCTTCCCCACAGGGATGTGAAGATCCCACCTCTGACTTCATGCAGCGCACACAGATGTACTTACACTCACTGTCTGCACCTCGCTCTGTTGGAGGTTGGCCTTCTGCCGTCGCAGGTCGGACTTGATGAATCCTGCGATAAACACAGAGGAGATGGAAAGTTAATATTAGAGCTGGACGCTTTATTATGTCAGCAAGGATTATTTCTATAACTCAGTGTGTTTTGGGTTGAAAAAGAAAAACAGTAACTGCACAGAAAACTATTCGAAGCAGGTGCCTGGACAGCACTGACCACACTGTACCTCTGTGTCACAACTCACCTGTCACCATTATTACAAAATTCCATACAAAATGGTGACAGGTGTTTCAGAACCACAACCTAATGTATTTTATGCAGTTTTGAAAGTGATGATTTGCATGTTATATGTTTAAAAAATCTGAAAAATATGTTGTTGTTGTGTGTTAATTGTAAAACCCCAGTAAATGGCATCAGGTAGTAAGTAAAATGCTTTATATGTTAAGGAATTTTAATACAAAAAGAACATTTTATGAGAGGGAACAAATCACATATGCATTCAGGTTGCAAAGACTAAAATTTATAAAGAGGTGGAGTCCTATATTGAGTTTGTTAATGCAGTAATGGAACTCTAAAATCCATATTCCCCTTCTATTCCCATCCCACTTTTATATTTTTAGGTTTACTGTATTTATTTATTTGCATTTTTTTTAAAAAATCTTTTCTTGCTTTTTTACCTTTCTTCTTCTTTTTTTACTCATGAGTGTACATATGGTCAAACAGGTATGTTTGTGTATACACATACACATTAATTTATTTATCATTATTATTGGTAGCTCATTTCCATTCTTTTCCTCGCAAGTTTGAATCTCAGGTACATCTTACCGCACTTGAACAATTCACCGTACTTGTCGATAGATGTTACGGCAGCTGAAAACCTTGTACAATGATCAAAGTACTATGTAAGCTATGTAAAAAAAAACTGTATTGCTTCCTTATGTTCCTTTTTTAAAAACCATGCTTCTGCTCTCTATTCGAGTATTAATGAGCCAGTAATCTACTTATTACTTCACTACATTTGCCATTACATGCGAGGAGCACCTCTACTGCAGATGTCAGCTACCTGAAAGAAAAAGAAGCACCACCTGTCTTTTGACCACAATGCCCAGAACAAGAGGCAGCTTCCAGCATCAATCCCTGACCACACCTGGCCACACTTTTTATACCAAAAAAGACCACATGTACATGATGTGACTCCTGAAAGACACTGAGATCTCTGACGCATGCACATTGAAGTAGGTTGCACATACTGTGGGTGAAAATGAAGTTAGCTGAAGTTATTTTTTTATGTGCAGTGTTTGATAACATAATAATGAAGAGATGGAGAGAGACTGGAGATTGTGCATATTTCAGATGTACAGGCTTTCCACTTAACAAATAAGTTTTTTAATTTTATGGTGCCTTTAAAAAAAAACTGTAGTTTCTCCATTCAGCCACTAGGGGGCAACCTCACCCTTTAAAAAAGACAGGACTGTGTATGTATAACTTGTGGATTATAGACACAGTAAACACTGGTTTAAACAATAATGCTCAACCTCTAAAATACATAGCGTGTCACGTACATCTACAGTTGCCTGACATGAGAGATGTTATATCTTGTGAGCGCTGGTTACAGGAGAGGTTTGCTGAGGACAGGTAAATATTTTACCTGTCAGTGCTGATCCTATTAGCAGAAAGATACACAGGAAGATGTTTCCCGCAAAAGTGCCCCATTTGTCGATAATCTTCCCCTGGGAGATGGTGAAAATGATTCCAAAGATCTGAAATGAGATTTAAAATACGTTGAACCTTTTGTTTATTTTGTCTTGTATGTTAAACATGCTGACGTTACTCACCTGAGCCGAGCAGTTGAGCAGCCCAGACGAGGTTCCCTCTGACTCTGGATAGGTGAGCTCGACTGCAAACTCAAAGCCCAGAGGCAAATATCCTGTCATGAAAAAGCTGCAGACAGACAGACAGAGACTGAAGGTCAAATAAAAAGCTTAAACAGACGTGCATGATCTGCAGGAGTTTTCATCCTATCCTAAGTGATACAGAAAACATAAAAGTAGGGCAAGTGTATATCGCTGTATAACAGATCCTGTTTGGGTTTCAGGAATGAAAAGCAGACAAAGGCATCGCTATGGAAACCAGTTATGGGCTTAATCAGCTTACCATAAATAGCAATAATTGTAAGGACAAAGCACGTGGACCGGGGGGTTCGGCAGAGCATTAATATTACTTTGACAAAGCGGCTCTCATGCCAGACGAGAGAAACATGAACTGCAGCTGCACCAGAATGTTTCCAGGCATTATTAGCAAGATCTTAAAAGCTGTTAAGCCCTGTGGACATCAAATTTGACAGACGTGGTTCACCATAACCTCTAAAAGCTGTGTCATCAAACTCATCACAGTAAAGTTTTGCTTTAGGAATCATTTTGAAAGGCCTGAACATCTGTGTCAGGGTTGTCAGTCACACTCGAATTCAACAATTTAATGATGTTAATGACTTCCTGATACAAAATTGGCATGTCAAAAATTTGTCTAATTGAGAAAATATGTTCCCATGACTCTCGAGAGTATTAACAACTTTAATCCTCGTAGTAAGGGAGCAGTTTCCTACTTTTACCACATTATACAAAGGTACACAGACGTCAGCACGAATGCACTTAAGCAGACGTGAGTTTGGTAACGAGACAGACAATGAGATTTGGGAGGAGAGCCTTGAAAGTGTGCGTAAATGTTCAATTAACTCTAGACACAATCTGATACAACGATACTACTCCAAAGACAGATTGCACAAGATCTTCCTGATGTTTCCCCCCTCTGTAGTAGGTGTAAAGAGGCAGATGGGACATTAATACCTTCTCTTTGGACATATCAGAAATAGTTTACTTATTGGAAGAATATATTTGAATGTTTCTCTAATGTCTTTGAGAGGAACTGGGGACCTAACCCACTAGTTGCTGCCCTGGCCTTGCCCCTCCATGCATCAGAGATTTTCTATCATTTTATGTTCCAGCTAGATCACTGAAGTCCTCCTCTGCTTTACTTTTAAATGTTCCTCAGTCCCATAAAATTACTGATGAGAGCGCTTTGTGTTTCTACGCCCCTAATCTGTGGATATTAGACTGGCTAACGCTCTCTCTGTATTTTTAAATGTAAATTAAAGACCTACCTTTTTAATCTGGCTTGTAATGTGGAGTAACATTACAATCTTGATTTTTAAGTTTTAACCACTGTTTTTTACTTCTATTTTATTTTATTTATATATTATGAGTTTTAATCGGCTCTTTTGTTAGTTTGTTCTGTTTTGGTTGGTTTGCTTTTTTAATATCTTATTGCCTTGTGTCTGTGGCATTCCAATTTTGCCATGTGAAGCACTTTGGAGTGCATGTTTGTATAAAAGGTGCCATATAGATAAAGCTGAGTTGAGTTTAGTTGAGTTGCAAAGGTCTAACTGAGTAGCAGTAAACCCTCCATCACTGTGTAAGTCCTAGGACTTGTCTTTGTTTTCTTCATAGAGAAATAACTGACCATAGCTCATTTTTTACTGATTTAATTTCAACCTCCGTCTATGATGTTAATGATTTCTGCAGCCACTTCTCTGTAATGGTTACCTACCCTAAGACTCCTGCTGTGATAAACACCACCCACAGGTGACCCAGGTTGAGGGTGAAGGTGTAGACCAGCATCCCGATCAGAGAGAGGAGATATACGGCCAAGGTGGTTTGTCTGAGGACACAGGAGAGAAATATTAATCTTACAGATTAAAAAACACCAGGAAGTGATACGATAAATGAATTCACACACAGAGCAGCCTGTTTGTGGAGAAACACTAAAGACTATTGTAACTATAGGCACACTAAGCTATGTAAGTAATCCAGTGTAATCTTATTTCACATATACATTAATGTCTAAGAATCTGAATCTTGTTGGCTACATACCTGCCAGTTAAGAACCTGAGAACAAAGAAGTCCTACAACATCATGTGAGTTTTCTTATCGGATTCAATGGAACACAGGGTGAGTAACTGATATACAAATGATCATTTGGGGGTGAAATATTCCTTTAAAATATCTTTACAAGCAAAGGTGTGTAGGTATGGCAACATCAGTCTTAATTTTAATTACAAAAGCTATGTTTCCATAGATTTGTCTATGATGCCTTTATATACTGTAGATCCTATGGTCCATTTGAGCAGCCTCCACATTTAACATGCATCATTTCAAGTGTCTCATGCATTTAACGTATTTAATACATATTACGACACACATAACCAAGACTAATGCCTACAAATATCCTCACTTTCTTCCACTACAAGAGGTTAGAGCTATCACATAGTTTTCCTTATTGGAATCTTAAGCAGTATTAATTCTTTCAAATATACATTTTGTGTCAGAGGAGGCACCTTTTCCGGATGGATGTCTCACTTGAAAAGAAATTCCTCACTTTAAAATTCCTCAGCATAAACAATATCCCTGAGTCACTGAAGACCCCTCGTCATAACCCAGGCCATCTGCATAAACAGGCTTACTCCGGTGAAGCTTTCTCTCGTACAACCACGCGTAAAATATTGCTGCAAAATATTTTTGTTAATTTAACATAGTCCTCTGACTCTCTCCCACATGGGACAATAGGCGCAAGCGGGTCAACAACGTAAATCTGAGCCTGCTTTGACAGCTAAGCATCCTAATGGCATGTAAGGAATCTGAGGGCCGAGGATTTTTTCCAGTCATAATAGTTTGCATGCCAGATGAATGAGGGCAGTGTACCAAACATCTAAAACTCAGAGAAGTGCTGAAAACAAGTGGTAAGAACTGATATGGTTGATCAAGACAAAAGACAGCATCAATAATCAGATAACAGTTGGATATATTCACGTTCATGACTGAATTATTAGTGTTTTCCAGGTTTAATGCGGTGGCCTGAGACGTGGCCAGCAGGAACAGCAGAGTAAAGCCTGTCAGTTCAGATAAGCAGAGAGGGACATCAGATAGAAAACTCAGTTCAGCCGGATTCGTGCTCACTTTGAACAAAAGTGGGCACGAGTGAGATTCACTGGGACGTCTCCCTGTGAGGCGATGATGTAAAAGACGTCCATGCAAGGAGGCCACGTTTTAAAGCACAGACTGACTGTTGACCTTGAAGACTGAGTATTAAAACAAGTCCTCCTACCTACCAAACAAATACACAACATATTTCTAATACACCATGCTTCAGATACAAACACAGGACGTCTTACGAGTACAAAAGGTATATTCTACAAAGACAAAAACATATATCAAGACTTTTAACATGAATTTTCCGCCGTGAATGTAGCTGGAATTTTCTCACAAATGTCCCAAGTAATGCTACCTCCACAACGGCAGGTGGCGCTATGAGCCAATTTAAACACTCAGGCATATTTCACAAAAAGGCGACTGTGACCGGAAGTAGGGAACCGCTAGTTCCTGTCACTCCTTTCTTTGCCCAAAGTTACCATTGCAGATGTTGTCTTGTTTAAAAAAAATTCAAGGAGATGTGAAAAGGTCAAAGTTATTTTTTGAGCAATTCATTTCTGATTAGCCAGGTTTGTGCTTTATGCTAGCTAACGTAAGCTAATTTCTAGTTTATCACATACTTGTTGATAAGAGGGGAGACAATCCTCAAAGTTTACTTGAGTAAAAAAACATTTATTGTCAACTAGATGCAGCTAGATAGATATTTAAACGCCAAGTCCCTTCAACTAGGCGGGTGTGGCTAAATAAACGAGGTCTCAGTTCGACATCGGTTCAGGTGCAAAGCAATTTATTTTCAGATAATTAATTGGAAAATCCACGGCCAGGATGGAATGCGCATTGCTCCTTATGAAACCAAGGTTCGACAATCGGTCGGAGCCTCCTTTCCAGTCACCCTGGAGAACTGTGACACCCCGATAAGTGGACACTGAAAAGGCGTGTCAGCCAAGAAAGCCCAATAACTTCCAGAGCCTTCAGCATCTCAGGCTGAATCTCATCCACACCTGGCACCTTGCTGCAGGGGAGCTTTTTGATTACCTCAGCAACCTCTGCCAGGGATATGAACAAGAGTTCCCCCAAGTCTTCAGGCTCTGCCTCCTTCACAGAGGACTTGACGGCTGGGTTCGGGAGTTCCTCAAATTGCTCATTTTGATAGACTGACATATTAACGTCAATCAACAGAGACGAGGACAAAGTGGCAGCTCCATAACTTTGAATTGGTCATTAAGTCTGAATGAGTCCGTTCCTTGATTATTTCTATTTGTTTAGACCTATTTGTGGAACTGTTCTATCATAAACAGGTCCACCGATCAAAACAATCAAAACTGTTTTTCATTTAAAAAAAGAATGTATCCAAGTTGTGAATACTTCTTTGAGAGGACAACAACAGGTTGTTGGGTCGATAAGCTGGCTGCCTTAATCTTCAGGTGCCCTGTAACAAATGTCTTCTTTCTCTGTCTCTTTCTCCTTCTCCCCCTCTCTCTCTAGACGTGGTCTGTCGGAGATTATTAGATAGCCTCATTTTTACACAACTAATATCCATACCTACTTCAAACATACAATTTGATAGTATTTCAGTGTTGCTGAGCAACAGTTTCATGTGAAAGGGGTTAAAGGTCCATCACATGTACAAATATACACAGTGATGAATTCTGTGATTGAAGCAAATAAAAGCCAGGGCTATTAATTAAAGTTTTATGGTATAATAAAAGGGATGCATTAGATTAACAAATCCATTCATTACTATGATGCCACCTACACACTCACTTTATTTGCACCTCAGCATTTCCCTCTGGATAAAGTTCATCTTATCTTATAGCACGTGCATCTTTATTATGCCTATCATGAAACACACACACACACACTGTCAACATTAAGTCATTATTGATTTCTTAATGGGACTTTGTTTCCTTAATTGTTGAACCTCATGGAATACTCTAAAGAAAGGAAATAAAAATGACGTATTTCAAATCATTTTAATGGCCCATAGGAGAGATGATGGTCAACAGACTTAAGAGGACATAAAGAAAACTACTGAGAAAGTTCATCTGAGTTTCGGTTTCTTCTCAGCACCCAGAGTCATTACTTACTAGATTATTTTTGCATTGTTTTTGTCCATCAAAGTGTACTGAAAAAAAGAGCTTCATAGAAATATCTTACTTGTATGTTTTGGTCTTATCCAGCCAAATGCCACATATGAGGGAGCCCGCCATGCCAGCAATGACAATAGTCAGACCGATTCTCCCAGCATTCACCTCTTCACCCTGAGAGGAAAATCATTGACATTTCTTGTCTTACAGACCTTATAGGGCGTCTGTGACATTTTGCACCCTGCAGTTATCTTGTCCTGCAAGCTCTCAGCCATAACAATGAGACTCCCAGACCACAGTTATCTGTGTCGGGGTCATTTATCAGTGTCAACTAAAGCAACACAAATGTCTGCATGCTGGGTTTATTGACACTGAGTATATGGCAGGAAAGAGTAGATGAGGAGGTGAGGAAAAGAAGTAGATAACAATGAAACACAGACAGTGAAACAAAAGCTCATGTGGCTGGAAATAAAGTACGAGAGGCAGGAGCAGTCACACTGGGACTTACAGGATAATGCTCAATAATCATCCGATTCAGCAGCGTGGAAATAGAATAGAAGCAGCCGACGTTCAGCCCTGCAGACAACAAACAAAACTGTTTATTTTGAGAGGACCTGTAGGGAAAGAAGAGAGTGCAGATGGGACCTCATGTTCCCCCGTAAAAAAAACACTGCTGACAACTTCACACATTAAGTCCATTATAGCCTTCAGACTTTGGCACTACTTGGCTAACTGAATTTAATGGAGTGCAAAGACATAAAATGTCCTCAAACGTATTGTTCAGGCACATAAAGGGTACACATTTACAGACTAACACATTTTAAAATGCTACACGCTGTTATTCATTAACACCGTCTTCATTAAAAATTCATTAAAATTGAGCAAAACAATGGGACACCTCAAAAGACCTTTAAATCAATACAACTGTACACATAGGCAGTGCACTGGAGGTCCATGTGTTACAGTGACACATCCTCATATCTGCACACCAGCTGATAAAAGCCTGTGACTTTCCAAAATGTGACTATGACTGCTTCAAGTGCAGGCGTTTTCACCTCTGTTACCTTTCACCTCGATATTTGAACCACATCCTCACCTGGATGTGTGATAAAAGTGACATGTTGGAGTGTGGGATGATCCGCATGTCATAATGATGTCATGGAGACGCATGTAAAGACACAGACGTGGACTTCCTCCTCTGCTATCTTTATGATATCATTTCATGTGACCTTTCTGTGAACCTGCAGCATGCTAAAATTACACTAAACAAACATTTAAAGGCAACACTTTTGTTTTGCTCCCTTTTTTCACAGGTTTAAGCTAAAGAATTAAGATTTTTAAGCACACAAAAGATTTACTTTTCTCAAATTTTGGTTGCAAATTTGTTAAAATCCAATTTTAGAGTGGCCTTTTATTGTCACCACCCTGAGGGACACTTGAGTAATAATCATGCCGTTTAATCAGCATCTTGATATGCCACACCTTTTGGGTGAATGGATTATCTTAGAAAAGGAGTGTTGCTCACTAATACGTATTTTAACAAATTTGCGGCCAAAATTTGAGAGAAAAACTAGAGTCAAGAGTCCTTTATGTGCATAAAACAAGTATTAGATCATTAACTTAAACCTGTGATAAACTGGAAAAACAAAAGTGTTGCGTTTAAATTTTTGGTTCAGGGAATTTAAAAAATTTAAAAAGGTATTTTGGAGAGTTAGAGAGGATAACAATTAACTCAAGTCCCATAAAGAACTTTGATGTGACTGAGTCAGCTTACAACATTTCTGATATTCATGGAGATTTGAGGTTTTTCTGCCTCTCTCATTTTAATATCATTGTGACTGAAATATCTTTGAGTTCTGGATTGTTGGTCAGACAAAACAAGCAATTTCAAGACGTCATCTTGGGATTTCAGCCTTGATAGCTCGTAACTTTTATATAAATTAAACAATTAAATGAATAAATCAACAATAGATCAACGTTGGGTAAACATCAGTGGAGAATCGATAATAGCTGTGTGTAAATAAAACACTCAAGAGCCTGTTCCTCCAGACAAGGTTACATTACAGTAAAGAGTCTCGTTCCTCCGGTCTGTTTGTGGAAATACACACAAATTGAGGCGAGGGGACCCACCATAGCTGACCACCAGGAGCATGAAGGGCTTGTTGCGCAGCAGCCTCAAGACAGAAGCTGTGTACGAGTACTGCTCGGGGGGGATGTTCCTGGCCTGAGCCTGGGCCTGGGTGGGAGGGATTTCTGGTTTCTCCTGAAAAACTGTAAGACAATAACACAATATTTCATGAGGTTACTTGTGTGTTATTTCATTAAGATTGTTGTGTTAGTGCATCAGCCAGTACAGACACTGACAGGGATGAAACCCCAGCGTGACGCTGTAGGTCATGCATTTGTGTGACACACCTGTTGTCAATAAGCCAACGGGATGAGCAAGATTTACAAACACTAAGTATTCAAAATGATCACTATAGGTGGATGATTTTGTTTTTACCATCTAACTGACATTTGTATATTCATTACATGAATATGAAGTAGCCACAGGGGCATTATGTGACCAGGCATTATCAGTCTACTATCACCCACAGGTGCTTTACCCATGCACATTCGTTTTCTGTCTTCACCAGTAGCAGCCACGACTGTTTTTGCGTAGTTTGTTCTACTACTCATCGTTGTTTGAGCAGACTATACGGGGAAACCTGAGGAAATTCCACTGCTGCATCTCATTGGTTTGTTTTTGGCAGTTTGTCATAAGCTTTGAGGAGACTATGTTTTTCATTGAGAAAAAACACAGGAAGGATTCAGCCAGCGGATCCGAACCTGGAACCCCAAATTACTTAAACAGCATTTGTATTGAATGATTCTGTCCCAGGTTTTATGATCCATATAAGCTGCTCATCGCTGCACTTGTTTGGGTGGGACACCTTACCCTGACATCATACCAGTTTGGTGACATCACATCACACCAGTCAATAGTGCCAGAAAAGAAGTGTGACCCCTAGCGAAGCTTCAGCCCTGTTTCTCTGAGTGTCAGTCAGTTTTACTCCTTCGCGGAGGTGAAAGGAGGATTTACCAGAGCTGACCGGGGAAGATGATTTCATAAAACACTTCCACGACTCCCTGCGTGTATTTCACATGGTGTCTGAACACATCTCATCAAAAGGTGAACAATTACAGCAATTACTGCAGCTGCTCATCCAGTGGACTGCGATGCTGTTGAGTTTTCGGTAGAAAGCACATCTCAGGGAGACTCAGCTTTCCAGCAGTGCTGCCCGAGGAGGCCAACAACCAGATAAGAAGCCCGACCATATAAAAATGAATGAAACTGTGTGTTAAATAATGAACCCTGAAGTTGCAAAATCCTACTAGAGAATCACTTGTGTTCTCATCTAAAAATACCACTACAATGCCAACGAAAAAATGTCATAGGCATTGCTGTGGGACAAAAGAGGTGAGGTAACAGCTTTGTCACAGTTTCTACTGCTTGAAAGCACAAACTGTCAAGAGCATGACTCCTCGCTTTTTAAATTTTCACAACCATGACTGTGGGAGTTGTATGACTTTGAAAGGGGCTTGCAGTGGGCTGTTACTGCATGAGTGAGCGCAGAGCCCTGACAGCACCGACGCACTCTACGAGCCTGTGGATGAGAATAGTCATCTTACCAATGACCACGAGGAGGAAGATGAAGGTGGCCACTCCTGCGCTGATGTAGAACATGACTCTAATGTGATACGCCAGCTCATCCATATCGTCCACATTAGGCACAAGGATGGGTGGGAGCAGGAACCCAATGGCGATACCCATCTGTAGGTGAGAGGCACAAAATTAAAAAAGGACTCCGCGCCTCTAGCTGACGGCTACACATGCACAGCTGCAGTCAGCACACATCATTAAAGAGGGAAAGCATCATTAGGCCTACAGAAGTGGGAAAAGGTTGAATAAATAATAAGAAAACAAACAACCCCACATTTGTGTGAGCAATAATTACCCACTATTGTAAGGAAAAAAGTTTTGCTGCATGCATTTCCTTTTTGGCCCTCAGGCGTTCTTTAAGTTCAACAATCATTGTTGAAGCTGAGGAAGGCCTGAAGGCACAAAACGAAACATCATCTGAGTAAAAGAGAAATGCATATGGAGCCAGAGTGTGTGTTCGACACGTTTTTCCTACTTTTAAGTCTACTTCCAGCGATCAGCACCTCATTACAACCCTTGGTGTTGTAATGAACACATCCATATTGCATGCTTATTAACCATATATATTCCCTACCTTCAAAATATGTCAAAGGGGGGCTGTTAAAGTATTAGCCATTTTGGGATATACACTACAGCCAGGAGACAGTTAGCTTAACTTAGCATAAGGACTGTAGTACAGAGGGAATCAGTTCACCTGGCTCTGTCCAAATGTAACATAACCCCCCCTCTAGAGATCATTCATTAACACATCATATCTTGGCTTTTCATCCACACAAAAAACTAAGTGTAAAAACTTCAGTTTGCTGTTTTATGGGGGCTAGTGTTGACGTAATGCTGGAATTTCTAACTTCGATACAATACCATGAGAAATATTGATATTCAAAACCATTTTTGATACCTAGAGGAAAAACTGACATTGAGGTCATGAATTTTAAAATCATTATTAAAAGATGAGTATGACGAGGCTATAACATGACACCGGTGACTTTTCTTTTCTTGGATATTAGCAGAAACAGCAAACTGGGCATCATAAACATCAACAATAACAAAGAGCAGCTAATACTGAGGTATCAATACTGTGGAAAATGGTGAAAAGAATGGGCAGGGGATAAAGACAAGAAGACAGGAAAAATGAGGTAAAGACAACAAAAGTAACCTGAAAGAAACCGTGGCATCAATGATGGAGGATGCTGAGGAGATAAAACAAAAAACTGTGGAATTGAAAGAATCTGTCACTGGCCAAAGCAAGAGGTCGAGCCGATACGGAACCTGACATCAAGAAAATAATGAGTCAAACATATGGAGACAATGAACACAAGAGTACGGGGGCTGGAAAGCAGAGTGCGTGAACTGGAAGAGCTCAGCATCATCGAGATGGGAGACCAGATTGACTATATCGATATTTTTGACAACACTGATGAGGAATTATGTTGGACCACGACGGGCCAGCTGTTTGCAGTCTTCAAGCTAAGCTAAACTAACCAACTGCTAGCTGTATCCTTACATTTAACGCACACATATGAGAGTGGCATCAATTATCTCATCTAACTCTCCACCAGAAAGCAAATAAGTGTATTTCCCAAAATGTATAGCTATATGAGGATTATAGGTAATGTTCAAACTGGCCTATGCACTTTAACATTGACTGTACCCTCTGGGAGAGTTGGTAATAAACTTTCTGGGTTACTGTCAAATTGCAAAACTTATTCTCAACTGGTGCAAATCAAGGATCTTCTGAAGTTACTTTTGGCACACAAACTGTTGATCTGTTTGATCTGTGTCTGTTTTATGGAAATCCTACCTACTTTTTCTTAACATGAACTATTTCTTAACATCCGTGGGGATGTGTGAACTACTTCAGCCTGAAAACTTGGAAGCACCAGGTTTAAGGCCCAGAGCCAAAGGAATAAAGTCGTGGTGTGCGAGTAAACATCAACAACAATGTGTCCTTTTATCTTCAGCTGTGGGGAGTGGGAGTTAAGCACAAAACAAGAACACGCATGACAATAGCCGGTATACAGTGTTTGGTCTAAGGCAGGTGAGAGAGGACACACTTCAATTGAAGAAAAAACAGTTAGGGTTCAGAGGTTCAAGAGAATCAGAGGGGTCAGATGTCTTTTGATAGTCTATGTTTGCACAAGGGTTAAAGATCACGGTGCATTCTCAAGGCATCCATATATAGCCCTATACATGAGAGCTTTTACGCCTGTGAAGGATCCATGTACTGTTGTTATTGGCTTGAAAAGAAAGAATAATTTAGAGCTAAAGTAAATTATGAAGCCAGATTCTTCCTTTTGGATACGACTCAAAATAACATCAAAAGTGTGTCAGTCTACTTCAAAACCTCTAAATTTATCATCTATGAGTCTTGTAAGGTGAAAGAGACATGAACAATGACATGCTCAGGTTTTCCTTAGACGGCCGAGCAAGTTCAGCAAATTCTCTAGTGTTCCGAGTGTGAGAGTGAAGGATAAATGACCACACACACCCTCCCACGGCAGCTCTCGCTAGCGTGGACACAGCATTCTCAATGTAATCTCATTGTACAGTTAATACAGTTAATAGTAGCTTCAGCTACTTTCAAGGTGCATGACGAGGGGAAATTAGTCTTAAGAGGTCAAAACTTTAGCAATACTTGTAGTATATAGAACAACTTTATTGCAAAGCCAGTGCGTTTGATCAGGACGATGGTGATGAAGGCCACAAGCTGAAATGAGTTGGTCTTGCAGTAAGGTTGTTCTTATATTACAAGTGTTCCTGGAGTTTTGACCTCTTTAGCTTGTTCACAAGCTGACAGTTCAAGCAGTGGAAATCACCCACCAACGAAGGCTAAAACGAACAAAACACACACACACACACACACACACAAAGGAAAACCTTATTGAGCAATATCAATATCAACTGGCATCCATCTTTTTTTAGTAAGGTAGAGCTACACTCTGTGATATCTGCTTTCTTCTAGTTTTGGAAAGCCTTTCTCAAACACCTGTTGCCGAAGTACTATGCGAGTGTGTAGAAATGGCTTCTTAAAATTGAATTTAGTTTAAATTGGCTAACATGGAAAATTTGCTCCTACATTTTCTAGCAATTCATTTATTTGGTCAAAACGAGCCTGTTTACATTCAATGTCAGATTAAACACCCTACCCGCCAGAAGAAAATGTTGGCATTGTGCATTTCTGCAGACCACAGATGCATTAAATGTGTACGTTTCATACGTATCATATCAATATTTCTAAAGTGACGTAAGTCTGATTACATGTTAATGAGCCGAGTTTCTCATTGGGAGGTGGAGGGGATGAAGCAGACCACTGTGCAAAACCAACAAACAACATGCCAGTTGTTTTGCAGGTGTTTCCAGTGGCAACTGGCCTGCTAAAAGCAGCTGTTTTTAGCAAGACATCGGAGGCATTTCCAAGCCTAAACAATAAACCCAAACATGATCTTTTCCTAACCATAATCAATTTTTTTTTGTGCCTACACATAACCATACATTCACCAGTGTTGTTGCAATTTAAAGTTTCAACGCATCAGCTACATAATAACACACAAATGTTTGCAGACTGTACAATGCTAACATTTGTTCTGGCAATAGGGTTGGATTTACAGTCTCCTCAATATAAAATCGAAAAATACATATATTAAAAATGGTAACAATGGGCTCTTGGTACACTTAATGTAGAGTTGTTCTGATACTGATACCTGTATCGGAAACACCGAACAACAATAACTCCGATACTGCCTAAAATCGGGTATTGGCGAGTACACTAGTTTAAGCACCGATCCCATACCACGTAACTTATTAATAAACTGATTTCCTGTAAATACTTAAACATAACCTGCTAGCAAAATGTCAGAAATATAGGCAGTAACTCACACAGGAATGTCCCACCAGTAAAAAGGTAATGTGTACAGTATGCAAGGCTTAAGTTTCGAGGAGGCACAAGTGTTGCCAGATCCTTCTCCATCCTCTATATGTATTTGTTTGTGTTCAGGGTTAGTAGTATACATCTGTTAATTTTTTTCAAGCAGTGTTATCGGATCAGTACTCTGTATCTGCTGATATGCAAGTTCAAGTATCAGAATCAGTAAAAGGTATCGAAACATTTAGAGAAAGTAACTAAACTACCCGAGTTATTTAAAGCCCTAACCCTGTTTGAAAAAATATCATTGGACGATAGGAGTGAACTGTGTGCTGATACTTTCACATCTGACACAAAGAAAATCCCCTCCATTCTTTAACTTCTCATAAACCACATGCTACTAAATTCTGAGGTTAATTAAACAGAACTGAAACTAACAATGTCAGGTATTAAGCGCTTGGTCCTGCAAGTTTACACTTGTCACTTCTCTAAGATCCTTTTCACTGTTGGAAGCTTAAGTGGCCACCGGAGTGTTTCACTTTGTTAAACCTGCTGAGTCAAGGAAAAGAAAGCATGAATCACAGGCACAGACAGACTCACACATTCAAAGATGGCAGACGCTGACATGACAACATGTTTTTGACATGTTGCAATTTAGATGTCAAAAGATGAGAGAACTCTCTTTCACTCTTTCTATCCAACCGACACACACATGCAGATCTCTTAGCACCAATATGAGAAGTTTCTATCACCACACACACGCTGCCAAAGATGTTTGGAGCCCAGAAGGCAAACAGAGACACACCTGGTTTCCCAGAACGCCGATGGAACAGGCGGTGGAGACCTCCTGCTGCCCGAACCACAGGGACGCGAGCCTAGAGGGGATGCCCAAGATATACACAGTGCCCACCGAACACATAAACTGGCCGAAGAAGGTTATGGCAAACATGTTGGGGTCTGCCGTGCCCGTCTTGATCCAGGCCCCGATGCAGTTGAAGGCTGCGCCCACCATCACAATGTCCTTGAGGCCCCGGTTGTCCAGGAGCCATGTAACGGGCAGGATGAGGGGGATGTAGGTGAGGAAGTAGATCATGGAGAGCCAATCGATGGCCAGGCTGTTGATGTTGTAGAAGCGCATGAAGATGTCGCTGATGATGCTGTACTGCAGCCACATGAAGGCGTTGCTCATGGAGTAGGCACAGAAGATGAGCAGCATGACCCATCGCCGCTTGTACAACTTGGTCTCCATCAGTGGGAAGAGCTGTGCAGTGTCCAGGGCTGAGGGCTCGGAGGTGTCACTGCTCTCCTCCATTGACAGGTGCCTGTACTCCCCTAAACTGTTTTTTTCTTTTCTTAAAGAAGACCAGTCATTGTCTCTTGCCTCACCATGGCCGTCCATCCACTCCTGAGGCAACTCGTCCTCATGCTGCTCCCACTCTAACTCCTTTCCTCCAGGCATCTCTACCAATCACCAGCTGAAGGGAAGAGCAAATATTTCTCCTTGTGTGTACACTCTTTTGACACGGTGGCAGTTTACCTGACTCGCCCTTCCCACACAGCGAATATTTCCTACATGCTGATCATAAACAAGCTCACCAGCTGCGCCTAAAGTGGATCTGGGGTGCAGTTTAAATATAACGAGCAGGGTTGGAAAGCTCCAACAGCTTGGTCTGACTCTGGTCTTCAACAGAGTAGTCATGTGATGGAGCATTTAACTTCTCATTTAAAACTCCTCCTTCCAGCTTATATCATTAACCGGCACTTGAGAGTAGGTGCTGAGAATATATGTTAGGACATTTATTGCTGAGGCACATGACACACGCATACATCGAGGTGTATGGAGAAGCAAAGTCCACGCAGAGTGATGCTAAACATGCTAAGACTGCAAGTTCATCAGGAAACAGCCTGTTAAAATGTAAAGCCTGGGAAAACACTACAGAGATTTTTTGTTGTTCGAAGCATGAAACTACTCCCATGTTTGTGACTGATAAACATACAATGGAAATCGAGACTGTGTAGTGTAGCGCTTGTAGCCTTACACTTAAATCTGCGGCAAAGTGCAGTTATCACCCAGTCGATATCAGGTTTAGAGATTTGTAGCATCAGGAAAGTGGACTTTCTCACAGGAGAGCTTGGCTAAGTTTAATTAGAACAATTTAAAAGATGGATTCATTGAAAAAAAGATAAAATGTTTGTGGCAATGAAGGCCTCCCAAATTCAAATTTAAGATGATTAATAACTTTTCAGGCCTAATACTTTGAACCTGAGACATTCTAAGACTTGTTAAGGGCGTGCAGACACCCTGCATGAATGAAAATACATCGTTAACCATTAACAGTAGATTCTCAGTCTGCAGGAAAGCCTCTTGTATTACATTATAAAAACAAGTTCAATACTTCACTCATGCTGCGGCGACGAATTACGCCTCGTTCCTCAAACACAACGCAATGATATCTCACTGTTTGACAACCAGTTATTCAAGTGGAGTGTTTGCAGATCACACATTGGATTTACTTATTCCCAATCGCTTTATATTACATCATCTGTCTTGGGTGTGACCGTATTGGCAGTCTAGGGCGAATACTAACTATTATTTTCTTTGTCAGTTAATCTGTCGATTAATTTCTTGATTATCGATTAGCTGTTTATCTATAGAATGTCAGAAAATGGTGAAAATTTGTCAACTAGTATTTCCAAAAGCCCAAGATGGCGTCCACAAATGTCTGTTTTGTCCACAGCTCAAAGATATTTAATTTACAGTCACAGAGGAGGAAAGAAACCAGAAAATATTCACATTTCAGAAGAGAGTCAGCAGGTGCAGAGGGGTCAAGGGGGGCTTTGGTGCTGAGTAAATCAATCATTTGTCGGGATGGGAATTGGTAAGATTTATTAATTTATATCATTGCCGTTACTGATTCTGCTTATCAGTCCAATTCTATATCGATTCCCTTGATTGCTGTTGAACTTTCTGTGTGGGGAAAAAAGCAGGCCTTCACGTTTAGGTTTTCAGCCCTTAATTTCTCTGAGTCTGAACACAGTGGAGAAACAGAGAAGAAAAAAAGGCACATGTGTGACTCAGGTGTGCAGACGCTCCACTGTTTAACTGTTCTCTTAGTCAAAGCAAAAATGGGCTAAGCCAGCCTGCATGGTGCTAATGTTACTATAACTAAGGATATTTACTCTAATGGATGTGCTGCTCAGTTGAAAAGGCCGAGGCACTTGTACTTGATTTGTGCTTGGAGTTTAAGCTCATGTTGTGTAGAAAGATATTTCAGCATATTGTTGGTGTTTCTACCCATTTAGTTGAGTTGAGTTTAGTTTAGTTTGATTTAGTTTAGTTTCAAGTTTTTAGTTCAGTTTAGTTTAAGCAGGTGTAATGACATTGTCGGTAATGGTCAGTAATTGGTCCCTGATGTTTCGCACTTACGTGAAGTTATCTTTCACAGACAGTACAAGCAGCACTGTTGTCATCTTTCTGCATGAAATTAAACCACACTTTACACCTTCTTGTTGCAAGTTTCCAACAGCTTAGCCACATGACTTTGACATCATTGCTTTGCAATAAGCGACTGTTGGAAAAAAACATGCCGGCATCAATAAAGGGAACTGATAAACTTGAAGTCATGCAATTCTGATTTGGAATCAACTGGAACTGGTTCTCGATCTCCGTCCCTGATGATTTGGCCTCTTTAGGTCGCCTCTAAATACACTTACAGACATTTTCACTGAATTTAGAGGCTTAAATTAATGCCTACACTTTGCCATACATGTCTGAATTGTAACACCTTAGTGATGTACGCCTAAGCTGCCTTAAGCAGAAGATTATGGCCTCTGACCTTTGTCCATGTCAGTAAAGACAGCACATACAGGACTTGGTGACTAATGAAACACGATGTAATGAGGCACTGACAGGTTGATTCTGAATTTGGCTAAACAATGAGTTTATAGTGATTAACTTCGTTAGAAACTGGGGCTTGTTGTCACTCTTACTCAGACATGTGTTTGCCAGCGAAGATTATTACTGTGGCACATACATGATTAGTCACGAATAATTATCTTCAAACTTACAATGGTCAAGGTTAATGATCAGACTTGTTCATTTAATTCTGGAAAATTCTATGTTGTGACACTTTTTACAGAAAGTGATTCTGTCGTGCCACAACTGAGTGTTTGCGACAAAGTTTTCATCAGAACTATTTTACTAAATTATCTTAATAATTGATTAGTAAGCAAAACATTTTTATGCAAAAAATGTCAAAACTGACTGGTGCCAGCTTCTCAAATATAAATAGTCTATTTCTGGTTTTCTTGGTCTTTTTTGCTATTTGTTGACATTTAACAGACCTTGTGATTAACTGATTAAAGGAAAACATTACCCACAGAATGAGCATTTGTGTATCAATTAGTTGTGCTGTGTTTTTCTCGCAAGTCTGAATGGAAAACAACAAACATAGGAATTAATAACTGACTGGAGACCACTTTAACACCAGCAAAACTATATCAAAACATCAGTTTACAAACTCTCACACAACCCATGCATGTACAATCCACACACATGCATTTTCGCTAAAATCGTCCTATTTAAAACTGAACTGAAAATGAAACTTTTTTACGCTCTCTTCAAAGCCAGACCCAGATACTATGTTTTTTTAGCAAAAGTGCATGTGTTCGGGAAGTACGGAGAACACGACTGGATAAATGAGACTCGGATTATACTGCACAAGTTGTGTGAGAGTTTGTAAACATCCATCCATCTACAGTATTTTCATCCGCTTATCCAGGGCCGGGTTGCGGGGGCAGCAGGCGTGTATCCACAATCTCAATCTTTTGGTCACTACCCAGAGCTCATGACCATAGGTGAGGGTTGGGACGTAGATGGACCAGTAAATCGAAAGCTTCGCTGTTCAGCTCAGCTCCCTCTTCACCACGACAGTCCAGCGCAGTGCCTGCTTCGCTGCAGATGCCACACCAAACCGCCAATCCACCTCATGTTCCATTCTACCCTCACTTGTGAACAAGACCCCGAGATACTTGAACTCTCTCGCTTGAGGTATTAACTCTCTACCAACCCCGAGGGGGCAATCCACCAGTTCAGCTGCAATTTGCCCCAGTGCATGCTGGAGGTTAAAGTTCATAAACAGATGTTTTGATATAGTTTTACTGGTGTTAAACGTGGCCCAATATGACTTTAATTCACCAAGAATTTTCTTTGTTTTTGGAGTCTTTGTTCACTGTAAAAGCATGCGCGAAAAATCAAGTTTTCTTCCTGAATTCGATGTAACACAGGGTGTGCTACTGATATACAAACTTTCTTTTTGTGTGTGAAGTGCTCCTTTAATGGGAAAAAATAGTAGAGTGATGGATAATGGAAATTACTGTTATATAATAAATAATAAATTTGATAATTCTATATATTTCTAGGAAAGTTGAGCTTGTGCTTTAAGGTATCTAAAGCGTGAAAGAAGATTTAGGCCACCGTAACAAAAGTAGGGAACATTAATTTAAGTTTTGCCTATATTCAAATTGACAAACAAAATAGGTTAATGACAATAATACTAAGGTGTTCTTAGAGCAACACTGGAAATTTCCGACGGCAGCACTACAGTGCCCCTGCTGTCTGTAACCTCCACCTACACCATCTCTGCCCTCATGGAGCAGACCCATGAATGGACGGAGGAGTGCAGGAAGGAAAGCAGAAACAACAAACCTTCTTGTTGATATTTAAACTGCAACCCGATACACTTCATATTCACTTTTCCCTGCAAACAGGATACACTCTGACACACAGATCCTGATACATGTTACATATCTGGTCTAAGACAAAGTAAGTCGCCTTGTTGCAACAGCCGACGTTGCTTGGTTGGAATTAAACTCAATCGCATAAAAAACAGCGCAATAAAACGCTTAATCACGGCAGATACACCGATCATAAAACAATCCCTGGCTCATTTCTAAAACACTTTCGGTATTGGGGCTGTAAACTTCCTCACGATCAACTAGGCTTCCTCAAAGTAACGAGATATCAACACATGAGCTGTAAACAAACAAACCCCAGCAGCCTACAATGAAGAGACGCTCACATTTACGCACAAAAACATACATGTCTTTAAAGGAATAGTGGGTTTACCATACCTGGTGCACGGCAGCATTGAAACTATATTACTAATACACTACACCGACGTAATGCACTGTTGGCTACGAGCAGAAGATGGCGAAATTGTGCACGTCACCCAACACTCGGTTGCCACCCTCCAAACAAATCAGGAATAGCCTACTTTCCCCAAACGCCACACGACTCCCTGTATTGGGAGTTGGCTTTGGGAAAACTGCTCTTCTAAAGTGTTTGACAGCTATATTCTGGGCATGAAAAAGTTTGTAAGGTTAAAAAGTCAGTAGGGAAAGTAACTAAGTAGCCTAAAATTATGAGATACTTAATGCCTGGTTGAGTGTTTCCATCTAACATGAAGCCTATCTGATAACAATAGTATATCTCAGTCAACATTTGTATGTGCACCCCATGTGGTTCGTAAATGAGCTGGAAAAATGGGTCCAATATGGGATTGTCCATGGGTTCCATAATGGCTCCATGCCAGTTGCCCACATGGGTTATGCTATGGCTACCTGGGTACCAAGTGGGTATGGGCCCAAAATGGGCATCTTACCTTGGGCCCACTTGGGTAAAACCACTCATGTGGGTATTTTGAACAATCCTATACAGGGCCCATTTTATGGGCTGGAGCTCCTGGGGCTCCAGCCCTGAATGTTTTCTCAAAAGCCACAAATCTTTTAGGTTTTCAAAATACCTACCTTCAACTCTGTGTCATTTAAATGATAATTTATGACCATGTTGCTTATCCTACGAAACTGATCCCTTAAGAAATCTAATACTGAGTGAATGTTTTTTCTGTTAGCCTAATATTCAATGCTGAGTATTGAGGACAGGGGCGTAAATAAAGACAGTGCAGACAGGGTGATTGCACCGGGACCATGGGGTGGAAGGGCCTGTAGAGAGAGCGGGCCCTTGCAGGTGATTCAGATTGCCACCTTGAATTTATTCCTGTGTTCAAAGAGGAATGATAAAAAATAATGTTCCTAATTTAAAAAATGGTTTACTTTTCCATTTTTATTCTTTTTAAATAGTCAGTAGCTATCTAAAACAAAATTATAAGCTTTTTCTACATAAGCTATAAAATCTATTAATAAACTATAAAAACTATTTGATTAAATGATTCATTTTCTTTGACGTTTTTCTCAGATATGCAGTGATGATTGCTGGGTAATATGCATGTTGATGTTGTCCAGTGTCACGTCTCTATTTGTGTCAAGACAATACATGCATGATAGTGTGCACTGGGGCCCATTGTAACTTCCTTACGCCACTGACTGGGGAACACATTTACTTGGCATGGGTGGAAATCCTTGATTTTGAAATCAGAGAAGCTCAGACTAACATTGCATGGATTCTGGAGTCTGCTACATTCTGTGAACCAGCACAGTAGTGATGCACAGGTTGGGGTTTTTTAAAACCCACACCAGGCCAGCCGTTTATAAGAGTGTGTGTTCATTTTTGGATGAAAAATGAATGAATTTATTCAACCCTATTGTGTGGTGGTATGAATGAATCTGATATCTGTTTTGCAGCTGGAACCTGCAGTTTATTTTCTGAACACAACAAAACTGAGGAAGCTGTGGCATCAACCGAGGCAGGCGCATCAGCCAGGTCAGGCCGGGTTAAACATCTCAGTAGCTGCAAGTAATAGTCTTAGCTCCTACATGTAGTATAAAAAAAATAGGTGCCAAGATTAAAATGGTAAGATAAGACAATTTTTGTATCTTTTTCGGTGACAGGAGTGAAATTAGTCATGCTCAACATTTGTTGTGTTGTTGTTTTAGAATGATGAAGACAGTAGGAGAACAATTCAGTTCCTCTCCCACTGGACAAAAAAACCCCTCTCACACCCACTAACATCTGGCTTTTGTATTTAATGGGAACGGTTACAATCAGCATTCACTCTCAGGTCAAATGACTCTGCAGTAGTCACGGGTTATTTATCACCTCCAGCTCCAATCAGCTTCAATCGGCAGTGACTGAAATACAACACCCAAGTGGACGCGTTAATTTTAGCCCCAATGCTGGCGCAATGCAGTGACACACCACCACAACATACCATCCATCTCTATCCAAGCAACACTTTAACATTGTTCAAAATGTATTCTGCACCAAGATTTAAAGAGAAACTGAATAAGTAAGAGACATATAAAAAGAAGCAACCACAATGACATTTTCACTGGCCTCCATGCTGCTTTTTACTGTTTACTGACCTGTTTTCCAGCTCATTGTTGAATTTGACACACCAGGAAAAAAAAAAACCTAAAGGCATACTTGTCTGGTCTACTGGCAACAGGAAAGCAATCTATTGCCTATTTTCAACCCAGCACACACGCACTGATTTTGGTTTAAAAACAGTATTAGATACAAAACAGGATGTAGGCTCTACAGAGTGATTTTATTCCTTAGCAACTGTCGCATTTTTCCTGAATAGACCCCCATAAGTTTGGGCTGATCTCTGAAGATTTACAACATCTGGCTCTGCCCCTGCTACAATCCCCACAAAAAATACATAATAATCTTGGCAGAAGATTTGTCCAGCGGTTCCAAATGTTTTGTGCCTGCCACACCTTACAGAACATCAGTGTACAGCTTGGGCTACTTAATATAAAGTATTCAAAAAACAGTTCCACGTTGACCAGCAACAAAAATAAAAAGCTACTTAGGCATTGATGCACCAGTGTGAAAATCCAATAATGTAATCATGACAAATATATATTAGTCATGGGTCAGTCATTGATACTTTATGTACATTTTGCCATTAATAGTTCTGTACTTTTACTTAAGTAAGATTTTCAACACAGGACTTCCACTTGTAATGGATTGTTTTTAACATTTTTGGCTGTTTAAAAAAGAAAGGACCTGAGTACTCTGTCTTCCACTGAAGAGTGTTGGCTTGGACGCTGAACATGAAGCGGTACAATGCCTCAACAACACACTGAAATAGGCAAAAAAATAAGAAAAATCCACGAACCCTGATAAGCTTTTTCAAGGTAAAGGTGTGCTATGAATATGCATATAAAGTTATAACATGTAAGCAGTAGCACACACACACACACACACACAAGCGGCTGTCTGCCTCTCTACCTCAGGCTGCACATGCAAGTAAAGGTATCTGTTCACACTAAATTTGTACAAACTGCAGAGGATTTCATAAAGTCATAAGACACAGGGCTATGAATCAGAGATTACTGGAAGTCAAAATAAATATTTTGTATGGTGCACTGGGATTTAGGCTGTAGTTGATTATCAAAGGGAATAAGCCTGAGGACAATAACTTATACTGGCTGGCCCATCACTCACACTCACAAGTCCAGGATCATCCCTGACATCACGCAGGGATGTTTTCCAGGAATCCCTTTGATATCAGTGCAAACTAAGGAAGCTGGTGCCCAGTAGCAACTGTTTGCCCATGGCCAACCAAAGAGGTTAATCCAGACATGGGTTTAGGTCTAATTCAGATTTATAATGAAATTAAAAACGGCAAGTAAAGTGAATTTCGGGTTCTGTTACAGCATGAGAGAGCAACTCACCTGATTCCCAAATACTCCAATGGAGCAGGCGGTGGAAACCTCATCCACGCCGAACCACACCGACGCCAGGCGCGCGGGCATCCCGAGGATGAAGACCTGGGCGAGGGAACTTGCAAACTGTCCCAGCATGGTCACCCCAAACAGGTTGGGTTTGGCACTGGCTACCTTGATCCATGTCCCGACGCAGTTAAGCGTGTTGGCGAGCAGCGCTGTGACCCGCAGCCCTTTCTTATCCAGGAGCCAGGTGACCGGGAAGATGAAGGGGATGTAGGTGAGCATGTAGATCATGGACAGCCAGTCGATGGCGAAGGCTTCCACCTTGTAGAACTTTATCATGATGTTGCTGATGATGCCGTACTGGATCCATTGGTACGCGTTGCTCAGGGAATACGCGCTGAACAGGAACACAATCACCCAGCGCCTCTTGTATAGACGCGTAGTGGCCGCAGAGCCGCTGTCACCGTTTGGGATGCTGCTGCATTCAATTTGCTCCGCGGCATCTGGACCCCCTGTACCCAAATGTGGACCATTATTCACCGCATCCTGTGCGCAACTGTGCTGCGAGGCCCGCTTATCCTCTCCCATTCTTCTGCTTGAATTCAAATGAGCACACTTGGAAGGAAAATAAGTCTTCACCCCCGCAGCAGCCTATTCTGAAATGTCTTTCAAAATGCCCTGAATATAGACATGGAATAACATAAGTGACAATGAAAATGTATCTAAAGATCACTTTTGTTCCAAGTAACAGACCAAAAGCAGAAAACTTCAGACTTGACTCCAGAGGACTGACCTGCTCTCCACAAGTTCATTTAGGCTAATACTTGAGCTGTATGAGAAATCCTTTTTATTACACACTCTAGCCTTCGAGCTGACCCGACTTTTACTCCACCCAGCTGCTGAGATAAGAATTGACAGTGGCTGCAAGAGGGACACATCTACAAGTAAATCAGCACACAGGAGACAGACCAAAACCTGTAGGCAAAACAAACAATTGTATTGACGCATGGTGTCAATACTTTAGTTTGTCTGTTTCAGCTCAATCTCCTAATGCCGCATTGCATCTTACAAGCATGTCACAACAGTATTTTATCCAATTATATTCTTATAATGTATCATAAAGTTGCTATTACTTACTGGAGTCTTTTCTCTTGCCTCAGTCATCCCCTGCTTAATCTGCATGTTAAATCCCCCTGCTTAAGAACAATGAGCACCTTGTTACTGCCTGTGTGTTTGCTGTTAGTTATGCTGTTCTTATATACTTACATTTTTTCCATAATAGATCAAATGTGGATTAAATGTCAAGTATAAACTCAAGAAATGTAATTACCTTACACTATTGGTCCCCCCATTTGGTTTAAAAAGAAAAGGCATGTCAGTAGTTTGATGACTGGATTACACATCAAGCGAGGGGAATAAGGTTAAACATTGAATATGTTATTTTACTTTATGAGACATACAGTTTATTTTACAAGGTTTTCCTCTGTTATAATGTGTGTAGAAAACCCCAGAGTTGAAACAAAGCTCTCTCTTGTGATCCCTCACTCAGACTTCTATCTTAAAACAATATTAGTGGAACTCTAATGCTAAGGCACCGACAAAACTTTATATTTATAAATGGTTTGTAAGACAGGCAATAACGTAACATGCAAACTCAACAGCTTCCATTTTGGTGTGGTGATGCTTGTATTACTATACAGGAGTGGACATGTATGGAAAAATGCTCATGTAATGACAGTGAGTGACTGAATGTGTTAAAACTGAGACACATTGTTGAAACTGCACCTATTTTCTCAAGACATCTCAGGCTGTTAATCATCTGTTTTGTACATGGATCAGTATGTTCATAATGTATTTCTTTACACTAAAAGTATGGGGAAAATTTGCATGTGTTGTTATTTATAGTGGTTTCACTGGTCTGGTCCACTTAGGATCAAACTGGGCTGTATGTAGCCCTAAACTTAAAATGAGTTGAACACCTCTGGTCTACACTCAGACAGCTGATGTGTAGATGTCCACGGTTAATCAGGTTGTGCTGCTACTAACCACCAGATGGCACCATTTACCAAAGAGTTTGACCATGAATACTTTCACCTAAAACATAATAAATAGTTGACACATTTTCAATTTGATAGGACTCCAAAAAATTCCAGTAAAAAAACAAACTAAACATTTATTTCTTAAGGAAATACAAAATGGGATTTTCTGATAGCTTATATGCTTATATAACATCATATACAAAAGTATAAAAAAACATAATTGCTAGTAACAATATGGTAACAGAAAATAAAGTACAATGTAAACAGTCCATATATATATATGTGCATACATGACGCCTGCGCCAAAACATAGGGAGAAACAAGAAAAGGGATCAACCACTCTGCCACAGAGTGAATGAAAACAAAAACGATCACGATTTCTGACTGTGACTGTCTGTGGGTGTAAATATTTGCTCTAGAAAAATAGAGAATTTACTATTTTATTAAGTGAATGAGTAAATTGAACTAAATTTATCTACTAAGCCCACTTAAAGTTCATATGATTCCCAGAGTGCTTTTTAGCAAAGGCAAGACAATCCAAGTAATTTGGGACATGCAGACCGAGAGGTATTGCAACCCCTCAATAAAGCAAGATATCTGTTTGTAGTCTGACCAAATAATACCCTCCAATCACTGTTGTTTTACGGTATTACTCCTGCCTCACATGCTGTTTAAACAACATCAATGTAACTGTGGATAGTTTTATGAAATATACAGCTGTTAAATCCGATGTAGGTCAGTTTAAGCTTTGACTTTAAAGGTCCAGTGTGTAGGATTTAGGGGATATACTGGCAGACATGGAATATGATACCGGTAAGTGTGTTTTCTTTAGTTTATAATCTCCTGAAAATAAGTCTGGTTGTGTTTCTGTCACCTTGGAATGAGCGGGTCCTCGTCTAGGGAGATTGCCATGTTGCACCTTTAGATTAAAAATGATGGAAGTAGCTACTGTAACATCACCCACTGGTGTGCGGACTGCCATTTTAAAGCCTCGAGTTCGGCATTTTGGCCGTCACCATCTTGTGTTTTTTGGAGCCAGAAATAACCGTATTTGGAGGAGAGACTGGCAGATTTGACTCATTGACTGTGGCGAGGCCTTGCAGGCAGCCTGTCACACAAGCACCCCTGCCCTTAAATATGCCTAACTTTGGGCCTTAATAAAATATAAATGGGTGAGTTACGTTTGTTCTAGAGAGGAAGAAGACCACAGTGGATAATTCGGCTCCTGGTAAAAACCTCCTGATCAATGAACACTGAAGGAATTCTAACTGGGAGAAGTTTCAGCTGGTTGCAACTTCAATCCTCACTGCTAGATGCCACTAAATCTGCCTAAATCTTACACACCGCTCCTTAAAAAAATCACTTGTCATTTGTTAAATCACCAAATGAATTGCTGCAATGACTGAGCTGATATTAACCACTGATGTTTTTTGATAGTGGAATAATTCTACTTTAGCTGCTGGAAATATGTTGAAGCAGTAGCTAAAGCTAAGAAGAGATAGAATATGAATCCATCATGAAACAACAAACTAAATGTATGGAATGGAAAGCAATGTGCCAATACCTGTGTGTGTGTTATTTTGTTTAACTTCATACTGACAGGGGCTGGAGCTCTGATGACCACCATGACATATACATGAGAAAGCAAGAGAGACAAACAAAAAGATAACAAGAAGTTTGAAACAATGTCTGATGTTACTGGATCCACATTGTGTGGCATAACGTTCTGTAGGTTAAGATGGGAGGACTTGGCTAGATCTCCTCCATGACCAAGGCCCAAAGCTAAGTGCTGCTAGTTGGCTGCTTCTTCTCGACTGCAAACTGTAAGAGAGTCGATGCACCTTCACTTGGCCTCCAGCTGCTGCAGCAGGGGGTTCGCCTCGCTCTCCGGGGTTTTGACGCTGTCTGTTCTGACAATACATGTGGGGCGGTGCCGGTTAAGCATGAGGATTAGCTGCTGTCGCTCCACCTTCAGCTCCTCGATCTGGGCTTTAAGGTCAGAGTTTAACATCTCTAGTCTCTCTGATTCCTGTGAGAGGGTAGAGAGAGAAGAAGAAGAAGAAGAAGAAGAAACAGAAGGAGAAGAAGGACAGGAAGAAGAAGAAGAAGATATACATAATTTATCCCTGTAGAGTTATCGGACAGTTAAAACAGTGTTGCACAAAATTATAGGTAGAAAAAGTATTTGAAAATGTTTTGGAAATCACAACCAATATGATAAATATGTGAGGGTCTGAAATAATGAAAAAATGATAACCTAGGTATGTCTTACCTTTTGTAGATAATCTGTTCTCTCTTTCTTTTTGTTTCGACATCGAGCTGCAGCCACTTTGTTTTTCTCTCGCCTTCGTTTCCTTCTCTCCTCCTCTTCATCTCTCTGAACAACAAAAGGTTTGAGGTTAAGTTGGAATGTACACTGGGAGACTCTCCGAGTTTCAGTGCAAAGTGATGATGAAATTATATTAAAAAATATCATCTCACCTCCTTTATATTACACTGTCATTTGACTATAATGGCAGTATGTTTTGACTGTACCCTCTTCACTATCACAATCAATAAGCAAAGGGAACATAAATGTAAAGAACAAATTTCCATTTGTTTCCAACTAACATTGCATGCATGTCGATCTGTCTCAGTCACAGAATGCATGTTCAATCTGTTTAACACCTGGGTCCGTGTCCCCTTGAGGGTCCTCAGTTATTTCAGAGGGGCTGCAAAAATTATTGTTTGATAATTTAATTCAAAATTCAAGTTTCATTTTGGTCAAAAATTAACATATGTCTCAAAATACACACTGACACGAATCCAAGATATTATTAGCAAAGACAAATCTGCCTTTTCATATAAAAAGCCATTTCATTTACACTGATGATTTAACATTAAAACATGATGTATATGAATTTGCCAGTGATTATTATTTTAAACGCTTAGTAATACATGAACCACAAAAGGTTATGTTTATACATGGCACTTTTGATTGCTCTTCACATCACTACAGGCCGAGTTTAACGTGCAACTCAATCTTATACAATATATGTAGTAAGGAGTCCCTGCTCCACCTCTCTTTCAGGTCCCTGGTCTGAAAAACATTGAAGACCCCTGGTTTAACATGAATTTGATTAGTATGAAAGCACTGCATTCTCGAAATGATGCAATAACATTTACAAGACATAACTGAGCCCATATGTTAAGCCTTATTTGCGGTGTTTATATATATATAAAACTTATGACAAAGTTTTCATATCACCATTACTTTTTCCCTGGACATCCATGGTGGAAAGACCCCAGCAGTATATTTAACAACAGTATCATTGCCACTATATCCACTAGGTGGACCTGTTGATTAAGATATGACACGATGTAATTGCAAGGCATACCTGTTCATGATACATAATTGGATGTTTTACACATACATAAGATAGAGCCGGTGTAATAGAATTTGAATACTGTATTTGGTTTGTTGCATCTGTTGTTTTTACTGCAGCTGAATCCCATAAAGTGATGACATATATGTCTAAAAGTCAGTAAGGAAAAAGCATGCAAACTTGTCTAAAAACTCAAAGTATACTGTTTATATTTACGCAGTCTTGCTATCTGCTCCTCAGTGTTTCTCATACCTCTGTTTTTATCACTAGGGGCCTCTTCCCCAGACTGTCCAGGAAGTGCAGAGGTGACAGCATTGTACCGAATTCCTGGAAGTCACCAAATTTGAGCTTGTCAGTCAGCGTGGTGGCTGAGATCCCAGCCAGTGGGCCCAGGCTGGGCAGGGAGCCTGCTGTCACAGAGGGATCTGGGATTTGTCCTGGCATCGCGTCAGACTCGGTCGTGACCACAGCTAGGAGGCAGAAAGAGAGAAAATGGAAGACATACTCAGACGGCAGCTAAACCAGATCAATGAAAAACACATAAAACTCAGTCTGCTCTGCTTGTTATAGCATGTACTTTATGATATGAGGGTAGAAAAAGCCATTTTGGAATAACAAATTAGCAGCAAATAGACATGCAAGAGCGTTCTTCAACCTACAGTCTGTAACAGGGCTTCACAAAGGCATTTGCCTGAGGTGCACTGCTCCTTTCTAGCATTAAGGCTCACTGTGATGAATTGCTGGTCTGTTATAGGAGCCGGATGCTGAGGCCGCTCTCATTAGGACATTTTATTATTTTGCTCCTTTTTCTGGAATGAATATACAACCATATACAGAGACCTTGGCTAGAATTTACCTTATTTAATCCCCAGAGGCCAAAAGACAGATAAACAACAGTGCACAGATTCAGACAAAATCCCCCTTATTTCCAGGAGAGCTAAAACTAGCCACTGCCAAGAAACACCCGTTAGCAGTGGTTTCCTCCTCCTGAGACTTAATGTCAGGGAGGTAAAATGCGCCTGCCAAAATTCAGCATAATGTGGCAAAGTATGAAACCAAATTTAACTTGTTTTGTTTGGTTTAGCCGCATAAAGAATTAAAGTTGACACTGTTTACTTGCACAGACTCTCGCTGTGTTTTGCATTGTCAACTACTGGCGAATGCATTAATTTAAAAAATGCTGATCGTGAACATTTTTAAAAAATATCCAAAGACAATGAGAGAGGTGTGAGAGAGCAACACCAGCCAAATATACAGGAAATTACTACAACAGCTCAGCGGATTTCCAAGCCACATGATGCAGCCAAAAGCTACTATCTAAGGTCAATTACTCAGAGACCTTTAGTGCACACTACAGGAATAAACAATATCTGATACAGACATCACTACAGGAAACAGTTTGCTGTCATCTGTGAAGGCAAAGCTATAGGAATTCTGAGGGTAGAGCTTCTGTACGCCAATAATGTGTGTACTTAAAGCTTATGCAAAGAACACGAGAATCGCACATGGGAATAACTTTCAGTTTTCACACTTCCCTAAACTGCAGGTCACAAAGACAAAGTGGAACTCTGCAGGCCATGCTCTTGGCACATGATTGGCAAAATGAGTCTTAAAATGGTGCAAGAGACAGTAGAGGTAATTTGTGATAAAGTGCTTTGAATATTTGGTTTGAATTTTTCACTGAGAACCAAAAAAAGACTCTTAAACAGTCTCATAAAAAAGACTCCAAAGCACAAAATATAGATCTGTGACTGTCATTTAAACAGTGGTGGAATGTAACTACTCAAGTACTGTACTTAAGTATTAGTAAATTTGAGGTACTTCTACATTTCTTTCTACTACTACTCCACGAGGGAACTCATGTATTTCTTACTCCACTGCATTTATTTGATAATTGTAGTGACTAATTTCTTTACAAATTAGGATTTTTGCACACAAAACACATAAAAATGAACAAGTGCAGCTGAAACAATGAGTCTACTGATCAGAAAATGAACTGGCAATTATTTCGATCAAGTAATTTTTCATGCAAATACATTTCATGCCTCCAGCTTCCCAAATATGATGACTTTCTACTCTTCTTTTTAAACATTATTCTGATTTATTAAATTTACTTAAAATGTTCTGCACTGAGTACTTTTACTTTTAATACTTACAACATTTTTAATGCAGGACTTTGAGTATTTTTTACAGTGTGGTACTGGTACTGTTACTTACTTCCTCCACCACTGCCATTTGAACATTTTATGGTTCCCAGCAGGAGTTTGATTAAAACAACTATTAGACATTCTCTTGTAATGGTAACTTTATTACACCCTGAAGCTCCAAGAAGCCAATTAACTCATCCTGATTAGAGCCTGATATAATTATTTGTTTTGAACTCTATGCACTTTAACATGAGGGAGCCCACGGTTGGTTTATGAATATGAATTTCCAGTGGTTTAATACAATGTGTAGTCATCTCTACAGTGTGTTGCAGCGTGCATACTGAAGCCATTGGTCAACTTGAAAGCGGAAGTTTTTCTTCAGTGCGGCATTCATCTTACGTAACTTTGTCTTCCCATCAGAGGGCTGCAGTGATAAAACCTTACAGCTTTTCTTACACAGCGGATTACGCCTCAAAGATGAACCACGTTATAAGAAACAATGCACAACCTAAATGTGAAGGATACACAGCACTATATAGGGACATTTTGTTCTGAACTGTGCACGCTGTGACTCCATGTAAGAGCAGCATGCAAACAATAGAAAAAGATCTTTCTGTAGCATGCACACTAAGATGTCAGGGATACTTGGAGCACCCTAAAAAACACGTCCAAGTCAGACTGCAGTGAAAAGCACCGTCTAACCCGAAACATCACGGAGCTCCTCGCCGCCTGTTCACAAACTCTGCTGCTTATGACCTATGCGTGGCGCGCCAATAAGCCTATTTAGTATGTAAAAATTATTCAGCTCTCGGCTCGTGAAGTTTTCTGTATACCGACCTGACTTTGATCCCAGGTGCAACAAATGTCCTTTCTTCTGGTCAGCCGAGGGTCGAGAGTAAATTTTAAAAAGTGGGAATCGTTGCATCAGCCCGATTTTAAACGTGATCCCAATCTGGGAGGATTTGGGAATGCGGAAATTAGGCTATGCCAGCCAAACGTAAGCAGGGATGTAAAAAAGTACATAGTGGGGGCAGAAGTGGGGAAGTCGCACCGCTCCTCCCATAAAGAAACACTGAGGCCGCATGCATGCTGCGGAGGGAGAAGACGGCTCACATGGAGGCCTGCACTGGAAATACAGTACACATGCCAACATATAACCGCTAAATAATCTTTAACAGGCTTTTTAAAAATATGAAATCACTATATTCCTTTATGATGATTCGAGTATTTCATTAGCACTTTCACCTCAAATCTTTGCATATTAAAGGTACACTGCAAGCTCCTTTGTAGCAGTATTGGGGGGACCATATGAAACAGGGTTTGGAGGGGGGCAATATTTTGAGCATCAAACATGCATCAATTTATGGTGTAAATGTCATTTTGTAAAGTAAAAGTCCTCTGCAACTTTAATGTCTTTTGGGACAAAGCCCTTCTGTGCAGAGTTTGCATGTTCTCCCCATGTCAGAATAGGTTTTCTCAGAGTACTCCAGCTTCCTCCCACAGTTCAAAGACATGCAGGTAAGGTTAGGCTAGCTGACTCTAACTTGCCTGTAGAATGTGAGCGTGCATTGTCTGTCTCTATGTGTCAGCCCTGTGATAGTCTGGCGACCTGTCCAGGGTGTACCCGCCTCTTGCCAAATGTCAGTTGGGATAGGCTCCAGCCCCCCTGCGACCCCCCTACGGGTAAGTGGTTATGGAAAATGAATGAATTAATGTCCCTTGCATCCCCCCTGAAATCTACACCCATGGTGTTTAGAATTAGAACCTCATACTTTAAATTTATTGGCATGTCAATTTAACATCCAAGCTGATCCATTTAATACTTTCACCTTGACTAAGCAACAGATTGCAAACACCAAACACCACTCTGAATGTTGATTTATTGTAATTATTCAGCAGCATAGATAAGCAATCAATGCTCATTTTTACTCTTTTTTTTAAGTTTAACAAATAAGTCAAAGTCTGAAAGGTAAAAAAATAAATCATAAGTTACATCTTGATAAGATATATAGTATAGCACTGGATGTTTTCATGGAAAACTTTCAATGAGGTCAAACCACAGTTGATGACATTGAGGTACGCAGGTACTTGACATGGATGAATATGTAAATACAACATTTACAGCAATCGATACACTGTTGACACCAAAACACAAAACCATACTGATACATTAAATTCCACATTACATCTTAGATCTAGTAACAGATCGTATAGATATATATATATATGTATATATATAGGCTTTGAAAATGATTTGGAATTTCTCAGCATGCGTTTTAAAATCAAAACTTACTCCAGTTCCTCCTGTAAAAGCAAAAGCCATGCTTTTGGCTACATCACTCTGTTGGCTATGTATCTGGAAATAAAGTTTATATGTTTGTTTAGTCACACACAAGACAGTTCATGAATGTACTCCTTGAAGTGTTACAGCATATGTTGGTCATATCGTTTTAAAGTCAAAGGACCTGCAAACAGAAAGAGAAACAGAGAGATCACACAGATCACTTCCCTCTGTACATTATAAGGCGAGGAGAGTTGGAGAGTTGAGGATGTCGACAGACTCAGCTTTGCCCCCTCCACCTTTATGACTGTCTAGTTCCTCTGTGAGAGAGTCCAGCTCGGGACACGCGAATGTGAACACAGACAGGTAGCTGCTGCAGGTGGGGGTGGAGGTCACCACAGGAGTGCTGAGAGGCTCCAGGTCGCTGGAGACAGACTTGTACAGGGTCTCCCAGTCCGAGACCCCAAGAGAGCTGCTCAGATCTATGTCTGGCACAGATCGAGCCGTCTCCAAGGGGGTTTTCTCCTCCAAACTGGGGAGCATATTTTCCAGTAGCCCCTCCTTAATGTCCAGGGAGGGCTCAAGATCGCAGATGTTGATTTCAGCGCTGGCGCACAGCAAGATATTGGAGTTCCCAGAGATGGCTGTGGACGGATCACTGGGGATGTCCATGTCCTGGAGCGAAGGAGCTTCCTGGGTGCCATCCTCTGGAAGTCTGTCCTCGTCTGGACTGGGCAGTAGCCCCGGGGACTCTGTGGGCTCCTGGAAAATAGACTCCAATTCTTCTGTCATCTGGCACACTGGCTTGTGTGTGGCAAGGATAAATTCAAGCCGCTCTTTCTCTTTGATGAGGTTGGCTATTTCCGTCTCCAGGGCTGCTTTTTCCTCCTCCAGCTTGTCTGTCTCCTTCAGATAGATCGACATCCAGAATCATCCACATTGGAAAAACAACACACAACCAGTGGGTGCGAATGACAGCTGAGTAAATGCATCACTGTTTACTTACAGTTTGCAGTGTATCTGTGAGTTCCCTCCGTCTGTTGCGACACTTTGCTGCAGCCATTTTATTCCTCTCCCTCCTCACCCTCTTTTTCTCTTCCTCCTCTGGAGACAGCTGGAATGCAAGAGAAATAATTCAGTTATTACCTTGAAGAATCCAGCCATTTCATCCTCTAATCCGCAACATCCGATGCCAATTCGCCCCCTGAAGAATGGCAGAAGCATGTTTCGCTGCAATGCGTCTAAAAATAGACCATTGTTGCAGACTTGCTGTGACCTGAATATAAATTGACTGCCTAAGGAAGGCACACAGCCAACACACAGCACCAGAGGAGCATGCACAATAGCACTGTTGCACACAAGGAATTCAGATTGGCATATGTAAATGTACACTATTGACTGTTCTGTCCAATGGCAGGTAGACTTCATCTGAGCTAACCTACCTGCTCTGTTTTCCCCTTTCTGACAGCATTTTTGCCCTTACTCCCGCCCACTTTGGGTGTTGCCTGGTGAGAGCTTTGTGGTTCATTGGCTTGCTTGCTACCCAGAGACGGGGAGACAGATGTAATAATCGTAGGCTGGACCATCCACTGGAAATCTGGGGTAGAGGAAATTGCAGTGACTGTTGGAACAAATGGAGTGTCTTCAACGCTCATGTCCTGGCAGAGCTCCTGAAAAAAAAAGAGGAAATAATCAACAATGAGGACTATAAGAGATTTTTTAAAATATAAATCTGTTCCAATATTGTTATCTGAAGTGGATTTAATTGTGATGACAATCATCAATGAAACCTACAAACCACATGTTTAGAGTCTTAAACAGAGGGTATCCTGCATGTGTTTTATTGTCTTGAAATATACTCAACCAGAAATAGCCTTCTTCAGATCAATATTTGACTTTATCATTGTTTCTGACGTCAACACTGACGCAGAAGTGCTGTGGAGTCTCCTGAATGGATTTATTTTTCTCAATGAACCGCTGCATCGACACGCTCACATTTGGTCCCAGGACGTCGGAATCATAACAATCCGAACAACACTGCTGTTCTGTCACATTCCCACCCGCGCTCACCTCTGCTCACATCACATATCAAACGTGTAAAAAAAAAAAGGTGTTAAAAAATTAAGCGCACCCAGTTAATTAAATCTTATCAATCAGTTCCACCTCCCCCTCCCCCCACCGCGGAGATAAAAAAGCATTCAGTCTGTGGATCACATTTAAAAATGGATGTTTCAATCTGCTTGTAGACTGAGCAGCGCCTCCTGGGCTGCGTGTTGAATGTATGATCAACAAAAGCCATTCATACCTTTGCTTTGCTCTCTGAGGAGGAAGCTGGAGAGCTCGCCTCTTCTGGCGTCTTCTGGCAGAGTGTCCCGACAGGAGACTCTGTCCGGCAGGTGGGGGAGACTGAATCCATGTCAGGCTTCAGGTTGTTGTGATACATCGCGAGGAGAATAAAAAAAAGCCCCACAAGTCCTGATCAATGACAAATATGACTCTGGCCTTCCGCTGAGCAGAGCGGCTCGGGTCTTTTCTCCAGGTATATACCTGGTAACTGGACGACTAGGATGCAAGCCCCTCCTTTTATGCTCTGCTAGAATTTTATGAATGAACGAAGACTGTACCATCCGCGGAGGGGGAGGGGGGCAGACTGACAGCCACACAGGCCTACATTTCGGCTTAAAAAAAAGTATTATTTTTACATTTTCCTATTGTATATATCCTACATTAATTATAACATACATCTCTTACATCTGGTCCTAATCCCATCACAGCACGATGCCAATGGCAGCCTTCACTCCAATTCACAAATATCGGCTTCATATGAATGTAATGTGGGGTGAGAAACGTGAGCCTATTTATAAATACAGATATGTGATCATTTCCTGGGCGATGAAAACTTGATGTTCTGGTGCATCCATTTAATCAAGGGTGAAAGACACTTCATCGCAGCATTAAAATCCCACCACATCCACTTATTTTGTTTGGAAATGTAAATCTAATTTGCAAGGTCGACGCGACGCATTCTGCAGGACCTTTCCAAAAACAAAGCAGCTTGTGTCGTCTTTATTTAGCCTACATATTTCCCTCGCTTACAGCAACTTAATTTCCTCCCCCATTTCATTGTCTTGAAACATACCCCCATATATTTTATAATTGAGGTCTGGCTAACCTCAGAAATATGGGGCTGCCTTCATCCACAGATACGAATCGGTGGCTGCTAGCAGACATAATGAAATGATGCTGAATTGTTTACTTGGGGAGGAGGAGGTGGTGAAGGAGAGGTTGGACATGTGGGGGCGGAGAAGACACGTGACATGACCCGGAACTGGAGGGAGGAGACCAAAGTGGGGGCGGGGGCTGCGTGTGACAGGAGCAGCATCATCATCCTTCACACTCATTACAATAAAGAGACTAACAGCATGAATACAGTTTTCCTGCTGATACCAGTCCTTCTTCTGGACCCGGTGGTTTCTATTACTTTCTACCTGCCGGCCAACTCCTGGAAATGTCTACAAGATGACATCCACAAAAATGTGCTGGTCTCAGGCGAGTATGAAGTCAGTGAGGACCCACACATTGTGACTGATCTGAGGGTAAGTGAACGCATCGCACTGCAGGTGTAACATATGGCAAACATTTAAGACTGTTTGTTTGGGAGGTTTCTTCAATCATAAAGAGTTATTTGTATGTTCGTGTCAAAAATGAAGGACTGAAAATACTAAAAAACAAAACATCCTGCTATAAATTGACCTTTTTTTGTAAATCCTCCCCTTGTGTTTGACGCTTATTAATAAGGGGAAAATGTAAAATCAAGTTTTGATATTTCGGGAGATAAAGAAATATTGATGTGGATATTATCACCAAAAAGGTAGAAGCAATTTTTAAAAATGTAATTCTGATAGAACAGCCTAAAACCACATGTTAAGAAAATTGTGTCATTTTATTGCAGTGCAGCACTTTTAGATCAAGACACAAAAATTAATCATGACATTACAGTCAGTCTTGTTTCATATCAAGATATCATAACATTTGTTTATCACCCAGCGTCACTCCAAAGGCACAAGCAGACCTTGTGGCCCTCCAGTAACTGAGACACTGTGCCAAACCCCTCTGTTACCTCTCTCCCCAGATCACTGACTCTTTGGGCGGCAGGTTGTACAACAAGGACAACGCCACAAAGGGGAAGTTTTCATTCGTAACACAAAATCACGACCAGTTTGACGTTTGCTTCAGCAGCACAGCTCCATTGGGTTGGTGAGGTTTTAAAAATATATATAACTTAAAATAATATGAATGAAATAGCATACAATGATTCTCAATTAATTATTAGTGATAGAGGGATTCAACTCAAATGTACAAATACTTCATAGGTGAATGGGGTGTTGCAAAATCCTACTTATTTTCTGTCACATAACATAATCTGCTGTTAATGCTTGTCATTAGGCAGTGGCAGGGTCAAAGACCAAGTGATCACACTGAACGTAAAGCATGGCGTGGACGCAAAGGGCTACGAAGAGGTGATGGACCGTGTTAATACTGTTAAATAACATATAATGAGCACTATGAGTATTAATTCAAACCACTACTGATGAGGTTTGATGATGAATATAATGTGCAACCCTTTTTGTTAGATTGAAAAACTGGAGAAACAGACCCCCCTTGAGGCGCAGCTACGACATCTGGAGCGCCTCTCGCAGTCCATTGCAGATGACTTCATCCTCTTGAAGGAACGAGTGAGAGACGTGCGACAAACAAATGGTAAATTAACAGAACAATATGTTTGGTGTATATGTAAATGACCACTTGGGCAGAAAACTGCAGCTGCACTGTTCTCTCTGGGCTCACATTTTCTCTTTTGGCCACATGCATGATGTCATTAGCAGCAGATGGAAATCACCTGCTGTTTGGGACGTGACCAAAGGAGGAACAAGCCTTAGGGTAGAACTGAGTGGCAGCAGTTTTCTCCTTTGTGAGATTCATTGCTTGTTGTGTTTTATCTATGAAGTCGACTGAAGTGTTAAAAAAAAATGACGCTATTAAACTGATATTTCCTGTCTTAAACAGAGTCCACCAATGAGAGTGTGCAGCTCTTCAGCATCCTCTCCATCTGCTGTTTTCTTACGCTGGCCACATGGCAGATTTTCTACTTGAGACGATTCTTCAAGATCAAGAAGCTGATTGAATGAATATGTTTTTCCACAAGCCTGAGGGATACTGCAGGACTGCAAGTTTGGGGACATTTACATGGTCGCCACAATGTGCCTTTTGCTGCGTTTCTGATGATGCGTCACATTTCGTCAATGTTTACTTGAAGGGTTCATTTGCAAAAACAGATATGTCCATTTTTATTTTCCAAAATCTTATTTTTTTTTATTGTGCAGTCAAGGGAATATCAATCAAACTGTTGCTGGTGTACTCATTTTAAAGACACCTTTTTATTTTAGTGTTTCCTCTTTTAGTGTATTTGCAAAATGTAATGTTTCTGAAAATATGTTATTTATATAAATAGCAAAGTCTTCCTATGGATTCACAGGTGCCTTATCATAAATAAAATGTTTCAGAGTTTGAATATCTAAGCCACATTTAAAATAAAGTTCACACCCACTTATCTATTTCCATAAAGTTCCCAAGCTTTGTGCATTCTTCTCAGCTTTCGGAGGTTGGGTCTCTGTAACTCCTGCAGGGGACAAGAATGCTTAGTCACCACCAGATTGCTGTGCTGTAAAATGCCTCGAACAGTACATTTAGTACAAAGTTTAGATGTGCTACTTCACTTTAATCTGGTACCTTCTCGTCCATGTCCAAATGGAGGGTGTCCACTAAAGGAGCAATGGATGGACGGCCATGGGCACACTGGAATGGCAGCTGGCAGGAGGACAAGGACGCCACCAAGCTGTGACATTCATCTCTGCTCAGGCTGTCATTGAATTTAATGGCACCTGTTAAATGCATAAAAGTCACTTGTAGGAAGATTTCAGTAGGGAATTGTAATTTTTTTAATCATTAATGCACAAAAAATAGCTGAATGATGGAGAGAAGTTTAAAGTTACCATGGCATGCTAGGGAGGCTAGCACCTTCAGCACAGTGAGAGGCAGAGTTCCTCTCACTCTACCAGTTGAGCGGAGCAACTGAGACGAAAAATATGAAACAATACATGTTACCCTTTATTGAGTTATACAAGACTCTCTCTAAACAAAAAGGTTTAGGGGCTAGAAAGACATTTTCGAACTCACCTCAATCTGCTCTCGAAGATACTCCTGATGTGTGATTATGAAAAAAAGAAGAAAAACAGTAAACTTAATGGGAAGGAGTTGTAAAATGATAACTTGACTAAATGAGTGATACAATGGATGCTCTTCATCAGAGGTTACAGGAGTCTTACCTCAACAATAGGCTTGATAACAGATGGTCTACCCCGCCTGACCTCATTACTCTCCTTTTCCATGAAGCACAGTGGGACCTTCCCGACAAAAACTTGTGGCTCTGCTGCCTGGGAGAACTTTACTTCCAGCCCCAAACTGCGCAAATGTGCCTGACAAGACCTGTAAGAGTAAAGGTCCACTATACATTAGCAATGCAGATAACACAGCTCACCAATAATGGCAATGTAATAATGTCCATGGTATGAAATAAACAGGTTTGAAAAGGGAACAAAGGAGTGTCAAATCTGTCGGCAGTATAGTCAAGGAATTAAACAGAAGGAGCTTAAGTGCTATAGAAGCTGTATGAGGCATTTTGGGGAAAAAACAGCACAAAGCAATAGTGAAAGCTGGTTTAAATCATTTAAAACTTAGCCACTGGTAAGAGTGTAGTTTATTCTGGTTTAGTAGTAGATCAGAATGTCTGAATCACAAAGGGATCAGAGCTCAGGGATATCCTTGCTGTAACCATAATACAAAAGGAAAACCAGGCAGATTGTGGCAGTTACAGAGCCGTCACCTCCTTGTCCACATCAGGCAAAGAGCGTGCTAAAACATTTACTACTTACACTGTCTGACAACTGATGTAATTTTTTTAACAGTGCTCTAAATACTTTATAATAATAATAATAATAATAATAACAACTTTAAGAGATTTAACTAAGGCATCTAATAGTGTACACTCTACTAGTAATACAAGCCGCCACAACATCAGAATGCTGACTCAACTGAATGACGGCATATGATCTAAAGTGCTCCACAACAGCTCTGGGTTAAGACAGGGGTGAAATGAGGCTGCGTCACTGCACCCACCCTTTACGTCATCTTTATTGCTACCATCCTTCACCTCAGTGCCAAAATCTACTGCTGGGTGTCTCAGTTGTTGTGTAGAGCAGCCAGCAGCCAATAAAACCTCAACTAGTTTAAGGCCAACTGCAGGGTAAGTAAATCTGTCAAGCAATGACAATAAGGGGTGGGAATCTCTGGGCACCTCCAGGTTTGATTCTGATTCAGAAAAATGATTTGTGATGCATCAGAACTCTTCATATCTATACATTTGAGATTTGTTTTTTTCACACTGTGTGACTACTTGCTACCTTTAAAACTTAGAATATTTGTAATGATCTATGATACAAATAAACATACATTTACTTCTATTGTTTTTCCTTAATATAACAGTAGTAACAAATGGCGGCCTAGCGTCTTTGAACATAAACATGATGCATATTTGCATCCGTTACGCAAGGAATATTATTCTATTGACTGTTCTGCATCAAAACACAATCTTTCAAGAGAGAACGGCGATGCGTTTAGGAATCAATTTTTTGCTCCTACTCTAAACGACAATGCCATCACACCAAAGTAAAAAACACAAGTGTATCCTGTTCAAATTCACCAAAGCATACAGGTCCTGTATCAGCCATTGCCTAGTCTCGCTCACCGGACCTTTCTCAAGAAAAGAAAGGTCTGGATGCGCCGACTCTCACTTCAAGATTGGAGAAAAAAACGCCCCGGCTTTTTTTATTTCTTTCAACCAATCACAATCGTTCTTGGCGGTGCCACAGCAACGGTGCGCTTGAAAGCTGCTACACAACCGGAGGTGGTAGGGCGGGACTTCAGCGGGTGGCTCGTTCCGCCCAATGAGAGGCTGATCTATGCAGCGAACTTCCGCCCACTCAGACTAGCCATTGCCTAACGCACTACTCATCAAGCCTTCCAAGAAAAGCGGAAAAAATTAACCATTTTCCTGAAATTGGCAGCATTCGCTCCTCAAACATCAGACTCTGACTTATAGATAAATCTTCACATGAAATGTTCTAGGCTAGGTAAGGCCAATCATTTTTGAAAATCATAGCCTGCAGTTTCAAATAAACCTTTCAGAATCTATATGGCGCCTAATCTTGGACAACATACAGAAGGAGAGGGCCAACATGAAATGTATATCCTCAACACAGCACTGACTCTATTGGGCAGGCCACTGATATGTTAGTATTGTATCAAATTTCTTTAGCCAAACTAACTGAGCAAATTCATCCTCTCAAACGTAGTAGTATCTGCCTTTAAGGAGGTGTACTGGTTTTACAGGTATTCTCATTTGCTGATTATATTGTACATATTGTAAAACACACCTAAGCAGCCTCAGCTCTTCTTCTGTTACGCTGATCTCGAGAGGTGGCAAAATGGTTGATGAACACAGACGCCTTTCCCCTGGTGCATCTGGGTCATCCTCATAGGAATCTATGACAGGACATACAATTATGACAACAAGAGCATTATTAATTTGAAGTTTCATTCTCGTAAAATGTGTGTTTGTTTGCTTTTTTTTTTTTTTTTTTTTACCTGCAACTAGATTTTCTAGTCGAACTCTCTCGTGTGCAGCATGTTGATCCACCAGCACCAGCAGGTTCCCTGGGGTTTCAATTAAAAGTGCATGAGATGTTGATAAAACAAGTGACCACACAGTGTAGTTCCTGTCTGTACCTTCAGTTTCATCATGTGCTGCTGGCTCTTCATCTCTTGTATTGATAAGACACGCCAGAAACTTCTTATCCACTTGATGAATAACCTATAAGGTAATTAAATGGCAATTACTTCATAACATCAATGAAGGTTAAAATGGCAGAAGCATTGTGATGAACATTTTGTCAGAGTATGCAAAAGGAAACCACAAAAGAAAAGTGCCTTCATTGAGTGAATCATGGCCTTAGAAAAACGGTATGGAAACAGGATGTTGTGGATCTTGACAGCGAGTCCATCAGCTTGCCCACTTGATATGTCCACACCGACCTGTTAGTGCAGTACAGTTCATTATGCATCATTAAAAACAGCATTAACAATACACTTTAGCACAGGAAAAAAATGTAAATCCTTGCAAAATCCTTCTTCTACAACCAAAGATTCACAAGCACATTCTAATATAAAGCAAACAGACAAGTTTTGCTTACCATTGGAGGTCGAACAAACACAGGATTATTCCATTTCGAGTACAACGATGTGAGTGAGGTGGGGCTCTCACCATTGGCATCTTTTTAAGACAAACAAAATTATACATGAACACAAACAAACAGATGTTAATTTTGCATATTGTGTGTATTGAACTCCCTAAAGGGTGTATAATCTGATCTGTCTGTGGGGTACCTCTGTCATCAAGCCCTGTACTAATCACTCTTTCTGTCCTTGATTTAGGCAAGAAGGGCAACACTAGATCCACCTGAAATGGGTAACATCTGTATTCCATCCCTACAGTTTTAAGGAGCAGGAACAACAGCGACAGTGGAGATATCTTGGTTAATTAATGTTGAGTACAACATAACCTGCTGATATGCACATAGAAAAAAAACTACCAACTCACCCATTTCAGAGATGACACTAACTGCCATATTGGTGACATCAGATGTACAGTGCACTTGTGTTTCTTCAGTAGGTGGGTCTTCATATCTGCTAAGTCCAGTCACTTTGTTAACGTAAACCGTCTTTCCCACAGATGCATCGTAGTGGTGAAGCCAGTCACCTGACATTGTAGCCTCTTCCCTCTCAGCCAGCAGAGGATTTGTACTGCAACACGGGACTGGCTCAGGATTCACTGCAGTGTCACCGTGATTCTCGTTGTTATTGCTATCTTGGGTGCCGTCATTACCACCACTTAGACAGGTATTTTCCTGTGAGGTAGTCCTGGACAAGTTGGGTAATACTTTTGAATTGTCTGCCTTGTGTTGTTTCAATTGGCAGAGTTTGGCTGCCAAAGATTTTTTGCTTCTATGCTGCCCTGAGACTGGTTTCAACTTTGTGAAAACTGAGAGCGTTGGTGGGCTTCGGAGGCTGCTCTGTGCCTTTTCTGTTTCCATCTCTGTGACACTACCATCTTGCTGATCTTTCTGGCAAACCAGCAAATTCCGGAGATTCAAAACAAAGCCGTCTGTCTGAGGAAGTCTAAAATTATTCTCTTGATGAGTCTCTTGAGAGGGTAGTTTCAGTCCATCGGATTCACCATATGCTCTCCTAAACTTCTCAAGAGATCCAGGCTCTTTACATAAAGACAACTTTTGACAAGATGCAATTCTGGGAATCTTTGAGGGGATTACAGGAGTGACGTCTTTGTATTGTGTCTGATAAGTTCTGTCCTGGCCCACATCCAGTGAGATTTTGTGTTTTGACGCAAAGGATTTCTTTTCACATTTCTGTGCGAAAAGTTGCTGCTGAAATACTGACTTATTAATTTGGGTTGGGCCCTGACTCAGCAGATTTTCATGAATGAATGGATCAGACAGACTTATCTTTTTGTTACTTACTAAAGTATGATCATGTCCTCCTGTACCCTGGCAGTCAGGTAATGTTTGCTCAACACTATTAAAGTCAGACTGAATTTGTTGAGTGATGCTGTCTGGTGAAGTTACATTGCTGGTTGAGGTAGTACTGTTTAATGGTATCTCTTTTTCTTTTGAGAGTTTTTCACTTTCTAGTTGTCCGACTAAACTTGACACGCATATCTGAGAGCCTTCCCCGACCTCACTGAATTCTGGCTCCTCTTCTTCAGCCATGTTATCAGAAGTAGGCTCATCTCTAAATTCTTTGTTAATGCTTTCATCACTTTTTATATTTTCCAACTCATTTGCAGTTATCGTTTTCTCCCCCTGTTCCCTCTCTTCTTTGCACTCCATCTGAACAGACTCCTGGTTAACACTCTCCTCACATAAACAGTCATCTTTGCGCTTACGATGAACAGGATGAGATGCCAGTGTCATTCCAATACTGCAATCTAGTGTGGGAGCAATACTAGTTACTTGGCCACCATTGCCCGTGTTGTGTCCTTCTTGGTCTGTATTGTGTATGCCAAACCATTCGGGTTGTGCATAGTCCAAGTCATCTCGAGAAAGCACAGACACCAGGTTCTCTCTGCTCAGGAAAGCTTTCACTGCCTCTTCTATACAGAGCAAAATACCATCCCAATCTTTGAACTCTATTAGAGTTTTGGCAGGCTCAAGACATATGTCATACTCTGAGTAAGGGCATTTAATATTGATGATGTATACTCCTTGCAGCTCTTGGCTTCGTTTGTGCTTTGGACTCCTGATGGCAGACTGCCCATCTGGACTGTCATTTTTCTGATTTGAGCTGCTCAGTCTGCGTAGGAGAAAGTTCAGGAGCTTGTGTATGCGTGTTTTCAGGAGCAGTCTCTCATTTACATACAGGAACTGTAAGCTGTTGTTGTAGTGGCCTTCTTTGCCAATGTAACCAACCACTTCAAACTGACCGTGTGTGTAGCTGACTTCTCCAAGTTTCTGTGCTCGCCCCAGGCTGTGTATCTGAACAAACCTGTGGTAGGTGTTCCTTGCTTTTGGGAGCTGCACCATCATGGCTCCTGTGCAGTCGTTCTTCAGTGTGAAAGACACAGAGGGATGCATCAGAGAAATAGCCTCCACTCTGTGCCTGATTCTCTCTCCCTCCAGCACAGCATCCATCCTCTTCCTCCGGACTGGCATGTTGTGGAGGAAGTTACAAATGACAACAGTTGTTCCTGCAGAGGGCCGAGCAGTCTCTGCCTCAAACACGTTCATGCATTTACCATCCTTGAAGATTTTAACGTGAGTTTTCACTGATGATCTGGTCCGGGATGAGATTTCAACTAGTGTGGCTAGAGAGACTATACTTGCAAGGGCTTCTCCTCTGAAGCCATACCACCTGAGGTTGTCCAGGTCTTCCACGGAGCTGCATTTGCTTGTGTAGTATCTGTTTCCCACGCACTCCATATCCTCAGCGCTCATCCCGGTGCCGTTGTCGATCACCTGAACTTTGAACGCCTCCATGTCCATCCTGACTCCCACACAGGTCGCCTCGCCATCGATGCTGTTGAGGATAAGCTCCTCTAAGCACTGCTGGAGTGACGGGATAGCAACTCCGGAGCGAAGTTTCCCCTGAACTTCTTTAGACAAACACTTTATCATGGTGCTCATTATATTCAGTTCTCTTGTGCATTACCTTTCCCGACTGAATACACAGTAACAACTCAGCTGGTTTAAAACTGACCGTTGCTTGCTAACGTCCACTAGCATTAGCTTAACGCTAGCTAGTTCCGCGACGTCCAACGACAGTGACATTTCAACCGCGTCACATTAAAAAAAGGTTGTTAAATCAGATAATTAAAATAAACTATCGAAAAACATAGTAAACTAAATCTTAGCTAGTGTTTACAGTCAACGTGTAACAGCAAGAGGTGACCGTTGCAGCTAGCTGCTAGCAGCAGAAGCTAACAGTGCCATCTTCTGGCGTGAAGGTCCCACAGCTTAACCGTCGTCGTCTTCTTTTTCTTTTGGTCGTTGGCAAATTGCAACAAGCGTTTATTGTGCATACCGCCACCTACTGTACGGAGTGTGCTACCTCATGTGTTTACTGACTATTTTAATTGTCACTCTATTATCCTTGTGTTTTAAAGTTTGCAACATAAGTTAAATACAAGTATCGCCTTATCACAAATAATACAATTATTAATCACAAATAAACTTAACAAATAGCCATTATCATTACTACTGGTTCTAGGGGGCCTATTACTGTGCACAGAATTAGCGTACCCTGCATAAGCTGTTGCTCAATCACTGTGGGTAGGTCCAATCACTGTCAGACACTACTGTCTCTCTTTTTCATTACTTTTATTATGACATTATTTAGGTAAGAAATATTGCTAAGCTCAGGTCTGTGGTGTCTCGCCCTGAGCTAGAGATGATTATCCATGCTTTTGTGTCCTCCCGACTGGACTACTGTAACCTATCTTTTTACTTGTCTAAACAAATCTTCTCTGAATCATCTTCAAATAATCCAGTAGGCTGCTGTTCAGCTGTTAACCAGGTCCAACAGGTCACTCCCACTTTAGTTTCTTTACACTGGCTTCCCATCAGGCTCAGGATTCACTTCAAGGTACGTGTTCTCACATATAGAGCCCTCCACGGTCAGGCACCTGAATACATTAGTGATCTCCTCCATCCATATATTGTCAGTAGGTCCCTTAGGTCTGCAGACCAGGACCTACTGGCTGTCCCACTCCAGACTCAAAGGAAAAGGTGATTGTGCCTTTGAATTGGTGGCTCCAACACTATGGAACTCTCTTCCATTAGAAGACTTAGTCTGTCTTGATTGTCTGTGGTCTCTCTCCCAAGACCCATCTTTTAAAAAAGGCCTTTGTCCCACCCAAAATTGTCTTGTGCTTGTTCCCTGGTATGTTTCTGTTTGGGCCTCAGTAGCCTGTTTTGCTCTATGCATTACTTTGTTTTTGTTGCTTTGTTTAATTTGTTATATTGCCATTATTTTTTCTTGATTGCACGTTTTATTGTTTGATTGTGTGATTGTGTGATCGTATTTTGTGAAGCACTTTGTGAATTTCATTCATGTAAAAGGTGCTATATCAATTTTTTTTTTTTAAATGTATTAAAAAGTGGAAAAACTAGAATGTAATATGAGTAGCCTAGGCTATATCGTTGCTGATTGTTATAGTTTTTGTAAAGTAAAAAAAGGTAATCAAAAAGTTATCATAGAATGTCATAAAGTCATTAAAATTGTTATATTATAATATGTCATCAAAAAAAAGTCTTCACAAGTCATAGTGAGCAATTTTCCTGCACAGCCAAAAGCCATAAGCTGGCTGCTGAAAATGGCACTCAGTCATCAAATCTTTAAAAACCCCTGATCTAAGATTTTGGTTTCAAAATGTACCAGAATGGTCAGTTTAGCCGTTTCTTAAAATTTCTCCCAGGGGGGTGGGGGTTCACTTAAGACCTAATGGAGGTTTGGGTTGCTGAGAGTATTGTTACAGCCGTGATGTGGGCAACCATGTTAATTCTTATTAATCCCTCCAGATTCCATTTGTGGGCCATGTTATATTTTGTCTTTATGTACTGCCCTTTCTTTCCTACATAAACGTCAATATGTCCAAGGTGAAAAGGTGTACAGGTTTTACAGATTTATTTTGCATGCCATGTCTCCTCTCTACCTCAACAAGTCTTGTTTGTTAGGCCTGTGAATTCATCATGACAGTCTTCACAAGAAAACATCCCTAATTAATCAAATTAACACAAACTGAAATTAATTTGACTCTAATTATTTGGTTGTATTGTCAGTGTTTCTGCACAGCCACCAGCAGAGCTCGGTCCTCTCCAAAGGAGGGCAGCAGCAGCATTCTGATGATTATTTAGCCATTCATCAGGCTCCCCTCTGAATCCTTCACTTGGTCTTTGTGGGGGCTGATGAAGATGGTGGCGACAGATTGCAAGGTCATACCATTGCCTGTATGCTCAGCAAGATGTCTGCTGGACTCTGGTTTGTTTGCAAATGTCCCCTTCAAACAGATTTACAGTCTGTTAACAGGCTCTGCTAAATAATGTGGTCGCCTCATCAAGTATATCCTTTTTTGCTGTTCTTAGAATAAAAGTCAAACATTGTGAAGGCAGCTGAAAAGAGTTTCCATTTATTAATCTAATTCCATATATTGTAGATGTTAAGGATATGTAATATCAACACATCTTTTCAGTTTCTATACTTTAGCTGCATTCCAACCAAGTAAAAATACTAAATAAATAAACCATCTGTGTCAAAGTTAGCAGGCTATTACAGGCACAATCTCAGGGTAATTTTATTTTACTACTTTAAAAGATGAGTGTTCAAGGCTATCCACTGTCTTCTCATTCATGAACTCTGCCTTGATTATGCGTGACTGTGGGCTCCCGGTGGATTTCAGCCATTCTTGCATTTGTGTCACCTTGCTGCGCGGGCCTTGAAGCTGCCCCTGAACGGTTCCTGCGCCTGTGTTTTGGACCCATCCCACCAGGCCAAGCTTCTTCCCTTCTGCCTGGAAAATGAAACATTGCATATTAGAAGATAGCAGAGGAGGGCTGCTGATGGAGAATATGGCTGTGATGGGATACTGGGAGTGGAATTTTAGTTACATAAGTTGTACAGGATGAGTCTTTAACAATGTGAAGAGTTTGATCTCTAAGCATTATATACAGGACAGCACCTGTTTGTCTTTCTACAGCTAAAAGAAATGAGTTTGAAATGTCACAGCCTTCATCAGTACATGATGTTTGAACTCCATCTGCAAGACTGTGAGATGCGTTTGAAAGCTCCAAAAAATGCACTAGTGAATGAACCTTGAGATACTCATTTCTTGCCTCAAGTTTGACATTTTAGCCATTGCCATCTTGTTTTTTGGAGCCAAAAGTGACCATATTTAGACAAGAGGGTGGCATAGTGGCAGAGCAGGGGGATGGGTATGACTCAGACTGTCGCCATGCCTAGCAGACAGTCTTTCACCCAAGCGACCCTGCCCTTAAATATACACAACTTTGAGGCTTAATAAAATGTTAACGGGAAAGTTATATAGAAATTCACCCCTGTTCAGTTGTTATGAATGTTGAAATTAGCTATACAGACCAAAACCATTTTTTGTACCTAGCTGTTTCTCTCTGCAATTAAATTAGGCATTTTAACATGGGGTCTATTGGGATTTACTCTGTTTTGGAGCCAGCCTCAAGTGGCCATTTGATGACCTGCAGCTTTTGGCATGTCTGCATTGGCTTTATAGTTCAGCTTCAGGGCTGAAAAAATAGGCCCTAACCATTTTTTTTTGCTTTATATTCACACCAAATTCAGGTATCGGAGCCAATGCAATGAGCAAACAGCTTGGAATAGCGAGTTTCCTAAGCAAAATGCGTTTTGCACCACCCCCTTCTCCTTGACAAGTAAAGTACAGTCCCTAACACTGAAACGACTAGTCATGTGTAGGCTAACTTTGTGTCGCTGTCAAACTCACTTGAGTGTATTTCCGAAAAAATACACCTTGCACTCTGCCAAATATTTCATAATCCACTGAAACCAGGTCTTCTTCGGACATAGTGGACCTAGAAGAGGAGAAACAAGACACTCCTTGGTGCTGTGTTGTGTCTAAGGGACCCATGACGCATCGCGTGGCTACGTTACAGCTACAACAACCTAGTTCAGCACTATTTATTTAATATCAAACTGCTTCAGCCTGGTTAATTAACATATCTAGCTTCCTATTCATGCTGTATGAGCTAGCTCTCTGTCTGTCAAGTCACCTGAATGTCGTTAAGATGCCGACGACAATCCAGCTCCACAGGATCACTCGCTTTTGAAACATACGGGACTCCACTTCCGGAAGTGACGTACTGTGGACGTTCATGCAGTGGACCAATCGGAGAATACCCGAGATATTCGGTTTCTAGGCAACGAATGTAAACGATGGGGAAATGAGTCGTTATCAGTTATTATGACTATCACCCACCGAGTGGTTTTATAAGTAGATAGCTAGGTTAGCAAAACTCAACCTTAATTCAGACGACATTTAAAAGGTCAGTATGTGTTTGAAAATGTAGACGGTGTTTTTCGTGGGTAAAATTTGTCAACTACAGATGAAGTACTAAGTCTAAAGCTCACTACATTTTTTCTGACTATGACCTCTATCATTTGGCTAGCAAATGTCAGCCAAGAAATGCTACGTAGGCAATGTTTTGTTAAAACATTACACTGTAAAAGTTTTTTTTTTTTACTCCTTTTATTTTTTGGTATTTTTGGAGTGGAACATCTAAAGATGGAGCTACACTACATTACAGAAAAAGTACATCTGCCATTAAATGTGGTAAAGTATAATTATATGTGGCATAAAAGGAAAGTAATCAAAAATATCTCAGAACTGATGTTTTTTTTTATTAGATGTGTTCAAGATTTCATATAGTGTGGGATTTACATGCAATCTTAGCCACCTGAAGACATCAGTGTTGTCTGTAAATGCAGTACTTACATGTAGTTACATTCATTATCATCATCATCATCATCATAATAATCATCAACATAACTGTACAAAGCTTTATTGTTAATATACGTACATGAGATTTAAAAAGACAAAGGACACTGATCACTAAGTTACTAGTCATTCAGTATTCATTCATTCATTACTACTGCTTAGGCTCATCTACAATTTGTGTGTCACCTCTAAACACCCAAACTTAAAAAGTATACCAGGTTCATGCAATTACAAAATATATATTATATATAAAAATATGAAATTAAATAACAAAAAAACAGTTGGTAGAATGACAACATAAGTGACCAAACACTACTAGAGACAGGGTTTCTCAGCCTCAACATGAAGAGTTCACAATCCACTGATATAACTTAAGTAGTGTATAAAAATGTTATCAATAATAATAATACTAATAATAATACTAGATTAATTCAACAGGTCAAGCATTTGTAGTAACTACTAACTCTTTGTGCAAGAAGGGGTTTTTAAATATTCTCGAGATTATGATTGTTTTAAAGAAATACTGTTGCGTATAACTTGAGCAAATTGGCTTGATTTCCTTTAAAAGCACGGGAAAAAGGCTATGAGCAATGAAAGGAGAAATGACCCAAAAACTTAGCAAGAAATTAGTAAAAAAGATAAAATTAAAAACAAGGAAATTAGTAAAAAAATAAAAAATAAAAATAAAAATAATAATAATAATAATAATAATGATAATAAAATTCAAAACAAACAAGGAAATGACCTGGAAAGAGTCCTTAAAAAATATAATAATTCTGTAACATGATTATAAATTTTAAAAGTAATTATATAGCTTTTCCTAGCTTTTTTCCCCCAATTCTTTAAAAAACACTTCCTAAATCTTTTTTTTTTTTTCAGTCTGTGGGAAATGTCACACCAAGTTGCTCATCATCTTTTTACCCATGTTTTTGAAAGAATTTGCACCTATTTGCACAAGGCTCAAAGGTTTACCATTACAAGAAAAGTGGTGTTTCAAAGGGTTAAACTTGATGGCATTTCTGATGTACTACTTCCATATACTAAGATAATGTGACCTCTTTTGAATGTGATATTGCACATAATTAATTACAGAGATGTAGTGATTGCAAAAGTGTATTGAGTAGGTCAACATGTTTCCACTGGAATTTCAGCTCAGTGGTTTCTCCCGTGTGTATTTTGATCCTCAGCCAGGAGCTTTTTAAAGTATGAGTCAGACTTTTCCCAAAAATGCTGTAATTATGTAGCTCCTCACTTCTGTTGGTTTTTGTGTGTTTACACCATGAACATCTAGGACTAAATTGCCTGCCACGTAGTAAAATACAAGGCTACATGCTTGCATGCGTTTTTATATGCCTTGCCAATTGAGATGCATCAAAGTAGCTTTTCCCGCAGGTCTTGCAAAGGTACGGCTTCTCACCAGTGTGGGCTCTTCTCATGTGGACCAGCAAGCGACTGTTATATCTGAAACCTTTTCCACATGTTTTACAAGAATAAGGATTCTCACCTGTGTGGATTCTTATATGAGCCTTCAATTCCGACATCCGAATGAACCTTTTCCCACAGGTGTTGCAAGGATACGGCTTCTCACCTGTGTGGATTCTCGTGTGGGCTATCAAGCTACAGCTAAGTCTGAAAGCTTTCCCACACGTTTTGCACAAATGTGGCTTCTCACCTGTATGGAGTCTTACATGACTCTTTAATTCAGATGTCCGACTGAATGATTTCCCACAGGTGCTGCAGAGATACGGCTTCTCACCTGTGTGTGATCTCATGTGGACTGCAAAGTCGCTGCTAAACCTGAAATCTCTCCCACATATTTTGCAAAAATATGGTTTCTCACCTGTGTGAGTTCTCATGTGGTCTATCAGGGTACTACCACGTCTGAAATCTTTCCCACACGTTTCGCACGTAAACGGCTTCTCACCTGTGTGGATTCTCAAATGTATAGTCAATTTTGACTTACACTTAAAAGCTTTCCCACATGTGTCACATTTTAAAGACTTTTTACCTGTATCAGTATTGAGTTGAATATTTGACATAGTAGGGTTGTATACAGTGTTACTGTGATCTCTGCTTTTGTGATTACTTTTCTTTGGTTCTACATTTCTGGTTGATCCCAAGTCTCCTTGCTCTTCTCTTTCCTGATCTTCGCTCTCGTCTACATGAGAGGTGTGAGCAAAGAGCTGGTGGTCACTGTTTGGTTCTGGTACAACCACAGAGCTTATAACTGGCATGTAGACTACAGACTGGTTTTGTGCTGCACTTAGAGTGTAATCAGGATTGAAGTTCAGAGTCTGTTCATTACTGTGGTCACTTTCCTCATCAGGAGTCCACACAAAGGCATCAATCTCCTCCTTCACTACAAGCTGCTCTCCCTCCTGATTGGTGCAGAGCTCCTCCTGCTCCTCTTTAATCTGAGGGTCCTCTTGGTCCAGACTGGAGCTCCTCTCCTGAGTACAGAGCTGCTGGTCATCGAGAGCCTCCTCCTGCTTACAGGCATGTTGCTGTGGGAGCTCTGGATGGCAGACATCTGAGCAAATAAACACGACAAGCATTTAAACCACCAACATCCCATGTGAGCCATACTGCTCTGCTGGTTCTTTAAATAACATGAGAGTTCTACACACCTACTCTGTGTAATTTTACTTCGGGTTTCCAGTCGGTATCCAACAGTCTGCGCTGACGGTCGATCTCCTCCTCGTACTTGACGATAGTTTTCTTAAAAACCCCGAATATTTCCTCAGTAGCAGCAGCAGTTAGTCGCTCCCGGAGAAACTCTCTAAAACACTGAGCTGAAGACATTGTTGCTTCATTAGAAATTAAATAATTATCAGCGCTACGAGTACAACATCACCTCCCAGCTAATTACATCCATAAAGCTAATGCTGCTAGCGCCTGTATTGTTTACTTCCGGTGGATGTCACACTGATAAGTTCCGGCAGCGGAATGAGTTAACCTTTGGTTCTGCCTTCATTTAGTTAAAAAAAAGTTCAAAATAATAATAATAATTTATTACTACTACTACCACTACTACTACTACTACTACTACTACTACTACTACTACTACTACTACCACTACTACTACTACTGATAATAATTTATTTTATTTTAATTTAATGTATCTATTTTTTTAACCTGGTTCACATGCTGGTGGATAGTTTAATAACTGGGCATCATATTTAATAAGCTTACTATATCAGCAAACTAACTAACCATCTAGTAAAATGTAGTGGCCTACAAAGTACAACATTTGCCTGTGAAATATGGTAAATTAGGTCACAAGTGTTTGAAATCCTAGCTATTATTTATGGGAAAATTTGTCAACCACAGATGGAGTACTAAGTTGATAGCACCTTGTTACATTTTTTTCCTGACATATCATTCAGTCAGAAAATCCATATCCATATTTATGATGCAGGCATCACAAAGGGGCCCATTTGTAATGTTTATGTTGTCAAGTTAGAAAATGTCTATAGGCTTGCCAAAAGAAAAGAAAAGAAAAGAAAAATCCGCTCAAAATCCTCTTATACTTGCTTGTTCTAGAGTTTTCCATCGTATTACATGGTCTTCATCAGTAAATAGGCTTAGTTAATTTGTCATGTAGCCATAGACGTTTGCAACATTCAGAGCACTTTTAGGATTTCTCCAATTACATTCATACTTCATTAACAAACTTCATTTTCTGATTACCTTTGAAGAATATTTGGGAATTTAGGAGAGTCTGTTTCAAGGATTTAATGAACTCAGTGGTGTGTCAGTTAGGACAGATGAGCACAAGCAGTAGGTTACAATTCACTCTTTTATTTTAAGGTTTGAGCTGGTTTTCTAAAAACAAAAGAAGACAATAAAGAATATTAAACTAGACATCATGATTCCTGATTTGTTATAATTAACAATCAACCAAAGGTAATTTAACTTCATCAGTTAATAATGCTGTGTAATCTGGTTGAAAGCTACAAAACGTGAGTGAGTGGACCTAGAGTAGTCAACGGCTGTTGTCTTGGTCAAGGATTGATTTCAAGTTAAACCTGTACAATGGAATTTATATTTTTAGCCCATGCCTTCATAGATTTTATCTTACCAGGCTGTTATTTGTTCTGACTTTATTTTTTTTCTATGTTCAGACAAGAAGCTAATGAACTGGAATTGCTTGGGTAACTTGAGACTGACTTGGGACTTGGGGTAAGTTGATTTAGTCACACCTGTGCTCCTTTTTCATGCAAATACTTAAACACTGCAGATGCCAGCTTTGTTCCAGCAACGTTTCCTTTTTTTATTCTTACTTTATTTTTGGGCTGTTTCTTTTTTCCTAGAAATTATACAGGGAAAAAAACTCAGTAGCTGGTGTGGAGAGCTTGAATGACTTTCATAAAGTTCTACAGAACAACAGCACAGCCTGAAAGACAACAGATGAAGTCATGAACACATACACAAGAGGAAGACCTCAAGGGCAGGACAACATTGCAGAAAAAAGACATGGAAATGTTTATACTCAAGGACAAGATGGAGTTGTACCTGGGAGGAGAGAGGATGGAGCAGACAGGCCATTTCCAAACAAGCCTGTCAGCCACAGACGGCCTCTAAACCCTGGGAAACAAGACTCATTTAACTTGTATGATTTGGACAAAAAAACTATTACAAAACAACCAAGAGGCCAAATGCCGCCCCGAGGACATGATTCAAAGGACATCAGAGAGACTACTGGATCCCAGCATCCAAGAAAACACTCTCAAAGACAACCTAGCGGAGAACTGGAGATGGCCAAAGCAATTCATGCAAAAGAGCTCATGCTACAAGAGAAGCTGTGGAGCGTTGAGGAAAAAATTAGACAAAAAATCCAAAGAGACACCGCTGTCGGTTGTGACCAAAGGAGCGAGGAGCAGAGGCTCGACAGGAGACAAGCAGAGAGGGGACACGCTCAGACAAAAACCAGGCTGTCTGAGCAGCAGAGGAGAGAACCAGTGAGAAACAGAGAAATGATGATGCAAGAAAGAAGACAGGAGGATGTGAGACAACATAGGAAGAGTCAAGATAGGAGGAACAAGGACAGAATGAGGAATACACACGAAGAAGGATGGAAAAGAGGGGAAATAGACGTTGCACAAACAAAAGGTCATAAAGGAACTCATCAGATCACAGATCCCAAGCAAGAAGAGAGTGGAGAGCTGAACAAATCAAAGTGGGAACATACCAGAAGAAAAGGAGGGGATGAAAAAGATAACAGCATTTGGGGGGAGACAGGTTTGAGGTTACAGGATGGCGCAATGAAAGCAAAAGAGAGAGAACAAAATACAACCTCTATGACTGAAAAGAAATACACGGACAGGACAAGTAAGGAGATGTTTGACTTAGACGTTGAACGAGACATGCCTCAAATGAATCAACAGAAGACTCCTCACAAAGCTACAGCAGAAAACCACAGAGGTGCAGGAAGAAAACTGTCTGAAGGACCATCGTCTCCACCTGTTTCTCACCCCTCTCACTTCAGCAGACCAGAGAAGGAGGAGCTGAGACAGGAAGACGACCGAGATGCCAGCCTCCAGCTTCTTCCTTGCAGAGTCTGCAACAGAAAATTTGCAAGTGAAAGATTACAGAAGCATATCCAAGTCTGTAAAAAGACGAAACAATCACAGCGTTCAGTCTTCAACTCCTACGCTAGTCGGACCAAGGGAACCGCCATAGAGGAGTTTTGGAAAACCCACAGCAGATCCAGGAGTCCAGAGGTAGGCCAGTTACATTTTGGGCTCTTTTAAAAGGCTGCCCTACCAATTTTTGATCACTTGTACGTCAATGGAGCATTGTTTTTAAGAGTGGGTCCCACATTACACAGTCTGCTTTACAAACTGGGGATGTAATGTTTGAAAGGCGTTTGAAGAGTCTGATTTTTAAGACCTGCAATATTGCCCCTGCCACACCACCCTTGCATATGACTAGAGTGGGAGAAAAAATCGATGCAGCATAGTATCGCGATATTTTTGTGTGGCAATATTGTATCATCACACAGTGCCAAGTATTGATTTTTTTTATTATATAAAATTAATCAATGCAAAAAATGGCTGAGATGAGATGAACAGACACAATTTTTTTATCTTATTAGATAATACAGATGTTGACAGACTTTTGGGGGATATAATTTACAGTTGAAAAAGGGTAATAAATCGCAATAATTCTTGTCGCAATACTCAGCATATCGCAACATATCTAAAATCACAATATTACTGTATCATGACTTCAGTAAAGTGATAATATCGTGTCGTGGATCCTCTGGTGTTTCCCGTCCCTACATATCACCAATTAGTTTAGCAATACAACCCGACCTGTCTGTAAGAGATCTGCAGTCCAACATACCATGAGTCCTTTAATAACTATCCATCTATCCATTTTCTAACCCATTATCCTCTTGGGGGTCGTGGGGGGGGGCTGTAGCCTATCCCAGCTGACACTGGGTGAGAGGCAGGGTACACCCTGGACAGGTCACCAGACTATCACAGGGCTGACACATAGAGACAGACAACCACTCACACTCACATTCACACCTATGGACAATTTAGAGTCACCAATTAACCTATCCCCAACCTGAATGTCTTTGGACTGTGGGAGGAAGCCAGAGTGCCCGGAGAAAACCCATGCTGACACGGGAAAACATGCAAACTCTGCACAGAAGGGCTCACGCACCCGGGAATGAACCAGGAACCCTCTTGCTGTGAGGCGATAGTGCTAACTACCACACCACCGTGCCACCCCTCCTTTAATAACTACGTACTGTTAAAATTATTTGGTAAGGCAGCATGTTTAAAGTGATCATTTTGGGGGCATATTATACATGAAAAATTATGATAATATAAGTTACAGTGGGGGTAAATACAATTGAATTAATATTTTTTCAACTTATTCTCATGATAGCAGCACATCTCCTCAGTTAACATCTCTGTTAGTCACAAACCTGACCGAAGGGACTCTCATATTCCAGCTGGCGAAGAAGACACAAACACACGTCAATAAATTAAGGATTAATACATTTAAATATTATTCCCCTTTTATTTAAATGTATTTATCATCCAACACCAGAGATCCATTTTCACCCAGAACTGAATGCGAAAATAAAATTAAGACAACATATCACCCGTTTATCACCTTTTTTGTGGCTTACCCACTTGGTACCTGTAGGTAACCTACCCAATGCAAGTCTCCAGCCAGGGAAGATACTTTTGGTTGCATTATGGGAAATGTATGATTCAGTTTCTTTGGCTTGTCTCATACTAGGGGACTATATGGAGGAATTTAATGCTAAATGTATGCTTTTAAATAGCATGTACTATTTTTGATGTATCTCATGTCTTTCTATTTAGGTTTTAAAGAAAAAGAACCCAGGACACTATCACAAGTCAAACACAAGGAACCTGCAAGAGGGTCGACTCCCAGCTGGAACCTCTCAACCAAAACAGTCCAAGTGAGCAGGTGACCAGAACTGATCTAGACACTTTGGCCCTGGACCATTGGAACAAGAAATCAGTCACACATCACCATCTCATTAGTCACTGCCGTCCCTAAATTGTTTGATTTAAACTCTTGTAAAAATGTTGTTACAGATCTCGTCTACATTGTTTGAATATACTCTCAATCTCAATCAACAAAAAGAAATATTGACGATACACGCATGACAAAAGACAGCTGTTTTATTTATGGCTTTTACACGAAGCGTGAAACAACAGTGTGACTGTGAGATAACTGTTTATACAACTGGTACATCTCCACAATATTTGGTTAGCTGCTGAAAAAAATAAACCATATTTCTAAATGCTGTTGACACACTGCATAAAATATTCACAGAAGGCACAGCATTGTCATATTTGCACTAATTTTGGTTTCAATAGCTTGCTAAGGCACTCTGGCTACATTTAACACTGCATTTTACTGCATGAATATACTGCCAGTGTTATAATGCAGACATCTGACAGCTCAAAACTAGGACAAAGGGTTTTACACACACACACACACACACACACACACACACACACGTGATAATTGCACAATAAACCAATGGACATTAAACAAACAAAAAAAAATGTAATTGCTCTGACAAATGATGCAAAATACAGCAAAACAAAAGTTCAGAAAGTACCAAAGACAGAAAAAAAGGTTAAAAAATGCACTGAGAAAACATTATAGCTGCAAGTTCAGCTATATCAGAAATGCATCCACGTTGAAGGAAAACTGTTCAAGTGTTCATACATGTCACAAAGAGGATAGACCTACGTGTGCTGCCCCAACAAAGATTCAAGAGTCAAAGAAGGCAATAAGAAAAAGTAACTAAATATAGCTGTTAAAAAATGAATCAGTAGTTTCATGTTTCACACAAATACTTTCATACAACAATAAAACATGCAAATTAAAACAAAACAAAAAACATATATATTTGCATGAAATATTCAGATTATGTTTGTAATAGCTAACATGTCTGATAAATATAGGATATTCTGTATTTGGCACATTTAACTTTTTAGGAATATCAAAAGAAATGAAAATAATTAAAAATAAAGTGATACAAGTATATTTTCATATGAGACAGCGCCACATCATCAACATCCTGGCGGCCCATCACTCAACAACTGACAAGAGGAAACCTTAATCTTTGGCATTAGCAAACCGTTTCCATAGTTTTCCTTATTTTACCTGTTATTTGTAAAACGTGAGGCACTAAGGACTGAAGCCTCGATGCTGACATCACCTAAAGTCAAAAATACCACCAAAACATAAACTTAACATTCACATTGCAGAGTAACACTATGATGATTGTCTCTCACGGGTGTCAAGGACCGACGCGTCATGTTGAATCCAGCCAACATTCCAGTCTGTGAAGAAACTAGCTAGATCACTGCACCCAGGTGAACACACGTGTGCAAGGTATTATACAGTATTCTGTAACAGAATGTCATCATGCATCCTAGCGCTCTGTCAAACATATATACCGTATGTAACCACCGTGAATGGCACAAGGCTGCACCCTCTGCTGCACATCTGACCGGCTTGATTAATTCAATATGTGCTCAGAGTTTTGACACTTCTCCCATAATCAGGACATCTGCAGGTTCAGTCTCACACGCTGGCCCCTGCAGGTCGGTTTGTGAATCCGCCTCCTCGCTCTCCTCCGTCCCCGGGCATACGGGCATCAAGGGGATGGTTTCTGTTATTGTCACAGCCTGGTTCCCGTGGCGTTGAACGATTGATTGCAGCCCAGAGCCTTTCGTTCTCCTTCTGCTGCTCGGTGACCTAGAGGCGGCAGTGATACATGCTGTTACTCATGCACAAAGCTCAAAATCATCACTTAGGCAAGCAGTCAGCTTTTGGGAAAAGAAATTTCTCACCTGCTTCTCGAGCATCTGGATCCTCATCTCCTGACGAGCGACCGTCTCTCGCAGCTGCAAAAATAAGCTCTTCTGTCAGATACTGTGGTAAAACTGATTAGATCATGATTTGCAGTGCTGAGAGCGCAGATGTGATACCTTTGTGATCTCACTACTCGCTTTGCAGCATGCACCTGATTCCCCTTTTTTGCAGACGTCAGCGTCCTCTAGTCCATTGACTTTATCACAGCTCATTCGCTTAGTCTGGGAAAACAGTGGATGTGCTTCAAATCGCAGTCTAACACAGTATAAATATCAATATTGTGAAATTCCGAAGTGTTTTACTTGGAGAGCATAATTCAGCTATGTTGACATTACCGATAGGCCTTTCTCAGTGCCGGCTGCTGCTGCAGCAGCCGTTAGCTCTTTCAGCTCCTCATATGGTAGAGTGACACTTTGGGAGTAAGAAGCGAGCTGGTCAGGAGTGAATTGCTCAGGGTCATCTGGCATCGGGATGAACTCTGCATTCTCAAGCTCCTGTTGGATGAGAACACTGTGAGCCAAACAACTGTGTCGTGAAGTCACGGTTATTTATTTCAATTTATTTAGCCATCTGTCCGTAGACTGTTGTCCTCCATAGTGCTCTGTTAGCAGCAGCGTGGATTCTGCTCAGCACTTTCATCACTGTGGATCTGAAGTTGTCATTGTATGTCGCGTTCAAAGACACTGTGATATCCAATTTGGGTGGCCAGAGCAGCTTAACTTTGAAGTGGAATCATATTTCAAACCACTTCCAAATGTGGTTTGGATCCAATTTGCAAAAATCGCATTTCATGTGTTTTGCTGACAAGACTTTCTAAACTTAATCTGGATGTGCAAAAAACAGATTTGGGCTGGCAGTCTGAACAAGGCCAAAGGTTTCCTTATACCTTGGTGCTTTCATGATAACAAACCTTTCTAAGCCAGAGGGGGCAGGAGCTGTCCCCTGTCTGATTTGCCAGTGACATCATCGGGGTCTCCAAGAAACACTCCTCTGTATTATCCTCCATTGTGCCACCAAGACCCCTGAAACGACACTCTGTCTCTGAACCAGGATCCATGTCCAGATCCACTGTGGATGTAGATGCCTCCTGGCCCAGTCCTGCGTATATGACACACGTAAACAATGAAGTCTTGCAGGTGCAAACGTAGACTTGTTATTCAAGCAAAATACACAAATTAGTGATCAAAGACAAGAATTTACCACTACCGACTGATAGTCCACTGCTGTTGGAGCGAATAGTCTTGGAGTTGAGCACTTTCTCTGCAAAGGACAAAATATATCAGACAGCTGGTTCCCGCAGCAGTACACTGTGCAAGTGTCTGGTAGTGATTACTAACCCATAATGATAATGGTGTGCCAACCACGGCAAGAGAGGTCCGGTACATGGTGGAGGGAACCAAAGATAGGCCTTGGCATGGCAGGGCATACCTCTGAACCAAACCCTTTGTCAGCAGGCATCCCAAGTCGCCCATTTCCTGCGTTTCCCCATGCAAAGATGTGATTGTCTGCAAGAAACAAAAAAAGTAATGATAGATCCTCAGGACCAAAAATCTATGGCTTCTGGATGCACATAAAAACCTCTTACCCTCAGTTGCCGCGATGGTAAAGCCGTCTCCACAAGACACTTTGGTCACAGTCTTCCCTCCAAAGGGTCCGACAAGGAGCTGGACACCCTGGTGTTTCTTGAAGTCCTTCACACCCAGCTGCCCATACTTGTTGCAGCCAAAGGTGATCAGGCGACCACGTACTGCAAAGACAGATAATGTGTGACATTGATGTTTCTTTGAAGTGGTGACAATTTTCACTTACAAGAGAAATATCAGCCTCTTTTTACAGTACCATCAATGGCAGCTGTGTGGCTCTTCCCTGGAGCTATGGTTTGAATTTTGAAGCGTGCCAGCTGCTTTACCAAGGTCAGTGTGGTGATGTACGGGATGCCCTGGTATCCCTGCTGTGTGGTACAGAAAAAAAAATATATGTAAATGGCTGCAACATGCCCAACAGTATCCATTATTACAGTCTTGTGTAACCCACTACCTCTCCCGGGTGGTTTTTGAGACCACAGATTCCCTGATTCAGACCAAGCTTGTTGAATTCATTGTTTCCACAGGCCAGGACTTTGCCAGTTTCTGTTAAAAAGAAGGTTCCATCGCTGGCACATGACACTGAGGAGATGGTAGCGCCTTTAGGGATCGTCACCTGAGGAAACCAGGAAACAGACAGTGCTTTTGAAATAAACAGCTTCAAATAACAATATCATGTTGCTTCAGACAGGGAACAAAAACTTACTTGCATCGGAGAAGAGAAGTCATCCTCACATTCCAGGCCGAGACGCCCTGTAGCAGGAAAAACAGAGCAATTTGTGACAGAAAACACTTAGTGTGATTGTGTATTAAAAGGGCCACTATCTCCACCTGCTGGCCGCCGTCATAACAGCAAAAACAACCTGACAGCTCAGAGCATTACTAAATGTAGCAACTCTACGTACCGTACTCTCCGCAGCCCCAGGAGTAGATGTCCCCATTCTGAGTCAGGACCACCACATGGTTGTCCCCACATGAAACCTGACGAACAGGCCTCTCCTCAAAAAACTCCAGAAGCACTGGCTCCAAAATCTCCACGCCGAGCTCACCCTCCACGCCAATGCATCCGTAATAGTCAGACCCAAACATGTACATCTGGTCCTCATCTGCAAAAGCAGCAGCAGCAGGTTCAAAAATTGTGTTTTTTACAGGAAAAGGTTTCCACTCAAGTTCCTGCTTTCCTCACTCACCGGTGATGCAGGCGGTGAAGTCAGCCCCACATGCCACCTGCCGTATTGCCTTCCCCTGTAACCTCTCCACCCTCCTTGGCTGCCGGTACGAGGCCTGGTCTCCCTGCCCCAGCTGGCCCACCATCTTGGCTCCACCTTGGACATTCTGAAGAGAAGATTGGGAAAAGCTCCTTGAAATGAAGCACAAGAGCAACTGGATCCAGTTTTTCCTTCTCATACCCCTTTTCCACCAACATGAAACGGACTCTGTTCCAGTTCCAGTTCCTGCACCTAACGTTGAACCTTTCTGAGAATTTCGACTGATAAATAAATTGGTTCAGATACTAAAAAGTTGGTTCCCAGCTGGAACCAACAAAATAGCAGGTTTCCCTTGATCTGAAGTGAGAACTGTGAAGACATCAGTGGGTGTGTCATATTCTGCACATCCTTACTTACAATTATTCAGCTGAAAACTGGTGGAAACATGGACTTGCTCACTGGATAGCACAAAGGCTCCGAGCATCCTGAACGGAACCGGGTCAAGAGCTGAAGCTAATGTGGAGAAAAAGGGGTCTCAGAGTGATGTATTACTACTCACAGCCCAGGTATACAGTTCCTTTTCCACTGTCACCACTGCAAAGTGACTCTCCCCTGCACACACATGTTGGGCACTGCTGCCTCCTTTAAAAGTGTCAATTTTCTGAGGGGTGAACTTCCCTCCCCCCCAGAAGTACACCTCCCTGGAGCGTGTGGTCACCACAGCAACGGGGGTGTCAGTCACTGTGCTCAGCCTATGGTGCAGACAAGACAACAGATCTGTTAAATACTAAAAAAATCTTACTTAAGGGACAACAGGTAGGCTTTCACGATGGAGAATATGAAACAAGTGTTGAGAACTTACTTTGGTTTTTTCATTGCTGAATTCAGCAGGGCAACTCGTTCTTCAAGCTCCCTAACAGAGAATAAAGTTGTCAGTGGATTGTCAGGGGTGTTTTTACTTTGTTGCACCCTACAGAATCTAAAATATAACAAAACCACATTTTCCCCTTTTAACCAACTCACTGTCTACAGCAAGAGATGAATGGCTGGTCCAGAATCTGGTCAGATGTAGGCCTCTTGGCAGGATCCTGCCACACAAAAAGATCACAGGAAGTTAACAGGGATATCCCTCAGAGAGTCCAGTTTTTTGTATTATCTCTGGCATGAAACCATATAATTTCAGACAATCTGGCACAACACCCCTCTCTGATTTATTCCCCTCACTCACTTGATCGAGGCACTCGTACACCAGTTTGATCAGTGCAGGTGAATAAACCTCCGAGTTCACTTCCATAGTCCAGTTGCCCTGGACTATTTTCACACAGAGGTTCAGAGGGTTCTGATGGACACAAGCAGCAATATTAGTTCATTCTGGTGGTAAAAAAATTCAATTTTTTGATTAATGTGAAGCAATAAAGCAACATCAAGCAAGTTAACAAACCTACCGTTGCATCAAATGTTCGTGTAAGAGCCAAGACTTCAAAAAGTACACAACCCATGGCCCAAATGTCTGATTTGAAGTTGTACTTCGCCCCCTGGCACAATTCGGGTGACATGTAATATGGAGTTCCCACACACTGCATTTACAGAGGAGAAGAAGAAGAATGTAAGTGAAGGTGAGAAAAACATATTTACCAAATCTCAGCCAGTCTGGTTAAAGATGCTATAGGAACACAATCACAACTCACAGTCTCTGCCATTGAAAACTCAGAGTCTAACTTCTTTGCAAGGCCGTAGTCACCAAGTTTGATAAGGTCAGTCTTGGTGAGGAAAATATTCAGAGTTTTGATGTCTCTGCAAGAAAAAGGTAATAGTTCCATTACCAAAAAATACTTGAAACAGATTTTAAGAATGCAGATATGATCAATAAGGGCATGAAAATGTGCTGGACTTTTACCTGTGTAAGATCCCAGCCTTGTGAATGTGGGACACTGCTGACGCAATTTGGTACAGGTACCAGATGACCACCTAAAGAAACACATTAAAGGTGACGATATCATAGAGAATAATCTGTTAGGGTGAAATAAAGCCATGCAATGTTGCACTCATACCTCCTCACTGAACAGTTTCCCATTCTGGTGGTTGATTTTGTCATACAGATTCCCTCCTGTGATGAGAAGGCCATTTAGCATTCTGTCACACATGAACAGCATTCAAACTAATCTCCATCAAATCTACAAAGTGGACATGACATTCACCTACCATTACAATACTCCAACTCGATAAGCAAGGTGTTTTTATCCATGAAGTGGTTGAAGTAGGCTATGATGTTGTTGTGCTCCAGGATGGAGAGGATGCTGATTTCGTTCATGACATCTTTGCGCTCCTTTTCGGAGAGCGAGTTCAGGTCCACCTCCTTCCATACCACCAGAGAGTTGTCCTAGGGACACCAGAAGGGAGATGCCATTAAATAATACAAGTGAGAGACTAAAATTAGCATCCAGATATGTCCCTCCAAATGACAGTATGTGCAGGTTTACATTTCTGTGCAGTCCTTGTTACTGCTGCTTATAGAACAGACAGACAAGGAAATGTTCCTAGTAAGGGTGGGGAAAATATTTGTGTCGCCATACTGTATCAATACACAGATGCAAGGTATCAACTTTTTTTAACATATAAATTATAAATTAATGAATAAAGCTAAACTTTTGGTAGCCTACTAGAAACATAAAATCAGTTGCTCTTTCAATCCACTACATACATTTTGCTAAAAAAAAAAAGAAAATGACTAAAGTGAGATACTGTAAAATTTCACTTCTTCAATTAAAAGCCTAGTCCCAATTTAACATCCAGTCCCTTTTACTAGCCTGGTATGGCTACACATTTTGACAAATAAACGCCTGTCCCAATTAGACACCTGGTCTGGTTGCTAGGCAGTTACATTTTTTTATAGAAGTTCTTTGAATGTATAAATGTTGTTGTTGGCTAACTCAAATTAATCCAAGTTGTGAGTCTTGTTTGAACAGGATAAAGAGGTGTTGTGTCGGTATGCCGGGGGCTGTAATCCTCGAGTGCTGTAACTCACTCTCTGTTGCACTGTCTGTCGGAGCTGGATCAAATGATTGATTGATGATTGATTTATTATCTGAAGCCTCATTTTTCAACAAGTTATATTCATACTGGTTTAAATAAAAAATCAGATTATATTTTCTTTTTTTTTGCTGAGCAACTGTTTTATGTGAAAGAAATTTAAGGCCTGTCCCTACAGACGCCTGTCCCAAACAGACCTAATATCAGTGATTTAGGCAAATAGTAGCCCAGGCTACTAATTGAAGTTTATCCTACTAAATAAAACAGATGTTGACAACGTTTTCCGTCAGGCGACAAAATTAGTGATTGTGATAATATCGTATAGTGGGGCCTCTGGTGATTCCTATCCCTACGTCTCAGGTTAAGAACAAAAACTTTTATGCAATGTAATTGGTTCAGAGTACATTTTTTAAGTGATAGGTAGCATGAAATGGTCTCCAAACACACGCACTACAGTATAACCACCCAAAAGGATAACAGGACAGCCTCCTGAGACCCTGTGTCCTCATATGAGGACATCACATTTTGGGTTTACTTCATCCTACTTAACTCAGACCTGTTGTCCTCATTCGTGGAGGCTTTTTTGTGCCATCTAGTGGTAGTAAGAGCACAATACACTAATCCATGTCAGTCTGCAGCCAATATCGAAACAAAAGTGGAAAAGGTCCAAATCCGGATCACATTTTATGGTTATAACTTGTTTATTCATGATTAATAATGTTTGTAGTTTGATATGGCAACAAAATTGACCAATTTTAGCAACAGTAACAAGCTAAGACACTGTTAATTAGGAAGTCCTAGTTTGAGGACATTGGGACTTTATTATTGTCTTCTTTGAGGAGTTTGGGACTTTATTGTTGTCTCATTTGAGGACTCTGGGATGTAATTATTGTCGACAGTGTTTAGTTCTTTAAAATAATATGTCCTACTGATCCCAAATAGCTAGGAGGATCAGGTCTCAGGAGGATAAAGAAGCAAACCACAGGACAGTCATTTATCTAGTTCTCACTCAGGAATTTCTCACAGGGGTATGGAAACAGAGGAACAGTGAGCAATTCAGTAAGCAAGACACATCCTGCATAGTTCATCATAATAATCCAACTAGAAAACAAGATGTAGCACGAACAGCAAGACATTTCTGAAAGATTTAAGTAGTATGTTTCATGAGAAGCACTAGTTTCAAATCATTTCTGACTGAAACTTCATGCCTGTGCTGGGAAAAGTTGTGGGGACCTTGTGAACTTGAACTAGACATGTTTTCCTTGCCCTGCTGTTGATGGTAAAGTGGGTACATTTAAGGAGCACTTTCAACAACAGTTTTGATGAAGTAAAGTCTTCATTGCATGGCATAAGTGCCTTTTAAACATTAGAAAATATGCTATGGCAGAAATTGAACTTACCTCTGTTCTTCTGTACAGAATCGCTTCACCAAACGCCCCCCTCCCGAGGATCCGGATAGGAATGTAATGCAACTTCTCCTCTTCGCCATTATATGTGCCCAAGGCTGATCGCTCACTGACCACAGACCCGCCGCCCAATTCTGAATTGAGCGAGTCGAAATGTCTTTCATATTCCCCCAGTGACATTTCTGTTTAGGGACTTGTTAGCCAGTGGCAGTGATGGAAATAACCCCGAACAGGCCTAACGACAACTCTTTCAGAAAGACTCCCCTAAAAAAAGCGCACACACCTCTAACGTGTGACCCGTGTCAGCAAACACGGAGGCCTGTCAAAGTAATACGTTACCAAATGTCTCGAAGGCACTCAACGCACAGAATGAACGAAAAATACAACGTAGCAAGATACGAGCAAATATAGTTGTTGCACCAGCGTCAAGCATGACACAACAAAAACAAGGACCATCAGCCAACTTTTTGAAGTGTCAAAATAAAAGGTGTATCGCTGAACGTGGTGTTGTGTATTTTACGCTGAAAGGCAAGAGGGCGCATTTCCGGTTACAGCGCTCGTTAGTTTGGGTTAGCTTGATTTAGCTAACACTTAACTTAGCAGGAAGAAAGTAAAGAACTGCGATGAAATCCTGAGCTGCCGTGGCAATGTAAATATAAATCTGCATGACAAACACACGACGAATATTTAAAGTGAGTTAGTTTCGTCTGAGACTCGACTAAAGGCGCAGCAACACATCGGAAACTCCTCCATCCTTCCTTGTGCTCAAACCCGGAAACTGTCAAATTAAACCTTAAACGGTCAGCATTACCGAGGGGTTTTTATATGTTTAAACCTGTGTCTCCCTATGGTCTCCCCTCATTGCTCAGCGTAAGTGACTATAAATTAAAAATAAAGGACTTTACACAAGTAGCATATACATACGGCTGTCCACATTTGTAAAGTTTTAGTTCACAAGTTTAATTTCATACCAAATTATCAGGTCTAATCTGGTGCACTCATTTTAAATTTTTATAAAGGAAGGTGAAGAGTCAACAACATAACTGGAAATACCCCAACAAGAGAAATACCAAAACCAAACAAACAAATGCATACACAACAAAACAAAACAAACAAAAACATTACCTACATGCTAAGTACCAAACCCACCTGACCCTGGCTGCACAACCCTAACTGTTAAATATGTAGGTTACTATAAGGGAACCTAATCCTTTTAACATATTAAAAAAAGGACCCCAAGTATCATTAAATTTATTGGACAAACCAATAGCTGAAAGCTGAATCTATTCCAGTCTGATAAAATATAGGATGTCCCTTATCCAACGAGTATGAGATAGCCAATCTCATACTAGGCCAATAGGGTTGTAAAGGCTATAATATCATTTTGGGTCTTGTAGAGAGAAGATGGTGAAGGAGAAACACCAAATAAAGCACAAAAAGCATTAGGTTCAATTTGCTCCCCGATAACTTCTGACGGGGTAGCAAAAATATATAAGATTTGCAGAGGACTGTGGACATCTATCACACGCTGGGGAAACATTCTCATAAATGTTTGCTAACCATTTTACAGATTCTTTGACCCTTCAAACTTATTGTTAATCTTGTCACTTTATGAAGACATTTACATTTAAATATAAAAATTGTTAGCCAGGTAATGTTTGATGACATCATGTCATGAGGCGACTGTGTGCTCTTACCAAGTTTGGGCTGTTTTTGGCAGTTATCGCTATAAAAGCTTGCAGGTGCTGAGAAAGGTTTTTTCAACATGTAAATATCAAGACTTGTGTTCTCTCTTGTGCCTTCATGCTATAGGCTACTGAAGGCCTTTCCTTTACACTAGTAACTCTCTTCAGCCATATGAAAGCAGCAGTCATCTGTTCCATCTGCAGTCTCTGGCGTGATGTTACGCACCGTCCCTCAGGACTATCTGTTCTTGTCAGTTTTTCACCAGGTGAATCTATCCTACACACTGGTTAAGCAGGGTAACAGCTGCGCATCATCAATTTTTTTTAAAGAGACCTAAGTTTGACTGAGGCTCCACATTTTTGATCATAATACAGCTAGATGTGATGCTGTGATGAGCAACATTAAGTGGTAGAGATTGTTTAGGCTCCAGACTAAAGTTTAAAAATCTCTGTCCCACAATATTAGGTTTCCTCCAGAGAAAAACTCTTTGTAGGGTTCCCAAACTGTCAGTGCGTCATGATGGGGAGATCCCTGTGACTAAACAGGGTGAAAGTAGTGAATGTAATAAGTCATGATTGTCACAGCTTTTAATAAACCTACCTAAAATAATGTGTTCTTTCTGATTTCACCCAGTCTCCAAGTGCGCCACTGTCTGGTGTTGAGCCTGACCATGGAATTACCAAAGGTGTGTTTGGCATGCTCCCGACACACTTGGCAGGGCACACCAGACTGTGCCTCTTGGTTCATTATAGTGGAGCCAGTGGTGTCTTCTTGTGCGTACCAAAAGTGGGGGGACAATAAGCCTTGTTGTCACAATATCCCATACTGTTTTAGCCTATGAAAGAGCATGTTAGTATGGAATTTCATTTGCGTTTTTGCGTCAGGGACACACGGAGAAGTATAAAGTCCAAGTATAGCAAAAATAAATATGTGTAATAAGTTTGTCATAACCACTCAGCTAAAGTTGAATGATAAAAAAATGCTAAGTGAGTAAAATTAAGTTTTATAATCATGAAAAAATGAGCATATGAGGCGCTGAGGGCGTTTCTGCTGAAGGAACTGAAAGGAAGATCAGCCTGCTGCTCAGCAACAGGACACTCAGAAGCTAAGCCAGTAGCACTGTAACATACACAACCCCCTTAGAAAGAAACCACTGATGGTGCTTTACCTGGACTTTAAATTCTGCAACCTCACTGCTAGATGCCACTAAATCCTTCACACTAGACCTTTAAGTACTTGGTAGAGTACCAAGGTATCACACTGATACAAAATCATATCATAATCCTATATTGTCCTATACACTGCCTGCAATGATCTTCTATCAGATATATTTAAGGAATAGTTACGGTGGTATAAAGGGTAATTGTCACTTTATTTCAAAGGAACACATACTGCATATCTGTGTGCAGCAGGAGGGGTTACATCAATCAAAATTCTCCCACATTCAAGACTTCTAGACATACAGTACAGTACATCACATCACATCACATCATCGAACTCTCATCTAATTGAATCTTTGCCCCATGTGGGTGGCACATCAGAGGTCACCACAGCAAATTTGGTGAATCAGTATGTATCAGTGTGTCACATGTATTTAACTTCAAACACACTCACACTCACTCTCTCTCTCACACACACACACACACACACACACAGTTTTGTAATATTGACACAGCACCCACCTCACACAGATAAAAGCAACACGCTGAGGGGATTTCTCAGTAAAAACCTGAAGACCAGACGGCTATCCAGACATGAATTTGAATGATGATGGCGGCACAGATGGAAAAAATTCACACCATAACACAGGAAACAAAGGTAGGCTTGCATTATTAAAACTGTCCGCATAATGATCTTTGAAAACATACTGCTTTATTATTTGTTGTTCACTTCAAGCTCACACCAGTGTCTGTTTGTTCAGGATCTATGTGCACAGTCAGAGCTGGGTCCAGAAGTCTTCCTCGGTATCCGCTGGTTATCATGTGTTTAGGACTGCTAAACGCTATTCTGATGTTAACTGCTATTGTTATTGGAATTTTCTGTGAGTACAACAGATCCAATGAAGGTGTCGTATATTCATACTTAACTTGCTGATCAGTCAGTCTGGGGAAAACTGTATTAAACAATTTATTAATTAAGCTACGGACATATTTACCAAGCTCAGACAATTAACTATATTTACCCTTTCTATACCCAATGCTATGACTTGGTAAATGCATACAATGTTTTATGTTAATCACATGTAACATGAATAAAAAGGGTCCCTTTTATCTCTGCTGATCACAGGTGGCAACGTCAGTGAGGAATCTCATCCACACCAAATAACAGCAGAAGCGCTCATTGTAGAGGTGAAACAACTTCAGAAAATGCAGACCGAAGCAATTAAAGCTCAAGAAGAGGCCCAACAAGCATTAGAGGAACAGCTCAGGAACCATCAGCAACTAAAACTGCAGTTAGAGCAGAACAAGACAGCCAGTGACAGCTTTCAGAGGCAGCTTGAGATACTTCAAATGGAGAAAGCAACACTGCAGTCCAGTACATCTGATATTCGTGAGAGCCGAATCCATTTTTTACATTTTGGAATCAAACATTTTTCTTTTTGTCGTGACTTTAACTAATTTTCTTCTTTCAACAGGGGGAAATTGCGGACGATGCCAGTCAGAGTGGCTCTTGTTTAACACATCATGCTACTTCCATTCTATATCAGCATCCAATCCTAGAAAGAACTGGACTGACAGCAGGGCGGACTGCATCAGGCGTGGGGGCGATCTGGCTGTGATTGATAGCTTGGAGGAGCAGGTGAGTCCAGTATGTAGATAGAAATAAGACACGAAGGAGTGGGTAGATTTATTCTTGATGTCTAAATGTACACCAATAGTCCTATTATACAGCGTGGATACTGTAGTGCAGAGAAACTGAGAGACAGGCCATGTGGCAGTGTTTAGAAGACAAGTTACTGAAGTTTGGTCCACTAATTCGTCCTGCTTACCAAACACAGTCAGTGTTGCAGTTTCAGTGGAAACACGGAGGCAATTAAGATAATTATAAGGAGAGTAGAGTAGTATAAGGCAGTAGTTCCTTAATAATTGGGGAATGGCATCCTAGGACATGCATGGATAGAATAATGAATGGGCCATCTGGCCCCCCCCCCCCACCCTACCCCCCCAAGCCTTCACTTGCAAAATATCACTCAAATTAACACATACCGACCAGGAAGAGACTCAAAGACCACAAAAAGATGCAAAATGGCGACCACCTATAACCCGTTTTTTAGCTGTATCCCTTACAATAAATCAAATTGGCTCTGAATTTAGTAGTTAATTCCATATTTTTCAAGCCAGGAAAACAAAAAGGACCATTTCAAATATATCAGAAATAGAATCTGATGCTACACTTGCCTATAAAATGTTTTGTATCAGGTAAATAATTGCTGTGTCTCTTGTTAACGTGTCTCGTATCTCTTATTAAGGCACTGTAAGACACACTATACTACACTTGCTAGATAGCGCTAGTAGCTGGCTTTACAAAAACAACAGCAGAGATTAGCTGAGTGGGTAGGGTTATCCACTGGTTGACGTACATAGCTAATTTTAAACACAATAAGTTATTTAGCAGTCGTCAGTCGAGAACTCGCTTGGCAGCTAAGACATAGGCGTGGATGGACAGCGTCATTCAACCAGGTGACTCAACCAGGCAGACTCTTTTTCTATTGATCTGGCAGAACGGAAGACTCTGTCGAGAGAAAGGGAGGAGGTGTGTGCTTAATGGTAAATAAGGACTGATATGGCAACATAAATGTGAGGTGCTGTCTTGTTACTGCTCACCCTGTGTCACAAGGAGAATTAACAGTTTGGATCACTGCCATACGCCATTAAAGGGTGGTTGCAGAGCAGCGCTGCCTGAGTACGGGAGGAGCGACCATGCGGCTGTCTTGTTGAGATTGAGATATGCAAACATGCTTCAATGCATCCCCAGTGATGCAAGAGATGGAGCCAGTCAAAGGATAGCGCACATTTTTATCTATATAATGTCTGATGTCAACCAGTAAGAGATCATATCAGCTGTTGCCAGATCTCTTGAGAGTGTGTTGCAAAAAGAAAGACATGTCTTGATCTAAGTTAGCTTTCTCCTGATTTGTCAGTCTGAAAAATATCATTTTAGTGTCTTATCTTTTAGTGTGTGTTTAGTTATCTTGTTGGGGGGGCTCCAAAAAGTATTTGCAAGTGGCAAATCAGGGCTGAAGTTGTCTAGTGTTAACTAGGCTTAACGTAACATGCTTCTTGTAAGCTGAGGATGACATCACTGAAGCTTTGAGGATGCTTTCAGATAATTTTAGAGTAACAGAGGAACAACAGAAATGCTTGACTAGGTTTGTGCTTGCTTCCCATTACTCAAAAGGAATCACAATAAGAAACATTCCAGACCTGAGATGGCACATTTTGACAAGTACAAGGCAGAGAGTAACAAGCTACCACCTACAGAGGATGCACTGAAACAGCTTATTGATGGGGGAGCTACATGTGCAAGCTCGAGTTTGGGGCCAGACAATCAGTCAGCAGCAAGTAACTTTGAATCCCCTGCAAAATGGCTACATGGATGTTAAAGGCCAGTTGAGACCCAATACCACTTTTGTACCACCTGCTCCTCAGGCCATCACTGAAATGGTGGGATGCCACTGCAAAGGAGATTGTTCAACACAAAGATGTTCCTGTAGGTCAAGAAACGTACAGTGCACTGACTTTTGTTTTTGCTATAAACAATGTGAGAACGACCAGAACTCAAGATCCAAAAACCAGGATTAAGATGAAAGTGATACTGAAGATGAGGAATGACATTTTTTGAATTTACAATCACTGAAACAAGAATTACCACCTCTTGGTTGTACGCCTCTACACACCAGTCAAGTTTCTCCTACAGTTTCCATCTATGTCTGTGAGAACACGGATAGACTCACAAGTCAGTCTTTAGACACTTTGCTTAACTAAATCAGAAGGTGGAGATCTCTGATTGTCTGGTGGCGAGACTAGAACACGGATCCTCCACACACAGGAGATCTATACAATCAGCACAGTTTCAAGATCAGTCACCAATTCAGTATCTAATCAAATGTCTCCCCTTTTGTTTGATATAATGTTGAATAATGGACACAAAAGTCTTTGCAGAGCATTATGAGGTCACAGTGACCTTGACCTTTGACCTTCCACCACCAAATTCAATTCAATCATATCCATTCGTTCACTTCAACATATCAGACATAGCACCCAAGATTTATCTGACACGTGAAATTATCTGCTATGAAAAGGGGTGAGCTGTAGATGATTTTAGGTTTTGCTTACTTGCTTTTTTCATCATCTCATCACTTGCTATCTGGGCCTGCACTGGTAATGAATATTGTAAAGGTAAACCTTTAACTAACTCATTGTGATGTTGTTAAACTCTGTTTATTTAGCTCAATCTTTTTGAGTACCTACCCAAACTGGATAAAAGCATTCGCCCATGGTGGAGAAAGCCAGGGACTTGGATTGGCCTGATCGATTTTCATGGAGAAGGCAGTTGGGTGTGGATAAATAATGTGACACTTCACAATCAAGGGTAAGAGATTTTAGACTCACTGTGTAGTGTTTCAGTGTTTAATGGATCATTTGACATTTTGGGAAACACACTCATCCCCTTTTTGACGATCAATGCAATGCTTATGTCTCACGTACAGTAAATATGTAGCTGGAGCCAGCAGGCAAATAACTTAGCTTAGCATACAGACTGGGAGCTGGGGAAAACAGTCAGCCTGGCCAAATTTGGGTCCAAGATAGCTACATTTGTTGCTCACGCTGTTTACAATTGAAACTCGAATCACGACTCGCGGTTATATGCTTTCGAAAACCAGTCAAGTTGCAGTTACGGTTTACAATCGTGTCTGTCCAGACTAATTTGTCGCCATGACAGTGGACGCTGCTTCACATATAGATGTTGCTGCAAAGAAGCTACGTGTTCTAAAACACGGATGCTTCACACACATCTTCAACCAGGCAGCACATAAGATCGATACAATCAGCACCTGAAATTAAGTGTCACCAATTCAGCACCTGACTCTTGACATCACTCTTGACCCACTAGAAGTGCATGGCAACGTCTTTATTTGCAGAGACTCTGCAGCCCTCTGTCTGTATCTTCATATTTTCTTCTTATTTTCTGTGTTCAATGGGATGTTTATGGGTGTGTACCCCCACAGTGTTTAGGTGAGGCTGTGGCTTTATAGGTGCCAGACTCGAAGCAACAAGTATCCAAGAGACACTGGGCCATAAAATGCGAATATAGCGAGGTGAAATGGCAAACAACAGTGAATGAGGTTGGCAATTACTTTCACTTTCAAACAATAACCGACAATCCTGTGTAGTATACCTTTAAGTAAGCTCATCAAGACAAATTCCAGTCAACCATGTTGATTTGGCAATATAGTACTGAGTTTGGCTCAGTCAATGTGCCTTGCCAAGCACTAGGTGCATATGTAACTCCTCTAGGAACCATGTTTACGCTAAGCTAATTGCCTGATGACTCTGGCTTCATATTTAGTTTGGTATCGATCTTCTCCATAACCAGAAAGGCTCATTAACCTTGTATATAATCTTAATAATTGTGAAATTAGGTGCCCATTAAACCACAAGCTACCTCTTGTTGTACATTTCAAAAGTACAATTTAAATGTCTTTTAAGTGCATAATCAAATGAGAATAATACTTGTCGTGTTTTTTTAACCTTAAAATTAGCCTTTTACCTCTATAGGCTAGTGCGGGTCTTTGTCTACGGGGATTGCCACATTGCACCGCCATGTTTCTACAGTAGCCCAGAGTGAACAAACTGCACATTAGCTCTTGATAGGGTCATTCGAGTTTTTGTGTCTTTGTGTTTTCGCATCAGCCACTGTAGTTGACAGCCCCTCTGTGTCGGAAAAATACAGATTCTTTTTTCACATGAACCTGTTTTATTCAGTGTTTTTACTGGTTTAATCACCAGGTCTGTTTGTTTTAAAGACGTGAAGAGATTCTCAAATGTATTTCATATGATAATTACCGGCATATTGTGAAAAAAAGAGTACAAAGGTGTGTCTAAAGATTCTTTTAAAAGATGTAGATTATTACTATTAGAATTGTGGTGATAATAATAATAATTATGATCATTATTAAGTATAACTTGGGCCTTGCTTTAGGTACTGGATACCAGGCCAGCCCAACAACCACGGAGTAGGTGGTCAACGATGTGGAGCAATTATGAACATTGAGAACCCAATGGCAACGTGGTATGATGCAACCTGCCCAGTTGAAAAGGAATATTTATGTGAAATGGAACCCAACTAGCTGTGGAGAGCACGGCGGTCTGTATCCAGGCTGAGTTTTAGTCAACTCATGATATGATGCTCTTGACTAACACACTGATGCTTTTCATGAACACTTTATTAATACAACAGATGTTTTTTTTTTATTCTTATTGATGTTTATTTTCTGTTGCCATAACTTCTTTTGTCACTGCTTGGTTAAAATTCTTTTAAAGTTGATTTATTCTTAGCAGTGGTGGAAAAAGTATTGAGATGTTTTACTCAAGTAATGAAGTTAAAAAAAAACTCTATTAAAAGTCCTGCACTGACAAAATGTTACTCAAGTAAAAGTAGAGAATTATTAGCATTAAAAGGTGGTGAAAGTATGAAAAGTAAAAGTACTCGTTATGCAGAATGACCCCAGTCAGAGGGTTTTATATGTATATTATTATTGGTGTGTTAATGTAAGCAGTGTTTTATTGTTATCACGGCAGGGCTACTTGTAACAAACTAGTTTAATTTATAAGCATGCATAATAGGTTTTAAATTGATCAAATGTTTTAACTGTTAAAATGTGACTTAAATTTAACTGGTAACTAAAGCTGTCAGATAACAACTATAAATGTCATGACATGACAGAGGACTTGTCTTACTGTCTCTGTTATTCCTGTGACTTGTCCTCTGGCAGCACCAGTCAGTCCAAACTTTTTTTTGTCCAGTACCTGCAAAAGTAATGACATTCCCATCAGCCTCAGGTACACTTTGCATTTGGGAGTAATTAGCAAATGTTAGCATGCTTAACTTTGTTGGTGAACATGGCATTAGCATTGCAACTGTGTACATGTTAGTATGCTGAGACTTTTATTGTAGTCTTATTATGATGTAACCTTGACATACAGTGCATATACAAAAGAGCTTTGGTTCCTAAATGTGTTTTTTCTGTGTGTAAATAAAGTCTGAGTGAATGAATTACAAAGTGGCACTTATATGTGTGAGCAGCAGGGGGTGCAAATATGTCATCTATGCCATACAGACTCCTTAATAACATTGGCTAAACAGGGCCTGCAAATTGTACCTCACTCAAGACTGAAAACACAAGGGGTCTGTGCATTTGTTGTCCGGGGATACCTTGGGGGTTAGGTCAGCAAACAGGTCAGTTAGGTCAGCATCAAATGCTTTAAGTCACAACTGAAGACCTTTCTTTTTAATATGTGTTTTTATGCTTGAGTCATAGACTCGTGGAGCTGTGAAGCTACTTATTGTTTTTTATTGTGCTATTTTCTCCTGTTGCAATATTTGTGCTGTACTCATCTTTGCTCTTTTAACCTCCTTCCTTTTGTACAGCACTTTTGAAAGATGCTATATAAAATACAACTTAACTTAATGATTAACTTACTTATGCAACTTCTGTGAAACCTTGGCTTTAAAATAAATCCACTCCCGAGTCAATCATCCTTCAGGCTGCATTTTGTTAAAGTTCTGTCCACAAGTTACACAAGTCTTCCTGTGCGTCCTGCAAGCATGCATCATAACACTGGCAATGCAAGGCTTAATTTCAGGGAAGGTGCGTTTCTGCTGATGTCCAATATTTGTCTTACACAACAGTGTTTTTCAATTGTACCAGCCAATAGGTCATGGCAGTTGTTTAACTGAAACTGGCTTTTTGCCACACCTTTGGGAGCTGTGATTGTTGAAACAGCAGGTTTGCACAATGACCCAGCTGGGAACCTTGTAGCTCCCTCAGAGGTCTCTTGGAGGCCTTCTTTTTTCACACAAGTTTTTTAAAATTTTTTTTTATTACAAACTAGGTGTAAAAAGGTTAGAGGACCTGAGGAGCCAAGCCCTCACCTGCAAAATGTCACTGAAGTTAACACGTACTTATCAGGAAGAGACTTAAAATGACTACAAAAGGTACACAAATGAACCACCAAAACAGACAAAACAACCCCAAAGAGGCACAAATGGCCACAAAGACATAAAAATGACTACAGAGACACAAAACGACAACACAGACACAAAATTACTACAAAGACACACAAAACGACCACAAAGAGACACAAAATAACTAAAAAGAAACATAAAATGACTAAAAAGAGACACAAAACGACCACAAAGAGACACAAAATAACTAAAAAGAAACATAAAATGACTAAAAAGAGACACAAAATGACCACAAAGAGACACGAAATAACTAAAAAGAAACACAAAATGACTACAAAGAGACACAAGATGACCACAGAAACACAAAATGACTACAAAGAGACACAAAACGACCTCAACAAGGCACAAAACGACCACAAAGAGACACAAAACAACTTTTCATCATTTCAATAAATGAAGAGAATGAGTGGAGTTGTCCAGCGTCCTCTGTTGTTGTCTATGCCGGGTCAAGTTCAGGCAGGCTATGAGGCTAAAACTCAACATTAACTCGACAATAATGAAAATAAAATGAGTCCAAGAACTGACCCCTGAGGCACCCAACATGTTAAAGAATTTCTGGTTGGATAAATAAAATGAAAAACAGTTAAATGCAGCACCAGATATCCCAACCCATTTTTTCCACGGACTGTCAAATAAACATTTTCTCACATTTAGTTTTAATGTTACTGCTGGATTTATAGAAAGAAGCACTTGCTTTCAAACTCACTGTGCAAAAACACGAGTGACTGACTGGGCCTGTCACACTTTGTTCTGCTGATAGCTGCTGTTGGAGTCGGGATTTGTGTAACTGATAAAAAATTTCATTTCCCTCTTCTGTGGAATCTGACTTACATCCGATAACTTAATGACACCTTTCCCCTGAAAAAAAAAAAAAAAAGAAATCCTGTGCAAAACTTTTAACTATGTCAGCATACTTTAGAAAATGTTTTGAGCTACATTCAATGCAGAACAAGATTACTACATATTGTATATAAAAACATTTGTTTCCAAAACTTTAATATTTATGTATATTATTTGGCATGGTTTTTAATGCTTTAGGGATTGCTTTTCTGTTTAGCTTTATATTTCTGTCAACACTATCAATAAAAATCTGTGGGCAATAAAGATGAAAAATGTCGGGGTATAGGCTATGTCAAAAGAGGACATTCCTGCACGGCGACAAGATGCAAATTAATGTTATACTCTAAATAAAACATTTTAATGAGAAGAATATATTTGAATGTAACCCCTTTGTAATAATGAACATTTTGATTAGTAGCTGTAATTTAGGTCCTGTTTTAGGTCAGATTTCAAATGAAAACGGTAAACTTTAGTTGCGTTTTGGCTAATCGTTTACTCGACAGCGGCATTTTGGGTGCCTGAAAATGCAACGTTTTGAAAATGGGGAGAGAAAGTCGACCATCACCACAACAATGGCCAACTCCTGAGCTCTGTTTGTGCTGCTCACCCTACTGAATTTAGAAATGCTTCTCCAGCAAGGTGTAGATTTACAACTCCACCTCGTCTGAACTAGGGATAGACCGATATGGATTTTTTAGGGCCGATGCCGATACTGATTTTTTTCCATCACCCTTAGCCGATGACCGATTATGGACTGCCGATTTTCTTGAGCCGATATTTGGGGCCGATACTGCTTTTGCTCCCTCAATTTACATAAAAAAAAATGACACAATGATAACAAATATTACAGGTCTCAAGTTTGCGCGTATCGGCCGATGCCGATACAAGTAAAAAACTCAAATATCGGCCCGATATATCGGCCGGCCGATGTATCGGTCTATCCTTAGTCTGAACACGGAACTTTTTTCAAAACGAGAATGAGAAACATTTTCATGTAAACATGGCCTTAATTACATGTTTTTTCTCTGTAACTGATTACAATCACATTGTTTTGTAGTTTAATTACATTTAACTACTTACATGTAACTAGTTACTCCCCAACATTGTGTAGGATATAGTGGCATGGCGCTGATGTTGCAGATTGCAACCAACTGAGACTTCTTCTGTGTGCCAAGTGTGCAGGAGAACGATGATGGTTGACGCAAAAACACGACTGTCCCTATAGTGCCAGTGTTGGATTTGTCCGCTGTCGAAACAACATAGTGGATATTCTAATGTCACAAAAACACAAGTTTCAGGTGATGATACACAAATGAAAACATAGTTATGAATATCATGTAACATTTCTGCCAATAGATGCCACGGAATCCGACACACTGGACCTTTAATTCTTTTAAGGAAATGTGCAATGCACTGAGGTGGGGGTGGATTCAAAGCCAGACACACCCCTCTCCTTCACAGATATAAAAGCAAGGCACAAACAGATGAGTGGGCAAAGCTGCAGTGCTGCAATGGCAAATCCACAAAGCAGGACAGAGGATGGGCAGAAAGTATCATTCATACAGAGGCTTTCTCAGGTTTTCCTCAACACTGGCGTAAATCTTCAGTTTCGCTATAAACAGTTTGGACAAGGTACGACTTCAAAATCTTTGACAGTGTCTGACATGTTTCTTACTCCCTGTCCACTTTTATCCTCACAGGTGTTTTTTTAACTCTTTCTCTCAGCAAATGAACCTATGGTTTTAAGCAGTTTATAGCAGTTTTATATTTTATATATATAATTATTTACCATGACTCAGTGATTGTAGCTTTAAAGTAATATTTATCATAGTCATACTCTTCACTTCTATATAATCATTATGATTTACAATATTCACAGGTGGAGATGGATCTAACCGACTGGTTTTACTCTGTCTGGGTCTGTTGAACGTCACTCTGCTGATAGCTGCTGTTGTTATTGGGATTAACTGTGAGTATTACAGTAGACAGAAAGTTTCATTTCTTTCTCTGTGGAATTGCACTTACAGAAACTTTTGACTGAAAAAAGATCTTGTGCAAAATCTTACAATAATTTCAAAATGCATTAGAAAATGTTTTAAGGTACATCCAATGCAGAACAAGCTTTATTAAAATGTTCATATGTATAAATATTCCGTATGATTTTTTTTATGGTTTTTGTTTGTACATTTTTCTCTAATAAGATTAATTTTCACATACGTCTATCCTTTTTCCCTCTATACATTTTACTTCTATTTAGTAAAATGTCATGAATTACAATATACAACTTCATTGTCCACTGTGCTACAAATATGCCTTCGACTACATTACTGCACACAGTTTTGACACAGTTCTCGCTGTCTTTGTGACAATATGTTCACCGCTCTTCAGGTGCCAAAGTCAAAGAGGGTTCCCTCCCGGTTTCCCACTCAGCTGCAACACAGCTCATCGATGAGCTCAACTATCTCCGTGGCAACTACAGCGATGTAATCAAAGCTGAGGAGGAGGCCAAAAGCGCGTTAGAGAGCGCGCTCAAAAACCACACACGGATGAAAGAGAAAATTGAGCAGCAGAAGACCATCAATGACAATTATCAGAAACAGATAGAGGCACTGCAAGAAGAGAGGGCAATTCTGTTGTCCAATGTTTCAGCTTCGGGTGAGAAAGAGTCATAGTACATATTTTTATTTCATCTGTTAACTTAGAATCCTGAAAAACATCTAAAGTGACAAGAAATCTTTTGTTTCTCGCAGAGGAACACTGTAGCGGATGCCCCTCTGGATGGATTCCTCTCAACTCATCCTGCTATTTCTTTTCTTACACTGAGTCCCCTAATGTTGAAAAGAACTGGCCAAAAAGCAGAGAAGACTGTAAAAGTCGTGGAGCCGACCTGGTTGTGATTGATTATCCGGAGGAGCAGGTGGGTTGAAAACAAAAAAAAGACACAGAGATAGAATGTAAAAAGTGACAATAATAATAAATAACTAAATTCATAAAAATAAGTATTTATACATTTGGATTTTGTATTTGAGCACTTAAAAACTCAATTTCTTTGTGTGCTCACACAGAATTTTGTGAGTCACACCATTGACCATATGATGGCTGGTGGCTTCTGGGTTGGTCTCACTGACATGCACACAGAAGGGAAATGGGTCTGGATTAATAATGTCACTGAGGTGGAAAATAGGTGAGTGTTGCTGTATTATTCCCTTAATGCTGTAGTAACTATTGATTAATATTTTTGATTGCTTTTGTAATTGCTGATGTCATTTTCCAAAGGTACTGGATGGATGGAGAACCAAACAACGTTGGATACCATGGAGAAGACTGTGCAATGGTAATTTCTAGCCGTATGACTCCCTGGAAGACCCGTAACGATGCCAATTGCAACCACAGTTTTATGAACTGGATATGTGAAATGACATCAAGATAGAATCAGGAAGTTCTGCTCAAGCAGAAAACACATTGTTTTTATTGTTTCATTTGTTTAAAGAATAAAACCATTTAAAGATTTATCTCATGTTTCTGGGAATTTTTTAGCAACAAGTCCTGGTCAGGTTGAACTGTAATAACTTTCATGATGATTTAATGCTGTTATTATTCAGATGAATGAATTGCACTGTTAGGGATCATTTATCAGGCCAAGCAGCAATGACTGTAACTTTAAAGTCATATTTATCAAAGTTATAAATATATGATTATCTCTTTAATCCCTTTAAAGATTTGGAAAATCTATTTAGTTATTTATAGTCTGATATAACCCTATGTGGGGGTCTGAACTCCAGAACTGGTAATGAAATTAAGTTAAGCAGAGATAGTTGCCAGTTTTTTTTACAGGAGAGAATATCCCCTTTTCTGTTCATTTCAAAAGAAGAAATTATTACACATCCATAAACACCCACGAGAAACATCTTCTCCAGCTCTGTCAGTGGCTAGGTCTGTACATCATCAATGGGAGGCTGAGAGGGGACTCCTTTGGACAATTCACCTATAGCTCTTATTTAGGCAACTGTACTGTGGACTCCACAGTGACAGATTTCGATGGAAGCTTTTCCAGACCCTTCACTGTCAAATATCGACCTTTTTCCACAGCAGACATTTTGACATGTCATAAAAGGAGACGCACAGGGGTATTTAATAACATTAATGAGAGCTGCATTCCATTTAGCGGAGGCCCTGGTGCTGTGCATGCCACCTTACTGGGATAGCTTACTGGCACACTTGATGGCAAGGCTGTAGCCATGGAGACAACATTGGGGGGGACCAAATCTGCATGCCCCCCCACCCCCTAAAACACACACACCCTTACTGAATGACAATAATTCTTATATCAAGAAACACTGACTCATTTTTTGTACTAATGCTACCGTACTGTATAACTAACATTACTTCTATAATCCGACTGATAGGGTAACGCTACTCATTTTCTCACTGCTCTTAACTTACTTTGCTTCTTTTCTGAAACTGGCCAAAAAAAAAGCCGAATGTCTCTGCCACCCTTCAAGTTCAAACTTCACGCAGGCTTGTTGTTAGCTAGCTAGTTAGCATAACCATCCACGATATCAAAATTTCATAAGACTTTACAAAATCATAATAAACAGTTACAATATAGCCTACGTAACGCTCATATTACATTCTCGTTTTCCACTTTTATTTAGTAATGAATAGAGAGACAAATTTCCATAGCCTGCCTGGAATGTTGCCCATACAGCAGTCTGGCAATCACGTTGATGGCAACCATGGCAACCAGCCTTGGCATTCTGCTACAGCAGCTCCACTTGGACAAACCACACGCAGAACTGTAATACTTCAACCGATAGTAATAATAAAGGGGATTTGTTATGTTTAGTTATAATTATGATAATTACATTTTTTCGGATGGTGGTATGTGGTTGCCTATTGTAGAATAGCAATGAAAAAAAAAACGTGTTTTTTTTGTTGTTGTTTTTCAGTTTAAGTTATGTATTGGGGGGGGGGGGGGGGCATTTTGGGCATATCTGAACATTGGGAGGGACGTGTCCCCCTCAATGTATATGGTGACTACTGCCCTGCTTGATGGAACTAAGTCATACTAATGTTAGCAATTTCACCTGTGCTTTTCCTACCATGACAAGACCCTGTTCTCAGACCACACTTACACTAGAAAAGTGCTCTCAGTAAAGTGCAGATCTCTGTCAGGTAGATGTCCAAGCTGATCGTGGCCACTCTAGACAGTTCTGTTCCTGCACAGGCAACGCAGCGCCTCTCAAAAGCATCCCAGAAATTAATTAACATACGTGCCTCGTCTATTTTTGAAGGAGCTACAATGTGTTGCACAGAGCAGATTGAGTTCTCCTGCTAACAGGCACTGCATGTGAAATATCGATACAATATAATTACTAAGATTAAATATATTGTTAGTAACTACAACACAGCCACAAATCTTTGATCCATGTGTTCCATTTGATCGTTTGATCTGGACTTCAAACATATTAACTTTCTGTCTACAGCATAACAAAGTAGTTCATAGTAATAATAAACAATTAAAATAGGCCAAAATAATCCATTTAAGGAGTGTGAGATGGATCGGCTGTTTGGTGCGGCTTCTGCAGTGATAAGGCGCTGCGCCAGTCTGTCATGGTAAGAGGGGCGGTGAAGCTTTCAGTTTACTGATCCATCTACGTCCCAACCCTAGCTTATGGTCATGAGCTCTGGGTAGTGAGAGAGAATCAAGAGAATGATATCGTGGTTACAAGTGGCCGAAATGAGTTTCCTCTGTGGGGTAGCTGGGCTGAGCTCGGAGTAGAGCCGCTGCTCCTTCGCATCGAAAGGGGTCAGTTGAGGTGGTTAGGGCATCTGATCAGGATTCCTCCTGGGTGCTTCCTGCTGGAGGTGTTTCAGGCATGTCCCATTGGTAGGCGGCTCCAGGGTAGACCCAGAACACGCTGGAGGGACTACATATCTCATCTGGCCTGGGAACGCCTTGAGGTCCTCCAGGAGGAGCTGGAAAGCGTTGCTGGGGAGAGGGATATCTGGGGTGCTTTGCTCAGCCTGCTGCCCCCGCAACCCAGCCCTGCATAAACAGATGAAAATGGATGGATGGATGGATGGATGGATGGAGAATCCATTTAACTATGTAGCTTACTTACTTACGATGGAAGCACAAATGTCAAGGAAAAATTGCAGAATCAACAAAAGCTGCAAGTCTACAAAATCTGGCAGATAAATCCTGCTGCTTCTAAAAATGCTCCCGCTGTGGAACTGTCCCTCCAACCTTCCTTGCAGTGAAGATGGCCTTAAGGATAACAAAAATGGGGCAACAGGAATGGATCACTTTAATGGATTATAACATATCGGGTATGGAGTTAATATGCAGATGCTCTGGTTCAAAATGAGACCAAACTTTTCTATTGATGTCTGTTTTTAAGCTACAACGAAAATGTGGCCTGTAACAGACAGTAAGGCATGTTTTTTTGTTTTTTTAGCCAAGACAATTGTAGAAAACTTGCGGTATCTAACGGCAGATTAAGAGGAGTGAGGAGTCAGCAGTCAGTGACGGTATAAAACAGCCATGAAAACAACTTTTTCATATATGAATCACCACAACCACAGGAGATCATGCACACAAAGTATATGACCAGTTGGTCCAGCAGTTTGTAAGACTGGCTGCAGACAGACAGATACACACTCACACATGCACACAGTCATACAAACGCATGCATTATTTCACAATGTGCAAAATAATCATATTTGGAATTCATGGAAAGTGAATATTGCATCCAAAATATTAGTAACAAGAATTTCACTTCTCTTTTCCCATGCAAAAGAGTTTTAACTGAAATTCGGTTCAAAACATCTGTAGGTATCACTTTCTAAAGCATGCTAACAAAATCTTTGAGTTTTTCAACTAATGGCTTTATTGATGGTTGATAAATTATGTTTAAATGCTTCATAACACTGTAATCCGGTAAAAGAGCTTTATTTTAACTGGACCCCCAAATCTGCATTTGTGAGAGTAAGCCGATGATTTAAAGAGCTGAGTGATTAGACTGAGCGGATTAAAACATATTACTGTCAAGAATTAATCGATTATATATCGACTAACTACTAATTAAGACGTAAACCTATAAGAGATATATTAATCGTCTAAGGGTGTTTTCATACTTGGTCCTTTTCAGCCCTCTAAGCGGACTCAGAGCAGTGGGTATATGTGAACACTCCAAGAGAACTCAGACCCCTCTGAAGTGAACCGAACTGAGTCCACCTCGGGAGTGTTGGTCTGAGTTCAGTTCGCTTCAAGCCAGTGTTGCGGTTCACTAAACCTGTGCATTGTGAACACAAAGCGCTCCAGGTTTGCTTTGTTCTTTGCCATTTTATTTAGCCCTCTAGATCACATGCTAATATACTGGGACACCTGAAGAGACAGACAAAACCACGTCAGCCTGTAATGCTTGCAAGGACACAGGAAGAGGAGTAGTTTGGTCCATGGAAGATACTGCATGTCTCCAGATGTGGAATGCAGAATACATCAAATGGCAACAGTCTACAGCACAGACACACTAAAGTTTTCCTCCAATTTTAAGTTCATCTGAAAGTGAGGGGCTTCATAACCGCACTACAGTGTCACGTCAAAGTAAAAACAATACTGAGGCCCCACCAGAGCTGAAGTTGACCAGAAAGAGAACTGAGTCCTCTTTCAATGAGCTGACAATGTGAACACAAACAGAACTAAGTCCCTTGTCTCTTGGTCCACTTTTTGGTCCACTTTAAGGGTGTTCACACTTGGTCCTTTTCAGCCCTCTAAGCGCACTCAGAGTGGTCACTCAGCATTTTTTGCACAAATGTGAACACTCCAAGAGAACTCAGACCCCTCTGAAGCAAGGGGTCTGAGTTCCAATGCGCGGTTCAGTTCATTTAACCTGTGCATTGTGCACACAAAACGCCCCGGGTCCGCTTTGCCTTTTGCTTTTGTATTGTAGCCCTCCAAACTTGCCGTAGACAGATCACACGCTATTTCAGTGAGACGCATAATAACACAACGGAACCACTGCCACAGGTAACGACAGCACGGCCAGTGGACAAAGAGTACTTTGGTCTGACGATGAAACAACTGCATTCTTCTAGATATGGAACAAGGAAAACATCAAACTGCAACTGGACTGAGTTCTCTTTCATATGAACTGACAATGTGAATGCAAGAAGAACTGAGTATTCTTTCTGTCGTTCCAACTTTTGGTCCACTTTAAGAGGACTGAGTTTGGTTCATTTAAAAAGGACTAAATGTGAAAACACTGTAACTCTCAGTAACAACTTATTTCCCAACGGTTTAAACTATTACATTAAGAAATAATTAGTTTCTCAAATGACCAGTTGTAAAACCTCAACAAAGAAATACAGAGCAATAGGGAAGTACACTGCAATCAGAGAAGGAAAGAAAATCTGAGCCTCTTTCACAATCATCATTCAGCATCTCATGGAAGTGTCAAAGAAACCCCAATCTGGTGTTGATCTCTAACTGAATGTGTTAATATAGCATAATTTTACACAGGATGGAGAAATGTTCATGTCCAGCGATGGTGCGAAATCCTCATACAGGCTTACAAGCAATATGTGGACAGTAGGGGTGTAAATCACTGGTTTCAACATGATACATAATATCATCATTCTGGTTGACCAATTTTTCCACTGAACTGAAAATACACACTGCTGGTTTATTCATGAGTTAATGTTATCCTCATCATCTTTCTCTTGGCTGTTTGCCATCTCCCCACTGCAGTTTGACGGTGACAGAGGCTTTCAAAATAAAAGCGTATCCTAAAGATGACAATATGGATCGATTTTTACACTTTGCATCGGTGATATTGGACTGTTGATCGTTGAATTGATATATAGATCTAGATTGATGGATTGTTACACCCCTAGTCAACAGTGTAATATTTTATACAGTACAGGCCAAAAGTTTGGACACACCTTCTCATTCGATGCGTTTTCTTTATTTTCATGACTATTTACATTGTAGATTCTCACTGAAGGCATCAAAACTATGAATGAACACATGTGGAGTTATGTACTTAACAAAAAAAGGTGAAATAACTGAAAACATGTTTTATATTCTAGTTTCTTCAAAATAGCCACCCTTTGCTCTGATTACTGCTTTGCACACTCTTGGCATTCTCTCGATGAGCTTCAAGAGGTAGTCACCTGAAATGGTTTCCACTTCACAGGTGTGCCTTATCAGGGTTAATTAGTGGAATTTCTTGCTTTATCAATGGGGTTGGGACCATCAGTTGTGTTGTGCAGAAGTCAGGTTAATACACAGCCGACAGCCCTATTGGACAACTGTTAAAATTCATATTATGACAAGAACCAATCAGCTAACTAAAGAAAAACGAGTGGCCATCATTACTTTAAGAAATGAAGGTCAGTCAGTCCGAAAAATTGCAAAAACTTTAAATGTGTCCCCAAGTGGAGTCGCAAAAACCATCAAGCGCTACAACGAAACTGGCACACATGAGGACCGACCCAGGAAAGGAAGACCAAGTGTCACCTCTGCTTCTGAGGATAAGTTCATCCGAGTCACCAGCCTCAGAAATTGCAAGTTAACAGCAGCTCAGATCAGAGACCAGATGAATGCCACACAGAGTTCTAGCAGCAGACCCATCTCTAGAACAACTGTTAAGAGGAGACTGCGCCAATCAGGCCTTCATGGTCAAATAGCTGCTAGGAAACCACTGCTAAGGAGAGGCAACAAGCAGAAGAGATTTGTTTGGGCCAAGAAACATAAGGAATGGACATTAGACCAGTGGAAATCTGTGCTTTGGTCTGATGAGTCCAAATTTGAGATCTTTGGTTCCAACCGCCGTGTCTTTGTGAGACGCAGAAAAGGTGAACGGATGAATTCCACATGCCTGGTTCCCACTGTGAAGCATGGAGGAGGAGGTGTGATGGTGTGGGGGTGTTTTGCTGGTGACACTGTTGGGGATTTATTCAAAATTGAAGGCACACTGAACCAGCATGGCTACCACAGCATCCTGCAGCGACATGCCATCCCATCCGGTTTGCGTTTAGTTGGACGATCATTTATTTTTCAACAGGACAATGACCCCAAACACACCTCCAGGCTGTGTAAGGGCTATTTGACCAAGAAGGAGAGTGATGGAGTGCTGCGGCAGATGACCTGGCCTCCACAGTCACCGGACCTGAACCCAATCCAGATGGTTTGGGGTGAGCTGGACCGCAGAGTGAAAGCAAAGGGGCCAACAAGTGCTAAACACCTCTGGGAACTCCTTCAAGACTGTTGGAAAACCATTTCAGGTGACTACCTCTTGAAGCTCATCGAGAGAATGCCAAGAGTGTGCAAAGCAGTAATCAGAGCAAAGGGTGGCTATTTTGAAGAAACTAGAATATAAAACATGTTTTCAGTTATTTCACCTTTTTTTGTTAAGTACATAACTCCACATGTGTTCATTCATAGTTTTGATGCCTTCAGTGAGAATCTACAATGTAAATAGTCATGAAAATAAAGAAAACGCATTGAATGAGAAGGTGTGTCCAAACTTTTGGCCTGTACTGTATGTTTCAATGTAAAAATGAGCTGTATCACATCTGCTGACATTAACAGTGTATTACACCATACTTGTGACTGATATTTTACCAACTGTAATCCACACATACACACACAGGGATTGGCATCCATCCTATTCAGAATTTCACATCTCCTTTTTCATGCCAGAGAGTTTTCACTAGAATTCAATCGTCATGAACTTACCATTGATGAGCTAAGCAATGGTAGATTTAAGTGTCAACACAGGCTGGTTTCCAGACAAATCCTCTCTCTCACTAGGACTGCTCTCAGCTCTGCAGTCAGAATGGTAAAGGGAGAAATCACTGGTTGTAATTTTGAAGGTGGGTTCAGCTCACTGGTATATGATGGGAACCTGCATGATGAGGAGCAACCTTCTTACCCCCAATCTAACCAAAACAGGCAACCAGGTAATGTAAATTAAAAGTTAACATTTGCACCAGTGGTTCCCGACCTTTTTCCTTAAGGGACCCCTTTTCTGTTATTAAGTAAACTGACGACCCCTGACTAATATCATCTGTCTGTATTATGTGTTTTTTTTAGTCTTATTTTTAACAATCATTAATAGCTACTTAATAGGCTTTGTCAGTGTCTTTGTCTCCCTGACACTTGGCCATTATAATTCTTGTATATAGCTCTTGGGTATTTTTAACTGTGTACTGTGCAGGACGGGGCTGGGTAGAGTGAAGATTCCGTGAATATTTCCTGTGTTTAGATCTTCACTGTGCACTTTTGTCCACAGAAATGAATGAAATGCTGAGACTAGTTAGTGCTGATTGGTGTACTCACACTTTTCATTGTTATAAAGCCTCTATAATAAGTAAAGCATCGACATTAAATGTAATTAGAATATGTACAATTTTGATATAGGCCTAAGTGCAGTGTTTGATTAAAACAGTTTCTGGCTTTATGATACTGAGTCATCTTTTACCTGTCTAGTGTCGACGTACAGAAAATCACCTGGGGGACTTAACAGACCGGCTGCAGTGAGCCTGGCGCTACTTGCTGCTGTTTTACTAATGGTTGATATCGGCCTGGGGGTTCACTGTAAGTTAACGTAACCGCGTGCTACTGCGTACTAACAGATTGATTATCTGTTCTTATCGAACTACTTCAGGAATGGTAGAAATTCATGGCAGAATGTAATATTTTTGTGCTCGTTAAATTGAATAAGCCTATGCATAAGTGCTGAATTATTTTGGAGTGCATTCACCTTCTGTAAATAGTCCAAAAGCTTTTTTTAGTTGAAGATTTTTTTTTCATTCTCCTGCTGATACTGTTTGGAAACTAGAAAAGGCAATTTTTTTTAGCTCTAGTGGTAAATTCTACCTCTGTAGCCTTTCAGTGGATTATCTCACCACAGCAGAGCGTTAGTTCTGGAATAGACTACAAAGCCATTGTGAGAGGTCACTGATAGTAATACCTCTGTCTTGTTTTTTTCTTTCCATGTGATTTAGTTTGTTCATATTTGCATGACATCTACATCCTATCAGGGTGGCTTAGATATAAATAAGTCTTCGCTATGTGGATGAAATCAGTTAGAAACAGGATAATGAGGAAAAAAAGAATACTTTGCTGCTCTAAAAATTTTTGTCTGCAACACTTATAGACAACAAACTCCCAGATACCAGACCTAATGATACAGAACGCATCAGCAACGAGTTGGCCAAACTCCAGGATACTTACAAGGCTGCAGTCGAATCATTAGACAGTGCCAAGAAGCAGCTGGACAGTGAGATGAGTCGTCAGATTCCAACAGAATGGGAGCTTGAACACCAGACAAGAAGAAGCACAAAGTATAAAGAGCAGTTTGTTACAAAGACTGAGGAAGCTGCAAAACTGAAATACCAAATAGAAATAATGAGTAAGACCTGTTTTACTATTATTGTATATATCATAAAAATGTTAATAGCATAATGATTTGTCTTTTTAATTTTATATGTTTGTCATTCACTGTTATTTTCTTTGGCAACAGGCAATGGCTGCAAATACTGTCCACCAAGATGGATTTTCTTGAACTCAGTGTGTTACTACTTCCCATTCTCGGAAAGTGACGGGGTCAAAACATGGCAAAAAGCGAGAGATTACTGCCAGATGTACGGAGGTGACCTTGCAGTTATAGACAGCAAAGACAAAGAGGTGGGATACTCAAAACTCATTTATATTTTGTTAGAACCCTGTTTGTGTAAAATTTTAACGTCTTTTGTTTGTTTTTATGTAAATATATATTTCTTATTCGTTAGAAGGCAACTGTAAACCACTTACTGGATAACAACAAATACCGCCCAAACCCCACTATGGGCCTCTGGATTGGACTGAAGAATTTCCCCAAAGAAGACACTTGGAGATGGGTGGATGGAAGAGCACTGGTTGAAGGGTAAGAGTTTAACATGTTGCATGCTGGAGTATTTGCAGGAAATGTTAGCATATTGTCCCACCCATGGATCAGTTCCAGATTTATATATTTATTTAGGTATTTCTTACTTTGAGTTTGATATTCAGTGATCTATATTTATTTCTATTTTTTATTACTTTAACTGTTCCAAACTATTGTTAGTATATCAGCCTTGAAAATCCCCCATTGGTCAACCTCTGCTCTCAACTGCATTTCCTTACAATAATGTAACTTTGGCAAACATAGAGAGTGACTTGCTGTGCAGAGAATTTAATCAAATAGGCCAAATGGGGGCTCTCTGACAGATGGTTTTAATCACTGATGTCAACATGTCCTGTCAAGTATGGTAGGCATTTACAACTCTTGTCCCCTGGAATAAATTATTTGAATAACAAAAAGATGCATAATGTGGAAACGAGGAAAGTACTGTGTCTCTGTAAAGTAACGTACCATCTGTTGCAGGTACTGGGGTGATGGAGAGCCAAACAGTAACAAACAAGGTGACTCTGACTGTGGAGTTGTACATGCCAAAGAAAACTTCTTCAAGGCTTGGAACGATGTTAGATGTGGACAAAAACAGAAATGGATTTGTGAAAAAGCCCCAAATTATACAACTTAACACTTTATGTTTACTGCATTTGCTCGCAAGCTCAACTTTTTCCATAAAGAGTTAAATTCACCTTGGAGACTTTCTGACTTTCTGACTGAATTTTTCTGTAATGATGAACAGTATCTTTACCAAATCAGAACCTTGATTATGTGTGTGCATGCTACTGTTACACATATCTCTGTCTGCACAATTTAATAAACTGTTAACACTGTATTTAAATCCACCTACTTAACATTTCACAAGTGGTTTATAACACAATATAATGTAGTTGTTTGTAGCTGTAAGGACATTTTTACATATAGCACACTGATACAATACAGTATTAATTTGCCCTATGACGACATGCGGCATTTCATATTATTACCAACGTGTTTTACTACATTATCACTCATCATCTGTTTAAACACCAGCCTCCACTTATGGGCTTCCACAGGAGGGGTTATAGTTTTGGTTTATTAGTGTAAAAGGCTGAAAATGGGGACTACAAATTTATTATCATAATCAATGTTGTTGTAATTACTGTTGTTATTACTATTATCATTATTGTTATCATCATCATTAGTTCTATTATTATAACCAATTGTATCATTATGATTATTGTCTTTATCATTGTCATTAACACTTTTATCAATTGCATATACCAACACTACTTCTACCGTCATTTCAGCTCTTGATACAAGGATGTTATAGTGAAAAGTATAGTATAAATAAGTAAGTATAGTAAAAATGAAATAAATACACCACAGTGTCTCCATGGTGAAGGCATATATAACCTAATAACGACAGTGATGCAAATAATCTAATTGTGATGCAGGCTGCAAAATCTGATGCAGAAGGGGAGGGAATATCACTTACTTGGCGGAGGTCTGCACTCTCTGAGTGCTTTTCTAGTTATTATTACTATTATTATTTTTATTATTATTACTGTAAATTATATTTTTCATATTGTTATTATTGTCATTACAGGTACTATCACTATCATTATACCACACTGTAGTATTTTGCTATTAATAACATGTACATACAAACAAACCAAACAAAATATGCAAAACATCAGCAACATACACCATACTTAAAAAAAATGTGAGTTTTACAACTAATGACACTAGTAATGGTTAATAAATCATTTATGAATGCTTTATAAATCTGTAATGTGGTAAGAGTTTTAATGTTTGTAATTGACCACAAAGTCTGCAGTTGTGAGAGTAAGTTGATGTAAAGGGCTGAGTAAAACGCCTTATTATGTTTAAAACGTATTACTGATCTTACTAATTTAAACACAAACCCATGAGAGACATGAGAGCTGTATCAATCTTATCATCTAACTCTCGGCAAGAACCAATCTTCCAAAAGGTCAAACTATTCCTTTAAAAGATGTACAGCTTCTTTAACAGCTAGTTTTAAAATGTCAGCAAAGAAATGTAGAATAAAGTACACTGCAATCACAGGGAAAAAATCTCAGCCGTTTGAAGTCTTTCATAATCATGACTCAGCATCTCATGAAAGTGGTAAAAAAATAACATCATTCTGAGGTTTGTCGATGACTGAATGTGCTGATATAGCATTATATTACACAGTAAGGAGAAATGTTGTACGCATGATGGTGCAAAATCTGCATACAGGCTTACAAGCAGAGTGTCAACAGTGTAATATTGTATATATTTGAATGTAAAAAGGAACTGTATCACATCTGCTGACATTTACAGTGTATTATACCACACTTAAAACATCATGTAAATCAGAGGTTAAGCTATACAACTATCCTTTTGACTGATATTTTACCAACTGTGATCCACACATACACACAAAGGCAGTAGCATCCAGACCAGGGTCCAAACACACACACACACACACACACACACACACACACACACACACACACACGCCTTATCACTGGTATAAGCAGCAGGCAAACAGGTCAATAGGCACTACTTGCACCACTACAACGAAGAACTCACAGTCAGAATCAGGGGAGGAAATGTCGTTTGAACAAAGTACTTCTCAAGATTTCAGCACAGATGGGCACTCTTACCATCAAACATCTGGACAAGGTACGACTTACTTACAACCACTAAAAATAATTCAATCTACAGTTTCTGACTAATGTCCTACTTCTTTACTCTTTTCTCTTTCAATCAGACTCAGTGTAACCTCAGTTCAGATATGATCTTAAAAACATATTCTGAGGTTTTAAAATTCTAAATATAATGATTTTAACTCTGTATTCATTTCAGTCGATTTATCTGTAGCCTTTTAGTCCCCATGATATTGCTCTTAGTTTTATGAGGGTCTTACTTAAGATAAAATATACTATTAAGATTTTAACTCAGAGGAACTTCATCAAGGCCTGTTTACAGAGCGAGGTGGATGTGCGCTGCCAAACCACCGACTGGTTATAATCAGTCTGGGCACGCTGAATGCTGTTCTGCTGATTGCTGCTGTTGTCATCGGGATTTTTTGTAAGTATGAGAGTTCACAGAAAACTGCTGATTGTTATTGTTTTGTGTACAATTCATCTTCTGTAGAATTTGTGTCAGATAGCTGAGACATTACACAATACCGAAGTGTCTATGTGTATTCTCATTTACTTTCTCAAGTGAATACCTTGTTGGTATGTACTGATGTACTAGTGGAACATCAGTAACGGCCCGCATTCACCTTGTTGACTGCCATTAGCCTATCGTCACATAAAATGACATCCACTGGATGCAGTGGCTGTTTATCTGTTCTGTCACATCAATTATATGCTGGCTATATGTTGTGTGAATTATTTGCGTTAATCTGACTCTGACATCAGTAGCTAGCATACCCAGCTGCTGATTCAGGGAAGAAGCCACTGGCTGGACCGGACACTATCTATCTAGCTATAGATTTTTTGTTTTCCCGTTCGGTTTCAGTGAGCAGCTCTTAAACTCTACTCTTTGGGTAAGGGTGATCTTTTTCTTTTTCTCATTAATATTCCTAAGAGGAGGTGAGCTGACAAGCATAAACACAAAACAAAAAAACACTGGCATCAGCATCGGCTAATGGCCAAATTGCTATTTTAAACATTTGTACTGGTATCGGCCCAGAATTTCCCTAATATCTTGTATCAGTGAATATGCTGTATAGGTATGTATCTAGTGGTCATTTCACAGCAATTTTTTGAAGCAGGAGTATCCATCACACTCACTGAGACAGATTTGATGTGCATCACAATATGCAATGAATGATCTGAAGCACCTACACACACTTTCAAGCAGCAAATGGATTCATGTGATTAGATTCAGCCCTGCTGCAAAGCAATACAATTTGGTAAGACACCATAGGGTAATGATTATTTTTGTATTATCTATATTACTAATGAGTCTGCTAAATATATAATCAGTTCTGACACATGTCTATGAACAAAATTTAATTTTTTTCCCATGACTTTTGAAGGACCAGTATGAAATTCCCATCACCATTTATGTGTAACACAAACACCGCTCCATCTCAAAAATGTAGTACAATTAGAACGTAGTAGTGGGGTATGGCATAGATATGGAAACCTTGGGATTCATGAACCTAAATCACTCTTTTACAACATGAATTTTTCTCTTAATCAAACATATGAAATTCAAACTCTATTTAAAAGTAATTCAAGCTGGCACACATACATGAAAGGAGAGACAGAACGCGGAGATGAAAAGAAGAAACGTACGTGATGGTAAATAAAACGTTGTCACGCATCATCATATTATACCTATTCTACAGAGACAGCTACAGAAAATAAATTTACTGTTATGTTACATTATGTGGAAGGTTATCCCAAGAAGATTACTGTAACAAATAATCTCATTATACACAACAAAATCCCATGACTTTTCCAACACTTCTAAGGATTTTACTGATAACGGGATGTCCCAGGACTGGAAAACGGGATTGTGAAATTCCATGACTTTTTATGGTTTTTCATGACTGTGGGAACGGTGAATAACTTGTCAATTAATTGACTGATATTTTGGTCTGTAAACTGTCACAAAATATAGAAAGATTACCATAATATGTTCCCTGAGACCAAAGCGACACCTTCAAGCAGTCAGAACAACAGTAGTGGACCAACCGCCAGACCAACATTGCCTCTGTAGAGCTGCCAGTGTGAAATACAACAAAAATCAACCTTGACTTTACACACCGGTTTTGCCACAGTTACTCCTTCTCTTTGTTATGACGGGTTTTTATGCTTCAGGTGCCAAAGGCAGTTACCTTCAGGCTCCCAATTCAGCAGCTACACCCCTAATTCTTGAAATGAACCATCTCCGCAACCACAGTGACATCATCAGGGCAAAACTGGAGGCCCAGGCAGCATTAGCAAGAGAGCGCAGCAGCCATGCAAAACTAAAGCTGCAGGTGAAGCAGACGATGACCCTCACTGACAACCTTCAGAGACAGATTGAGGCACTAAATACAGAGAAGAAAAACCTGCATTCAAATAAAACTGCTTTAGGTAAGACAAACTTCAACCTGTCTTCTGTGGCAAACGGTCCTGTACATAACATTTCATGATTTCACAATTCATGTGTTTGTTATGTATCATAGAGATTTATATAGAATATTATAAAACCAATCTCCTGCCTCAACAGAGCAATCCTGCGGCAGATGCCCACAAGGATGGCGTCTTCTTAAATCATCCTGCTATTTTTATTCTCATCATGAGTCCAACCCCAAAAAGAACTGGTCGGATAGCAGAAAAAACTGTATCAGTCAAGGGGGCGACCTGCTTGTGATCAATAACCTGGAGGAGCAGGTGAGTTTCCATCTCTGAAATGAAAGAAAAAATAGCTCTAGCTTCATGGGAATATATTCATTCATTCATTTGCTCAGTGTAGGAAGCTAAATGAGAGATGCAGAGAGAGAAAAAATGTTTTTCAGGGTCTTTAAAGTCCATTTGATCAAACAGTTCATGTATATGACTTCAAACTTGAAATGTGAATTAAGGTATTAAATGTCTGCTTTCTTACAGCAACTCATGATTGACAACTTTCCAAAGGTGGGAGGCGGTGGTTCGTGGTGGGAGAATGGATTTTGGATCGGCCTCACCGATGTGGTGACAGCGGGAACATGGGTCTGGGTTAACAATGTGACTGAGGTGGAAACAATGTAAGCATCTCGTAGTGTCAACACTTCCTTTTGATTTCTATCATTTCATGACAATATCATCATGACAAACAAATACAGTGAAGTTTATTTCTACTCTAAATGATTTTGACTTCCTCAAGGTACTGGAAGATTGGACAGCCTACCCGTGCTGGACTTCAGAGTGGGAACTGTGCTGCTTTTTATTCCTATACTGATAACAGGGGCGCATGGTACAACGGAAACTGCGAGGACCATCGATATAACTGGATATGTGAGATGGAGCCAAACAAACAAACATGAAACTTCTTAACTGGAAATCAAGAAACCTGGACAAATATTTTGTGTCCATGCAAAATATTTTAAATACCGTAAAACTTCAATTAAACGCCCTGTCCCTTTTACTAGCCCGGTGTGACTACACATTCTGACAAATAAAGGTCTATTTCAATTAGACGCCTGGTTACCAAGCAGTTCATTTTTTTAATAGAGGTTCTTCAGATGTATAAAAGCGGGTTGTTGGCCACCTCATATAATGTGTCCATTCCTCGATTACCCTCTAAGTTATTGATATTCCTTTAGTCTGTAATGGTTCTCAGCTCAAAACAATTAAAAGGGTTTTTAATAAAAATCAATCCAAGTTGTTTTAACAGGATAAAGTGGTGTTGTGTCAGTATGCCAGGGGCCGTAATCCTCAAGTGCCATAACTCACTCTCTCCTGATGCGCTGTCAGTCGGAGCTGGATCAAATGAATGATTCATAATTGATATATTATCTGCAGCCTAATTTTTAAACAAGTAATATTCATACTGGTTTAAATAAACAATTTGATTGTACTTCCCGATCTTTGCTGCGCAACAATTTGTGTGAAAGGAATTGAAGGCCTGTCCCATATAGACACATGTCCCAAATATAGGCCTGTTGATTTCAGTGATTTAAACAAATAATAGCTACTGATTAAAGTTTTACATTAAATCATCTGCAGCTTGATACATTAGTATCCATGTTGAATGTGATGGAAGTGCGCTTGGCTTTGAAGCCAATTTACATAGTGGCCAAACAGTGCAATGATATCATTACATGATGCCCTGGGGCCCAAAAAAACGTTTTCCCATAAACTTACAGTGCCCTCCAAAAGTATTGGAACAGTGAGTCCAATTCATTTACTTTTGTTGTAGACTGAAAATATTTGGGTTTGACATCAAAAGATGAATATGAGACAAGAGATCAACATTTCAGCTTTTATTTCCAGGTATTTACATCTTGATCTGATACACAACTTAGAAGATAGCATTATTTGTAATGGAACACAAAATTTTTAGGTGAGCAAAAGTATTGGAACATATAAACTTAGAATAGATTAAAGTGAATGAGACTTAATATTTAGTTGCAAATCCTTTGCTTTCAATAACTGCATCAAGCCTGTGACCCATTGACATCACCAAACTTTTGCATTCTTCTTTTGTGATGCTTTTCCAGGCTTTCACCGCAGCCTCTTTCAGTTGTTGTTTGTTTTGGGGGGTTACTCCCTTCAGTATCCTCTTCAGCAGGTAAAATGCATGCTCTATTGGGTTTAAGTCTGGAGACTGACTTGGCCAGTCTAAAACCTTCCACTTCTTGCCCCTGATGAACTCCTTTGTTGTTTTGGCAGTGTGTTTTGGGTCGTTATCTTGCTGCATGATGAAGAATCTCCCAATCAGTTTGGTTGCAACTTTCTTTAAATTAACAGACAGAATGTTTCTGTAGACTTGTGAGTTCATTTTGCTGCTGCCATCATGTGTTACATCATCAATGAGGATGAAAGAGCCTGTCCCAGAAGAAGCCATGCAAGCCCAAGCCATGACATTACCTCCACCGTGTTTCACAGATGAGCTTGTATGTTTGGGATCATGAGCAGATCCTTTCTTTCTCCAAACTTTCGCCTTTCCATCACTTTGGAAAAAGTTAATCTTTGTCTCATCAGTCCATAAAACCTTTTCCCAGAATTTTTGAGGCTCATCTCTGTACCTTTTGGCAAATTCCAGCCTGGCCTTCCTATTCTTCTTGCTAATGAGTGGTTTGCATCATCTGGTGTAGCCTCTGTACTTTTGTTCATGAAGTTTTGTGCGAACAGTAGATTGTGATACCTTCACTCCTGCCCTCTGGAGGTTGTTGCTGATGTCACTAACAGTTGTTTTAGGGTCGTTCTTTACAGCTCTCACAATGTTTCTGTCATCAACTGCTGATGTTTTCCTTGGTCTACCTGTTCGACGTCTGTTGCTTAGTACACCAGTGGTTTCTTTCTTCTTCAGGACATTCCAAATGGTTGTACTGGCTATGGCCAATGTTTGTGCAATGGCTCTGATTGATTGTCCATCTTCTCTCAGATTCACAATTGCTTCTTTTTCACCCATAGACAGCTCTCTGGTTTTCATGTTGGTTCCACCTCTAAATGCAGTCTGCACAGGCAAAACCTATCGTACCCAATCTGAAAGTGAGCTCAGACATTCAGTGCTATTTATTGTTTGAATAATCAATGTAATTGGGAGACACCTGGGCAACAAAACACACCTGTCAGTCACATGTTCCAATACTTTTGCTCTCATGGAAAATGGGTGGGTTCAAACAAAAGGTGCTATCTTCTAAGTTGTGTATCAGATCCAGATGTAAATACCTGAAAATAAAAGCTGAAATGTTGATCTCTTGTCCCATATTCATCTTTTGATGTCAAACCCAAATATTTTCAGTCTACAACAAAAATAAAGGAATTGGCCTCACTGTTCCAATACTTTTGGAGGGCACTGTACATGGCGAAAGAGACGTCTGTAAATCAGTGCATGCATTATTTTCTGGCATCATCTCCACAAAAAAAGTATTTGCACTGTCAGGATTTGATCCATTTGGTTTGATAACATTTGAAAAGTGTAGTCGAGCCGCACGATTGAATTACTTTATCCCTATTCAAGTAAGCTGCTGGAAGTGGACAGCTCAGCTGGCAGAAGTCTCCAGTGTGCCTGATCTATGGGCCACATGGTGAGAAAGCAGTGCCGATCATTCAGGTAATTTTATATGTGGCAATTGAACTTTTTGGCTTTATGCGCCACTGAGCAACTTTGAGGCCCCAGCTCCAACACTGTATCCCATTCTCTACACTCAAATACACCACAGACTGTATAGAATAAAGGATGCAGTTACCTTAACGTCACACATTGGTTCGTCAACTCACATTTTGAAGGCTAAAGTGCAGCTTTTTGGCTGTTGCCGTCTTGTGTTTTTGTAGCCAGAAGTGATCAAATTTAAACGAGAGGGAGGAGCTGTGGATAAGCAAGGGGTGGATCTGACACATAGACTTTAGCGACACCTCACACAGCCTGTCACTCACATGAACCAACCATTAAATATGTGTAACTTTAAGCCTTCATAAAATCTAAACGAGTGAGTTATTTAAAAATTCAAACCCATACAGTTGTCATGAATGTCGAAATAAGCTATAGACATCAAAACTGTTTTTTGTACCAGGCTTTATTTCTGCCATACAGTTGGGCACTTAAACATGTGTGTCTATAGAGTGCCCCAGGGACGACGTTTTTCTGTAGGCTGACGCAGAAGTTAGCATCAAACTGGTTCCCTTGTCAAAAAGCCTGTGGGATGTGTTTATGATGTTTACGATACTTTACACGTTTTGTTCAGTAAGGTAATCTTCACAAATGAACATTACTTTCATAATTACTGAAGCCTAAATGCAATCACTTGAAGTAAAAAGCTAAAGGCTATAAAGAAATACACTACGGTCGCATGACTTTGACATCACCACCACAACAAGACTGTAAAGACAGATTTGGTGCAGCTCGGCGTGATGACATTTCGTAGTCTCATTTAGCTACTTGTTAGCAACCGCCTTTTTTGAGACACACAGAAGCTTTAATGTTCATGAGTGGGGTATTTAGTGATGTATTTTATGTCGTAGAACAAAACGTGAAAGTCTTTTAAGCTTGTGTTAACCACAGACCTGATTTCAGGCATCTAACCAAGAACCCATTGACTTTAAGACGAGGGAAGTGTGAGTGGTAAAATGCTAACTCATTTCCAGGTTTTAGGATTCATTCCTGGGACACGCTTCATTTTTCAGCCCCGGACGTTGATGCTTGGTTTACACCTCTTCAGATATCTGTGTAAAGTACTAGCATACAGTAGTTGCTCTGCAGCAGACAATGTATTTTTCCCCTGTTATGTTTAAGCAGATAATTACGATTCAAGCTGCAAAAATGTCAAAAATGTCTGTAACACTGCTCACAACACACGTCTGCTCACACGTCTGTACCATTTTATTTACTTGTTGACCCCCCTCTAAGTCCTTAACTATGACTGAATAACCAACTTAATGTAGCACAATATTTCCAGTTGTACGTAGAAGAAAATATCTGCCATGTAATGACTGAATGAAATCAATAAAATAAACAGTGTCACCTATCTCAGAGCTTGAATGTCAGAATAAATTAGAAATCATTCTGTGATTAGAAAAAGACACTGCTCTTCAAATTACCTGCACCCCTGTAAATATTTAACAAATGAACTTGATTTTTTGTTTGTAATGTGACACACACAGCTACACACAGGGCAATGTCCTTACAAATAATCTCTCCTGGACAATCACGTCAGACTGGTCTCACTTCACAGTCAACATGGAGGACAGAGAAAATTCAGGTGGCACTTCTGACGGTCCATACAGTAAACTGACTTATCAAGAGGACTTTGGCGGAGATGAGCGCACTCTTTTCTCAAACCAAGAGAAGCACCAAGGTATAGTTAATGAGAAGTGATTAAATCACTGCACACCTCAACAACAACCTGTTAATGTATAATCTGCTATTTGATACTGGAATCAGATGCTGATATAGGATTAGAAATACATTACTGTGGAAATTTCTGCCATATTCTAAGCATGTATCCTTGTTTTGCTAAAAGCTATTAAGTGAATGATTTTGAGTCACTATAAAGATCATTCATTGATTATTATCAGCTTCACAAAGTACAGATAGCAAACAAGATAAAACACTACATAAAGTATATCATTTGTTTAGGTTCTTCCTTTACCTTTGTCAACCATCTGTATATTATTTAGATAAAACTGAACTATATTGTGACAGTTTATGGCGCTGCTAATGATCCACCACTTCTTTGTGTAGTGTCCATGTCCATGGTGAGACCCGATTTCAGTTTGAATCATTACAGACTGCTCACAGTGAGCCTGGCAGTGCTCGCTGTCATTCTACTTGTGGTTGACATCGGCCTGGGAGTCTACTGTAAGTCACTGTTCACCCTCTCCTAGATTTACAATATTGTCAAAATGTTGTGGTGTTAGTGACATCTCATTCACAGTTCACCAGTAGTGGTAACAGTACTCTTTAACTTAAGTAAAAGTAGGAATAATGTAAAAAAAAAATTACTCTGTTACAAGTAAGAGTCCTGCATTCAAAATCTTAATCAAGTGCAAAAGTATTAACATCAAGATATACCTAAACTTGGGGCTGAAATATCATTGTGCCATTATTTTTATAGATATTGTGATTGCGGTATAAGTAGCAATTTCAGTGGGAATGGTAATTAAAGGATGATGATGCATGTTAACTTACGACTGAAATATGATTTGCATCTCTGTGGCACCACAATGCATAATGCTTGTGACATACTTTACTTTTAGAAAGCTGCAGCTTCTACTATTTGGATAGTGCACTTGGCCATATTGATATTCAATAACATTTCATGTAGCCTTATTGTGAAGCCTAAAGAACCAAAAGTAATACTCTCATGCAGAATGGTCCATTTAAAAATGAAGTATATTACTGGATTATAATTACTGACACATGCATTTGTTGATCACTTACATGCTGCAGCTGGTTAAGGTGGAGCTAATTTCAATTAAGCTACTTTATATAGCCTGCTGCTGGGTACCTAAACCTATATATCATTATAATTATGAGTAGATTTATATTTTGTATTATTATTAATCAGAACCTTAAAACTAACTACTAGAAATTCTGCTGAAATAAAACCCCATTTTTTCATGAACATACAGCCAAAAGAAATCAACATAGATAGAGGTCATCTTGCTGAAAAGTACATTCCTTATGTCTTCATGTAGCCTACAAGACAGTAAAACAAGAGGTGAACCTCATTCTCAACTAAATTACACAACAAATAAATTCTGTCCTCCTCTGGGGTGACATATTTGCCTCCAGACTTCAGTGGAGTAGAAGTAGGCCTATAAAGTTGTATAAAATGGAAACGTTGCTCAATTAAAGTACGTAAAAGTATCTCAAAACTGTACTCAAGTACAGTTCTTCAATACATGAAACAACACTCTGTGTCAATTAACACCACTGCAACTCATTAAATAAGATAATAATAATAATTAAGACTGTTTCAACCTTGGAATTCAGAGTTGAAAGTAAGGTTAATCTTCAAGCAACAAAAGGAGAGACATCCAAAGAGGTACAGCAATTAACAGTTTGACTTTTGTTCACTTACTTAGTTAGCCGTTTTCAGTGAGGGAGCTCTGGTCAATCCAGGTTGTTAGCTAACCATTAGCCGCCCGGCACTGAGCAACGGACGTTAGCAACTAGCTAGCATTAGCGAACATAATGTAGCATTTAGCAGCTAAAGAGCTAGCTAGCTAGATATTTCCCTCAGGGGAGCTGATGGAGATCAAAACAAAGCTACAAAGTGAATATTGGACTTACATTCAATAACTGTCATGTCCACACTAAGATAAATATAGGTTATAAAGTCACTTCATGGTGTTTGTAAAACAAAAAGAACAAAATTACAAACCATATACTGCAATAATGCTAGTAACATATATCAATTTGTTCCTATGGAAACAGTAGTATTACCAGTACTAGTATTATTTCCAGGTATAATAAAATGGTATAAAATTAAATTCCCATAAATGATGAAGAATCATATTGATTTTTTTTTTTTACATCACGTATGCAATGGAATAAAATTAAATAGCAGGATATATGATTTCAGCATAATATACAGTATGACATTAAGTGTATCATTTAACTACAATGAATGATCAGATGTGGTTTTATTTCGTAGCAAATAGTCAATTTTAAATACGTTAGCTTCACTACATTTACCATAAAGGACAAATGGTAGAGCATGTTTATAATTTTTTGTTTTTACCTTTATTAAAATTACATAAATATGTTTAGCACCTCTGAAACTGTAACATGTAAATAAAAATATGCCTAAGCTGCACGTACCTACAAGTCACATGTTGCGTGACAAAGCAGCATTTAGAGCGTCACCTAGGGCTGAGTTGTTAAATGAAGCTTGCAAATGACACTAATATTTGTCATCACACAGACTTTAAAAACCTGCTGGCGACAGGCAGTTTGGTTCTGGCAATTCCCAAACAGCTGTTTTGTTGGTCTTTTCACACCCTGCTGTTGCAAGGATTTACTAAGAATGATGTGAAAAACTAAGAACTACCAGTGACCACAGATTCTGTAAGTAAAAAGCTTGTGGATCAAAGGGCTCGTAGGAGAATGGTCAGAGAAGTGCAAATGAATAGACATACTATAATGATGCCAGTCACATCCATATCATTTCACGCTGGTGTGCAGAATTTTATATCCTCCTGAGACCCTGTGTCCTCATTTGAGGATGTCACATTTTGGATTTACTCAACCTTATACTTTATTCTACTTAACTTGGACCCGTTGTCCTCGTTCGCTAACAATTTTTGTGCCATCTAGTGGTAGTAAGAGCACAATACACTAATCCATGTGCAAACAAGATGGCAGCCATCTCTGCCAAGTCAGTCTCAGATGTGGTTTTATTTCGTAGCAAATAGTCAATTTTAAATACGTTAGCTTCACTACATTTACCATAAAGGACAAATGGTAGAGCATGTTTATAATTTTTTGTTTTTACCTTTATTAAAATTACATAAATATGTTTAGCACCTCTGAAACTGTAACATGTAAATAAAAATATGCCTACTTTTGAAATAGCCCTCATGTCTGGAGTTAATCTTTTTTGTTACTACCTCCCTGTAGGAGGCAATCTGCAAAGACACAGCGACATCTACTGGAATTTTTTAGCATAGCATATCTGCACCAAATGATAGAAATGGCTCAGTCAGATTCAACACATTTTTCATTAAGAAATAGTGACTCAAAATGTGCTCTACCAAACGACTGAGCACAATGTAAAAGGATGGACACAAGTAAGACTGATAAAATGCTTATTAAAATCTCTATCATGTGTTGGTGGGTTAAGTCTGCAGTGTGCTGTCAGTACTTGTAATAACAATACCACTAACATTACCAAGGGCCTCCATACATACAGCTCACACGCATGCTATCACGATAAAATACTATTAATTTAACCTTTCTGTAGCTGTATGTGTAAAGTTAATGCTTGACTCACATCAAGTATGAGAGTGAAAAGACAAAAAAAGTCAGATAGCTGATAAATGTTATAAAGGCCTGTGCACCAATAATTTTAACACAGAAATGTTTTTCATTTCACTTTGTTCTGCTCTTACTCCTGTGCTCGTTTGACTCATTAATTAATTGTACATGGACTGTAAAAAGTGAAAAAAGAAACTTAAACTGAGACTACAGAACTTGAGTAACGCTTTGTCTTGACCACTCACAGATAATAAACTTACTGGTGGGCAATCTGCAGTAATGGACATCAGCAGAGAGGTGGTCAAACTGCAGGCTGCGTACAACACTGCAATTCAAAGCAGGGATGACGCCAAGAAAGAGTTGGCAAGAGAGATCAGTGAGCAGCAAATTACCAAGTGGGAGCTTGAACATGAGTGTAAAAGAAGCAAAACCTACGAAAAGCAGGCTGACAAACTTCAAATGGACATTGCAGCGTTGAAATCCCACATGCCAATGCTTAGTGAGAGTTTTTTCCCTTTTTTTTTTTTAATATTCTGTTTGCAAGGTATAAATACATCATTATTGTGACCCAACCACAACATACCATGTTTCCATTTTCTTTGGCAACAGAGCAGGGCTGCAGACACTGCCTACCTGGATGGACTTTCATGAACTCACTGTGTTACTACTTCCCTTTCTCTGAGGACATTTCACGCAGACCATGGCAGGAAGCCAGAAATTTTTGCACAAAACAAGGAGGCAACTTGGCAGTGATAGACAGCAGAGAAAAACACGTAAGACTCAATGTTTAGTCATCACATTGATATGCTGTAATTCCCTTTTATAGCACTTTAGATTTTATTTCTGCGCAGCAGAAGTCTGTGCTACATAGAACTCAACAAGACAAGTTAACTTACTGTACGTTCTTGTGTGTTACATTTCCGGTGGTGGTAGCTGGCAGTTACCAACTTGATAAATAATTATCACGATGCTACAAGACCCATAAGCCAGACTGGTTTCTGGATCGGACTGAGAGATGTGCAGGAGGAAGGGAATTGGAGATGGCTGGATGGAACAAGACTGGCTCAGGGGTAACAGCTTCATTCGTGTACATACCAGAAATATGCAACTGACAACACATAAGAGTGAAATACTGTGATTGTAAGAATTGTTGTGATAGCACATTCGCATACTTAATGCTGTGGCTATTATCCATTTGTAATACCACTCTTCAAAATTGTAATCAATAATCATTTTAACATAAAGTGGCAGAGCAGTTATTATAGCGCAACAACCTATCTTTTGTTTCAGGTACTGGAATGATGGAGAGCCCAACAACCAGGGTAATGAGGACTGTGCAGCAGCATATCCCAGAAGCAACCCCTTTAAGTCCTGGAATGATGCTCCATGCAATTATGACCTGAAATGGATTTGCGAAATGACACCAAGATCTGCAGGTTAATGTGTTTTGTTTTGGTTTTTTTAAATCACATTAACTTTTCAGTTAATTTTTTGAATGCAGATTTAACTCCACCTTAGAGACTTTTACACATCTTCTGAATCTTTTTATTGTCATGTCAACATTTGTTGAGACTACAAAATGGCAGGGAAGGTCCAAGTACAAAAAATACATCTGATTTCTGAAATGAACTATAAAATGTAAGTTAATAATTTAACTGTCATAAATAGTTTTTTTAAAACTTTACTATGTACATATGGATTACTACTATACAGTCCTGTACACTAGGTTAACAGTTTATCAAGAAAACACCCACCTTTACATAAGCTGCACGTACCTACAAGTCACATGTTGCGTGACAAAGCAGCATTTAGAGCGTCACCTAGGGCTGAGTTGTTAAATGAAGCTTGCAAATGACACTAATATTTGTCATCACACAGACTTTAAAAACCTGCTGGCGACAGGCAGTTTGGTTCTGGCAATTCCCAAACAGCTGTTTTGTTGGTCTTTTCACACCCTGCTGTTGCAAGGATTTACTAAGAATGATGTGAAAAACTAAGAACTACCAGTGACCACAGATTCTGTAAGTAAAAAGCTTGTGGATCAAAGGGCTCGTAGGAGAATGGTCAGAGAAGTGCAAATGAATAGACATACTATAATGATGCCAGTCACATCCATATCATTTCACGCTGGTGTGCAGAATTTTATATCCTCCTGAGACCCTGTGTCCTCATTTGAGGATGTCACATTTTGGATTTACTCAACCTTATACTTTATTCTACTTAACTTGGACCCGTTGTCCTCGTTCGCTAACAATTTTTGTGCCATCTAGTGGTAGTAAGAGCACAATACACTAATCCATGTGCAAACAAGATGGCAGCCATCTCTGCCAAGTCAGTCTGCAGCTGATCCCGACACCAAAGTGGACAAGATCCAAAACCTGATCACACTGTATGGTTGAAACTTGTTTAATTATTATTAATAATGTGTGTAGTTTGACATGGCAACAAATTTGACCAATTTTAGTAACAGTAACAAGATAAAAGGCTGTTAATTAGGAAGTACTTGTTTGAAGACATTAAGACTTAATTATCATTGACAGTGTTTAGTTTTTTATACTAATTAGGTCCTACTGATCCTAAATAGTGAGGAGAAATTAAAAATGCATACCAAACAAAAGTTTGGGTCTCAGGAGGATATGAAAATGCAACACAGAGAGCTACCTACAATAGAATTCAACAACACTGGTGTACCTGATAAACTGTCAATCTAGTGACTACACACCATTTGATAAATAAACATCAACCAAACCCTATGTCCATTCTTTGACATCCATGTCTGACTAACGTGACATTCGTAGTAACTTTTGTTCTGAAGCCTGATGGTGATAACTGCAGCCCAACAACTCCTATCTTTGACACCTACATTATTCAAACCACGCTGTGCTTCCTCTGCATGCTGGTCGGACGCTCACAGAACTGCAAAGTGCTGCCGAAGTTGTTTAAGAAGCTGCTGAGTGTCGACGTGCTCTGGAAAGGAGTCCTCAGACTTTTGGGCGGCAGTGTAGCTGCTTTGAAGGTCTCCAATCTGGAAACAGACAAAAGCATTACTTTGACAGATACCACTGGGAAGATTACACTTTGTCTCTTTAACTACTGCAATGTTTGGATGTTAAGATGAATACAAAAGTGATGAATTACCTTTTCACAGAGAATGGAGAAATTGAAGTGTGGCTCATACATGTGAGGGGCCAGTGATGCAGCAGTCTGCAGGAAGGCTTTAGACTAGATCAAAGATAGGACAACCATGAATACTTTCATCAGAGAGCTCACTCCCACCACCTCTTTGCCAGATGACACCATTTACATCATGAAACAGACAGCAGAAATTTGGCTTAAATTACAGCCTACATTTTCTCATTTATAGTAGGTTTGCAGCTGAGGAGTGGGCAGGGACACCTTCAAAATCAGACAGCTAACACATCATTCTGTCATCTTGTTAGCTCAGTGGCAGTCACGATTATAGCTTACAGCTGAAAACAATTTATTAGAAATCGTACATCAACAGCCTTTTCCGTATCATGCAGTGTTGCAATAAGGCTTTTAAGGTAAATAAAAAACTAAAAAAAAATAGGTACTTTTATGTGGTTTGAAATTCAAATACCCTTACACAATATTAGTTCTGCTCATAGCTTCCATTCCAACCATCATGATCCAAAAACAGCCGATGGCTGGCACCTAGCTGTGTTTGAGGGAGGCACACAGTCCGTGCTGCTGTGGGATAACCACAGCCTCATACAGTATGTCTAAGAATATCTTGTCTCAGATCGTTATGCTAAATGATTTATCATCCAGCTCCTGGTTGGTCTAATTCGTGGCTTATAGCTCGTTGGATTTATATTGTGCAATTGTAACCTTCAAATGATTACTGTTTTGTAGGAACATTTTTGAAGAATCAATACTGTAATGGGTGTTATTAAGAAATATTCTTAATACAGGCTTCACTTAAGTTTAACAACAATTAAGACAAATTAATGGTCCTTTAATAATAAGCTGTTGGAGGGACTTAAATGACACCAATATGACCTCATACCTCATATTTTAATAGCTGAATAAAACCTACATGACTCAAAGATATGTCCTCACCTGTTCGATGCGACCTTTGCGCAGCTCCAGCACAGCCAGGTTGTTGTAGGCCTCAGCATGGTCATTATTAAAAGCTAAAGCCAGTTTAAAACACTGGTAGGCCAGTGTCAAGTCCCCTATGCCCTGTAAACACAGAACACAAGCACTTTGTACCAACTTCTATTTGCTAACAGTCAACATTTAATCTGTTTTATCTGTGAGCCATTTAAGAGAGGGTACTTAGTATTAAAGGGATAATTTGGATTTTTTGTACAATGTACTTATCCATAGTCGGTGGCTAACCTACAGTAGATGACGGTCGGTATGACAAGAGTACTGCCATGGAAGCTAAGCTATATACTGCTGCGGACAGGGACAAGTCCAATTTTAGCCACCTGAAAAATCAACGTCTGTTCATGTGAACACTTTATTTAGAATATTTTCACTGCTTTACTTTGCCGTCAGACAGCCCTTTTAAGATGAGAAACTGAAGCCATTATCTGTGCTCTCTTCAAAGCCACCACATTCCTTTGACAAAAACAATCATTTTACCTCACAGAACACAGGAGTTGCTGGTCTATTGCTGCCTCAATCACTTAGTTTATGTTATACACTGGTATAGTGTGACTTTGGTGAATCCAAACTAACCCTTTAAAACTCCAAAGTCACACAATAACACAAACAAACTGACCGATAGAGGCAGTGGTACCAGCAGCACCGTGTTCTGTGAGATAAAATTACCGTTTTGGGTGGCTTAAATATGTTTTGCTGCTGCCCCCATACGCAGCAGGAAATTGCTTAGCTTCCGTGGTGGTACTCCTGCCTGCTTCTCTAAACTGGGATCATGCCAACCGATATGTACTGCAGGTAACACACTGACTATGAATAAGTTCCTTATATAACCCCACTTCAAAAAATCTAAACTATCCCTTTAAATCAGCAGAAATTCTGGGATATTTTCAGGGTTGATTAACTCACCACAGCCACGTGACCTATGTTGTACCATACATCAGCCTGCTCTTCATCATTGGCCACCAGGGCCAGAGCCCTCTCAAATGAGGACAGAGTCATGTCGTACTGCTGGGCGTAAAAGCAGCACAAGCCCAGGTTGTTGTACAGCTGGCAGTTATACACCCCCATCTGGAGTAGCCGTCTAACAATGGGAGAAACTTATTGAATAACAGATGGGATATAATTCCTCATTATACATACTGTAACAATATGTCACATTACACATGCATAAAAGTTTATCTGACCTGTAGAAGCGCAGGGCGATCTCGGGTTGATCGGTGTAGAAGTGATTGCTGCCTATACAGGCTATGGCCTCCACATGAGTGTTGTCCTGCTTCAGGACATCTTTGTAATACTCTGTGGCTGATGAGATGTTGTTCATCTCCTGTGTCAATATCATAGTATAAACAGTGGTTATGGTTACCTATTTCATTTTGGCAGATGTTTCTGGAGAGAGAACTAAGCGGACTCTATAGTAAGGATCATGGAGACATACTGTACCTCATGTATGCGAGCAATTCCTGTTAGCAGAGTAACCTCACCAGGAAAGTGGTCAAGGCCTTGCTTGAAAAGGTTGAGAGCGGTTATTGGTTGATCCAGACGTTGATATACCTATGGTAAAACAAACACAAGGGTTTTTAATTTTTGGCTCATGGACAGAGTATTTTACACTGTCCAACAAGCTGGTGATGTGATGTAACGCTATGATGTCTTTATTGTTACCTTTGCAAGGTAGAGATATGTATCCACCACCTCTTGGTGGTTGAGAGCTGATCTAAACTGTTTTTCTGCTTCTCGATATAAACCAAGCCTGCAAAAGTCAGAGATTACACCGATTATAAACATGCAACTTTTGTAAATGCCAGAATGTTGAGCTCCATTCATTTAGATGTCTGTGAGTTACCTGTAGTAGCATTTCCCCAACTGAACTTTCCACCACCAGTCTTTGAATTGAGCATGTTCAGTAGCTTGAGCAGCCAGATCTAAAGCCTGGAAAAGAAATGTAAAGTTTGTGTCACATGATCTAATCATTGAAATTTCACAAAGTCATACAATTTTTCTTTGTACTGATTTATTGAACACTTACATTTTTTACATCATTTTCGTGATGGAAGATGTACTCAAACAGTGTCTGAGAAGGGAAATTGTGGTTACTTGACATGTGAGAAAAGCCAATCATCTTGATAATTTTTGCAAGTCAGTGTCAGTCTTACCCTGGATAGATTGGGCTTTTGGGAATACTTGGCCAGATTTAGTCTCGACAAGTTTATAAATGGTCCTTCTGGATTGGTTAACATTGAAGCCTGGAGAAACAAAGTGTCATGCTGAATGTTTCAGGATTTCTTCACAGTCAATACCGTAAAATAAAATGCAATTACAAATAAACAGGTGCGCTAACAGATAAAAGATACTGGTTCTATGATATTAATATACAATATTTTATCAGGAAACATATACATCACATTGGAAATATATTCTCAAGAGAAAAATAATATTATGTTAGCCCAAATTCACTGGGCAGATACTATGTTTCAAAGATAAAAGTTCTGGTAGAAAAAGTATATTTGTGTTTTACATGGAGCCTCTTGGTTGATGCAGATTTACTTACAGTTCCCAGACGGATAAATCTGCCAGAGGCGCTAGTGACAGGACGAGCAGTGCTTGCAGTGCGTGGGGTCTTGATGGCCTGCTCCATTGTCCCAGGACGCCCTGATTGTGTGCTGGGTCTTACAAATCCTGTGATGGGACGCCCTGATTGTGTCATAGGCCTTGAATTCAGAAAAGAAATTTCAGATCAGGGGACTCATACTTTGCTGAAAATATCATCGATGGTAAGATTTTATCACATTACACAATTATTTTATGGCAGACAGTACCTGACAGCCGCTGTGGGACCTCCACCCTGACTTGTTCCAGGGAGCCTCAGTGATGTTCCAGGTCCTGAAAAAGTCAAGTCTTATCAAGCCATTGAGTAAATGTATGTATGTATTCACGTTCTAAGTTCACGCTGAGAGGAGTTTGGGCTTACGTGCAACTTGAGCAATTGAGCTCTCATCCAGCATCATCTCAGCAATCCCCTCCTGGTCGACCTCAACTTCATCTATGTATACCATCTCTGTAAGAGCACGGGTTTTCAAGCTCCATGCAGCCTGTTAAACACACAATGTTCCCATCACATGAGATGGCATCGGGTGCAGAGGTAAACATGTCACTATCAGGATCTCTGTTGAACTATCCACATGAAAAAGGATGAAAGGGGATGGAAAAGAGGAACGAGGTTACCTCTGAGATAGGTAAGGAGGAGTCCTTGAGACAGCATGCAGTGAGTTCGCGACAGAAAACAAAAGTTGAGGACAGATATAAATAAATTGAGAAAATAAATGGAAAACATGGGGCAGAAAATAACACAAATGACATGTGAAAAAGAAATGCAGTAAGTTATAGTGACCAAGAATATGCTCTGACAACAACTGAGATAGATGTAGATTCAATGACGTGCCAGTAAATACAGCGTTAAGTAAATTCAATTATGATAAACTACAAAGACTCGACTAACGTTAATCGGGATTATACTCCAGGTTCTGCCGCTATCCTGCGTTAGCAAACACGCAGGCTTTCCCTAATGGATTATCGCTAGCATGCTAGGCTAGACCCGCTAACTACACCACAGTACCTGGTCGTACGGGTTGTCTTGTAATATTTTTGTGCAAATATCTGAACATTGTTGGAGTTTTCGCCTCCTGAAATAGCTCCAGGCCAGAAACAAAGGGTCCATCGTCACCTCCATTGCTCTGGTGGGGAAAAATAGGTGTTAAAAAATCGGCTACCAAGCTATTTAGCAAAACTGGAATGATGGCGAGACCGAAGCTTCCTCTGTCGCACAGCAACGGCGGAGGAGGGCGGGGCTTCACTTCCTTAGCTTCCGCTATAACAAAATAAAACAAAATAAAATAAAATAAGCGGGAAAAGACTTAGTTTTGTTACTTCGTGCTTAATTACCCATATTTTAGTAAAAAAGTAATAAAACATATAAGGGAAACAAAGCAACTACATCACTGTATCGTCATTGTAAAACATAGAAAAAACAAAATAGTGCATGACCAAATTGTCAAAGAAGACATTAAATAAGTACACAAAATAAAATAAATAAATAAATAAATAAAAGAATAAAATATAACGAATCAAAATTAATCAGTAATGGGTACAGTTAGATAGACTCAATGTCATTTCCAGTAATAAATTATTCAAAATGGAGAGATTCAGAAGACTTGAACTTGGATGGATATGAAATTTACCTGATAAAATTAGTTAGTTAACAATTGGTATTTTGCTTAAATATGTGCTTAAATAGCAAATATCATAATAACATAAAATAACATTCTTAAGGTACTACCTTACTCTACCAGAATGTTGTTGTGTATGAACAGTCATAAGAAAATGTTTTATTGTGCCTTCTTCATCTATACAAAACTACACCTTTATTTGGAACACCTATGAATCTTGAAATAGAAGAATTGTTGTAATGTTATGAAGATAGATTAGTCTCAATATTGTTTGTGTGAACAGACTGACAATCGGTGTGCTCCACAAATACAATATCTAAATAAACAAATTTTAAAAAAGCAAATAGAAAATCTACAAATACACAAACAAATTCCACAAATAAATATACTATACTTCACCTAAATAGTCCACCTTTTTTTGGGACATCTCTGCTCCAGATATACAAACAAAAAATAAATGAATAAATAATTTGCAAATATAAAATGTATCTACAAATACATTAACAAATTCAACATGTATGTGTGTGTGAGAATACATTTAATTAATTTACAAATGAATAAATGACTATCTTCTTCATTTACAACTTCAGAACAGATATTTGTGAATTCAGCTGTTATTTGTGAATCTCAGTTTTTCTTTGTAAATCTCAATTTTTTTTCTTGTGAATTTTTAAAATTTGTGTATTTGTCGATCTGTTTTATATTGGTAAAATATTTTATTGTGCATTTGAAAAATCTTTTTTACATTTGTGGAAATAATACTGACATAAATCTAACTTCGAATCTATGTAGGCTACATTACAATTAATAAAACAGTCTTATGTACAATTAAAATCATATTTTGTTTCAGGGAAATATTTTGGTCTATGCGTGTAAAATAAGCACAGTAATATAATCTTATTTCCAATAAGTCACACGGAGTTAATGTTGAATTAATTTCTATTATCCAGTTTGAGCCTAGCATAACTTCTCTAGCCATGACGGAACTGTCCTCTCCTGCTTTATTTCCTCGAGGATGAATGAAAGGATCTGATTGGACGGCGAGGTGAAACGTCATCTTTGTGGGCGGTGCTTACGGAATACCAGTGCAGCTCCATCTTTGTAGGATTTGACAGGAGCTTTGACCTGTGTCGAAGAAGACCGCAAGCCTCGGGCTGAAGAATTACGAGTAGCTTCTCACAATGACTACAACAGCTTAGAGACCTGTTTCTGTAACAGAGAGACGGAGGGCTTTCGTCTTATCGGACCGCGAGGCTATAAATTCACATGACCCTCAGAAATGCCTAATTTCAACGCTCTCTCTGGACCGGTGGAAATTCAACGGAACTAATGGGACACACGGGCTTAAAATAAATCCTTTTTGGTGAATGACACTATCTCAGAAAACCTACGTGACAGCGACAGAGAGACACACACGGAAGTGCGGACATGGCTGACAGAACTGCTCCCAACTGCCACCTGAGACTGGAGTGGGTGTACGGATACCGGGGACATCAGTGCCGCAACAACCTGTACTACACCGCCGCCAAGGAGATAGTCTATTTTGTCGCCGGCGTCGGAGTTGTGTACAACACCCGGGAGCACAAGCAGAAATTTTACCTGGGGCACAACGATGACATAATCAGGTAATGATACTCAATTGGTTTCAGCACCTCGGACAGCACCTGACCCACACACCAGAAAATGAGCTGATACTGTAGTGCTGTCACTGTGAGTGCTGGTGTCACCTTGTGTCATGAAATATGATATACATATATTTTTTTGAGCTCCATAATGAGCTCAAAGCGACACACATCTACTCAACAGCATCCCAGGAGTCTGTCGGGGGCTTCAGTGTCACTCCAGCAGGGCAGATGCTTTTTACCAGCACTCCAGATTGAAGGGTGGTCTCTCTCACTACTACACTGCTGCCACTCCTCTTGTGGCTACAGGGCTGCAGGATTATTACATTAGAGTTAATCATCAAAGCTAAATAGGGGAAAATGCCACTTACAAATTTCCCTGATCTCAAGTGGATTCAGTTTTCAATCAAATATATTTAATTTATAGAAGCATCTTTTTTGAGAAAAGCAGCAAATCCACTCATCAGAGGATGTGTTTGTAGGAAATATTTTGCATTTTTGCTGAATAAATGACAAATAATTGACTTAATATTCTGTAGATTGAGTTAACAATTAATTATGAGCATTTTTTTCCTAATAAAGTTCTCAGATTGATAGCTTCCATCACTATCTGACAGCAGACATGTTTTTCTACATTTTTCAATAGCTTTTCCTGCATGTCTTGTCACTCCAGCGCACAGGGAGCCATAGCTGTAGATTTGGGGGTGGCGCAGAGGACATGTCCCCCTCAATATTTAGAACATGTGCATTTGTCACCCCACCTTAAAATCATGAAGTAGTTGAGGACTTTCACACCATAAATGGATGCAGAAGAAGCACAAATTGGTGCGTAAGAATTCACCAGAATGCAGGAAATTAAGTGTTTGACGCTCAAATTGTCTGGCAGAGGACCCTCAAACACACCATTTCAAATGTGTCTCCTCCCAGTGTTGTGAGGAGCAGTAATACTGGTGCACTTGAATAGAGCTGTCCTTGAAAGCATCCTTGGATTGGAAAGCTTTCTGTGGGTTGTGGTAACTCGAACAAACCTCAAATCCCCCCCCTCTCGCTCAGATAAAACACAGCAAAGAAACCCGCATTACATCACACACGTTAGTGATCCTGCCTTTCCAACTGTTTTCTCAGCATGCCACACAACAACATGTGTCCAACGCTCCAGCACTCATGTTGACATGTGTGTGTGGGTTGGCCTGGAGATGACTAACATTATATACTGTGTCGGTAGTCAGCTGGACTCCTGCTCCATTATTAATGGTACAATAGGGATACTAACCCGCCGTTGCCCTGTGGGTGAAGTGCCTGAGTTCAAGCGCTTAGCTGGAGAAGTCACTGACTACATTTGCAAAACTGATGAATATGCAAAAGTAATGCATTGGTAAACCATCAAACTGGCCATCTGCTCTTTCTACTGCAAGCATATTTGTAAGGATTCAGTCCGATCAGGCTTCTCATGGTGTCATCTGGTCTTTTGTTGCCTTTTCTGCAGCCAGGTTGTTTAAAATAGATAAAAAGCTTGGTGATGTGAACACATTTACAGTACGAGCTACACAGATCTTTTGGGCTGTCTGTTATTGTTGACATAGACCAGTTAATAGGCATTTAAATGCAGATCTCAGAGGAGTGCTTGTGAAGCTCTCATGAACACATCCTTTGACGTAGACTGGCACAACCAGGAGCAATCCACAGCAGATTCAGTGCTGAATAACTGTTGGACTGCTCTCACGTTGCACTAACTCATGTGGAATAGATACAGCCCCCTCAGATAGCACAATCTTTCTTTCTTTCCTTCTCTCTTGTTTTCCTTTTTCTCTGTCTATTTTGGTTGTTTGTGAGATACGTATAAATTGGTGTTTTACTTCATGAATTAATTGGTGGCCTTGTTTCCCCCTCCTGGTTTTATCTTGCCCTGCAGCCTCTTTTAGCTGGTCTGATGCGGGGGAGCTAATAAGCAGGTTTTCACATGAATGGAAGGCTCAGCTGTCCATGACAGTGCAACAAGGGTACAAGATTGTCTGGCTGTCTTTCGTTGGTCTGGCTCTTAAATTAAATTCACAGGTTATTGGGCAATAACATAAAATACTGAGGATGTTAATGTGCTGTAGTTAAAACACAATTTCCCTCGAGCCATGTTAGTAAAATGAGCAGTATAACTGTTATTTGCTATCCTTTCCTCACGTCTTAATGTAGCTGTTTCTCACTGTTGCAGCTCAGTATTCCAGTGTTAATTTCAAAGAACCTGAGACTACTGCAAAAAAAGCCTGCAGGAGTCAGTACCACAAGGCTTAATCTCTCCTTTTTAAAATCATGCTGACATGCAGAACATGTACACGCTCACCTGAACAATGCACATGAATGCATTCAAAACACAGACATGTCATGCACACTAAAAAATATGCAGAATAGCAAAGGATGATTTGAGTGTGTGATCCTGTTGAGTCCCCATGACTGCTGCAAAACAGTACACACAATCCAGTCCAGGAAGAAAGGGTGGAGGGAAAGGAATTTGATTATATTTTACATGTATTGTATAAATAATGTCACTTTCTGCACCAAAAATCAGGCATTTTGTTGACATCAGCGTCTAAAAATGTCGAAAGATAGCCAACCCTAGCTTTATTTTCTGCTGTTATACAAAACCTTGGCTTATTAATGTTCTTTGTTATGATCGAGCGTGAGAGTTAATGAGAGGGTGTTATGGACACAGAAATAAAAGGCTGTCTCATGTTACAATATCTTGTTAACATTATGATGGACCTCAGCCAGAGTTATGGATTATAGATGCCAGACTGAGACTGGTCCTGTTTCAGTGAGCCTGGAGAGATGAAGTGAATACATTTCCATTTATATTGCCAGAGAATTTTCATGAAGCTCCTCATAAGTAATTTCTTGCTCGTTAGAATTAGCAGGAAGGTGCGAGCAATAAAATGTGTCAGGTTTGCAGAGAAGAGTCTTGCACCTCTACTCTGTGAACTGTATGAGCTAATGTGAACTCACTCTGCATATTAATGTGTGAGCTAAAGTCGAAAGTGCAAATATTGGCAACCATGTTCTATAAAGTTGTTATAATATGTGTGACATACATGCAATATAGCAGGGCTGTGTTTTCGCAAGAATGTGGCGATATGATAGGTATAACAATACAAGGGCTATGACTCAAAATATTGCAATATATTGTGATTTTTAATCATCCAATTTTAGGAAAACTGTCGTATAAGGAGCACACGACAACATGCATAAAATGTGAGTTAAAAAAGTTTGTATTTTTATGCAATCAGAACAGTGAACTCTCTGCATTTGTATTTATCACAGTCACTGACATAAGAGTCAAATGGCTAAAGACACATTACAACTCTGCTACCGAGGAGTTGCAGGTTTAAACACAGCACAAAATGAGCCACTGCCACAAATCTTTGCATGTAAACTATTAACTAAAAATCATTTTTGAGGATTGATACAGTATCACAAAACGTAATATTACAATACTCAAGTCATCAGTGTTTTTGTACACCCCTACAATATATTATACATGAGTTTCTAATGACATTACTATTGCATAAATTAAATCTGTGCATGTGAAACAAATGCTTTGGTGTATAAGGTGAATGTGTGGGTATGTGCTTTCAGACAATTACTGTTGACAATGGCCATGCGAGCCATTAGATGTGATTCACACATCCCTTTTTCCTTTGTTTGTAATGTGGATTAATTGATAGTCATGGTTTGTGCTATATATGCGTGTCCTTTTCTGCTAACAGTCACCACCTTATTCAACAATTTATGACTGTTTCAAAACATACTTATAAATTTGAATCACCATAACTGCAAGAAAAAAAAGGTCAATTAAAAGACAATGTAGTGAGATGATCGTAGAAAAAGCACATTATACCAATAACCTTTACTGTGGGTGACGATGCTGTCTGCTTCCTTTTGCTTCTTACCTTTTGCACGTATTTCCAGGTACTCTGTGCAGAGTATCAGTGAGATGCTGAGGTCTTAGGTCCCATCATCACTGTGAGTAGCTGCCTGGCCTCTAAAGAGCAGATTTGTCTTTCCCAATTAGGATCCCCGAGAGTTTAGTACAGTTACTTAGCACAGTGGCATGATTCAGCATTGTTGTCACTGGGATTAAACAAGTCTCATTTAAGTGGTGATTTTATGAATGTTTCGCACAGATGAGGTGGAAGCAGCTACACATGCTCTGATATTGTACTCACTTTATCCTCACTTGGAAACAGCTCAGATGTCAATGATGCCATACTTTAAAGACACAGTGCACCCTAAATAAAAAGTCAGTTTTTCTTCTTACCTGTAGTGCTGTTTATTGATCTAGATTGTTTTGGTGTGAGCAAGTGTTGGAGATATCAGCTGTAGAGATGTCTGCCTTCTCTTGAATGTAATGGAACTAAATGGTGCTCAGCTTGTGGTGCACAAAGCTCCAAAAATTACATTTGAAAAACTCAACAGCAATGTCTCTTTACAGAAATCATGACCTGGTTACTCAAGATAATCCACAGACCTTGTTGTGAGCAGTTTCACACATGAACTGTTATTTTTTTCTACCGAACTACACCCGCCACACCCATCTACTGCTAGCTCATCTAGCACCACTGAGCTAGCTAACATTATGGCTCAGCCAAGGAAGCCACCATTACTGTTTACATCTTGCGCTGTCTTAGGCACAAACCTCTCACATGGACATAAGGGTGAATTATTTATGATCATTTTACTCAGAAACAATCATAAGGTCAAATAAGTAGAGCTGAAGCAATTAGTGTTCATTCACTGTTGATTGGTCAATTGTCGTTGCAGCCATGCAAATGAGCTCAATACATTTGATCAAAACCCTGATGATATCTAGTCAGGTATTAGGATAATATTATATTTATTAGGGCTACAACTAATGATTACTTTCATTTTCAATAAATCTGACGATTATGTTTTTCAATAGATTGATTAATCGTTGTCAGTAAAGTCAGAAAATAGTGGAAACAGCTATACAAGTTCCCAGAGCCTTAGGTGACATCATCAAATTGAATGTTTTGTCCAACCACAACCCAAAGATATAATACACAGTGACGTAAAACAGAGAAAAGCAGCAAATCCTCACAACTGAGAAGCATAAACCAGAGAAATTTGGATTTTTTTCCCCCCAATAAATGACTTGATTGCTAAATCAATGAATTTTCTGTTGATTGTCCAGCCAATTAACTGATTAAGTGCTTAAGTACAAATGTTGATAGGCAGTATGTACCAATTTTCTGTCATGTTTATGGACTAAAACATTTGAAAACCAGCCTATACTCTGTGGGAGGAATTTTCATGTTCAACCAAAATCCAGCCGATCCACGTTTTCATCCATGTCAGTCCCATTTCTCCCTCTTCTTCTTTGCCATTTACTTTCATTCCAAGTTTTACATGTGTAGCTTTGAGCGTGCGATGTACGGGCAGGTGTTTCACATGGAGTTTGATGTGCAGCTGGATTAAAAAGTCTCTGTGCAATCCTGGGAAATATCCCGTACTGTATAGACCTGGAGAATGGTGATAATTCTCTGCTTCTTTGTTTATCCACTGTAGGCAAAAATCAGACAAAGGAAATTACTGCAGGGGAATGTAAATCACAGTTGTCTCAGGAGCTCACTACATCATGAGGGTCTATCATTATTCCTGCCCAAATTTGATAGATAGAGAATAGATTGTTGAAGAAGTGAAAACATTCATGCTGGAGTGGGTGAAGGTATGATTGTGCTCCTCCACGTGACTCAGTTGACCTTTGACTCTCCACGTGCGGCATCTTTGCTTCTTCACCGTGAAAACAAATCAAATCCTCGGGCTGTTTATTTGCCTCGTATCTACATGAAAACAGGTTTAATTGCTGCAGCATTTAGCTAGTTTTGTACGACAGGACTTGGCAGATGGAAGACAGCCGCATCAAACAGCCGTAGCCTATATCAAACAAGAGAACTGCGGTGAAGCACTGCAGGCTAAGTCATTAGTGATGGCATTTAGCAAGCTCTTCAGCTGACAGAAATGTAAATGAAACAGCAATCTTGTTGTAGCTGGCTTAAAGACTGCGCTGGATTTCCCAAGCAGTAACATGGACATAGCATAAAGCTGGTAGGATATGAGACATAGGAACTGAGTGTCAGTGTTTCCTGTGATTACTTTTGACCTGAGATTGACTCCTTAGCTGTTGGACACATTTAATTCTTCAGCATTCATATTTCATGTTGTACCAGACAGATTTGCTGCGCGCTACCTGCTTGTGCCAAAGCGGTTTTCTCAGCTGTGTCTGTCTGCATCTCAAAGTGTTCCAATCATTTTTTCCTCTCTTCCTCTGAACGCTATTTATAGCCTCTTTGCTCTGATTATATAATTCATAAAAAGTAAGATGCGAAAATTGTGCCAGGTTGGAGAGAGGTTCAACAGGGAAGGTGGGGAAGCGGAGGTGATGAGAGAGAACGAGGAGGGAGGACAAAGATCTGGCCTGTCACATCTCACCCACCTCAGCTTTGAGAGACGTTACACTGCCAAAGCTTTGTCATGTCCGTAGTGATGGCGTGTTTGGAATGCAGATGAGGTGTCACGATTCAGACAGAAAGATTCAACTTAAGAGGATGGAAAAAGAGAGGTGTATTGAGGTGTGAGAAATTAAAAGTGGAAGAAGGCAACGTTTGTCATGAGCTGCTCGGACTCAGCAGGTTGAAGCTGCCCGGCCTGTGAAGCCTCATCCAGCCTGCTGTCTGAATACACGCCAGGATTAGAAATTCTGGAGAGCAGTTGGCAAAACAGGCAGCCTGATTGTAATGGAGGGAGCTCCGTCGCAGCATGAAATATATAGGCCAGGACAAGGCAAGAGGAAGAACTGTCCAGTGAATCATTCAGGCCTGCCTGGAACGTGACTGGCGGCCGCTGAAAGGCTGGGCGGAGCAAGGGGAGCGAGTGACAGCTTTATACAGCAGGCTGTTGCTCAGCTGTAGAGTGGGAATGCTTGTGGGTGGGGGAGGTATGAGTGTAGAGGAGGGGAGAGGAGGGAAGGAGGGGAGGAGGGAAGATTACGCAACAGTGTTACAAACATATGCCTGGTGATGCGAGGAAACCCCAGATGAATTGGAAAAGGTGAAATGGGCAGAGAGTAGTTCAAAGGACAGTGAAAATTTAACAAAAGAGGAGAAAAATGAAATTCACAGATTCACCAATAGTGCTTTTTGTACTCTGCGAACACCCTGTAGGCATGCATGAAGCCAGGCTGTGTATTTGAGCATGACTGAGTTAATTGGACCATGTCACCTCATCAAGCTGCCCCTCTGCTTCAGACCCATCACAGACTTAATGTGCTCATCTCATCCCAGTGGTTTCCGCTGGGAGGGTGAATCCCTCGTCTGCTCCCAGCACACACAAACACACACACAAGCACGCAAATGCAAATGCTAACCAGATGTTTTCTCTCCCTTCTCTCTCTCTCTCTCTCTGTACAGTTTAGCTCTGCATCCGGAGCGTGTGTTGGTGGCCACAGGACAGGTGGGCAAGGAGCCTTACATCTGTGTATGGGACTCCTACACCGTGCAGACTGTGTCCATCCTCAAGGATGTGCACACACACGGCATCGCCTGCCTGGCCTTCGACCTCGAGGGACAGGTATGACATAATAGAACCAATGTTTAAATGATGAGAATCCAACAAAATATATCCTGGGAAATTGCAAGCACTGTTTGAACTGCAGCCTGTTATTTTTATTATTGTTTCTTCCACAAGGCACTGCTTTCTGCTTTGTAGAAAAGAGCACAGACAGAAAGGCTGAAAGTGTCAACAGAAGTGTTCAGTTTGAGAGGCTCAGCAGCAGCAATCAAAACTCCACTCAAGAGCTGCAGGCTGGCTTTTGCAGCCCGCCCGCTGGGCTGAGTTTCTGAATGACACATCTGTGATTACTTCAGCAGTATTGGCTGGACAGCTGCACCCAGACATGCTCTACTTGGTAGATTTTACAGGAAAACAGTCAGCTGCAGTGATTGGTACTTTCTGTCAGAGTGTGACAGGACCTGGTTGTGTTAAGGTGAGAAAAGCCTTCGCACATGAGAAGCCTTTATATACTCATGGAAAAAATATCATCCATTCAGTGGGACTGTGCAGCATATGCACATTATTTCTAACTTGCTATTAAACCTTTTCATGTCATCTTCCAAGCCAACTCCCTGCAGACTTGCCACCACTTAATATTTACACACCACAGCCTCCACCCAATGATGATTTTGACGATAAAAATCAATACTGTGCAAAAGCATCTTTAGGTTTTTATCTTTGCAAGTCTCTTTTCCTCCCGTAGGAGCTCTCAGAGCAGAGTTATACCTCCTGTATTTTGCAGTAAGAGACAGGGAGATGACCCCGTGCTATTTTCCTGCTCGGGTAGAGAGCTGGGGATTTAGATGGGATGTGACAGTGTTTAAAGCCAGAGGAGGCTCCATCGCTTCTCAGTTTAGCGGCTTTATTTACTCTCCATCTCCTCTCTTCCTGGATAAGAGGAAGTCGGAGCTGAACTCTGGACAATCCAGAGGAATGCCTTGCGTCAGTACTCTGTCCATCCATTACTGCAATATCAAAATATACACTGACGTTTGAGACATCTCTTCTAGGTATTTGAGCTGCTGTTGTGATGACTAGTAAGAAGAGTGTCATTCATGACCTTTCTAGACTTTGTATACTTTATTTATGTTGTTCTGAGTATTCTTGCCATTTGTCTACATTATGCTAAAGTCTAGGTTACAAATGGTTGCTTATGTCTTGATTAAAAACCTACCAGTACACGTGAATGTACACAATATTTCTCTTTTATTAACTCTCAAAAATAAACAGTAAAAAGTGCCCTTTCATTGTGGTATTTGTGCCATCATATTTAATTAAAGCCAACTTTTCTAAATGGGATATATACATTTAGAAAAGTATATTAGCAAGACGAAGAGTCAGTTAAGCTGAATGCTAATGTCACCATGCTAACATGCTGATGTTTAGCAGGTATAATGTTTACCATTTTCACTGTTTTAGTTTAGCGTGTTAGCATGCTAACATCAGCTAATTAGCACTCAACACAAAGGGCAGCTGAGGCTGATTGAATGTGATTAGTTTTTGCAGGCGCATTTTCACTCCCAACTTGTGAAATTTTGACGCTTGGTCAGTTGCCCCACACATCAAACTATGACATTCTAGGTACCCCTCAGTTTTGGAAGCTCAGGGATGGGGTGTCATTGGAGTGCTGCAGTAAAGACATTTTTTTGTAGGCTGACATGGAAGTTAGCGTCGCCCTAGTATCCCCGACAAAAATCCAAAAAAAATGGGATTTTTCCATTAGATTTTGGATTATTGCACAAATGAAGCTCTGTGGCAAGCAAAAGATTGTGATACTTACACGTTTTGTTCAGCAAGTGAACACTACTTTCATGATTTTTGAAGTTTAAATGCAATCAGCAGAAGTAAAAAGCTAACGTAAGGCTATAAACAAACTTACCACAGTCGCATGACCTCACCACCAAAATGAGGCTGAAAAGCCGTGTTCGGCTGATGATGTTCTATTATCTTATTTAGCCACTTGTTAGGAACCGCCTTTTTTAAGACACATAAAAGCTTCAAAATTCTCAAGTGACACAAATTTTATGTTATAGAACAAAACGTGAAAGTCTCTTAAGCTTGTGTTAATCACTGACCTTATTTCGGGCATCTAAACAAAAACCCATCCAAAAAACCTATTGACTTCAAAATGAGGGAGCTTGGAGTACTACATTGCTAACTCATTTCTAGGTTTCAGGACTTATTCCTTCACCAATCCATTTATTCTCGTTACATGGATGTCTCTTCAAATAAACTTAAGTTTTCACAGGAAATCTAATGATTCCTTCGTTAATGCTTATACTCTCTTTTCAGAATAAACTCAGAACATAGGTGAAAGAACTTTGTTTTAGGGTTTACTTTCTTAGGTTCAGGAAACAAAAGCACGTGCTTAGGTTTAAAAAATACATAATGGTTTGGCTTAAAATAAGTTAGCCTACGTTTGTTACTATCATAATGCAATGACACATGACTACACCACTTGCGTATTACGCTACACATACTAGCACACTATGTTGTTTTTAAAATTATTTGATTGGCTTTTGGTTTCACACAAGACATGAGCATCGGTCTCCTGGTTGAAAGTGTGCAGTTTGTGAAATCCAACTTCCCTATGTGGACTTTATCTTTATACTATGGCAGTTGCTCGGAGTGTAAAAAAATGCATCTCATTCTGCCGCAAAACTGTACCTTGGTGCATCAGTATCTGAAGCTAAGGGCCACTGATCATGTGTCGGTCCGTGACAAACTGAGAGTGAGACCGGTTGATTGGGTAAATTTTCGAACTGATGATGGTGCTAGAAGAAACATTAAGACTATACCACTGTTATTACAAATTGTCCTGAGAGAAATATGTATGTGTGCACCAAATTTCACGGCAATCCTTTTAACAGTTGTTGAGATATTTAGCAAAAACAAACATGTCAACTTCATGGTGGTGCCAGAGAAAAAGTCAGGGCATCACCGAAGTCAGTAGGATTCATCATCTAGGAACTATGAATGTTTGTACAAAACTGCAAGGCAATCCCTCCAAAAGCTGTTGAGATATTTTAGTCAGAACCAAAGTAGTGGACCAATCGACAGGCCGACATCCCTCGAGCCACACCGCTAGCATTGCTAAAAACATTACTTGAGTTTTCAGAATATTGATGTACTTTTCAGCCCCCTCATCAACATGGTTTCACTTGATTTCGTCACGCGGGGCCTCTTTGCTCATCATTGAAATACACACTTCCCTTAGTTAAAACAGTGAAAATGCCTCAGCAGAGACTTCTCTCAATAGGCGAACACCGATTCAGCAGTGGATCAAAGAGGACATCCTTTATCATGTAAAGCAAGCTGCAAAGTGAAGAAGGGTTTCCATAAGAGCTGCTCTCTTCTCTTCTGCTCCACTGCTGCTGCTGCTGCTGCCTACTCACTCAGTCAGCTATAGGAGACTCCTCCAGCAAAAGCACTCAAATGTGCTCACTGGAAGTGCCAGGGGCTGGACAACTGTTCTGTTCTGCTCTGTAGCCGTTATTAGCCCTTTCATTGTGGCCTGTCATGCTACAGTGGAGGTAGCTAAGTTTGTTTTGCAGTGATTAGTGCATTACAGCAGAGTCGGTTCAATCTGTGATGTCTTTTTCTTTGCTCTCTTTGCAGTGTCTGGTGTCCGTGGGATTGGACTCTAAAAACACAATCTGTGTGTGGGACTGGAGGAGAGGGAAGGTTTTGGCAGCCGCTCCTGGTCATACAGACAGGGTAAACACTTTCTTCCTCCCCTGACTCCGTCACAAGCTCAGTATCGACCGCCTCAATTAGCTATAAACGCAGGATGGAGCGCCTGCCCAAAGGGGAGATAAACAAGTTAGGCCTGATTGATTGTGAGAGTTCCAGAGCCCATATGAGAGGGTGCATGGCTAATGAAAAGGAATTTTAAAAAGATGAAATACAGGCAGCTGTTGTTTTCTAATTCAGCCCACACACACACACACACACACACACACGCTGTTGTTTTTATGTTTTTTCCTTTTTCTACTCGAAGCCTTTTGAAAGAAAGATCAATAGAAGTCCAGACTTCTGATTACATTTGAATAGAAATAACTATAACGTCAAAGAGATACACGAAGGATGCTGCATAATCATAATGCACAATGATGTTGTTGTGTTTGTGTAACAGTCTGTTTTCTTCCCACAGATATTTGACATATCGTGGGATTTGTACCAGCCGAGCAAGCTTGTAAGCTGTGGTGTCAAACATATCAAGGTACAGCTACTTCCTGGTCATTTTACACCCTGCAGATTACAGCTGGCTCTTGAGAGCTGCAGTTCTCGTGCCTCATTTGCATAATATTTGAAAACAGATTATGACTTTTTAGGAAGTCTGAAGAATCCGGTGGCTTCATGCCCCCTTCTTCCCAGCCTGCTCTGCTTTATCGCCACGACCATATCAAAGTCTTAAAATAGATGTATGCAAATTCACTTTATTCCAGAGTCCATGGTTATTAGGCACTTAACATAAGTAGGACAGGCAGTGACTCACAGTCTCTTCCCTCAAATTTGTAGTAATCTGCACTGCAGGGAGGAAAAATGTTCTCTTTTTATGAGGAACCATGACTCTGCTACTAAGCTCCCCGTCCCAGCTCTCCTCATTCAGCTTTTAAAAACACTCTAACTGTACAAACTGCAGCTGTGCTCGCTTCCCTTTTCGGGCCTATCTCTATCACTTCTTTTTCACAGAAGAGTGGCGTTCATAAATATTCAGTGAGTTCATGCAGGGTATCTTCGCCAAGTATTCCTTTGGGATGTGTAGTAGTGTTCCTTGAGAGGCATGGCCATTAGGAAATAACAAGGAGTCCAGAGCCACAGAGGAAGCTTACTTCCAAAACACTGGGAAGACAGTGAATCATGCTCGTGAAGGAAATGTGACTACTGGCCCTGCAATGCTAAACATTGCAGCACTTGGTGCAGTCGGGAGGTTTAGCCTACTGTACGTACTTCCCGGTGGTGTTACATGTCACTGATGACTCCCTCCTTTCAATCCAGCTTGCCCTGCCTCCTCTCATAGTAATTCCCCTCTGAACCACCGTGGCACAGAAACCCCCTCCGGCTGCTGCACCCAACCCCCCAGTCCACGCTGAATCCTCTAGTCTTTCTCCTCCTCCTCCACCTCTCTTTCCCTCCCTCCTGGTTTCCTGATGCCAAGGCAATCCAGCAATTGTCCCACATAATTCCCCAGCCTTCACCCTGCGGACCATGTGACATCTGCTCCCCGGCCCTGTGCTCGCTCAGCGATTATAGCACTCAGAGCATCCGGGAGATTTAGTCCCAGTAATCCACTCACTAGCAGGCTGAGGAAAACACAACCCCTTGTGACGAGGACCAAGGCTGCTGGCGATGCTCTCCACCTCGTGCAGCTCCTCCTAGCTAATTATACAGTCATTTGTGTTTTGATTCGTTCAGGACAACTCAGACCTCAGCGTGGCCCTCTTCAGCCCACACACACAAACACCACACCTACCAATCATCTGCCCGCTGCCTGACCAGTTGCTGATTAAAAGCTGTTTAAAGGACCGTACCACTGGTTTTGCATGTTGTCGCCCAGTGGCTTCCAACCTCTCTGGGTTGGGACCCCTTAAATCCAGCCATTATCTACTCATCACCCTTTGCTTTCTTTACTTCTTTCTAGAGGCCAAAAGAGGCAAAATTATCCAGTAACTAAAAAAGAGAGAAACATTTGAGAGAAGTATGAAAAAACAAACAGAACTTTGTATAGTTTATCTGGTTCCCATCCTCTTAATTTTCTTGAGACCCCTCATTTTATCTTGCAACCCCTTGTGTTGGTCCCATCCCTCAGGCTGGGAATAAGCAGCAACCTTCAGGGCTGAAAAATGAAGCCAGTGCAGAAGTGCCAAAAACTGTAGTTCCTGGGGCGCACCCTAGCTCACCTGGTAGAGCAGGTGCCCCATGTACAAAGGCTGTGTCCTTGCTGCAGCGGCCACGGGTTTAATTCCATCTCACAGCTCTTTGCTTCATGTCATCCTCCCCCTCTTTGCCTATTTCACACACTGTATCTGTCCTATCAAATAAAAGGCAAAGGGCCCCCAAAAATATATCTTAAAAAAAAAACTGTAGTTCCTTGAATGGCCACTTGAGACTGGCTCCAAAACGAGTCAATTCCCAAAGACGCCCATTTTAAAAATGCACGACTTTACAGCAGGAAATAAACATGTTTACATTCTGGTACAAAAAACACTTTTGGTCTCTATAGCTAATTTCAACATTCATGACAACTGTACTGGGGCTGAATTTTTATATAACCTATTAAGGCGTAAAGGAGCAGTGTGTAAGATTTAGGGGGATTTAGTGGTGTCTAGTGGTGAGGATTGCAGATTGCAACCAGCTGAAACTTCTCCCAGTTAGAATTCCTTCAGTGTTCATTATTCAGGAGGTTTTTACTGAGGGCCGAATTATCTACAGAGGTGTCTTCTTCTTCAAAACAAACAGACCAAGTGATTAAAACTAGTAAAAACACTGAATAAAGCAGTTTCTTGCAAAAACACGTAAATGGCTCTATCTAGAACCAGTGTTTGGTTTGTCCGTTGTGGACCACTGCTGAAACATGGAGATGCAACATGGCAATCTCTGTAGACGCTCCCTGTGTAGAAATAAATGGCTCATTCTAAGGTAACGAAAACACAACAATTCCTATTTTCAGATGTTTATACACTGAAGAGAACATGCATATTATATTATATTCCATGTCTGCCGATACATCCCCCTAAATTCTACACACTGGATCTTTAAAGTTATGTATAATTAAGGGTGTGGACGATTTGAGTGACAGGCTGTCTGCGAGTCATCACCACAGTCTATGAGTTAGATCCCCCTGTCACTCTTCCACAGCAGCCCCATCTCATACAAATATGGTCAGTTCTTCTCTAAAATTCAAGATGGTGACGGCCAAAATGCCAAACTCGAGGCTTTAAAACTCGAGTCCACAAACCAATGGGTGACATCACGGTGGCTACATCTATCATTTTATACAGTCTATGGTCATAAATCCTGTATACTTTACAAGATATTTAAAAGGTAGCATTTATTTATTTTACATTTATTTTTATGGTCCTTTCCATATTTATCAGTTGTATTATCATTAAGCAGTCACACAGTGCTTTAACTAAATTATCCTAACACAATAATATCTGACAAAAATAGAACATAGACCTAATGTTCACTGTGATGGATTGAATCTACCAATAGCTTTTCATACCACACAGAAATGAATGGACACCAATGGCTACATCTGAACATCTAAAACTGTATGTAGAATTTGCTAACACTCAACATGGTCCTTTAAGGTAGCTTTGAGACTGTGTGAGTCGTCAAACATTTGTGTGTATTTGTGGATCACACCAGCTGCCACAGAGGTGAGCTCGAGTTTGACACCATGTGGATGAATGGCAGCAGCTTTGAGAAAATCAGCTTCCGGCAACAGCCAGTCGTCTAGTTTTCCTTATAGAGAGCTGACCTCTGTTAGCGAAGCATTTAGCGCTCTGACACCATTCAGGGTCACTGTAGTCTGACAGGGGGGATACTGAGTGAGATGAAAGAGGTGAGGGGTGATGCTGGAGCTGATGAGTTACATTAACTGCATTTAAAAGGTTTTCCTTGGAGTGATGGTGGAGGTTAACTGAGCTAATGAAATAACACTAAGCCTGGGTTAAGAGGAGAGGCCCCACTATACCAGGGCGGTTGTCTGGAGGATATTAAGAAATAAAATGTGTAATTGGGAGAAAGCAATGCTGTCCAGATTTCAATACAAAGCATTTCATTTTCTAGGACTCTTCTACCTTTCTACCACGCTCTCCCTCTGTGCCTTTCTCTCCTACTCCTGGCCTCATCGCAAACCCCCTCAGCATCTCGTCCCCTCTTAGTAATTCAGCAGTGAAGGGATTAGCCACCGCCCGTGTCTTGCTGCCTTATCAGTTGCGGGCAGGAAGGGCTGTGCAGTCACGCCGCATCCATCCCCACCGCCTTCACAACAGGCTGGGCCACAAACCCCCCCAACTCACCCTCACTTAACACACTTCAACCTGCATACACCATCCCAGATTACTCACACACCCATGATCTTTACTACTTAACCTTCAGCCCCGACACCTCACGTAAGATCACGCACATGCAAAAATACTCACTCAGAGCTCAGTTAGGAGCTCAGGATTAGTAAAGACCTGTCCTGTTGAGGTGCGTACAAGCGTCAGATGTTTGATTGCAGGGGCTGTATCTGACGCTGTGATGCCTCTCTCTGATAATCGATCCCTCCTGTTAGCACGCGGCATATCAGTCAGGAGGATAGTTGTTAGTGAGGGTGTGACAGGCTGTCACTGTCAGGGAGCTCATTTGTTCATTATGTGACTGTCTGTCAAGCCTCAGTTCTTCTGTTGTCAAAAGCACAACACCACCTACAGTTTCTGTCTTTTCTTAGCAGAATCATCCAAGGTTGATGCAGTTTAAAACATGTTTTGCAATGAAGTAGATTTCAGGTATTGCACAGGAAAATGCTCCTTCAGGTGGACCAGAAAAAGGGCTGTAATTCTGTCATTTTTCCTGCCACTTGCCAGCGACAAGTGTGTCTGTTTCACGCGCCGACGGCCGTGTCTCGGCATTCGAGACGCCCTCCTCGAGCTTCCTCCCTGTGATCTCATCTCCATGCAGACAGAGCGTCTCTCTTTCACTCTCTCCTCCCTCGTTTGATGGATTTAGCCCTCAGACGAGGCCGTGCCCGTGCATCCCAATGACCTTGTTCATAAATAATGAGCCCGCGTGTATGCGTGCGTGTGTCTGTGTCTGTGCATGCTGATCAGGTGGTTACGGCTCTGACCCCCAGCAAGAGTTCCCAGTATCACATGAAGAGGAGGGGGGAGCATTTGAATTTGACTTTGCTTTCTTTCAAGGTCTGTGTGTGTGTCTGTGTGTTTTAATGGAATTGCTCGGTGTGTGACTTAATGGTTTTCACTCTGTTGTACCCAAATGTTCCATAATTGTCCATTTGGCTCTTTCAGGACAGGATTACAAGGGGGGATTATTAGCCACCATACTCTTTCACTCTTTCTGTTTGTGTTTGCAGTTTTGGAGCTTATGCGGTAATGCTCTCACACCCAAACGTGGTGTTTTTGGCAAAACGGGGGATCTCCAAACCATCCTCTGCCTTGCCTGCGCCAAGGATGAGATCACATATTCAGGTGCCTTGAATGGCGACATTTACGTGTGGAAAGGGATCAACCTGATGAGGACAGTGCAAGGAGCTCACGGGGTGAGTTTAAAAAATCAGTGCGTTATCTGCTCTGTGGCTCACGCTGATTTTGCAACCTGCTGCAGCAGATACAAAAGACTCTCAGTAAATCTAGTAAAGTTAACCCGGGTCGATGCCATGCATGCTGGCTTCATTTGATTCTGCTCAGTAGAAAAGGATCAGCCTTTTGCTCCACAGGATTAAATGATATCTATGGGATCAACAGCTGGGTGAGGGGATGGGTGGATGGGGGAGGGGATAATGACTACAGTACATGTTCGTTGCTGCTTTTTGTACCACCAAATGTCTCACGGAAGGTTTAACAAGGTGCGTCCCTGTGTGTACAGAGACTCTTAGCCACAGGAGGTCATCAGTAGAGCTTTCCAGTAATAAAAAAATAAATGACACCTCCTGCTACATAGTTCTGTCTTATCTTGAGACCACAGTAGCAGGTTTGTAATTGTAAAAGCTCTGTTAAACAAATGCCTGGCTGAGCAGCAGCACTATGTGGTCTGTAGCTGGGGCTGGTTCTGTCATTGCTCATTTATTGTGCAGATCCTCACTGACAGTCTGTCATTTCCTCCAGTCAGGGATTTTCAGCATGAATGTCTGCGAAGAGGGCTTTGCCACCGGGGGCCGAGATGGCTGCGTCCGGCTGTGGGATCTCAACTTCAAACCAATTACTGTCATTGATCTCAGGGAAACAGACCAAGGATATAAAGGTGATGTCAAACTGCCTCCTTTTTCCTTTAATCTGAGGACAAAAAGGTTGAAGGACAAACTGTGGTCTCCTGAGGCACCGGAAGAATTGTATAAATCTACAAAAAAAACTCCCTTTTATGCCATTTCTGTTCCCCTTACTAACATTTTCTTTCTTGTTTCTCTTATATTGGTCATCTTGGGCCTAACAGTAGCTAGAGGTGAAAATAGCCGAGGTGGGTAATATGATTGCAGAGCAAGTTAAAAAACCATGTCAGTCTGTTTGTAGCAGTCCCCATATTGTTCTGCTGTTCCTCTTGTTGTTAGTAAGTCCAAGCTCTGTTGGAGTTTTAAGCTGTATACAGATGTCATGTTCACATATGTATACAGCACATGCTTCCTCCATCCTCTTCTCGCTGTATAACCCAGAGTCAGTTGGCAGATTGGCTTGACAATATGTGCTGTCATTGTATTTTCCTGTTAAAATCTCCATCCTAAGTGGCCTGCAGATGGCTATTTGCACCTCCTGTCTTTATAATCCCTGTCGTGTCTCTTACAATGACTGTATAAGCGTCGGCAAAAGTCTGTCTGCTTTCATGTTGGCATGCTTTTTCAATTTATTTCCTGATTTTTAAGTGTGTTTGTGTGTGTTTTTTTGATAGGGCTGTCTGTGCGCAGCGTGTGCTGGCGGGGAGATCACATCCTGGTGGGCACGCAAGACAGTGAGATCTTCGAGGTGGTGGTCCACGACCGCAACAAGCCCTTCCTCATCATGCAGGGCCACTGTGAGGGCGAGCTGTGGGCTCTAGCTGTCCACCCCACCAAGCCTCTGGCCATGACAGGGAGTGATGATCGCTCAGTCAGGTGAAGCTGCTGTCATGTTACAATGATGTTCAAATAACTTATTTTGTTAAATTTCTGTCTACTTTGTCGATTACCAGCTTTGAATAATAATAATCTGTTTAGTATGTCTAAGTGAATTGTGATAAACTTCCCTCCATCTTACTAGCGCTCAGATCTCCCTGCTTATCTCTAAGTTCAAATCCACTGGGTTTTGTGTCATCCAGTGGATTTTCCCCAGCTCTAGGGCTGTTGCTTGAACTTCAAATTGTGCTTCCCCATTTTAGTGTCCCAACCACCATGGGCACAAGGAGTATAGAAGCGGATTGAGAGAGTGACAGTCCCTTCTCTCTCAAACGCAGACCAAACTCCAATCAAACTGAAAAACTAGACCATGATGATCAAATATAAAACAAGATTCTGTTACTATATTGCCTATTTCTCGCCTAAAATGTTTTCCAAATCATATCTTGGCTTACCGTTTGACTGTAATTTAAGATCGTATTTTACCAGCTGGCTGCTGCATTGTTCACTGTCAAAAGCTGGCATTACATCACCCACTAGTAGGAGCGTTTATTCGTCTGGTGCAGCCCTTTTCCTCTGTTTTCTCAGGTCACCTCGCACCAATTTCATGTAAGATATTTCTGATCCACTGCATATGAGATGGAGGAATTTCCATTTTTCCATTGCAGTAGATGACAAGCAAACAGCATGCAGAATGCCATGAAGTCATGGTAGAGTTTGATCAGAGTACACATCAGCATATTAAAAAAAGAGCTGTTATTGGGCAGGAGACAAAAGTGACTACAAGGATGTCTGAAAGTGCCATAAACAGTAATCATATTTTTGTTAACATTTACTTACATCTGGAAGGGTATCACACTTTCCTTGAGAGTCCAAGTGTGTTGTACAGTTGTGTGTTTATTTCGCTTTCTGTTTTAACTTCTTTGTTACAGTCTGAGGAAAGCAAAATCAGTGAATTCTTTCTAAACACATTATATGTGACGAAGAGCATACAGCTCCAAACGTACGTCACGATGCAATAAATAATTCTTTTCTGCAAAGAGTCTTGCAGTGTTGCGAGTCATTCATCCTTTTTTCATCCCATTTTTCAAAATACCTTTTGAAAACATGTGAAAAGACTGGGATCTGTGTAGCACTGAATTGTGGAGTTAGGCTGTTAAAACTGTTTTTCACCATTTCTGTATTCAGGAGTTTTAGGGTGGGTCTTAAAAGCATGGCTCGATGACACACTGGAGCCATCCTTATCATTAACTCCCCCACTATACAGAAACTGACATTAGAGCGCATAGGATCAGTGTAGTTTCGCTTAACCCGTCTATGCGCAGTGTGTTTGCTACGATCAACAAGCCCAGCCGGCTGGCAGTTACTGCTCACTGCTGTGGGTGTGTGCTTTGTGCTAACATTAGCTGCTGTTAGCTACCAAACAAGAGGCCTATGCCGCCCAGTGTCTCTCTTGTTCTTTAGCTCAGGGTGTGTGTGCTGCCCAGTTACGTTAGTTAGGGTTGGCTGCTAACGTTGGTCTGTTGTCTCGCAGTGGCTCCTTCTTCAGTTCAGTGCCTTCAGTAGACACGCCCCCAATGTCTCAGAGCAGTAAATACTGCTTATTTTTTCATTTTTAAAGCCTAATTTTAAATACTTGCTGATTATTTTCATAATTCAAAACTGGCTGGGTTGTTTACAACACATTTTCCGTGGTGTGACAATCTTAAAACACTTTTAATATTTTTGCTACAATAATGAAGCAGTTGTTAACTCTCAGTATGCAGTCACACACCAAATACACAACACGACAGACACCACAAACATCATTGCCATGGTTGTTTGAGTCAGTGTAATCTCATCACTGCCTCTTCATCTGTCCTACTTTTCTGTGTCTAAAGGATATGGAGCCTTATAGATCACGCACTGATAGCTCGCTGTAACATGGAGGAGCCTATCCGCTGTGCAGCCGTGAGCACTGATGGCATTCACCTGGCGCTGGGAATGAAGGATGGCTCCTTTACCGTTCTCAGAGTCAGGTGGGTACACAATTCAAAGGCCTAATGGGAAATTTTGATCGTCAGTGAATGGCTATTGTGATGAAGAGCTTCATCATTCTGTGTCTAGTTTAGCTCCTCTCTCATGCTGCATTTCTCTGCTTCCCTTCAGAGATATGACAGAAGTGGTCCACATCAAGGACAGGAAGGAAGCCATCCATGAGTTGAAATATTCCCCTGATGGGGCCCACTTGGCTGTTGGCTCCAATGATAATTCAGTGGACATCTATGGCGTGGTGCAGAGGTACAAGAAAGTAGGCGAGTGCATCGGCTCCAACAGCTTCATCACACACATGGACTGGTCAACGGACAGCAAGTACTTGCAGACCAATGATGGCAGTGGCAGGAGGCTCTTCTACAGGATGCCAAGTTAGTCCACGTTCACACGTTACATTTATTTGAATCATGTTCTCTGTGAAATGCTGGCAATCAAAAAGACAAAATATGTTGCTTTGATATGATTCTGTCACAGAGCTTCTTTGTGAGATAAAATGTCTCTGTCTTCTGTTGAGGTGGGAAGGAGGTGACCAACAGGGAGGAGCTGAAGCTGGTACAGTGGGCTTCATGGACGTGTGTGTTGGGCCTTGAGGTCAATGGAATATGGCCCAAATACTCAGATATCAATGACATTAACTCCGTGGATGCCAACTTTAACAATCAAGTCCTAGTAACAGCTGACGACTATGGATTAGTTAAACTTTTACGATATCCATGTATAAAAAAAGGTAAAGAAGACCTAAGTATTGACAGGGATAGTTTGGATATTTGGAAGTGGGGTTGTATAAGATACTTTTCCATAGTCAGTGTATTAGCTACATTACATTCCACCTTAAAAGTCGCTGGCAGTTGGCCCAGTGAATTATGTTATTTTTTCTCCGACTGCAGCTGCTGCAAGAGGCAGCAAAACATCCTTTCATTTTATAGTTAGAGTACTAATAAAACTCTCCACAGTATGAACAGTGGTTACATGAGCTCCAAAACCAGACACATTCAGCCCTGAGCAGAGTGACTGTCTGCTATTGACCAATCAACAGACTGCCGTCTTCACAGCTCCACCTTTTAGTACCAGATCTGTGTGCTAGGTACCCCAACAGAGGGGGGACCACCTAACTACCAAACTGAACTAAACTGTACCGTACTGTGCTGCTCAGTGGAAAGGGGGCTTTAGTTTGTTTGTGTTATTGTGTAAATTTGCTGTTTCAAAGGGTTAGTTTGGACACACAATAAAACCAGCAAACTAAATGATTGAGGCAGCAATAGACCAGCAGCTCCCGTGTTCTTTAAGGTAAAATTCCTGTTTTTGTCTGGAGTCTGGTGACTTTGAAGAGAGCGGTATAACGGGGCTGTCTGACAGCAAGGTAAAGAGGTGAAAATATTCTAAATATAAAGTACACTTAAGCTGATATTGATTTTTTTGGGTGGCTAAAATCCATTTTGGTGCTGCTTCTGTTCAAAGCAGTATATTGCTTAGCTTCCTTGGCGTTACTCCTGTCTGCTTCTCCAAACTGGGGATGTGCCGACTGACATCTACTGTAGGTAATACACTATGTATGGATAAGTATACCTCATACAGTACATCACCATTTCAAAAAATCCAAACTATCTTTTAATTTATAAGGAGAATTAAGTTACAGAAATTCTGATTTATTATCTACCATGTTACTGATATGTTTCCTCTTGATTTTAGGTGCAAAATTTAAGAAGTATTTAGGTCATTCAGCCCACATAACCAATGCCAGATGGTCACATGACTACCAGTGGGTCATAACTATTGGTGGTGCCGATCACTCAGTGTTCCAGTGGAAGTTTGTTCCTGAAAGAAAGTCTAAAGAAGCTGTGCATATAGCGCCGCAAGGTAAGATGATGCCCCGTCACTATTCAACCGCAATGTGGGAATATGTTTTGCCAAAAAAAAGAGGATTTACATTTTAGCTTCCTATCAATCCAATTAGGAATATTATAGTGTCACTTTTTAATGTAGCTTTGTGTAGGGACCAGGGACTTGCATTATTGGTATTACTTATTTCACAAAATCAGTGGCTCCTGCCAACAAGACATTATCTGATTAAGCTGAGTAATGGAAACTTTAAAGTGTCTACCCAGTCTCCCACTTAAATATTGCAGTGTGCAGCAAAATTTCTTTAAAGGACTTGTTTTTGGGGGGAAATACACCTGGGACATGTTCAGTCTCAAAACATGGTGCAATGTTTGCTATGGTTTCTGCACTGAAAGGCGTGTTTTCTCAAAACGGTGTGAAACATTGTGCAGCGTTGTGCAACAGCTTTGAGGTATGTTTTCTCTTGTTTGGTGGGTGTTTCGGAGGTGTTACCCAATCTGCAGCGACATGTATATAAACCAAATTCTAGGTTATCTTTACTTATCGTACTTGCTTTTTCAATTTGTAATTCAGACTTGCTTTGGCAATGTAGACATAGGTTTCCCGAGCCAATAAAGGCCCTTTGAATTTAATTTAATTAAACCCCACTGTACTAAAAGGCATTGTCCTTGCATAACCCAACAGAGTGTTCAAGGCACCACCGTTTTCATGTGAGTTTTATCTCAGTTGGTGCAAGCTCCCATGATCTCAATCATTTGGTGTAAGCTGTATTAATTTCATCTTTCTCTCAAACATGTTAATTATTATAGTCTGCTCTCTCCAGTGCCGAACAGAAAGCAGCAAACCAGATAGACAGTAAACAAGGAGGGAAGACTCCAGGGAGGGGCAGGAACATGAACAAGTCTTGTTTCTCTTGTACTGTGGAAAAGGAGGAGAAACTGGTGGAGTTGTAGAGTGAACAAGGGTTGGTGTTAATTCTGCGTGTATTTGATCAACCAACCAGCATTTATTTTAATGAGAAAAAATTATTTTTGAGATGGCTTGCCTCTTATTCTCACTTTCTCCTCCCACAAAAATATTGCAGCTAACCAACAAAGGCCGGTAGCAAGTTGAGGCGACAAAATTTAATGTAATTGAATTTATTGTAATGTAATTTATCTTTATGGATTATACTGATTCCGAATTAACAAGTATAAATGTTGACATGACGCCTTTTATCTTTAGTTTTTAAAGTGATGTCATTTTGCGGACATTGAGGGAACTGTTAATATGTCATATTTCTTAAAGAGACTTGGTGTAATATTTTTCATCAGGAGCAGAATGGGAAATACAATTCAACAATACAACTCAAAAACAATCTAGTTGTAGTCTGGCAAATAGTGATCCTGCAATATCCCTGGTCTTTGCAAAATTTTATAGTGTGTGTCTACAAGATCACATTGTCTTTAGATGTGAGAGGGTGTCAGATTTTAGTCTTTTAAAAGTCTTCTAGTGTATAGTATGGCATTATCTGTTTCTTCTTGCTTGCAGTCACTAAGCTTAGCTCGGCTAATCATCTCATAGCTCATGCGCTATACTCAAATGAATAGTCCAACATATTGGGAGTTAAATGAGAAATTCATGCATCTCTCGTGTTTGTCTGTAAAATTTGAAGCTACCATGAAGCTATCAAACTGGTTATCCTAGCTTAGCACAAAGACTGGACATAAGGGGAAACAGTTAACTTAGCCTGGTTCTGTCCGATGGTGACAAAATTTGCCTACCAGGCCCTGTGAAGTTCACTTTTGTGTGTTATCATATCTTCTTCAGTTCAGTCTGCCACATAACCTCCCATAAATTAGCAAATTTCCATTTTTACACTTCAGTTTTTGTGCAAATTAAACTAATGAAACATAGTGTGTTAATTAGTGAGCTTTAGTTGGTGGATTTTTGCCCCCATTGGACAGAGCCAGGCTGACTCCTCCACCTCTGGTTTATATATTTAACTCACAGACTTTAGAGTGTTCTTGTATAACTCTATGCAAGAAAGCGGAAAAACTGATTTTCCAAAACGTCAAACTGTTCCTTTGAAGCACAGACATGAACATGGTAGTGATCTTGTCATCTACCTCTCAGCCTTAAATGTCTAGTATCCATCTGAGAGTGAGATTATTGCTACGGTAATGAATGTGAACCCTTTTAAAGTAATATGTCACAGTACATTTCCTTGTTACACATTAGGGGTTGTATGACTGTAACTGCTGTTACATAATGTGCACCCCTACCGCTCCTACCCGCCTCCTGAACTTGATGTGCTAAACCACCAGAGAGCAATGTACTAGATTGTTCCCTTCCTGTCCTTTTTGCTCATGAACTACCATTTCCATAAAGCCAAGGAACAGCCATCACATTAATTAAGACAAATCCAATAAAAGTGAACGAAGCTTGGAAAGTATAATTGCATTGTCATTCCCAAGTCATATTTTTTCCAGAGACAGAGCGCAGCTGTGCTTTCTGAAATTAAAGCACATACTAACCGCCTTTCCTTTTAATTTTCCTAATGGATCTTGTGAGTAGCCGCCCTTAGCTGCCAGTTCTGCTTATTGCCTTGTCTTGGCACGGCTTTACCATGCTGCATCAGCATTTTCGTACATTTGTCTTGAGCGATGTCACTGTGAAGCATGACTGCCTGATAAATAGAAGATGTCACAATATTATTACATGAATGACCCTCACTTCTTCTCAAACAGGGTGCAGTGTTTTTATACTGTGTGTGCAGTGGGATATTTGTCTGATTTAGAGGCAGATGAGGATTTTGCTGGCGAGGTGTGATGCAACCTTGTTTCTGCCCGCAGAGACCTTGGCAGACTCTAACAGTGAAGAGTCGGACTCTGATCAGTCAGATGTACCCGAGATGGACTCAGAAATCGAACAGGAGACGCAGCTCACATATCGACGACAGGTTTGTGATTATATCAAAGATATGTTGATCATGTCTCCTTGTAAATCACATCAGCAGAGAAGGCTTACACTTTTCTACATGTGTCCAGGTTTATAAAGAAGATCTACCTCAGCTCAAAGAGCAGTACAAAGAGAAGCATCGAGCAACAGCCATGAAGAAGAGAGAGCGAGCACCGGGGAGCGGGGTGAAGCTGCACTTCATTCATGGGTAGGTTTACTCTGTGACCAAGACATGGCTAAAACCAGAGTTTATCGAGACCGAGACTAGACCATAACTTTAAAGGATAGAGACCAAGTCAAGATTAAGATGTGACCAGTGTGAGTTTCACACTGCATGACACACTCATGATAAAATGTGGAACATGCAAACCCCTAGTCTGTAGTTAACAGTAAGAAAAATTCAATTAGAAATGAGTCACATTATTGGTTACCTTTGAAGCATGAAGTTTTACATCCAGTCACAGTAATGATGTTAAATAAATCAGATTGCACAGACAAAAAAACTGATATCTCCGCCTTTGTAGTCCTGATGGTCTTGAAATAAGTCCTCTTTGTCTGAGATCTAGTCCACATGGACAATAGTAGCTATTTTTATGCATTTTGGCCACACTCAAACTGCATTTTAGGTCACTAAAATGAACCTTTTGTAGTTTTGGGCTTTTAACATCAGAGTGTGTGCTCTTATCTCCTTTAAGAGGTGTCACAAATGGGGCATAATTTCGTATAATGGTGGTTGAGGCCAGTATAGTGCAGGTTTTCATCTTGCTAACAGGACTTTTTACATGTTTACTTTACACATAAATGTACAGTTACTCTTTCACTATACTGAGGAACAGAGGTGTCAGAATGTGTTACAGAGGTCACTGCTCCAGATACCTTTCCGATAATAGACCTTTTCACTGGAATTGCATTGGTAGGAAACTGCTTTGATTCATGTTTGTTTCCTGTCACATACACTGCAAAACATTTGAACAGGGAATACAACGGGACAGATTCAGAAAGTGTCGTCAAGTTTGAAAAGGTCTGTAGCTTTTTTAGGCTGCTGAAACTCTACAAATGCCAGTAATGTCAGATAAATTTCAAGTAGGAAAGCTTTTCATCTCACTTTGTTATTAAGCCCTCTCTTTTTGTTGTTTGCAGCTACAGGGGTTATGATTGCAGGAGCAACCTGTTCTACACTCAGACCGGGGAGATCGTCTACCATGTAGCTGCGATTGGGGTTGTGTACAACAGACAACAGAATACCCAACGTTTCTACATGGGCCACGATGATGACATCCTCTGTCTGGCTATCCACCCTCTGAAGGACTTTGTAGCAACAGGCCAGGTAGCTCTCAACACTTCTCATGGAAAATATTCAACTTTTTTAAATGTATGCTTTAGTTTATGGCAAAATGTTCTCATTTAAATGGGTTTAATTGAGCTGATTGTGAGCATGCTTTGGATGTTTTTGTCTCTCCAGGTTGGCAGAGATTCCCCCATCCACATATGGGACACAGAAACGTTAAAACCCATGTCTGTGTTGAAAGGTTTCCACCAGCTCGGAGTGTGCGCTCTGGACTTTTCTGGTAACTCGCTGCTGTTTCCTCAGACTGCTTTTAGTTCTCCTCCTATCCAGACAGTTTCAACATAACATACTTTTTAGTTTCACAAAATCTTCCAGACTGCTTTCACAGGGGAACAAAAACCTTCTTTCACACATAAAAGAAACAGGAAAATTCACAAGACAATCACTGTACAAGCAACGCCACAGAAAACAAACAAAAACGTATGTCTGCTGTCTTTTAGTCTCGGCAGTCTGGCGGCATCAAGGTAGAGCTGTTCATCTCACTTCCCTTAATTGGCCCCAGACAGAAGCAGTGAGGTGATCTGTATGTCAGTGTCAGTGACTCACCTGCCGTAGATCAAACCCGCCAAGCTGCTTTCATGTTGCTAACAAGGGCCAAACTTCACTGAACCAAGGCAGGAAGTGGCTCTGTCTGTGCTGCACTGAACGGTTTTGGTTTTCACTCCACAGCGGACGGCAAGCGGCTGGCCTCGGTGGGCCTGGACGACAATCACACCATTGTGCTGTGGGACTGGAGGAAAGGGGAGAAGCTCTCAGCCATGCGGTAAGTACAGTTATATGAGGGTGTTTACATAGCCTCTCAGCACGCAGCATTTGCTGTCCCCACATTCAAAACGCTTCGACAAACCTTCCTGTTAATTCCAAAGATTGTCTGAGCGCTTCTTGTTTAAATATGGACATTTATGGATGAGGTTTAAATTGAAGCCACTTTGCTGTGCAGAGCTGAGAGCATGACTGATGGAGGAGAGGAGAGGAGGGGAATTACCTTTTTAGATTACGAGGCGGCTCCACTGCAACACTTAACCCCGACAGAGTGTGAATAGTTGGAGTAGGATGTTGCTCCAGGGCCCCATCTGCAGATCCATAATTAAAGAGAGTTACTTTTAATCTTCCATGAGCTTTATCCTGGAGATATTGAACGCTTCATATATCAGATCTTCTTTTGACAAGGAAATGTATAAAGAAAAAAATGTGTTTTTACAGATGTACACTGTTTCTAAAGTACAGATCAATGCATTAAAAGCAAATGGGTTGCAAAACAATCAAGTAATAAAAAGGATAAATGGAAAGAGTTAGTCCCGATGGCTGAAACAAATTGGATCATGAAGACTAGATATGAAACTCCACATCTTAAAAGCACATAAAAGATAAACGAAGACTTGCTTTGTTGAAGGTGATGTAACCCTGAGCTAAAGAGACACTGGAGACACTGATTACGTTTACATGCACAAATAATTTTCACGAAAAAGTAAATATCCCTACTGAGCTGTTTACATGGCTAATGAAAATGCATATTCCATTAAGTTTCCCATTTACATGCAGCCATGCATGCTCCAATTAACATGCCCTAACATGTCGTTTATCATGCAGCTGTGGCTTGTGTCAGGATTTTTTCAGCAGTGGCGGACTTGTTCGAATGTGCGAACACAGCCTACGTCTTTCATTCTTTCAACTACCTTCTTGAAGAGGTTAGCATTGGGATATTTAGTATATATAAAAACTTCAGTCAGTCAGTGTGTTTCTCCTTCTAATCAGAATTGTCAGCTTTTCTTGTGGGCATGCATCTATACCCAAGCCTGGCAAACTGTTGGCTAGTTGGTTTGTCTACAATGTATCCATGACAACGCACAGAGCTGAGGAACAGGCAAGATGCTATGTGTCACAAACTTAACCCCAATTGAGACGAATATTCTGAATGTGCTGTATTCACGTCCAAAGAATGCTGTTAAAACCCAAATAATACTGACATGTTATGCATGTCTTAATCGGAAAATGCTTCACTCAGAATGAGGCCTAATTCGCAATATCCAAGTGGAATATGTTGTGTACATGACCCCTATCAAATTCAGAATATTGTCATATTCAAAATAATAGTGGAATATTAGTGTGCATGTAAACGTACCCACTGATGCAAATGATTGCTGCGTACATAGGATGTAAATATGACCAGATGTGGCGCACACACACCAGGCTTGTACATTTAATCCAAGCTGATTGCCTTACCAGACCTGCGTTACGAATTGCTACAAAGCAGGAGTTAATTTGCTCAGGACATTTTCAATTTCATGGTGGATAAAATTATATAACCTGGAAACCAACAGGAACCAGAAGTATCTAACTGGAAAACATCCGCATCCCAAAATATCTTTGCTTTTGCTTTGTTGCTTGTCCTACTTGATGTTCATATTTAGTATCTACTCCATTGAAATTCCCCCTGGCTAGTTAGGAGCAGTGCATTGCGGGTTGCTCTCCTGCGAGTTGTGTGCCAGGCTCCCACTGCAGCTCAGGGACAGCTTGGAGCTGCACTAATCTCCTTTGCAGACCCTGGTGGGCAGTGCAGTGAGGCAGGCAGAGGGAAATGGGGCCTGACAGAGCCTAGCTTGTGCACCGCCACTGTCTAGTCTTCAGCTGGGAGAGGGGGAGTGGGTGTCAGAGGGAGAGGAGCGCAAAGGGCAACGATTAGAGAACTTAAAGTGTCAGATACAGTCCATCGCATTACACAGGACCAGTGACTGAGCCTCAATGTTTATAGGGTGCAGTGCAATCAGAGTGCACAGCAAAGACACAGTTACAATAACTTTATCTTTCACTAGTGTGTTTGAAATGCTTATTAGGGAGTGTAGACTATATGAAATAATAAATGCAACTGCAATAATGTCACTCATTGGTTTGTGGACTCCTGCTTTGAGGCCTTTTTTAAGTCAAAAGTTACTATATTTGCACAAGAGAGTCAAGCTGTTAAGAAGGGAGGGGTGGATCTGCCTGAGAAGTCAAGCACACTATCCCCAGACAGCAAGTCTCTCAAAATGGCCACACCCTTAAGCATATTTAACTTTAAGCCTTAATAAAATGTAAATTGGTTATAAAAAAATTCAACCCCATACAGTTGTCATGAAGGGGGAAATTAGCTATCGAGACCAAAACCATTTCACACTGTAAACATGTTTAATTCTGCTGTAGAGTTGGCCATTTTAACATGGGCATGTATGGGGACTGACATGCTTCTGGAGCCAGCTTGAAGTGGCTATGAGAGAGACTTCAGTTTTTAAAACTTTTGCGTTGGCTTCATTTTTTAGCCCCAGAGGTTGCTGCTTGTTAGGGAGTCATCCCTGAAAATGTAACCTAAAATGGTGAGGTCACATTTCAGATCAAGGCAGTCCCTTGTCTCTGATTCTGTTTGTGATAATCATGGACAGGATCTCAAGGTGGAGTTAGGGAGAGGAATGGGTTCGGTTTGATGACCTCAGAATTGCATCTCAGCTTTTTGCAGATGATGTGGTTCTGTTGGCTTCATTGCACTGTGACCTCTAGCATGCACTGTGACCGGTTTGCAGCCGAGTGTGAAGCACTCGGGATGAGAGTCAGCACCCCCTCTGGGTTGGGAGAGAGTTTCTGCCCCAAGTGAGGGAGTTCAAGTATGCCAGGGTCTTGTTCGTGAGTGCAGGTAGAGTGGAGCATGAGATGAAATGGCAGTTTGGCATGGCATCTGCAGTGATGCCGGCACTGTGCACGACCGTTGTGGTGAAGAGGGAGCTAAGCCAGTAGGCAAAGTTTTGGATTTACTGGTCCATCATCGTCCCAACCCTCACCTATTGGCATGAGCTCTGGGTAGTGACTGAAAGAATAGGGTCCCGGATACAAGCAGCTGAAGAGAGTTTCCTCCGTGGGGTGGCTGGGCTCGGCCTTAGAGATAGGGTAAGGAGCTCGGACATCCGGAGTAAGCTTGTAGTAGAGCTGCTGCCCCTTCATGTCGAAAGGGGTCAGTTGAGGTGTTTTGGGCAACCGATCAGGATGCCTGCTGGGCACCCCGCATTGGAGGTGTTCCAGGCATGTCCCACTGGTAGGAGGCCCCAGGGCAGACCCAGAACACACTAGAGGGATTGCATATCTCATCTGGCCTGGAAACGCCTCAGGGTCTTCCAGGAGGAGCTGGAAAGCATTGTTGGGGAGAGGGGCATCTGGAATACTTTGCTCAGCCTGCTGCTCCCCACATTTTATTTCAATACCACAGTCCCTCTTATGCTGAGAGCACTTCTTTTTTTTAAAAACTGTTATTACCTCCACCAAAGAGGTTAGGTTTTCAGTTTGGTTTGTTTGTCTGTTTGTCGACAGGATTACAGATAAACTACTGGCCTGATTTCAATGAAACTTGAGGGGGCATGGGCCAAGGAAGAACCCATTAAATTTCTGAGTGGATATAAATCATGGAGTGTATACACAAATCATTTTTCAAGTGTATTAATATTACGAGATAAGGCATTTGACCTCAGTCTGCAGTCTAGTTTCATAGTGTTTTTTGGATACAATACAGAAAACACAGGAGCTCTCTCAACATAGCTCTCTCATAGTGAGACTATATAAATATGACACTTTAATAGACAGTATATATAATGCAATACAATTACACACAACACAAGAAGAAAATTCTAAAGGGAATTTAAAAAAAAAAAAAGTCAATCCTATGAATTCAGGATGTAGGAGGTAGAGCAGGTTCTCCATTAAGTAGAAGACTGGCAGTTCACTCCCTGGGTGCTCCAGTCCAAGTACCCTAGGACAAGATACTGAACCCCAAATTGCTCCTGTGTGAGTGCATGCAAATGTCTAAACTGAGTAGCAGGTGGCACCAGTGTATGATTGTGTGTATGAATGGGTAAATGTGTCTCTGCGGTGTTATAAGTGCTACGAGTGGATGGAAGACTATACAAGTGCAAGTCCATTTGCCATCTGTGGTATGGAGTTATTGCGAAACATTTTGATGCTCCAAACTATGCGACTCAGTTTGGTTGAAAACACACAGAAGCAGAGAGTGAGGCATATTTCTGCATTTCTGTGTCATGATTAAAAAGCCTTAGTGCACTCAGCCCTTGAATCTTACTTATAGATTTACTCTTTTTATATTTCAAGTTCAAGTTTAATGTATTATTCCAACTATAAGAAATAATAATGAATTGAATGTTGGTTCTCTCAAGACCAAGTTGTGTGAATAGATAATAGAAAAAATCATCTTAAGTGTGTGACTGCATCAAAAAAAATGTACAAATTAAATGTTTTTCCTCCATGCATATTTGGTTATGTAAAAATTGTTTTTCAGGGGAAGCAAGGACAAGATATTCGTTGTCAAAATAAATCCCTACCTACCTGACAAGCTCATCACAGCTGGTGTGAAGCATATGAAGTTTTGGCATAAGGCTGGTAAGACCCTTGGGGTTTTTTTGTTGACTTGCAGAGACTCTAACAAGCAGAACTCTGGCTGAGCTGTGACACATCTTACTGTGAGCGGACTTTCTGTTTCTCTTTCAGGTGGTGGTCTAATTGGGCGCAAGGGGAACATGGGGAAGACGGAGACTATGATGTGTGCCGTGTACGGGTGGTCGGAGGAGATGGTGTTTTCAGGCACATGTACGGGGGACATTTGCATCTGGAGGGACATGTTCCTGATGAAGACTGTCAAGGCGCATGATGGCCCTGTTTTCAGTGTGCACGCTCTAGAAAAGGTACCACAAGGGGAAAAAAGGCTTTTACACTCACCAGGTTTTTTAATGTTTTAAAATATCTGAATCCTAAATAATGAAATGATGTTCATCACATTAAACTGCAAGGTTATGTAAAGACCTATCTTTGTGAGCTTTTTAAAAACATTATTCCAGGTTACAGGCCTTTTAAATCATGCTGACTTTATATTACTGTTTTTGTCATGATTCCATTGTATCAGAATAAATTCATGAAGCCATCGGCCAGATGGGGGCGCTATAATTAAAGATCAACTTTGAAAAGTTATATCTCCGATGCTGTTAGTCCGATTGACACGAAACTTGGTGCAAAGATCCATCTTAACTCACTCTAAAAAAGAAAAAGCCTCAAGAACTATTTAAGTCTGCCTGACTGGATATTTTGCAAAATCTTTGACATCTCTAAACTAGAGGCCTGTTTTATGTCAGATTTTTTGTGGATCAGTATAAACTGTAAAAAGGATGTGGCTCAGCACATAAATAGACCAAACTCCATAACCACTGGGCCAATCATCACAAAACTTGCAGGATATGTGCAAATAAGTATTTGAAACATACCCTGAAAGTTTCATTCAAATCAACAGCAAGATGGTGGTATAACTGAAATTAGACTATAAATCAGAAAATGTCCAGTCCATGGATCTACAAAGAGACCTGGATACAGCGTTAGAGGTGGGGCTCCATTGACTCCTTGGAGATTTGTGGCATGTGAAGCCAAAGTGGTTCAACTGCCATGTATATAATTGCCCAGATGATCCGGGGATTATCGGCACTGCTTCTACCCACAGAGGAAGCATACTAGAGACTTCCCTCCCCTGAGCCGGCTACTTTCGATATAGCACTCCATTAACTTGAATGGGGATAAAATCATTTACTTTTCAGATCTTCTAGACTCTCCAAATGTTATCAGACTGAATGGATTGAATCCCGATAGGGAAATGAGTCATTTTGCAGGGGGTGTGAAATCCAAAAAATGTATCCACTGATTTACAGACATCTCTGTCACATTGTAAGTCTATGGGAGAAAATAATTTTTGGGCCGCAGGACATCATGTGACGGTGTAATTACACAGTTTTGCCACTACAAAAATTGCCTTCAGAGCCTGCCGCACCTGCCCGGTCCAATAACAACAAAACTCAGAGGATATTTTTAATAACAATGCCAGGCATAGATGTGGTCATAAATGAATGAGCATCTGTCCAATTGTTATAACACCTGTTATCTTTAATGCATTTGTCATAAACCGTCAAAGATCTTAAAGCCTTCATAGCTTTTACCATTAACAGTCCATGTTGGCTTAAACCCTGGAATCACTGCTTACAGCTGTATTTCTCTGACTGTATCCCTTTTTGACTAACCATCTCTTTTTATAGTGGGCTGTATGTAATATTGAATTATTGTATGCAGTATTGTATGTAATATTGATAGATGTCCAACTAGCAGGATATTGTTGTAGCTTTAAATATGCAAAAATATTATCATCCTTGTAGGGATTTGTGACTGGAGGAAAGGATGGTATAGTTGCTCTGTGGGACGACACCTTTGAGAGATGCCTCAAGACTTACGCCATCAAGCGAGCAGTCCTAGCTCCAGGCTCTAAAGGTGAAAATGTCATCCTGTTCTCAGCTGTCTTCCAATGTCCTTGGATCCGTCTTTCTAGTCCCAGCGATGTAAAACAACCATCCAATGCAAATCCATTTAAAACATTCAGTGCTTTTAGCTGAGATGGATATTGCCTCCTGGTTGAAGCAAAGGTCTCTGACTTCCTACTGTAATTCATCGGCTCTACAGGGTTGCTCTTGGAGGACAACCCCTCCATACGTGCCATATCTCTGGGCCATGGCCACATCCTGGTGGGAACCAAGAATGGAGAGATCTTGGAGGTGGACAAGAGTGGCCCCATCACTCTGCTGGTCCAGGTAAATTACTGATAAAAATAACCCCCAAACCTGTCACAGCTCTTAATGATATACATCACATCAGATCCCCCCTGAGCTTTACAATCTCAGACAGCTAGGTTATTCATGAGGAAGCTACCTGTAGTTTTCTGCAGTATGATGGCTGGGAGTCTGTGAGATGATTTGTTTTGTAAAGTAAAGTAAAGTTAGTGAAGATTTGAAGGGTCGAAGATAAACTTTAGTGTCCTTTTTATTGCATTGTGATGAAGTGGCAGGGCCGTTGTGAAACTTTTGCCTTGGTGGTGTGTTCAGTGGTACTCTAACTAAGGATTACCAACAACAAGGTGACAAAATAATGATTCCTTTATGGCTGCAAGAGTTTAAACTTAAGAAATATATGTTATGCTTTGTTAAAAGGTCATCAGGTAACAGCTTTACCCTTCAGTGTGATTATACCACTACTAATGTCTTTTTTACACAGCGACTCAGAATCACTAAGGCGGTGGCTGTAAAGGGCGATGAATTATTGCTGCTTAATGGGAGATTGTTAATTTAGTTAAGTGGTCCTGCAGCGTCTCCCAGGCTCCCCTGATTGTCGGCAGACAGAGCCAATGCTATTGATTGCCCTTTTCAAATTCTTTCTGATGGATGAGATCAGCTTACAAGAGAACCAAAGGTTGTCCTCAGTCAGATGTTGTTTAGATAACAGGCTAGTTAAGTATCCTGTGGAATATCAAGGATGATTATAATATGGGTTGTACATGTGGTTAATCTGATTAAGATCACTGCTGATGTCAGAGAGTAAAGATTAGGCAGATTGTTGCTGTTCATACATGACCAAAGTTTTTCTGACTTGGAAATCTGTCCAGCTGCAAATTAGAAAGTATTGGGAACTTTATTCCATGATGACCCCTTATTGAGGTATTTGGACATATTTACACATTTAAAAAACAAAAGAAAAATATAGTAAGTGGACAGAGACACTTGTTGCTGAGTAACTACTGTAGAATTGAGGACAAATACAGTACAATGATTAGAAGAATGTAATGTAATTATATATCATTGCCATAATATATCATAAGTAAATAAATAAGTAAGGAATCATGTACAGTGAGCAGGTCATTATTGCAAAATGAACCTAGACAAGGTGATGCAGGGCAGAAGGATCTTGAATAACCCTCATCATAATGACCCGCTCGCTATACGTTTTCCCGCTAATGACATGGTTGCTTACTAGGGAACTCAAAAATTATGCAAAATATTGATTCAGAAATGATTTAATTGCTGCTGCTAAGACACTATGATCAGAAATGCGTCCATAACAGCAGTCAATTATTCATAGCAGTGGTCTACTCTTTGGGAATAACAGACCATAGAATGCTGTCACTGACCAATTAGAATCGAGTAGCTGTGTATTAAACACATTACCAAATGAGCAAACAAGCACACTCTGGTAAATATTCAGTAGTTACTTAAAAGTACCCATTATTATTTTTGCAAACCTAGCATAATTGGTGAACGTGTATATTTTAAGTATTGTTTAAAATTGAAGTAGACTTTTTTGTTGTTGCTTTAATAAACTCATCATTATGAAGTAAATGTGTTTTGCACAATCTCCTGGTTGTAGCATAATGGCGTTAAGATTGGTTCCATATAAGCCTCACTTTCCCAGTGCAATTCTGTCTGCCACCGGTTACGATCTCCCGGGAAAATGAGGGCTCAATTTACGGCACAAAGAAAGTGTGTCAACCATTCCACGACCAAAACAGGTAGAGGATAGCGCCTCTGTTTTCCACAGTAGCTATTGGTACTATTCCCATTCACCAGAGACAAATATTGCAAGTTCTTTGCAGTTACTATCCTCAGTAGCATAAATTGCAGACAGTAAAACAACCGTAGTAACTGTAGAAAACAAACTACAGTGTCTCCTGTGTTGTTAGTAGTTGCTAGGCTCTGAGGAGGATGGAGAGTGATCCAATTGTCTTTAGCGGGGGGGCGGGGGGCGGGGGTCCTTTTTAGGCCCCTTTTTTACTTTCTTACCTAAGAGTGAGTCAGCTATCAACAAATTTAGTAATTACGATTGTATGTGTGTGCAGGGTCACATGGAAGGTGAAGTGTGGGGCCTGGCTACTCATCCTCATCTACCCCTCTGTGCCACCGTCAGCGATGACAAAACCCTGCGCATATGGGACCTCTCACCCAGCCATTGCATGCTGGCTGTGCGCAAGCTCAGAAAAGGTGAGTCACTGCTGAAACACTAAGGGATGAGTGTATTTTCTGACAGGAAGTGCACCAGCCCCAGGGCATTAACAAACACATTGTCCTCCACAGGCGGCCGATGCTGCTGCTTCTCCCCTGACGGCAAAGCTTTGGCGGTGGGCCTGAATGACGGTAGCTTCCTCATTGTGAACGCAGACACCCTGGAGGACCTGGTGTCCTTCCACCACCGCAAGGACATCATCTCCGATATCAGATTCTCTCCAGGTCTGCCGCTCACCTCCGCATTTCTTCACCCTGACTAAACTTGCCCGAAAATCTGTCTGAGAAGTAAACAGGCCTCTAAAATCTGTGTGCCCTTCAAAGCATCTTAGTGTCTGTAGGATGCTGTGCAAAAGGTATACATATTTCCCTCCCGCTGTGAGTGGGGGGGGTATTGCTGCAGGCCTGACCCAAATTAATGGCTTTCTGTAATAAGGCCAGACAGAGAGGCTGCAAAAGAGGAATGAGAAACAGTGGGGGCGGACAACGTGAGTGCAAGAAACTTAACTCTCTTTCGCCTAGACACTTAAAATAAGTCCACAATGTAAGGGGTCCTGCTCCTCCACCCAACACTCTGAGAGCCTACATCTCAGAGTAGAAGTCATTGTATAGAGCTGTTGGAGTCATCCCTATATTCCCAGAGTCCTATGTTCCCCAGGGCTGTCTAGCCTTGTGTTGAGTTTTAAGCATGTGTCATGATAGAAACAAACACTAAGAAATTGGTAAGGGCTATCTTCACAGTTCAAATAGCAAAAAAAGAAAGGTATGTGGCTGTTTCAGGTGTAGTTTAAACAGTAAAAATCCATTCAGCCACTGTGGAGATATCTATGTCTAAATTTAAGAATACTGTCTTGCCCACAAGTCTGAGGGTGTGGGTTTAAAAGAGTACACTCTTAAAACTAAAAGTAGAACCATATAGGGTTCTTTGGCTTGTCCCCATAGGAGAATCCTTTTTCATTCCTTTAGGTCTCATTTCTTTTTGGTGCAGGAGATGTAAAGTCTACCAGGACGCTTAGTGGCAGAGTGGACAGTATCTCCGCTTATTAACCAGTCAACACAGTGTCTGTTTAATACAGATACACAATTAACTCATATGGCATGAAATGATGGTAAAGATATCAGCTATGGCAGAACACAGGTAAAAGAACCGATAAGAAGTATTCCAGATAAATGCACATTAAAGAATATCATATAGAACATGGTTATATATTGAATATTTGAGGTCGCGGATCTTTTAATGTGCCCATGCTTTCATCAATCCTTGAAGAACTCTTTCTTCCAAATTAGGGTTTGTCAGGAGCAAATGGTTCTGGGTCACCCATCATAAGGCTATAAGTTATAGGTGGGTGCTTTCAACATATTGACCCAGGGAAAGATACAGTGAACATTTGACCTAGGGCTAAAAATATTGTTGAGAGACATAAAACCTTTGAAAGGTCTCCTTAATGTGTCATATTAAGAGGGTATTGCGCTTGGGAACATAGGACTCTGGGAAAATAGATGAGCTCTTGAACAGTGTAATGCTGAACAGGAAATGGGTTTCAGTATGGTTAAAGTAGCTGTACTTAGGAATCCATTAAAAAAAGATGGAAAAGGCTTCCCAAGCAGGTTAGTAATAACTCACAAAAAAGAAAGTGTACTGTTGAAGGCAGAAAAGTGAGAACAGGGTCTCTGCAGATCTTGAAGAAGTGCAAATTAAACAAAAATTGGCAATTTAGAGGTTGTGGCATGGCTGAAATTGGTACAAGGCAACTCATACAAGCCTCAGTGTATGTGCAAAACATTTTTTAAACTCGGCACAGTAGGAATCAAGGCAGTGCAATCACACATGCAGGGTGAGAAACAAAAAATTGCCAAGAAAACTTGCCAACAAGTACCAGGTAGGGTAATTTCCCAGTTCTGTTCTACCTTTGACTCTGCCTAACCAAAATATTGAACAAACTGAATGTCTGACTTGATAAAGCCACTACATGAAAAGTTAAGGGATTACCAAAGTTAATGCAGTCGACCCCAAGTCGGACATTAATGTCTGTGCAAAGTTTTATGTCAGTTCACGCAATGGTTGTTGAGATATGTCTGTCCAAACCAAAGTGATGGACCAACTGTCTGACTCCTCCCTCTTGTGTTTGCTCAGGTGCTGGGAAGTACCTTGCAGTGGCATCAGGAGACACGTTTGTGGATATTTACAATGTAATGAGCAGCAAACGGGTTGGGGTGTGCAAAGGATGCCTCAACTACATTACCCACCTGGACTGGGACAAAAGAGGTAAATATGCCTTCTTAAACAAATACTACTATCTCAGTAAATCCCTGCAAACCACTTCTGAAGAACCACTTATGGATGTGAAATGTCTGTGTAAAAAATTGTTAAACACCACATCCCACTGGGCTCCTCCGTTCACAGGAAAACTACTCCAAGTCAACACAGGTGCTAAAGAGCAGTTTTTCTTCGAGGCTCCTCGAGGCAAGAGGCAGACCATCCCGGCCACAGAGGTGAGCAGGGAGAGACGGCACAGGAGCAGCGCCGGTAGTGGTTGTGCTGTTGGCCCACATTTTCCCTTCAGGATCAGAGGAGGCTCGAGGAAGGGCAGTGAAGCATTAGCACGGCCCACTTTTCACTAGTATCATTCTAATTCTGGCAGTGGAAGTGGGATAGTGTTGAGGGTCCCCTTAATACAGCGTGACATTCAGACACCTTGCACAGCACACAGCGGAGGGAGGCATTAAGAAAATAAGGGTCAGAGATGATAGATGCTGCTAGGTCACATCTCGCTGGAGCGATGTCTTTGCCTACCTTTGCTTGTTCACCTCACCTCGTCATGATGCATTGACTTTCCTCTTTCCCTGCCATGCATTTTACTCTTCTCTTGTACACTTGATCACAGGTTCATTATTGACAGGCTGACACAGCCTCTTGGCCTGTTTAGTTCTGCCATTCGTTCCTTATGATTGACCCTGACAGTGATCAAAAGACCCTGTAACAGTCCCTGGGACCTCTTTAAGGAATAGTTTGAGGTTCTCATCTGCAGATTGTTCAAAATGCTGCAGCCTGTCTTCTAATAAAGCCAAAGACAGAGCACATTGCTCCCATGTTGGCTCTCTATATGGGCTGCCTGTAGAGCCTCTTCATGGCGAAGCTCCTGAGTACATTTCTGAATTGTTATGTTCTCTTTTATTGCTCCTGTGTTTGTTACTGTCCTGCATGCTTGATAGTTAATGCTTGATAGTTAATGCTTTTATTGTTAAGTAACATTTAAAAAGGGCTATATAAATTCATCTTTATTTACTTACTCACTTGGCTTAGGTGGAGAAGATCGACTGGAGCACATGGACGTGTGTCCTGGGACCGTCTGTTGAGGGCATCTGGCCTTTGATCAACGAGGTCACCGAGGTGACTGCTGCCTGCCTTAGTAATGACAAGAAGGTGCTAGCAACAGGAGATGACTTGGGATACCTCAAGCTCTTCAGATACCCTGTCAAGGTATGACACTAGGGTGTCCCTAACTAAGATATTACATAGTCAAATCTGATTGGTCATCAGTCTATATTCCTATCTATCTATCTATCTATCTATCTATCTATCTATCTATCTATCTGTCTATCTGTTTATCTATCTGTCTATCTGTCTGTCTATCTATCTGTCTATCTGTCTGTCTATCTATCTATCTATCTATCTATCTGTCTATCTGTCTGTCTGTCTGTCTATCTACTTGCTTTTTGTGGTAGTAAGAGATGAGAGAGAGATGCAAGATGCAAACTGCTGTCTCTACATGCCTCCCCCTGCTAACTTTGATAGAGAGTTGTTCATAAATTCAAAATACATTTAGCACTCTGCTAGTGCTACATTATTAAATGAGTGCTTAAAATTGTTGATTTTGAAACAGTAGCTTTGTGTTGTTGTTATTTAAGCAATAAATCATGATTTATTGGGAGAAACTAAGCAGTTCTATATAAAATCAGACATCCGGCAGCACCCCCATACAGCCCCAGTGGAATGATATTTTGTTTCATAACCACATTTTCCCACGGCTGCGATGATTCAGCTGTGAGATTGGCAGTCGAATCAGCCTCCTTAGATCAAATCATCCAAAAGTCAATGATTTAGGGTCACCCCTATGAGACACAAAGCATAATTCTTCATATTATCTTGCTTGAACGCCTCTTGACTTAAGGCTGAGGTTTATGCAAATGTTATGTTAATTTTGTGTTAATGTCACAAGTGTTAAATAAATGTTGTCTCTCTCCCCCAGGGGAAGTATGCAAAGTTCAAACGCTATGTGGCCCACAGCACACATGTTACCAATGTGCGATGGACCCACGACGACAGCCTCTTGGTGACGGTCGGCGGGGGGGACACGTGCCTCATGATTTGGGCCCATGAGCCCGAGGGCCACCGGGAATTCAAACAGTGTGACAGCGAGGAGTCGGACATCGAGAGTGAGGATGATGGAGGTGAGAGATGGGCCTCCTTTGAGGTTTTTTATTCATAGAATATTTCTGTTGCTAAATCATTCCTGTCTTGTCACCAGGTTATGACAGTGATGTGACGAGGGAGAACGAGATCAACTACACCATCAAGGCCTTATCCACCAACATGCGTCCCATGACGGGTGTGAAGCCCCATTTGCAGCTGAAAGAGCCCTCTGTGGACGAAAGGTATTAGTCACTGAAGCTATGATGAAGCTTTGCAGGTGCTCGGAAGGACTTTTCTCAGAAACTACAGAATAACTGCTTGTCAGAGCACCAAATAACCTTCTGCATCAAGACGAAGCCAAACCTGCCCTCTTCAGTCAAAATATCTTTCCTTTCCGGCATTTAACTTCCTGCCCTGTCCCTGCCCTTTTGAAATAACTCAGCCTTTTCTGCTCTTCTTCTTTCCTTTAATGGCTGTTCATCTGTCATTATCCTGCTTCTTTAATACTACTTGAAGACAAGGGGTGGTCAGGTAAGCTCTCATTTTTCAACCCAGTTGCTAGAAAAGATGTTTGCATTGAACTTTTCTGCAAACCATGGATAAGTTATATTACATTATCTTGTAGCGGATGTGTTGAAACTTTCTCAACAGTGCTGTGGTGAAGGTGTGGTTAGGTTTAAGCACAAAATCATTCATTTCATTCATTCATTCATTTATTTGTTCTGCTCATGTCCATACGCAGCAAACAATGTCACAATCAAAACATTTTTATACACATTCCATGATTGAAAAGGAGCAGGGAGAAGAAAACAGTCTTATTTTACCTGCCCCTCTCTCAAAACACAAATAAATAAGAAATAGATGGTCTGTCAGTTACAATGTAACTCAATGTAAACTCCATCATCCTTTTTTCGATTTGCAAAAAACATAACCTTACTTTTATTCACATTTAAGGACACTTTTAAATCATCTCAAGAAATAAAAAAACAACACAAATTGTAATATATCTGATGTTTCACATATGTCGTTGATATACAAAATAAAAAGTTTAGGCCCCAAAACAGAGCCTTGTGGGACACATGTAAACTTCAGTAACTCAGATGCACCACAAGCAAACTGTACATACTGTCTGTTATCTAAATAAATTAGTAACCGGTTTAGAACTACTCCTCTCACCACATATGTGTATATTTTTGAAATTAAGATGGTATGATCTCTAGTATTGAATTTCTTCAGATTTCTAATTTCTTTAGATCAATAAATACCCCAGTTGTGTATTTCTTGCATTCTGTCGCTGTTGTAATTTCTTCCGTTATTTTCATTAATGCTAAGGCCGTACTGACTCTCACTCAACAAATCCATCTGGTTAGGAAAAAATCAGGTTTTGGCTTAAACTCCCATATTTGGTGGCACCAAAGCTGCTGGAAAAGCAGGGGCAGCTCAGTGAAATACACCCAGGTTTCATAGCTTAAACATCGCTGAGAAACTCTGCAATGTGTCGGTGAAAAACACCCAGGTTCAGTGCCACAGACAGACACTAGTGGAAATGCTTCAAAAGGTCACAAAAAGACAACTGGTGTTGTTTGTTAGTTTCAAACAGTGGTCTGCAGCTTGGCAGGCATCTCAACTCAAAAACACGACATAACCATAACGCATTTGTGGTTTGCAGAAATGTACAGTGCGAACATTCTCTTCTGGCAGCCGGGCTGTTTGTTCATGTATGTTGATACTAGACAAAAGATTAAGCAGCAGGCATCATTGAAATATGTGTAATTACAGAGAAAATGTAAACATTTATCTGACTAAATATGCCAGATCATTTTGAAGTATCTGTCACTTATTGCAGTTTTATATAAAATGCCTTGATGTCTGTGAAATGCATCTGTGAAGTTTCCTCAGTAGAAATCCACCAGTTTTAGTGATTCACTTTGAGTGTTTGACGCTCTTTTTGGTGTTAATTCACTTGCTAATGAGCTGCTGTTCTGACTGGCAGGACAAATTGGGCCAACAGTTAAATTAGAGCTTGAATTTAATTTACTTTAATGTCCATTTTAGTAGTCAGCAGAACAAAATCTGAATGAAGTGTTTTTAATAGTCCACGACTCTGGGGAAATTATAAAAAAAGGGAATTAACTTTACACATCAAGCCAGAAGGGATACTAGAAATTTATCTTAATATATCCTTTTTTAAAGTCTTTTTAAGGAAGTATTTTTATCTGTCTGGTTGTAAACTGTGCTCACAAGCCTTATCACATTTTCTATCAGTATAATCCATCTTTAAGTGTGTCACAGACTTTGGGTGCTTCAGGTTTGTTGATTTTCAGATTAGTTCTTTTAACAACGATGAAAACATCCACACAGCATCGTCTGGGCCTGCAGTTGTCATGGAAATGGACTTTAGTTGTCATGGTTACACAATGGTGCTGACTCCTGTATTTTATGTCTTGTGTGTTTCGTGTATGTGTGTCTGCCGGGCAGCAGTGATCGCTATGAGAAGCCTTTTTCTAACTCTTACTTTTTCTTTGTTATTGCTGCCATGAAGAGGGTCAAGGTAAGCTGCTTACTTATTTCATTACTTTATAAAGTGCAAGCACACAGGTTGTTACCTTGTGTAGATGCAGTATTCCAAGATTAAAGAAATCTGCAAAAGGCAATATGAAAAACAAAAACGACAGAATCTGAAAAATACACCCTCCTCCTGCAGCTCTCACTTCTCTGTTTTAATCCACTCTCACCAGATAATCACTGCCATATGCACACACATAATACAGTTACCCAGTGTTACCCATAAATTGATTAAATAAATATTATATTGTAAAGTTGCAGGCAGAGCATTCACTCAGCCCCTCCTTGCGCACTCTCTATGTTTATCAGATCACACATGAGGCAAGAATTAGCCCACCCCACCTTCTCTCCGCCTCGCTCCCTGCTGCTGTGAACTGCTGAATTGCAGCAGCTCTGGGGACAGACCTTTAGTAAGTGGCTGTAGCAGCTCGAATTTGGTCAGTGCCAACCCTCAGTGCTGGATGTCACAGTGGGCTGGTCTAACCTGTGTAACAGCAGCAACAGAATGTTTGCTAATTCGGCAGGGACTCTGTGCTGTCCAGTCCCCTGGAGCTGGGGTTTGTGCTGGCTGAATTTGGGTTGCTGTGGCTCTCCTCCTGGTGAGGTTGTCTGTAGCCGCAGGGATTTTGGTGAAGGAAACACTGTTATTCAAGGTTGCTAACATTAGCTTCATAAATCTGAACTTCAAGCCGCAGCTGTGAGACCTTTGCCCTAGTTAGCAGAAGGCTAAACTATTAGCAACATTTTCTGCCCATTTCCGATACACTTCACCAATATTAAAATGTACTTTTCTTTTTACTCTTTTTCAGCTGCTTTGTAGTGTAGGTAGTTGTTACCATTGCTGAAATAGCAACATCCATCCATTTTCGTAACTACTTCCTACTACTACTACTACTACCTCTTGAGGGTTGTGGGGGGCTGGAGCCTATCCCAGCTGACATTGGGCGAGAGGCAGGGTACACCTTGGACAGGTCGCAGACTATTGCAGGGCCAATACATAGAGACAGACAACTATTCACACCTACGGACAATTTAGAGTCACCAATTAACCTATCCCCAACCTGCATGTCTTTGGACTGTGGGAGGAAGCCAGAGTACACAGGGAAAACACCAAGCTGACACGGGGAGAACATGCAAACTCTGCACAGAAGGGCTCCCTCCTTGGATCGAACCAGGAACCCTCTTGCCATGAGGCGACAGTGTTAACCACCACACCACCGTGCCGCCTGAAATAGCTCTGCAAAATTATCCGCCATTGAATCAGGCTTTCATGGAAGGGACGTGCACGTGCATCTGAATTTGTAGAATAACCAATAGGAATGCTGTCTCTCTGAAATGACCTGTGATTGGCCAAATTTTCTAAAGCCTGAAAACAGAGCCGAGGGGAAGCTCATGGTTTTTCCTGTCAGTCTACTTGAATGACAGTATGCTCAGAATTTATTATGGGATTTTTGCCCAATGATGGCAAAGTTAAATTGACTACCCCAGCTTTAAATATTACATGGTGTCTTGGTGTCAATCTTTTAGACTTGTTATAGTGTTCAATTTCCCTCTCTTAACTATAAAACAAGGCCATGGTTTGTCCTTATACTCTTTGCATTATATAAATAGGGTTTTTTGTACTATTGTGTTTTAAATATGCACTTTAAAAGTCTTGGTAATTAAAGACACAAGGAATCAGATAAAGCTGTTACTGATGAGTGACAAGGAATTAAATATTTAACTGGTTGTTATTTAACTGGTCTGGTTGTGTTTCACCAGTATAAAGACAACTGTATTTTTTCAGCCTCTAATCCTGACAGTTATTTAATTAGTGATAATTATGAATCTTTTAATGATATTGTGTTGACTGACAGTCTACAGACATGTGGCGGTAACTGACAAAACATGGTGATATTTCATATTACCTATACCTTTTAGTTTTATTTTATTTATTTTTTACAGTGGATGATTCTGAACATTTCACTCTCTATTGAAACCTTCCCACTCAGTCACCTTGTTCAAACCTCCTCTTTTCATTGCTTCTCTGGTAATAAAATCTTTGTACACACTTGTGATACAAGAAGCCTTGACATGAAAATTTTTTTTTACCTGGCTTCTTCTTCTTCTTCTTCTTCTTCTTCTTCTTCTTCTTCTTCTTTTTTTTTTTTTTTTTTTTTTTTTTTTAATCAGCCCACTGCAGGAATTGTAGCTCTTTTCCTTACCGAAAAAAAAGACATTCTCCTTTCTCCCAAGATAAAACATCACTTAATCGTGTGCACATATTAGCAGGTGTTGGTGGAATATTTTTGCATAATAGTCAGAACAATAAACAGTGTAATATTATTATAGTCATCATCATTATCATTATCATCAGCATGACAAGCAGCTCTGCAGCAGGCTTCTTATCCCAGCTGTCTGTTTCAGGCCTCCTGTCAGCAGAGCGCTGCCTCAGCCAGAGAAGTTGCAGACCAACAATGTTGGCAAAAAGAAGAGACCCATTGAGGTAAGACCTCACATCGTTACCAAAACACAGCAGACTAATGGATATATACAGATGGGGAATTGTGTAAACAGAGGGTGCCTTGTTTTTGTCAGAGCAGCAAAAGATTCAAAATCCTGCTTTCTAATGTGATTATTCTTAAGACACTGCGTGCTCGCACTCTGTCCAGACAGCCTCCGTGGGGACTCTGATGATGCTGTAATCAAATAATGACGTACTCCTTCAGCCGGCAGTGAGCTCTGAACATCTTAGTTGTCATGGTGTTGACCTTTCTGACTTTCTCCCGGCCTTTTTCTGACTCTCCCACAGGACCTGGTGTTGGAGCTGGTGTTTGGTTATCGTGGCAATGACTGCCGCAATAACGTGCACTACCTGAACGAGGGGGCGGACATCATCTACCACACGGCCTCAGTTGGCATCGTGCTCAACTTGACGACCTGTGAGTTGACAGTCTAGGAGACGTGCTGACAGTGTAACAAACATAACATACATGTATTTCATTGTGGATCTGTGTGTGTGTGTGTGTGTGTGTGTGTGTGTGTTTTCTTACAGCCTGCCAAAGTTTCTACATAGAACACAGTGACGACATTCTGTGCCTGACAATCAATCAACATCCCAAATTCCCCAACGTGGTGGCAACTGGCCAAGTAGGTATGTTTGTGAGAAGTTGACCTCCTGTGTCACCAGCCGCCTCATTTTTCTTCCCTGTATCCTGTGTTGTGTGTTGTGCGGGGGGATTATTATTGTACCTGACAGACAGCCATTCCCCTCCTACAGGCTTATCTGTACTGTGGAGCACAATTACCTTTTTTCTCTGCGTGCATGAATAGTTGTGGGATTGTCACGCATGCTGCATTTCTCACAGAAAGACACTCAGACACACATAGAAATTGAATGACAGAGGATTTGTAATAACAAAATCCACTTACTAAAATAACATTTTATACATAGAATGTTTAGATTTATGCATAATTTTCTGTAAATTTCCTAAATAAGTTGAAGCTTTTATCCAAAGTAAGAACCACTACTGCTCAGAAAGTCACAAAAAAATAATGAAGTATTTGTTGGTTCTGTCAGTAAATTTGGTTTTCCTTCTTTTCAGGTGATACTGGTGACATGTCAGGTAAGGGCTTTTCAAAATGAGTCTGAAATAGTGAATCTGGTGTTAGTGACTATTGAAAGAAAATCTGTATCTGCCATCTAGTGGCCACTTGATGTTTGGTCTCACCTCAGGCTAAGTTGGTTATTTCTATGAATCATGTTTGGAAGTATTTTTTACTTTTTTGTAGCTCACATTATTGTCAAAAATTATATTTGTAAAAGCTATGACAGCATATGTCTAAACTCTTCACTGTAAAAAAGAAAAAGTTCCAAAGCAAAGTCTTTAATATGTATTTGAGTTTTAAAGCTATCTCAGGCTTTAAGTTTTAAAACAAATTACAAATGTTGAGCCAACACATAATCTTTTGTCTATATCATGAATTTCCCTTTGTTGAGAAAACTCAAAATTTCAGGGCAATTTCCTCTAATACTTTTTTTAAATTTCAGGGTGAACTCACGCTTTTAAGTGTTGAAACTAAGTGCACAAAGCAGTGAACCAAATAATTGTCTTTCATCCAGATAATGAACTTTGAACCAGATAATGAACTGGAACAATCTTCAGAAAGATCTAAAGTTAGACACACTTACATCCACTGATGAATTTAAGGGCATCATAAAGAATGTGGTGACATTTTAAATGAGTGTTGATTGGCTGCTACCACGGCCAGGTCTCTCTTGTAAAAAAGATTTTCAATCTCAATGGGACTTCCTGGTTAAATAAAGGTTAAATGAATAAATACATTTCAACCTTGGCTCTGTTTTCCCATGTTTTTGTGTCTAAATGACTAATGGGAACATTATTATTATTTTAGAAATTGGTCCCATATTGAGAGAGACAGGCTGTCATGTATAGTAACCAAAGCATGTTCGCATGTCAGTTTATGTCCACAAAAAATTTGTTTTGCCACTGAGAGGCTCTGATTATTATTCTGTAATAATAATAATAATAATAATAAATATAAAAAGGGTCCCTACAAATATGAAAAGGGTCCCTACATAGATAGGAGTAACATAAAAGAGTAACATTTTTTTTGTGTAACCAGAAATAGCCCTGAAATCGCCATCACCAGACCTCACCAGACTCCATTTAAATAAACAGTAATTTTATCATTGTATAACACACTTAATTCGAGGTCAACAGAAACAAACAAACAAACAAACAGAAAATCCCCCAAAAAACATCTTGGTTTTCCTTTCCAATGTTCCAACAATCAGTAACTCTGGTTTAGTTAAAACAAAACCTTAGCTCACCCAGTTAGATGCGAAAATATGCTGGCAGTTTTGGTGATGGCAATCTCTGGGCTGTTTCTTGTTAAACGGGAAAAATCTTACTTTTAACACGCCTTGAGTGATTACATTGCAGCCTGTTTCATCACTGTAGCGCTTCTCTCAATGCTGGACAAATTTCAAAAATTGTTGTTCCCATTACTCACTTAGACACTAAAATATGAGAAAATAGGGTCCAGGTTAAAAAAATACTAAATTTAAGGCATTTCCTTAATTCATAAGAAAAACGAATATTTAAGTGTTACAAATATTTAAACAGCTCGAAGAACGACAAAACCAGTCATGTTTTACAAGATGAAAAGTTTATGTCAAAGATCAGATAGTCCACATAATTTGCACAAAACAAAACCCCAAAAAATCCTAATATGGCATCACTGTTGTAAAGAGATATTCAAACAGACTGAACAATAAGAACTTGGTTTTAGGCTCCTGTCGCGCTTTTTTAAATTTGTTGAAATGATCCATTTCTGTGAAGGAAATCTATGGCCAAACAGAGGGGCAAATGCTTACCTCAAATATCGTCCAGCCTAAACCTTTTTAGTTTTACATTTTTGTTAAATTTAAGTTACACAGGTCTATACATGACACGATTCAGACACAAGAAGCAAAGAAGTGCATTAATAGTACTTAAATTTAGGCAAATAATTCTTTTGTCCTTCTGCCTCAGCCACGTCTCCATCCATCCATGTGTGGGACGCCATGACCAAGCAGACGCTGTCGGTGCTACGTTGTTTCCACTCCGGTGGGGTTTGCTCCGTCAGCTTTAGTGCCACAGGAAAACTCCTGCTGTCTGTGGGCTTGGACCCCGAACACACCGTGACCATCTGGAAGTGGCAGGAAGGTAAAACAAAAATAATCCCCCCTTGAAGTTTGACCTCATTCTTGGGATTAGAACATTGCATCACAACTGAGAGATCACGCTTTCAATGCATTCCACTTTGTTTTCCAGGTGCCAAAGTGGCCAGCCGGGTAGGTCACACCCAGAGGATCTTTGTGGCTGAATTTCGGCCTGACTCTGACACACACTTTGTGTCTGTGGGGATCAAGCATGTGCGTTTCTGGACGTTAGCTGGCCGAGCTCTGCTCAGCAAAAAAGGTGTGCTGAGTTCTATCGAGGATGCCCGGATGCAGACCATGCTGTCTGTAGCATTTGGAGCTGTAAGTGACTTCCAACCAATAAACACATTAAAATGTTTTCCTACATATCACATTTGACCTCATAAATGGACTCCGCTAATATTGAAACCAAAACTGTCTGCTTAAATGTGCTGTGAATTGTTTCTGCATTGCTCGCTCTGCTCTCTTAGGCCACTAGATTAGTGCAGATTTGTTTTCTTTTCAGAATAACTTGACATTTACAGGTACCATAAGTGGGGATGTGTGTGTGTGGAAGGAACACATTCTAGTAAGAATTGTGGCCAAAGCTCATACGGGCCCTGTGTTCACCATGTACACCACACTGAGAGATGGCCTCATTGTCACCGGGGGCAAGGAGAGACCGTAAGTGCTGCTCTGTTACATTAATGCACTGTATTATGTATCAGTGAGCTCACACTGTGGAGCAGGGTTTAATGGCCTTGACATATAAAACATCCCTTTGCTTATAGATGATTCATTTGGCAATGATTTTATCGATATTTGCAACTACAGACTTATCCAACAAATATAATACCAATAAGACATGCACACTTATTATTAAAGCTATGAATTTCATCAGTTGATGGATAAAGCACACATATACATAATTGAATTTCCCCGCGGGGATTAATAAAGTATATAAAATTAATTAATTAATAAAGTATATAAAAAAAAAAAAAGGAAAAAATATTATTTCCTCCACAGGTCAAAGGAAGGAGGTGCTCTGAAGCTCTGGGACCAGGAGCTGAAACGCTGCAGAGCGTTTAGATTAGAAACCGGACAGATCATAGACTGTGTTCGCTCTGTGTGCAGAGGAAAGGTAAGTTGCAGAAAATATTTCACTTAATTAAAGATCCAGCTAACTGGAAACTTCACTCAGTGTATTTTGACACATTTTGCTGATTTCGCTGTCAGGGTAAAATCCTCGTTGGGACCAGGAATGCAGAAATCATTGAAGTAGGAGAGAAGAACGCAGCGTGCAACATCTTGGTGAATGGACACATGGACGGACCTATCTGGGGCTTGGCCACACATCCCTCCAGAGACGTATTCCTGTCAGCAGCAGAAGATGGCACTGTTCGTCTGTGGGATATCCCAGAGAAGGTCAGCCATGTTACCTCCATCCCAGTCCTTTCCAATACGTTTGTAGTTCTGTCAAGCTGTTGTTTTTATCAAAGAAAATGAAGATGGTTGTCCTCATTCACAAAATTACATTCATAACAAGTATGTGCTGATCTTGTGTTGCCTTATGGGGAAACAGAAGATGCTGAATAAGGTGAACCTGGGCCACCCAGCGCGCACCATCAGCTACAGTCCCGAAGGAGACATGGTGGCCATCGGCATGAAGAATGGAGAATTCATCATCCTGCTGGTTGCTTCGCTTAAAATCTGGGGCAAGAAAAGAGACCGGCGCTCTCCTATCCAGGATATTAGGTAAAGATACCAATATTTAACAACTGATATCTGGGAAAAAGATGGTATCTTGAGCCAGAAATGGCCTTTTATAAAATATTTGATTGACATGTCTATGTTTTTCCTTATGACAGATTTCCTGTTACTATTTATGAAAGAGGTCACTTTGATCTGCCTCAGAGCCTGTTTTGTTAATATTTCTACCCTTCAGATTCTCAGATTTAGTTTGAGGTCAAAGGTCACCATATTGGCCCAATTTGAAGCAAAAACAATAGAACCAGCAGCAAATAATAAGCTTCAAATGTAAAAAAAAAAATACATTTGATACCACCCCAGAAATGATGAAACCTCCTCTGCAGACTACAGTGTAGATCAGACAGAATACTGGTCTTTTTAACACTACATATCTTTATTACAGGTTCAGTCCAAATTCTCGTTACCTGGCCGTAGGCTCTACTGAAAGCGCGGTCGACTTCTACGACCTGACACTCGGCCCGCAGCTGAACCGCATCAACTGCTGCAGGGACATCCCCAGCTTTGTGACCCAAATGGACTTTTCGGCTGACAGCACTTACGTCCAGGTATAGACTGTGAAAGAACGTGTTTGTCTCAGATGCCAGCTGGCTGTATGATCCCTAACCTCTGGTGCCTTTACACAGATATCCACAGGTGCTTACAAACGACTGGTGTACGAGGTGCCCTCTGGGAAGCAGGTCACAGAGCAGACCCATATCGACAGGATTACCTGGGCCACCTGGACAAGGTGAGAGTCACAGTGTGAAGACTGATGCGTGCATTTTGGAAAAGTCATGGTCAAAAATATAATCGCTCGTTCCCTCTCTGTATCCAGTGTCCTTGGGGACGAGGTCATAGGGATCTGGTCCCGCAACACAGACAAAGCAGACGTCACCTGTGCCTGCGTGTCCCACTCAGGCCTTAACATTGTCACGGGCGATGACTTTGGAATGGTGAAGCTGTTTGACTTTCCATGTCCAGAGAAGTTTGTAAGTATGATTGAATAATTATTATTAACACTAATTGTCATTTTGCCAGTGATATTTACAGTAATATTTACATTATATCCATTTGTCTAGTGATAATAGTTTAAAGTGTCAAATATATCTCTGCTTCTTTGGTGAACTGAGCTGATATCATAAAGCCAGTATGTGCTGAATTTGAAAATTCTTGACTTTGATGCCCCCTAGTGGTGGCATCAAAAGCAGACAACATGCCACCCTCAAAACAACAAATCTACTGCTCCAGTTTTCACCAGGATTTTCTAATTTTTCTGTTTTAATTTACCTGTCACGGAATCATCGACCTATGACCATTATTCAGCATTCTTTTCAAGTACTTTCAGAAACACTGTCGCCATGGAGTTAAGCATTGATCCCAACAAATGCAGCACTAGTTATCCTTGGCCGATCTTAAGATGCTCCCTGGATTAGCAAAGCTTAGACAAAACAGAGAGCGCAATGCAGACATTAGATGACTTCATGATGACTGATGTTTTAACTGGAACGGTCACTCACCCTGATGCAACTGTAACACTGTTACATAATATATATTGTACAGTGTACAGTGTACACTGTAATATACCATAAATATGTCTGTGAACCTGAGGTGGGGGAGCCCTTCTGTTCAGGGTTTGCATGTTCTTTCTGTGTCAGCGTGGGTTTTCTCTGGATACCCCAGCTTCCTTCCACAATCCAAAGTCATGCAGGTTAATCGGTGACTCTAAATTGGCCCTAGGTGTGAATGTGAGTGTGAATGGTTGTCTGTCTCTATGTGTCAGCCCTGTGATAGTCTAGTGACCTGTCCAGGGTGTACTTCGCCTCTTGCCCAATGTCAGCTGGGATAGGCTCCAGCCCCCCGTGACACCTAACAGGATAAGCGATTATAGAAAATGAATGACTGAATGAATGTCTGTGTCTGTCTGTGGCATTACACCTGATAACAAAGCCACTTGACAGATAAACCTGCTAGTGAAAATGCCACCTGGATGACATGTATGTGATCTGTTTTCAGGCCAAACACAAACGCTTTCTGGGCCACTCTGCTCACTTGACTAATATACGCTTCACAAATGGAGATCGCTTCGTTGTTAGTGCCGGTGGAGACGACAGAAGGTATGACTACGGCTCCAAAAACCAACATAGTTTAAAAAATGTATGACGATGAAATATTAAGTGATGCATCCTTCCTGTCATATCCTCTCTAGCCTCTTTGTGTGGAGGTGTGTCCATGCCCCTCACTGAGGATCACACTTGGACCATCCTGCCTCAGAAGGTCTCCCAGCGTGGCTCTCCAAAGAAAAGATTGAGGAGGAGGAGGAGGAGGAGGACAGACCTGGCAGCTTGTAAATGAGTCAAAGTGGTGATCTGACTTACTGCCTCAAACCTAGGTGCATGCATATGTGAAAGGCTCATGTTCATCACAGCGTCAGTCCTGATTGTGAACACAGGCGGAGGGCATACAGCCCTGCTCTCACGACATCACATCATCATTGAAAGAAAAAAAAAAGTGAAACCATCTCTCTAATACAGTATGTGCATATCATGTCAGTGATGGATTATTTTTTTAAGAATGAGCGTATCTGTGTACATGTCCCAAATGGCAGTTTTGCCACTTGGCGGGCCTATGACTTTGTGTTACTGACAATGCCATTTTTTAAAAACATGTAGCAAACTGAATTAGCCTTAATCTGAGTGTTTAACTAACGAGGGTTTGGATTCTTTTTGTATTATGTTGGTTTTAGTTTTTGGATCATGTAGTCATTTGTTCTATTTTTACTGGTGATTCCAAATCCTGTGGCCTTCCTCCTGAATGTAACATCCACTGTTATGTTCTGGATGTCAGCATGCCAAAGCATACTATGCACTGTACACCTGACCTGGTCACTGTGTTACCCTGATGGTTCATTTATGGTTTGTTTCTGTGGTTGTGTCGTCGACTGGTTGACCTCAGACCTCCCTCGGCAGTGTTCCCCTCATGACATGTTTAACGTGTGCATACTCGTTTGAGGACTTGTTTGTGGTTAGTGGGTGTGCATGGCTTAGTGGAAGACAATCTGTCCGAACCAAATTCCTCAGAAAACAAAAAAAAGAAAAACAGCTGTAAGTTGATGTTTCAATACACGGTTGCAATTCTCTCTCACTTTTCAGTGTGCTGCTATGACGTATTATTGTCGCATTTTCATGGATATGAAACGGTGTGACTCTTTTCCAACAGTAAGTTTATGTTTTGTGTAACCAGATATATATTGCTTAAATGGAATGTTTTATCAGAGAAAATATGAAAAGTGCAAAACATTTTGCTCCTTGTATTAAGACTAACTATACAAACAATTGTTGCTGCATATTTTGATTTACATTATACCAGTGTAAAAATCATTTGTACATATTCTTTTTGTATATTTTTTGTGAGATGTTTCTTAAATTCCACTTTAATAAAAAAAGGCAACCATGAACTTAAACTTTGAGTGATATGTTTTCACTTTTTCCTGTCAATAACCCCTAATCTGTTACATATCTGGTCATGAAACCCACATTTGGTAAGAATTTGCTTCAGGGTTCTCCTTTCGAAAAGATTTAGGTTGTAAGATATGATTAGCCTATTGACAGAAAATCAAATGGCAACTTCTTTGATAGTTGAGGAATCGTTTTAGTATTTTTTTTTTTTTTTTCAAGCAAAACAGTGAAACATTTGCTGGTTTAATGCTTCTTAAATGTTAGGAATTGACGGTTTTCTTTGTTATGCATGATAACAAAACTGAACTGCTTTGGATTTTTGGAGTGTTAGATAAAACATACCCTTTGAAGACGTCAGTTTGGGATTTGGGAAATTACACATTAGGGCTGCAACTAACGATTATTTTCATTGTCGACGAATCTGTCGATTATTTCTTCAATTAGTTGACTAATCATTTTATCGAAAAATGTGTCAAATTGTTAAAAAATGTCGGTCTGTCTCTCCCAAACCCCAAAATTATGTCATCTAATGTCTTGTTTCGTACTCACGGCAAAGGGATTTAGTTCACCATCATGGGAGAGTGTGTAAAGCTGCCAATATCTGAACGTAAGAAGCTGCAGTAAGAGTATGTTGGGGTGCTTTTATAGTACTTTTCTATGAGAAATGACTCAAACCGATTAGTCGACTACTAAAATAGTCACCGATTATTTTAATAGTTGATTAGTCATCGATAAGTCGACTACTTGTTGCAGCCCTATTAGACATGGTATGTTGCTGGTTGTTTTTTGTTTTGTTTTGTTTTGTTTTTTATAGTGACGATGCAATTTAACTTAGTTTCAATACAGAGTATGGGGCTGATTTGTTGCACAGAGTTTACAGCTATTGCTAATTTTTAACTCTTGTCCCTAGTTGGACATGAACACATAGACCTAAAATGCTATTAAGAATATAGAGTTTAAAACATCATACAACCACTATACACTATCAACATGGAGGGCACAATACAATACATAAACCACTGTCCACACACTACAGTCCACATACCACAGCACATATACCACAATACAAACATTACAACATATCCCACAATACATCTACTACAGTAGACATACCACTATACACATACTACAGTACATATACTAAAGTACACATACCACAATACACTAATACACTGATACCCCTTAAAGGTTTTAGCCCATTCAGCTCAGAGCAGGTACAGTTCTGCTTTGCTTTTAGCCAGCATTTGACCGTTTGTTGTGAAGGATTTTAAATCTATGATCAATTGATTTCAATTGGTCATGTGTTCCAGAGTTGACAGCCTCCTTTATAGAAAAAGCTGATTGTCCAAAGTTACACATATGACATGGTATTTTACAATTGCCATTCAAGCGGCAACCTCCTGGGCTGAAAAATAAAGCCGAAAACTCCAGTTTTGGTCTCTATAGCTAATTTCCCCCTTCTGAACAACTGTACAGACAGTGGATTTTTATTTAACTCACCTGTTTACATTTTATTAAGCCTTGCAGTTAGGCATAATTAAGCTGGGGGCACACTGAGTGACAGGCTGTCTGCAGATAGCATCCTCTGCTTCTCAGTCAGATCCACCCCTCGCTCCTCCACAGCACCAGCCTCCCCTCCAAATATGGCCATTTCTGGCTCCAAAAAACAAGATGGTGACAGGCAAAATGCCAAACTGGAGGCTTCAAAATAGGAGTCCACAAACCAGTGGGTGACATCATGGTAGCTATGTCCATTATTTTTACAGTCTATGAAGGGAAGTGAAACCTTTATTCAGAATATTCACTCTTATGACTCTTACGCACATTGGGCTCACTTCTATAGCGAATTTAAGTGTGAAAATATACTATTCCTCTTTTTTCTTGGGACCCCTTGTGCTCTCTGGACCCCTGGTGGAGAACCACTGAGCCACACTTATTAATAATGCTGTTGAAGTAACAGTTCTTAGGAAAGAATGAGTGCTCAAACTAACCTTTAATCAGTTATAAATAACCTGGCTGCCCTTTGACCATTCTAACATAAGGAAGTGCATCATAATACACATTCATTTGCGTATAATAAATCAAAATGACTGAAGCTATAAACATCTGAAATTCACTCACTTTATTTTAGATGAAACAAATATATCTTCGCTCTTTGCAATCATAGATATGGCCTATTTACATATTTTACACACAAAGACAAATCTCAGCACTGCATACTCAAACACCTCATCTGTGCATTTGTTTAGTTTGAATACATGGTGACTATTGTGAACTCAGCTGTCAGTGAGCTCTGAGTGTCACTATATGCTAAACAGAATGATGATCAATCATACCTCTGCCTTTCATTCAGTTCAAGTACTTTCACACCTACAAAGCCAGTAGCTATAATGTATTATAACGAGAAGTGTTTATAATATTTGATTGTATATTGCACATGTGTGCCTAATAAACTGGTGAGGGTATTAAGTAGCATTGACTCAAGGAAGCAGGGTCATAATTTGACAGAGAAGGAGCTGCCACAGGAGCAGCCGTGATCAGCTTGAGGGTTCTTGAGCACAAGGAAGGTGGCGCGGATCAGCTCCTGGCTGAAGTCCACTGTGGCTCCTTTCACAAACTCCAGGCTGTCCTGATCCACAATAATGCCCACTCCTCCCTGCTCAAACACTCTAAAGGATGGATGCAGGAAGGGACAGAGTTGATTGGATTAAAAGACAATAAGGAAACAATGAGGCCAGTGTAAATCAACAATGTGAAAGACTGATTAGTGGCAGTTTACCTGTCATCTTCATTCCTGTTACTATCAACAGAAAACTTGTACTGGAACCCAGAGCAGCCTCCGCCCTCCACATGTATTCGGAGATACTCGCCCTTTTCCATGATTTCCCCTAGTCTCTGGATTAAAGGGGAGATAGGAGCGTGAAGAAAGAGGCACAAAGCACAGCATAACAACTCAATACATTTTCGACAGTGGCTGCATGGCAATGTTTTTTAACATTAAATGGTTCTGCTTGACTGCCTATAATTGGGTTTTAGATGTCAACAATTCGGAAAGTAACAATTCACACTTCGGTGAGTCAGAAGCCAATTACAGTTTCTGTGTCTTACAGTCAAATACCTCAGATGTAGGCCTAGAAAAACTTACACATATATGCCCACTAATCCCTGTACAGTAAGACTATGATCTGACATAATGCAGTCCCATTCTGTAGATGCTTCACTGTCAACACTGGCACAGAGGTGGGGTTAATGAAATGCTTTACGTTTTACACAGATGATAACACCGTCAACAAAATATCTTGACTAACTCTGACACTGATGTGGCATCATGTGAAGCAGTGGTTCCCAATTGGTGGGTCATGGTCCAAAAGTGGATTGCAGGTCCATTATGAATGGACCGCAAGTTACTCTGAACGTGTCATGCTTGTAAACAACACACTTTATTTTGAAGTACAGTGAATTTCCAGCACAGAGCCTTCATTTTGAAGTGCCATTTCCTGTTGTAGAGTGACAGACTAATGGAGAGCTACTTGACAGAAACAGCAAATTAGCTTGATGACATGGTCATACTTGTATGATGTAGTATAAGGGTTAAATACGTTAAACTGTGTGGACCTTTAACTATTGACCAAGGGGGAATCTGGACCCTGTGGCTGGACCAGTTGCGAACCACTGATGTAAAGTTTTGGTCCTCCCTGTATGGCAATAGATTTGTTTCAAAATGTATGTAAATGTGTGATCTATAAATATAAAACAACTTAAACAAATACAAAAGGGATTTGTAAGCTCACAAAAATATTGTGCAAAAATAAAACAGATCTGCAAATACACACATTTTAAAAATTAAAAAAGACTGACTGCATAAAATATAAATCCATAAGCATAACACTAAGATTCACAAATAAAAACTGAATTCACAAAATGTTCAAAAGCTGTAAATGTTAGGAAAATATTCACAAATGCTTTTCATTTATTTGTACATGAATTAAATGTATTCACAGACATTTTTGTGGTATTAATTTGTGTATTTACAGATCTGTTTTATATTTGCAAAATACTTTTTTGGTTTCCTTTTTTTTCTGTATTTGTGGAGGTGTTTTATATCTACAAATTACACATTTACACACATGTTGTCGACCTGTTCACTCAAATAATACTGAGACAAATCTATCTCCATATCCCAGGCTTTCCATGCATGCATCGAAACTGCACACGCATCTTTTCATTAGCTTTTTCCTACATGAGAAGTGTGTGATGCCTAGTCATAGTATGAATCATTAAGTATCTGCTGACCTTCACACATGACTCAGTGAGGTTCACTTTATCTTCGGGTTGGTCTGACACAGCTAGCTTCTCCTGGGAGGAGGCACTGCTAAAGCGCTGAAGCCCCGCTGTGTAAAGGGCTGGATGGGGGTTTGGGGGAAGTCGGTGTAACTGTTGGGTCACATTGGGGTTAGTCAGAAGAGCAGATGCCCTGAAAAACATAGATGTTACGTTAAGATCAGGCAGCAGAGGTACATGTAATATTGCAAACCCTGGCGCTAGCTAGTTACCTAACGGTAGCGTTAGCGGCTAGCTTGCTAACTACCTGGAAAATATTCAACACAAAGCTCCTGTCTCAACTCAAACAGGTTGTTTACACGTTATTATCCGTAATTATATCTACAATATAAAATGTAACATTACCTAGCAAGGCTCAATACTTTTGCCTTTGACGCAGATATCATAGCTCCTCTCACGAATGACATCTTCCATAACAAACTTGGTAAGTTCCACCCCCCAACGGATGACGAGACGCAGACCGCATTTTAATTGGCTGAAATGGTGGTCTGTCAAATAGATACGCCCACATTGGTGATACGATGATTTGATTCGTCAGTGTACCTGCCAATCATAAGGTATTTATTTCCCTAGATATGGGGTCTTTTATACCTTGGTTTTGCCTCTCAGGCACAGCTCTTCTTAAAATATATGCCATCCTCAACAAGATACACCAGCCAAATGTTAATATTGGGGTTTATATTACAGAATATTGGGTTATTATGCTGGTTTTGATTTCAATCTGCCATTTATAACGCACGGGGCGGGGTCTTGATAGTGAGGGGATTTCCTGACAGGCTAAATTGAGGGCGAAATGTTCTCTGTATGCTAATAAATAGGCGTTATTTGGATCTCGTGATACAGGGAAATAAAAGGTGCTAGGCGGCTACGGCGCTCACTCCGGACACGCTTCAAAGGTATGGCTTGTCCATTGACAATGTATTATATCTACGTGTATTGTTAATCTACTAATAAGAAGACTGAGTTTGTTTGTATACTGTTTATCACATTGCCTTGTCGTCAAAGAGTGTTTTTTTTGTCGTTTTGTTCAACTTTATTATCACTGCGACGCTCGGGACACTTGGGGGAAACAAAAAGTCATATGATTTAGCACTTTCTGCTGACTGTCAGACTCGGCTAACGCTCAAGTAAACTTTTCTGTTGCGTAATGGATATTTCTCTGTTTTAGGGTCACGAACAAGGAAAGAAACATGGATGTACGGACTGGGTTCATCGTGTTGTTGTGCCTAATGGGATTCACCTGCGCCAACCCGGTGAAATTCCTTGACTGCGGTAAGTATCACTCGAAACGTCTCAATATGCAGATTTGACGTTAACGTTAACTCCTTATGTTGTATTTTAAATATGTGAAACGGCCAGTCGTTAACTGTGAGTAGGCTACGGTTTAAAGAGTAGTACACACGTTTAACTGATCCCAAAAGGGAGTGACTAGAGCCATTGTTGCAACACCTCAGCTTTCCCTACTATGACAAGTCAGTGTGCTGTGAGAACGGTCTACAGTCTCAAAGCCAATAGTATGTAATTTCTAAATATATTAAACAGAAATTTAACAGCTGCCTAAGTGTTACTTAAAACGTTTGAGTATCAAAATTGTTTGTAATCTTGTTAGTAGACTATTGATCCATCCCTTAACAGATAACATCACCTGTCCTGACTACAATATATTCATCATATACACACACATGTGCTCATATTTTAGGCTTCTCGGTGTTCAATTAGGACTTTCCAGTGATTTTTGTACAGCACTAATATAAATTTGCGACTTGAGTTTTTTTTTTTTTTTTTAAAAAAGAGGTCAAAATTGAAGCTTTTCCTTTTAAAATGTGAGTAGTGAGGTAATCCACTCACTAATCCCAAAATTGATAATCTCAGTCACATTACTTTAGATTACATGCTTGCCCAGCAATGATATTATTCATTTTGCACTGTATTAAGACAAAAATATGTCTTTTATTAGTTCTTAGTTTGTAACTCTCTGTATCATTTATTTTATTGGCACAGTGTGAGTGTTGAGAGCCAGTTTCCTTGTATGCTTTAAGTACTTGGCCAGTTCAGTTGATTTTGACTTTTTCCTTATGTTAATGTTTTTATGAAAATAACTAACTAACTAAGACTAGTCTTGAAACAAAAGAGTCAAACATTAGGCATTGTTAGTTTAACCTTCTTTCCACTGGAGGGAGTAATACAGTGATGACCCTGGAGGTTGTACATCATGTCCTTTTTATGATGTATGTAAAGCAAGTCAAGTTGTCTGTGACGTGGCCTCTTCTAATGAAAATTTAAGATATTTAAACAAGTGATATGGCAGCAGCTTTAACATTTACCTTTTTTGAATGTCCCATCTTTTTTCTCTGCAGGCTCCTCTTCTGGCAAAGTGGCCTTAGTGGATATTAACCCATGTCCCAGTCAGCCATGCCAGCTACACAAAGGACAGTCCTACAGTGTCAATGTGACATTCAACAGTGGTAAGGGGGTTTTATTGTTTTTAGAAATGCTAATCAGAACATAAATGCTTGTATTTTAACTTTTGATCTCACGCACTGTATGTTTTATCTGTTGTAGCTGTGGAGAGCCAGACGAGCACAGCAGTGGTTCACGGTATTATTGGTGGAGTACCCATCCCGTTCCCCATTCCCATAGAAGATGGCTGCAAGTCTGGAATCCAGTGTCCCATCCAGAAGCAGCAGAAGTATAACTACATGACTGCGCTTCCTGTGAAGACTGAGTATCCTGCAGTAAGTAAAGCGTGGTACATTAGCAAAAATCTTCCTAAAAGCAGTTTCCTTTCAATGTGACCACATCACTTTTTGCATCTTTCACTTCCTCAATATTTCATTTGTGTACACAAACGCTCACCTTCTTCAATTCTGACTCTTCTGCACTTCTAGATAAAGCTGGTTGTGGAGTGGGAACTGAGAGACGACCACAAACAAGATCTGTTCTGCATCAAGTTCCCTGTTCAGATTGTGAGCTAATCTCGCAGCAGTATGTTCGCACAAGTGTTTGTTTTTTTTTAAAAGGGATTCAGCTTTGAGTAAAAATCTGAAGAATGTAAATGATTCTAGTTAAGATCTCATTTTATTCATTCATCAAATTGATTTTTAAGATGTGTCTTTCACTAGTTTGCAAGACGTTGGCGCACTCACACATCTTGAATCCTGCAGAAATAAACGGCTGATCCTTGCTGTGACCTTCTAACAGTCAGTTTTAAGAGATGCGGATGTGAAACAATGTGGTTAATGTGTGAATGACCCTGACTCTCATTCCACTACAGTGCAATTGTCTTGTCTCACTGGCTGCTATGTAGTCAGAAAAGGTATATACTGTGCTACTACTTCACTAAAACTTTTTGTAATATTTCTTACTGACAATGTACTACTAGACATATGAAATTAGATATTGTAAAGGATTATTAAAATTCTAATAAAGAAAAGTAATCTGTACCAAAGTTGCATCATGTGAATCTGATATACACAAACTTTTGATTAGGTTTTTTTTTTTTTGTGTTAAAACGCCGCTTCCAAAGCTTCACAGGGGGTCATGAGGCCTTTTAGTTTTGTAGGGACTCACGAAAATATTAATACAGTAGGCATATATCTCAGGATTTTGTTAATTTCTATAAAGAAAACAAAATATTGTTTCAAAGTTTAGATTATTGTTCAAGATGTAAACTTAAAAAATCTCCCAGGATAAGGGCACAGTGAAGAACTCAACACAAGCTGTAGTCACAGAGCCTTCAGCCTCATCCTGCATTAAAAAGTATATAGTTGAGAGACAACCAAAGAGTTCTATTGTAAGCATCAGGGAGAAGAAAACCCTTAAGTTGTCAGAGAAGAAGCCTATTAATTATAAATGATTGTTAAAAACAAAAACACAGAGAATTGAATAAAATATTCCTAAAAAAAATTCCCATATGTCCAACGCAATGTTCACAGGAAACAATCTGCTCAAAAAAGTTCACTCATTATACACAAGCTTCCTCCTGTTTGGGTTAACTGTACATTTTCAGATGTTCTGTACTGTTATGCATTAAAGCTAAAATATGAAATGTCACTTATAGGTCATCAGTTTATTCATTGATTGAAAAAGGGTCACTTAAGGGAAAAGGCTTGGGACTGATTTGCCAAATGACCATTTTTAACTTACCCTATCTATGTGTCACACAGTTGTTGACACACTCTGCATATCGTAGGCAAATTTGAATAGATGTACCCAAGGTCAGCACTTGACACTACAATGACTCGCTAAGCAGTGGTGAGGAAACCACTTCTCCTTTGTTTTTTTTCAATTTAAGTTTGCCTCGTAGATTGTTCGTGGGTAAAAAATGAAGACAAATGTAATTCTGAGAATTTATTGGTCTGAGCAAAGGCCAGCAGCAAGTAATGACAGTATGAATGCAAAGGAACACGATTTCTTAAAATAGATTTCATAATACTGAAGTAGGATCATTATCAGGTCACATAAAGCAGCCCTAGAAGTCTTCATTGAATATAAACACGAACCAAAGGTTTGAAGACCACAACAATATATATATATTTGTGTATATAAACCTCCACAAGGATAGCGTCTTTACTTTCACAGCAAAGCTCAAAATGCAAGCTTGAGTTGCAATGCAGTATGGAGGGGAAAAAAATATCCAAACACAATTTAAATTGGTATTGTATACAGTGCCAGCTATTGAGACTATTCATGGTTTTCAATAGTTTCTGACCCATTTATCCATGTGAAGTGTCAGCCCCACAAAATACCATTTGTCTCTGTCAATATAAAAAATTAACAAGTCCAGGAGTTATTTTTGTACTTTTCTAACCAAAAGTCCATCATTAAGGCAGTGTATATATGAGTTTAAAGACTATAGCTTTGGCTCTTTCACTGAGACACCTGCTGAATAAGAACGTATTGGGTATATCTGAGCAGATATCAGGTCACAGCTTTAGTGCAAGCAGGGCAGAAGGGGAAGCTGGATCAATAAGTTGCTGCTTCTTTCTCAAATCATTTTGATCAGTACAAAAAGGTGCAGAAGTCTCAAACGCTGTGTGCACTTACAAATTTGTATTCTGTGGAAGCTTTATACAGAAAAGTCAACACCACAATGTTGCAACAGACCCCATTTAGCCAATCCGCAGCAGTCACTAAAGTTAAGTAACTAACATGAAGTCATTCAATGATATGAATGTCAGAACAAAGCAGAGTTGATAGGGCAGGGTACCCCTTATTGTAGTGGTAGCTAGGCAGGTGGACGTCACATAGTAGGCTATAATATTTGACCAGACTTGGTTATTATTGGCTCATATTCAAATACACCCACATCATCAAACTCTCTTCCGCTTTAAGCAGCATCTTGGTCCTTTTTATTGTCCGTTTTGCTTCAGCCTCTCCAGCCGCTGGAGCAAAGCATTCCCGAAGGCTTCTCTGTAACCTGGACTCAGCGTGTCCAGAAGCGAGTAAACAGTCTCATGATACTGGGTGCTCAAATCCTCATCCACTTGATCGAAGGCATAGCCCACCACCTGTTTGGTAGAGTTGATAACCGTAAAACATGCATACAATGACTAATCAAACAAGAAATGAATGTCTCACTTTCAGTGCATCTTACCCTCAGTCCTGCCTCTGTGAGCTCCAGACAGTACCGGTTCCCCTCTCTTGTTTCCACGTTGATGTAGGCCACATCCGACGCGCTGCTGAGACTTTGTGACACGTGCATTTCGGCAACGGCGAATAGTACGTCATTGACCACTGCTTCTGCCTCCAATCTCATGTCCTTGACGTCACCGAGCACAACACAGTCCTCATCAAATGAAGAAACGATGGCTTCCTCAGGCTGGCAGTCTATCTCCATCCCCTGTAACAGAACAACAGCATTATCGACTGACTCAGCTGAAACCCAGATGTTACTGTGTGCAATAAAACCTGCTGACTGGCACAATGATAGAAAGAGGTCTCCATGTCCTCAATCACCAAACGCACTTCAAAAACCCTGCAGTTAACTGGGACTGAGTCAGAACATGCAGCTCTCTACTGTCATGGCAACAAGCTACATGAACTCAACACTCCCGTTAAGTGTTATCTGTAATGACACAGTAGTCTTTTAAACTATACCTGTAACATCTGGTCATAAACCTTTAAAACATACGATAAAGCTTTGTACAGCTTTAAAGGAGCAGTGAGTAGGACTTGGTGGCATCTAGTGGTGAGGACTGCAGATTGCAGCCAGCTGACACTTCTCCCATGTGCAAAGCTTGAACTCCTGGTTAAGATTCCTTTAGTATTTATTGTTCCGGAGGTTTTAACTAGGAGCTGAATTATCAGCAAGTGTCATGTTACAAATCAGCATTTCTCCGATGTTCGACTCATCACAGACGGGCTGTCCCACTAAATTCTCCACACTGGACCTTTAAGCAGCATAATAACATCACAGGGCCGTGATTCAGCTGTAGTGATGTTTATCTCGTTTCCATGAAGCCCATTCTCTGAAGAAAAACGGAGAAGTCAAATAAACATGCATCTGCTGGTTCTGTGACCTTTTTAAAAATACATTTCACATCTTTTCTGAGTAGTTCATTGTGTGAGGAAAGTATAAACTATGTTTTAGAGGAACTTAAGGACTATTCTGGATGCACTTAAATATTTGAGTTACTTCCTGGACTAAATATAGTTGCACCAGAAACACAAGCATCAGAGATGAATCGCTATTTCCCAAGCAGTTATTAGTAAGGGAAAACTTTCAAAGACTCTTCCTTCTTTCATATTGGTTTAGCTGTAATATATCAGAGCACCGAATCTCGAAAGAGTCCAGTGTGTTCCCAGAGACGCAGACTAATGTTGTCTCCAGTGCTTCCTAATGCTGAGTTGGCTCAGTTTTTTTCCGTTTCATCTCACAAATGCTCCAAGCAATAACAAGCTTATGGCAGAGCACACTGCTTTAGTAAGGTGAACTGCAGTTGTTGCCATATATAATCCAAGTCATGTGGTACAGTGCTGCACAGAGCACCTGCAAGATTTTGGTGTTGAAGGCTGCTAAATGCTGACTAATCAATGGTGGCTCATGTAATCCACAAAAATAAACAACACCTGTTCCATGTCTATATGTCTGCTCTCTGTCCTCCTTAGCACTGGTGGATTTTTGTTAAACAAGTTGAATCTTGTTTTGTCCCATGTCAAGGAACATTATGTTATGCATTCCTAAATGAGCCCTTTTCCTGCAGGACAGCTGTAACCTGTTGCTTTGCATCGAGCTGCGTCATCCTTGATTCCCTCGGCCGGGTGCCTTTATGGGCAATGCCACTGATTGTGAAACATGAAGCAATCTTTACTTAACCTGTTCCCTCGGCCTTGTTGACATCTATCTGATATGGATTTTACAGGAAAAAAAACAGTGAGTCTGCCATTTTTATGGGAGGAGAAAGTAGTATTATGGTTTGTTTTTTTGAGATTCTTTATTAACCCAGTAAAGCAGATAAGAATATAGGTATAACAGACATTTGACATTTGTTTCGTTAGACTGAATTGACATATTAAACAATAGTTAAAAACCTACTGGCACTTATGCCCACATTCATTAGGGAAGAAAGTATTGGATCCTTCACTTAAGATAAGAAAAAGCAGCAATACCACATTGAAATGATAATTGATTACAAGCACAAGCATTTAAAATGTCACATTAGTAAAACTACTTTAATATTATCATCAAGCTGTGCTGCTGTAATTTATAGGCAAATGCCCCTGCGAGCCGTATCTAGTTATATATTACTGGGTTATTATCACTGTTGCATTAATGAGCATGTGGCGTTTTATTGTTGCTGGTCAAGTGGAGCTGATGTTAAATTTTTTATGCAGACTAGAGTAGTTTAACTTGGAGATGTGCATGATATTTTAAAAGATAATAATAGCTTTGTTTTGGGTGTAAAATCTTAATTTTGAAGGTTACTAGTAATAATGGATGTCAAATTAATGCAGTGGAGTAAAAAGCACAATATGTCCCCCGTAATTAGTATAAGCTTTGTACTGAAATGAACATAGTTGTTTTCTAGTTGTATTATACTGGTATTACAACCTCCCACAGCCCCATAAACCATGTAATGTTAATAATGTTAACTGATTCATTTATACAATTAAAATCATCAACATCACAGCGACATTTTAGGGTCTGTAAGAAGCATTTTTCTGTATCTATCTGAAGCCAAATAGGCTCAATCTGGTTACTGATACAGACATCATAGATAATATTTACTCAATGTGCTAATTCATATAGTTAGCCTGGCTGAGCTACTGTAGCTAACTTAGGTGGCTTTTACTAGTTTAGTACGGTAAAATAAGGTAAAATGAGTCATGCAGTGGTTAACGGTAGCAAAACTCCTGACTTTTCTGTGGGCCATCATCGTCTTTAACCAAACTGCGTTCATTTTTCTCACCTCCTCGCTGGTTGTGTTCTTCCGGCTTGTTGAAGCTTCCAGCCCACTCTGAGCTCTCCGTACACGGAGCTCAGTCCAATGAGCGTCACCTTACGTAAGACCGGAAACTCTCGAGCCTCAGATTTTTCGATAACCAGAAAGTTAAGTCACATTTACACACGTTCTGTCTCTAATTTAGCTGCTTAGTTCCTAAATAATGACCTAGAAGAAATGTTGACCCAGTGCGCGTCCCGTTGTCCACACAGTTCCGCCATGTTGTGACGTCACTGTCTAATCCCACCCGAGTGTGTCGGTTCAATTGGTGCGGAGTCATGAAAGTGTTTGTAAACAACTCAGACATAAGGTAACTTAACAGCAGCGCTTATACCTCCAACAGTGTTCGTTTACGTACGCTTGTGTGCATGTCGAGCTGGTGTGTGAATGTAAAGTGTTTTTTGGTCAGTGTACACCTCACGTGCGAGGGTAGTTAAGTTTGAAAATGTTGGGTTTTAGGGTTAGCTAGCCGTCTAGCAAGCACGCACCGCTACTGCCTTAGCATGACGTTAGCCGGCTATGCTAATGTTGCCTCACTCTGCAGGCAGCAGACTAGCTAACGTAGCTAGCCGGCTAGTTAGCTTAATGACATGCCTTTGTCTAGCTAGCGTTGCTACCGTCTCTTGACTACGATGACAGCTCTGTGTGAGTAAGTATAGCTAAGGGTAGCTACTGACTAGCTAGTCTGTGACATGCTAACAGTTATTTCGCAAGTGCGTTTGGCTTGTTTACTACAGGCTAATGACACTAACGTTATCTGGACATTTTGTCTTGCACTCTATTATAACGCTACTCAGCAATTTAAACCTATGTATGCTTTAAACTGACGTATTGGTGGAGCTTGTTGTTTTCGGTTGTGTTGTAAACATTTTGTGTAAAGTGTCACATTACAAAAGAGGGGAACCATATGTGTGTGTCTCTATAGGCGACGCAAACTGGAGTCGGACCAATTCCCGCACATATCCCTGAGTGTCAACACATCCTCCAAAGTGTCCCTAATCCTGGGATGTGAAGGGTGTTTGAGCTCACGATTCCTCAATGTCTTTAAGTCGACAGGATGACACAACTGCTACACCAGTGATTAATTCATAGCTGTCTCAGTAGCCATAGCATTCCGGTTGCAGAGCCTCGAGATCCATTTCATCACCTGTGTACTGTTTACCTACTGAGTTAAGATGCCTTGGCCGTTTTCGGAGTCCATCAAGAAGCGGGCCTGCAGGTACCTCCTGCATAGGTACCTCGGTAACTTCCTGCAGGAGAAGCTGAGCTTGGATCAGCTCAGTTTAGACCTCTACCAAGGAACTGGATCACTTGCACAAGTGCCACTGGATAAATGGGTATGTGTAGAGCTACCTTTGTGGCAGGAGATACAACAGATGGATGTATTTGATTTAAACACATAATTTGCATAAACAAAGAGAAGCTTCAGCTTGATTTTTTTGTCCTACAGTCACTCAATGAGCTCCTAGAGACGGCAGATGCCCCTTTTGAGGTCATTGCAGGGTTTATCCAGACAATTTCTCTAACAGTCCCATGGGCAGCCCTACTGCATGAAAACTGTGCCCTTGAGATCAAGGGCTTGGAGATGGTGCTCAGACCAAGACCAAGAGTGGGTAAGGACCCATCTTTGAAAAAGGTTTTAGATAGATGGAAATGTGTTGTCATTTTGTAACATATTAATAAATTGACAAATGATTTTACTGAAAAGTAAATGACTGTGTCACCGCTGTATGTTCTTCTAGCATCTGGCTCTGAGCCCATGTACTGGTCCAGTTTCATGACGAGCAGCATGCAGCTTGCCAAAGAATGTCTCAGCCAGAAACTCACCGATGATATGGGAGAGAGCTTCCAGCCTTTTGAGGGATTAGAGAAGTTTGCCGAAACGATAGAGACAGGTATGTTATGTCTACACTGCTTGGCAACATTTAAAAAAGGTTTATCAGCCTAGTATTCTGTAAAGTGACTTCTGTTAATTTCCTATCTTGCAGTTTTGAGAAGAGTCAGAGTGACTTTTTTGGATACCGTTCTCAGAGTCGAACACATTCCAGAGAATTCTAAAACTGGAATTGCCCTTGAGATTCGAATCAAAAAGTAAGTGTGGACAGTCAAAAGGAAACCAGGCTGTTTCCAAAGTATTCTACATATTTTTCAACATCAGAATCTAGTTAAAAGCCTTGATCCATTATCAATCTACTTTCTCAAATCTGAAATCTATCATCAATCAGAAAGGAAGAGACATTGATCAGGAGGAGGAGACGAAAATTTCTTGAATTTTTTTAAAGAATTAGTTGTGGATAGTAAAAAAGGCTGCAGTTAAATGTACAGTCAGGTCCATAATTATTTGGACAATGATACACTTGTCATCATTTTGGCTCTGTACACCACCACAATGGGTTTTAAATGAAACAATGAATACCTGCTTAAAGTGCAGACTCTCAGCTTTCATTTAAGGCTTTTTTTCCAAAAATATAGTATGAACCGTGTAGGAATTACAACCATTTCTTCACACAGTCCCCCAACTTTAAGGGCTCATAAGTATTTGGACAAACTAACATAATCACCAATTAAACAGTCAGTTTTAATACTTGGTTGCAAATCCTTTACAGTCAATGACTGCCTGAAGTGTTGGACACATAGACATCACCAGATGCTGGGTTTCTTCCCTGGTGATGCTCTGCCAGCCCTTTACTGCAGCCATCTGCACTTCCTGCTTGTGTTTTGGGTGTTTTGCCCTCAGTTTTAGCTTCAGCAAGAGAAACGCATGCTCAGTTGGATTCAGGTCAGATGATATGACTTGGCCGTTGCAGAACATTCCACTTCTTTGCCTCAAAAATGTCTTTGGTGGCTTTTGCAGTATGCTTCAGGTCAATGTCCATCTGCACTGTGAAGCATCGTCCAATGAGTTTTGAAGCATTTGGTTGAATCTGAGCAGATAATGGTGCCCCAAACACTTCAGCTTTCATCCTGCTGCTCTTGTCAGCAGTCACATCATCAATAAATACAAGAGAACCAGTTCCACTGGCAGCCATACATGGCCATGATATAACAGCACCTTCACCATGCTTCACTGATGAGGTGGTGTGCTTTGGATCATGAGCAGTTCCTTCCCTTCTTCCTTCTCTTGTCTTCCCATCATTCTGGTAGTTGATCTTTGTTTTATCTGTCCATAGTATGCTGTTCCACAACTGTACAGGCTTTTTAGATGGTTTTTGACAAACTCTAATCTGGCCTTCCATTTTTAAGGCTAACCAATGGTTTGCATCTTGTGATAAACCCTCGGTATTTATTCTAGTGAAGTCTTGTCTTGCTTACAAGAGCAGCAGGATGAAAGCTGAAGTGTTTGGGGCACCATTATCTGCTCAGATTCAACTAAATGCTTCAAAACTCATTGGACGATGCTTCACAGTGCAGATGGACAATGACCTGAAGCATACTGCAAAAGCAACCAAAGACATTTTTAAGGCAAAGAAGTGGAATGTTCTGCAATGGCCAAGTCATATCATCTGACCTGAATCCAATTGAGCATGCGTTTCTCTTGCTGAAGCTAAAACTGAGGGCAAAACACCCAAAACACAAGCAGGAAGTGCAGACGGCTGCAGTAAAGGGCTGGCAGAGCATCACCAGGGAAGAAACCCAGCATCTGGTGATGTCTATGTGTCCAACACTTCAGGCAGTCATTGACTGCAAAGGATTTGCAACCAAGCATTAAAACTGACTGTTTAATTGATGATTATGTTAGTTTGTCCAAATACTTATGAGCCCTTAAAGTTGGGGGACTGTGTGAAGAAATGGTTGTAATTCCTACACGGTTCATACTACATTTTTGAAAAAAGCCTTAAATGAAAGCTGAGAGTCTGCACTTTAAGCAGGTATTCATTGTTTCATTTAAAACCCATTGTGGTGGTGTACAGAGCCAAAATGATGACAAGTGTATCATTGTCCAAATAATTATGGACCTGACTGTATGTAGTAGATGTATTAGTTTTCGCTGTCATACTGTAGGTTGTTGACGGGCTTACTGTGCTCTGTGGTTGCTTTCAGGATTGTTTACTGCGATGAAACAGGCGAGGAGAGTTCAAGTGTGAATGTGCATCAGCCAACCACATTTGCACATAAAAACCTGCAGATGGAAGGCATTACTGTATTTTGGGATGAGTTTTCAGATGTGTCCCGTGCTGGTTGTAAATCTTCATCCACTCCAACGGTTGGTGCAGCAGTTATTTGAAATTTGGCTTAAAAGTGTATGTATATGCCAGCCTTGGAATATATTTATCTCTTATTTTGCAGGAAACTGAGCCAAAGCTCTCCCCTAGCTGGAATCCCAAAATAATATGTGAGCCTCATCCCCAGTTTACAGAGCCTGTATCCTCTTCAACACCCTTTGAACCTGTGCAGGTTGGGAGCCTCGGTGGTAAAATTGAGCTCTCCCTCACTCTGAAAAACAACTTGGCTATGCCTGGAGCAAAGGTAAACAAAACATGTCCTAAAAACAAAATATTATAATAAACAAAAACATAATTATTTAAGCAATATTATAAACTGTAAGTTATTACCATTAACTGGGTGTTTTACATACTTTGCTTTCAGCTGGAGGTTGTTGGACATATTGATACACTTATTATCCTGCTATCCCCACGGCAAGTTCATCTTCTTCTGGACTTGTGTGGAGCTTTCTCTGGTGGAGGTGAGCACCACTCTGTTCATAGAGAGCATTTGGGATCAAACTAATAATTATGTCGCTGAATGAGTTACTTAGAAGTAGAGTGAATAAAGTATTTCGTATTCTTTGTGTGAAGGTGCACAAGAATGGGCTAAAGATAGAAAGAGCCGACCCATACAGCAAGAGGATGAGTATCGGCTTCATATGGAACTGAACCGCTGTCTGAAGAAGGATACCGCTGTGCCAGGAGCAGACCCCGACCTCTTTGAGAGCCAGACCACCCGAACTGTGTCTAGTCGAGGTTGGACTGAAACACTGTTCCCCTAACCTCTGACCCTTCATAGAAACCAGATATCATGGTAGCATCTGTCTAATGAAATGTGTTATTTTTTTGTCCTGTATGTATTTTTAAACCCATCTGTGGTGGGTGTAGATGATGTGTTCTTCTCCATGGCAGACATGGACATGTCTCACAGCCTGTCATCCCTTCCTCCTCTGGGTGAACCACCCACCGTTGACTTGGATTTGTCACTCAACAGCAACTACTCAGCCTCACCAGGAGAATCTCCCTCTGGAAATGCAACAGTACGTCTTCACCTCTTTGAGTACAGTCATAAAGATACATTAAATGTAACTGAGCGTTAGGATTCTCAGTGGTCTGGTTTCTCAATTACATTCTGAATTAGATCCTCAGCAAATTGCAGTACCATGTAACTGAATCTCTACACTGACAAAATTAGAAGATATACACATTATTATTTTCAGTGTGGGTGACTTAGTTTGTGTGGTAAAATATTTATAAATGAACTTCTGTTGTTACATTTTCTGTAGGCTCTGTGGGAGGATTACATGGACGTACCACGACAAAGAGAGAAGCAGACTAACGAAACTCCTGTCCAGTCGCGGGATCCACAACTGCCTCAAAAATTACTGAGGCAGACGTGTAAGTATGACAATATTTCAGTGTATTTTTACATACTTTATACACATTAAAGTGTAAACAGACCCCCCTCCACCAAGCTGTGTTTTTGTTGGCACTGCCGTTGCAGAGCCTAGCAACTACCAACAACAGAGTACACAATGTATTTTTGTTGTCCAGAGTTACTTCAGTTGTTCCACCATCAACCACTTCTGCTGCTGGGAATACTAACTGCAAAGAACTCACTGATACTTTTTGGTAACTGGGAATAGCGACCAGGGAAAACAAAAGTGCTGTCCTCCTGTCCTTACACAATACCTGACACACTTACTTTGTAAATCGTAATGTAAATTGTAAATCTTCGTAAATTGAGCCCTCATCTTCCTGGGATCATACCTGGTGGCAGACAGAATTGCTCTGTGAAAGTGAGGCTTGTAGCGAACCAATCTAAACACTGACAGTGTCATTCTACAGCCATGCCCTTGTGCAATCAACACTTACATCATTATGATAAACAAAAAACATGTCTACCTCCACTTTAAACTGTTAAATAGTAGTCTCTCTGTGGCCGTGTGCTAAAGGGAGGTAAAGTTGTTGGCATGTTTTCATTCCAAGCAAAGATAACATCAACATATCTTCCTGATTAGATCTCTGTTTAGGCTGTAGAAATGGTGAAGGTCTTGTCTCTATGAAAACCTACCAGCACTCAGTGCACACGGTTATCATTACACCACAGTGAAAACAAAGTATCCATATTTATATCTGCTATCATTGTATTTCAGCCCATCCATCCAAAACCCACGGCGATGAGTCGAGGCCAGAGCTGGTGTTGAGGTTAACACTCAGTAGCCTGGCTATCTCAGTCCTCCACATCGACCCACTGCCACCACCAGATTCCGCTCCCAGTCCCCTCGGCCCCATGGCTGCACACTTCTTCAGCATGGTGGGCCCGGGCCACCTCGCCCCAGCTGCTTTCCTTCAGTCTCGGACGGTGTTTAACCAGGCCTGCCCCCATGACCATCTCAGGTGCACTGCACTTTTTTCTACTTCTGTTTCTGCAATATTATACTTGATTTGTCATTTAATTGTTTTATGTCTGTCTGTTCTGGGCTTATATTTGCAGATTTGTGGGCCAAGGCCTGAAGATCAACTATGAGCACTGTCAGGGATCCAGCCTGCGGACTTTCAGCACTGACGTCTCCCTCAACCAGATGGAGTTTCTTGAGTGCCTGTTCCCCTCTGAGGCCGTCATTGGTGGCTCCCAAAGAGGCATTCAGTACACTGAGGTTAGAGTTTCAAGCCTGAGCTAAGCACATTTTGCACTGCACTGAGCTTTGGTTGGATAAACACATTCAAGTACGCCTGAAAGTTGCAGCTGGCATGACCCCAAGAGTGTTTCTCACTAGTTTCTCTGTCACACCTCAGCTCCTGACATTTGACACCACAGCCAGTGCTGATGCGCCGCTTACCACCTGCCTTCACCTGCTTTACAAACAGGCTGAGCGCAGAGGCCCTCAGGTAACTGTGTTTATTAGTTGGACTGAAACAGCAGCACTAACATTTAACACTCAAACACATTGTCAGGCTTCTGCTCAATTAATCTTTTGGCTCTCTGTGCAGGGCGGCCAGGTTCGCCTCAGCACTATTCCCAGGAAAGCAGAGATCCAGGTGGAGCTGGGTCCCGTGCGCTCTGAGCTCGACATCAGCATCGTTGACCGTCTAAACTCGTTGCTTCAACCTCAGAAGCTGGCCACTACAGAGTTGATGGCCTCCCACATGTACACATCCTATAATAAACACGTCAGCCTGGTAAGGGCGTCCCACTAACTACTTTTATTCATATTTCTAAATATTCTTTATCTCAGATGTCTCAGTGATGATTAATGCATCCTAGAAAATAATTGTCACAACTGATCATATAAGTCTTCTCTGTCTTAGATTAAAAAGGTGAATTAGTCGCGTGTGTTTAGGCTCTATAATTGTGTAATTCCTTGTCTCTTTAATCTAATTTCACAGCATAAGGCCTTCACAGAGGTTTTCCTTGATGACAGCCATACTCCCACCAACTGTCATGTAACGCTGACTGTGAATGCCCCATTGCTGGGCCTTGCAATCCGCTTCCCCATTCCTGACTTGCGCTCAGATCAGGAGAGGGGCCCTTGGTTCAAGAAGTCCCTGCAGAAGGAAGTACTCTACCTGGAGCTGGAAGACCTGGAAGTCAAAACAGAGTTCATGGGTGGCAGCTCCCCTGACCAAACCAAAATGGAGCTCACTTTCAGGGGGCTCATTGGTATGTGGTTGAAAAGAAAAAACCTAAAGCTCCATCTAAAGATGGTTTTATCAGAGGAATCGCTCTGTAACTGCTTTTCTGTTTTCTTGCTTTGCACAGGGAAGTTTCAGGAGGAGCCGGATCAACCAGCTGCCCGGTTCCTCAGAGTGTCCCATACCATGGATGGAGACATGTCAACATCTGAGAGTGTGAAATTTGACTGGCCGAGGTAAGTTATAATCGAACCAACCTTAAACTTATCTGTCCATTCAGGGGCACCTCTCAGTGACATTAAATCTCTCCGGGCAGAATTGTGCTAAAGATGAACCCCACTGCAGTCCACTCAATCCTTGAGCGGGTGACGGCTGAAGATGATGAGGGGGCTGAGGACCACTCCCTCGAAGAGGAAGAGGAGGAAGGGGCTGCCCATTCACTGAAGGATGTGTGTGACTTTGGGAAACCAGAGCCATCACCTTTTTCATCACGAAGGGTCATGTATGAGAATGAAGAGGTAGGTTCATTCTTTAAAAAATGTTGCGCTTAAATTCCAAAGAGACGCCGTTGCAATGTGCACATGTTCCTGAGTGCCTATTTTTTTAGGGCGCGACAGCTGCGCCTTGAGATAAACAGAGTTCAACTTTTGGAGTGCAGCAGCACACACTGCATGATAAATATGGAGAAGAGGTTAAACATTTTAGTGCACAGCTGCCCGAGATTTACATCTGTTCTTATAAACAGCAACTGTAAGAAGATCAGTTCTGCACTCAGGATTTCAGGAAAACAGGCTATGGTACAGTGCTTGTTAAGGTTGCTTAGCAACCTCAGACGCAACCTGCCCCTGCACTCTTGTAAGCTGGCACAGAAAAGGCACAAGAGTAGCACCCTGCATTTTCCAGGCGGTTGAAGATGTGGCATGTGTAAGGCCCCTAAGGAAATTTCTTAAAATTTGACACAAACGTTCACTTAGACTGAAGAATAATCTGATAAGAATTTGGTGGTTGAAGGTCAAAGGTCAGTGTGACCTCACAAAGCATGTTTTTGGCTGTAACTCAAGAGTTCTTAAGCTAATTACGACAAAACTTCACATAAATGTCATATAGAACAGCTTATATCCAAAAAGTCAAAGGTCAACTTCAGTGTGACATGATGTTCTGCATAAAACACTTTTCTGGACATGACTCATCATCATATCTCAGGAACAGAAGGGGAGACATTTGGTCAGATACTGAACTGGTGACACTAATCTTGGTTTCCCACCTTTAAACTGTGCTGATTGTATAGATCCTCTGTGCTGCTGGGGGGAAGATGTGTGTGAAGTGTCCATGACATGTTTTCACAGACATGGATGTAAACTGTAAGAGAAACTTGACTTGAACACCACAAACTTTTAGTTACACTAAAAAATATTGCAGCACACATATTTCCTTATATCTGAAAAAGGTCCAGTGTGTAGGATTTAGTAGCATCTAGTGGTGAGGTTGCAGAACTGAAACTTCTCCTGTGTGCTGAGCGTGTCAAAGAGACAGAAAAAAACAGAGTCTGAATTACCACAGAGGTGACGTTTCAAGCTTCACAGTCTTCAGATCAAGCTTAAATTTGCATAATTGAAGAATTGTTGTTTCAGTTGTGATGATGGCATTGGTTCAGAGCAGGTGTGTTTAGTGCAGGTGGAAACATTTGCATTCAGGAGCGAGGGTGTCCTCTGGTTGATGTATTTTAATATATGATGGATGCATCACTATGTAAACAGCAACATGAGCACTTCTTTGCATGCCTAACCTTTAGAAAGTCTTTTTTTTTTATTCCAGATGGTCATCCCTGGTGATGTTGCTGAGATGACAGAATTCCAGGAAAAAACGATGAACAACTCTCGCTTCGTCCTTGAGTTGTGTTTCCCCAATGTGCAGTTAGTGCTCCCCACCAAGGCGTTTTATGAAAAACTGCATAACAGGTACGGAATTTGTGATATGAAACAAAATGGCAGGACAAGTTTGTTAAAGCTTGAGTCATACAGTGGGACAGTGCAGCAGTAAACTTATGAAACTTTGTCACATGTATGTATGTGTTTTGTAAGAGCTAAAAATCAGCAGATAATCATTTTTTGCCGACGTCCTTTATACCAATATTTTCATTTCAGGCTGTTACGAATGTCATTTTAAAGCCTCTATCTGCAGATACCAATGACATGCCGATATTATCATTCATCCCTACATTTAAGATATGATAAGGTACCTATGAAGATACTTGTTGTTGTACCTGTTCCATACATAAAATGTATATTCTCAATATTTTAGGATAAACAATGACCTGCTGCTGTGGGAGCCCACTGCTCCATCTCCAGTGGAGACGGTGGAAAGCATGCCATATGGAGTTGGACTCTCTGTCGCCAGTCAGCTGATCAACACCTACTCCAAAGACAGCTTCAGCCAGTTCCGCTCTACTGGTCCCGAGGGTGAGACGACAGAAAATGTTTCTCATGAATTAGCGTTTTTTTTTTCAGACTCTAGAATTGTGTCAAATATGAGGTCATGTTTAAACAACCTGCAGCTCGTCACTTTATAAACATGCTTTGTGCTGTACTTGTAGATGAGACCAGTGGCTCAGAGGAGGAGACCATGCACTACTACTCTCCTGCATCTGACCTGGGCCACAGGTCTCGCAAGAAGAAAAAGCCCAAAGCTCACAGCAAGACCTCCCAGAGCCTGTTCTCTGTCATCCTCAGTGTCAATCATGGCCTGGTGGCGCTTCAAACTAATGCTAAGGTAAACTCACATCCTTATTGATATCACATACTGTCCTCACAGTTTATTCAGGCATATTGTTTTGTGGATAGTGGGACTGAGTTTCCATCTTTCTTTCAGAAGGAGGATAAAACTATACTGAAAAACAAACACGGTGAGTTCTGGCTAGAGGTGAAAAATGCTGTGCTGTTCAGTGTGACACAATACGAAGGCTATAAAGATCAACACTACGTCTGCTTCCACACCAGTAATATCTGCATGTATCACCAAGGTAAACCAGCTGCACATACTTACTACAATATTACTCCTATGCTGTTCTATGTTTGTGACATTTGTTGATAATGTGACCTTAATATCTGTTCAGGACTTGTGGATGGAGGCACCTCTGTCTCAGACATCAAGTTGCCATGCAGGACACATCCCCACTGGTTAGAGCCGACCATCTACCAGTCCGAGACGTCTCCTGAGAGATCCTCAACGCCCTCAGAGGGTATTGGTCTGGAGGCCCGCAGCATGGTGTCTGTTGCTGTCAAAATCTCATCGCAGAATGCAGAACGCAATGTCAAGGTAGATTACTCAAATCACTGATGGGGCGCCTTTAGTTCACCCTGGTATCGATTCTCTGCCCGTTGAGCTGTGTTGGATTCATGGGACCCCCTGAAATTAGGCAGTGTCCACTTAAGACCCCAAAATCACGTTGCTTAGGTCAGTGACCAGTTTCACCATTGTGAAATTTTCAGATTGTCAAAATAGTGTCATTTTTAGAGGCATAAAGATGTAAAACTACCAATTATTTCATAAGAAAAAAACAATTATAGACCAATAAAGAAAAATTACAGATTTTTTTGTAGCAGAACTTGAAGCACTCGTTCTCCCTCACTGACAAATTCTTCATCAGCACACCATCACTGCTTGCAGTAAGTTTTGTTTTCACTTTTATTGCTGGCTCAGCACTAAAACCAAGTTTGGGGATTTTTTGCTATGTGACATTAGTGATTGATAGAACAGTGTGCTTCAGCATGGCTCACGTTAGAGGGAAGATAGGAGCTGTAACTGCCGCAGCATTAACAGTTGTGACACATACAATAAAATCTGCTATGATGTTACGACATGTTGTCACATAATTGGATGCAGCTGTGGCTCAGGAGGTAGAGCTGGTCGATTGATCCCTTGCTGCTCCAGACCACATGCCGAAGTATCCTTGGGCAAGATGCAAATGTGCCATCAGTGTGTGAATGCGTATGTATGTTTTGACTGAGCAGCAGGTGACACCTCGGTCACCAATGTGTGAATGTGGCATGTAGTATTAAAGCTTTGAGTGGCCGGAAGACTGCAAAAGGTGCTACACAAGTGCAAGTCCATTTACCAGAGGTCTTATCAAAGATGTTTCTGGCTTACCGAGCTTTTTATATCACCTGTAATACATCAGCTGAAGGTTTCATCTTTCTTTGCCAGCATTTGCATATTAGACAGGGAATGGCCTTCGGATACGTGACATACCCAATCTAGCTCGTCCGGGGTATATTTGAATCTCAGATGTTAGGGAAGTGCCAGACATTGCCCCTGTCAGCATAGGATCGTAAAAACACCTCTCCAATAACAAACTTTACACAGATACAAGTCAGTATACTTGAGGTTATTTATTTAAGGGGACGTAAATATAAGAAAAATCACATTGTTGAGTGAAGGGGATCTTGAAGGACTCTCTTATCCTGTTAATCAACTTGCAATGTCTTTTCCTCTTTGCAGGATTCCAGCCCCAGGTTAGGAAGGTGCTTTAGGAAAGAGAAAAGAAAGACTAAGAGTATTTGTCCTGTAGATGGTGCTGTTGTCAAACTGAATGATTTTTCTTGATCTCTGCACCTCCAACCGAAACTCTTACCTTGGGCATGGTAAATAACCATGCTTTCGAAGTGGGACACATAGAGTTCGCTAACCCATGCGTAGTTCAATAATGGGCAGCTGAGTCAGCATTTTTATCCTGGGATGATTATATGGTGATTATTGAATTAGTTGACAGAACTGTTGCTTAAAGTTCAGCTTACTTTTTTTCTGCTCACTTTTGGTAATGTGTGCTCTTTTTATGCAGGAATTTCTGGTTGCTATTGGAGTGAGAGGAGCCACGCTGCAGCACAGAGTGGTCCCTCCTAGCCTGGGCTGGTATGACCAGGTATGACCATATAGACACACAAATATTGAGAGTGTGTTTGAAGTAAATATAATGCAATTAAATGACACATATATAATCTTAATGCCACTTTATGTGCAACAGATTGTTGACTTTCTGAATGTTTCCGATGAGCCTGTGCTGGGTTACGCCCCTCCTACATCTGTCACCACCCTACATTTACACCTGTGGAGCTGCTCTCTAGACTACAGGTAAAATAGACCTCAGACCTCCCACTAAATGATGACTTATTTGTGATCTGTGTGTGTATTCTAATTTGTCTTTCTCTCGACAGACCCCTTTACCTGCCACTCAGATCATTGCTGATTGTTGAGACTTTCAGCATCTCCAGCAGTGTCTCTTTAGACCACTCTTCCTCAACACTCAGGTATGAATGGGTTTTGCTAGTACAAAGTTAAGAATTGTAATTGCAGTTGTGCTATAGAATAAGTGTTTTTTTAATTTGTTGTGCGCAGGATAATCTTGGACGAAGCAGCTCTGTTCCTCTCCGACAAGAGTAATGCCGTCTCTGTCAATCTGGCGCGTGGTAAGCTGACTTTAGTAATGATTTTGAATAAACTGCTTGAAATGTTTAAATGCAGCTTTGACAGATGTTTGCCTCTGGTTTTTGTCACAGATTACGTCCAAGTGGTGGACATGGGAACACTGGAGCTGAGGATTACAGCCGTCAAACCTGGAGTGGATGGAAAGTTGGTAAGAGTTGTGTCTCTACCTGAAGTTAATGTTTTAAACATTTTTCTCTCAAAAATAAGGTTAAAGAATGTTATTAATTTTTCACTGTCTCTTGGGTGACAGTCAGAGCCCAGATTTGAGCTACGCTGTTCCAGTGATGTTATCCACATCAGAACCTGTTCAGACTCCTGTGCCGCTCTCATGAATCTTATCCAGTATGTAGCGAGCTATGGAGACTTACTGCCTCCTGCAGAACCAGAGGCCAAGCACAGCAGCGTTACACAAAGAACCAAGGTAAGCAGTTACTCCGACATTAGACAGTACTACACAGCTACAATGCGGCTGAAAACCTCCACTAGTCAAACATGCTTAGTTGAGTGTATTTTCGGACAGGCGGAGTTTCCTAGTCGGCCCACGTCTCAGACCCCGTTGCTTGCCGAGACTGAGCAGCAGATGTTGCAGGATCTGATGAGCGAAGCGATGGAGGAGACTGATGGGCAGCATGCACCTGGGCCGCAGCAGAACGGTGAAGACTTTGATCAGTAAAGATAAAGTTTTAGCTTCATGAATGATATAACTGATCTAGAGTTTATTCTTTTTCACACATCTATAGGTGCACATGAGGAGCCGAATCAAGACCACGATCCACCTCGCTCCGACCTATTCTTGTTCCCGGATGAGAGTGGGAATTTCAACCAAGACTCAAGCCCCACTTACCCTATGCTCCACTCTCCTCTCATTACTCCTGTGCCTAGCCTGACCCATGAGACGGACGACTTTTGTATCTTGGAGACACCAGGTTCCAGAGGAGAGGTCAGGATATACTTATTCACACACTCATGGCTATGTAACAAAAGAGACTCAAAAATCTGTGTTGGCTCACTGTAAAGCGATGTATGTTTCAGGATCTTGATCAGGAGCCCGTGGTAAAACAGCTTACGTCAGATCCTGTGGAAATCAAATCTGATTACTTCAGTCAGCCTCTAGAAGGGAGTGACTCCAGAAGTGGAGCCATGAACTTTCCCATCCCAGAGGTGCGCTACCTCATCAAGGAGATCTCCGTAGTCTGGCATCTGTATGGTGGGAAGGACTTTGGGAGCGCCACTTTCACAGCCTCTCCTGCTAGAAGCCGGGGGTGAGCCACTACCTTTATAACTGTGCACACGCTTTTTTCCTTTTTAAATGTAGTCAAGGGGAAACAGACTTGTCTAATCTGTATCCTTTTATGTTAATGTTTTACTTTAAAATGTATCATATTTTATTTATGTATTGTTTTTATTCATTTTAACTCAGATTTTTTTGTATCATTTTTACATCTTTCTATTTTATTTCATTTAATTTTTACTATGTTATTATCATTAAGTCTTTTGTACTTAATTTTTTTGTCACCTTTACTATCTCACTATCTCTCAATAGCCATTTTTACGCAGAGATTCTGTGACAGGACTGTAACAAAGACCCTTTATTGCGCTAGCGCACCAAATGCAGGCACAATGCCATCCCAGTGTGTGATTATTAGATTGTATGTTGGCGTTCTGGACGTAAAAGAGGCATGATGGGAATGACGTGTAACACAACAGCGTCGGCCTCTAGTGTGACATATACATGTCAGGCAGCGCTTACAAAACAATAAAAGTGGCTTGACATAGCAATAACAATCATTTACCGTCCCTATTATATGGCAGCTGATTTCATTCGCTTCTCGGAGGGTGAGGACATCATTATCGCCCCAATTAACAGATATTTCCATTTGCTGGACTTCTTCTTTGAGTTAGCTGCTAACTGCTATCAGCTGCTTTTTAAGTCTCCCAGTGGTGGCGTTCACACAGCACACATAACACATCGTCAAAACATCACACCTATCCTGTCCTGAACTTTCAATAAACAAAACTGTGGAACTCCGCCTTGCAGGTCGACACCCCATAGCTCCCCCTCTCAAACTCCAGTCAGACAGGCGAAGGCTTCAGGACGGACAGGAGGTGGTAGAGGAAGGAACCCTGATGTCCTGATGGAGATACAGCTCAGCAAGGTAAAGTTCCTCTATGCCTGGAATAAATGCTTATTATGTTACTCTCATAGGGATCACAGGAACACCAGCTTTTCTTTGACCTTTTCCCCTAGGTGAGATTTCAGCATGAGGTGTACCCACAGGCCCAGGTGGCATCTGGGCCAGCAGTGGATCAGCCAGTCTCTCGGCAGGTGTTTGTTGTGCAGGACTTGGAAATTCGAGACAGACTGGCTACCTCACAGATGAACAAGTTCCTCTACTTGTATTCTAGCAAAGAAATGCCCCGAAAAGCCCATTCTAACATGGTGAGGAAGGCACCACACTCACATTAACCCAGTCACATCTCGGCCTTGTGTAACATTCTATGTACTTGTGGTCTTAGTTGACAGTTAAGGCGCTGCACATGTGTCCCGAGTCGGGCCAGGCTCCTCAGGAGTGCTGTTTGCGTGTTTCCCTGATGCCTCTTCGCCTCAATATTGATCAGGTAAACACTCTGACACAGACAATTTTTCAAGTGTATCAAAGATATGTATCAGCATCCTCAGTAAATGTGTTGAAGTGACAGCCTTGTTTTTTGTTTCCTTGAAGGATGCACTGTTCTTCTTGAAAGACTTCTTTACCAGTCTTGCTACTGAGGTTGAGTTTTTCTCACCGCCCATTCAAGAAGGTCATTATTCTTAGTAACTCAAACATCATTTAACATAGCCCTAGCACTCAAATATTGGCTCCTAATATGATGACATTTTCTTCTGTAGCTGTCTGTGTTTCCACAAAAAAAGTGGCTGCCCCAGAGATCTCCTGCAGCTTCTCGAAGCACGCTGGCAGCAGCCAGGACCCGGTCCCGATCATCTCAGTGCCTGCTCAGAGACGTTTGAGTCATAACGGTTTCTCCACATCTGGCAGGGAGGAAGTGACTGATAATGAAGCCTCTGCTCCTTCCTTTACAGACCAACCAATCTTCTTTAGGTCAGCATTAAAAAAACGAAACAATGACTAAATATTACGGTTTTTGCTCTTATTCTGAAAAAAATAGAATATTCCTACTAAGCTGTTTGCATGGCTGATAGAAATGAATATTCTACTAATATTCCTGTTTACATGCACCCATGCATACTCTGATTAATGTGCCCTAATGTCATTTATAACAACAAAAATCTTGAAAAGTGGAACGACTGGAGCCACTTGTGCTATTTTGCTCCCTTACATCAAAATATGATTTTGAGTTTTCCACAGGAGGTGGAGACTCTGCGAATATAGCCTCCTTCTTTTATTCCTTCAACCACCTTCTCGAAAAAGTCTTTGTAGTGATATTTGCGCGAATCCAGAACCCTGTCGATATCCTTTTTTTTTTTTTCATGCTGTTCAAAAGTAGGTGTGTTTCTTCTTCTGACCAAAAGTTTAGGCTTTTGTTTTGTGTACACATCTTTATCCCAGTTGGTTTTTATACAACGCATCATTGACAATACACAGAGCTGACACTAAAAAATCAAGAGGCCAAGTGGCGCAAACTGCTAAAAACCCCCAACTGAGATGCATCTTCTGAATGCGCTGTATACATGTCCAGAAAATGCTTCTTAAACCAGAATAATACTGGCACATCCCACATCTTGATCAGAAAATGCTCATGCAAATATCTCATGCGCATTCTTTTTTATAGCCTTGAATGTATGTGATGCACATATAATTTTTCTCACTCAACTTGTTTATGTTTGGTTACATTTTGTTTTTCTGACAGGGAGTTTCGATTTACCTCTGAGGTTCCCATTCGCTTGGATTATCATGGGAAACATGTTGCAATGGAGCAGGTACATGATCTTAGTGGGCTGTGTATTAATTCCGCATTATTCCATTTGTGCCTTGTGACTGATTTTATGTTTGCTGTTTTTCAGGGGACATTCGCAGGGATCATTATCGGGTTGACGCAGCTCAATTGTTCAGAGCTTAAACTGAGGCGCTTGTGCTACAGACAAGGGTATGTTTATCTCACTTAATGTATATCGGACTGTGTTGCTTATGCTAATAGCTAGGATTTAAGTAAGTTATAGAGCAAATTTATATAATACATAATACATAATGCATCCTTATCAAATGCGTAAAAAAGTCTACTTGAGGAGAACCAATAATCGTTCCCAGGAAACTAATACTTGTCTGCATTTCAGATTGTTAGGTGTGGATAAGCTGTTTTCCTATGCAATAAATGAATGGCTGAATGACATTAAGAAGAACCAGCTTCCAGGACTGCTGGGCGGTGTGGGACCTATTCACTCTCTGGTACAACTAGGTGAGTAGTACAACACATGCTCTGAACTTAGTCACAGGCTTTTTGGTGTCATTACATGAACTGAGATTAACAATGTGCTTTAAGGGTCATTATAAATGGCAAAAAGAAAAATTACATTTTTCAGTCATAACTGCACCAGATTTCTTAACAATATATATGTTGCTAAATGTGTAGCTACGGCAACGTGTAATTCATGATTTCAATATTAAAGTGCTGTCGTTCACAGTGTGTGAGTTCCCTGATTCAGGTGTACCTCTTGGGTAAAGTACTCCCTGTTCCTAAGATGAATGTTCTGTTCAGTTCAGGGATTCAGGGACTTGGTCTGGCTCCCGATTGAGCAGTACAGGAAAGACGGTCGGATAGTCCGTGGGTTTCAGCGCGGCACTGCCTCCTTTGGAACCTCTACAGCCATGGCTGCTCTGGAGCTCACCAACAGGATGGTGCGGACTATCCAGGTAAACTCCTCTTAACACTTTTACTAAAAAAAAGTCTATTTACTACCAATTCATTCCTGAAGCATCAGACAAATCTATTATTTTGTGTCATTTTTAGGCAGCAGCTGAGACGGCCTACGACATGGTGTCTCCAGTGCCTGATGAGAGAGACATGAAGAGAATAAAACGGTACTCCCATTACGGACTGGCTCATCAGCCAGTTGACCTGAGAGAAGGTGTAGCCAAAGCCTATACTGTGGTAAAAGAGGTAACCAAACCTAAAGCTAAAAATTTCACTTCAGTGACGTTAATGGAATGAAACTGTATTTTGCATGAGGATTTTGTGGCGTTAACATCCACAGGGCATCACAGACACAGCACTGACCATCTACGACACAGCCACCCGGGAGCACGAGCAGCGCGGGATGACGGGCGCAGTGGGTGGAGTTCTCCGCCAGTTGCCACCAGCAGTGGTCAAGCCACTCATTATGGCCACTGAAGCCACCTCCAACGTCTTGGGTGGGATGAGGAACCAGATTCACCCTGATGCACGCCAAGAGGAGTCTCAGAAATGGAGGCAGGGCGAGGAGTAATTTTTATTGCCATATGGTTCCTGAAAGCATGACTGTACAGAAGCAACAGCTATAAAAATGTATTGGAAACTTTCTTCAGAGGTCCTTTTTGAAGAGGAACATCTCACATGTGCACATAGAGCCCTGGTGTAAATAAAATACTGTTCATCTCGTGGCAATTTGAGCTACTGTGATTCAGCTTGTGTCAGCTTACCAGTTTCCTCACAGTGCCTTCATGGTTATCAGCATTGCCCAACTGTTTGTTAATTCAAAGGGATAAAGAGTGATGACTTTATGAGCCACATATTGTCTTTATGTGGATTATGTTCTGCTGTAGGGTAGACAGCGGCATTATAAATATAAAATCATATTGAAGAAATAGGCTGTTGTCTCATGAGGCGCAACATTTGCTTCATTCTCAAGCAGCTCTGTTTACAAGTTGTATGTGGTTATCCTATTTGGTGTAAACAAACACTAATATTATAGGTGTAATGACCCTTAATTTATATAACGTACTGTACGTATGTGGGCCTTGTTATTTACTGTAAATATTCCTGATGTGTGACATTTCATGCAAATTTAAGAGAACAAGTTTAGGCACTGAATGTGTTACAGTCCTGTTATCAGCACCTTTAAGTGACTCTGAGGGTTACTTGCTCAAATGAATGAGATGGTAAGGTTACCCAAATTTATTAAGTTTCACAATTTTATTTTGAGCTGTGATCAATGTTGTGTAATGTTCACAAGAGCTGCTGCTCTGAAAAGCTGCTTTTAAAAAATTAAAATGTTTTATTGTGTCAGTCCACCGCTCACAGTTTCAAAATGTTGACACAAACTTGTACAAGAAACTATCTACTCACAATCTTGAAGCAAAGTCTTAATATTCTGCGCAACTGTTTTTTTTTAACTGTATGTTTGAAAATTGATATTTGGTGTGATATGTTGTGTTGCAGACATTTGAGTTTCCCATTTTCTTGTTTATGTGGAGAGGATAATACTTATTGTACATAAGTGTACAGTTAAATTTGTATTAAAAGCATGAAAGGGAAATAAAAACGGTGATCCATCAGAGTGAAGTGTGGTTGGATGTGATTTTTATGTTGCATAAATAAATGTGACAGTTGTAGGGGCATTTCTATACATTTATACAGAGATTTTAGGGGATTTTCTTTTATTTATTAAATTGTCGATGGATTTTGTTATTCGGGTTTTGGGTTTTGTTTCAATGAGAATATTTTTGTTATAAAAAAATGCATTTTAAGCAGCATATTTGTACATTTTTGTCACGAAGTATTTTATTTTGAAAATTATATTCAGTGACAGTTGTAGGCATTTCCGTTTATACAGTTACATACATATTTTTTGGGAAAAACCTTTTTAAATCATCATTAATGGATTGTCTTATTCAGGTTTTGTTTCTATAATATTTTTGTCATTTGGAAAACTTGTATAATAATTCACAGCAGTTAAACTTTAAGATTACTGTCGTGAAGAATTTTATTCCGAAAATTCTGTCTCATAGTGACAGCTGTAGGCATTTCCGTTCATCAGTTACATCCGGCCGGAGATTTTTTTGGAAAAAAAAAAACTTTTTTAAATTATCATTGATGGATTTTCTTATTCAGGTTTTGTAATTACAAACTTAAATAACAGCAGTTTAATTTTTACTTTTTTGTCGCGAAGAATTTTATTTTGAAAAACGTAGCCCGTTAAAACGGAAGTTGTCCTTTTGCCATGGAAACAGGAGGACGGGGCAAGTTTTTTTTATTATGTTGTGAGGCTTGTTAATCTTCATTTTTTGCTAACCTTACACTTGTAGAAACTTTGAGGCGATGATGAACGTATTTTCTGACTCGAGCAGTTTTTCTTTTGACGCTGCGCCGACTGACGAGTTTCTTCACCTTCGTGCACGCGCGGCCGGACTGACTTTTTGCGGGTGCGCGCACACTGTTTTCCTGTGTAAATTGGCCTACTCACTGAGGTATCTTACATAGGTTTATTTAAACTGTGCAGGGTTAAAACTTTACAACTTTAAGCAGCTAGCATTACTTTATGGCACTGTTGAAGTAATTCTGATTGATGCACGTTTACATGTAGATGCAGCATCACAAGACACACAAACAGAGGCCCGCTGGCATCGGGAGGAGACGGTGACCTCTGTGTTGGGATACTTGGGATGGGTCACATGGGAAAACAGCTGCTCCTCTCCCTCCTTGAAAAATCTGGCATCAAACCATCACAAATTAAGATATCCACTAGAAGACCAGAATCTGCAGGTACACTGTCAAAACAAGACACTTTAAGGACAATTTAAAGTCCACATCAAAGTTAGATAGTTATTGTGATGCAGTGAAACTCCAGTGTGTAGACTACATATTTCAGATTCAGATTCAGATTCAGAATACTTTATTAATTCCCGGGGGGGAATTGTTTTTGTTCCAATGCTCCGTGCAAAGTAGAAATAGAAATACAGCATGAATGGAAACAAGAGATAAAGATGAAGATATAAATAAAATACTAAAATAGACAATGAAATAAATAAAATAAAATATTAAAGTAGACATTAAAATAAAATAAAATAAAATAAAATAGTAAAGTAGACAATCTGAAATATATACAATATACAATGAAATGGTTGTAACTTTATAAATGAAATGAGAATGAGTAGTTATATTGTTGTTTTGTTTTATAAATAGCCAAATGAGTCCGATCATCAGAGGGAGGAGTTGTACAGTTGAATACATAGCACTTGAATAGCATTATAATTCAGTGTATACAATAAAGGCCTGTTGTTCAGATGCCAATAATCCTAATGTCTACTACCTATCTGATAGTTCATTTTAAAGCAGATATTGGCCGATACTGATGACGTGCCAATATAATCTTGCCTACCTAAAATGTTTAGACATGAGTTGATTTAACTAACTTGCACCTTGACCTTTCCTTTCTCATATACTCAAAAACCTGCCCTCATGTTTGCCTTGCTGCTTCCTTATTTCAGTGGAATTCATCCAGAAAGGAGTTGAATGTTTTTTTGACAATCGCAGACTGGCAGCGTGGGCAGACGTTCTGTTCCTCTGCTGTCTGCCCTCTCAACTCCCCAAAGTCTGCGCTGATCTCCACTCTCATCTGCCAAAACACTGCCTTGTGTACAGCTTCACCTCTGGTGTCCCTGTCACCAGGTACTCCCACACTCTCACACACACACAGCATTGTTGTTGTTCAGTCACTAAACTCCTCTCTTTTGAACTGTTACTGCAGGCTGTCACGGCTTCTTGGACATGACTTCATTCTCAAACCACAGTATGACTTTGTAGCTTGTGATGCTGGAGATGTGTGGCTGTCGCGCACTCGTCTGACCCAGGCTTTGACAGGTCCATTAGAGGCATCGTGTCCTCTTGCAATGAGTGGTGTGTCATGTTTCATTATTGCAGACTTCAGCTTCTCTCAGAGCTTGAATTTGAACCTGTGGTGTTATATAAGATGGGAGAGAAAGCATTTGAAATTGGGTGTAGTGACATTATTTACATCAATTAAGTTGTATTCCTATATACTGTTAATGCTGACTTTTAATTCCCATATTTAGGTGGCATTTCTCTGGGTTGGAACTGGGTGTGTGCAGTGTTGTACAGCCTGCTAAATATCTGCACCTCTGCCAGTCTGGGATCCAGTGATGCTCTCTCTCTTATCAACAGCATCCTTAAAGAGAAACGGCCACACACTGTGGAATTAAACGCACACAGTTTCATCAGTGCATCATTTGCATCTTCCCTTACTGCAGAGGAGTAAGTGCAACGCTGTATAGCCCAAGTATAGATATTTTTTCTGTCAAGTTTAACTTAGTCCTCTCAGTCCTGATTCGACTTCTTCTTTCCCGTAAAGGCCTTTTCCCTGGATTTCTCTCACTGACACTCAGATCAAGAAGACACCACTGCTGTGCTTTCTATCAAGCAGCAAACCTCTGCAACAGTGCATCTCTGCAGCGTACAAATCGCTTCTAGGGACACCAGCAAAATTACCAGTTACTCTCTAACATAAAACATAACTGTATATTTGGATGTCCACCATAGATGCAGTGCATTCCTGTGTGTTGCACGTTTTGGTTTGAAAAATATAATCATATATTTCAATAAATAGGCTTCAACAGTATGTTTCATGATACTTGCAGTTTTTGTTTTATTTTGTTTATCTTTAAGGTAAGGTAAGCTATTATTTCTATTATTATTTTATATAATTCATTCATTTATTTAAGTTTTACTATTTTAAGAACATCAACACAAAAGACAAATACATAAACACAACCAGCACAGACTAAACAAAAACACACCTCTGCTGTATTCATAACATTAATAAATCCAAAGTCCATCAGCACAGCACTAATCTTTATATCATCAGGTGACCTATTCTACACAAAAAGCCTGGAAACAGACAAACAAAAGGCTCCCTATGATACAACCAAAGCAAAAGAAGCAATAGCCCACTGTCTCCATCTGTATTTTACAATTGTAATACATTTCAGTACAGTGTCTAGCTCCTATGACATGTTTAGTCCTTTTATACGTTTGGTATTTGGGACCAATCCCCCAGTAAACACAACTTTGGACTTAAAGGGATTTCTTAACCAAACCAACAACTTAAAAATTCTAATACTCCAATCCAGAGTGGTCTGACCAAACAACATTCCCATATACAGTGCAGGAAAGTTCCTCTTTCAGTTTTACATTGCCAACAGCTATTGTTATTTTACAACTTCATTCTGTAGAGTCATAATGGTGTATGATAACATCTATGCAGTACCTTATATTGTGTGAGCTTCCCCCTTGCTTCTTCCACATATTTACCACATCCTGACACATACAAGTATTAATTGTAACCACAAAAAATGTGCTTAATATGCTACTAATTGACAAGCTGTCAGATTCTGGCTGAGAATGTGAACTGAGCTGCTCTGATATAATCAAAAAAAAGAAAAGAAAAGAAAACATAAATAAATGAAAAATAAATAAATAAAATAAAACAAAATTAAATAAAATAAAAATTATTGAATTAAATTATTTTAAATAAATTAAAATAAAATAAAATAAATGAGCCACAGAGAAGTATTATTTTCAGGATATTTACTATCCTGACTCCCCACTCCTCAAACCAAAGTCACGTCCTTGAAATTGTGTGAAAGTGACAATACATTTCACAATGTACAAAATGCAAATATAGCCGGTTTATTCTGTCTTTATATACGTGTGCATAATAAAACTTCTTGTACAGGATCTGATGCTTTGCTTAGATTCGCAGATTTTCGTCAACGCTCGAGAAAACGCGGAAGTGTCAAAAAAATCTGGGTCTGTTTTTTCCTGTAAAGCAGCACCAGCAGCACCGTGGAGAGATCCGTCACATGATTGCAGTGATATGGAGCCTCATTTCCTGACGACCTGAACTGGACTAAAATAAAATCGTATCGAGTTATCAGCTTATCAGCGTGACATCCAGGTAAGATAAATGTGTGCCCGCAGCCTCGGGTTCACGTTCCCTGTGCTAGGTAGCATCCGCTAACGGAAGCTAACAGCTAGCCTCCCAGCTAATGACCGTTAATGTGGATGAAGCTAGCTAAAGACGGCATCACATACACATAACGCTACACATTTAGCTTCAGTCGCTTTAGCTATGAATGTATTAGCATGTACTGTGGTTAACACGGTCTATTAATGTCAAACAGCAGTTCGTTTGGTGAGTTTATCCAGGCAGCGTTGGGAGGCTAGTTTCAGTGTTGTCATCTCTCCCTCCCTGCCTGTGGCTGGAAAGGGGCGGGGCTTCACATTTTCCAGCCACGCAGACAGAGGTGTTTGTCTTGTCTTTACAGCCATGGAGAGATTAGAAGCCACATCAGAGCTCCAGTCGCGGCTGTCATCGCTCTCCTTCTCATCGTTCCCCGGAGTCACATCCAACCAGTGCGACGACAGACCGCTGGACAGGTAGCCTGTTGCTGCAGAAAAGTGCTGCTTATAACGCTGCTGTAAGGAAACGTATTGCCAGTTCTACTTCTTGCATCCTAGTGTCATCTCTGTTGAAATGTTTTGATGTCTTTTCTGCTGCTTTACTATCTGCTCATCAGGCTCCAGAGTACAGACCTTTCACAGAGTTGTATCCAGTTCATAAACCAGGCTGATATGGATGAAAGCAAGGAGGATTTAGGGCAACATTGTGAGGTATTCAATATTAAAGTGTGTTTGAAGAGCTGTCAGTGAGTGGCAATAAACAACGAAGCAAATATAAGATAATTTCTCAGCTTTAATGTCAGTTTTGTTTGTGTGCATTTTAAGGGCAATGAGGAGGCCCCAGCAGAGCCGGCCCTGGGGGAAGGAGGCGAGGAGAACAACAGTGCTGGGAGCTGTCAGCCCTCCGCTGAGATGAAAGGTGAGGACCTGCAGAGTATGTCATCATGTCTGCTGCTTTCTTTAATCTATGCTTCTAAATCACAAGTTTCATAAGTCTGTCACAGTGTAACACTAGCTCTAAAAGCATTAATCTACAAATGTTATAAGGCTCATGTAGGCCAGATAAATAAATATCAAAGCTGCTGTTATGCTCTTTGTGAACACGTCGCCATTTGTTCCTCCCGATGGCAGCCCAGATGCCACCCCTGAAACCCCCAACGACGTGGACATCTGCTGCTCTGAAGGAGCTGAAGGCGAAGCTTCGAATGGAGGATGACAGCATGGTGACAGTGTACCGAGGAGACATCATGACAGTTCACGTGCCTACTGTCCCCGAGGCTAAGAAAGTGTGCTGGGAGTTTGCCACAGACGGTTATGACATTGGCTTCGGCATATATTTTGACTGGACTCCTGTCACAAGCCGGTCTATTACGGTGCACATCAGTGAGTCGAGCGATGACGAAGAGGAGGAGGAGGAGCTGGAAGGTCAGTCAGTGGTCACAACTCAGAATCTAAAGCAACCTTTGAAATCTTTTTTAATTGTGCATATAATTCTACAAAACACACCATGGTTGTGTTTTTATGTGTTGTCCTCCTACTGGGATCTGACGCAGTGTGTTGATTCTGTGGTTTGTGATTCCCGTTGCAGGGCCCGTCACTAACGGAGACATCGAGAAGGGCTCCAAAACTCAAACCAACTCTAACTTGGCTGAAATCCTCCCTGTGTACCGCCAGGACAGTCACCTATCCGTCCAGGGTGGGAGCCACGATTTCCCAGGTGAAGGCACTTATCTCCTGAAGTTCGACAACTCCTACTCACTATGGCGAAACAAAACTCTTTACTACAGAGTTTATTACAGTGCCTGAGATGCCAGTTTATGAATGTATATCATTTACAGGAAAAAATACTACCCTTAAGAACGATGAACTATTTTTGATTCCGTACTTGGAAAAAAAGATGAAGTTATAATATATAAAAGGTTAAATATAGGCATATCTATTTTTTATCACTATCAGCTTGTGTCGCCACACGTTGAGTTTACGATCAGATAGTTTTTGAATGCAGCATTTGCTCCAATGTCTCGCTGATAGATATTTGAAGAAGCCTTGCATATGTGCCATGTTCCTGTGTATGCACTGTGCTATTTGGTCAAGTGCCCGTCATAAAGCATTTATTGTCTCCAGGTGTAACATTTCTATGGTAGCAGTGATCAGGGAACACCTGCACAGGATATATTTCACCAGGCCAGGTGCTAAATCAGCAGTGCTCTAAAGAAATGGATTTTTGTTTTGTGTGTGTATGCAGACACCGTCTATGATTATGTTGCTTTGTTGTTGTCATGTGTATTTATCTTTCTGCTTTGTATCGTAACTTATTCGTTTTTCTTTGTCAAATTTGATCATGTGACGATATAATTATGAAATGCAAATACTGTGCACAGAGCTGTCTACTGTCATAGTGGTGTGTCGGTAAAAGATATAAGAATTGAATGTACTGAAGCAAGTGGTAACAGTTTTCCAGAGTGTGCTTTTTATGACACAATCAAAAGCCATCCCTTATCACATAAAGCTCTTATTGTGTAATATAGATTCAATATTTACATTTGCCTCCTCCCCTCCTCCCTTTAATTTACTGTATCAGAGGCAAAGAGCAGTTATGATGTTCATCTAAATGTATTTTGTGCACAGGTCTATGTTGCCTTGTTTCATCCTGTTTCCAAAATCAATACTTATACCACACTCCATCGTGCGCATGTTCCCAAAGATGTCACAGATTTGGCTGCTAACGCCGCACACAATGTAAAACAGCCGGTTTGAAGCTTCCCATGTTTGCTGTACTGTACTGTACCTTTACTGTAAGTTCTGATGACATTTGATCCTGAAATTTATATCTCACAATAAAGAGAAGATTATCTACTTTTCTTTGTGATTCATTGTGGATCAATTTTATGAACGCTCATAAGCAGATGATAGTTTGGACATTTAGGAGCAGGTAAACACCGTAACGTGACACGTTAGAGATGTCACTTGACAGCTGTGTGTAGTCCTTTAACTAAATCTGTCCCGAGACGCCGTCATTTCATAACAGTCTCAGTGCAGATCCAGGATTAGAAAGCCCTGCAGGATGGTCCCCCGTGTTTCCATTAAATTGTGGCATTGGGGGATTGATGTAATTGTTACAGAGGTGTTGATGAAACCAGGTTTTATTTTCAGCTCTCCCTGAAGGCCTGCGAGACCCCAGAGTTGCATCCAGTGTCTCACATTTTACTGGGTGTCTAAGAAGCAGCAGGAACCTTCTTAATTATTCCTACATGTTATTCGTCTCATATGTTGATTTGATGATTGTAGAAGGTGTGGACAGGAGATATGCAGTAACTTATTAAATGTACTGATAAATCCTGATACTCCTTGCAGATACATTTTTGCCATGAATATATTATCCATGCCTGTGCTGTCAGCAAAATCTAGTACATGTTTTATTTATGTGATGTGACTGTGGTGCTGGCACTGGCCTGCATTATAACAAAGGTGTTTTCAATGTACTGTCCAACCGCCTTACAGGTACATGGCGCACATAAGGGAGGCAGAATAAAAACATAAACCAATACAACACCAGGCTAACCCCTATGGAGGGTGACAAAGGTTATCAGACAAGTCACAAGTATGACTGAATACACCTATAATTAATACACCTATAATTAATACTGTTCGATAATTAAATTGTTGCAACCTATAAACAGAAAGATCCAGCTTATGATCTGCTGGTAAAAAATAAACACGGGCTGCTTTTACTAATTACACTCAGCTTCTTCTGTCATTTCAACAGTTTACACAGTTGAGGCAAGTACATGGTTAAAAAAATGCCTTTTGCTATTTAAGAAATTGTCAGTGGGAAGCGACTTAAAAGCGTAGCTTTTATGATATGAGACAACATAATAAGATATACTTTATTGTCCCCGTAGGGAAATTTGTCTTGGACTTGGGAGTATTGCTGCCTTACAATAACAGACCAGAAGAAATGAAAAGTATATTCCATAAAAAAAAAACATAAAAACACTTAATACACATAACAGTATTGCACATCAGCAGCGCATGTACAGTACAGGCCAAAAGTTTGGACACACCTTCTCATTCAATGCGTTTTCTTTATTTTCATGACTATTTACATTGTAGATTCTCACTGAAGGCATCAAAACTATGAATGAACACATGTGGAGTTATGTACTTAACAAAAAAAGGTGAAATAACTGAAAACATGTTTTATATTCTAGTTTCTTCAAAATAGCCACCCTTTGCTCTGATTACTGCTTTGCACACTCTTGGCATTCTCTCCATGAGCTTCAAGAGGTAGTCACCTGAAATGGTTTTCCAACAGTCTTGAAGGAGTTCCCAGAGGTGTTTAGCACTTGTTGGCCCCTTTGCCTTCACTCTGCGGTCCAGCTCACCCCAAACCATCTCGATTGGGTTCAGGTCCGGTGACTGTGGAGGCCAGGTCATCTGCCACAGCACTCCATCACTCTCCTTCTTGGTCAAATAGCCCTTACACAGCCTGGAGGTGTGTTTGGGGTCATTGTCCTGTTGAAAAATAAATGATCGTCCAACTAAACGCAAACCGGATGGGATGGCATGTCGCTGCAGGATGCTGTGGTAGCCATGCTGGTTCAGTGTGCCTTCAATTTTGAATAAATCCCCAACAGTGTCACCAGCAAAACACCCCCACACCATCACACCTCCTCCTCCATGCTTCACAGTGGGAACCAGGCATGTGGAATCCATCCGTTCACCTTTTCTGCATCTCACAAAGACACGGCGGTTGGAACCAAAGATCTCAAATTTGGACTCATCAGACCAAAGCACAGATTTCCACTGGTCTAATGTCCATTCCTTGTGTTTCTTGGCCCAAACAAATCTCTTCTGCTTGTTGCCTCTCCTTAGCAGTGGTTTCCTAGCAGCTATTTGACCATGAAGGCCTGATTCGCGCAGTCTCCTCTTAACAGTTGTTCTAGAGATGGGTCTGCTGCTAGAACTCTGTGTGGCATTCATCTGGTCTCTGATCTGAGCTGCTGTTAACTTGCCATTTCTGAGGCTGGTGACTCGGATGAACTTATCCTCAGAAGCAGAGGTGACTCTTGGTCTTCCTTTCCTGGGTCGGTCCTCATGTGTGCCAGTTTCGTTGTAGCGCTTGATGGTTTTTGCAACTCCACATTTAACGACACATTTAAAGTTTTTGCAATTTTCCGGACTGACTGACCTTCATTTCTTAAAGTAATGATGGCCACTCGTTTTTCTTTAGTTAGCTGATTGGTTCTTGCCATAATATGAATTTTAACAGTTGTCCAATAGGGCTGTCGGCTGTGTATTAACCTGACTTCTGCACAACACAACTGATGGTCCCAACCCCATTGATAAAGCAAGAAATTCCACTAATTAACCCTGATAAGGCACACCTGTGAAGTGGAAACCATTTCAGGTGACTACCTCTTGAAGCTCATGGAGAGAATGCCAAGAGTGTGCAAAGCAGTAATCAGAGCAAAGGGTGGCTATTTTGAAGAAACTAGAATATAAAACATGTTTTCAGTTATTTCACCTTTTTTTGTTAAGTACATAACTCCACATGTGTTCATTCATAGTTTTGATGCCTTCAGTGAGAATCTACAATGTAAATAGTCATGAAAATAAAGAAAACGCATTGAATGAGAAGGTGTGTCCAAACTTTTGGCCTGTACTGTATTGTACAGAACACCAGCACACAACAGAGCACCATGAGTAAAACACAACCCTAAGCATCAAGCGACACTTAAAAATCTTACTTAAGGTTGGCACAAATGAATACACCTACTGATTACTTCACACTGGAAGAAGTTGAACTCCAGCAAAGCTACCCCAAGAACAAATCTAGTTTGGTTGAGTAAAGCTACTTTGAAAAAGTAGTTCAAACTATTTTCTTAAAAGGATCACATTGGCAATGTGTATGATATGAAATCATAATACTTTTTTTTTAAGTCACGCAAGAAAAAAAACAAGCAAAGCAAAAAAGCAAAATAAAAATGTCACTACATTTAACTGCACAAAGTGCCCAATTGTTCAGATGTCAGACATAAACAATAAATAAAAAAAATAATTAAAATATACCCCACCCTTAATGAGAAAGTGCAGGAATGTCAGCTTTGGTTTTGTGTATGATGTCCATCTAAAATTCTTATAATACAAAAATAATACAAAAATTCACATATCAACATAAAATGCCACTGAATTTAGTATATTGCAAAGAGTGCAACCTGTTCACAGATCCAAAAAATAAATACATAATAGCCCAAACTAGCCCACTCTTCATGGGAAAGTGCAGAGAATGTCAGTTTTGTTTTTTTGTTTTTGATGTCCATCATTCAGACACCTGCCTCCCAAAAAAAAGTTCAGGTGGGGGTCATGCACCAGGTAGGATTACTCAGGTGGCCAGGTAACTTCTAAAGTAGCAACAACTTCTCTTAACATTTATTAATAAATAGCAATGATCAAAACTAATGACTAACTGTGGTCAAAGTCAATTACAAGGGAAAAGCAATTGTAAAATAAAATTTTAAAAAAAGAATCATTACCCTTTATGTCCTATAATTATTTGTAGTTTCAGTAGGTAACTACACAAAAATTGCAAAAAAGTAATTTAACTACTTTAATTAATATGCAAATGTAGTGTAGCTAAACTACCAGCAAGCTATTGTTAAATGTAGTTAAACTTAATTATATTTAAACATGTAGCTCACTTCTCCTCGACACTGTCATTTTTTACATTGTTTCACAAAGAGTTGTTCAATTACACCTAGCTAAACACTGCAGGTGTTAAACAATGGTTAAATTCAGTGTGTTTCCAGGTATGTAATTATATTTAAATTAATCACGCCGCGGTCTCAGCTGTGCGTTTTCAAAGCGGCCTCGCGCTCGACGCCAATTCAGGAAGTTTATCTGGTAGCTGTTTGTTCTCCAAACTCCTACTGAGGAGACCTGAGACAAACATGGGGAAGCTTAATTTTTTTGTCCTTTGGTCCCTACGTGACGCCCCCCGCCAGTTCATCAGGTAGGCTTACTTTTTAAATACTTTTTTTTATTGTTTGAAACAACATTTCAAACATGTGGTCTCACCCTCCGCAGCAAATCCAACCGGAGCTGCTTCCAAGTCCACATCCCGCTGCCTCTTCCCAAACAGCTGGTCATATTTGGCCTCGGAGAGTGGAAATGCAGCGAGGCGACCATCTCAGTGGATGTTGTGGTCAGTGCCCAGTGCCCTGCCCAGAAAATTGGCACTCTGTCAGCTCAAGTAAGGTATGTGGAGGAAGTGTGTTAGTTTCTGTTGTTGATACAAAAAAAAAAAAACCTCGAGTGTAAAGTGGTAAAATTGACTTTGAACTCAGGTGCCTGACCTGGGAGGGTGACTGGAGAGATGACGTTGTCACAGTGGCAGCAGAGAGAGGCAGGAGAGGAGTTTATGGCAAGATTGTGCTCACAGTGTGTGGACAGGTAGGAAGCTTTGTCTTTGTGTTCACAGGTCATATACACACTGGCCACTTTATTAGGTACACCTTGCTTGTACTGGGTTGGACCCCCTTTACCTACACAATTACCTTAATTTATCGTGGCATAGATTCAACAAGGTGCTGGAAACATTCCTCAGAGATGTTGGTCCATATTGACAAGATAGCATCACACAGTTGCTGAACATCCATGATGCGAATCTCCTGTTCCACCACATCCCAAAGGTGCTCTGTTGGATTGAGACCTGGTGACTGTGGAGGCCATTGGAGTACAGTGAACTCACTGACATGTTCAAGAAACTAGTTTGAGATGATTTGAGCTTTGTGACATGGTGCGTTATCCTGCTGGAAGTAGCCATCAGAAGATAATTATTAATTACATGTAGTTCAGCACTCCCCAACACTGGGTTTAGTTCAAATTTCAGATATAGAAGGCATTATATTGTCACTGCTTTAATGCAAAGACTTGTGTCCAACTACAGGATCAAGCCAGTGTTTTCAGCAGCACTCCTCTGGTTCAAAGGAAGTTTCTGTTCCCAGACCAGCATGATGCCACTGATCTCTCCTGCACGTTACACCAGAGCGTTGTAAATGACACGGTGAGATGAACAGGGTTAAAATTGCTTTGCTGTGATCTACTCTTTTGTTGCAGCGTTTCATTATTGTCCTGTCTTGCAGATAACTTCCAACTCCTCACACCTGGGTGATAGTGTTTTCTGTGCGGAGATCCAAGTTAATAAAATTGACACCAGTGAGCCCACGGTGGGGAACAAACTCCCGCTTTGGCCTACGGTAATATTCATGCTCAACTATATATTGATTCATGTCTGCATGTAAAGTAAGTGACTTATTCTTTGATGTACAACCCTCAGGATAAGACCCCCAAACGGACAGTTATTAGTAGGAGAGGCCGGCTGACGTGGAGCTCTGAGGACATGGACAGTCTGGCAGAGGACATAGAACAGGCTTCAACGCCCAAGAAAATGAGGCTGTCCAGGATGAACAGCAAAGAGGAAATGAGTGTGCAGATAAAAACGGAGACCAGAGAAGGTCAGGAAACTTTAACAACCACTGCGGTCACATCTGAATGCTCAAAATGCGGTTTGACAGAGATCTTGGTTTAGTTTCAGTGTGTCCGTCAAAGCGCTGGAGCCATACCATGTGCCTGAGTGACCCTGACACAGCCGTCCTCATCGGAGGGGAGGCAGCGGATCAACATTACTGCAAGGACTCCCTGTGGAAGCTTGAGTTAGGTCAGTGGGTATTGTTTACTATAACCAAAAGGAGGAAATAAGACAAACTAGCGAAATATTTGCACTGAACATGGTGTTGTTTTTCCACATTTATTTCCATCTTGACCTATTTCCAGACAGTGACTTCTGGTTCCCCATGAACTCCTCTGCATCTGGGCCCGTGCCACCTTGTGCCCGAGGACACTCCGCAACCTATGACCCAGACTCTAAGTCGGTCTTTGTTTACGGTGGCCTGAGGGAGGGTCAGCGCTACAGCGAGCTGTACATCCTTAACACTCTGACCTGGAAGTGGAAGCTTGTCACTGTGGGTTTGTTGCAAGTCACAAACATGTAGTAGCCTTGATTTTTTTTTTTTTTTTTTTTTTTTATCAAATACTCAAGCAGATGTGTAGGAAATGCTTTCTCCTGGCTTGTTTTGCGGATTTACACCCTCTAGGCAAAAGGGAGTGTTCCAAATTTGGCACATCACTCTGCAGCTTTTTATAAGAAAGAGCTTTTCGTCTTTGGTGGAGTTCAGCTGAGCCACTCTTCTGTGGATAAGACCTGCAGTAACACTCTGTACATCTTCAACCCAGAGTTTGAACTCTGGTACCAGCCGATTGTGGAGGGGGACAGACCTCTGCCTCGGTTTGGGTCAGTTCTTCTTTTCAACACGACTACACTCTCATCCAAATACTGTTTAATTTTCCTTTCTGCATATTGATCCCATGCTTGTTTATATTAAACAGACACTCAGCCACACTGATGTCACAGAGGTTGATAATATTTGGTGGACGGAAGACTGCCACCTACCTGAATGATCTCCATGTTCTAGATCTGGGTAAGATGAAGATTCAGTGGCTGCACTAAGAAATGATTTTGTGTCCAGGCTTAAACTGATATTTCTGTTTCTTTTTTTTTTTTAAGGATTCATGGAGTACACAGCTGTGAAGTGTGGGAACATGCCACCGCTGCCTCGAGGGTGAGTGCAGGACTAATCAACCTTGACAAAATGTCATTGATGTAGCCATCTGTTTTCTTATATTTTTGGTGTCTTTGACAGATGGAACTGCACTTTAATTTAATGGGTTTTAACACAAAAAAATACTGTCTTTCAGCATTGTTAATTATTTTTTAGCTAAATATGGAATAATGTCATTAATTGAATTAAGTATTATGTAGACACTGGCTTTAGAACAGTAATTGTACACGAGAAACTTCCCTGCTCGTACATGGACAGGTTTCATGCAGCTGCACCAGTTGCAAACAACAGGATATTAGTCAGTGGAGGCTGCAGTGCGATTGGAGCTCTGCAGGATTTACACATTTTCAACATCGGTGAGTACGTCATTTGTGCCACTTCAATCTGATTATAGTAAATACGATGAGATTATCAGTGTGATCCTGATAACATAATAATTGTTAATAAGGTTGGCATCAGACATGGATATTTACTTTGAGTCACCGTGTTCCAAGCTGTTACTAACAGTGTTTTGATTTCTCCTCAGACACCAACATGTGGAGCTCAGTGGCGTCTCCTCTGCTTTGCTCCAAGCCTCGTGCAGGACACAGCATGATGAACCTGGGCCGCTCCGTCCTAACAGATGCAGAGAAGCATGAACAGGGTGAAAACGTCAGTGTCTGCTGCACACTGCTGGTGTTTGGAGGATCGGACTGCTCAGGCACCTTCTACAACGACACACTCAAGTGCACAGTGGAGATTCCTGGTGACAAGTGATGGGACAGAATCTGTTCAAGACAATTGGTTTTTTAGCGTTTTTAAACAGTGGAGGATGCTGTGGTCTGTTCTGACAGAAAAATACCAGTATCTCCAAGTGTGTTTATCTCTAACAGTTTTCTTTTCTACATGGTTGTTTGTCTTTACATGTTGTGCAGTTTGTGCATGATGTATTGTGTAGCTTACACTGTAATGTCACTTCCTTTTATTCTTTTGTCTCTTTACAACCATCTATACTTCCTCCATACAGGAAATATGCTGCCATAAGTGAGCACAGTGGTTTTGCACTTTGCATAGCAAATCTGTGATCTGCATGTTTTTCACATTACTTTATGTCCTCAATCTTGTCCCCATGTATCAGTATGAATTTGAGGGTAAAGTGCTGGACTTGGAAAAATGCATTAAATCAAAATGCCAATAAATATTTTTAAATCAAAGTTACCTTGTTATTTAAAGTAACAACACTATAACGATTATTTTCCAAGTGTTTTATTTAACAATGTACAATGTTGCATGGCTGTCTCTGAAGCTGCTGAGTTGTTCTATGCACGCAGGTCGGCAGGTGTGTCTGGCTGGCAAGACGGGCTGCTCACTTTGAAAGCTTCAATTTCAAGTAAGGTTTGATTTAACCTTTTGATAGTTGGATACTGCCCGACGTCCACTTTGAACCTGTAGAGATTAAAGGCATAGACAGGTCATGCTTCTTTGTATAGGGTGTTTAAAGTTCAGTGGGTTGGGCATAGCATGCGGCTTCATGTATACGAAAAGGGTAAAAAAAAAAAACCATGCTATACACGATATAACAATCAAGTACAAAATGCCATGACATTCACACTAATCTCTTCTTTTTCAGGCTGACGGATTATTAATGTGGTATTTATGTTGCAGATTTTTATTAAATGCCTGATTACGTACCTCTCTGCATTGTAGACTTGTGGCACCAGACAGATGTCTGCCATGGATATCTTAAAAAGTGAGTAATGAGTCAGATAAAAAGTCTCTGCTGTTTAATACACTGTTACAATTTATAGTCGTGCCTCTTACCTCATCACCGACACAATATTTCCCTGCTGTTTGCTTCAGAATGGGCTCAAGAGCTGGAAGAGAAAGGTGCACATAAATCATAAAGGATGTCTAGTGATGATGTCTTAGACTAAAACTGGATGTATAATGGAGAAGATTGGCCTCCACTTACCTTGAAAGCCACGTTCAATGAAGTGCTGAGCCCACTGCACCTTTTCGGCTCCTATTTTCTGAATCACGTACAAATTCTGAAACAACCAGGAATTAATTAAAATAGTGAAGTTGCATAGATTTTCATATCCTCCTATCACACCTGAATTTGCAACCTGCAATACCTGCTTGAGCTGTCTGCTTCAGTTTGGCTGTAATCATTGAGGGTGTTTTCACACTTAGTCCTTTTCAGCTGTCTAAACGGACTCAGAGTGGTGACTCAGCATTTTTTGCGCATATGTCAACGCTCCAAGAAAACTCAGACCCCTCTGAAGACAAGGTGGTCTGAGTTTGGTTCGTTTTAAGTCCATGGTACAGTCCAGAAAGAGTCCTCTTTCAAATGAACTGATAATGTGAATACAAAACGAGCGGAGTCCCTTTTCTGTTGGTCCACTTTTTGGCGCACTTTAGGACTGGGTTCGGTTCGTTTAAAAGGACTCTGTGAAAAAACCCTAAGACTGTGCTGTTCTCACCTGCAGAGGCTGTATCCCAGAGGCAATGACATCACTTATCATCCGGACCTGGGCACGTTTCTTTGGGTCTACTGGGAGAAGCCGAGGCCCTGGCCTGGTCTCGTCGATGTACTGGATCACTGCCAGCTGCAAGGGCAAGAGACCATTTTCATAAGTTTTAAGTGGGTTAACTAAAATCTGGTTTTGTGGGATTACGTGGGTGAAGAGTTTGGGGACTCACTGACTGAGAGAGGGTGATGCCATCAATTTCGACTGCGGGTACTTGTTGCATGGGGTTCAGTGCCTTGTACTGTTCAGTAAGCTGCACAGAGAACTTTTGTGAGATGAATACAGGACTTACACTGACTGCCTCGTGCTAATTACAGGGTTCCCACATGTTTTCATGGACACACTTTAAAAACTTTGTCATGACTTTTCAAGGGCCTTTCCAAATGGTCATTACTGTATGAAAATTAATCGGCAACCTTTTCCAATCTCTAATAGTTGGTTGTATTTATATTCACTTCAAATACAGGCACAGTCATATAAGTACTTAGTGTGCATCAGTCTGGCACTGTCTTTCAAGCATGAGGGAAAACAGTGTGTTCTTCATGCATTTGATTAAAAACTAATTTCCAGATGCAAGTGTGGGGAAAAAACACTGCTGCAACATAAGAATGTAAGCATATGTTTTTTAAGCCTTGGGAGCAGATGTATAAAGTCATCTATGGATGATTTCTGAAACTGTTTCATTACACATCAAAATTCCATGGCTTCTCCAGGCCTGGAAAATGAGATTGTGAAATTCCATTACTGTGGCAACCCTGTAATTATCATACACAGTATGACATGCCTGCACTGATATTGATCATGTGGATCTATACTGTACCTGCTGACCTCCATCTTTTATTAGATTGACTGGAGCCTGGTCATATTCGATACCTTTGAGAGCAAAAGCTGGTGCACAGAAAGTCAATTAGCAAATAGTTTGCATCAAAATAACAGCTAAATAGTAAACTACTGTGGCATGACTTACCAATGCGGACCCTCCAGGAGCAGGAACTTCTGAAGTACCCATGAAGAACAGGCTGCACAGAAAAACAAAATACAACACGTTCAGTCCATTTGGAAACATCACAATGTCCTTCTGCATAGTCAGCCTTCCTTGTGTCTTCACCTTGGTTTGGGTTGCCATAGCTTTTGGGCTCCAGTTTTTACTCAACTAGACTGAATCAACTATTGCAGAAAGTTTTTCTACAGTTTAACAGTCTCATCATCCTCCAGCAGCCAATAGGATGAGCCCCTAAAATCCCTCCTACCTACTCTTTGTTCCATGACTAAGCAACATCTGGCCTTCATATGGTTCACATTAGGTGCACACACACTTAGCAAACAGCTAACAGTGTTGTTACAGTACCTTGGTGAGGGAAGCTAAGGACAAGTGCATTGTTGTGGCTGTGATAACGTTATCGCTTTTATTGTTAGGATAAGTTATGTTGCTTGCTCAAAGAGACGTCGACAATGTCCAGCATTTCCCTCTTAATGTCTTCGACGTTGACTATATGGACATAGCTCCGCTTGTAGACACAAATCTCTGCCTGAATGAAGCTAGCTTTTCTCAATTTTAACAGAGCTGTTCGTCAACGGTTGCATAATTTACAGCCAATTTGGCAAGTCTTTCAGCCAATGATTACTCGAGTTCAACGGCGAAGGCGGGATCATCTAAAACCTCACTTAGCGATTGGATAGAATGCACATACGTTGACCAATCAGACTGCGTTCTTCATGGGTGTGCGGACATGGAGCCAATAGCAAACCTCTGATTTCCTTAGAGCCCGCCCACAGGTAATACATTTCTATGAGGGCGATATCTAGATGCTGTCGTCAGCTGGTCGCCGTCCCAACTACGGAGTTGTACATATCAAGTACACAGCAACATTTCCACCATGGCGACGACAGCATTAAGATCAGTGCTGAAGGCAAAGGTAAGATTAAAGTGTTTTAAACTCTCCTCAGTTACAAATGGCGCAGGCAGGTTTGACAGCTCACATTGTTTACAAAGTCAATGTGTCATGTGTTACAGAATTTAGGTCTGGGCTGCTTCACACAGTGTTTTATGTTTTTGACAGATTGACTCAACATCTCTTATATTAATAGGATATAGTATGTGACTGTTGGCTTTGTAATAAGACACCATCCTTTATGAGATGATTTATAGTATGAAGCAGTGACCTACTTCAACTATTATGTGTCCTAATATACTCTAAAACAATGAGAAAACTTCTCACTGGACTGCACTCATTCTCCAGTCCACACTGGTCAGCTTGACTTTGTCACCTTCAGGCCCTTTGCATGACTCCACACTTTGCAGTTGCTGATTAATCTTGCAGGCCTACAGGCTGCAACTGGACACAGCTTAGTTTAGTGCATTTAATGTCTTACAAAGTCTGCAAAGCAAAGCTTCAAATGTTGTTTTTGGATAGATGGATAATATTTACTGCATTTGATGATTCCTTTCTTTCTTTCAGGTCCCATTTAAAGTTAGCCGCATGTGCTACTCCTCCTCAGTGGTGAGTTGAGGACACTGTAAACTTAATTGTCAGTCTATTACACTTAAATCAAATGTCATGCATGGATAGTTAGACAGCTGACTAAATGCAGATGTAACGTCACATCTCTCCCCCACAGCCCACAACCAAGCTGTTCATCGATGGGAAGTTTGTTGAATCCAAGACGTCTGAATGGCTGGATATTCACAATCCTGTAAGTACTCCAACTGGGCTGGATTTCCAAACAGTGCACTTTTTTTTAGCTAGGTTAGGCATATCCTGCTAGCTGGAAGGCTTCTTGATGCTACGCAGTTATTTGGCAGCTCTGACATGGTTCAGAGCATATTAAAATTCTGGAGTCGCTCAACCTGTTACCTGTTACATAATGCTTAGGAATGCACCTGTTGAAAACCTGTGTCTGGATGAACAAAGTGTGCAGATTCACTGTACCTTTCATAAAGTATTGACACATCAGAATTAAAACAGTGTAAGATAAATCAAATAACTGCAAAATAACTAAATGTCAAGGGGAAATATTACTGAAACCTCAGCTACACTTGGATAATAAGTAATAACCATACAATCATAAATGTTTTCTGAAAGATCGAATGTGGAAATCCTGTTTTTTTGTATCTGATAAACTCTGACCTGCAGACTGAAGAGAGTCCATGTCTCAGTTAAACATCTGCTAGGATTCACTTGTTACCTAACGCTTGGTGAACTCAAACAGCCCCTGCTGATTAAACTAGAGTTAGCGCATTGATGTAAATTGACTCAACCTCATGGCTCCTTTTTGTTTCCTTTTCTACAGGCCACCAACGAGGTGATCAGCCGTGTACCCAAAGCCACCCAGGAGGAGATGTTGGCTGCCGTGGACTCGTGCTCAAGAGCCTTTCGCTCCTGGTCGGAGACCTCCATCTTGACTCGACAGCAGGTCTTTCTGCGCTATCAGCAGCTTATCAAGGACAACATTGTAAGTCAAAGGGTCAGAAAGTGTAAGGTGCAACTGAAAACAAGTTTACTATTTAGTTCTGTTCAACTTGATTTTATTAACTTAAACAACTGTATCCTTTTTGCAAATCAGCTATTTAAACTTTTTCCACATTCATTTAGAGTTTGCTGTTTACATTTGATACTGAAGTTGTCAAAGTATCGATACTTTTTGAATACCATGTGTTTGAATTGATACTATCTCCATTAAGTATACACTCAATGGGGCACCCACTAGCTCACCTGGTGGGGCAGGCGCCCCATGTGCGTGGACTGTGTCCTTGCTGCAGCGGCCACAGGTTCAATTCCAGCCCACAGCCCTTTGCTGCATGTCATTCCCCCGCTGTCTCCCCCTTCCACACTACAGCTGTCCCATCAAATAAAGGCAAAAAGCCCCACAAAATCTTTAAAAAATGATATACCCAATAGTATCAAAAGCACATAAGATATTAAAAAAACAAATCTGCAATCAGATTTTCAACCCAAGGCTGCACAGATGAACCAATAGTGTGGGAATCAACAGAGGCCCCATAATATAATATTATCCCAATACAATGTTTTTGAGATTTAAAATGAAAACTGACTATTGTGATAACATATCTTGCAATAAATACTGAAATACTAAAACTCTAGTTCATATTCTATTAAATCCAAAGCTGAGAACAAATGACTGACTTGAAGCTTGTCTTGTGTTTCAGAAAGAACTCGCCAAATCCATCACAGTGGAACAGGGCAAGACCCTCGCCGATGCAGAGGGGGACGTGTTCAGAGGATTGCGTAAGTTTATCTTGCTCACACATGTGCGCGCACACCTTTACAAAGTGCAACAAATAGGTAAACGTTTGCATGTTATGCAGGCCTTTACTTTGTGGTTGCAGGGATAGTTAATGAGTTATACTAAAGCGGAACAAAGGGCTTTCTTCATGAAGCCCTTGAATGATGATTGCCACTGATGATCGCTGTTCCTTGAACCTTTCACCTATATTGTAGGAAGGGAACTACTGTTTTGAGACCGATATAAAAACATCAGACTCAGCTGTCTTTTTTCCCACCGCTATCAATTCATAGTTTGACACATCTGCAGACAACCCCAAAACAAAAGGACAAATTAACTTCTGCGTTGTATGTTTTGTTTCTGTCTTTATTTGCAGAGGTCGTGGAGCACGCCTGCAGCATCACCTCTCTGATGCTGGGTGAAACCCTGCCCTCCATCACCAAGGACATGGACACCTACACCTACCGCCTGCCTCTTGGGGTGTGTGCTGGCATCGCCCCCTTCAACTTCCCTGCCATGATCCCTCTTTGGATGTTCCCCATGGGCATGGTGTGCGGCAACACCTACCTGCTGAAGCCATCGGAGCGGGTGCCAGGTTGCGCCATGCTGCTGGCCAAGATGCTGCAGGATGCCGGTGCGCCAGACGGGACGCTTAATGTCATCCATGGCCAACACGCTGGTGAGTTGGTCTTTGTGGCATGTAGCTGGTCACTGTCAGAACATTATGTTTTATGTTTGAATCTAATCTGTAGTGTAGATACAAAGCAGCATTTATAGAGAACAAGGAAGGGAATTTATAGGGCCGTATTTACACCAATGACATTGTTGATTCTGCTTATCACTCATACTCTTTATTGATTCCCCTTTTGATTCCTGATCTATTTTCTGTGTAGAAAAAAGTAGGCCTACACAGGTTTTCAGCATCACCACAACTGTTTTTATTATCTCTGAGTCTGAACACAGTGTACGGACATGAGTGAATATTTGTTCAGCGTTCAATTTTATTTGGGTTTATTTGCCTGCCTGCATGGTGCTTATGTTTGTAAGACAGGAAATTTACCCCCCGCTAACAGACGTGGTGCTCAGAACGGAAGCAGTGACATTTGTGCGTAAAAGTGTCAAAAACAGTTAAGCCCATGTTGTGTAGAAAGATGTTTCAGCATATTGCTGGTGTTTCAACCCTTACTTAAAATTTTACAGACATACAAGCAGCACCATTTTCATGTTTCTTAGTTCCTCTCCACCGTGACTCCTCCTTGTTGCAAGTTTCCAGCAGAGTAGACAAATGAGTTTGACCTTTTCTCGTGACGGGGGTGAAGTTCTTGTCCATTAAGCATCAAAATTTATGATGGTAAAATTTGTCTCTGCCATGTGCTGTTGTGGCACAATGACTTTTTTAAAATCAATAGTTGGACACCTTGGTTATATACAATTGTTTGGTTTTGTGTGTAGTTTGTAGCCTTTGTTCCCTCTGACATTCAACTGATCAATACAAATCTATTTTGTAAATCAAACAGGCTAATGACTGGCTACCTATTAAGCTACCACTAAACAACAAAGCTTCTAATCTATTTTTATTAAAACTTTTTTTTTTTTTTATTATTGTTTTCATCTTGACAAAATACATCAGTTTTCATCTGTACCTCTTTGGTATACTTTTGAGGATTGTTGGTTACCACCTGTAAACATGCTTGCAAGCTAAAGTGACAGTGAAAGCCAATTTAATTTAGTTTGTCAATTACACACAGGTCTGAACACACACATGAACAAACTGGACCTATACATGCACTTAAGTGGAGAGATGTCAGAGTGGGCTGCCCATGACAGGTGCTCCGAGCGGTTGGGGGGTTCGGTGCCTTGCTCAGGGGCACCTCGGCAGTGCCCAGGAGGTGAACTGGCACCTCTCCAGCTACCAGTCCACGCTCCATATTTTTTGGTCCGGACGGGGACTTGAACTGGCGACCCTCCGCTTCCCAACCCAAGTCCCTATGGTCTGAGCTACTGCCGCCCCAATCCCAGATTCACTCTTGTTTGGCGTTGCACCTCAATATATTTGTCTTTTTTTGCCACTGTCTCTCTTGGATGTCTGCTGCTTACAGTCCTTTTTATAAAGCCCCAACCTCACCTGAGCACTGTGGGGTACACGCTCATAAATTTCCCAATCACAGAAAATAATTACAAATAAATAAATAAATACAGGCAGAGGGCAGAGTCTCTGCAGAAAAATACATTGCCACACACTACTACCGAGTCATTTGTGATGATTCAGAGGGATTACTTCTGTATAAGTCTACATTGTTTTGCTTCAGTACGTTGTTGCATGTAATAAAATTAAGCAATGAGGCCCATCACAAATTGTTAAAGCACAAGATTTCATGTTAAAATGACTCACTTAGTGATGGTGTGCAAGAGCAAGCTCATCTTAGCATTTGTTAACCTTTACTCAGCAAATGTCCTCTTTTGTTACTTCATAACTGGCCACTATCTACATAAATGACAGTTTATAAAATTGTCTTTTGTCAAGGTATTTGAAATATCAGTGATTATCAGTTACTTTGGTTGATTATTGGATGTCTGCGCTAATACAATTTCTGTAACTGTCTTCTTGCCACAGCTGTGAATTTCATCTGTGACCATCCGGCCATCAGAGCAATCAGCTTTGTTGGCTCAAATCAAGCTGGGGAGTACATTTACGAGAGGGGCTCTAAAAATGGCAAGAGGGTTCAGTCCAACATGGTGAGTGTAAAATGAGAAATCAACATTTCTCATCATGTCATTTTAATTGACCGTCTGGAAACCTGGGTTGTCATCAAGGACACTGCACTTAGCTGGTTTTATTCCTACCTTTTAGATAGAACTTTTGCAGTCACCATAGGTAATTACACATCCTCGAAAACTCAGATTACCTGTGGTGTACCGAAAGGTTCAATTTTAGGTCCAATTTTATTTTCTATTTATATGCTTCCGCTCGGTCAGATCATCCGCCGCCACAACGTGTCTTTCCATTGCTATGCGGACAATACACAGATATACCTCCCGCTGAGACTGGATGACCCAAGAAGCCTAGCTGCTGTGTTAGATTGTCTCAACGATATCAACTGTTGGATGGCCCAAAACTTTCTTCAACTCAGTAACTCCAAATCCGAAATCATACTGTTCACTCTGCCAACCTCCACCAGTCCCATTGGAAAATAGCCTTGGTCCCCTGTCCGTTATCCGCAGCCAGAAACTTAGGAGTAATATTCGATCCAGACCTCAACTTCCAACCTCATATCAATAAAGTTGTCCAGTCCTGCTTCCATCAGTTAAGAACTATCTCCAAAATCAAACCCATGCTCCCACATTCTGACTTAGAAAAAATAATCCACGCATTCATCTTCTCCAGACTCGATTACTGTAACTCACTCCCCTCTGGCATAAACCATAAATCACTTTCCCCCCTCCAACTGGTCCAGAACGCAGCAGCTAGGCTTCTGACTGGTTTTAACAGACAGCATCACATCACCCCAATCCTGGCTTCCCTCCATTGGCTACCTGTGCATTTTAGAATTGATTTTAAGATTTTACTGATCACTTATAAAGCCCGTCTGGGTCTGGCCCCAAGTTACATAGCAGAAATGTTGACCCCATATGAGCCAGTACGCAGCCTTAGATCCTCGGGCAGGGCCCTCCTGGCCGTTCCAAAGTCGAGACTTAAATCTAGAGGCGGCCGCGCTTTTTCCACCAGGGCCCCTCGACTTTGGAATGACCTGCCTGAGGAGATAAGGCTTGCAGAATCAGTAACATCTTTTAAATCTCTTCTTAAAACCCATTTTTATAGACTCGCCTTTATGTGATGTCGTCTTTTTCTTTTTATTTGTTCTTTTTGTTTATTCTTTTTATTTATTTTATTCTATTCCTTTTAATTGTTTATTCTTTGTTATTCTATTGTCATTATGCAATGTTGTCTTTTTATCCTTCTAGTCGTTTGTTTCTAGTATTTAGAAATAATAGTTTTATTGCCTTTATTGTTCTTATCTCTTTTAACATTCTGTCTTATCATTCTGTCTGTTTTGCGTAACTTTACCTTTTTTGACTCTCTTGCTATAGATATTCTTGCGTTTGCTTTGTTTGTCAAAGCACTTTGTAAACTTTTGTTTTTAAAGGTGCTATATAAATAAAGTTACTATTATTTTTTATTAATAACGTGTAAGTGTCTTACACTTCCTGTAAATGTCCAGAAGGTGGCAGCATTGGCCAAGAGATTCACAAGGTTCTCGCTCCTCCTCACTGCCAGCTGTACAGATGCGAGAAGGTGCACAGCAGAGCCTGCAGCTGTGCATCACTGTTCAAGTTATAAATGTTCCATCTGTTTATATCGGTTTGCATCCATCAATCGTCTCTTTTACATGCACTAAAATGTGGAACAGATTAACTATATAAAACTTGTAGGTTGTTTGTATGTACCTCCCTGATACTATGTTCTCACTTGTGACGAACCAGCTGCTGTAATGGTGAGATCAAACAGCAGAAGGCTAACCACTTCTCTTGTACTGCAGGGAGCCAAGAACCATGGTGTGGTGATGCCTGATGCCAACAAAGAGAACACTCTGAACCAGCTTGTGGGGGCAGCTTTCGGGGCAGCGGGACAGCGCTGCATGGCTTTGTCCACAGCCATCTTGGTGGGCGAAGCACGGAATTGGCTGCCGGAGCTGGTGGAGCGCTCCAAGGCTCTGCGCGTGAACGCAGGTACCGCGCCCCGTCACCCCACCCTTCACCTCGGGCTCTCCTGAACCCCTTTTCCTCAAGGGCCTTTGGTTTAGTCATGCCGTGGCCACCCACGCCGCCCTAACCACACCTCTCGCCTTTTGCCCTGTTGTAACTTCACATTGGAGTCAGCTGGGAGCGAGGGCTCGTTGAGTCAGCCCTGTTGCAAATTTGTGGCCAGATCTGCGGCCCAAGACTAAATGGTGGTTCAGAGAATCAAATCCTTTTGAGAAGGGAAGTTGATGTGGAGTAAAATAGAGAATGATTATCCCTGTTTAAAGAGATACGGGCTCTCATTTCTGCAGCGCACAGGAAACCCATAAGTACCCATTTTTGAGGGAGTGCCTCAGGGTGCCCCTTGTCCCAGCTTCTGCGTTTTTGTGGCAAAAGACGTATGTGAATGTCAGTGCCAGTAATGTGCTCACATCATGTGAGTGCCATTGTATGTAACCTTATAGCTGGTTGTTTTTGGGGCCCTGCTAGGAGACCAGCCTGGTGCAGACGTGGGACCTCTGATCTCTCCGCAGGCCAAGGAGAGAGTCTGCAGCTTGGTGCAGAGTGGCGTGGACGAGGGAGCGAAGGTGCTCCTGGATGGCCGAAACGTCAAGGTCAAGGGTTATGAGAACGGCAACTTTGTGGGTCCCACCATCATCGGCAATGTCACAGTACGTGTTGAACGTCTTTACATGCACATATGTATTTGCATCTGAGCACCATTAACTACTACGTGAAATTAAAATGACACCTTTGTGCTCTCCCAGCCCGAGATGAAGTGCTACACTGAGGAGATCTTCGGGCCTGTGCTGGTTGTTCTCGAGGCAGAAACTCTGGATGACGCCATCAATTTGGTCAACAGGAACCCCTATGGCAACGGCACAGCTATCTTCACCACAAATGGCGCCACTGCACGCAAATACACTCACGAGGTGGACGTGGGCCAGGTTAGTGGCTGCAGCCTCCAAATGTCTTCCTCTGTTTTGGGAGAAAGGGGACATTCACATCCCTCTGTCATGTCTGTGCAGCATCTCAAGTAGGGAGAACATCACATTTCTGTTTGGACACCTTCACACACGTTAAAAAAACAATTATTTTCCATGTCAAGTATAGCCTTATTTGCCCTTAACCTAATATACACACATTCGGCAACCCCCTTCTCTCCACTTCCCCACCAGTCCAGGCTACAAATAGCCACAGCAAATATGTGTCCGTTAAAAGAAAACAGGAGGACATAGAAACATTTTTCCAGGTAGAATTCGATGAGGGGAATCTTAAATTAAGCTCAAAAGGGATTCCTAGGGACCTGTTCAACGTTAAAAGTGGAAATATGGCCAGCTTTTACCCTGTTTGTTTGCCTGTGGAGCCTTAGTTATGCCCTGTGTTTGCTGTTCACATGTCGGGGAATGCTGTGCAGGCCATGTGCTGTACTCCTCTCCAAACCTCGATGCAACAAACATCTACTTTTCCTTTTTTTCCCTCCCTGCACCTTCGCCAAAAGGCCCTCGTGTGTCCAAACCTATTCCCGCTGTTTCAAACATTCTAAACCAACAATGCCAAGCCCCTATTGCCTTCATAACAAAATGTTTTATTTAGTTTTTCTTCCCTGTCATAAGAACATGCTGTGCTTTCAAAACTGCATACATAAGCCACAGGTTTAGCTTTGTTTAGTGAGATCATGTAAGCTTGTTTTTTAAACAGCATGGATATACCACATCTCTCATCAGCTGCATCTTACTCATCATAGCAATTTAGGAACCTAGGGAATTGCTTTACAAAGCTTGCACTTATGGAAATGAAAGGGAAAATACTTGTTTTCTGCAGGTCGGAGTCAATGTTCCCATCCCGGTTCCCCTGCCTATGTTCTCCTTCACTGGATCAAGAGGATCCTTCAGAGGCGACATGAACTTCTACGGAAAACAAGTATGACATAAACAAATGCGTCCTATTGTTGCAGAAATACACAGATGCAGCAGTCGAAGTTGTAAATGTTTTTATTTTGTTCTCCGCAGGGCATCCAGTTCTACACACAGATCAAAACTGTAACGTCACAATGGAAAGCTGAAGACGCCACCCTGAAAAGTCCTGCAGTTACCATGCCCACCATGGGACGCTAAATACTCCAAGTGCTGCTGTTCAGTCTGATAAACCAGAAAACACTCTTCTCCCACATACAAGACAATAACATGTCCAATGTGAATAGTTCATCAACAGAAGTTATTAAATAATACTCCCCCCTTTTAAATACTTGATATTAGATGTATTTATATATAGATACTCTGTAAATGTAAACCACTGTGACCATGATTTTAACAACAGATCTGTACAGCTGAGATGTTACTGGATCAATATCATTTCATCAAATACAACACCAGTATTCAAACTCTTGTGTAATTGCACTTTAGTGGATCTCATCCCCATAAATTGAACACTGCATTGTATTCCACTGATCTAATGATTGCATAGCAGAGTTGGGACCAAGTCATTGTTTTGCAAGTCACAAGAAATCTTTGCACTCGGGTCCCAAGTCAAGACAGGCAAGTCCCAAGTCCTAAACTTTGAGTTTCTAGTTGTAAACGATTCATAATGAGCTCCTCACCTGATGTAAGGCCATTTTATCACTGACCCTGAATATACTTTTTAATGTTTTGGATTGGTGGAACGTATCAGCATTTTTAAGTCAAACGGCTCAAGTCCCAGTGAAGTCACGAGTCATTGATGTCCAATTCCAGTTAATTTTGACTCCCAAGTTGTGTGACTCGAGTCCACACCTCTGTTGCCTAGAGATCTTGTATATTATGTTTTAGTATCAGCACTTTGTGTTTTGTTTTGAGGGAACAGCTCCTTTAAGTGGGTTGTGACCGAATTTAAACAAGTTTCGTGTATGACAGAGTATTCACAAGCCATGTATACATCCATGGTAAGATATTTATGAACACAAACAAACATCTCGCATTCTACTATGCACATGATTGACACCCTGCGGGAAGCGCACAAAGCAGGGGCAAACAATCCAGAGTGTGATGTGCAATGCAGAGGCCGCACAGAGGTCATGTGGTGTGTATATCCGGCCGGCTGTTTGGGTTCGAGGGCAGAACGGACTCAGGCGCCTGGGTGATGAAGGTCGCCGGGGAGAGCTCCTCTCTAATTCTGGAAGACAGTCATCATTATGCAACGCTAAAATGCAACTGTCTGATAAATCACACATAGGCACTCGTGTTCTCACAGCCAAAGGTTTTCCAGCTAAACATGGAATGTGGGACCAATAAATCTGCGCAGGCTTCATAATTGCAAGGATGAGGTACAACTTTTAATCTCGTACATTCCTTTAGTGTCTTACCCGGCAGCTTCGCTGTCAATAAGGCTCTTCTTCTCAGAGGAGGTGGACAAAGCCAGATGTTGGCTGGCTTTCCTATCAGGAAAATACAGAGTTGCAGTTACATACAGAACCTCACAGTGAAAAGCCATGTTTTAGCACACTGGTGTCTATTCACTCAGGCCTGCTGCCTGTCTTGGAAAGGGGGTTACTCTGGGTCAACACGATGCACATGGACTTGGAGGCTGCTAACTGAGTCGCCAAATGTTCTGTGTTATTCTGCCGAACTAGGTGCCAGACCACTGTTAACATGAATATATATCTCCTCTTGCCTGCCATACCCCCATACATTCAGATCCCCTGCACACTGCTTTTTTGAAAATTATGTTACCAGCTGCTCCCTGACCACAAGCGTTCAAAGAAACAAAATAAACTGCTGGTGCACGTGAAGAGGGGCCAATAGGCTGAGAGCAAATCGACGTGACCAGATGTTTGTTTCCAAGCACACGACTCTGCGGCTGGGCCTATTTTTACTATTGTGCCCAGACTCTTTCTTCATTCTTTTTAAGCAGCTGGATGGAAAAGAAAATTGGTTGAAGCCTAACTGATGTTTTATGGTATCCTCTTCTGCTCAGAAAATGGCTGTTTAAAACATTAAAAAGAGGGAGGAGTCACCAGAAGTTCAGCCTGAATTACTGCTTGGTGTCACTGTGCTTTGTTCTTCGGGACGTAATTGATCCACAAGTTTCAGTCCATTTTCAGGCATCACAAATGGATTGCAGAGTATTACTTAGGATGAAGTTGCTGAGTGGTAAACGTGTAACGAGCAAGTCTTGCTGAGACAAACATTACACAGTTATTCAGAGGTTTTATTACCTTTCCCTGCGTCCATTCATTTTAGCAAAGAGTAGTCTGAGCACTTGTTCTTTCTGCTCCCAAGTGAGATCTGAGATTTCAACTTTGCTGTCTGGTTGATGAGTCCTTAAAACAGGTGGATGAAATTAAAATGTATGTTACTCCCTGGAATTGTACACATTCTTTTACATATATTGACTGTATTAAATTGAACCATAAAGAGTGTTAAAAGAATACTTCACCCAGAAAATGATCATATGCGCTCTGCTTGAACAGAGTTCAAATGGGTGCGCATGCCAGGCCGGGCATTAAATGTTTGGCACCATTGTTTTAAAATGTATGGTTTTAGTGAAAATACAGGTGTTTGGGAATTACTGAGCATACGGCTGAATAAATGAGACTTGGATTATACTATACGAGTTGTATAAGAGTTTGTATAGGGTTGTTTTTTTATATAGTTTTACTGTTGGTAAAGGCTGCCCCCCATTTACTTCAATTCATGAAGAATGTTCGCCCTTGTCACCATGGAGGCATGCGAGAAAAGCAATGTTTTCTTCATGAATTCAATCTAACACGTTGAGTGACTGATACACAAATGGTCATTTTGTGGGTGAAGTATTCCTTTAAGGTGAGATGCCCACTGAATTAGCTGCAGGTGTCTTGGTGCTGAAAAACATGAATTAAAAATATCACAAAGACACACACAGCTGTATAAGTCATGGAAATGATGGGAAATGGACCTACCACCTTGCAGCCGCCTCCATGTCTGAGTAGACAGAGTTGGTACTGTGGGGGCTTTTATGAAATGTGCGGATGGGTGGGAATTTGAGTTTTCCTGCTGTGGCTTCCTTCAGCCTCCAGCGATAAGCCTGCACTGCCTCCTTTTTGTATTGCAGCCTGCTGGCCATGATCTCCTGCTTCACCTGAGCCAGTGTCTCATGGAAGAATTGCTCCAGCTCCGTGCGCTGCTCTATGATGGTTTTCGCTAGTCGCTTTATGTGCCCCAATTCCCTCTCCCGCATGGAGAGCACTTTCTGCAGCTTCTCCAGCTCTACCTGGCTGGCCTGGATGCTGACCAGTGTCTTCTCCTTCTCCTTCTTCTCCTCTCGGTCAAGCTCTCCAGCTTTTAGCTCTAGGGCCTGCTCCAGGGAAGCTACCTTGGCCCGCAGTTTAGATAGCTCCTTATTTTGGGCCTCCATCTGAGCTGCATTTTTCTTCACTGTCAACTCAAACGTGTTCTGAGTGAGCAAATAGAAGAGAAAAGTAGTAAAATAAATGACACTGAGCTAACTTTAGAAAAATGCTTTCATTTTCGTGCCAATATACTATAGAGGTGGAACAGATAATGGTTTGTGTGCTAGCCAGTGCCGCTGAGTGAGTGACCAAAGCTTCAACATGGTGGATTTACCCCCTTCATTTACTGTCATCATCAGAGGTAAGATTAATGTGCCCAATATTTATTTGTCTTACAGAACCAGTGCCAGAAACCTGTGAAGGAGAAGCCACTGAATTTGAACCCATACACCAGTGGAAACTCACCGCAACCACTGACCACTGAGAGGCTAGGTAGTAGTCAGGAGATGGGGGGAGAGGGGTAGGAGTCAGACCGCAAGCAAAATAAACAGGGTCAGCACAAGTAAACAACACAAGGGAAAAACCACCTGAAATATATTCTGCACAGGTCTGACAAGTGGTTCATAACTGAAATGAGTGAAAATGACTTTATGAAGATGAATGGTCTCTATCCAAGGACTGCCGGTGCCTAATAGTAACACTGCTGTTTGCTGTCCTTTGGTTCAAACATACCTTGTCCAGTGCCAGGGAGGCATTTTCCTTGACCAATGAATTTGTCAATATCTGCAGGTCCTCTGCCTCCTTAATGTGAAACTTCAGTGCTTCATTGAGACGGACGTTCTCCTTGAACACAGAGTGTGAGGCATCATCCAACTGCCTGAAATTTAACAGGACAAACAAAAAGGCCTCTAAAAAGATTGTCTCTGCTCATGAACACATCCCTATGAATCTCAATTTGATGCCAAACATCTTTGTATGCATTTAAAGGAATAATTCACCCCTCAAATTACTCACCCAGTGTTACCTTTAATATGTGAAGAAAACTTTGTTTTACTTGCATGCCTCCACAGTGAGTTGTACAAGTTGTAGGGGATAGCATCTAACCTAAGGTTGGGTACCCAACTCAGTTCTTTTAAGGGTATACATCGGTACAACGGAGTAGTGATTCTTATGAAATCTGTCTGTGCCAAATGCCGGTACTGAGGGCGCATCTGAGTGAGAACTTCAGGTTTAACAAGCAGGGGAAGTGCTGTGAAGTGCCCCAAAGCTGGGAAACATCCATTGGCTTCCCAGTAAGTCAAAACTATTGCTGCAGCGTCAATCTGCCACAGTAGTTTCAACATCTGGTCTATTTCCTTTTCTAAATTATTATGTTAATAGCCTAGTATCACTGCTAGATGAGCAGACACACACACACACACACAAGTAGACAGACAGACTGAGGATTAGCTCTACATTTAATTAGAAAAGAGCAGAGTCACATTTTAGTCTACTACGTCACCACTGCAACATTAATCAAATTTTTGTCATTACAGAGTAAGTAAAGTACCAACAAAAGTACTGTTGGGTACCGGTGCTGAATTCCAGGTGACAGTATCACTTCAAATATGAACGGTAACCAACCCTACCAACAAAATCAAAACTTCCATTCACAACCTCTCACACAACTTGTGCATTATCATCCAGGTTTATCCAGTCGAATGCTCAGTACTTCCCGAACACATTCATTTTTGCTAAAACTGTAATAATTAAAACAATTCTGTATAAACAGTTTCATGCATGGCTTAGCAGTGAGCCTGTCATGTTTATGCTTAAGTGTTTTAAATCATTATGTTTGAGCAAAAATGCATGTGTTCGACAAGTACTGATCACACAACTGGAGACATGGATTATACCGCACAAGATGTAAGACAGAGTCAGCACATGTTTTGAGACTTCAATTCATACAGAATTTTCTCTGTTTTTGGATTCTTCGTTTAACGCGGAGGCATGCAAGAAAAAAAACCCATTTTTTTCATGAATTCAAAGTAACACAGGGTTGATACACAAATGGTCATTTGGGGGGTGAAGATTTCCTTTAATACTTATTTTAACCAGCATGGAGCGTAAGTCTGAGTTGAATAAAACAAATGCTTTCTTGTATATTTGAAGACTTGTTAATCAGTTATGGTGGTACTGTGACTTCTGATGATGTAGAGCATATCGCACTTTTTTGCTCTCAGTTTCTTGGTTCCCACACATAAAATTACTGGGTCAGTGTACTTGACTTTTAAAGACATGCTGTGTTCAAAATTAAATCAATTACTAAGACTAGGACCAAACCGGCAGGACCACACCAGTATCAATGCTGATGTTTTATGAGCTGTAAAAAAATAACTAAACACAGTGGAGGGGAAATATACATCTTATGGCCTCAAAGGTAATAAACTATGGGCTTCCCTACACGCGTTACACACTCCTCGTCCTGGGGCGGCTGAGGATGTGATCATTGGCTTCAATGATGTACACTATCTGAACATGACCAGCCAGTGTGGTCGAGAAAATAACATTAGTTCTAGTTATATATATATTTATATACATAAACTCTTGTGTGAGTAAATTATTTTTTCTTTGCGTTCTGAGGACATCAAAGAGCAGTGTTAGAATAAAATTAGATTGTAAAGGGACTGCGGAAACACACTCACACAATTGCCTCATTGTGGGCCCTCTCCACCACCACGGTTATCGTTTGCTCGGCTTCCTTCTCCAGGCGATCCTGCGGGGAAATTTGCAAAACTCAATTGATGTTCCACCGAGGACAATATTGAACAGGGGGTCTCGTCTTCACAACTATCTGTTTGACTTTTAAATTAAATCTATTTTACTGTGATTTCACCTCATTATTAGTCAGTATCTTCCAAACTGATTTAAGTAGGATCATTTGACTCGACCATACCTTTTCTTTGAAGAATCTGTACTCCAATTTGTTTAGGTTTTCCCTGTGCTCCTTGTCGGTAACATCCATGTTTTCTCTAATCTACAAAATAAAAAGGTCATGGTCACTGGTTGCATTAACATCCTGACAGTAGGAAACAATACTGTGTGTCTCCCCCTTACATCAATGAGTTCTTGTTCCATCTGGGCTTTCATCTTCTGAAACGCCTCGATTTCCCTCATCCCATCCTGGATCATGTTAAAATCTCTGGATTTCTTTCTGAACAGTTCCTTCATCTCATTGATTTGAATCGTGTAATCATCAACCTGTTGAAACAAACCATAGTAGATACACAGAATAAGAACACATGCTGTATAATAAATGCATGCCTTAACTGTAAAAATGCGCTGTTCAGCTACATACTACAGATTCTGCAAAGTTCCCATAAGTGCAGCTTGTATCAGTCAGGGAAGAAGATTTTCATACCAAAGTTCACACAGGCCATACTCTGTTGCAAACCAACTTCAGCACAGATCAGTCAGGCTAAATACCTCAAGATGCTACTGTGGAAAAGCCAGTCTGAGCAAAAATGTGACAAAATGACCAAAGTCATGAGAGACTAGCAAAACACGCACCCACAAACATGTACATGACGACTAAATGAGAGGTTATCGAGCATCTGATTACAACTTTAGGCCTAATCGTTATTCTTCACATAACTCTGTATATGTTCATCTCCATCAAATCAGGGCACCAGTCTTTATACAAGTTGGTTTGCATCATATGCAATTTTCACCCAGTGTGAAATGATCCACTTCCCAGAAAATATCCCACAGTGTGAATTTCAGGGAAGCCAGAGGGAGCTTGGCTCCTCTTAATAAGACAAGACATCCATCTATTCATTATATGTAACCACTTATCCTAGACAGGGTCGCAGGTGGACTGAAGCCACCTACAAAAACATGATTTGTAAACTTTTGGGTGGTCTCAAAAATACTGACAATATGCTCTTTTTCAATGCATTTCTATTTTTCTGTATCTTCATCATCAAGGATCATGTGTAGAATTAGGCTTTGTAGTCAGCATACAGATAACCTGTGAGGAGGTTTGATGTGGCGGCGTTATGTTTCAAGAACAAAAATTATTGTGGCTGAGTCCATTTTTAAGTGTCTGCCCCAGTGACAGCCCTGGCCTGAGGCGTTTGTTGACACTGTTTGTTTTTGGGTTGTCCCATTCTCAGAAGCACTTCGAGGGAATTTCCTCAAATTTGGCACAAACGTCCACTTGGACTCAAGGATGAACTGATCCGATTTTGGTGGTCAAAGGTCAGTGTGACCTCGCAAAACACGCTTGTGGCCACAGCTTAAGAATTCATACACTAGTTATGACAAATGTTCACACAAATGTCCAATAAGATAAAATGATGAAGTGACATTTTATATCCAAAAGGTCAAAGGTCAACTTCACTGTGACATCATTTTGCAAACACACTTCTCTGTCTGTTAATCCATGCCATAGCTCAGGAGTATTTGGTCAGAGACTGAATTGGTGACACTTATTTTGGGTGCTCATCTTAAAACTGCCAGATGAGATATGTAATCCCTCCAGCATGTTCTGGGTCTGCCGAGGGGCCTCGTACCAGAATCATCACCTTAACATGGTGGAGGGGTTTGCACGTCCCTGTAATCCTGGGGCCTGGTTGGGCGCAGTAACATGGAGCCACAATCAGTTAGTTCTCAACTATTAAATTAATTGTCGACTCATTTGGGTTTGAGTCATTTTTAAGGGGAAAAAAGTCCAAATTCTTCAGTTGCAGCTTCTTAAATGTGATTATTCTCTAGTTCTTTACTCCTCTATGACAGTAAACTGAATATCTGTGGGTTATGGACAACATACGACATTTGAGGACATCATCTTGGGCTTTGAGAAACACTGATCGACATTTTCCCCCATTTTCTGACATTTTTGTAGTCCAAACAATTTATTGACAGTGAAAATAATTGTCAGTTGTAGCCCTAGCTAAGGCAATTTTCTAGATGAGCCATTTTGTCATCTCATAATCAGAAATGGGTCATAAATAGTATGTGTTTAGAGTCGACCACATGATAGTATCCTTTTCCCCTAACTGGACATATATGACAGTTCTACGTCTAAAATAGGGATGTTTCAAGTTGGTCCAGACCAGGCCTCTTTCTTCCCTCCCCAAAAGCTTTTTGGACTCCATTTTACCAGCATGAAGTAAGAGCTGGGAGATGGAAAACAGCTGCTGGCAAAAGCTTTTTTGTACCTTTTTTTGTCTAGTAAAGCCACTCGAATTTTGTCATGTCAGTTTGATCGCTTGATCTTAACTACAAGCAGCAGAGGTCAGTGAGGATAAAAGGAGCCAAATGGGCTTGTTTGGTGTGTGTTATGTAACTTAAACTGGCATTTTAGAGTAAGGATCTGTGTGACATGTGAGGTATGGTTAACACATCAAGACCAGCAGTGTGACTGCCTTTTCCCAAGCAAGCACTTTTAATTTTTCTGTGGCCACTAACACAGATCAAAATAGCATTAGACCATGTAACTCGGAATGTGAGGGTTTGTTTTTTTGTTTTATGGCCGCTTTGTTTGGTTGTTGTTTTCTTACATAATAAACGTCAACATAATTACACACAGGACAGCTGTTAAGACGCAGTGCAGCACATTTTTTAGATGCTACGGGTTTAAGTTGTACATCAGTAAATCACAGTAACTCTACTATGAACACTGAGCATGTTTTGTGAGCCAAAAAAGCTCAAGTTGCATTTCTTTTCTTGTTGCTGTGTTTTGAAATGAACTCACCAGTTTCTTTTGCTCCTCACGTGCACGTGCGTCCTGACTTTTGAGGCTCCTCTGCAGCATATTGATCTGTTAAAATACCTTTGTTGAGTTAATTATTCATTTTACATTGTGTTCATTTAGCTACACATGTAAAACTAAAGTGTCTGCACGACCTTCTCCTCTTTAGCTGCATTTTCTCTCTTCAGGAAACCAGTTATATCGATGGAGTCCTTCTCCGCGCGGTACAGGTGGTCGGTGAGCTCTTGGTTAGCGCGTGCCAACTTGCGGGAAGCCTCGCGGTATTCGCTGAGCGACTGCTCGGAGGCCTTTAACCTCAGCTCCCACAGGGCAGCGTTGGCTTTGGCTTTCTCGATATCAGACTCTTTCTCCGCCTTTGAGTCCTGTTTGCCGTCTTTCTTGCCTACCCTGTGACAAAAGAAAGTAGTTTGAGCTGCAGGTTTGTGCGTCAACGCAATAAAAAGTGTACAAATGCACGTGCATCTTACCCTGCTTTCGCCCTCTTTACTTTGGTGACCTTCTTCTTCGGCATCACTGCTACTGTTAAAATACTAAAACTATAGAAAACTAGCACAGGTAGGCCTAGATGTGTCTGGGATTTCACCAATGTGGCTAACAGGAGAGGTGTCCAGCTTCTGTGTGACCCGCTGAATGTTTGTGTAGTGTTGTTGCCATGGAGACGCTGTATCCGAGGAAAGGTCAAATTTCTTTGCTACAGAACTTCTGGTAACATATTAAAGCCTGCTACTGTATATTTAATACACACAGTTTTAACCTCAAGCTTGTTTGCAAAGCATTTATTGTGTGTAAATCCTGGTGTGGCATTTGATCATCATCTGAAATACATTTAAAAAGTAGGGGAGACCAGGGACAGTTGCAACAGCTCTAAGGGCCGGGTCAAACAGGGGCACTGCACTGCCTTTATTTGTAATTTGAATGCCACTACTAAAAACACACTTGCTGCGCCTTTTTATTGTTGTCAGGCAACCACTCCATCACATCCTTACACTAACCTTCCCATGTAATCAATCTACTGTTTTTTTTCTCTCCACAGTAATTAGTAGCTAAATGGACAGGCTGAGAGGGTACTTGCTTTAGCTGTGAGAGTGAGAGGCTATCAGCAAATAGTTTGTTGGGCACAGGGAAATGTAAATCTTTGTGTATATGGGACCTTAATAAAGAGGGTGGAGCATGGGGAGTACCACCAGCTGGTCCAGGAGCTTCGCCTTGATGATGGCTGTCTCCAGGCATATTTTAGGATGACTCAGGGGCAGTTTGACAACCTGCTGTCTATCGTCGGGCCATGTAGTTTTGGGTATCCAGCAGCTACTACCACCAGTTTCTCCTCCATTGTTTGCCAACTTTAAACTTTAAACTCAAACTGTGGTCTCTCAAATCATCCGAACAAAGAGATGATGTGGGGGCTTTTCCACTCTGAGTTGAAGTTTTTTCAACTTTAGAAGTTTAAAGTGCTCTGGTAGAAACGCTGGGCACCTAGAGTGCAGAAACGCAATGCAAGTCACAACGCAAAAACTGTGAGCATAAAGCTTAATTCTCATCAAAAACAATGACAAAAAAGCCACCTCCAGCTGCTAAAATGCTTTTTGTGTGATCGGGGCCTCATTCTTCCAATTTGGAACATGCTAGAGTAATGATACCACCGATAAACCGAGACAGCCGACTTTAGATTAATTTCCTGTATCTGTGCAAGGAAACTATATGGCGACAGTGATGGCATTTGCGGAGCCAGACTTTGGTGTCAGTTCTGTTGGAGTCAATGAGGAATGCATGGCAAATCACACTCATCATATCTTTGTGATTTCAGCTTTGACTGAAAATCCTTCCACCAGATTAAAAAACAAACAAACACACAACCTGATGTTTACTGACATTTTTTAACTTTATATACACACTCGTTTTTCTGTCTCCATACAGACCATTGCTCTGTCCCTCTGTCCTGTAGAGGCTGAGATGCAGCCCCCCCCCCTTTTGATCTATGTCTCTCTCATGCACCTACTGAATAATTTTCTTTTTCACAAATAATTGAGTCAGTTGAGTCAACAACTGTACCCAGACATGAAGCACATAGGATTAATATTGGGATCTTAACCTGCTAGTAACCTAACATAGAATAAAACAGGCTGTAACACTATACAACATTGCAGCTCTGATGCCAATTTATGATACTGATTAATTTATGTTATGCAATGCATATATGCTCCATGCTCGACTCCTGGCTGTCTGACTGGCTTCAATCTTAGCAACTATTTGGGGAAAGACATGACAGTGTACTCCAGCTGCACAACCAGTCACCCACTTGGCTCTAGCTGTGTTTAAAGACGAATCCTTGTACAGGGGCGGATTAAAGCATCTGGCCTCTTTGAAAGGGGTGTGAGGGGCCTCAGAGAGCCTTCACTGCTTTCTCATAAAAGTTCAGTCTCATAATCAATTTATTAGCCAGTGAGTGGGGGTTGGTTGGCACACTGATTTTGGTGGGGTTAGCTCATATGCCAGTTGTATTTTGAGAGATTAAAACTATTTTGAAAGATTGAAACCAATGTTTTAATTGTTAATTTTTTATTATTATTTTGAATGGTTACTGGCTCTTGTACAATGACAGCTGAGACCAAAAATGTCATCGAAAACGGATGAATGGTTGAATAGCCAGTGGCAAAAGTAATTAGACATTTCTACTGATAAATTGCCAACCAAGCCACTGATGGGACTGGTTGAAACAAATGCATAACATGACTTTAGTCACAAATCATCTAATTTTAGAAATCATTTGTGCACTTTAAAGCATGTATAGTTATAGCGGAGGCCTTAACCTTTCATTTGCTGCTGGTTGGAACATAAATTACGCCAGAGAATTACAGCAGAGAGTAAATAGTGTGCCAACCAACCTCGGGCTCCTCTACTTTATTAGGAAAATTGCAGCATCACATGAAACATGAAACATAAAACAAAACAAATAACATTAGGGACACACAAAACTATGATCATACTGTCATTATTATGCCTGATAACAAGTTAATTATATGCTGTGTATTCTTGTATTGTAGCAAGGGGCTTAACTTGACATGTACAGATGAGTATTGCAGATAATTGCATGCAATTGCATGTAAAATACAGCAGTGTGTGGACAGGTTTGTAATAAACAAGTAAAATATTTTGAGGCACAGTAACTAAGGTGATGAAGATTTTATTGTTTCACCAATGATTTGACCACATTTGGTCTTTTTCAAAGCAAGTTTTACACAAAAATTTGTATAGATATAACAAGGTGATGTCCAAGTCCTAAACCCAATGTTATTATATTTCTTTGTCAGTTACACTGATATGAACCATGGACAAACAGCAAATCCTTAAGATTGAGAAATGGAATTAGCAAATGTTTGAGATTTGTCATCTTTCAATAATTAACCAATTAATTTTCTGTCAGTCAACTGATTAAATAATGATCTGAATAACTACAAATAACCCCCACAATACTGTTACTCTTGGCACAATTTTTTCAAGTTTCTCAGTCAAAATACCAGTCCAGTGTGACTTTTTGCCACCCTTCTTCTTATTAATATTTATTTCTTATTAGCTATTGCTTTTTAAAACTTTGGTTGCAATTTTGCATTTTATATCTCTCCTCCTTCAAAACCAGTGAGTTTCTGATGCACACATAAAGGTTTTAATCAATCAGTCAGCCAATCACTGTGGGAAACTGTGAGATACAGATGTCTGTTCTGCTCAGCCGCCTCTGGACTGACACACTGTTTGTCACTTCTCTTGTAATTACAGTCCTCTCACTCTGGGCTCTATCAAACAGGATCTGTTTGCACATGATCTCCTCCCACACGATGACATGAAATACATTTGGCTCCTGTCAGCAGTATTGTCCAGGTTGTCCTGAAAAGAACTATGCGTTATCCGCTGCCATCCCCACAGTTGCTTTTTGCTGGAGTTATGGGAAAACCGCAGAGATAAACGTAAATGCAGCTGGCTTAAATCTTCGAAGATGCATATCAAAACGAAACAATGTAAAGTCAACGCAGGTCATAATTAAAGCTCAAAACCACTACCACTTCAGCTTTCTGCAGGAGCGGGAGAGTGTCCAGTGTAGATTGTTCATCAAACAAAAAAGTCAATATCACAAAAGTGTTGGGTGTAGCTTCTGTAAACTGAACCATATAGGGTCGCCCGGTGCTCTGGCATCATCAACAGAGTTTGAAGACTAAATTTAAAGGTAATTACTATGACAGTGAGGAGAGAAAACTGAAATAACCCTGAGCTTTTCAAAGCTGTCATTATCATTGGAATTGTAATGACAAGGTTTGGGTCTCTTCAATGGACTTCTTAGGGTAGGACACCCACAAACATGGCATTCCTGAGGGTAACATTGCAGCATATTAATGATATATTGCACTGTGTAGATTACAAAGCTGGGGTCTCTTCTCATGCTTTATGGTTTCAGTTAACTTGAAACAAAATACCAAAATGTCTTCTAAAACATTGTTTTCGATGTGCTGTGTCATGCTGCAGAGGGGCACTTTACATACAGATTATACAGTAGCAGTGCACATTTGGATGACATACTTACATGATCTGGCAACATATGGGCTTTCCATTAGATTTGTTTAGTTTATCGTATGCAATTTTTAGACTTAAAGATGCAGTTGGTCACTTTTATGAAAATAACTGGGTCATATTTGCTGAAACTGTGACTTTATTCTGAAGGAGGCGCATGGGACAGATTCAGTTAAAAAAAACTCATGTCCCTCCTTCCCTGCCTCCTGCCTCTAACGACGTTCACTAAAATTGACTGTGGCGCAACAAAAACAACCAATCAGAGCAGAGGAGCCTTTAAAGCAGCTTTCAGTCATGTTAGTCACTGTGAATTTCAGTCAAACCTTGGACTGTAAAAATAATGGACCAAGCTACCGTAACATCACCCTTTGTTTTCTGGCCCTCCTTTTTGAAGCCTTGAGTTCGGCATTTTGGCTGTTGCCATCTTGGTTATTTGGAGTGAGATATGATCATATTTGGGTGAGACGCTGGCACTGTGGAGAAGCAAGGGGCGGATCTAAATGAGAAGCCGAGCACACTATCATCAGACACCCTCACTCAAAGCAACTCACCCTTAATTACACATAACTGTAAGCCTTTATAAAACATAAACTGGCAAGCTATATAAAAATTCACCCCCATACAGCTGTCATGAATGTTGAAATTAGCAATAGAGACTAAAACTGTTTTTTGTACCAGACTGTAAACATGATTAAATCTGCTGTAAATTTGGACGATTTAACATGAGCATCTATGGGGATTGACTCACTTCTGGAGCCAGCCTCAAGTGGCCATTCAAGGAACTGCAGTTTTTGGCACTTCTGTGTTGGCTTCATTTTTCAGCATAGACTGTAAAAATAATGGATGTAGCTACGGTGACATCGCCCATTAGACTCAAGTTTGGCACTATGGCCATCGCCATTTTGTTTTTTTGGAGCCAGAGGTGACCACATTTGGGCGAGAGGCTGGCACCATGGAGAAGCGAGGGTATATCTGACTGAGAAGCCGTGAAAACTATCAGTTGACAGCCTGTCACCAAAAGCAGTCTGTCCTTAATTATGCTTCACTTTAAGCCTAAAGAAAATGTAAATAGGTGACTTATATAAAAAATTCACCCCCCGATACAATTGTCATGAAGGGGAAAATTAGCTATGGAGACCAAATGTGTTTTTTGTACCAGGCTGTAAACATGGCTACCTCTGTTTTAAGTTGGGCATCTTAACATGGGTGTCTGTAGGGACTGACTGGCTTCTGGAGCCAGCCTCAACTGGCCATGGCACTTTAATGTTGGCTTCATTTTTCAGCCTTGGAGCTTTCTGCTGTCAAACTAGGCAGCACTGGTCAGGTGTGAATCAAGATTCTGTTACTGTGTTGCACAATTTATCTGTTTAGTGCTGTGTGAATATAGAAACAGTATCAGCTAATATGAAAAAAGTTATTTTTTAATAAAAGTTTACAGCTTTCATTTAAAAATGTCCAAAAATTTGGTTGCATCATCTAAATTCATTCATTTAAATCAGAGGGCAGTTCATATTGCATCACATTATAATGGTATTAGAAAAGTAGGTGTGTGTTTAAAACTATGATGCTGTGATTTATGCATCACATTACATTAAGCATGAGATATGTCTGAACATTAACAGCAAGAAAATATTCAACAGTGATTTCAAAATTTAAAAAACACTCTTGACAAATCATGGCTTCTTTATTATTTCTAATGGGACATTTTTATGCAGGTTTCATCAGTCACATTATCACACTGTTAACATGCAACCAAGACATCTATGGGCACAAGTCAGTGAGAGGTCCTGCACATGTACGCTTTGATAGGGGCGAACGACCATTGTGGTGAGCCGCAGGATTGAAAAAAGTAGCCACAGTATTTAGAAAAAAGGAAGGAGGAAAGAAAGTCCAATATTTTTAGTCCAAATTACAGTGTTGGAACAGTGCTTTGCACAGTCGAGTGTCCTGGGAGTGGAATGGCATGATGGGTGAATGCTGGTGCCAAGCCCCACCCTCCCCACATTGTCCTCTCTGTGGACTTCCTGCACTCTCTTGTGCCCATCTGCAGGACCTCTGCCCTCCCCTTACCCTCATGACTGGGCTGGTCGACAGCTCGGTTTCTCTCAGTCGCCCACTGCCTGAAGTGAAACAGTCTCATATGAGCACGTGTTAGGTCAGGGCTGGGGCAGGGTCAGTTCCCTGAGGATGCCTCAATTGCTAGACTAGCAGCGCCTTCTGTTTCAGATGTCTGTCCACTTTCTGTTGATACAAAGTGGGTGAAAAATATCACAGCCCGGTACAAGTCTCAGTTCATGTGAGGTCTCTACTCCTCTGTGCTCAACTGCTGTGGGAGATCCTTGATGCTTCTGCATCCTGCACTAAAGCCAGTAACTCTGAACATTACATGAGAAAGCATTAGCTGATACACTACAGCATGGCTTATGATGCCATGCCAACCACCCACCTAAAGTGGAGAAACAGCCACTCATGCTTTTCATGCATTCTCTCGTGAAACGTGCCTCGCTGCCCAAATATTTTTCCCTTGGAAAGCCTGTGGTTAACACAAGGATGAGTGGGAGTGAGATGATTGCTAACATTCTTTTAACTCCTATGCCAGCTGGAGTGCAGGTCACATTTGCATTTTTTAAGGTTGGTGAAAGGGCTGCAGCAGATTTAATGTGGTAATTATTGTAGGATCATGAAGGGGAGGCTGAGAGGATTTTTTTTTTTTTAAATACAGGCATGATTCATTCCTGCTACTGAACATGATTTTGTAGATGTAGTAATACCTAATCAAACAAAGCCACAGGCCATTCCACCTACAAAACATAATGAGTCACATTTTCAGTCTGAAATAGGAGTTTGTTTAATTTATTGTCTTAACCACAAAGCCCCAGTGTATTTTAAATAAAATAAAACTTACCAGTACTTATAAGGTTATTCCAAAATGAGTGCAAAGATCGGAAAATTGTAAAAAAAAAAAAAAAAAAAAAAAAAATTGGCTGCAACAATTTATAAGAGTGAAACAGAAACTTGCATCACTCTTAATTCAAGTAGCAGCCAAATTTGAGCACTTGTGAAGGTGTGAAAGTCCAAATAGATGCAGGGTGAAGGAATTTCTAGCTACTATGTAAGTCTTAAATGCACCCATAAAAAGTATTTTAAGGCCATTTCTTTTGGTTTTTTGAGTGTGAGCCATTCATTTTGACTTCTGTATAAATCCCTTTCTCCTTTCCTTAGGGGATTTTCTGGCTCCAGAATGACTAGTAAAGATGAGGAGGGGAAAAACATAACCCAAAATAATCCTCCTCCTAAAAAAAAGAAAGAAAGAAAGAAAAAGAAAAAGACAGAAAGAAAAAGGGAAAAAAAAGGGAAATGCTGTTGGTAGGCAGGTAGTCGGTCTCCAGCTCAGCTCCAGGAGGGGGGACTCCTGATGGAGCTGGGATGGACCGCCACAGGATTGGTGGATGGCTGCACTCGGTGTGGCCCCATGCCAAGCCCTTATGTCTTTATATACTGTAAACGGATGACCGGACAGTCCTGAGTGTGCATCGCATCCACTCTGCCTCTCTCCATCTCCACTGCTCTCTGTCTGCAGGGGCCCCTGTCAATCTTTGACTCCAGCATCCAAAGCTTCTCCTCTTCAGCTCTCTCTGCTCCCCGGGTGTGAAAACAATGGCCACGCCGAGCCTGCTCTTCACTTTATCCGTGTGGTTTCTGGCTGGGAGCCTCTTAACGGAGGCGACTTACTACCGGCACCACCGCTACGTCCCCCACTTCTACCGCTACCGGGAGCACTCTGCCAACACGGAAAACCTCCTCCCTGAAGTCTCCAACCCGGAGCCTGAAGTCCCGCAGCCAGGCGTGCCGACCTACCCCCAGATCCCCGAGGTGTTCCACCCGGCACCAGAGGTCATCCACACCCTCCCAGAGGCGATCCACCCGGTACCTGAAGTCGTCCATCCCGCACCTGAGCCTTACCAACCACCTGAGGTTTACCAGTCGGTGGCTGAAGCCTCCTCCCCCGTCAACATGAGCCGGGTTTTCTACGGGATCATGTTTGACGCCGGGAGCACAGGCAGCAGGATCCACATCTATAAGTTCATCCAGAAAGACCCCGGTGAGTGCAACACTTTTTCTTTTTCTCTCTCCCTGCCTCTAAACCAATAGTAGGGCTTTGCACATGCTGCTGGCTCCCACTCTGTCTGCTTGCTGTTAGGTCATTCACTGTGTGGTGTGAGGACAAACATGAGTGCATGGGCATTACAGCTGCTAAAAGTAGCTGAAGTGGACTTTTAATTTGCCTGTCTGACTCAACTGTGTAGGACGCAGACCTCTCAAACTGAATCAGGATGTAGGTGAAGTGCTACAGTCTAAATAACTTGGGTTATAAAAGAAGAAGCTGTGCAATTACATGTGCTTGAGTTTCTGTTTTAGCCCGTAAATATCACCGTGGCTTATGGTTTGTTCACTGACTTCTTTTTTAGTTGAGCTGCCAGTTCTGGACAATGAAATGTACCACGCAGTGAAGCCTGGACTGTCTGCTTACAAGGACAACCCTGAGGAGGTATGTATTTGTGTTTACACCGTCAGTTATTATTAATCATCAGGTGTATTAGGGAGTTGTCTGCAAACCACTGGGATTTTCTGTGGGCTGGGTTCATGTGTTGTAAACACTGTGTAATTACAAAAATGCCTCCTACTGATGCTGTCACTGCTGCCCACTCCTGTCTGCTACTTTTGATTTACACCTTTTTAAAGACTTTGACCACTGAAGAAATATCTTGATTACGAAATGACTGTCTATCTCCTTCGCAGGGTGGAAACACCATCCGTCAGCTGCTGAAGATTGCTAAGAAGACAGTGCCAGAGGACGAATGGAAGAGGACCCCGGTGGTGCTGAAGGCCACAGCGGGTCTGCGCCTGCTGCCCGAAGACAAGGCCAGCGCTCTTCTGAAGGAGGTGAGGCACGTTTTCTCTCTGCCCACAGACAGTTTGGCACAAACACCACCCGTCCCGCCAAGGAGCAGGATGAGAAACCACTAAGTGCTTACAAGTGTCACTGAAAAAAAAGGCAGCAAGTCTGCCCATTTGGTGGCTACCATGTTGCAAAAAACAGCTGTTGTGGGGTTGTGTGGAGTAACCATATTTGTCATTTAAAGTATTAAATCCAGGCTACTGTTCCAGCCATGCTTGTGGTTAAGTTATCTGTCACTCTAAAACAGAAACAGAGCCTGAATAGACTATATCCCGACAACAGCAGAATATTAGGGTGTGTAGAGCAGTATCAGTGTGCTGTTTTAACACATGTGCAGCAGATAACTGTAATGAAATGGTGATATATCTATTCCACAGGTGCAAGAGGTGTTCAACGAGTCCCCCTTCTTTGTGCCAAACAACAGTGTTTCTATCATGAATGGAGCAAAAGAAGGTAGGTCATTTGTCAATGCCCTGTTAATAATGTGTTCTTCACAACACACTAGATTTGTTTTATTTCTGACAGATTTATTGTCTGACCAGGTGCTTTAACTGCCTCAGTCATCGAGGCTGCATCAAACAATGCCGCTCCTCGTAATTCTTTTTACAAGAGGTCTGTTACTACCTCGCTGAGACAAATAAATAAGCCAGCGTGAGCTCCACGCCCAATAATTTAGTACGATTCTCCACATCACTCATTAAGACACCCTCATTATGTTATGTTTCATCATACACTATGTGCCATTCATTATCCTCGCTTTATGAGTGCAATAACTTCACATCTGAGACAATTGTAATTACCTGGGCTGGTCTACAATCCCGCATGTTAGTTACAACAACTTTAATATCAGCATAATGAAGTCCTCCTCAGTTCAAAGTGCTTGAACACATTAAAGTATGAAAATGTAGCACTTGTTATCACTCCGCAGTCTTTTATTAATGCAGGCATTTTCCCCCATGTGCTGTTTTAGGAGTCCTCGCCTGGGTCACGGTGAACTTCCTTACAGGTAAGACATTGTTTGTGTTTTGCTATGGTGGTGTTAGTGGTCAGGAGGCTCATATCTGAGGCTCCAGTGTACACACAAGCCCCGCAGTGAAAGACTCTTGTCTCCTGTCTGAGGTTGTGAGCTTGAATCACTGGCCCCAAACAGGTTGCAAAACAAGTAATATTTCCTCACATTTTTTGGGGCATCATCAAATTTATTTTAAACAACAACCATAAGCTTTAAATCAAAAGGGTATTTTCCCTCTTGGTAAGGAAAATACATGAGCTGTGAGCATGTATCATTCTGACAGTCTGGGTTATAAACATGAGAAACTGAAACTAAAACTGGTGATAAAGCCACAAGATTACACAGTATGCTCTGTTTAGTGCACCGATGATGGATAGCAGCTTCTCCTGTTTGACTTTGAGCTTCCTTTCCATAGGTCACTTGTACTCCAACACAAAGAGGACAGTGGGCATCTTGGATTTGGGTGGAGGATCCACACAGATCACATTTCTTCCCAAGTCAAAGGTGAATTAAATAGTTTATGTGTTACGTAAGTCTTGTTTGAGAGTGTTCTCACCCAAAATACACCACTAAACATTTGTTTTTATCCAACAGAAAACCATTCAGTCCGCTCCTGCCACTTATATCGCCAATTTCAACCTCTTCGACCATACGTATCAGCTCTACACACACAGGTATATAACACACAAAGAAGATATTCTGTTGAGTGAAACATACACATCTGTCTTAAAACTCACCATAATTCTGTCAACCCACATAGCTACCTTGGAAATGGACTGTACGCGGCTCGACTGGCAACTCTCGGAGCACTAGGAGCTGATGGTAGAGTATCTAGTATTTTTATTCGCACTGTCATTCTTTCGTACGTTGTGTTCACTTGAATATGACAAACTGTGTCTTGTTTTTGTTTTCCCAGGTCTAGATTGGAAAATCTTCACAAGTTCCTGCCTCCCGAAAAAGTTCAGAGAAGATGTGACTTTTGGAGGAACCACCTACAAAGTTAGCGGGATTCCAGACGGTAAGATAAAAGCTCCCTGAGGTTTTGATTGCCTTCCCAGTGCCTTGGATGCAGCAATCCGTGCATTCCTTTCCCGACTCTGGAACACAATAGCGTACAGTACAATACAGTCTCTCATGAGAACATTCACCCGCTGAAAGTTCTGTAACCTTGGCGCCAAACGCATGTTTTGTCATCCTTGCTCTCTCTCTCCATCTTCCCTCTTGAACAATTATACTGCTCTCAACCTTGTATTTAAACGAAAAGAAAACTGTCAGTTAACTTCACAAATAAGGCAGTCACTCCCATACCACAGTCAAGTAGCCAAAAGATGCTGGGCTTGTCCCTGAGTTGTTATTTTTTTTTGTGTAACGAGCGGCTTGATCTGGACCGCTCACAATTATGTGGTAAAAATAGACAGCCCAACAGGGCCGCGCTAACTGCCGCTCTTGTCAGCACATGGTTTTGCCGGCACAACTGAGCCAACCATACCCATGGGGCTGTGTGAAACTTGTCCTTCTGGGGCTTCCCTTGTATATCATATGATGAGCCCCCAACTTCAACCCCTGGCTGACCTCAAACCGAGGCTCCAAACTCTCCCAATTGCATTCCAACCATCGCTGCCTCCAAGCACCCTTAACTCATTGTTTACTACACCATTTTTAATATAAAGTAATTCTTTAACAGAACTACATTTACCTTCTCTCTCTGTCTCCCCAGGCTATGCAGGCTATAAGCTGTGCTACTATGAAGTTATGAAGGTCATCAAAGGAATTGTGCACCAGCCTTATGAGGTGAAGGGCAGCAGCGTCTTCTACGCTTTCTCCTACTACTTCGACAGAGCTGTGGAGTCTGGCCTCATCGGTGAGTGGGCACGCACACCAAACAGTCACCTTCCAGCGCCATAATCTTTCATGCTAATTATCATCTTTTGCACAAAATAGGTATTTTAAATTGCATGTTTTTTCCTGCGCAGATGGCAGCCGAGGTGGTGCGGTTGAAGTCAGGGATTTTAAGAAGAGAGCCAAGGAAGGTAAGAGTTACCTTCTCCAGTTTTGCATACACTTGCGCGTGAAACCAACAATCTTACAAGTTATATATATCAGTGCTCTAACCACTGAAACTTCATGCAAAACAAGACACAGCACAAGCACCAAAACTTGTTTGTGCCCAAACACTTGGCACACTTGACGAAAAATGATTTAATGTGATACAGAGGTGGATTACAAGACAAATGTAGTTTATTATAGAGTAAAGAACATCACTATAAAACATTTTAACAAATACACACCGTGCTTATCAGCTCCACTGTGCGACACTCGCAATGTCCATGCAGAACCAGATTTATAGCAAGTAGGAAAGAGTTGATGTGTTATGTAAGGCTGTTTGTGTTGTGAGAACACTGTCACATGGTCTCGAGGCACACGGCTGGCTCAGGCAGGGCTGGCAGCTGAGCCGAAGCTGTCTGTCTGGCCCAGGCAGGAGGGCACCTGACAGCCACACACCACCCGGGGGCTGACACATACTGACACACACAAACTTGTGTACTATGCTGTTCAACACCGCCACCCACCCGCAGCCTTGTGCTGACCCTCAGCCGTTCTCCTCGCACCTCCCTGTTTATCCAGCCAAACAAAACAGAAAGGTCATCTTTTAATCATGTCGCACAGGGGTTAGAAAAGGTGTTTCTTGTGTTAAAACACGGAATGTGATGCAGCGAGGCGTCTCCATCAAATGCTTTTTTTGTCAGTGCTATGTGAAACCTGTGTTATTGTCATGTCTGACACCTGTGGCTTTTTTTGTGTTTGCAGTGTGCAACAAAATGACCAAGTACCGTGCTATCAGCCCCTTCCTCTGCATGGATATGACATATATCACTTGTCTGCTAAAGGAGGGCTTTGGCTTCAAGGACAGCACTGTGCTGCAGGTGAGCACATCAGCGCCTACTGTGGACAGAGACACATGACAAATCCTTCGTATTTTGTCTGCACAGTATTTCACAAGACTTAAAATCAATGACAGTAGATGAAGGGAATTGTTTCTTTGTGGTTTTAATGATCCTCCTGTCTCTCTGTTCAACAGCTAGCCAAGAAGGTGAACAACGTGGAGACAAGCTGGGCCCTGGGGGCAACCTTTGACTACTTCAGAAACCTCAACATCCACTAAGGACAGCTCGCTGTCACTGCAGCCAGCACTGAGAGGGACAGTCTGTCACTGTGGGGCTTCCCGTCCTCCGTCCACCCCTCAATCAGCCCGTCCCCTCGCAGACACACCTGGTCCCAACCAAGCTTCCTCACCCACCACGCCCTCCTCCTCTTTTCCTTCAACCTCAGCACCCTGCGAACACTCCGAACTGTTGAAAAAAAAGAAATCACTATATTTTTATAAGGCCAGCTATTTCTACTGTATGTTGAGCTCATGACTGGTGGGCTGACTTTATTTTTGTAAAACGTTTACATTTTTGATTCCTCATGGGTGTCTGATCTGAAATGTCTTCCTCACCTACCTGTTGTTTAGAGGCAACACAACCAGTCATGGTATTTGGTGCTTACTGTGGTCCTGGTGTGCACTGTACAGTACAGTGGAATTTATTTAGAGACTAGTTGCTGTAAGTGCAACCATAGTTGTCTTTCAAAATGCTTGTAAATCAGTCTTCTTTTCACTCTAGCACTAAATTATTTTACCTAATTCATTTGCCCCTCGCCATCATTGGAAATAGAGCAGTTGACAATCATACAGCTTCTTTCATCGACTTTGCACATAACACTTTAATTGCAGATATTGTAGCTAAGACAGTTGCTTTGATGTCGACTAAAGAGTTGTACATATTCATAAAGTAGTGTTGGATTCACCATGACTGGGGGGGGGCAAAGAGAGCGCTGTGGAGTTGCTTCTCACAGACTGTGCTGTATAGCTGTTAAATGTTTGAGGTTAATGCCTGTACTTTTAAACTGCAGCCATTATCGTTTGTTATGTCTAGAGTGAAAAAGACCTTATCAAGCATGGCTAAATTGCAGGGGCCCTAGGTCTGAACTCGAATTTTAGACTAGCAATAGAAAGACCTCTCATCACGGGTAGATAGATGCGTCCAACAACGTAATTTACAGCCATTAAATACAGCAAAAATGTAAACAGAAATTATGCAAAGAGTTTGAAGCCTGACTCTTTCATTTATTGCTGGTTGCTCAAAAACATTAGTGATACTGAATTCTGTTTTTGAATTCATTTCTTCTTGTGAACTGTACAAATATTTAAATAACTTTATCTAATGTAGAGCATTTTAATTATCCTCATTCAATATCATGAACTTTCCATGTAACTGCTCTTCACACCGTGCCTTTGCTGTCTTTTCAGTATTCAACACGTTCAATAACTACTGCTGTATATACATAATGTAAACTTTTATTAGTGAAATCTTTTTGACAGGAACTGCTTTTTACGTTGCAAAAACTTTATGCTGCACAATCGCTCAGAAATGCTCATCAGTATGAATAACCTGATGGCTGACAATATGTAAATTGTTGTTTTTATTAAATCCAGTGAAATAAGTGTATACTATACATGTATGTTTTAATAAAACATGAAAAAGATTCTTTGTGCATTTATGGGGTTTTTTTAATCAGACTTCTTATAATGAAATTCTAAAGGGTGCCATGTAGTCTCCCATGTAGAATATTAATATAATTGTTGCATTAAGCTTAAAATCATATGATCAAACTGCAAACATTGGATTAAGACTTCATCTGAGAATGAATGTACTTCTTGGATAATTCAGAGCTTGGTCTATTAACTGTAACTGCAATACAGTGGGAAATTCTAACATAAAATCAACAATACTTATGCCTTTAACATGTCATGCTGTGCTTGGGACAGCATGTGGATTTATTTTGCACCAAAGCACACACAGGAAAACACATCACAAAGAGTAAAATATATTTTTTATTATTTTACATTCACAATTTTTACAGTTTTTTAAGATTCACCGACTACCTTGCACGACAGATGCATCACTTGCTTGCATATGCCATCATCTGGTCCTGCAGAGGCAAAAGAGACATCAACTCAGTAACCTTTAAATCATGCTTGCTAAAAGCCTGTTACGAGTGCGTGGCACTAGAGGCCTCTATACAAGACCTGTAAACCAGTGAACTCACAACATTTAATATGGAAAAAAACATGTCACGTTTAACTTTTGTGCCTCCATACTGAACTGCCTTTACAACTCGTAACAGTTGTGTTGGTCTGAATCACTTAGTAGGAATAAAGCCATTTCGCATGAGTGGTCGGTAATAAAAGGGGTGTGAAAACACAAGCCAACACCGCTGTCCGCTGCCCCAGAGCCAGCCCTGCACCCCACCCACACACTTTTGGTAACACTAAATTTGGGGCTAAACTTAGATGCCATAGTAGTAGGTTCAGAACCCTGGAAATTATAGACACCGCTAAAGTAAAGCTCCGTGTAATCAGAAAAGAGGGTGGAGGGTGGGGTCATGCTGGAGGCGGGGCTTAGGCTTGACAGGTGGTTGATATTATCTGAGTGATGGCCAGGTTCACTGGGATGTGCAGGAGGCGGTAGAAGCTAGAGGAAACGGGAGCTTACTTTTAGCGCTGGGAGCATGTTGGTGGCCTGCAGACCAAAGGTGCGTAGGAGGACAACAGGAGCAGCGTTGGTGGAGTAGAGGCGCTTCATGAGGTCGATGGCGGCCATCATGGGCAGATTGTGTCGCTGGCGTTCAGTTTCATATTCTAGCAGGTGCTGCATCGCCCCTGCACAAGCAAACAAAGACTAAATGAGGACGTAGCTTCAGCTCGTGTAGGTCTGTCATGTGTTTTCTACATTAAGTCAATACACTGGTGCTATTCTGACCTCCAGACATTTAACAGCGGAAAAAATAAATACAATATCTCATTACAGGATTTCATTTTTTATGAAAAGCAACTTACATATAGTTCCTGGCAGAATGGACAGAAAAAAAACATCAAATAAATGTTGCCAGAAAGGCTGATGCTTTTTATAATTCGGATCAACAGCATGCGTTTGAGTTGGGGCTATGGAAAAGAGCTTAGAGGAAACCACTGTGCTATGGTTGCAGTGCTCATGTCTGTTTAGAGTTCTCACTGACCCAGGTCCTTCCCGTCAAAGGCTGCCTGGCTCAGGAGCTGTGTGAGGCAAGCCACATCCCCAAAGCCCAGGTTGGCTCCCTGACCCGCCAGAGGATGGACACGATGGGCCGCGTCCCTGCAAAGATAAACATGACCCTCTCTGTCCATATGCATTCCACTCACGGTATGTTATTTTATGCACAGTGCAAGGATCAGAGTCATTCCCAACATAAGCTGAAGCAAACTGCTCAGAATCCTGCTTTACCTGATTTTTAGGAAATCAGTATTTTTACTCTAAAAACCTGGAAATATTAATGTGAGGTCATTACTTTTATTATGACTATCTTACCCAATGAGAGCTACGCGGTGCCTGACGTACTCTGATGCATGACCGATGCCCAGAGGAAACATGACCCTGGTCTTTGGGCCGATCCCTGCCACACTTGGGGGAAGCTGTCGAGGTGAACCTGCAGACGGCATGACGGCTGCCAGGGCACTGCGGAACATAGCGCCAGCCGTCTCAAACAGCTCTGACTGGTTCTCATTACTCCACTGTTTGTGCACACAAAGACAGGCGAGAAGACAGAGACATATTCACAGGGAATGAAAAATGACCAGAAAAGAGAGAAAACAGACATTATCCCTTTGAGTGGACAAAGAAATTAGCTGACATAGGAGCAAAGCTGAACTCCAGGCCAGCGAAAGTGCTCTTTTTTCCCCTCCCTAACTAACTGGTTTGGCAAGGCTTCGGGAGCTGGGCTAATTAAAAGAAGATGCCGGCCAGGCTATGCAGTTGAATTAGCTCTGTTTGAAAAACATTCCATGCAGTAATGGTCGACACTGGGAGACCACAGGTTTAATTAGCAAACCAGGCCTGAAACCAAACGTGACTCAACCGTGGTGACCCCGTCCATCAGCAGGCTCAGTAAAAATAGCCAGCTTGGGAAAAAGGAGTTTCTCCAAACGTTAAAAAAAAAAAAAAAAAAAAAAAAAAAATGGATAGGTATACATTCTCTTTGAGATATATTAGCATTGTATAAAGTCTGGCCAAAACAATGACGACATTGTTTGTCAGGTCACAAAAAAACAGCTCAAGACTTGAGTCTACGGAGAATCCCTGCCACATACAGCACACTGCACACAAACACAGAAATGTTGCAACATCTTCCCGACAGATGTGAAATCTCACTATGAATACAACATCAGCACTTTAACAGTCAGAGCAACACTTACGAAGGCAGAGTTGACAGCGTCGACAAAGCTTTCCTCATCCAGCTCCAGCAGCTCCCCCGCCAGCCGATGGCTGGTTGACCACACCAGAGAGCTCTCTGTGTCCGACAGCTGCAGTGCACAAGGCATGGATGTAGAAGCGTTATCAAATACTTATGAGACAGACAGATATTTTGCAAGACAAAAAATACTGCAGTAAATAATGCAGACATATTACCGGTAACATTGCAATGGGTCCTGTTGGGAGGAACCTCTGCCATGCGACATTGTTCTCTGTGGGCTGACAGCACATCAATCAAACTAAATTAAATATCAGACTGAAGTATTGTGGCATTGCATTGTACAGCATACATTTTAATTAAATATGTTGTCCTTAAAAACAAGATATTATAAAGGGTACTTGTTGGTGGGTGTGCTGTTCTCAGATGTGACATTAAAATTACTATTATAATAAAAACACTACACAGTAAATTCACTCAGTAACATCCAATAATGCTTAAATATTTAAGAGCACAAATTATAAATACAATATGCTGGCAGTGATGCATAGCACACACTGTAATAAATATCAAGAATTATACTGAATGCATGTGTTGAATGCAGAGTTCTGGACTCAAGTCACAAGTCTGAAGACTTGGGACTCGAATTCAAAAAAGACTTGAAACTCGACTTAGACTTAAACACTAATGAATAATGATTTCATTGGACTTGAGCCTTTTAACTTGAAAATACTTGATACCCTCCCCCAAGTCCACAGATTAAAAAGTATATTCTTTAAAAAGTGTGCCACAAATCATTTCCTGAACCAATCCGACAGCATTCAATCAAACCGGGGAGAATGAAGAACGTTGCATTACTGAATGCCAGTTGGAAAAAAATGATACCAAAGACAATTTTGTTTGCTTACGTGGTCAACAAAAAACAAATTGCAGTATGCAAAACATGCGGGCTGAAAAACAAACAAAAACAAAACAAACTTGTTTTAACAATTTTTTATACAGCTTTGGTAATTTTTGTAAATGTATTATTATTTATGTTAAAATGGCATTATATTTGGTGAGAAGTGCATTATAGCCCCGTTTCCACTGAGCAGTATGGTGCAGTTCAGTTCAGTTTGGTACACTTTTTTTTCCATTTCCACTGTGAAATGTTGTGGATGGTACCAATGGAACCTACTGTACCGTCCCCATTTTTGGTCACCCCTCTGTTGGGGTACCTAGCACACAGATCTGGTACTAAAAGGTGGAGCTGTGAACACTGCAGTCTGTTGATTGGTCAGTAGTGGATGGTCACTCTGCTCAGGGCTGAATGTGGCTGGTTTTGAAGCTCATGTAACCACTGTTCATAGAGTTTATTAGTAAACTGTAACTATAAAATCAAATGATGTTTTTCTGCCTTTTGCAGCAGCTGGACTCTGAGAAAAAATCACTGGGCCAACTGCCGGCAACATTTAAGGTGGAACTTTAACCAGTAATGTTGCTCAATGTATGAGCTGACGACATGAATCCATCAGCACACCTTACATTTCACTGTGACAACTTTGACCATTACTTTAGTTTTTAAATGACACACACTTTTAGTAATGAGTGGATCTTCAAGCGTTAATATATATTAATTTTGACCAAGTCAGCTTATATATTCTAATCCTCACTTGGAGAAAAAAAAAGTGTTGCGGAGCATTGTTACTGTGGGCTCTGGCAACACTAAACCCCTGAGCTTGCCTGAGAAGGACTAAATGCAAAACCTGCTATTTTTAAACATCTCACTGAGAGAGACTCTCACTGCAGCCTGTTTTATTTTGTTCAAAAAATGCTGGTGTGCAGCCTCGTTCTGTGGACGATTAACGAGGTGCACACTGATAAAAGAGGAAGAACAGTGAGTGCTGGACGGAGCAGTGAGTGACAACAACCCTGCCCTCATTAAAGGGTACTGTTTGCGGTGGAAATGCTAAGTGGATCTAGGATCTAGGTACCACATCTGAAGGGTTACTTTTGGTTCCAAAGGTACCATACCAAAAGTGTTGGTGTGGTGAAAACGGGTCTTATGACTTGTTTAGGACTTGAGACTTGACTTAGGACTTGTCAGTCTTGACTTGGGACTTGAGTGCAAAGACTTGAGACTTATTTCAGACTTGCAAAACAGTGACATGGTCCCTCCTCTGGTTGAATATTTACCTCTGATAGGTGCAGCACAGCGACCACAGCAGACTGGTCATAATTCCACTTGACTGTGGGTATCCCCAGTGCCCGCCTCACCATTGAGTTTGGTCCGTCTGCACCAATCTGAAAAACAGATAAGAAAAAGGGAAATGGTAAAAAACAAAAAGGACAAGAACAGATATATAACTATAGTCTGTGATAACAGAATCAAACTGACCAGCAGCTTGGTCTGAACTGTCTCTCCATTGGCCAATGTGACCTTGACCCATGGAATGGAGTCTGCTGCCAGGTGGGGCATGGGCCACCCATACTTCACCACCTTGGACCTGTATTTAACTTGCACGTTATCTGAGAAACAACAGGGACATAAAACTGGTGAGGACAAAAGCAACAAGAAAAGAAAAAACTGTGGTTCTTAAAATAAAATGTCAACTGGTGTGACTCTCACAACAAAGGGATCAATCTTGGGCCTCCTGTGTATGTATCATCACACTAAAAGCTTTGCTACTTTTTCTGTCAAAACGAGAGGATGGTTTCCCTGCAGCCAAAGCATGGAAGATCTATAAACCACCCCATAAAACACCACTGGTTTCCCTCCTTGGCATATGGTAGCTGCAAAAGTTTACATTTGACATTCTTCTTAATGGCCTTGGCCTGCCACATTGCACTAACTAATAGTGTTTATCTACAAGAACACCACGCCACACTTCGCACATGCTGCCAGCTTGTTGGATTTTGCCCTAAAACATCCCCCTCTTCTTAAAATATCAGCAGCTGGACATCCCGAACATGAAAGGATCCTGAGCTAGCTGGCTCATGCCGACTTGGAGTGGGACCCATCCACAGAACGGCTACTGGTTCCCTGAACATGAATGTCAAATATGGGTTTGCAGTGATTGGAGAGCAGGGTTACATTGAAACCAGCTGGCGTGGAGTGCACTTTTCATGTACTGCGTCTTGAGCATAACAACACCACGGCTAAAATGAGAGGAGAGAGAGACGCGGACAAATGGGAGGCACATGAGGCAAAAAACGTGCTGCAACCACACATCCGTTGTTTGGCGCAAAATGTCGAAAACTGTTTATAAATATGCCACTTTAACTGTCAAGCACATAGCGGGGCTAAGTTTTATTTGTGAACCTCACAAAGGCTGGTCTAATGTCAATAGAGCGCTACACACACTGTCAGCGCTTTGGTGTCTTTAGAGGCGGCAGAGCTTGGGAGCACATGGTTGCTTTAAATAGGTCACTGGACCACTTCACGTGTCCTCAGAGGGTGCCGGGGGCCGGCAGTTCCCAAAATGTGAGGTTTTGATTGAAATTGCAGGAAAAACATGAGCGGCTCCAAGGGCTTCACTTGTCTTTAAAAACAGTCACCGGGAGAGACTACAAATAAACAAAACCTGGGGACAGGATGGAATAAACGTGGTGGCATTAGGTGCCAGACTCAGCGTCCATTAGGCAGATGGAACAGGAATCAAGAGGTCTTACAGAGAGAGTACTGCTGCTCACTGAGTGGGGCTTCATGTTTTAATCATAAACTCATTGCTTACCAGACAAGCTGTCCAGCTGTTTAGTGAGCGCAGCCACAACGATGTCGTTCTCCACGATGTACGCCATCTCGTCCTGCAGGTCCTCCTTATCGAATGTGATCAGGGCATCCGAGCAGGCATCCCAAACCTAAATGAGAGACTCATTATGCCTGTGGTCTACAAGTCTATCCTTAAATGCATCCCCTCTCCCTATATATAGCTGGGCAGAGAAGTGGCGCTTCATTGAGCTGAACACATCAAAGTCGTTAGCTGCTGTCGGAGGTTGGCACAGCCTACATACATCAAACCCCCAGGCGATGAGGGTCACCAACACCCCTCTGGCTGCTCGGCTGAATTCAGCTTAATGGACTCTCTGAGGTGGAGGACCAAATGACATTTTGTGATGTGGATTTTTGCAAACATTCTCTTAGAAACACAAATAACAAATGACATGTTTGTGAACATAAAGAGCGAGTCAATATTTATCCACAACCAAAACCAGCAAAGTGAGATATAGGTTTAGGTTACTGTAATTTCAGCCCTGAAAGTACTGTTTGAGTTAAACATGAGGGGGTGAAAAGTGTTTGTACAAGGTTAATCCTCTCCTGGGTTGTAACTATGGTGACAAAACCCATCATTCTGCAGTAATATGCTGCTGCGCTACTTTTTTCCAACTTGTCATAAAGTAGGGGGATATACCCTACAGAAAACCACTAATGGCAGTGGGTTTGCAACTTGTGATAAGTGGTTGGGAGGAAAGATTTACTGAGACCAGCCCAAAAATTGTTTTGGTTTTGTTTAATGCTGGGTGAAATAATGCAGTGTTGGGGTAGAATCAGTTACTACATACTTTAAGATTTATACAATACACTTCCTCACAATTTTTATAGAGAAAAACGTGGGCAAAATGACGCCTTGATGGCAAAAAAACGCTGTTTGCTTTTTGTTTCAAATCCAAACCCTCAATGCTTACTGGACATTTAAGGTGAAAGAACATTTCACTGCATGGAAAGAATGTTATTTAGCGCTGACCTGCAGTACATACTTTCCAGTGCCGCTGGTGAGATGTATATGACTGAGATTCAGTGAGCAAACAAGCCAAAACAGTGGTAGCAGAGTGAAGGTATAATGGGAGAGGTACACTACCATAATCACTGTAAGGCACTGCATGATGACATCTTAGGCCCAGAGAGAAACCCTGCGGTCGGGTGTTTGGTACACACCGACCACATCTTACAAGACGGACTGAGCCTGCACCCACAGCCGTAAAGCGAGTTCACTCTGCAGCAAACAACCACTCTCCTAATCTTTCATCTTCTTCCCGTTGTTCACATGAATCTTCATAATTATAAGATGTGGGGAACGAGTACCAATTTGAAAATGTCAAAATGATTTACTCTTCATAGAAAACATGGCTTTAATAAATAAAACTTGCATGGTCAGAGAGCCATCCAGTGCTTTGAAAATGCCAGGAGATGTCCTTTTTTAAATATACCTTGTGTTCTTTGGTATCCCTCGCACCACAGATCCTACAAAGCTACAGAAAATGCATACATTGCACAAAAGAATGAACAAAATGTATGTTACATGAAACCCTTTCTGCCTTTTTATGTGAACAATTACATACCACATACCATATCATATGATTATATGATACAGCATTGTGTTGCTTGTTCATTAAGCTGAATGACTGAGTAGAAGCTGAGCAGTACAGATTTCTCTCTCCACAAATTGTATGGTGCTGTGATTGATGGATGACAGAAATACATACCGTAGGGCCGTAAATTAGAATGTCTGGAGTACATATGAAGAAAAAATCCAGTTGCATAACAGAGGGATGATATGCTCTATACAGCTGTATGCTCTACTTATTTTGTTTGTCTTGAAGTTATACTTTTCGGAACTTTTGACCAGGCAGTGCGATGACAAGTACTGTGCCCTTGTGTCGCAGTTTTCAAAAGACAACTTATTAAAATAGTGAGTTCACAATAGAACATACCTGCATCCTTTTATAGGGCTTGCACCTCATCTGTGTGATGTGTTTCCATGCTCCAATACCTGTGAGTGCACAAACACTTTTTTAAAACAACTGCAATACTAATTCAATGCAATAAAACAACGTATGCCTATGTATTAAAAAAACTGTAATCATACTCTAAAAGTCAAAACATGAATTTCAACAAAAGTCAGTGGAAGTGCATATGTTTATATAACGTGCAGAGCAGAAGGAAATTGGTCCAACCAGTCTTTGGGATTGGGGTTAAGCTGAGCTGGACTGGGCAGAATTTAGCAGCATAGGGACCAACAACCAGGCGCAAATCTCATTCTATGGATGTGAAAAGTGGTCGTGGGGAATAGAATAAGATTTTAAGTCACCATGTAAAGTTACTGCAAAAGATATTTCATAAAATCTGAAAATTCTGTTAAGTGTGAGACAAGTTCTTGCCTTTTATTTTTATGCAGGTGCCAGTGGGAGGCAATGAGGACACAGCTAGGCACAATATTTCAAATAAACTCCAACCACTGCACTCCTATCAAAATCTCTACTGACATTTCAGTGTCGACATCAGACGCCCGATCAGATAAAGGGGTACACACTGTAAAGTCAATAAATGACACACAAATAATGTAAGAGAGCAGATTGAAAGAGATTATTTGAAACATTAAGCAAAGCTTTAGCCTCTCTGTCTCTCATTTGCACCTGCACCTGTCCTTATTTTAAGACCTGAATCGGGGTTAATGTGGAACTTATGTGTCCAACAACCAAAGTAATTTATTCATTCATTCATTTTCTGTAACCGCTTATCCTGTTAGAGGTCGCGGGGGATGCTGGAATCTATACCAGCTGACATTTGGCACCCTGGACAGGTTGCCAGACTATCACAGGGCTGACACATAGAGACAGACAACCATTCACACTCACATTCACACCTACGGCCAATTTAGAGTCACCGATTAACCTACATGTCTTTGGACTGTGGGAGGAAGCCAGAGTACCAGGACAAAACCCACGCTGACATGGGAAGAACATGCAAATTCCACACAGAAGGGTTCCACACCCTGGGGTTCAAACCAGAAACCCTCTTGCTGTGAGGTGACAATAAACACTGCACCACTGTACCAAATAATTTAGCAAAATGATTATTTTCTGCTAGCTCAAATGAAAATGGTGAGTTCATTCTGACACATTTTAATCTGTTTGTTTGTTCTCTTTGGGGGGGTAGATGAGAAAACCAACTATCAATCTTTGCAGAACACTTGAAAATGAATCTGTATATTATTTCATAAATCATCATACAGTTCAGTAGTGAGAAGTGCATGTGGAAAACTGTGGTTGTGTTTGCCTGCACATACAGGCAGTCTGTTTAAATAACAAAAAGTATATTTCTATGGAACAGCTATTTTTAACTGATCTAAAACTTGAGGTGGCAGATTTATGTCAAAGAACATTACATGTTACGGAGACAAGTCCGTCAAGCCCAGCTAAAGTTACAGAGCGGAACAAATAAGGTCAGATATGATCCTAGTTAAGCCGCGGTGACTGGACAGAGTCTGATCCCTTGCTTACCTTGTGGGAGTCATGTATTAGTCTAGCACCACAAGCTTGTCACAGACAGGGAGCTAATGATCACAGAAATAACATTTTTTATTTTTGGCCTGTGGTGAAACTGCCCTTTTGAATACACAAAACCTCTCAAAAAGAGCAGGACGAAAAATATATGATGTAAATACAGTATATAAACCACGTGACGGTGATGTTTTTGTGTGTCAGATTATAGTGTACCACTGAGGACGGTGGCAGAGCCTGGGCTGATGGAGCTGACTCGGGTGCTGTAGGTGTCTGGGACCTTGTCCATCACTTTCTTGTTGCCCGCTTCAAGTAGAAGAATCTTCTTACCCTCCAGGTTGGGATCCATGCCTGCCAAAAATGGCAGCACATACAAGATTGAGTCTTAACAGTGTCGCTACAGTAAAATTTAAAAACAATAATGTGGTGATACTGTGTGTTTAGATATTTCTGGTGCCCCCTGTTGCACTGCATTACATCTGAGGGGTTATATTCAAGATTTTAGAGTTATTACCACAAGTTAAAACTCCTGATAACACTGCTTGTAATGCGGGAGGGCGTGACTCACCTAGGGAACATGCCATTGCAGATCCAACCATTCCTCCTCCGGATATAACAACATCATAAACCTCATGATTCTTGCCAGAGTCGCCTCCATGTTCTGCACACACTAATCCTCGGCTGGTGATTTTTATAGCCGACAAATGCTTTTCTGCAATAACACACCGGCCAAGTCCGTTGAAGGCCAGCGTCGCCCTTGTGAGCTTGTGCATGATTCGGTCTTCACTCTGTCCTCACACGGAACAAGTCCCGCGTTTAGAAGAGAAACCAGTCCAAGTTTGATTAATTTACACTTTTAAATGACATTCATTCAGACGTTTCCCCTTGGATGTGTCCTAATAACAGCAGCTGCGTCCCTTGTGTAATCCAGCCATGTTGTGTTGACAAGCGCTCCGTAGGAAGTACTTCCGGGTTCGCTGTCCAATCACAGAAGACGTCCGTCGCGGCGGACCGTTGCTGCTACTGTCCACAGACAGTGCTAATGCTGCCAAAACTGAGGACTGACTACAAGTTCAATACAACTGCGTCGTGTAATAACTCTGTAATACTCTGTTAACTTTATTTCTACAACAGACCTCATTATCTTAACGACTAAACTGCCTTGTCAGCGGAGATATACGAATTTGGAAGACGCTTCGACGTCGAGATACACTTCCTAAAACTCGTCTTTTAACAGGTTGGCGGCTCATTGTTACTTTATTCTTTTTTTATAATGTGGTTTTTAAGTGGCAGGATATAGAAAGCAGTTTTCAAGATGAATATAGTAGTAAATACGCGTGGAAACTTGGCTGAGCTACAACTAAATGCATGTCCCTAAGTCGTCATTAGCGTTACTAACCTCTGTTGAGAGCACTGAGGTCTGGTTGCCTGGCAACCCGTTTACACACATTGGAGGTGGAGTTGTTAGTTGTTAGTTTTACACTTTGTGTGTAACATTACGTTTTTATATTAAATGGAAACTCTTTAATATATGTGTTTTTATGACTTAGGAAAATGTATTTAATATTTGTAAATATGAGCTGCTCTTTCTCAAAGACAGAAGTCTCAAACTTGTGATGTCATCAAGCATTAAAAATGGACCTGCTCCATAGTCAATGAATTGGAGTCTGATGTTTTTGACTCACCAAAGTGTTGTTTACCTAAATGAGCTTTATTCTATTAAGGTTGCAACGGTATGTGATTTTCACAGTATGATAACCATCTTAATAGATATCACGGTTTCACGATGGTATGGTATTACACCAGTACTATAATCATTATGAGTTACAAAGACCCTTAAATAAATGAAAACATAGGCCCTACGTTTTTTTGGTTCAACATACACTCTATGTTAATTGAAACTTAAAACATTTTTTTTAATGTACAGTATGTGTAAAAAGTCTGTCAGGCAGTCAAGGAGGAAAAGAGTGGTGCCCGGGCAGGTGAGATTCTCCATCTAGTTTCATATATTTTTCAATACCGTAGATAAGCCAATGTATACTGCATCATAACCATTGTTGTAGAATAAAGAGACTCAAAATACATAGGATTGGACATTTGAGGGTTTACCCACGGGAAAGCCAACATGACAATTTATAATGTCTGACAAACAGTATCAGCTGACGCACCGACAGCTTTCTAATACACATTAAAAGATGTTTCCTGTCACATAAGCTACTGTTTTCCTGTTAATCAGACAACCAGCTCCGAGAAAAATTGCTTCTCCTCACATCACCAAATTTGGCCGGAATCATCCCAGATCATTTAGCTGAAGTCACATCAGGATGATAAGTAGAGCATTTCCCTGGGTGCTGTCAGTGTCATCTAAAACATCTTTTACAAATCACTGTCTATGGAGCAGCTGCAGACTTTATATGCTATGACCAGGGCTGGAAATTAACTTCCAAAATCTACCAACCACTGAACATTTACCATTGTTTTTTGGCTGGTAAGTATAGAAGAATCTAGCAGCTACTCATATATTTTACCAGCATTTGGCCGGTGGCTAGTGATAATTACCAACCCTGCCTATGACTTCACAAATTTGAGTTTTAGCACTCTGGTTTTGGATTTGGAAGAAAGTTTTTCATGCTCTCTTAAATTTTTGGACTGTGTCAGACCATAGGAATAACATGTATGAATTTTGAAAATGGGTGTAGTTCTCCTTTAAAATACAAATACAGAACTGGCGATTTTTAAAAAATGGTTATTAATAAATCATTCCAAGTAAATGATGAATCTTCTACAACTATGTATGCTATGTTGTTAAATTCCAGAAAATATTTAAATATTCCCATTACAGTTTTCTAGAGAGTACGGTGATGTCTTCAGATGTTCTGTCCAAACCAACACTCTAAAAACCAGAGATATTTATTTAATAATGATACAAATTAAAGAAAAACAGCAAATGCTCATTATTTAAGAGTAGAGCTGCAACTGGTCTACAAAATGTAAGAAAATAGTGATAAATGTCCATCACACTTTCCCTGAGACTACAGTTACATATTACATTCAATTAACAGTCAAGAAAACCATTCACAACAAAAAACCAACCATAGTCACATTAATAAGCTGGAACCAGAGAATTGTTGACAGACTTGAGAAAGTTACATAAATGAACAGTCAGTTATCAAAAGCATTGCCAATTGTTTTCTGTCCAACTGCCAATGATTTAGTTGACTAAGCATTTCTGCTTTATTTGAAATGTTGCTGAATAACTGGAGAATGTGAGCTTTGTGAGTAATGTTTATGTAAAGTTATATGTCATTGTGTGTGTGTGTTTGGATGTAGGGGTAAATGTCTTAAAATGTTATTAATAGTATTGATGGCTTGTTTATGTTTTTTTTCTTCCCCCTGCTTAATTTTGATCATGACACGTCTCTTCACAGATTAACTTTTTGTTTACAGGAATTAACAACCTTTCACAGCTTTTGTTTGCGTCACAGGTCAGAAGAATATGCCAGAGTTGGAGAAGTTGCTGGAAGATGGGCTCAGATCAGAGTTAATACTCCAGCAGCAGCTGAAGGCCCTGAGTGAGGCCCTCAGGCAGCAGCTGCAGGAGACAGAGAAGAGACAGAGAGAGGAGCTTGAGAGAAGGATTCATCAGAACTCTCTGCTGTCAACAGATGTTGATCGAGAATCTGGTGATAGAAATGAACTAAAATATCAGACCAAGTAGGTTTCCTCAAATTTCTTTTATTTTTTGTCATAATTATAACATATTTGCTTTCTTAAAGATATTTACTGTGTTTGCAGGGATGTGGGAATGAGGAGATCCACCTCTACACCTGTCCTGACCTCAGATAAAGAGACTTTGAACCATCCCAGACAGTCAGAGAGGCTGAAGTTGTCTTCTCCAGCTCTGGTATCCTCAAAACAGAAGAAGTGTTCAGTCAGGACTTCCAAACTGATCCCCTCGAGGGCTCAACCATGTGAGCGGTTCACTTTAACAAAAACAACAGAGATGAGCAAAGAGGAGGAGGCCGAGGCTGAGTGTCGGAGGAAGTTCTCCGCTCTCCCAGTCCCCAGTCATGTCACTCAGCCCCTCTATCAGAAGATGATGGAGCTGAGAGAGAAGGAGAGGAGGCAGGGCCATGAGCAGAGGAGGGACTTCTTGCTCTCCAGTCATAGACCTTTCAGCTTCCAGGAGAGAGAAAGAGAGAAAAGGGAGAAGCTGATAGCAATGTTAAACCAAATCTCACATGATGAGAAAAACAAGATTGCTGCTGTTAGGAAACCTTCTCACAAAGAGGTAAAAGACTCGTCAGACTCAGATTTGAAAGGTTGGTATCCTTTTCTGATGGGATGATGCCAAAATCGTTTATGTATCAGGCTGTAAACATGTTTGCTTCCGCTGTGAAGTTAAGCATTTTAACATGGGTTTCTGAGAGAATTGACTTGTTTCTAGAGCCAGCCTCAAGTGGCTTTTCATAGAACTGCAGTTTTTTTGCACTGAGCACTGACTTCATTTTACAGCTTCGGAGGCCGCCCTCTTGGGGAAAAGAAAAAGTTTTTTGCGCTTATTACTTACAATGTTTATCAGAGATCAGGAGTGCCATGACACAGCACACATACGTAGATGGTGTCTTGACAGCTGTAGCAACTGATTTTAGCTGAAAATGTCAGTACCTATTATTGATCAGTGCATCAGACTGTACTTCAATCAAGGTCTAACACAGGCAGAATTTGCATAGTGTCTTTATGTTAGAGTTAATATTCAGATCAGACGTTGTCATTTATGCTCGAGGTAGGGAGTTACCACTTATTTTCTATCATGCTGGTAAATTTGAATGAATTATGGTCTCATGGTTTCAGTAAAATGAACTGAACCGAGGTAACCATGTGTAGCATCTCCATACTGACAAAACCCTAAACATTTATATCTCTATGTGCAATCTAAACAGCTAACTAACATTAGCACAAGTGGGTAGTCAACAATCCAGGTTTATACAGTACAGGCCAAAAGTTTGGACACACCTTCTCATTCAATGCGTTTTCTTTATTTTCATGACTATTTACATTGTAGATTCTCACTGAAGGCATCAAAACTATGAATGAACACGTGGAGTTATGTACTTAACAAAAAAAGGTGAAATAACTGAAAACATGTTTTATATTCTAGTTTCTTCAAAATAGCCACCCTTTGCTCTGATTACTGCTTTGCACACTCTTGGCATTCTCTCCATGAGCTTCAAGAGGTAGTCACCTGAAATGGTTTTCCAACAGTCTTGAAGGAGTTCCCAGAGGTGTTTAGCACTTGTTGGCCCCTTTGCCTTCACTCTGCGGTCCAGCTCACCCCAAACCATCTCGATTGGGTTCAGGTCCGGTGACTGTGGAGGCCAGGTCATCTGCCACAGCACTCCATCACTCTCCTTCTTGGTCAAATAGCCCTTACACAGCCTGGAGGTGTGTTTGGGGTCATTGTCCTGTTGAAAAATAAATGATCGTCCAACTAAACGCAAACCGGATGGGATGGCATGTCGCTGCAGGATGCTGTGGTAGCCATGCTGGTTCAGTGTGCCTTCAATTTTGAATAAATCCCCAACAGTGTCACCAGCAAAACACCCCCACACCATCACACCTCCTCCTCCGTGCTTCACAGTGGGAACCAGGCATGTGGAATCCATCCGTTCACCTTTTCTGCGTCTCACAAAGACACGGCGGTTGGAACCAAAGATCTCAAATTTGGACTCATCAGACCAAAGCACAGATTTCCACTGGTCTAATGTCCATTCCTTGTGTTTCTTGGCCCAAACAAATTTCTTCTGCTTGTTGCCTCTCCTTAGCAGTGGTTTCCTAGCAGCTATTTGACCATGAAGGCCTGATTGGCGCAGTCTCCTCTTAACAGTTGTTCTAGAGATGGGTCTGCTGCTAGAACTCTGTGTGGCATTCATCTGGTCTCTGATCTGAGCTGCTGTTAACTTGCGATTTCTGAGGCTGGTGACTCGGATGAACTTATCCTCAGAAGCAGAGGTGACTCTTGGTCTTCCTTTCCTGGGTCGGTCCTCATGTGTGCCAGTTTCGTTGTAGCGCATGATGGTTTTTGCGACTCCACTTGGGGACACATTTAAAGTTTTTGCAATTTTCCGGACTGACTGACCTTCATTTCTTAAAGTAATGATGGCCACTCGTTTTTCTTTAGTTAGCTGATTGGTTCTTGCCATAATATGAATTTTAACAGTTGTCCAATAGGGCTGTCGGCTGTGTATTAACCTGACTTCTGCACAACACAACTGATGGTCCCAACCCCATTGATAAAGCAAGAAATTCCACTAATTAACCCTGATAAGGCACACCTGTGAAGTGGAAACCATTTCAGGTGACTACCTCTTGAAGCTCATGGAGAGAATGCCAAGAGTGCGCAAAGCAGTAATCAGAGCAAAGGGTGGCTATTTTGAAGAAACTAGAATATAAAACATGTTTTCAGTTATTTCACCTTTTTTTGTTAAGTACATAACTCCACATGTGTTCATTCATAGTTTTGATGCCTTCAGTGAGAATCTACAATGTAAATAGTCATGAAAATAAAGAAAACGCATTGAATGAGAAGGTGTGTCCAAACTTTTGGCCTGTACTGTACATCCAAAGAACACCTATAAAAATGAACTGCTTGACAACCAGACTGTGCATCTAATTGAGACAGGCCTTTATTTGTCAAAATGTGTAGCTACACGGGGCTAGTAAAAGGGACTGGGCATTTAATTGGGACCAGGCTTTTAATTAAAGTTTTATGGTATATACTGATTCACAGAATAAAGTATACAGTAGCTCATGTGCTGTTGGAACCTATAAAAATACTTGCTCTATTGCTAAAGACTTCCTGATAAACATAAGACAACATTACAAATACATGTTATTAACTTGTCATATTCCTGAAATTCACTGTTAAATTTGATATGATGTGGTGATAACACAAAGGTGTAACTAACCATCTGTCTTGACATTTCCATTTTTAATTCATAGTAACAGTCAGCCTTAATAATACTGAATGAAACAGTGCATGTATAAAGTGCATCTGATATGCTGTATTCAGTGACATGACTTCATCTTCTACATCACCTTGTTGTAATTTTGTGCAGATCAGGAGCTTTGCAGACAAGTCTCAACTCAGAAAACAGTGCGACATGAGAATCCCACAGTGTCAGGCAGCCTGAAACTTCGCACTGCCGAGCGCACCAGGAAGGAAAAGCTGGGCTTCCTGGATGAGAGACCCAGTTTCAAGCCAAAAATCATTCATCAGGTTCCTGATTTCAGCAGGCTGCACAAAACTTTGCAGACAGAGGCACTGAAAAAAACACAGAGTAAAGATAGGATAAAGTGTAAGCCCTTCTCTCTGAGGACATCGGCTCTCCCTGCAAGGCGGAGTAGGACGGGCCCTGAAAAGTCACAGGTAAAACCTCTCCGTTGTCTGTTTATGAGAATATGTCAAGATGGGTTTTATTGGTTTTAGTTACCTCTCAGAATATGAACTAATTTTCATTTTGAAAGTTATGCTTCATTTATTTTAAATGCATTTCATTAATTTCTTGCCTTCTTATGGAAAGCAAATATTACATCACTAAAATGTATAGGATAATGCCTGTTTTGAAGAGTCAGAGTCTGTCCAGGAATTACAGAAAAAGACATCCAGGCCCAGATGGCTTCACATTTTAGTTTTGCTTTACTGTGTTTGGTGCATGGCTCGAGACACATCCACCCACCACTTTGTCAAGTCAATACCCTTTTTTTTAATGCTGGTAGGAAAACACAAGCCTTCCTTAAAGCCTCTAATGTTCTAGATGACAAACAGTGCTCATTCCCTTAATCCTTGCTTGTTTAGAAAGCTCCATATCACTGATATGATCACTGTGATTGCACCAACTGCACAATAAGCGGCCTAGTAAAAACAGATGTTTCCCCTTCAGTTTTTGCCAACTGTGCAAATGCTCTACCATTTATTCCTGTGGTCCCTCAACACTCAGAGTGTTTATTTCAGAAAATGTGACAAAGGATTTTGACCTGGTCAAAGTTGACTTTCTGTTCTGTGTGGTTGAGGGTAATTTGTTTGATGGCAAAGGATTTATTATACGGTTAAGTTCTTGTGTGGCTTATGTGTTATTTTTTGACGCTGTTCAGACCAGTCCCCTCAGTTGTGGAGCCGTAAAGCTATTTAAAATATGTACAGTGGGCCCTCTACAGAGAGGGAATATTCCCCTCCCTTCAAGAGTTGTATTTCAAACCTTCGCCACCTCATAATTTATCAAGTTCAACTCAAACCCAATCTCTACAGCCCCTGATATACAGCCATGTAATATATGTTCACTTCAGTTTCGTCATTTCCAGTAGGAATATCTATTTTTATGAGATTAAACATATTTCACAGGACCATCCCTTTATATGCTTCTAGAAATGAGACTGGAAGGAAGGTTCATATGAGGGCATCACAGAGTAGAAATAATTATAACAGTAATTAAGAATAACAGTAATTTACGCTAATCCGAAGTGGTAGAATGAACTTTGTGATCAGTGAAAGTTAATTCCTGTCTTCCTTTCATGTATTTCCTGGCTCTGCCCAAAATTATCCAGTTACCAGAGATTCATTTTATGAACATGTCTGGCATTTTGGGCAGCTTCTTGTGATTTAACTTTATAAAGATGAATTTAGCCTTGTTGCTGATGATGTGGCACGTAAAGAGGTTGCTGTGGATGCCTAGTCACATTTTAGACTGTCACAGGTAATTATACAAAATGTCTTCATAGTTAACAAATGTACAGAGACTAACAGATTTATGCTGTGGAGAACAAACAAAAACATTATTCTGTGACAGTAACATCAAACTGGGTAGTCCTAAAACCAGCGCTTCCCATCAATTCATCTTTATCATTTTGTCTTTTTTCTGTGAATGTTTTTATTTTGTATTTATTGATCTCACAATAATTGTTGATAAACACAAAAACGGAAAATTACGTTGCAGATAAAAAGAAATCCAATATTACTAAGTATCATATAATGAACTACAGGGTTTTTCTACACAGTTTATTCATTTATTGACAGGCAATGTTGGTCTTCTCTATTTCTCCTGCAGTACTTTTACATTTCAAACAAATGACTAGAATAATCCTTTTTCACTTGGCTTTGACCACAGGGAATAGAGTTTTTTCTACAAATTGATAAACTACTTCTGCTACTTTGAGTCATGCTATGCTGTATCATCTGACGGAAAAAAACAATATCCGTCACAACTCACTGCTCTGATTTGGCGTGTCTATATAAAAGGACTTTATGCATGGCTTACATCAGTTTATATACTGATGTAAACATTGCTGGCGCTTTCACTGCGCCCTGTAGGGTTTTATTTTCAAGTTAATTATACATTTTAAAAGTTGATGCAATATGCGGCCAAACAATATATTTGTTTGGATTTCAGCTAACAAAAATGTTAACTGTTTTTCCCCCTTCATTTACAGGTACCAAAAATAAGCAATCTCAGCAGAAGCAAGTCACTTGGGGCCTTAACGTCACTGTCTGCGGACACTCTCCCCACATACATCACAGATGCTGCGAGGAAGCGCTGCGTGGCCATCAGGTGATTATTTTGGCATGACTTTGGAACTCAGATGGTATATTTTTTTTGTCCTCCTTAAAGTTTTTACACACAAAATAGTTATAGGAATACCTCAGTTACTTATGCCTTGTTCCCATACATTTGTGAAGAAAACTGTTATCTCATGCCTCAGCAGTGAATGAGGTCCGCATTTAACAACAGCAAAACTTTATCAAAGCATCCGCTTACAAACTGGTGCAGTATGATCCATGTCTCATTTATCCAGTCATATCCTGAGTACTTCCAAACACATGCATTTTTGCTAAAACCACACTATTTAAAACACTTTAGCATGCAAGTGGTGCAGCTGGGCAAGCACATGGATTTGAGCTCTGCTTGTGCATTCTGTTTAGTTACCCAGGTGCACTCCTTGTCTGTGCATGAGACTGTTTATGCGGAAGTGTTTAAAATAGTAAGGTTTTAGCAAAAATGCGTGTGGCTGGGAAATACTGAAGTGCCTTATACTGCACGAGTTGTGTGGGAGTTTGTAGTTTTGTTTTGATGCAGTTTTTCTGTTGTCAAACGCAGTCACCCTTTACTTTAATGTTTGAAAAATGGTTGCCATTTTTGGATTTGTTGTTCACTGTTGAGACATGCGAGAAAAACAAAGTTTTCTTTACAAATTCAAGGTAACACAGGCCAAGTAATTTAAATAATGATCATTTTGTGAAGTATTCCTTTTATTACTCTGACATGCAGAGTATTTTCACCTCCACAGAAAGTCAATGGAGATGAGGGACAGTAAGAGTCAAGAGAGTGCCGACTGGTTGAGAAAATATCAAATGAGGTCCCAGGCCATGAAGAAGACAGTCACACTCCATGCGAAGCTGCTGGACCCACACAGCAGCTTGAAAGAAGTCTATAATGACAAACTACAGAACCATCGGTGAGTGCTGGTCAAGTGAAGCCGTTCATTCTCCAATTTTGCAACCTTTGCAACTCACATCACAACAACCACACACGCCTGCCGCAGTAGCTCAAACTATAATCTTCTCTTACATGAAGGGAGGCTGACCAACAAAGGATGAGGGAGTACATGAGGGAGTTACGGAGTATGAAGGCACGAGTTAGCGAACGCCCGTATTTGTTCGAACAGGTGAAACAGGTGAGTGACGTAATAAGCTGAGAAGATTACATCACATTGTAAATGTCATGGCCCTCCAGCATAACTTTGAGTTTTTATCCTGGCAGAGAAATGCAAAGGCTCATGCAGAGCAGACGTACAGGAACAAGCTGAAGAAAGCCGGCTTAGAGGAGCAGTTTGTTGAGGAAAATGGAGAAGCAGTTGAAGGAACATCAGCATCATCCAGATCTGAGGAGGATATAGACGAGAACCGCAGCACTGAGAATGACATTCCCAGCAGGTATGGGGAGTGAGAATTTATAGTAAGGTTTGTTCATCCACTATGTAATACCACTATGTCCGGTAAAATTATGAATAGCACTGGAGCTGCAGAGCCAAGGACTTCATGTGGTTTGGTCATGTTGCATTACATAATTTTCTGAGCTTGCCCTGCAGTCTTTAGTGAAGAAAGACAAATACTGTAGCCAAGTAAAAGTTCAATGTAATTACAATATAGCCATTTTCTAACCCAACATGTCTGATTTAGGGAAGAAAATGTAGACGATGGGGAGAAAATTGAAGATGTGGAAGAGAAGACCGTGAAGTCCAAAGGGGAAGAAATGCCGTGATCAAAAAGGTTCAGGCGGCACAGAGTTTTTTATGGCCTCTCCGCTAGAAAACAACACTGTCCTCAAAAATGATTCATGTCACGGCTAACTATCCGCACAGAGCATTTGATAGTTTAAGATGTGCAACTGTAAATTATGAAATGATAAAACATCTGGACTTTACAATCACAAATGTTAGGGATAACAACTGGAAGAAAATACAACTTTATAGAACTGTATATGTTAATAAGAAATTATTTTTTTATAAGCTTTCAGTATATATGTCCATGATCTGCATCATGTGTCATGCAGATTGTGAAAATGAAAATTTAAAAAGCTGCTTTTCGTTTTATGACAACAGTTTGCTAAGAATTATGAAGACTGTAATTTAGAGGATGATGAACACTTGGTTACCAGAATGAACAGTTTAAAAACAAAATGGGAACACCAGTTGAGACCACCGTGTCTGCAACATTCATTTGTGTTTTACCCACTCTAAATCAAGAATATTCTGATAATTATAAAAAATTATAATGCTTTTACCATGAGAAATTGTGTCTGTTTTTGCCCCTTGTTGTTTTTTCTTAGCCTAGTTTAAAACATGGAATAAATGTATATTCTTTAATTTGATAGGTCCTGTAAGGACACCAAGCGTCTGCCATGGGGTGGTTGGGTTAAAGTTCCTAGTTATTTCCACAGCCACATTGCCACCTAAATAAACAGCCTTCTCTGTGTGTCTGTATTCACAGAGACCAGTTCAGTGGTCACTCCTAGCCTATAGACCCACATCAAATACACTTGTACACTGCCCTCCACTGTGAACTTGTGCTTAGACAGCTGACTGCCAGGAATTTTAGAAATAATTTTTACTAACAAACCACATGGGAATGTCTGAATATGTATATAATCATAATTAAAATGTAGTCAAGGAGACCAGGGCATACCATATGGTTAACTTATGTAGGCCACTGTGTCATGCATTAAGGCTACTTAAGGCAAAGTTTGCATGAGTTAAATTATGTAAGTTGTCCTGAGGTAACACTAGTGAATTCTTAGTTGAAAGTCTGTTTGCTGTTTGTTTTTTGTTGTTGAAGAGTCCAATATGATACATACAATTACAGTATAATTCTGTCGTTCTGCCAGGAATAGATGACTGTAACAGTATTCACTCTGACTGTGTCGGTATTAAAATAAGCATATGGTTAATTTTATACAATTAAACTAAAGTTGGTAACTTTTATGAAAATAACTGAGTCATATTTGCTGAAACTGTCATTATATTCTAAAAGAAGTACGTGAGACAGTCTGCAAAAAAAAAAATCACCCCTCCTTCTCTTCCTACTGCATCTAATGACAATAGTTAAGAGTCTGCTGCAGTGCACCGTGTTACCTCTCAGTGACAGCTTACCAGCTCCGAACCGTAGTTTGGAACACGCTGGCTTATCAGCATTAAATAAGCTGGTAACTCGCTTCTAGCTTCTGTAGAAGGAAGTAGGAAGGATGGTGAGTCGCTTAGGTGCTGTTCACCAACAACAGCTTTATTGAAGACTCTCGACAAGAAACATGGCCTTCTCATGAGGTCTAACAGTAGCCTTGAGCTTATCTAGACACTTATTTCGACTGCTATCATCACTATTTGTAGCATGCATCTTCACCATAACATCCCGAGGGAGCTGCTTCCCTCCATATACACCATGAAGTAGTCACCCTCACAGGTTACTCACTCAGGCCACCACCCTTAAAGGGCAAAATCAGTGAGCCGCTAACAACCGACAACAACTTATCAGAGTCGAGGAGTCTCTAACACAGCTGTGAAACATCTCAATCACTGCTCATGAACTGCGATCAAACTGATAAACTAGTGCTGATCAAATATGAATCAAGACTCTGTTACTGCATTGCCTATTTGTCACCTAAAGTAACATATTTTAGTGTACTGTTTAGCTGTATAATGAGAAAGTTTGTGAACCGGCACCCATGTTGGAAATAGTCGACCAAAGTACCAAGCACCGCCCACCAGCCAGACCAACTTTCTCATTTTTATAGCTTAACAGTACACTGATAATGTTTCTGAAAACATTTGAAGTGAGAAATAGGCAATGCAGTAACAAAATCATGATCCATATTTGATCAGCACTGCTTGGTTTGACAGTTCAACCTCAGTTCACAGAGCGATTAACACGATTGACAGCTGCATTAGAGACCCCTTCACTCTTATTGGTTGTTTACTTACATATATGGTAAGGCCATTAGAAGCGCTACAAGGCAATAGAGTGGGCAGAGGAATATGATTATCTGTCTCATTTAGTGCTGTATGAATGTAGTGACAGCTTCAGCAAATATTAAAAAAGTTTACCAACTACAGCTATAAGCCTAGATGTTGCTACACAGTAGTTAGAGATGTAATAAATAATCCCAGAGTCCCTTTCTTGAGATCTCAAACATCACATGATAAAGCTTCCAAGGCTCCATCCTGTCAGGTTGTCATGGGAACAGTTTTATCCCTCCCCACTCTGCCTTGTAGTTCCTCAGGAGAACGCTGCGCACCTCTGATTCCCCCACTGCACAGCTGAAAACAAAACCAATCTCTCTCACCCTGTTAGACAATATCCGAGTGAGACGCCTGCTGTGACATCTATTTAAACCAACCGTAGTGCCTCCGATGTGTGTGAAAGCTGAGAGAGGCAACAAACACATCTCATTTAGATTAATGAGAGGCTGAGCGCTTGGCCACCAAATGTTATGATCACGCTGTTTGAGGAGTGGCTCTACTTAGCAGATGAACAATATAATTTCGCCAAGGTGGTACGTTCAGGTCTTTTATTATTCCAGCCGCTGCAAGATATAAAAATTCCCACACATTTAATTCTGTAAATGCAGGGGTTGCAAATGTGGGCAGCTGAGGACACACCCTAGAATAGATAATACAGGCCTCAAATGGACTTCACTGTCACAATGTTAGCCAAGTCCTCGCCTCACATTTTGCTTGTCTGCTTTTTTTTTTCTTCCCCTGCCATGCACCAACTCTCCTGGCATTTCAGCTTCTGCCACTCCCACCTGCCCTGACATAACCCCTGTGTTCCCACCATCCTCCATCACCTTTTTATTTTACAGGCCTGGTCTCAGAGTTGTGTTTTTCGAGTTCAGACCTATTTTTACAGAGACTTTACATTCAGCTGCTGTAAACATCTGCATTTTCACTGCATGAAGTGCTTCTGCTCAAGCTATTTTGTTGTTCATCTTAATTTCTTTTTTAAAAAAGGAGAAAGTCGGGGCACCCAGCATCTCAGTGGGTGGAGCGAGCATCCCATGTACAAAGGCAATGTCCTTGCTGCAGGCTCGATTCCAGCCTGCAGCCCCTTGCTGCATGTCATCCCTGCTCTCTCTCCCTCCTTCCCCCCTAAAACCGTCCTATCATTTAAAGGCAAAAGCCCAAAAAATAATCTTTAATAAAAGGAAAAATCTGGAGTGCATGGAAGTTCAAACAAGCGTGACGAAGGTGCTCTTTGGTAGGGAAAACAGAAGGAGCAAGGCACTCCTCTGGCAAAAAGTTAAAATGCCTTTAATCAGGTTTTCTATTTATATACTTAAAACAAACACAATGCTGGTATATGCTGAGATAGAACTGGGATACAACCCACACATGACGGCACAAACAGCCTTCTTCAGGATGTAGCCCTGAGCACAGTTTCACCTTCAGTAAATGCAAAGTGATTTCAAACACCTGAGCCAGTAGACTCGCAAATGACAATGCAAAGTACGACCACTAAATGGCTTTACAAGGTGTTTAGAAGGAAGAAAAAATAATAGGAGCAAAATATAAAACATGTACAAACAACAAAATAGATAAAAAAATATATAACAACAATATATAACCATTTTAAGCAACAGCACTAAACCCCATGTATCAGAGCCACTTTAAAAAAGGACCAAAATCAATTTCCTCATTTAGTTTTTTTGTGTATTTGAACTGTGATTTTAAAGTAAGAGTATTTCTTTATGCGCTGTGTTGTACATGCAGATTTGTATGCATGCATAGTCTCTGTGTGTTTTAGTCTTCGGTTCACCTGCAGGAGGAGCTGTGGCTCGCCGCAGCCTCTCTGGAGCAGCAGAGAGAGATCCCTCTTTTTCTCCTTCAGTGGCATGAATAATATCCCCAGTGCTGGAGAGAGAGCATATCAAGAGGCAAACGGGAAGGGGAGAGAGATAGCAGGCAGTGTGACAGATAAGAGCGTGGCACAACTTGTCTCCCTGACTGCACCGTGGGGCTGGGGATAGAGAGCAAGTGCACCACCAGAGTGTCAGGCAAGGCTGCTGCCTGCACACACAAAAACAAACACACTTACACACAAACACACACACAGACAGACCCCTCAGCCCAGCTGCATCAGAAGAAGTTCACAGAGAAGACTGACCTCAAGAAGGTACAGTATGCTTGTGCATCTTCACCCTAGGAATCATATCTGCTGCAGCCGTGTCCCCCTCTTCATATCTGAAACTAACAAATCAGCTGTGTCACACTCACTTCATGCTGCACTTTGTTTTCCAGGTGGGTTGGTGGACGTTTTCGTCTGTGGATTGACTCGAATATTATGGCTTTCCTCAAACTGCGCCCTCTTGTCCTGTAGCAGAGTTGTGTGTTTCCCCTCTAGAAGAACTTGCCTCGTGTTTATAGCCTGAGGGAGGATGGACAAGCTGTCGGGGAAAGACAAGGAGCTGATACGAGGCAGCTGGGAGAGCCTGGGCAAGAACAAAGTTCCTCACGGTGTCATCATGTTTTCCAGGTAATGTTTTCCACAAATCATCATGATTTAAATGGAATTAGACTGTAAAGTGACTTGTGGGAGAAGAAAACATTGTATTTTGTGCATCTATCTATTCATTAACATTAATTCTAATAACACTAAACCAAAACTAATAGTATGTTGCTGTTTTTTGTGTTGTTACTTAATAGCTGTGGTGTTAAGAATATGTAGATATGAATATGTAACACAGGTTTGGAGAGAGAATCAAGCTAGATCCTTCGCTGCACACTTTCACCATGCAGGCACCGGAAGCTTGACTTGTTGCTTGGCGACAGACTGCAATAATCTACAATTTACTTTTGAGACGGCTGCCGCTAAATCAGAGAGACTAGCAGGAGAGATTTGTAGATGTATGATTTATGGATTGTTTTTTTTGTCTGTGTGGATGTTTGGCAAACCCCTGCCGTGTGTATACACCTATAGAATAGTGTGGTATTTGTCTGTGGTAGATTGTTTGAGCTGGAACCTGCGCTCCTCACTCTTTTCCACTACGCTACAAACTGTGACACCACACAAGACTGCCTCTCCAGCCCCGAGTTCCTGGAACATGTCACCAAGGTGAGCTCACCGCATTCACTATTGCAAGTATGCAGTTTGTGCTTGTGCACAGTTTTGAACACTCTGTGTATTTGCATGTATGTGTGATCGCAGGTGATGCTTGTTATCGATGCAGCAGTCAGCCACCTGGACGACCTTCACTCACTGGAGGACTTTCTGCTCAACCTTGGGAGGAAGCATCAGGCAGTGGGAGTCAACACACAGTCATTTGCTGTAGGACCAACATTTCATAGTACAACTCTCCAAAAGCAATTTCACGAGGGAATGAGGTTTTAAAGTTTTTTTTTTCTGTGTGTTTGTTTTGGACTTCTTCAGGTGGTGGGTGAGTCCCTTCTCTACATGCTGCAATGCAGTTTGGGCCAGGCCTACACGGCGCCGCTACGTCAAGCCTGGCTCAACATGTACAGCATCGTGGTAGCAGCCATGAGCCGAGGATGGGCCAAGAACGGGGAGGACAAGGCGGACTGAGGCACACAGCGGGAGCTGCTGAGCAGTCGCTGTCAAATCACTCAACATGGTTGCCATGGAATGAGGTTGTGTAACTTGCAGCATTGTGGCTTTGGCTGTACATTTGCTCAGTGAGTGGGGTTGCATAGCGTAGAGAATGTATGGTGTGGTTACACTTTACAATTGGTTCGACCGATGGCAGGGTTTGTTTTCTTTGCTGTGGAAGTTTAGCTACCAGACAATGCTGCTGTACAGCTTTGAGGATCTGAGCTAGCCTGCTGTGGTTCTCCTGAGTCTGGCCCTGTAATCTGAGTGCCTCGCACTGAGAGAAAGCAACAAGGACAACTGCTGAGTCTCTTTGTACATAATGGCTTTGATATATCTACTCAAATAACAGTGACTGTAGTGGTTTTTGTGATGTATCTTAAAAGAGTTGCACAATTGTGACACATTAGATATTATGTTTAGGCATCACACACTACTCAAACTGTGATGGTTACTGTGGCCAGCACGGCAGCTCTCTATCTAACTGGAACACAGTGATACCTTACAAAACATGTTCATAGTTTTGGGACAAAGCAATGTGATCTTAGAGAAGAAAATCCTATCACCTTAATCATAATCATTACTGTGTTTTCTATTTACTACATTACACCTACCTTTGTGTCTGACTTTTATCTAACATTTAACCTAATTCAAATTTTACTCAATAGATACTGACAAGAACTGTTATATTCTCTGATAGCTTTCTATGGATATCTGACTGTTAAGGCGTCCACGTACACCTTACTCAACATGGTGTGTGATGCTCCCCTCAGTAGAGGTTGTGATTTATTTTTTTTAATAGGCTTCAGCTGACTGTTAAACTTTAACTCATAGACTGTTATGTTAGCTTACTACTTTAGAGTAAAGGGCATCTTTGAGGAGTTATAACATTTGTTCCTTGGCTATCAGTTTAAAGGTCATTGTTAGTGTAAAGTAGTTTTCTCGTACTGTAGTCGCTTATCTCAGTTTGGGCTGGGCAATATATCGATATTATACTGATATCGTGATATGAGGCTAGACAACATCTTAGATTTTGGATATCGTAATATCGTAAGTGCTGCCTCTTTACTGGGTTTTAAAAGCTGCGTTACAGTTAAATAATGTAATTTTCTGAATTTAAAAGACTGTTCTAGCTGTTCTTTTATTTGCCTTTTCCCATTTTGTCATTATATCCACATTACTGATGATTATTTATCGTGTAAATACTTTGTGAAAGCACCAACTCTACAATATCAAGATATTTGAATTTGAAAAATAGCAAAATTAGATTTTCTTCATATCGCCCAGCCCTGATCTTAGTAATGCTTATTAACTGTAATGTTGAGGCTACAAATGTACCTCAGCTTTAGAGATGAAGATGAACAAAGTGTGTCTCCAGCACAGAGCTTCTACATGACAGTAGATATGTATTTTGGATTATGAAACAAAGACAAACTTTTACTTTATTAACACAGAACAAATAATACAAAGATACTACTGTGTGCTGACACTGTCCAATATGTGTGTTATTATTGCTGCCATAACACTGTATGTACCATGCTCAGCTGTTATTGACATTCATGATCATGATGCCAAGTAACTTAGCAACAGTGCGCCAAGTATTAGATAATAACACCATACAACTGTAAATCCAAGCTGCTGATATGTGGTTATTATCGCTTTAGTCTGAGTTTACATTTATAAAGTTTATTTTTATATTCTGAAATGTATGTGTTGTTAAAGAGCATTGATTTTTTTTTCTTTTAAATCTGATAGACAATATATCCTCCAGATATTTTACCTTGTGTGAACCCAGACAGGGTTTTATTCACTCAAAAATAATAGAAATATTATCGACTTTTAAATGTGCATCCTTACAGAAAATTATAAAAGCAGATTTCTTTTTTATTACACTATTTTATCCCTGCATAGTCTGTATTTTACAGCTCAGAGATGTAATATTTAACTGTGTATGTGGTGTTATTACAGTGATTCTTTTCTTAGTATCAGTACACAGACCTATGCAGGTGGATCTCCATGTCTCTGTTTTCAATTACCTGACATTAGGTCTTTTTTAGCAGGCATGACTGATAACTGGCATGTTATCCCGTTAACATCCATCTCTGTAGATACTGAGTGTGTCACTGTCTACCTCATCATTATCAGCTGCTATTGAACAGCGATGACTTCACCTAGTTATCCTTCAACCAAAAAACGCACAGTACTATTATTATTAGAGTTAACGCAAGCACGCACTCTTTGTAAACTGGACTCCATCTTTAAAAAAACATGTTGTGTGCTTACTTGAGACTTAAATAAAGTGATCTTCTGTGGATATTTTACTGCCGAACGAGGTCAGTGTGTTTTCCTCCCACTCTCAGATTGCTTGTCACAGACTGATGATGGTTACAACACAATGGTCAGCGCTTGAAATCAATCACACGATGCCTGATTTCCTTCCCACTGACAGCCCATCCCCTAGTGTTACATAAGATCCAAGCGCCAAATGGCTCATTGCCCTTGGCCACGGAGACGAGGGCGACTTCAGGCACATCAGCCCACTTACTTATGCAACTGCACAATGTCACATCAAGATTGTTTACAGAGTTTCACAAATCTGTTCTATTCTTTTGCAGTTTTTATTGTATTTTTCTCCATCTCATTGATGTTTGCATGTGTTCTTGATTAAATAAAAGTTTGCATGTGTGTCCCATAGGTGAAGCCATAGTAATGAGAGGAGTAGATGGGAGGGTAGTTGTAATCTGAGTGCGCAGGGCTCATTTCTCCCATATATACAATTTGCTTGTATCATTGTAAAAGTCACATCCATGAGCTGGCTGTCTGTTCTGCTGTGGAAGCAGTGGCTGACATGGCCTTAATCTGTCTCTCTGCACTCCCAACAGAACCCTCGCTCTCTCTGTCCCACTGAAAGTCTGCTGTGTTTATGCTGGCTCCATGCTCCATGTCTCGCTTCAGCCCGCAGTACAACACTGAGCCAGAGTTGTCGAGTCAGTGGGCTTCATGGAGACTGACCTGACCTCCTCTCAGGTCACCAACCAGCAGTTAGATTGCAACAGAATTTTATGAGATACTGACTCAAGTGCAGTGAGGTGTTTATTTCCCTTGTGGTTATTCATTAATCAGTGCCTATAGTCCCACAGTCTTACCTTGCAGTGTACGAGGATTTGCTCTGAAGGCTGTCGTCGTCTGGAGAGGAGTCTGTGAGAAAAGACAACCCGCATTATTTTTAGAAAGTCTGCAATGTGTTTTGGAATGAAGGGGTATTGAACGTTGTCATGGCAACTGTTAAGTGATGGTCCACAGTTGTATGTGTGTCTGTGTATGTGTGTGTGAGTGCATTTGTTTTGGATGAAGGAGGAAAGGAAGGCATTGCTCAATCACTCACTCGTCCTAAATCATGCTGTGGAGAGGAGTGAGGAGTGGACAGTGACTATGCGTGCGGGCTCGGGCTAATAAGGTTCGCTCTGATAGCTGCTGGAGTCTGCGACACAAGCCTGCCAAGCAACAACCACATCAGTGGGAATGAGCTGTCTGTCACTGCCAACTGGAAGTACAACCAGTTAACAGATAAGGCTGGAGTTATAAATCTTATATATAAACCAGTGAAAAATATGTTACTTTATCAAAAAGGGCGCTGACATTTCCCAAAGCAGCTGGGCACTGTAGTTTTTCGCAAACGTTAATCAAACCAGAACAAATAGCGTATTTGTTTAGATCTATTTTCAGCTGCGGATTAATACACATTCAGTGTGTTATAGCTTGTCTAAACAGGATGTGTTGCAGCTGTGCTTTTCAGTTGCCTGTCTCATGCAAGTCTGAGGAAACACACTTTTATAATGTATGCAGCAGCTAGAAAACCGCAGAACATTTCCAAACCACATTGGACAGGGGTAGCACCGTTTCTACGCGTCAAGTCCATTTTCTTCTGTTTGATGCGTTTAACTATAGTGATTGTGTGACCTACACTCAATACTGTGCCTGAATGCATCTTTTGTAGACACAGATGGAGGACTCTGCTAACATGCTTTCGCTACACGAGCTGTGCAGACATTGTGTAAATAAGTATTTACAGCATGTAGCCTGTGTGAGGTAGACTTAAAATAAACTACAGTACCTATGTTCATTATCAGGGGGATGCAGAGGATATGTCCCCTTTAATATTTATAACATGTGCATTCCCCCCCCTGCCCCAATAAAAAGAAAAAGAAGAAAGAAAGATGCAGAGGACTTTTATTTTGATAAAATTAAAGACATTTACACCATAAATTGAGGAAATTGAGGACTCTTAAATGCTGGAGCCAACTCACTGAACCAAACCATGTGCTGCCATGACATTGTGGGGATTTGGGTTTAGTTAGTTTGGCTTTGTACTTAGCTGTAGTTACCGTCCATTTTAGTTACCCCTTGTGTATTATTTGGTTTGGCCAAGCCACTATATGTGTTCCTTCGTGTGTCTATTTTAGTTAACACCATGTTTAGTTATTATTTTGAGCGTATTCATGTTGTGTTGACCTCTTTTACAGGCCTAGCTGTTTATTTCTTGGTCTGTAATTTTTAGGTAAATAGAAACCCGCAATTATGTCAGCAACTCCTGTGTCCTTGTTGCCCCACTGCCCTGTCCCTAACAGCAGGATATTAAATGTTTCATGCTCGAAAATTTCTTGTGGAGGACCCCCAAACCTCACACTTTGTATGTGTCACCCCCAGTGTTGAAATGAAATTTGCACCCTTGTTCATGGAAATGAAGTAACATATCACCCAGTGCAACTGTGTTGTTCATGGATGTGTTTTAAATAGTTTTTCGAGCAACACGCATTATGGAACAGAGGAACAAGCTATATCAGGCTTCAGACAATACTTGCTGTTGCATGGCTACTTAATAGACCATGTGGTACATTGTTTTGTCAACTACTAATTCCAAGGTCAAGGATGAACTTTCTATATGTTTGTTGAGAGTATAATGTACTATAGGGGAGATAAAAATGATACACAAAACTACAAATTTGCGGCAAGATATTATGTAAATACCAAACAACACCAACTTATTAAACAACATTTGCATGCCGAAACGAACCCATATGGGAGTGACAATGTGTTTGCTGCAGGAGGCAGAGACATTTTCTATTCTAAGCATCTGGGCAGGAGAAAGGCGAGCGACAGGCTACACACCCAAAGGAATTCACCTTTCACTGAGAAGCATGCTCTCAGCAGTTGCCACGGGTGACAGGGGAAATGTCAGGGACTTTTCTTTCTCCTTTTGTAACTCTTAGCAACGAAGAAGCACCGTATATAACGGCAGGCATGTTATGGTGTTTTCTTGCAAACCCTTTTTCCTGCAGAAAAATGACATCCATCCAGTCAGTGTGAGATGTGTCTCTGAAAAAACTCAGTAGTATACCACTTTGCTGGAACAGCATCCACCACTGGCACTATGGTGCTACCGCTGTCCAGTGTGGTTTGGATAAAAGCAGATGCTCATGCAATTAATTGCCCCATCCACTCTCAGATGTGGTTTGAGGGACCAGTGAGGCCTGTAGTGTGTACAGAAGCTTGTCCCCGGGCTAGTTTGTATGCAGACACATTGCTTCAAATTCTGAGCTAACATGCACCTGCATTGATTAGCACTCTCTGTCCAGCTCTGTTATAAACGAGCTAAATCTGGTGTTTGGACTGACAGTTTGATCAAAGGAATCACTATCATCAGTCGTGCACCTTGTCAGACTTAAAGGGAAGAGTTAGACACTTTGGGAAACATGCTTTCTTTCTTTATTGCAGAGTTAAATCAGAAATTGACACCACTCTCATGTTTGCACAAGGTCAATATAACCTACAACCAGTTTGCTTAGCTTAACACAAGCTTGGAAACATGAGGAAACAGCTAGGCTTGCTCCAGCTCAGAGGGTGAAAAATCCATATACCAGCACTAAGCAAGTTAAATAGAGAATCAGATTTCTCGGAAGTAGGGTTGTATCAAGGAACTTATCCATGGTCTGTGTATTACCTACAGTAGATGTCGGACGGCATGCCCCCAATTTGGAGAAGCAGGAAGGCCAACATGGAAGCTAAGCAGTGGGGGGTCGGCGACAAAATGTATTTAAGCCACCTGTAATAATGTCTGCTATATTTTGGTGAATCTAACACACCTACACAAAACTGTTTGAGGCAGCAACTCCTGTATTCAAGGATGTTAAGGAACTGTCATTCTGAATGGAGCCTGGCCTTCAAGAGAACGATGTAACAGCTTCATTTCCCCATCAGATTATTACACTTAAGTTCTTATATGGATTAAACAGACCAGACTTAATGTGTTAATTAGTGAGTTTAGAATTGTTGCCAAATTTTATCACCTTTGGACAGAGTCAGGCTTGTTGTCCCTGCTTTCTGTCTTTGTGCTAAGCTAAGCTAACTGGCTGCAAATTGTAGCGTCATATTTAACGTACAGATACTAACGTGGTACCAGTCTTCTTGTGTAACTCTCGGCAAGAAAGCAAATAAGCATATTTTCCAAAATTGGAACTATTTCTTTAAAAGTTAAAGTCCAACATTCATCATAAACCAGTATTGTAAAATATATTTTGCACACTTCCTGAAGGCATCATATGCACATTCACTCTTGCACTACTACTTACCACATGAAATGTGACTCACTGCCTCTCAACAACCCTTCATCACAGACCACAGCAGAGGAGAGCAATAAGGAGTTCATGGCACAAGATGAGTGGATTGAGCTGAGTTAATTTTAATTTCAGATCACAGCACTTCACTTTTGACAGATGAAAACTCGTTAGCCTGACAGAGATCAATCTCAAACACAGTCTGTCCCTTAACCTCAACCTTCTTGGAGATAAAATAACCCACATTTACAGCAGGCTCACATACTGCATAAAGTAAAGCACTTTTGATACACACATTTCATAACCAAGAGCAAAAACCAGTGGACGTGTCTGGAAAGCTAATGTACCTCCAAACAGATGGCCTTGGATGGCCAAGCCGACAGTATATGAACAGACATGACAGGATACAATAAAACTAGTTAGGCATGAAAATGGACAATCCCTCCTTGCATGGCCATTAGAGCTAAGAATACCCTAATAAGTTTTATTTTGTATTTTCAAAGGAAAGTACGTTTAATGATCTGTGAAACAAGCTTCTGCAAGAGAAACCCACAGTGTTGGTAGTTCACAGACAGAAATGTTGAGATGTTCTTTGATGTTTTTTTTTTCCAAATAGATTTTACTTCATGATTCTCAGCACTGACCACTTCATTCTCTCTGCTGCCAGCTTTCATCTGTTTTATACAGCACGAGGAGCTAGAATTAGATTCCTTGTGCAAGGGAGCAAAGTGCATTTCATTTTAGGCAATAATATGCCATCAATTTTTATGAAAGTACCGGCCTGTGATTTTATATGATTCAACTATATTAAACCTTCATACAGAACATAAAATGGACTAAAACAACAGGACTGGACATCAAGAAGCTTTTTCAGCTGTTCTGACAGAAGATTTGCTGAAATGATCTAGACAGTGCTGTCACTGTTCATCAAACATGTTACAATTAAAACGACCTACAGAGAAATCACACACAAGCGAATGACACTGGACTAAACCACTTTAAAAGATTTTAGATTGGCCATAGATTGTATATGTTCTGTATAATCAAAGAATACAACAGTTGAGAAACTGATTGAAATCGACAACAAGGCACCGACAAGTACACAATGCAAAGCTTAAAAAAGCGATGCAACTGCTGTGATGTAAAGACACACAGTAAGCTTGCCTAGTGTTGACAGTGTTGGTCTTCATCAGCAAGCAAGTTCGCTTCACTGTCACTGATCTGTAGACCTTCAAACTTTTTATTATCCTGGGCATCTTTAGGACTTCGCCGTGTCCATGCTGCTGCACAAGTTGACCATTACAGTTTACTCTTAAAGGTCCAGTGTGTAGGATTTAGTGGCAAGTAGCAGTAGCGCTGCAGAACTGAAACTTCTTACATGTGCCAAGCAGGCCCCTAAGAGCACTGCTCAGCCTTGCCTCCAATTTTACAAGAGGTCACTTGCAGTATAGCAGTGAAAAAAAATCCCCTGCAGCACTTTCCCCGAAGACTACCATTGTAAAAGGGACATCTGAAAACCTGATAACAGGACACCTCGAAGTGCAAACAGGGTAAACTATGACTCTCTCTATTATGAACTTTTGATCTATAGAGGTTTTATATTTGTAAAACTTTTCTTGACCCAAGAAAAGATATTTGAAAATCTGATGTCACCACAATGTAAAATCTATGAGCTAAGTGGGAACTCACAGACGGGGCCAGCGGGAAAAACACTACTGTGCATATTCAGTGGACTGGATACTGCAGCATAAAACTCCGACAGGTAGAAAAAATTTTACTGGTGTATGTGCCTGGCAAGCAACTCCGTTGGACTGAACAGGCGCCATCTTGGGGTCTGGTATCTAGCAGAGCATGTCAGAGAGATAGGGTTGTCAATGTGAAAAAGCAAATGGCTCAGTCTAGAGTCAGTGTTTGATTTGTCTGGGCTACTGTAGAACAAAATGGCAGACTCCGTGGAAGAGGACCTGCTCTGTATAAAGATATGCATGGCTCATTCTAAGGTAACAAACACACAACTATTCTTATTCATACATTTGTTTTCTGTAACCACTTATCCTGTTATCCTGGGGGTGCGGGGGCTGGAGCCCATCCTAGCTGACATTGAGCGAGAGGCGGGGTACACCCTGGACAGGTCACCAGACTACCACAGGGCTGACTCATAGGGACGGACAACCATTCACACTCACATTCACACCTACGGCCAATTTAGAGTCACCAATTAACCTGCATGTCTTTGGACTGTGGGAGGAAGCCGGAGTACCCAGAGAAAACATGGGGAGAACATGCAAACTCTGCACAGAAGGACTCCCCACCCTGGGATTCGATCCTACCCTAATTTTGAACCAGGAACCCTCTTGCTGTGAGGCGACAATGTTAATGTTAGCATTGGATGACTCTAAATCCTCCACATTAGACATTTAAAGTTCCACAAAGAGCAAGTAAGTGGACCTCGAGTAGAGATTTCTTTTTCTTTTTTAGCATAGTCAAGAATGTGCTGTCAAGCATGGAGAAAACTCCTAAACATGCACTGAAAAGTGGAAAGTTTTATCATCCACAATTCTGTGACAAACTAATTTGCAGATGAAGACCATGTGATATGGTTTGAAAGCTCCAGAAAATGGTAGTAAGTGCTTGAAGATTGTTTTGTCAGTATGTTAGTGGAATGAGCCTACTGCTGCTCTCGTGACTAACAGAATGAGCTACCCATTGACTGTGTGACGAAAATCACTACTCTGGGTTGTTTATCCGTTTGTTGTTGTGTTTTCATCTCTTAGATGTTTCTCCACTCTTTAGTTTTCAGTCCATGCAGCATATTTCAGGCCATGCTGGATTGTCACACAAAAAGGAGTGTTTGTTCAAGGCACAGCAAGAGAAATGAATGAACTACAATCACTTTACATTCAGTTTCATGAGAAAAACTTTCATCAAATAAAAACAACTCCAAAATACAAAACCTGCAAACACACAGACAGCAAAGCAATGAAAATAGCATATAAAACTGGATATTATGAATAAGGATAGAAATGCATACCTCATTTGTACAACATAACATGCAGTGGCGTGTCACACAGAATACATTAATGCAACTAAAACCATGGTACAGTATGGTAGTGCTTGATTTTTACTGTTTGTATTTGGGGAGAAAATGTAATTTTAGCACAAATATTTACCAACACTAAACAAATAAATAAATAAATTGGAGCCATTATGGCAACATAACAGTTTAAGAGGTAACATACAGTGTAGTTACTTTCAGCATATTTTCAAAATGTTCTAATTTCAGGATGTGCTTCAAATTTTTCCATAGCTCACACAACTTATAGGAATAGTTCAACATTTTGGGAAAGAAACAAATTTTGTTTGCTTGCTGAGAGTTAGATGATATAAACTATCTGATATAAGCAACTTATCTTAGCTTAGCATAAAGACTGGAAATGGGGGAAAACAGTCAGCCTGGCTCCGTCCACAGGAAACAAAGCACAATAAAGCACCTTTAAAGCTTAATAAATAACATGCTATATCACATTTGTTTAATTCATAGTAAAACTAATGTATAAAATGTATGTTTTTTGGGGGGGCTCAGTGGCACATGAAGCTGATAAAGCTTGATTTTTGTGGTATGAAATTACCTGAATTTTCCATAGAGCAGCGGCTAACTTTCAGTTTAGCACTCTGCTAACTTGAGTGAGGATAAAATGATTTAATTGTGTGGCTCTTCTCGACTTTCGAATGTTATCGGATCGGCTGTATCATATCCCAATAGTTAAACAACTCATTTTGCAGGGGTTGTGACACTCAAAAACATTTATCCACTGACTTACAGACGTTTCTTTCACAATTTAAGTCTGCGGGAAAGTCTTTTTGAGCCCATGGCATCAAGTGACAGACCCTGACATTGTAATTCTATGTTTGGCCACTATGTAAAATTGGCTTCAAAGCCTGGCACGCTTATTTGGGGCTTGGTGACAATCATAAACTGTATAAAAATAATGGACTCCTGTTCCGCATTATGTCCATCACTTTCTTTGATTTTTGGAGTCATAAGTGACCCGAGGTAACCATATTTGGAAAGATTGTGGAGCTGTTGAGGAGCGAGGGGTGGATCTGACTCATAGACTGTGGTGAAGCCTTGCAGACAGCCGGTCACTCCACCGGCTCCACCCTTAATTATATGTAACTTTAGGCGTTCAGAAAAAAGTGAATGGGTGAGTTAAATACAAACTCACAAACATACAGTTGTCATTAATGTTGGAATTAGCTATAAAGACCGGAAAAGTTTTTGTACTAGGCTGTAAACATGTTTATTTCTACTGTAAAGTTGGGCATTGTAACATGGGGGTCTGTGGAGACTGTTTTGGAGCCAGCCTCAAGTGGCCATTTGAGGAACTGCAGTTTTCAGCACTGCGTCGGCTTCATTTTCAGTCTCTGAAGTTGCTACTTTTTAACAAGTAGAATTCAATAAGTTACTGTAGTGACGTGAGTGTTTCCAGTCTTCATGCTAAGCTAGGCTAACTGGTTGTAGCTTCTTGTGTACCGTACAGACATAAGATTGGTATCGATTTTCTCATCTAACTCTCTGCCATTAAGCAAACCAGTCTAAGCAAAATGTTGAACTATTCCTTTAAAATAATAAACAAAAAAAAAATTTAATTGGATCACATACATAGTCAAAACAGCATAATAAGGGAAAAGTCTGATTAAGATGGGACAGCTCTGCAAATCCTTATACAACCTCCAGTAGCCCACGCCCCAAACCCAAAGCACAATATCAATGACACCAAAAATACTGTAGCAAAAATAGCAACCTTAAATTGATAATAGTTACAACAAGCTGCAGGTACAGTCAAGCTGCTTGTGCCTCCTTGGAGAGAGTGTACATATATTACAGTACATCTTGGCCCTCCGTCTGTCTGCTCTCTCACTGCAGATGGCTTCACAACTAGCTGCCCTCACCCTCAGCCTCCTCTAGCTCTGCTGCCGAGGAACCAGATATCACCCGCGCCCAGACCACTCTGTCAGTCTGCTGGGGCGAGCCTGCTCACACCACCCACTCTGATGGGAACTTTCACCTCCGCTCATGTCCAAGTGGCAAGTATGAACAGAGTATCTGTGATAGCAACCCCAAGGCAATTCCACCCCAGTCTCTTTTAACCTTTTTAACTTGCAAATGAAGCCATAGAAGAAGAATCCCTGTCACAGAGCATCCAATAGTTTAACTAAAATAATCTGTACATTTAGGGATGTGTCTTCTGTGGAGACTGATGTTTGTGTCCATGAGACAGGTTCACAAGATGTTTTGGCAAACTGCTGTCTATATATATAGATAGTGATGTTTACATGGATCGTGCTCCTGTATTCTTAAGCTTCTTTCCACATCAGCTTCCCCATCCTCTCTAACAAGCCCAGTCTGGTCTCAGGGTCTGAGGCAGCTAAGTTGGAGTCTGAGGTCAGCATTGCGGCGTTTAGCAATCCACAGGTGAAGGACACGTGGAATTAGCTCGTGGGGGATTTGGCGTTAGTGGAACCCAACGGGGCTGTCCATAAGTGGGCTGGAGCAGTAGGGGTCTGGGGGATCTTGGAGCTCAGTCTCATGAGTCTGGGCGTGGTCCTCCTCGCACTCCTCTTCCTCTGCTGGGCCGTGGCTTGAACTCTGGGAGCTGGCCATGGCGCCGTAGCTGTGGTGGGCCGGGGAGGGCATGGGAGTCAAAGCCAGCTCTGGCTCCAGCAGCACGGACGCCACAAACAGCTGAGGGAGGAAGATCAGCATAGAGTTAATGATGGTGTCACACAGTAAATCACTTTATTCACGGGGAGTATATGAGGTGACAGTACGTTTCAAGTTTGGGTTTGTCTTCCCACCCTGAACTTAAGATGTAAAGATTGCACCAAGTTAAGATCTTAACAAATTAATGAGTATCCATATCCAGGATCCAGTCCAGAAAATGAAGTAAAGGGCAAAGATCGCAAATCCAGTTTTGTGAGACACTATAACCTTTGACTGCTTTAAAGGATCAGGCAGCTGCATGTTTTAACTCAGTTATGGAAATACTCAGATCCTTTATTTAAGTAAAAGTAGCAATACCAATTAAGATGCAGTGAATAATTGATTCATTGATTAGTTGTCAGCTATTAAATTAATTGCCAATGGGTTTGAGTAATTCATTAGGAAAAAAAAACAAAAAAATCTCCATCTCTAATGTTGTCCTCTGTACTGTAGTGAAATAGAAGTTTGTTGCATACAATGGGAATAGTACCTCATAAACACACTATTTTATTCTACACTACTGCATACAGGAGTTTTTTCCATGTTTTAACCCATCACATATATGTACATTATTCCAAACATTTCCCAAACATATAATAGATTATTAGAGTGGTTTTGATGCCCATGCAGGATTTGAGATTCAAATCATAACAAGCAAGTTTGTGTTTTGTTCCTTGTCTCTCTTCTGGGGTTTAGTCTGGGACACAATTGGTCATAAATGCAACACTCTGCAGCAGCTCAGAGCTTCCCATTTAGTTACAGTAAATGCATCAACCTGGAAAACTCCTTAACAATACCTGGTGTAACTTTTGCACATATAAAACTACAACTATCAAAACAAGCAAAAATACTACTATGAGCCTGTGACATATGTTGTGTGTAATAATGTGATACTGTACACTGGAGGCAGTGGTGGATGTTACAGTAGATCTGTCGCCATCACTGAACGTCCCATCTGCCGGCTGATCAGACATCTGAAACAAAGAAAATGCACGCTACTCATTTAGTGTTAGCTCATCCTCAACTAAACTTAGTCTCTGTGAGTTATGATGGAGCTGACCTGGTAGCTTGTCGACTTGTCTGGTTGCTTCCTAAGGCACAAGCGGAAGAGGGAGAAGGCAATACAGGAGAGCAGGGACACTAAGGTGAAGAGGCTGATGGGATGCGTTGGACCTGTGATCGTAAGGGATGACAAGAAATTTTAATGTCACAATGTTTTAATGTAGGCTACACTCACAATCCAATGACTGATAGAAAGCAGGAAGTGATAAGGTACCTAATCTGAGCACAGAGAAGAAGAGCAGCCAGAACATGCAGAGGATGGGAGCCAGGATAACCTGGCTGATGGCTGCTCTGTGGATCCGCTGGCTGAGTTTGGTGGGAACGTATGCATAGTAGATGTTGTATCGGTCGACCATGTGCTTCAGGATCACATAGAGGAGACCTAGAAGGGCAGAGGAAACATGATTGAAAATACTACAGCATTCTTTGGAAAGATAGAAAACCCTGGTATGGTCCTTAAATGTCCTGGTAATATTTTAGATATTGTTCTCTCCAGCCTCCACAGGACCCCATACATAATATATGTATATCTATCCATGGCCTCAAACACTGAATATTTACGTTGCTCAATGGAAAGTTTGATGCAATGTCCAATAAAATTATTGTGACATGGTTACTGTGAGTTGATTTAACAAAACAAAAGAAGAGAAAAACAGTATACCAGTTACCAGAGGTGGAACCAAGTCATTGTTTTGCAAGTCAAAAATAAGTTTCAAGCCTCTGCACGTAAGTCCCAAGGCAATTTGAAAGTCCTAAGCTTTGAATTTCGAGTCCTAAACAAGTCATAATGTACTCCTCAACAAATGTAACGCAAATTTAACAAGATTGTAAGATACATATTAAATTTATAAAAATTGAGAATGCATTTAAGAAATATTTTGATTCAACTGTTAAAAGTTTGTTAAAAAGTTATTTAGCTGTTAAGCTAATGTTAGCTAAGCATAAGTTCACTGACTATGTTAATATTTGCCATGACTGACTGTAGCCCCCTCACTCTGACATCTCTCCACTTTGTGCATGTATAGGTCCTGTTTGTGCATGTGTGTGTCTTTCGGACCTGTGTGTAATTACAAGCAAGACTGAAAACATTGAATTTCCCCTCAGGGGAATTAATAAAGTAAATAAACTTAAACTTAAACATGCCTTTATCTGTAATTTTCGACTAGGATGTTTTGCATATTTGCGCTCAGGTTCTCTCCTGCAGCTTGACTGGATGCTGTTGGCTTGGTTCAAACAAAGTGGATCTGGGGAATTAGGTGTTGACTTTCTGGGAATGAATGGCGTTAATGTTAGTTCAATCAGGAAGTGAATTTAATAACGGCACACTTTTTAAATGACAGGTATCAAGTATTTTCAAGTCAAAAGGCTCAATCATGAGTCATTGGTGTTAAAGTCCAAATTGAGTTGCAAGTCTTTTTTGATTTTGTCAAATCTAAAGTCATCAAATTTGTGACTCTAGTCTGACTCGAGTACAAGTCACGTTACACGAGTCCACACCTCTGAGTATTACTATTTCAGATTTGAATTATCATTTAAATTGTATTGATATCAGCGTTTTAAAAAACTCACAGCAAACACTGTCCAGCATCAACCAAAGTTCTAGGAGCAACAGTCTCCCAGGCTCAGAGGCCGACCCTGTAACATGGTGTTGTTTTGCTATTCCCTTGTTTACAGAGTGGGTGCGCAGCAGGCAAACCCAGTGTTCCTACTGGTCCCTTGTCCTCAACTACAGAGATACAGTCAATCAAGTGAGAATTTCAAATGCTAAATGCTATTTTTTAACGTTAATGCACATTTGATATAATTTTCATATGTTCACATCAGATATGTTATTATTTTAATGTTAATGTGAACACAAAGTGCATAGCGCTGCTAACTTGATAACATTGATACCCATGATAACGTTGGTCACTGTAATTGTTATACGAAATTTTCACACTGTTTTATCTCTAATTAAAATATGCCTTAAAACAAGCAATTGCTGTATGTTTTTATATGGTTAGTGTGCCCTTGAGGTTTGGCAGACAGGTTACTTGTGTTGCTTCTTTTGGATGTACCCAGTGAGGTTCAACTCAGCCAATGTGCAGAAAACAGCACAGGTAAAATGCACAGAACAGCAGGGCAATATGTCTGAAAGGGTTAGATTGGACTGAGGATTCGACTCCAGTAGCAAATAGAAGCTTGGTGAGCTCTGGGCAGAGACAGGAGCAGAGTAGGCGTCTGGCTCGCAACTCAGTGTGTCTGGGTGTCTGGGACTACAGCAGCAAATTCACACAGTCTGCATCGGACTGGCAGGCAGCGGAGGAGAGTGAGGTTACAGTGTGAGGGGAGACGGCACACACACATGCACAACACTAAGACGGAAGGTGATGAGATGGAGAATAAAGACAGAAAGAAGAGGTAGATGAGGATAGAGGAGCAAGGGTCACCGTATGTTGCTCACCAAAGGGCGTTATAATGGGACATGTGATGCTGTAGGTCATACTGACTGCAAAGATACACATGGTCCAGGCGTACTCCAGGCCAAACTGGAACTCATAGGCCTGACTCTGCGGGTGGACGCACAAACACAGCAGGATCTTTAAACAGAACACAATCTAATGTACCCGACATGAAACTGAGTTAAGCATGAAAGGCTCAGCTGACCCGTCTGACATGAATGCGCTCAGCTTGGGACTTGGCGAAGCAGAGGCGGAGGGCATACACCGTCAGCGCTGGTATACGAAGCAGCTCCATGGATGTGCCGATCAGGCTGGATGTAATCACATAGTTTACGAAGAATGCACCGTTGTCGGGAAGAAACACACACCTGCAAACATTGAAGCCTGAGTGTTTGGCTGCAACCAAAATATCATTTATGACATATTTTATTTCATTAAAAAGAGTAATCTTACTGGAATTTGACCTCCTTCTCATCCAGGAAATGGACATCAAAGAGCCATGTGAAGAAAAGGTCCAGGCTACAGAAAGAACAAATAAAAGCAAAGAATAAAAAAAAATGGGCAAAATAAAAAAGAACTGAATATAAAAGTTATACATTTTGAATCTGTAGATGTGCTGTAAGTGTACCTGGACAGACCAAGTGAGGGCAGGATGATGACCATGAAGACCAGCAGGAAAAAACACTTGTGCATTGTTACTTGGTTCTCACCAGATCTGAGAAGTTAAATGAATAACATGGGATCATCATGTGATGCATATTCAATTATAAAACATAGCAACGCAGTGCTATTCCACATCATAAATCCATAATGTGAAATAATGTAATGCAAAGTCAGCTGATTTAAGGGACTGTTGGGTTCATTAGCACGAACTACGCTTTTCACTCCAGTAAACAGCTCATTTGCATTCGCTCCTTCGCACATCACGCCTGCACAACACGTTTGTGGGGGTGGTTATGTAAAGAAAAGGGTGCTCATAGGTGCTGCGTGAGGTTGTCTCCTTATGCACAGTTGTTGCGCTCCTCCTCCTGCTAGTCACCATGTGCTGTTCCCCAGCGCATGGTGACTACTGTGCATATCATTATCCTCACATGGAGATCTCTATGACAACCTGCCCAGAATAACAGTGCAGGGAGAGTGACAGAGAGAAGGAGGGAGAGAGTAAAAAGAGCAACAGGGTGAAAAAGAAAAAAAAATAATTGAGAGGAGAAAAAAAAATGCTGAGAGTTGAGAGGAAGACAGGCAGCTTCAGATGAAGGGTCCATTAGAAGAAGCAAAGGCATTTCCATTTCAGAGGAGAGTGGTGGCCGATGGGTGGTGAGTACCTGGTCCAGTGGGACTCAAAGAAGGCTGAGTAGTAGACGATGAAGGGCAGGAGCACTGAAAACGCCCAAAGCAGGAGGGTTGGGAAGAACTGGGTAATGACAGGGCTCTGGGTTGGACAGCAAATAATTCATTAATGAAACAGCAGAGGGTTTAAATGTAGCATTCAGGTAACACAACTTAATCTCAAACTCTGACCCGCAGACTGTCCACAGGCCTTGTGACGTTGAACTTGTCCATTGTGTTGACAATGATGGCGGGGGTGGTGAGGAAGAAGAGCAGCAGGAAGAGGAGGATGTTGAGGAGAACACAGCGGAGCCACCAGCGAGATCCGCACACTGACAGGTTCTCCCTGGTGACGGGAGAAATAATGAGCCTCAATTCACAATCATCCAGCAGGACAGACAGGACATTTAACACACTCCTCTCCCCTGACACGCCTGCACTCAACGTATTGACAGAAGCCTAAAATAGCCGGCTCAGTCGCCTCTTGTATGCGAGTTGGCGAGCGTGTTTCCACTGCACTGGACTGGAGAGCGCGTTGGGAACGGCACACTTGAACGCTCAGTTTTAATGAAGGAACTAAAGCACCTGCTCAGCCTGTGACTGCTCCAGTCGTCTAGTTAGTGCAGGAAAACACATCCACACACAAACGCACTGCAGCCAGTCGGGCGTGCAGCACAAACAGTGAGCGCTACCATCTCTTTGGTTAATATCCCATACATATGCATCACTCACTTGTTACATAATCTCGCTGGGACTGCTGCATTTGCTTTCCAAGTTAAGAAACATGCAATAATCCAATCATGGAAAGGGAATGAGCTTCACATGGTGTTAGAGATCTGCTTCACACAAGCAACTACATTCTGATACATCTTGACTGCTGCTGCTGGAGCTCAATGAAACAAAGAATAGTTATGCAAATGCAGATAAAAAGCTTAGATGACCAATTTGCACAATGTATAACTCTTGTCTAAATAAACAGACTCTTTAAGCTCCATCATTGCAAGCTAATGCAGCATCGACAAGCAAAATTACAGTCCACTGAACTTTAAAGTCTCACCACGATCCAGAGGTTACCAAAGATACCAAATATGTCAGGGTTAATTACAGGGAAATGTGTCTAAATGATGCATTAGACATGTAAAAGTGGATATTACACTCAAAATATGTGTCCGCGTGGGTTTGCTCCCAGTGCTCCGTCTTCCTCCCACAGTGCAAAGACATGCAGGTTAGGTTAATAGATTGTGCTGTAGGTGTGAAAGTGAGTGTGAATGGTTGTCTGTCGGTGTACCAATGCATGCTGGGATAGGTTACAGCTCCCCTGCAACCATGTACAGGATAAGTACATACAGTATAATGGTTGGATCTCCCTTTCTTTTAAGTGCTTAGAAAATTAGTGTGATGTTGTTGAGGCACCAAAAATAAAAACTATGTGAGTTTCAGTGATGTTGTTACTGACCAGATGATGTCACTAGGTGCAGGTGCATAGCCGACCCCCCATTTGTGCGACTGCACCACAGTGGTGATGCTGGACTGCTGCGGTCTGCGGCGGCAGCGAACGAAACCGTAGTCCTTCACAATTCTGGAAAACAAAACAGGATGTACAAAAGTGCTGCAGAAATCGGCATCAGTGCTCAGTAATGCCTACTTTTACACCACTTCGTGACTTTAATGGTTGCTCCCTGCTGTGACAGGGTTTATTTGATGAGAGGAGCTGACAGACATAAACCTCCATGTCACGCTGACGTTAACTCACACAGCAGTCATCCTCTCATCACGAAAAGTCACAAAGGCGATGCCCAGCCTCTTCATGGAGATGCGGTTCTTCTCAGCATTAAACTCATCCGTACGCTTCTCTTCTAACTCGCTGTAGTACTGTTCTGCATCCACCTGCAGAAAAAAGTTACAGCACACATGACTCACTGCATCTTTCACTCTCAGAGAGATCCCCAGATTTACAGTGGCAGGATATCTAGCTGCTGCATGCTGCTACTTCTGGATTGCAGTGCCATCCAGTGGTAACATACTTTCTGTGCAGCACAACTACAGAGACATTCTCCTACTAATCATGATTATGCATATATAAAGTACCTTCTCAAAGCCACAGATGTCGCAGCAGAATATCTGAGCACACGGGTGAGTCTTGATCATGATCTTTCTCTCCTTTTGGGCCTTTGTGGCAAAGTACAGCCTTCCTTTCATTGCCTTGCGCCTGCAAAAACACAGCATCCTCAGACAAAAGCCTCACACTGATCCCCAACTGTGTTTCGCCAATGTATCAGTGACTGTACCTCTCTAAGTCCAGCCTCATCAGCTTGTGGACATCATAGCAGAAACGGATATCAGTGACAGTACAGCTGGGGTAGGCCTCACTGGTGAATAGAGCAAAAGGAGTTAACCATAATGAAGGTGATGACATTGAGCATGTATAACAATCAGGGCTTACTTGTGACATGAGTCAAACATATGAGGCTTTAACTTAACGATGAAAAAGAGAAGAAAACATGTACTGGAAGTGTTTGGTGATGAGTCCTGGGTCAGAAATCTCTCTTGGTATGGAGGTTATCATCAGTGTCCTGGCTACCTGCAACACATAATGTAACCACCATGAGAAGGAGCTATAAAGTGCCAAATGAAGTGAAGTGTAAAATGAATAAATAAATAAATAAATAAAAATAAAAAATCACCACCTTATCAAGAGATAGATCAGTCATATATGGAAACACATTTCTGCCAATGTGATGAAAAAACAGAAGATCCTGCAAGTCATTATAATCTTAAAAAAAAGGCTTTAGTATCTCAAAATGATTTAGTATCACAACATAATGAGAAACTTGCACAAAATAATGACTTTGTATTGCAACATAATGGAAAACTTTTTTGAATTAATGAGGAACTTCCTCGCAATCACTACTTAGTCATAACATGAGAAACCTTTTCAAAATAAATGTTCTCAAATTACTTATTATTGCAACATAAAGAGAAACTTTCTCAAAATACAGAGACATTTTCTCAAAATAATGACTTAGTATCTTAATATAATCGAAAAGTTTCTTAAATTAATGAGAAATTTCCTAAAAATAATGACTTAGTCTCGCAACATACCTTCTCAGAATACTGAGAAACGTTCCCAAAATAATTACTTTGTGATGTAGTTTATGAGCAGATACCTATAAAACTAATGCCTCAGCTGTATTTTGTGTTTGGCCCTGATTAGCATGCTAACATGCTAAACTAAAGGCACTGACTTGATAGGATGATATATTTGCAGTGTAAAAATGGCCTCGATGCTTAAACAGTATGATGTGTTGGCGACAGACCTTCTCGTCCTCTCTGTACTCCAGCCGGATCAAGTGGTGAGCCATACACAGCAATGTGATGATGAAGTAGACCAGAGCAAAGATGCTGTGGAGCCACAGAAAGCTGTCCCTGTGAGGCACAAACACCCTGCTGCAGTTTAAACCAACACAGATAATCCAGTCTTTCAAGGTTCTGTGCTGTTTCATGAGATTTGATGTCATACGTGGAGTGTTAGACTTACTTTGCGCTAACATTAGCCAGTGTTGTTCTTCCAAAGTTTTCAGGACTGTCTCCTGTAGAGATAATGAAACGTGACAGAGAGCGAGACATTTTAATTTTCTAATGACTTTAAGGAAACCCCTCCTCCTTTGTCTGGAGGCTGAGGCAACAATGAAGCAATGTCACTATTCAGAGAAAACGTCTTCCATCTAGTTTAATGAAATCTCTCTCATCTCAATGAAATTTCACACAAAATTCAAACATCGCTGTCATGCCTAACTCTGCTGTTTTACTTCGGGCACCCTTTGTTTGCTGTTGCCATGGGACCCTGTCATTGGGTGTTGGTTTATTTAATGACTAGGGTGACACACTGGTTCATAAGATGACAGCCAGCAGTAATAAAAACGTTTCTGTGGACAGCCCAGCTCCTCGTAGACCCCATAATGGCTCCTGCCTTCATCCCACTATGGAATGGCTTACTCAACACTTCCTATGAAATAAGCACACAACTGCCAAAAGGCATTTCTGTTGCTACGTAGCAGCTAATTTTCTGCTCCATCCCACCCCTGACACCTACATGTGTATGTTAAGAGGAAATGAAGCACTTTCTATTCCTATAATCCTGGGCTTGATGAGCAGCCACTGGTATGCTAGCAACTCCCATTCGAAGAAATGCAGCCTTTGTGTATAAATATAGTAGTTTCACTTCATAATGTTGCTTTGTGGGTCATTTTAAGTTAAAATGAACTTTTGAGTTGATGTCAGCTTTGATTTAATTTGATTTCTGCAATTCACTTTGGCTTTTTTTTAAAGCTCGGCTTCACCGCAGATTGTTTTAAGCTAAAGTTTTGGTGCATTTAACCAATAAATCCTTGGGTGTGTAGATGTGTGTGATTGTCTCTGTGTGGCCTGGCTGCTTTCCCCACGAGGTGCCCCATGCGCCTCTCCTGAGGTTAAGGATATCCCCTGGTTTTTCAAACAGTCAACCAGCTAGACCGTCATGTGAGGACTAAACTACCCAGGAGGTTCCCGGAAAAGTTGACCGGCAGGATCACGGCCAAAGACAGCAGGCAAACCACTGTCATGAGCAGGATGATGTGGCGCTGGAAGGACAGGTATGTGACGGCGTCAATGCCACATTTGCTACGGATCTCTTCATCCCTGCAGAAACAAATAGAGAGGAAACTTTTTCATATCCAAGAGATCCAAAACTCTTTGTGCTACATGACAAAAAGAAAGTTCACGCAAATTAGTCTAGATGTGTCCACACATGCACGTGATGATAATCAGACCCATGCAATATTAATCTACCACATGTGCGCAGCTCTGTCTACTGCCAGGACAAATGGGCCTACGGCTTATACCTCATTGTGAGTAAAACTGTGGCACCACTACTTTGGTGCCAGTAGCTGTGGTTACCAGGCGGGAGGTTCAGGAAACCCAGTGTCATAAAATAGAACAAAAAAAAGCATAAAAAAAAAAAGAAAAAGAAAAGAGGGGCATGCTGGTCTCATGGCGGCCCACACATTGCGAACTCTCAGGGTGGGTTTTGCACTTTCCCAGGGATCCCAGGGTGAGCCTCTGGTACGGGAGCTAAAAACAGAGGCACCCAAACTCCACCATAATACTATGGAAACCATGGGTACCGTGGAAATCGACTTTTTACAGGCCTAAATCTATTGTGTGCAGTCAGACTGGAGAGAGAGCAAATATTCAACGGGAAAACCACGGCACCAGCGGTCGCATGAGCCCAGACTCGTTTGTTTTTGCTGCTAAATGAGATATAACAAGAGACTTTACATTTGCCGGTGACATCAGCTTTGAAGACGGAGGGCCAATAAAAGGATGGAAGCTAAGATGAGAGAAGGGTGAAAATAATTACAAAGGGCAACTGCTCTGTGTACTTACTTCATATGGCAAAGTGATGAGAGCCACGAGCAGAAGCCCTGAAAGGAGAGGAGAATCATAAAACACCCAATGGATTAGTTATTAAAGATAATAAATGACATATGTATGCAAGTCTGTGCACACCACATCTGGCTACTTGCATGCATCCACTATTTGCATAGTAATAAGGTCTGCAGAGTGACACAGAGGGGGAGATTTAATAGGTCTAGCCTGGAGCAGTAACCACTTTACTGCAGCCTCAGCTTTGAGTAGGCACAGGGCGATGACTCCAGTCTGACTCTTTTGTCTTACACCGTTATAAACATGCAGGGAGTGACCTCAGTCTATCACACAGGTGTCATGGAGTCACAGACGGTCCAGCTGAGTCATGAGCCAAACTTTCCCCTTACAACAGTTGACGTAATGCCATCTTAGACATGTGGACTTCGTTGTAAAAGTGCAGTGTGCTGCAGTTTTAGACACCAATATATCACTGACAATTTCACTGCAACACTTTGGTATAATTACTCTAAATAAATGAGAACACGATCAGGAAGTCTGGTAGACTGTTTAACATCAGTGTTACTGTTCATTGGCTGAATAGCGTTTCTTAAAAATGTGTTTCTGCATTTCCCATAATGCCTTCTCCTTCATATTTTGCAGTGTACAAACAACTGGAGTCTGTCAGTCCTCTCCTCAAACACCATGATTGTTTACCCTAATTATACTATTTGTGGAACTTTTAAATACCAGTAGTGCTGTAGAGCAGTGTTATGATGAGAAAGTCCTTTTTATTGTTTGCATGTGTCTGCTGGCATGAATACTGTATGCATGTGCACATGCGCAGGGTACATGTAGGTCACCTTTTACCTGTGACACACAACTTTGCCTTAGTTGCATCCCACATGAAGTAAGCATCTAAAGGACTGTCTGACTGCACTTGGCTTCAGTTGCTGTGGACATGAACAGTCTGTGTGTCAAGGTGCACTGGCTGGCAGCAAAGGAACTAATAGTGGAAAATATTTCCATTGTTAGGTATGAAGCTGTTCGGCTAATCTTGTTCCACACCAGAACTGAGGGCAGCAGAGCAGGAGACGAAATAAAGAGCATCAGATGGAAATAAAAAAGCAAAAGCCAAATAAAATATTTGAATATTTGTGAGGCCTTTTTTGGGTGACAAAACTAAATTCAGAGGTGGCAGTGTTTTTGTAACACCATTAGCTTTGACAGCTTATTTTCGCCATGTTTGCCATATGTCAGTGTGTGCCTGTTTACACATCCAGTGGACACGGAGCAACATTAGCATTCGTTCAGAGTCGTGTTTGTGTCCATCTGACAACTGTACGTCCAACATTCACTCTCCTTTTAGCTCTGGTCTTGTCTCTTACAATCAAATTTTTGATTCTGCTAAATGCGTCACAAGCCACTTGCTAACTTTGTATGCCTGGTGTTTGGTGCAGGTTGGAGCATGCAGTGGGTTTATAAGAGCTTTTTATAATAATAGTAATAATAATAACTTCATTTGTGTATCACTTATCTAAACAAGGTTACGAAGTGTTTCTTAAAGTGCATAGAAATAAAATAACAATACCATATTTAAAAAAAATGTTAAGAGCTGAGAAAAATAGTGTGCACAGAGGCAAAAATAGAACAAAAGGAAATAAAATAGAAAAGTTATAATTCAAAAAGTACAAATCAGGCATTAAAAGGAAAGCTCTCTGATTTAAAAACATGCGCTAACCAGCCTAATCTTCTCAGGCCTCGATGGCAAAAGCCCTAAACCATGTTGAGCTTTAAAAGTTATTATAAGAATCTTAAAATCAATTCTGAAGTTAAGTGGCAACTGGTGGAGGAAGGTGAGAATTGGGGTGATATGTGACCTACGATTTGTCTCAGTTAAATACGAGCTGCAGCATTCTGGACAAGTTGATGCAGGGCTGTTGCAGATTTACTGAGGCATGTAAACAATTTTTGCTGAGCATTGTTCCCTGTGGCAGTAGCACCCCCAAAAATTTTCATAGGGGTGTCCAGACGGAAACACTGAAAATCATTGGGTGGCACACGAAGAGCAGAAGTCATAAGTGAATTTCAGGAATTCTATTTTGCTGTTGAAGTATATAGGCGATTTGAAAACTATGTCAAAATGAAAAGTTAAAGAATCATGATATGATTTGTATCTGTTTGTTTCTTATTCAACACATTATGTTACTAATAATGTGATGTGCACAGGTTAATACTGGTAAAGTTAAAATTCTGAGTTCCACAACAATCCTGTTTTAATGTATAAAGTATTTTCACATGTTAGATGATTAATTGTTCTACAAACAGGGTAGTTTTCCTGTTCCTTAAGAAGACAAATATACAGCTTTACTTTAGGAGTACACTGACTTTAAGGAACAAAACATTTACTAGGAACAAGCCTTCTCAAGTCTGAAAACACCACACAGAGGCCTCCCATTTTAGCAATTTTGATGGGAATGCAGCTTGAGCGCTGTAAAACCAAAACAATGAGCTAAGAGATCCTAAAAACACTCCTTATAGCTGAAAGGAACTGCAGAGTTGGGAGATACTTCTCTGTTGTTTCGTCTTCCTCTGTGACCCCTCTCACACTACACAGTTATTTGATTCATTGTTAATAAAAATGTGAATTAGTGCAGCTTTAAGACCTTTATCAGGAAAAACCTTTGCCTGATTAAAGTCTAATTACAAAATGCATTCAACATTTTAATTAGACCTTTAGGAAAAGTGTTTTGTTGAGAAAGGCTGCGTGTGAACAAAACAGTGTTTGTTTAGGATAAAATCCATAGGGTACATTTAATTGATCTGGAGATGCTGTTAACAGTTGCTCTGTGCTTTAGGGGGCTGACAAAACAAAACTCACCATGTCCTTGGTCTCAGAGTCAGAGGGGCTGGACTCTGATGGAGACTTCTCTTTCTCACTTGGTTCTCCATAAAACAAAGACGTGAGACTGAATAGGGAAGACAAAAAACAGCATGATCATCATATTGATTGTGGCATGACACGTCCTTATCATTACACTTAATATGTAACTCAGTGCTGTAACAACACAGCCATAATGTAACTGCGGCAGACAGTCCCACAGTCTGAAACCTATCCCTGTGTGTGTGTATACATAAAAAGACATGAAACACATTCAGTATGGCTGAATCTAATAACGCCAGTGTGATGATTGAGTTTGTGGATATTTCTCTGTGGGCCCTACCACTGACAGTTCAACAGCGTGTCAAATTAAGCAGCATAATTGAATTAGTGCAAGAGAGGACCGCTTGGCAAAACACACAGATGCTGCTTGCCCTTGGGTGCTGTGGAGCCGCTGTCGGTCAGGCAGAACTAATCAAGCCCGCACTCGCCTGGAGAGGAGACTCAGGTCAAGCAGAGGAAAACTGCTGCAGACTGGCGCAGATGGCTGCGTGGACCTTCACCCATTTTGTATCCTTAAAGATATCTGATTAATGATCAATTGTTTAAACTCTGCTCATAGTTTCTTAATGTCAACATTTCCAACGACAGTGAATCATATCCTTCCTTAACAAGAATTGTCTGTAGCCAAAGCTTAATCTCACGCCCTGTTGTCCTAAATACTCACACGCACCAAAAGCATGTTAATTTGCAGTTGAAAATACTTCCACACCCTTATTTACTTGTGTTTGAGTAACATTTGCTAAAAAAATACAGTACCCAGCTTGTTTAGGAGATTACTGAGCTTTTATAAAAATGAAAGATTTACCTCTCTACTAGAAACTTTGGGTTTGGTACCACAGGCAGGGTAAAAAAGTTGAGACATCTGTTTTGATCTTTTTATAGGATTTGTTGACAAAAATAAAAACATAGAATAACACTAGCCTTCTAACATTGTCCTTAGAGTTATTTATCAAGGTGAAGTTGCCAAAAAAATCGGCTTTTTTTTGGCTCCTTAAATGTGACAATTTGCTGCTTTTCTCTGTTTTATATAGGTGTAGACTGAACATCTTATGCTGTTGGGACAAAATTAATAATTAAAAAATATCAGTTTGGAAAGTTATGATGTTATTTTTCACAATTTTGTAACATTCCATATCTTAAACAAAACAGAAAAATGACTGGACAAAATAATAATGGAAATAATTGTTAGTTGCAGCCCTAATTTTAGAAGAGTGAGAAGACCGTACCATCCAAACCAGTCATTCTGTGTTTACATATGCTGTGTATGTGTATGTCTGGCCCGTGTTTACACTTTGATATTTCCATAGTCAACATAAAACGCATGAATAAATAGCCACAGTAACAACAGATGGTTATTAGAAGCAAAGGCAGAGCAGCTCTTTGCAGTAATTCGCCTCCTTGCAGTACCGTCTATACCCAGCAGAGGGAGCTGGAGGCTTCAGCATCAGGGCTTAGGAGTGGTTCCACTGAGAATTATTTTTCCATCTTACATGTCATGGCTCACAAACCATCAAGTGTATCCAATTTTAAAGTGTAAGACAGCGAGTGGTGGATTTACCTGTCATTCTCCATGAGCAGAGCCAGGCGGCCATAGTCCCAAGCAGCCTTCCTCAGACAGGAGAAGATGAGCAACAGGAACTGCAACACAGGACATGAACATGAATGCAGAGCTCCTGAGAATCTGATTTACACACTTGCACACATCCTCATCTGCTGTGGGCCTACAGTTATATCATCCATAACCTTTGGATAAAAAGCTCAGCTCTGTCATTCTCCTAAAGAGCCCACAATTAATAGACAGCTTCAAAATGCAGCAGGAGTAATAAGCCATCTTCTTTCTTTAGAGTGGTACGTGGTTGTCTTGGAAACTACCAGAGCCAGGTCAGCACGCACAGGCGAACACATGCTGTTCACTAATGACAAACGAGCGTGGTCAATAGCAAAAACAAATCTGAATAGCCTTCATTCTGCCACAGATGTAGAGCTTAACCGCAGCATCACAATGAAGATTAGAAAAAAAATCTCTTTGATGACATGCAGTGACACATCACAACAGTGATATGCTGAGCTGGTTAAATATAAAGAGCTTAACTGGGCAGTGATGGATGAGTGTTGACAAATGCAAATTGAGTAAAAGTGCTGATGAATGTTTGATTTTGATTACAGCATTAAATCATTATCTCAGATTAGATGACATTTGGTGTGGTGGGCAGGGATGACAGGCATGTTCATAAGAAGAAAGCTCCCATAAATGTTGAATGATTCATTCTCCAGTGATCCAGAGCCACGCACAGACAATCGGGCGGCCTTGACTCAGGCTTGTAGCTGAATAATGAGTACGTGTTCGCATTAACAGTCAGGGTCCAAACTCTTTCCTGAAATAAGAATCTCTCCATTATCTTCCCGGTGTCTGTCTCCTCCCTGTTGTTTTACTTCTTTTGGTCTCGATGCGTGGGCATGCTCTCCTTAAATCCCACAGATGATTTATTCTGTATGATGATGGAATTGATGCAGAGACGTGCTCCCGTCACCTGGGGGGGGGGGTGCTTTGACTCATGCTTGTCATTAAGAGACACCGCTCGACCCTCTGTGTTGTCTTGACAACCAGGCAGCGATAAAATGAGCCAATTAAAAAATGGAGGTGGCAGATTGAGAATGATACCAGTGTAGAGATCAAGCTTGACAATGTCTGACAGGCTATTATTATCTGGAGACAGGAGGAAAAATCTGCTGTACTATGACTGTAAACACTATATCCACTGTATTGTACTATGTGAGAGGAAGATTACAGTTTGATATTTATGACATGCACATAATGTTTGTTTGCATTTGTGTGTGTTTTTTACATTATTATGTGATTCAAAGCCAAGACAAATAAAACGTTCCTACGTGTTTTGCAAGGCAATGCTTCATTTAAAGTTTGGTTTAGTTCTAAGAGACTTTTCCCACATAAATAACAAATTACAGTTCCTGGCCCACGCTAGGTACCATCCTGAGACAGTTTTTGGATGTTCAGGGACAGCGTGTCAATTTACGCTTGTTACATGCATCGTGTCTTTTCAAAATACACTTCTGTTTTCACAGGAAATGTACAGTTTCTGCTTGTTACATACATACAGTCTTTTGCAAAATAAACTTACAGTGTATGTAACACACCTCATTTTTAGGTTTATTTTCGAAAGGTTTAGGCAATAAAAGTCTGTGGTTAGGTTAAGAAACTCACGTGATGTCACATCAACGGACGTGTCACTAGCGTTGAATGCTACACACACTCGCACACTACATTCTCATTAAAATAGCTTGACTGACTTTTTGTTGCACACTAGAAATGAACAGTGGGATCCCAGGTGAAAGTCTGGAGTTAGTCTGACCCATATGCCTCCCCTCTTACTTTTACCCTTTACAGACTTTCCCACTGTTTATACCACAGTGGATGGCGACAGTGTAATAGACTGCCGCCACCTAGTGGGTATCATGCCATTGTGATCTGTGGCTCTATGCATCTGTGTCTGACGCTGTGGTCCACTGACAAAGTGGCGGTATTTGACAAGTTGTATGCCTGCTACCACCCGGTGCATATTGTACCGTAAAGAAAGGTGCCTCTGTGAGTCGGTGTCTGACACAGACATCCACTACCAAAATGGTGGTATTTGACAAGTTGGGAGTGAGAATGGGCTGCCATTTCAGGTTTCTACTTGAAGTGCTTACATGTTTTAATGGTCAAAAAACACTCTCTGACTAAACCGCTCTGTGCTAGCGTCTACCTCTTTAAGACGCCCTCCTGAAAAGCCCTGTCTGCTCTGACTGGTCAGCATTTTCAGGTCTTCCGTGCATTCATGGGGATGACAGTAATGGAGTAGAGCAGCACTTTCTACTGTGAAAAATCACAAATAAAACCTTCAAAACACAATCTGATATATGGAGGAAACTTGTGCAAAGAAGAAGATGCAGCAGATAGGCCCCAGTCCAGAGTGTGACCCCATGACCATCTTGACAGTGATAGCTCCTTCACCTCCTAGAACCGTACAAGACTTTGGCAATACTAAATCCCCAGTTTACTTTTTTTTGGCCTGTTACTGTTGGAGCACACAGCATGAAACAAACCTTTAACAGAATTTGGAAACATAAATAACTCAGTTATCATTGTGGAGCAGTTCTCCAGCACTATACGCTAGCACTTTCATTTACATGAGGGACTTGTTAGGGAAGGAGCAGAGGTCGAGGTGTCCTAACTCCATAGCATGGGTCAAGCTTCAACAACACAGAGAAATTCAATTCTCTTAATATAACTTAGTAGCAGCTTCCATTATACCTTCCCAGCTGTCTTTCAAACTGCAAGCCTCCAGCCCGGACTGCAGGCTTTTTGTTAAAAATGTTGAGTCTCCAAATCCAAGACGAGCCAACCCTGACGACATCTTTAGGATTTTTTTTTTTTCATCTAATTATTTTTATCAGACTTTACAAAGCTCCTCCACAGTCTCAGAGGACATTATACAACTGTTTTAACAGACTGAGTGACAGTGCTAATTGGTAGTTTTCAAGTTAGACAAGTAAACTGATCTTAAGTCTAAAATAGGTGGAGTGAGAAATACAAGGCTCCACACTTATTCCTAGTTTTATTCCCATCATTTCTGCCTTTTTGTTCACTTTTGGATTACAGATTTTGCCTTCAAGCAGCACCACAATCATACACTAATAATTATAGGAACTGTCAGTGCAGACATGCCTATTGCAGATGCAGAGTTATATAGTCTTAGACTTTTATCATTTGGCTTTCAGGAAGTGTGGTAAGGGTTAAAAGCAGTAAGATTACAGTTACATTTAGGTCCATGGCAGTGACGTATACACAAAGTCAGTAGAAGGACCTCTCAATGAGTATAAAAATGAGCAGGTGTGTGTGTTGACATGTTTCTAATACTTGGTACGTCTGCATTCATTTCACACATTAATGTGTGATGTCCAGCACTACTAACACTCCTGATGCTGTTGTCGTACTTTATCATCATCAGGAGCAGAGTGAAGCGCTCCAGACAGGATGTCCATTAGATACTGTATTTTTACAGAAGCAGCCCTCTGACCATGTATCACCTCTTGTTGTCTGTTTGTATCATGGCTCTTCATAATATCTCAACGGGGTGTTGGCAGCTCTGGATGTGTTCGTGGACCTTGTTATCAAGGCCCTCTAAGCTGCAGCAGCATACAAAGAAGAGATGACTCGCAGTGTAACATACAGCTAATAAGCTTCCTGTTTGAGAAAGCAAACATGGTTCTAACTAGAGCTCAAACGATTAGTTAATTTATTGGTTTTTCAATTAATTGTCATATGATGAAATCATTTTTAGTAATTTCTGTTTTCCGTTTTAGCAGTTTTAGCTTCTCAAACATGAAAATTCTCCAGTTTTCTTAGTCCTCTATGATAGTAAACCAAATATTTTTGCTTTTGGTCTGTTGGTTGTATAAAACAAGATGTTTTACAGCCCAGTCAACAGAACAAAATGAGGCCATTTCACGTTTCTGCAAACCATATGTTACATACGTGCATTTCTAACTTATACTATCAAAATTTCTGAGGTGACGCACTATATGAGCTGACTGTCATCTAGATGAAAAGGGGATGGTGGAGGGCGTGTCACCTATAGGCCAGGTGCCTGCCAAGCTGCAGACAATAGAACTGGTTGTTGTTTAAAGAGTTATTGCTGTGTTTTTAGTTGCTGTATTTTAGCGCCCCACTGCTTTTTCGCCACCAGGGATAGTACCACTGAGACAATAGAAAAATGGCACACACAAACACACACACACACACACACACACACACACACACACACACAATGTTTCATGGCTGTGGCTTTGCTGGAGTTAACTATGTAATGCAAGTATATTAATGGTGGTTGGGTGGGTGGGTGTGAGTCTGTACCATCCAAAGCACGACATTGATGGCGAGGACAGTGGGTATCCCTCCAAACGGCAGACCCTGGAGGACGCTGCTGCGGGAGTGCGAGCGGTAGCATCTCTCTGCGGTGCTGTTTTCGTCCCCAAAAGAGTCCAGGAAGCTCAGAACATCCAGCTCCACAGCTCTCCCCTCCACAGGGGGCGCTCTTGTCACAAACAGCTCAGAGTGCGCCATCAGCACGGGACCATACCTGAAGGAAGAAGACAGAAATAAAGAAAGAAACCATGATGATGCTTTTTTAGCCTTCATGCATACCTTGGATTTTGCATACACTGATTCATAGTGCGATTCAGAGGTGGGACCAAGTCACTGATTTACAAGACTTTGACCTCAAGTTTAAAGTCAATACCCAAGTCCGAAATGTTGAGTTTTGAATCCTAAACAAGTCATAATGTCTT